>NC_090696.1:63646846-64997471 GCF_040954835.1 Lepisosteus oculatus | reverse complement strand
CCACTAGTCTTAGATCTAGTGCTAAGCTATGTATTCACAATGTGCAAATTCTACAGGGACTGTGAACTGACAATATCATCGTTCATTTTTTCTTGTCAGTTCATGAAATAAGAGTTGCTGTATTGCTCCCTGTTGGTGTATTTCTGTTTAAGTAGTTGCGTTCTTTAAAAAAATAAAATCTTGTATGCCAGTCACGTCTTTATTCTCTGCCTCGTCTGTGTCTCTATTCCCTTTCATTGGAAATTAAGTTTGGAGAGAGTAGCATTAATATAAAAATAAAAATTCAAAATTCCTTCTTTCCCACACAAACTACAAAGAAACCATACAGTACCCACAAATGAGATTGATGTTCATGGTCAACCACACCACCATTTTTGGTCATTGAGGGAGAGGTTCAAGACACTCACTACACTAAGGCAATCAATGGGGTGGGGTGCCCTGTTTCTTTCCTCAGTGGGACCAGACAGGGATGACACAGCAGTAACACCGTCATGCCCAAAATGGTTCAGCAGCCTAAAAACATTCATAAAGACAACATACAGTAAAAAAGGTTTAAGTTAAGCAAAAAGAAAACACTGATTCATCACAAACAGCTTCAGCAACATGATGCAATGTCCAGATTAATGAAAGATGAAAGTTTAATGAAAGATTAATGAAAGTTAGAACTTCCCCCAGCACTTAGCTCTGTGTATTCCTTGTGCAAAGGTGAAGGAAAGCCTTATCATGGAACAATGATTGCAGGTGTTATCATGAGTGATGATTAAAGGTTGGTGGCTTAAGATATTTTTCCTCTGCATTTTCCAGTTCTGCATTGCTACAGTATCTTGCACATCCTGACATGCCTGATCTGCAGAAACCTGCTGTTTCTTCATAAGACTATTATTTGTCATTGAAGAATTTCAGAATTAAACAATGCTTCAAAACGTTTGCGAGGAAACCAGTGGTCAAGGAAATTATACCATTGAACCCTCTGCTGAAAGACTGCTGACTGAGGTTTCTCTGACTCTTCTCAATTTCTTTAGCATTCATTCACCAGATATTCACCAGGATCGGTGTGTAAAGAAAGTTCTACATTTTTAGTGGAATTTTAAAAACAGTTCACAAGGAGGTCAGGCTCTAATCATGCCTAGCTACATATAAACTTCATGTTTGTAGCTCACCTGCTTGCTTTTTCATTTTGCACCCTCCCTCCTCCTCATCTTTACTCTTGCAGCAGCACCCTGGCTCATTCCTCATAAAAGGAGGGGAGGGCAGCTTCGTTCTCACAGATAGATTGTCCTGCTCTCAGCCAGCTGAGTTAAGCCTATAAAACAAACTAATTTAACAAACTGTCACACCTGTATCCCATCTTTAAAAGGGTTTAAGTGAACTACTGAATTATTGCCGTTCTTATTCTTACTGTCATTTTAAGAAGCAGATTTTGCTTAAATAATTGAAAAAAAATATTTTAGCAGCAATGATGATAACCCTCCACCAAAAACAAGAAAATTCCTAAAACACAATCAATAATACAAAACAAATCACAGAAATAATCTAGCATTATCTTTTGTATCGGACCAATGTAATGTGCCGCTGTTTACGTGACTGCACAATGATTTCCTAAACTTTAAAAACATCCTACGGCTAGATTTCATTCAAGTAGACAAAGTCTACAGAAGGGATGGTATGGTCACACCACTGCAAATATTAGAGAAGAGGCCCTGTATTCAGCTTTCTACATTACAACTTGCAATACCAAAGGAAGGTCTGGCTTTGCCTAAATTGTAACTCTGTTTTTGGTCATTACTTAGGGCAGTCAGAGGGTGGCTGAATTCTGGCTGAATTTGGTTATTACAGTTTCACGCAACTTGTCAAATTATGTAGCTCCTCAAGGCCCAATTATCTCTCATATTACAGAGTCACAACACCACTTAAAACAAAGAAAAAGATTCAAATTTTCTTCATTGTTGCTGCGATATGGTACAATGGTTCAGGAGATCACAAGAATTCTCTGACTTTCAGGCAGATAGCAGCATGAATAAAAAGAGTTGTCAAATGTTAAATGCAGCTCAAAAATATTTTACTGCCATTTAACAATTTCAATTATTTTATCCTAAACTCATACTATTTATAAATAAACTTAGCTTAGTTTAGCTCTAATATCTACAGTGGTGTGATCACACCATCCTTAACTGTGCCTTGTCGTTATCTGTTGTTAGTTATAAATATACCACATAAATGCAAATAATTTGTTTTATGGGGGGCTACTGTACATACTAGAATTTGACAAGTTACAAAGAGTTAAAAGTTATTCAAGGAGTTTTAGGTGGCAGGAAATGAACAACCACACAATATTGTGGAGCCAGTTCCATAGACACCCCCATGAACTTGCTGTTTTTCTGACCAATAAGCCACCATCACCCAACAAGAATTAGAAGTCTTTTTATTCATGCTGCTTTCTGTCTGAAATTCAGAGAATTCTTGTGATCTCCTGGAGCATTGTACCATATCACAGCAACAGTGTAGAAAATGTGAAACTTTTTCTTTGTTTTAAGTGGTGCTCTTTTTTCTTTTTAATCACTCAAGTATGTAGACTAGAAAAGTTTATGAGGCAGACTAAATCAGTGGGACCTTGATTCATTTTTAGGGATATTTTGTCTGCAATTTTCATTACAATTATAATATACACAAAACACAAATACTTTTAATTTTAAATATGGACAAATAAAAGTATCTGATATGCTGTGTACTTATCAAAGCACACATTACATACAGTACTATCTAAAACACACCCTTTGTCTGCCTGCTGAAAAGCCAGCAGACATGCAATGAGATCTGTAGATAAAGATATAGAATGTAAACAAAAAAATAAATGCACACATTCCTGAGCTCTAGAACCATTCCATTTACACATAGAAGGCACATGTGTATAGTAACTACATACACTATAGCTTTACAGAAGACGTCACACACAGTTTACACAATTATATGATTACACACACACCTGGCTTAAGAGACATCCTGTTTTTCTTGCATGATAGCCGTCTCCTTGTTTCTTATAACCCGATAAGGAAATACATCTTACCAGCAGAAACCTTGAAGGCCTACAGTTCTTTTTTTTTAAACATGAGCTCATTTACCAAATTAAATTTGTCTGCTATGGTTCATTTTGTATCAACATGCTTATGTTTCATTTATTTGCCCATGGTTAGCTATGGTTTGTTAGCACACCTCTCTATGTTTTATCATGTTTTACCATGATACATTCATTGCGCCTTCTTACACTTTATTCTTTATTCTTTTACAGTAGTACTGTATATGTTGATGGTTCTTTATCAACTGATAAAACAGAAAAACTCTGTGTAAAAACCTTATTTGTTTTATTTCTTTAAATCTGAAATCTTTTTTTCCTGTCAGCAATGTCAGAGATGGAATCTACTTGCTTTTCATATTGGACAACCGGTTATAACATGTCCCTTGTAAATACAAATACAATACAATTTCTGACAAAGAGAAATACAGTGATAATGAATTGTATTTCACTGTTGGAAATGGCTTGTTTTATCCCAAATATAAGATAACTTTATAAATGACAATCAAGGTGCGATAACGTATGTTAGTGTGGTGCATTAATATAAAGTAAAGCTTACATAAAGTATTAATATTGTCAGAAAAGAGAAATATTTTAGATAATATTCTCCAAGATCATTTGCAAGGTAATGCAAATGTCTTCTCCAGTTTTATTAAATGAACCTTACATACCGACTGCAGTGGCTTTAGAATTGTAATGCAGTTCTTGATTATTGATTGAATGGTATTAATTGCTAGTAATTACGTAAACTGTCCAGCAAAAAATACCATTCAGATGACCAAGATTTAATTTCTTGGTCATGTGTATGACCACACCTGAAACATTGTGTTTCCTTTCTTCTCTTTTCAGCTTGGAACAAACCTTTAACTTGTTCCTTTGCAAGACTTAATACAAACTCTCTCGTGCTCCACCTCTCTCTCCTTCATATTTGAAGAAGAGTCAACAGCTTTCTACTTTTCAGATTGGAATGACTCTTTATGCTGATGCAGGTTGGCAGTCTAAAATATAATTTGATGTTGTATTCTTTTTAGGAATCCATAATTCTGTGATGTTGTCATACAATACCTGTCTCCTACACATCTTTTTAAACCCTGGTGACAATACCACAGTATCTGTCATTCTAGATTGTATTACTGACATTTATCTCCAGCTGAACTAATAAAACGTTAGACCTGATTGTAGGGACTCAACAACAATTTGACCTACAAAGAAATTGACTTTGGTGACTTAACACCTAATTTGAAATCAAGGTGTTATGTTTGACCACACTTTAAATTTTCAGTCACGTATTAAAATATTATAAAGATATATTTTTATCATTAATTAAATATTTCCCAAATTACATCTTTTCTCTCTTTATCTGATGTGGAGAAAGAAGTCCAGACCTAGCCTTCATCCAGACTGGACTATTGTAACATTCATTTCACTCGAGTCTTACAACGCAAGCCTTATTACAGGTAAGGCCTGTACAAAATTCAGATGCATTACTATAGCAAAAAATAGTACATGTGCAATATTACTCCTGTGTTGGTTTCCCTGCATTGGCTTCTAGCACCTATAGACTTTAAATGGAATAGCATAGGAATATTTGTCAGAGTTCTTGTCTGCCTATCAGCATCAATGTGCTTTGAGGTCACCTGATCAAGGCCTTCTCTGTGTTCTAAGGGTGAGGCCTAGAAGGAAAGGAGTGGTTGCTTTTTGTGTTTGGGCTCTGTGGTTGTGGAGTTTTATGCCAGATCGTGATAGAGGTTCAACCACAGTAAAATAAATGGAATCACAGAAACTTGGCTAACAGAGTGATGGTGAAGAAATGGACTTTATAACTAAAGCTGGGGAGGGATGACAGCAGTCATGTTCAATCAGTTCCAGCTATCTGTAATCTTTGATCATTCCTGACATAATTTTCTCAAATAACAACATTTACAATGTACAGTATACAATATATAAAGCAGGGGGATGTTAGCTGAGATGTAGAGGGTCCCAATCCTGTGATAAAAAAACAATTGTAGAGTTTACCTTGGTTTACCTAGTTGATTACGTTGTGGGTAAATGATTGTCAATGAGCAGTGCAGTAACACACCATAAATATTACATTAGGACCACAGAGAAAAAAGAGAAGAAGGGAGGAAGAAAAGAAGAGAAATAAGGTCAGATCACAAGAGATAGGAGTCAGGAGGAGTTGGAACATGAAGCTTGCAGCAGGTGAGAGCCCCTACTTCATGATCATCCAGGCAAAACCTGACTGCAGCTAGGTATTTGAACCTTGATAGAGAGAGCTTGCTGTTCTGTGTTCTTAGGGAACTTGTATTTCCTGAGTAAAAGATATGGCTAAAGACAGTCTTTCCTGTTTGTGGGTGCATATTTAGAATAGGGAGATAGGCTCCCATTTATTTTGTGGCATCCAGGTTTGCAGAGAGAGAGAGATTTATCTGCAGGTTGTATTGCATTTATTTTAAAATGCAGCTTATCTCTTATTTTGGTCTCTGTAGGCATTATATAAAAGTTGATTTAAGGTGATTCAAGAGTTAGGCCTCTCGACCGTCTTGTCTGTACATACTGCAAATATAGTAACGTTGTGTTGTATGTTTATGTTCTGTGTAGCGTATAGTAGTGTTTGTATTGTCCCTGTTAATAAAGATTTGTTTAAACAAGTGTGTCTGGATTATTACACTTTTCACCAAAGCTGTGCAAGAGAATAAAGAATTCAAGTGCCGCTAATTATATCAACCACTGGAGTATATTCTGGAGCAGTGGTTCTCAAACTGTGGTACGCGTACCAGCAGTGGTACACCATATGACCCTGGAACTTTGTCATGTGCGCTGAAAAATCGGGACAGGTTTTCATATTTTCTATTTTAATACGTGTCGAATATGCAGCCTACGTACTACGATATAGTGCGCGCTAATACTTCAGTGGACACAGAGCTACTATGTAATTCTATACCACTCTATAGGAATGCATGCTACAGACGCAAGTGACCAATTGTATTTAAAACAAAAGCTATCTCCAGCAAATAGGGAGGTAGGAGAATGTGCGTGATTTTGGAACAATGCCAATGTTGTAAACACAAGAATGCATAGAAATACGTGCTACGAGCCCTGGTAATCTTGTGAGCACAGGAAAGCGTGATAGATAACAGAAAAATATTTAAGAACTGTTCTATGTTAATTTGAGAAAAATACACTGAGCGTTTCTGTGTTTCGCTCCCATGCGCATTAAATAAAAACTTAAAATACAGAAATAAAAATGGAAACACGGAAAAATACAAGCTTGTGGATTGCTAAAGCAGGTAAGCCCCACACTATTATGTGTGGAGAAAAAGCTGCTAAACAGTTCGACCTGCTGCCCCCCCCAAAAGACACGGTCACTTATAGAATTATTGATATGGCGGATGATATTAAAACGTACGTTGATAGACCGCGCTAAGATTAGCAGATGTTTTTCACTGCAATTAGATGAGTCTATATTCGATTTGGCCAATTTGCTCGTTTACGTTAGATACGAGTTTGAGGGTATGTCCCATGAGGACTTTCTGTTCTGTAAGCCGCCACCAACAGGAACTACAGGAGAGCACATATTTCAGCTTCTGAATGAATTTATCGAAGAGAATGGCATCGACTGGATAAAATGTGTCGGAGTTTGTACAGACAGTGCTAGAGCGATGACAAGCCGACATAGTGGTGTAGTGCCACGAATTAGGTTGCTCCAGAAATTAATGGACGCATTGCAACATTCACCGCGAGACCTTTTCCGTCAAGAAAATGCCTGACGATTTAAAATCTGTTAGACTCTGTTGTGAATTGTATCAAGGCTCGAAAAATTAATTCACATCTGCTTTGCTCGACTAAACAGCCTCACCCCTCTCACTGAAATGGTGCTTTTTTATTATTTTTATGTTGTTGTTACTGTTTTTTTCTGTAAAATGGTTTGAGAAGCCACCTTTAAAGGCGCTATATCAAATAAAGTTTATATTATAATATTTATTATATGTATGTGTGAGTGTGTGTGAACGCGCGCTCATGTTGGTCATTGAGAATTTCTGGGGTTCCTATGAGATGATGACTTGTAGGTGGTACTTGGATGCTTTGGTTGGATCAGGGGTGATACTTGGTCCAAAAAGTTTGAGAACCACTGTTCTGGAGAAATCACTTACAAGTTGGGGGTTATGAATAATTATTTTACTAAACGACACTAAACCGTTTGGTCAATTAATGATTTTTAAAATTTTCGGAACCCACTCTGTATGGGATCCTCCTCCACCTATGACCAGGACGTTTAGCCCTCAGCCAAGCTTGTTAAATCTTATTTACTCTACTGTGACTAAAACCTTCAATAAACCTTTCAATACACTTAATTATTGGGTGAATCCCTAGTGAATTTAGCATTGGTGGATATACAACATTCAAGACATTCTGGACAAACGGGAAGGATAGAAGAGGGGTTGTGCTAAAAAGAGCTCTCAGGCATGTAAATCAAGACTCTGTATGAGCCAGATAGAATAATATTCATAGGCCATAGTATTAGGAGTCTCCTATATTCAGCACCACATTCAGGTATCAATTACAATACAGTTTAATATAATATTATCAGGAATGTATGTGAAAAGATGTTATCATTGTAATTTTTCATATTGATAAGGAAAAATTGCTAGGGAGTCATTCTGAAATTGAAATGGAAAAGATAGGCATTATGAGTGACTGCTTAGTTATCCAGTTCTTAAGGGTACCTTCAGGAGGGAATGCCTCAGAGGAAATATAACCATTAGGCAACCGTGATCAGCAAAAGGGATGTTTTAAAGTATACTTTGAAATTGAATAGGCAGAGTCCAAAACAAAGGCTTACAATTTCAGGAAAGCAGACTATGAAGGATCAAGAGAGAGCTAAAGGAAGTAAAACAGGACAGAATTGCTATGGAATCAGTACAGAATGATGGCAATATTTTAAAGATGTTCTACTTGATGTTCTACCGATTAGTAAGTAAAAACTATAAAAAAGCAAATGTGATTAAGCAAAACACCTCAGAAATGATAAGAGGAAATGTAGAGCAAATGAGTAATAAAAATGAAATGGTTAATAGATTAAATAATCTATTAAATTACTATTTCGCTCATTTCAGAAGTAATCAAAAACATCTCACAGACTAAGCAAAGAAAAAGTTGTATATTAATTAAATTTATAACAGATGTTGATGGAGAAGGTTAAATCCTAATCTTGCTTGGTATCCTACTGGGCAGACTGACATTTCCTGATCTAGTCAAGTCACGAAAATTGTATACAGTACATATTTTGTCCATTTACCACATTCATTAGAATATAATGGAACTATTGAAAATAGTCTAAACTACCGTACTGGTTAAATACTTAGGCATTTTTAATGTTGATTCCATAAACCTGAGACAAACTATAACATTAATGCTTTTTCAATTAGACTGTGTATTTTAGAGTTTAACTTAATTAAGAAGCATTGTTTTTGTCATGTGTTGAAAGTTGAAAACTTGAAATAGTTACCGGACATTTGTTTCTGAGAATTTACAAACACAAACGTAAAATAATTGCATATTTAATTGACAATCATTGTAGTATTTTATACATTTATTAATTTAATTCTTTCTTCCACACAACATTATTTTCAAAACTGTTTTTTACTGCTTTCATTGTGTCCTTGCTGTTACCTTTTTCTGTGGCAGCCCGATATTTTCCTATTACGCTTTGAAAATTAAACAAAAAAAAAGTTTCCTCTAAAAACGTTTGTTGTAGAAAAAAACATTAAGGGCGGCAAATTGACAGAATGTTCAGACCTTATCATTCAAAATTAGATGATGCTGTTAGTCCCTTAAATTCTGGAAGTGAGCATACAATTATACACAGAATCTTAAAAATGTATTTCAAAGGTTTCTGGTAAGAATAGACATTAGGAACCTTAGTAGGAACGCTTTGGTTTCATGCCTAGTTTGAATTGCAGCTCCTTACCTATCAGTAAGTAACTATGGGTAAACACATTGTCTTCAACAAGGCAATAAAAAAGTGTGCTCCAAGACATAATAAGATTAGGTCAGAAAAACACAGTGAATCATCTGAGAGGTGATATGGGGGTTACTCTGTTAGTCATTCCGTTGGTATTACATCAGCTTTTCAATACAATTAAGCCTTCATTTGTGCTTTATGCTCTCACAAGGCACAGCATATTACACCAACTGAGAGGAAGGGAAAAATGTTTGTATTAAGAAGCCAATGTGTTTTTCAAATGAAAAAAATACCACACTGATAGCCAAGTAAACTTAACTCCAGGAAACACTTTGGTCCTTCACTTAGTGCCAGCCTTTAGTTTTACGATATAATGAGAGCAGGAAAATATGTGCCAAAGGAAGTGATTGATATTGTTGAATGATAATTACAATTTACTATGGTTCATAAACCTGTTCTTAGGAGATATAATGTTTAAGACCTTGTGCTGCGTAAATCGCATTTTGTCAATTGCAATGCTTTTATTCACACTGTTGTACCATTTGATCTACAGTAAGTTACTTGTATAACTATATTGAACTTAGTATAGTTAAATACAGAGCAGCATGGCGGCATAGTGTTTAGCATTGCTGTCCTGCAGCACCGGAGCCCTAGGTTTAGTTCCTGGGGTGCATGTGGTTTCATGTTTTATCTGTGTTTGCATGAGTTTCCTCCTACAGTCCAAATATATACTTGTAGGTTCATTAGATTCTGGTAAAATTGGCTCTGTTGTGAGAATGTGCATGTGCATGTACATGTACTATGTGTTCCCTGTGATGGCATCCCATTCAGGATGTATCCTGCTTTGCGCCTGTTGCTTGCTGGGATATACAGCTCCTGTGTGGTCCTGTATTGAATAAAGTGGTTAGAACATGGATGAATGGGTGAATAGTTAAATAGATCCTGATGTCAACTTTCCATTTCCATACATAACTGAATTGATTGTCCAGGAGGATTTGTGAGAATTAATGTTTTGCCAATATGAACCACATTAACTGCAAAGTTTAAAAAATAATAGCTTTTGCACTATATAGTTAAATGATGAAACTTAATAATGTCCTATATATGAGGTCAATACATGCTGAACACTAAATGACTGACTCATTGAACATGTTGGTTAACTTCTGGATACTTACTGTAAATACCTAATTATGGTTGCAATAAGTATACAGTATCTTTCCTTTGTTTATATGCACTTATGATCTCATCATTTCATCACAAGGGTGTCTTTGTGTGGAGCACAAGATTCAGTTTATTTCACATAAATGAAACATTAAATGGTTTCTTAATTTTCTTAATACCAATTGATGTGAATATGAAGACCTTTTCAATTAATTTTGATTCATAAAGAATTCTGTTTCATCCATGCTCTGTGTTATTTTTTGTTTTGTTTTTGGCAAATGCTCTCATAAAAAGCAAGCAATAAATGTACAGTATGTTACATGCAGTGATTTACTTTTGCAATACAGAAATTTACTTCTGTGAAAACTGGCTCTGGAATGAGTATGTGTGTGTTTATGTGTGCCCAGCGATGGACTGGCATCCCTACCAGAGTGTATCCTGCCTTCCGCCCATTTTGGCAGGGAGAGTGTCTGTTATTCCTCTTTAACTCCTGTGGGTGACATACAGTATCACTCTCTGCTCCATCTTCCTTTGTGGCAGAACTTGATGAGTTTCTGCTGAAGCTTCTGCAGAGGGTGGCTCCAGACCTGTGTTGTTTTGCTTCTACTGAAGTTGCTGGAAATTCTTATCTAAAGTGAAGGAACAACAAAGGCTGAAAATGGGATTATATGCATAGAGATGCAGACAGGCAATTGCATTGAAAAAGCTCTGGTGACATCTAAGCAGTAACAATTACCACTTTTTCCATTTTGGCTGACTCGGTAATGAAAAGCTTGCAATCACAAGGACATAGACAATTCTAGGTAGTCCCATGATGTCTTCAGATCAGTTGCATGACCTGCTGCACCCATATTGGAGTATATGATAAGAAGTGTATAAGGCTCAGCATATTGAATACCTTTCCAATCTCTGATCAGTGGAATTATTTTGTTCTTGTGGCCAAAGACTATATTGCAAAGTATCCCAAGGTACAGTATACAGTATGATCTCACTGAAGCACTGCTAAAGAGACATTTTCTGTACGCCTAGAGAATTCCACGCAGACCAATACCGGAACTTGAAATCTGAGGAAACTCTGGGGATTAAGAAACACTGAACCACACTGCTGCACTTCCAAAATGTGTGTGCAGATGGAGAGATTTCATCATATGCTCTGTACTTAAATCTCACCAGAAAGTGTACAATCTCCAATTGCTACTGACCTTGGTGCAATTAATAAAATTAGGCTGCATTCTAGCTTCATTATATGTATGTAATAAGCTTGTGTTTGTCTCCCCTGCAGTTGCAGTGCCAGATGGGTCAGTTTAAGTATGCTACGTGTTGGATGGCAATTATTAGTTTGTTTCAAACTAGACCGAGGCTTCTGTTTTAATCCGGAAGTGTTACACTGATCTGTGGGAGCAGTTCACAGCCAAAGACAACATTTAGATCAAACAGATGTCTAGCTGCTGTTATAGTATGTAACAACCTATTCCTCCACGCCTTTCATAAACTATAAAGTGGGATTATTTCAGGAATTCCATGATATTAATATTGAATGAATGAACACTATTTTCCACATCATTATCCTTGCAACTGTTTTAACACTTAAAGTCTTCAAATCATTTTGGAAATTTAATAGTTTCCTATTGAAATAGAACACTTAAACATTGCAATTAAGATTAGATACTGCTGGAGGAGATAATATTGGTCACATAATTTATGTTAGATTTTATTAAATATCAGAATGTTACTTATAAATAGGCAGACAATACTGGATGCTGTTTTTAAAAACATTGTCACAATTTTAAAACAGAAAAGGCTACTTCATATATGCATGAAAATTAAATCTTACATCTTTTGAAAATTTGGAAATAATTTGTGCCAATATCTGAAACTTTGTAAAACAAGCCAATCACACATGGGGGACAATTTGGAGGCCACGGCAAAGGACGAGGGGGGAAATTTGGCCGGGACACTGGGATGACTCCCTAATCTTATTGAGAAATGCCTGGGGACCTTAAATGACCACTGAGTCAGGACCTCAGTTTAACATCTCATCCGAAAGACGGAATCGTAATTGTTTACACGTGAATGCTTTCCTCACTTTAACATTGGTTGGGAACTAGCTGGCGCCTATCAACAAATGAAATTTACAGCATAAATTGTGCACTACAGCAAAACATTTTTAATTGTTTCTCCTACTGTAAGTACTTGGGTATTGTTAAAGGTAGAACGTATTCAGTTATTTTGGAATTTTTGCAGTGGTATGTCTCTCTTAATTATTTTTTCCTGTATGTTTTTGGTTATAATGAGATGTGAGCGCAAAAAAAGTACACTGGGCGTTCAACTAGAAGTATGTCATATGGTATGTTAAACTGCAGGAGAGCACGGGGCTTTCCACAATCTGGTCTAAGCCAGCTCCACCCACAGCAGCCTGCTGCAGGCTCCAGTATCTACAGTCACGAGTATCTTCTTTAATAACACCATTTTAAATGCAAAAAGAGTATTCATTAGAGATTTCATCTGTAGCCAAAGTAAGTATGGTTTCATTATGACAAAAAACAAGTGTTCACTGCATTAGACAATTAAGAGACTTTGCAATTTATACTATTTTAGAAAGACCAGATATTGATGGTTTGTCTTAAACATCTCACAAAATACTTTTTTTTTTACTTAAACGTCCGTTTGAAAAAGTGTTTCAATCAAAATACAGCCCGAAATCAAAGGTATATTTTAGTTAATGCTTTTTTTAATGTTAAATACATAAAAAAATCCCCTGTGATAGTGTTCAGACTCAAGGATATTAAAACATTAATTCTTACCATTTTTTACAATACAGTACTATACTTGGGACCTATGTATATCTACGTTTTTCAAGATGGTGAATAACAAATGTCTTCACCATGGGTTTCTAAACAGGTTCAAAAGTTTTTATTTGATATGTAAGACATTGTCATTTATATTGATCCTCTTGCCCTACAGTTAAGTGTTCAATTTTATATTATTGATAGTAGTGTGATGCCAGCATGACCAAAGTTCATGAGAGTCCCACATCTCTCACAAAAATTCCAACAGATATTTATGTTATCTTGTATCATCATTTCTATGTAACAGACCTTGTGAATTTTAATCCATAATCCTGAAAATGAAGCTCTCTCTGCTCTGCTTTTTTTATTTCAGGTGACATTGTAAAGGTACTAACAAAACTGTAGCTATCAAAGTCTGTAACAGGGAGAGAGACACACTTGCCATGAGTCCTGGAGTCAAGTTATGGGTTGATTGTTACTTTTTGGTGGGGATCTTGCTGAAGATACTTGCTTACTTTCATTTGAAAGCAGAAAGATGGAACCACCCACCCTGGACAAACACTAAATGTAATGGGGATTATAACAGCACTGACAAGAGCAAGCAATTGCCTCCTGTAAAAACAAGATCAAAGGACTACAAACCTCCAAAAGGTTTCTGTCAAAACCAGTGGTAGGAATCTGCCCAGTTCAGATATACAGTACATTTGTGTTTGTGTAGGTGCAGAAGATGTGTGTGAGGACTGTATACAGAAAAGCTGGGAAATTATTCTAAGCATGAAAATAAACTGTAATTGCAACCACAAACATTTAGGTATTGTAAATGAATCATGCTTCTGCATGGGATTATGAGGCAACTACAAATTAAAAGTAATTTCTTTTTTAGAAGTGTTAATTATGGAAGTGCTATTTTGTGTAAAACAAACATAAGCTAGTTTATGCAGTTCACATGCACAAAATAATAAACCATCTCTCATTATTTCTCATATTTTTGCTTATTCGTTTTTACAATGCACTAGTAAGATATCATTTACATGTGTACAACCTTATTTACAATTTTACAAAAAAAGATATTTCTTATCTGGAATCTGTCCACATCACAGCAACAAGATACAGTACAGTTCAAGATCTAAAGTAAGATGTACAGTAACTTACAGTGACTGTCTCTTCATCAGAGAACACTACTAACAGAGAAAGTGTCATGAAATGGTGGCAGGAGATCCTCAAATCAATTAGTCACCAAATGAACATGAGCCGAATGGGCTTCTATTGTTTGTAACCATACGTTTTTTAAAAAGACTATTAGATTTCCCAGAGATTAGTGGACATATGCTCTTGTAATTAGACAAACTTATATTATAAACTTATATCATAACAATATAGAAAATTGGCTTTCACATTACATTAACATGGGTCCCCTGATGAGAGACATATTTTGAGAAATCCCTGAGGGTGTTAAGTGGTCAGTGAAAAAACACATAAGCTCTGCCAGCTCTAAATCTTGTTGGTACGGTTAATCACACAAATTTTGAATCCTTATAGCAAAGGAAATGCAGAAAAAAAAAAGATCTCATGCAGGAAGGATATGAATCACATCTAATAAAGCAGCAGTCACAAAGCTTTTAAAGTGCAGTACCTTTAAGCTACGTTTCACTGAGATGTACTGTCTTGTATTTACCTGCATAGATATGTAAATCACTTTAAAATTGTAGTGGGGTCTGAATACAGCAATAAAATATACTTTAAGATAAAACCTCCAAAATAAGTCTAGAATAACAACATTATATACAAAGAAGTTACTGCCAGCAAAATTCAGTGCATCATTCTTTTAGTCTTTACAGGCACAAATGTACATTATACCGTATCATATTCTATCACGTGATTATGATTTTTTTTAACGCAGTGCATTAGTGGTAAAGCTCATCTTAATGACATGTTTTATGACAAGGCCTATGCAATCTATGAGTGAAGCAGAATGCCTTTTTGTCTCTTACAGACAGTTTTTCTTTTACAGTGGGAGGGAGCATCAGCTCCTTGCAAAACAGTTACACATTTCACAAAATCTTTGATGAAGCACTGCTAAAACATTGCCTTCAAGTACAGTAGTGTGCCGCCTGGAAGCAACAAAAGAGATTTTCTTTCCATGGATACCTCAGTGTCTGACAATGAACCAACTGAAAACTTGTGTGGCAGCTGTTCACAAGCAATGCCCCAAAGGCGCCCTAACAAACACATTTATGGAAATGTCTGAACTTAGCTGCACTGCAAACCGTTGTCAATTCCATTCCTAAAATGGGCGAGGAACAACATGCTGTTCACAGACATACAGCAAAAGCAGATAAATCTGCGTCTACTTCAGTGTGTCTCATTTTTTGATCAGCAATACGTATTTTTGGTGGAAGTCTCAATGTTTCTCTATCTTTCTATTCTTCTGGTCTTTCTGTGGTTGTCTATGAATGTATATATCTATCTGGATGCATTATTTTTTCCATAATAATGCACTGTATTATTCCATTGCAGTGTCATTATTATGCCTCTCTCTGTCTTAAACAATGCACATTTAAATGTAAACAGTTCCGGAGGCATTTCAGATATAATCATTACTTATAACATTTTACTTTCAAAATAAAATTACTGTTCTGTATGTCACATCTTGTAACATAACCAAGAACAAAATATCAGAAACAAAATAACATGTACTGTACGAAGAACAACTGAAGAAGGCTTAACAAATGAAACATTCCTCTAAATAAAAACAAAACAAAACCTTTATTTGATTCTTTGCAGCAAAAGCACGCTGAGTCAGCTTCCCACTTGAACCTCATACAATAAATAGATGTTATAAAACTGTAGACCCAGCCAGATGTTTTTTTCATCTAAATGGAATTATAACAAAGGTTAGATCCTAATCGCGCACTCTTCCGCTCACTTAGTTATATATGTCTCGCACCCGGGACTTCCTGTAGCTCTCCTCTCTCATACCCCTCCTGCCTCCCTTTCCAAACCCCAACAACAGCTCCCTGGCTTCATCCTCTGAGTATAGTGGGAGGATCTGGGCAGCCGTGCCCTTCTGGCAAAGTCACAGATCCCTTCAGCCAGGTGAGCAACTGTACACCCAAATATACACTGCAGTTCTCATCTCTCACATTTATTAGGATCTACCCGAACTACTGAAATATAACTTACTGAGGTACTGTCATCCTTTAAATTTTATCGATTGCAATTAATACATTTTATTTTCACCCCCAAAGGATTCAAAGCATTTTACAGATGTCATACCACCTGGTTGACGTGGTGGCCATTATGCACAGGTCCACTACACAGCAGTTCAAGAATAAGAGGAAGAAATTCCTTCAGTAGTTGAATTATGAGGGAAATTTAAATTTAAGGCCAGATAGTTCAAGTGCAGAGTGGAATGTATCCTGGACACCAGGGTCAAGAGAGGGGATTTTTAATGAACAAGCAGCCAGGAACTTGTCCGGAATGTCTTTTCTGAATAATGTAATCCAGCAGTAAAGTATCCCTGGTCATAACAATGGGGCATTTGTTCTGATCATTTTTGTCCAAAGGGATGAATGCCTTTTACTTACTGCAGGAAATATTTTTTTTCCGTAGAGGCCCCTCAAGTCAATATGGACTAGGGTCATCCATGGTCAGCTTTTGAGATCTAATATGATCAGTCTATTTTTCTTGTTCCATTGATTGAGTGGCACTGTTAGTAATAATCTAATATTAATACTGTAATTTGTTTCTGTTTGTATCACTAAGTGTTGACAACACAGTATGGAAGCAGCAGAAGGCAGGTTGAGGTGCTTGCAAGAATTTGGATTTGTTGTCATTAATTATTCTAGTTATAGTACAAATGAAAAAAATAAACAATTATTTCGGAAGGAGGATCTTGGTATGGAGAAAGGAAGCATGGGCTCCCTTGGTACGGCGCCGCCCTTGTGGGTAGTACAAACATCTCCGTGGTGGCAGTAGTCCTTAATATTGTGTCTAATCCGCTACCAATAGAACAGTGACTCCCTTCCATTTTCCATCTCCTCAGGGGATTGTTTACACTGCATGGCAGAGGGCACTCAGTGCAAACCACTTAGACTTTGCACTCCTTCCATAGTGCAGCTTCCAGGTATATGCTTTTATTGTATTTACTTTTGTTTACTGAACACGTTTATATGTATAATTTGTTTATATGTTTAAGAATGCTCCAGATCGAGGATATATAAGAATAAAACAGATTGAGAGTAAAACGGATGAAAATTTCTCCTGGGAATTAAATGCTACAAAACTAAAACAAAACCCCCCAAATGCCAGAATTCCCGTCTACAAACTCTACAAAAAATGCAAGTGTTAGAATTACATTAAGAATTAGAATAAAGTGATGCACCATTTTTGCAGCTTCTAAATTTTACACTCTGCTTTTAAAAGATATGATATATTTTTTAAATTCTTTAACTCCTTGTTTTATTCAGATTTATTACATTATTTTACTATAGATCTATGGAATGCCATAGCATAGTGTCCTAAATATTATAACAAACAACAGGTTTTTAAACATAAAACAAAAGGAGAAACTACACCTTCTGCACCCTCACATTATCCTTTCTACTGTAGTTTTTCATCTGCTGCTGTGAACTGTGATCATTTACCATGTTTTATCATTTTATGCTCAATCAAAATAGTGATCATTATTCAACCCAAGGGAATATACAAAACAAGACAATACACTGGATTTAACTATTTTTTTAATCAAAACATGATTACATACCATTTTAGCACACAAAGAAAAAAAATATTATGTTTATCAGACCATTTCTTACACCACACTACCCACCAGAATGGGAGTGGAGTTGTTCTGGACCCAATAGCAAGGGCTTTCCAGTCCAGGAGAAGTGACTGGTGCACTCCGTAATGGACTGCGCTTCACTGAGCCAAATGCAGGAAGGGAAACTCAGGGAAGGGCACTGCTAGTTAGTCTGCAATTGGACCTTTGCAGGACAGGGAGTAGAACCTTGGGGCAGTCCACCATGCGGCACACAGGGTACTGTGCTGATCAGAGCACGTGCTCTTCATAGGGGATCTTCTCCTGAGCCCAGGTCAAGGGCACACTGTCAGGGCAGAATGGGGAGGCACGTCAGAGACCGAGCAGAATGCTGTGCTCACTCCAGTCCAGGTCCAGTAGAGTCCCAGGGCAGGTCAGAACAGGACAGGCTGGAGAACAGGAGAAGGCTGGCAGGGGGAAGAAGAGTCCAGGGGAATGGAAGCAGGACTTGAGTGTAGGACAGCTCCCTTGCGCCCAGTGCCTCGGAGGTCGAGCTTCACACCGTTCTCCTGATGCCGGTGATGAAGCAGAGCGTTGGGACTGACAGAAGTGGCTGTCCAACACCGCTCTCATGAGCCGCTAGACCCTGCTGCCAGAGCTCTGCAGAGGATGCCTCCATGCCATGTGCCATGTGGACCTGTGAGTGCTACCCACCTCCAGTGAGGGGCCACACCCTGCTGCCAGAGCATGACCCTTCCACAGAGGAAAACAGGAGTGCCAAAACCAGCATGAGACAAGCCCCCCCGTCACGGACCGTCCCACACAGGCTCCTGCCCTCCACCGCTCCACCCCGCCCGTTTCGTCCCACAACACTTGGGACGCGAACCCAGGTCTCCAGTGTAACACAACAGGGAGCCAGCCACATGAGCTAAAGGAGACCTCTCTCAGCATCAGAAGCTGAGGTCCCTGCTATGTGCAGGGAGGGCGATGACGTCACCGTGTCTGAACGCTCCGCTACAAGGCGTGCCCAGCATTGTGCGTGGATCCACACGCACTCTGACAGTTGTTCCCTCTGTGGCAGAAGACCCCCCCCCCAGAGCTCAACAGACCCAGCATCAGCTGATGAGGGCGAGGCCTTCCTTGTCTCTGACCAGCAGCTCACTTAGTCCTCCCCAAACTAGAACCCTGCTACTCTCATATACTCGGAAGACAGTCAAGCCAAGTTTGGGAATTCAAAGTCACCCTTGGAAATATGGGACCTGAGGGAGGGAGGGGGAGAATAGTAAACCTCGCCTTGGAGTTGGACTGTATCCACCACATCTCCCCTTTTACCCTAGGTTCACCCTTTGCTGCCGTTAACCTCTAAAAACCGGGGAGCAATGCCGGCTTTCTCCCTCACCTGCCGAGTCCAGAGGATGTCTGATCTCTCTTTGCCTTCCTACTGTCGCTTTACATGCTCCGTGACTAGCACGCCCCGCTGTAATGAAAAAGGCAGTAAAACTGTCAGTTAGCCCGAGGAGTCAGTGAGGAAGTCCCCAAACTGTTTTTCCTAATGCCGCCGTTGTCGAAGCTGCAGCGTTAATTGTAGTATTTAACAAAGCGCATACTCCTTTTACTCACCTGTGTTAACTCAAGGTTCATTTGCATTTTCTGACGCTGGAAGGTTTAAAAGAAATGGAACAAACTCGACTCTTGGAAAGTTAAACCATCTTTACTTGTACATATTCGAGTACAAGTGCGCATTCTGAATATCATGACAATAGCCAATGTACATTCGTTTCACAATGATTGACTTCATAAAAATGTCGTGTTCCGATTGTTGTTTTGTAACCCTATCGTTTTGAAAGACGCAGTATGACGCATTTTAAACGGCAGAACATCTACTGTCTGGGATTAAATCAAAGTTGTTTTTGATTTTGTCTGTGCAACAGCCATAGCATCTGGAATCAAGGCGATGTGCTTGAAGCGCTCCTTCAGAGATTATACTCACCCAACACCGTTTGAAGCCTATTTACAAGACGCACAGTGACATTATTCTCAGCAGATTGCTCCGAGGAAAACAAAGTTAGTTCCTGTTTCAATTCAAACTGGTCACGAGTTACCAACTGTCTTTGTGTTTTTATTTAAATTACTATTTCTGCTGAAATAAAAGTTTCCTTTTTGCTGACGACGAAATAAGCCATCAGGTACAGTTCATATTTTAAATAGCGATTTAGAATTTAGATTTTTCAACAGCATTTAATTGTGTATTGAATGCACATATTTTTAACTATTAAAGATAAGTTACATAATTTTAACTGTCACCAACAAAAGATTTGTGTGCGTTACGAGTGTGTACTATATTTACCTAATACCTACATTTCATTCAATATGTGACGACGTATGGTGGATCCTGATGACATAGTCTGGACTACAGTATTAGGCAAATTCTTCCTTCTGCGACTTTAAATACAGTGATTCGCATTGACTAAGGATGATTTTCACACAGTGGATTAACGAAAGAAAGCACTCTGTAATACCATACAGTATCGTGAATTAAACGAGAAATGTATTTTTCAGATTCTGCACAGTGGAGAAAACGCCAGATGTAAAGGCGCAATGTTGTGATGCGGTGTGCCTACACATCTACGAACAGGCTATCCGTGGCTGGAATTCCCCTGGAGCTGCGCTTCGAAACGCGGATGGATCAAGGCGCTCCACACATAAAGGTCCGGCTGTAAACTACTAAAACTAGGGGAGAGAAGATGTTAATACGAGAAAAATGTTTTTCACGTAGTGTTGGTACTGTTCTTACGCAGATGAGTTCATAATACAGATGAAGAATCATAAAATATCAAATGTAATTTGCAGACCCGATCGGCACCAATGTGAAACTGCTTAACAAAAGTGTTTTTCAAGAGGACTTTCGCCTGTACTGTAGATCCACAGGACAGATATAAAAAGGCACATAAATTTAACGTTACAGTCCCCCCTTGACCATGTTAAAATAGCTGGTTTGTGGGAATTATGCAATTGTTTAATTTTGAGAAGCAGGGTGTATTGGTACAATCCTTTGTTTTAACAGAAACGCTGAAACATTTGTTTACAGGTTGAGAAATATACACTTATAAAAACATGAGATGTCGGACTGTCTATACGCATCCTGCTCTGTGAACTTTGTGAAATACAGTATAGTGCTTTGTGAACTTTTAAATGAACTTACTTAAATGTAAGTAAAAATCTTACAAAAATACGTTCTGGAAAAAATGCTATATTGAATAGTACCCCTTTGGTACTAGTTACCTAAAACTTAAATAAATCCAGGTCGAAATGCAAGTCAAATAAACAGACTATAACAAACTTAAAAGTTAAAAAGTAAAAACTGAAAAACAAAACAATTATTTTTAACAGTAATCATACAAGAGATTAAACAAAAAATGTGCGTTTGTAATTTTGATTTTTGTTACAAATGTTGTAATTACAGTAGCTAATTTCTTCAATATTATGAATTCATTTTGCGCATCACAACTTTAACAAATTAGCTTCTCCATGAGTATCATTTTAACATTGCTTAAGATTGTGTATATTTTAGTTTCTGTACAATGTGCAATGTGTACTGTGGATACCCTTTCAATCGATATTATTGTCAAAGCAACATTATTTTGTTAATTTACTTATATAACAATAATCCACCATAATAATAATAACACATATAATAATAATAAAAAAATAAAAAAATAATAATAATAATAATGTATACATATATTATTATTATAATAAACGTATCTGCTAAATACGCAATTTTAATTATGATCTAATTGCGTATCTGTAATTACTGATACACCGCTCATTTTGGTGCGCGTAAACTTATCAATACCTGAATACTTGCAGATTTCCCCGTTTTCCTCGGTCTTGGAATGCTGGAAGCTAAAATGTCAGGTGAGGAGACACACAGACAATCCGTACATCCGTATTATAACCGTGTGATTATGAGATTTCTCATTGATTCTATTTGCACTTAATATTTGCTCCATTAAAATGAAACACCTCATGAGGTCAAAATAAAATTGTTCTTCAGCTTCCACCTGCAGCTTTTTTTTACGATTTCCAAATTATGGATTTTTAAAGTGAGATTTTTTTCAGTAATTTAAATTATTATATTATTTAGACAGTATATTATTTTATAAAGTGCTATGTTATTATTATTGTTGTAGTTGCTGTTATTAAACGTATAACAACAATTAAAAGGCTGGATTTTTATTTAGAATTGCTTTTGTTGCTAGTTTATGTGGAAGATATAGTGTTACATTTTTTTAGGTTTTGCAAGCTGTTTATTTTGGTTTCAAAGATCTTAAAAGGAACTTAAGACACACAAAGGGGTTTTCAATTTATTTTGATACTGAAAATTAAGTTCTCCGTGTCGAATAAAGACTGATATTAAAAAGAAATTCAAACATTTCAGTATATGGACAATAATCTATGTACAATAATAATCTATTATAATGTTTTTTCAGATACACGCTAATTTAAAATGTTTTCACTGAACATTTTTATGCTGGCATGTGATGAAAATAAACTCCGAGATCTTTCGTATGGTGTACAAGACAATGCCAATTACATTTATCTCTAATTCCAATACCGATAATTTCTAATTTCTCAATGGAATGTATTGTATTTTAGGTATAAGTATACTGTACCATTTAAATATAGTGATACCAGAAATTTTAATTTCTGATATAAAATATGTTTTAGAGGACTAGCGAGTGACAGTAAAAGAAACAAAATAAGGATAGATTGTTTTATAACGAAGTAAACCACATCTAATACTATACACCCTGAAAAAACAGTATTAAACGCGGATCTATTTATGTTCATAGCATGGAATGCAGTGTATATTACAAGTATATATTACTGACACCAGTAAAAATAATATTGATAAATATTTTGTATCTAGTATTTTGAAAAAAATACTGCTCCATTAACTTACTCTTAGTCACAAATCCTGTATTATTTGATTAAAAACAGTAAAAAAAATAAGCAGTGGTTCCTTTGCAGCCCGCAAGCTGACGCATTTTACAGTACCTACTCCAACCTCTTACGATGTGACGTATATGACCAGTTTAAAAACGTCTGCAAGCAATTACTGAACAAAAAGGATTAATGTGGGACATTGCAACCACAGAAATAATAATACATTTCAAGAACTTATTACATTTAAAAAGCATTGTTGGTAATATTGTATAGAGCTGAATTTATTTTTCATTTACTTACTGGCGCAGTTAATTCTCTACATGTCGATGGAAAACTTTCATGTAAACCATTATTTTTAAAATATGTCCACAAAAGCTTTGTAAAATAGCATAACAAAAAAAAAATAACATGGGAGTATATCATTTTCAGATAGCGACAGCACCACAATTGCGCGGAAGTAAAATATTAAAATGTCCTGGACATTTTATCTCCAGTGATGATGATAAAGTGAAGCCATTGCTACGGTACTTATACAGCATATGCCCATGTGCATGTTTATTCAATTTTTAATTTAAGAAGGTGTGTGTGTGTGTGTTATTTTAAAAAATAACGTAGGCCCCACCCATCTTCTATTAGTAATGACATACAAGAAACTTTAAAAAATAGCGTTGTACGTGTGTCGTAGGGGGGCATGGTTACCATAGAAACCGAAAATGAAAGATGTTTCTTTCGCTGTCAGTTTGTTATATTAAGTTTTGATTGAGGTGTAATGGGGGGTATTGATTGCTGTACGGGAATGACAATGCGACAAGGCAACGAACAGCCGGCCGCTTTTCAGTTGATGTCGCAGGGCAGTGCGGTGCTGAAAGGAAAGAAAGCCAACTGTCTCCGAGAGGAGCGCGTTTCAGACTTTATGTTTTTTCGTGGCGTAAAAACATTCAGGCCACATTCTGGTGGCCTGACTTAATCATCTTGTCGTATGCTCCATGTCTCTGAGCTGTTATGAAAACAAAACTACCCCGTCCTTCCTCTTCCTGATGTGCTCTTGTACTGAGCTTGCGTACTGGTGCAGCCTCCAGTGACGTCATACGCTGGCTTGCTCGATAGAGGCAAGTCAGAACAAATATCTGTATACACCGAGGTGATACACAGAATAGAGACTGTGCTTACTAGTTTAATTTAATGCATATATGTATGCCAGTTGAAAAACTACTATGCAAGTGGCCGCAGTAGGTTTCGTATGTTGACTCGGGACATATTTTAGATTGAGCCTCAAGTGATGCGGTGCTACCTGTCAAAAAAAGAAGGACGCGTTGAAGCTGCACTTCTGAAAAAAGGATTAGCCCTGTCTCACAATGACCTCTGCCGATCAGCTGGCATCAGCAGCTGCAACTGGACAAACTGAATACGTACTAACTTTGCTACAGAACGGCTGCGATCCCAATGGTACGAATCGTTTTGGACGGACACCTATTCAGGTACGTTGTAGTAAATACGGTCAGGGCTTAGTCTACAGTAGGCTGTAGTCAGCTGTGACATCGCTAACATCATTTAAAGTAGAGTATGTTGCAGACTTGCATCTGACACAGAATGAGTTACAGCTACAATTTTAAAATGACAGAGATGGAATAAAGATATAGGACGAACGACAGCTGTATCCTTACCTACAGATTAAAACGAAAGTACAGCATTCTGACAATAGGGGAACTGATGGCCACCGTAAACTCGTTTGATTTTAAATACCAATTTCAGTAATATCGCTTAAATTACATTGTATACTGTAAATGTTAATAATAACGAAATTACTACAACCATCTTATTTGCTTGTTTCGTACATTTCAAAAGCAATTCATATAAGCTGTTTCACTATATGGACTCCATATTTGTCAATCACAAAACATTTTGGTATTTTCTATAAAAATAAAAAGTTATATCTTTAAATAAGTAAATGTATTTACTTTCAGACTTTCTAAGCACCTTAAGACATGGAACGTAAATAGTAGTAATAGTTATTTTCTCTCGAGGGTCCATAAAAATGCCAGGCAATCTATTACAAATAAAATATAGATGCAATTCTTATAAAATGAGCAAATCGTTTATTTTCGGTGTTTCTTAAGTAGTCGAAATTATTGGCATAAGCAAATTCGTTAATCATGAAACAAAACAGCATGTGAATAAAAGTATTGAGTATCTTGAATTCAAAATGTCAGGGTTTAAGTGTTAAACAGGCTATCGTCTCCCTTTTTATCTCCCATTAAAACACTTGAGGTTCACTCTGACCTTTGTAAAGATAATGATGTTGAAATTTCCATTCAAAAATGATGCCACTGATTTTCAATTTTGAAATGTATCGATATGACTTAGAATCACTGTAGTTTTTGACGTGCTTGTTATGTAATATTATTAAGAAAATAATACACAGGCCAGTGGGGTCTTACCAACTTCAAATGTGCAATTATTAAGGGCTTTTACTGAAAAGCACACATGATAAATCTCTCTAACTTAAAAATAACAAAAGTTTTTTTTTTACCATTTCCATTAGCTCGTTATGTTAAGGTTTTATACATATAAATGGAATTAGATTAGAGATTAAATGTGATAGATTAAATTAAGACAAATTATTCAATATTCAAAAAATATTTCGTTTAAAGATAACGAGTGTTCAAAAACTGTCATTGACATCAGTACCAGTGTTTTAAAGAAGTGTTTTAAAATAATTACACAATTTCTTCCAACATTAAACAACAAAACTAATATGGATTGCTTGATAAATTTACAATAGACCTACAAAAATAAAATTCCTCGAACGTGTGCTTTAAAGCAGTCTGTATTATAAGTGTTGCGCTATTACACTACTATTAGTGTTTATTTTCAATATATGATTTATGAGTTAAGAAATGTGGAACCTTTTTTGGCCTTTCTACAATACATAAGCAATCAAAACAAAAACAGAAAATATTATAGAAGGTGTTTTGACGTTCTGCCCTTTTCATTTAAAATAAATAGCAAATTCACGAAGAGCTGTAATGCCCTAAGGTTCCTGGATATGAACTAATCAAACATATTAATGTTAGACACAGACTGTCAAATGATCCTGTAGTTGGAGTTTAGGACAAAATACAGGCATTCAGAGATATACTGTATAATTCATGTCAACGGGTGCCTATTAAAAAGGAAACTCGCACATTGTTATATGGGTAGTCTATATAATAAAATGTTTGTTTTCCTTTTGTACTTCATTGTAAACAATACTGAACATCTCTCGGTGAATGAAGCATTGTAAGAAAACGATATACTGTTTAGATTAATTCATTCATTTTGTAGGTTATGATGATGGGGAATACATCTGTAGCCAGACTGCTGCTGCTGTACGGTGCGAACCCGAATTTGCAGGATGTGACCACAGGGATGACTCCGCTCCACGACGCAGCTAGTGGTGGTTTTCTGGACACAGTTATGATACTGGACCAATATCATGCCGACAGAAATATCACGGATAACTTCAACCGGCGACCTGTTGATCTCGCCAAAGCAAACGGACACGAGGACGTTGTAGATTTTCTGGAATCATAAATAATCCAGGAGATTTTTGTTTTATTTTAAATAAGTCTGTTCATTGTTGAATGGTTTGTTAGTATTATTTTTTTCATGTAAATGATTTTAGAAAATATTGTTACCCTTTTCCTATTGCATTATTATTTAAAATAATTCAAAATCATTCAAATTTGTGTCTGATTAAAATATATGACCCCCTCGTATGAATATATAAGTATAAGATATGAAACCCTCGTATGACTAGTGAAATATATAACTATTATTTCACGTAATAATGGATATTAAATGTTTCATTGGTTCCATTGTCAGACGGTTATATTTACCTGTTAACTGTTTTTTTCATTTTCCTGCCAGTTCCTCTTTTAATTGGGATTATCCTACAATAAATCGGTTGATATATGTGGAAAGAATCTTCTCAGCATATGAATACGTTTAATAATTAAGAACGTTTTTTCTATAGCAGGGTTTCCCGCAGGAAAAAGCTTAGGCAAGGTGAAAATCTCCACCCCACTCCCGACACCGTACAACGCCCACCTACTGTATACTGTAGTATCTTCTGAACTAGCTATCATTATTATTGCAATTTTAAAATACTATCCCGAGCAAGACGTTATTTATTTTTTTACCACAACAACTAGTTTGATTATATAGGATTCATTAAAGATGTAGACTACCCTAGGAAGAGCTTTGTTCTTGAAACGGGAAAGGCATTGCTATTTGATATTTTCTGTATGTATAAATTCTTCAATGTGTTCTTTTTGGTATTCAAAAAGGCGCTGTTTATTGTGGGCTCATGGAGTCAATAACTCAATCGCACGTCTTTTTTTTTCACTGTGAAAATCAGATGATTGATCTTGCGAGGAAACCCGTTTTTTTTTCTCCGTCGATTATTGGCAGAGTGTTCAAGGGATCAATTTATGCATGAAATGTATGTATGCACCTTCATGCACGAAAATGTCCATCGAAAACTGTGATGACATAGCGTTTGTATTTATGATTTGGTTAATTAACGGAATAACGGCTCTCCAGTACAATCCTTTTAAAAATACGTTCATGACCTATTTTTTTAAATCAACTTAGAAGTGATGCAAACGTGTGAGATTTTCAGACCTAGTTTTTAGTGATGATCTACTACACGAAAATATGTTAACATTTAAATTTCCAAGGGAAACTCAATTTCGTGCTAAAAATGAGGAAATTAAGTGTGCTTTATTATTATTATTATGGACGAGCGTACTTCACCAACGTGTAGCTCCACCTGTATATTATACTTTATACTCTTAAGGTAGGTGTAATATTAAAATAACTTTAGCAGTTTAATAGATTTTGTGTTTTCTTAATCTGTACAGACAGTAGTCCACAGCCGCATAAACAATATGCGTTACTGGTTGGGCGGACTTAGTGGTCAAGAGCTGTTTGTAGTATCTTCTAAAAAAGCTACGATTTGTCGAAAAAAAGTATTAGCACAGGTACTGTAGCACGTTATCTTGAATCCTGCAGTATTTTATATTGGCGAATATAAAAGTGCAGTTGTTGCTGCCAAGAAAAAAATCGTGGAACATTATCACGTAATTACGGGGTAGTAAATTCTGTGATAATTATAATTATAACCTACATTATGTTGTTGACTTTTTTTGCTTTAGTGTTATTGAGGAAGTCCAGCTCTGCAGAATTTATATTTACTTTGACAGGAGTTTAGCCATAATGAAAATTGCACTGTTTAGCTCATGTGAACAGAATTGTTCAGCCGAATTGTTTGCAATCGCAATGAAATGGGCCTTTATCACTGTCATTGACTTTTTAGCCTACGTGAACAGAATCAGTATACAGCATAAGGACACTCGCACGTAAACAAGACTACGTGAGAATTATCACGTAATTATATGATTGATTCTGAATTGATTTTTTATTTGTTATGAGTTGCAGCAATTCTCCTCCGTAGGGAAAAGTGATAGAAAACTGATTCTTAGAAAATCTGGTGGATTCCGGACCACAGTTGGGAATGCCTATAAAAGGCTTTTGTTCTCTCAGCTCCTCAAAAATGAGGAAATAAAGCGTGCTCCATTGCTTTGTTTGATCAAAAAATTATTTTGTGCTGTTCGAACTTAAATTGATCACATTTTACATGGATCCAACTAATGTAAGTAATTTGGTAATAATTACCTTTTATAACATCAGTTTTCCTTCGGGGTTAATAAAGTCTCATCTGTTATTTTAAGACAGGTTTTGCGCTTTATAAATGTCTGCTATCTGTATACTGATGGATGAAGATGATTGTAGTAGCAGATAAAATACTGGCGACTTCGATTCTTCAACAATTATTAAAACCTAAAGAAATACCAATTGAATGGAACAATAACTCTGTGGTTAGTCATATTAATAGCCCATCGACAAAGGATTTACAGTCTCGGAATTTTCAAAATTGAACCTCTTTATTCTTATTACACCTTGAGAAACAAAAACACAGTTTGGAATCGACTACAGATGTAATGTTTCAGTACAAGTCGATGTGCTGTTGTGATTCTTGCCTTATAATATACTGTAACCAACAAATGTAAGTACATTAAGCACATTAGGTACTTCGAATGCAATTTTTATTTTAGGATGGGAAATGTTCGTTGCTCTTGATTTCCTCGTACTGTATAAAAGTAAAGTGCCACGCATAGGTGTTTTTAAATTTGCAAGTATATTTCTGGTGGACAGGTTGAAGAGAAACAGAAACACCGTTTAAGAATTAAATTACAATTCCTTTACATGTAATATTTTAACAAGATGTAAGGACGTATTTAATGCTTGATATGTCTTACCTTTTCTAAAAATATGTACCTATGCTACACAATGCTATGATTTCTAAAAAAAATGTTCTACACGTAAATGTGCAATCTTTGTTCATCATGAAGATGAATTCTGCTAAGAAAATTATGCAGGAAAAGAACATGCAAAACATATATTGAGAAGGCTGAATATCTCCATTTAGAGAGAGTCTTTATTATCCTAATTTGCCAAATAGCCATGCATTTTATGTGTCCCTTTGTGTTATTATGCAGAAGTCTTCATAATAAGAATACGAAGAATATGGACGGGCGTCCATTACCAACGTGTAGCCCCACCTGTATATTATACTTTATATTCTTAAGGTAGGTGTAATATTAATATAACTTTACTGTAATATACAATAAATAAAACCTGTACAGACAGTAGTCCACAGTCGCATAAACATAATTTGGGCGGATTTAGTGGTCAAGAGATGTTTGTAGTATCTTCTAAAAAAGCTACGATTTGTCGAAAAAAGTATGAGCACAGGAAAGCATTTGTGCTATCTTGAATCCTGCAGTATTTTATATTGTCGAAAAGTATAAAAGTGCAGTTGTTCCTGCCAAGAAAAAAAACTCGTTGAACATTATCACGTACTTACGGGGTAGGAAATTGTGTGATGATTATAATTTGAACAACGTACATTATGTTGTTGACTTTTTTTACTTTAGTGTTCATGAGGTTGTCCAATTTACTATATATTTACTTTTGACAGGAGTTTAGACATAACGAAATGTTCACTTTTTAGCTCATGTGAACATTATTGTTCAGCCGAATTGATTGCAATCCCACCATTGAATGGGCCTTTATCATTGTGTCATGAACGTTTACGTGAACAGAATAGTTATAAAATACAAGGACACTCACACACAAACAACATGATCACGTAATTAAGTGATTGATTACAAATTGATTTTTTTATTCGTTATCAGTTGTAGCAAAGCTCTTCCGTAGGATAAAGTGATAGATGACTGATTCGTAGAAAATCTCTTGGATTCCGGACCATAGCTGGGAATCCCTGTAGAAGGCTTTTGTTCTCTCAGCTCCAAGAAATGTAAAATATGAATACAATAATCTTTTTCATTTTTGTTTTACAGCTTAGTGTTGCTCAAGTGCGATTGTAATTTTTTTTAATTTCATACTTTGCGTTATTGTGCAATACTTTATATATTTTTTAGAGTATGCTGAACTGCAGTGTACAAATAAATGAGTACAGAAGAACATTCATTTTTTAACGTTGTACACAAGTGATTACAAAGTAACTTTATGTCAGGATTGATTCAATGAAGATCTGATTAGTGAGAATTATGGACCTTATGCCATACTTCTACAAATTGTATCTTCAAACTGCTGACAACTGAATGTTGTAATGGACATGACGCACCTTAATAAAACTTGGAAAACAAAGAAGATTTTACTTCATAAACATTTGATTGGCCTGAGATCTAAAAAATCTGAGAATAAAATCTGTAACCAAGATCAAGGTTACATTACTAGAACAAGTGGTTAAATATATTTCTAAACACCAAAGAAGGACTTTTGTCTGAAACACATTATTTTCAAATAACTTTAATTCCGTGTATAACATAAAAATGTTCTTTTCAGCTTGTTATACAGCTGCCTTTAATAAATTTGTATTCTGCACTTTTTTTGTATGCTGTACTGTATGAGGTTTATGATGTGAGTAATAAGGAGTACTGCATATAAATTTACTATTACTAAGTTAAGGAGTTAATTCATTTATTTTCAACTATACAGGGATGTATATGTCACATACAAAATGTTGATAAAATAGTTATATTTTTAAAATAAACCGGAGATATTTTCAGTTTAGAAACATTGTAAAATAATTGTAAAAAAATCAATCCTATACAGTATGCAAGTCCTAACAAGTCACCCTTCAATTTTAACACCATTTTTTGTTGTCTTGTTTCATATAGCTTTGTACAACATATAGCTTTGTAAAAATAGGAAAGGATGGTTTAAAAAATAAAGTATATTGCCAATGAGGATAATATTTTAGAAAAAATAAAAAATGATATTTGTTCATTGTTACATAATAGTGTGTCATGAATGTGATAGTGGGAAAGCAATAAGCAAGAAACATTTCCATTTTGTTAACACTTGTAAATTACATTTCTATTACAGGAAACCACATTGCATTGTGATCATACTGATCATACTCTAGTATAATCTGATATAACATTAATAATAATAGAATAATAAGCATGCAGTGATACAGTATGTATTTAAAACAAATGAATCTAAAAGCTTAAGATAAATTAATTAGTTATGAGTTACTAAGTAAGTTATTAATTATTAGATAATTAGCTTTATCTTAAACAACATAACATTTACCACAGTGTCTCACCTTGGCTTGATTCGGACACAGAATGCAGAGTTTACAGTACGTTTGCAGGTCCATTCACACCATGAGAGGTATGCTAGTTTGATAAAATTGTGTCTACCTTGTTAATTTGTGTGCCTTGTGAAGGACTGGTGTTCTATCTAGGAATATAGTTATGTTCTGCCTTGTTCCCTGTGTTTCTGGGATAGACTCTGGGTTTCCATGACCCTTATATGGATGCCTTATATACCAGTGATGGGAAAAATGGATGAATGTGGTTGAAATGGTAAATTTGATCACATTCTCTGGTGTGTGTGTTCAGTCCGGACAAAAACTGTTTTGTCGTGCTTTCATATTCTATCCGTCCATTATCAGAAAGTTGTTTATTCCTGGTAAGGCCTGTGAGGCCTACAGATGCAGAGTTTAAAAATAAAATGCAGAAGATGGAATGAGGAACTATGGATCGCTAAGTAGATACAATATTCATTATTCATGAAGTCTACTCATCAAAGGTTTCCTGATAGTAATATTCTCCCCTTTCTTTAAAAAAATAAACACACAAGGATTCAAAATGACATGGCAGATTTGTTCTGGTTCTTTGTAGGTTTGGCTCTAGACGCTCACGTCTATGTAATATAATAATAAAATAATAATAATAATAATAATAATAATAATAATAATAATAATAATAATAATAATAATATTTACACCTATATAGCACTTTTCTGGAAACTTCACTCAAAGCACTTTATAGTGTCCACATCGCTATACTGGGGCATTAGAACCGCAAAGTGAGCGTCCCCTAATGGTAACACTAACACCTCTCCCAGCAGCAACCTTAGTTTTTCCCAGTATGTCTTCCATCCAGGTACTAACCAGGCTCACCCCTGCTTAGCTTTAGTAGGTTGTCAGTTGGCAGTTGCAGGGTGATATGACTACTGGCACAGTGTACTGTATGTGCAGTTCATGTGGATTTTTTGCCAGGTGCTCTGGTTTTCTCTTGACTATCAAATACACACTATTATAAACTGTCCCTTTCTATAGGGCCGTGTGATGGGCCAGTGTTCAATCCATGGTGAGAGCAGTTGTCTACTCTTAGCTCCACCTTGTGCCTTCTGCCTGATAGGCTCTGACTTGCCAGGTCCCTCACCAGGATAAGCAGTTGACTAAGTTTGAGTCAGAAGCTGAGTCAGTGTTGGCTGCAAAGGAACAATTAGAGTTCATGTCTACACTTAAACAAAGAAAGAAGAAACCAAGTATTTCAGCTATTGAGCCTTTCCAGGTGTGTCCCACCTGATGCATTTAACTTATTATAAATTATTTGGATGGAATAAAAAATAAGTAACCAAAATACAGATAAAGGTAGCATATTTAGCTATTTAGCTTTTACTGGTTAGCTTTATAGCATTAAATAAATTTAGTTTCCTTTTCTCCAGGCTTGCAGTGGCTAGCATTGCCAACTTGAACATCTGGGGCCCTGGGTTCAATTTCTGCTGTGCTATCTACGTAGAGTTTGTATGTTCTCCTTGTGTTCACATGGGTTTCTCCCAGGCACTCCAATTTCCTCCATTGTCCAAAGACATACTGATAGGTTAATTTACTTTTTGGAAAATTGGCCCTGGTATTAGTGTGTGTGTGTTTGTGTTTGTCTATGTGTACTCTCTGATGGTCCTGCCTGTCAGGAAAACTTAACATTGCCTTATTGTAGATACAACTGTCCTTCTAAATGTGGTTAAAATGGTCTTTTGGCAATGTTCCAAGCACAGTATAAAGATAGTAAAGCCTGTCTACACTGTATATCCATCCCTTCCTTGCTCATAGGTGTCATATGTGATATGTCATAAGTGGATTACTGCATTGATAGTGTTACACATACTCATCCCTGTTTTGCATATTAATGTCATTTTTAAGTTCCTTTCTAAAATCATATTTTGAAAAACGTTCAAGACGATTGCAGATGTTAAACAAATAAACCTATTTTTATTAGGAAAACCTGGGTAGATCAGTATTATTATAGTGCGAAAAGCAGACACTAAGTAATGCAAAAGAAATTTGAGACCCACCCACAAAGACTTATCATTTCACAGCAGACATGAAACAGGCTTCAAATAGAGTTGTGAGCAGCAGCACAAAAAGCCGCATGCGTGAGTTCTCAAGGGAAATAGAAATAACATACATCTGCAAAGTGGAAGTAACCAAGGACTGCAGATATAAGCTACTACTAAGTGTATAATGTTTTAATTTTTTACTACAGTATGTAATGCTACCTTTTGAGTTTATACATTCCAAATGAAAAACTGTTTAGTCATAAAATACACATTTTTTTAACAATTCAGACAAACTTTCCCTTGGACACCTTTAAGTCATGTTGTGCTGGTGATGGTGAGTGATGGTAATAAACAGGCAGAATCAATAATATTATGCTGCCCGGAGAAACCATGGTGTGGATTCTATTTGATTTTATTGAGCCTTTTAATTTAATTATTGACATATAAGTACAGTATGCTGCATTTAGTTTATCTCTACCCATGATAACAGTTTAAACTATAACATTTAATAAAATGTGGTCAAAGGTAATTTTGATAAAGATATGCCCAAAATGTTTCTCTTTTGTGCACTTTTTAATTAGCTGTAAATATTTTTTCTTTTATTTTAGATGATGCATAAATCCATCAATGGAAATTAAATTAATGACAGCACAGAGGCAACTGATTCTGAAGGTATTTGCTTTGATAAATTCATAATAATAAATGATTGGTTAACAGTAGAAGAATCTGTATTTTAATGCTAATTAAATATGCTAAAATTAAATACAAAGAACAATAATTATGAGAACCCCAAAAAAGTTGTATTGCTGGAAAAAAACAACACATACATTTGTTAGCTGGATAGTGAACAATTTGACTACAATAGGGAGGTCTATGAAACAGTGCTTTGGTTTTAAGAAGTAAAGGTTACTTTAGGTAGGTAAATATCTCTTGTACTGTTACATTTTTATTTTAATCTCAAATTTGATATTATTTTGATTTATTTTATACAACCCATTTGTAATCATCACCTAATGTTTAATCAACTATACTCTCATTTAAAAAAAAAAGAAATCTCGGATGCAAAAGCATCAGAAGATCCAGGAGGGTCAGGTGAGTGCTGTCATTTTTTTGCTTACTCTGGGTGAGAGAGGGTCACGGTGGTAACAGGCAAAGCAGAGCAGACCAGACTACCCTGTCCCCCACAACGGTCTCCAATTCCTCCTGATGGATTTACAGGTGTTTCCAGGACAGCCGAGAGATAAAATCCCTCCAGAGTGTCCTGCGTCTGACCAGTGGGTTATGCTCAGGACACCTCCAGCAGGAGGCCTCATGGGGGTACCTCAACCGGCTCATCTCAATACAGAGGAGCAGGAGCTCTACTCCAGGGTTCTCCCAAACTGCAGAGCTCCACACCCTGCCATGAAGAGTAATCCCAGCAACTATAAAAATAAACTTAATTTCTGCTATTTGTACCCACAATCTCATTCTTTCCATCACTACGCAAAGCTCATGACCATAGGGATAGGGACATAGATTGTCTGAAAACTCTCTTCCCCATTTTTCACCATGTTTTGGTAGAGTGTCCACATTACTTCAGTAGCTGCACAAATCTGCTGGTCAATCTCACTATCTCCTCTACCTTCACTTATGAACCAGACCCCGAGGTTCTTAAGATCCTCCAGCTTTGGTAGCTATTACCCCCTCACCTGGAGAGAGCAAGCCATTCTTTGCCAGCAGGGAAGTGCTGACCCTCATCCCTCATCCACGTCACACTTAGCTGTTAACCTCTCCAGCGTACACTAGAAATCAAAGTCACAGGAGGCAAAGAGAACAACATCGTCCACAAACAATAGAGATGCAAACCCTCATTTCCCTGGATATACTCTAAACCTTAGCTGTGTCTTGGTATCCTGTTCATGAAGATCAAAAACAGGAGAGAAGAGAAGATGTACCCTTGGTGGAGTCAGATGCCCACATTAAATGGACTCGACTTAATGCCAGAACACATCTTTGTCAAATACTGGCTTAACGTTGTCTAGCATCAGAGCAGGTTGAGACTAGAATGATCCAAATATGTACCAGAATATGAATAAACAGCGTTATGTTGACTGAAAATGACCCTATCACCCAGACACAACTCTTGCTCTGTAAATACTGTAAATGGATGGCATGCAGCTGCTCTCCTCGACCCCATACACCTGCAGCATCTCCCACAGGATACTCTGGATACATGGTCATAAGTCTTCTTCAAGTTTTTTATTGCTTTGAAGATGTAAATGGTGCCACCATACAAAGAAATCCCGAATAAATTATTTTTAAAATGAAAATCCAATTTCACATCTGTCCCAGTAACTCCTGTTTTGTTATTCTACTTTTGACTTTTTTCTACATTTTTGCTTCTGAAATGAACAGCATTACTTTGTATTTCATTATGCATATTACAGTTATTCATAAAAATAAGGAACTTAGAGACCTATTTTAAGACCTAAAATGGCTGACAAGCATGTAAGTCTTAGATTGTGTCTATAAAACAAAATATATTCATGCTCTTGTTATAAGTTAAATGCCAATGAAAAATAATACAATAATGTCACAATATGAATATACCCAGTCTAAAAAGAAAAAAATAAAAGCTCTCTCCTTCTTACTTATTTTAATGCTCAAGACAAAACAAACCATGGTAAATACTCCTAAATCTTTACATCAGCTTTAAATCAGTTGAAACCTCTCAGGAGACCTTTAAGAAACAGTCATTATGTTTCCGAAACAAAAGTCACAGACTGAGTTCTTCCTTGATGGTTGTTGCAGTCTCACTAAATGAGGGACCCCAGTGACTTTTCTTCATACATATTGACCCGCCATTTCTGGAAAGTAATGCTGGCAGGAACCATGTTTCTTTTTCTCAGTGTAAGGAACTGAGAAATGTGCCTCAAATTGTGCGTGTGTGTGTGTGAGGGGGAGAACATACACATTCCAGAAGCTGGGCAGCTGCACAGCTCCGGGGGATGACTCAGGCTCCACTGTCCGTCACACCACTGATGGCTGGCAAGTGTGCAAAGTACCAAGGTGAAGGAAGGATGTGGTATTTTCTAAGCAGAGACATAGAGCTGCAGGAACTAGGAAAGGGATCCAAATGAAATGAAAAACTGCACGTTAGCAATCAGGGATAATAATAATACGTGTGAGAGTCTTCTCAAACTAGCCAGCCATGTAGAGGAGATAACAAAGGCCGTACAGTTTGTAGACAATTTGTTTAGTCTCATCTTTGTTGTTTCTGATTTTTTAACTTCTTTTTGCCTACCACACTGCAACTTTGTATAAAGCACACACCTACCGTTTCTTTCTCTGCAGTAGCTGTTTTCGGCTTGTCTGGCATGCCAGTGGACTCTGACATTTGACACAATTCTTAAAAGCAGCACACAGCCACACTGCCTCAAAATGTGGTGGCTCTGGTAAGAGAAAAGCATTTCACGGTTCTCACACTAGGGCATTTGACTGAGATTGTGAGTAAATGTCGTGACTAACTAAATGAACTCTAACAATTACAAAATAATTTTAAGAGTTTCTATCTTCCAAACAATTTTTTGTACCAGTAAATTAAGCTTCAACCCCTCACAACTCTTAATTCCGGAAGCTTTGTAACAAGTCACTTCATGTGCAAATAGGAAGTGCTGTGGTCTGTGATTTATTATGTCTACTTCCGCCAGCACTTTTCATGATTGACAAAAAACTCTCCCTACTTAAATCAAAGCCTAACCTTGCTATACAACACTCTTTAATAACCCATGGCAGAATTCAGCATTAACAGTCTAAAGCACAGATAAGGCTTGTGTAAAGTTATCAGTTAATTAAGGTGCTGTAGGTCAGTACATCACAACAACAGAAATAAAGGAAATGTGGATTATTTCTGGACTTTCTTGTTTACTGATCCTTTTTTAAATTCTGATTAGAATCTCTTTAGCTGTCTGAGAAAATCCTGAATTTGATTTGCAATGTCCATTTTACAACCTAAAAGCAGCTCTGCTTGTATCTGGAAAAAAATTGGTCTTCTGTATATTCGCTGTGGTATAGTAATAACAAATCTGTGATTAAGAACTTTGTTATCTTTTTTAGATTTTTTTTAAATGTACCTTGTGTTCTGGTGCAACACAGAGATCTATTCTTCATACACATGAATAATGATTTGATTTGTGAATTATACATTTGAAGTAAGCCAGCAGTTATATCTCTCTGCAGCTCTCAACTGGCTATCCACTGACGCTAAGCAGGATTGAGCCTGGTCAGTACCTGGATGAGAGACTGCTTGGGAAGCTATGGCTGCTGCTGGAAGTGGTGTTAGTGGGACCAGTGGGGGGGGGCACATTGCGGTCGATGTGGGTTTTAATGCCCCAGTATAGTGGTGGGGCATTAGGACAGAAACAGTCACAGTCAGTGTGTGCCCTACAGTGAACTGCTGTCCCATCTAGGGTGTGTTTTGCCTTGTAGCCATCATTTGGTGAAATAGGCTCTCGCTCACCCGCAACCCTCAACTGGGTGAAGCATAAAAAAATGGAAGGATTGATGGGATACCAAGCTTCATTTATTTTACAGCAGTTTAAGCATTAATAATTAGTAAATCAAAAACAAAAACATCAGTACAAATGACAGATTCATGGTAACAAGCTAAAAGCATCAGCTATTGTTAAACCACGAGATGTCTACAGAAAACGTTTTTAACACATAAATGTCAAAACTGCATACATCTCACACTAACACTTCGTTATGTGTCAGTATAGTCTTTGCCAGAGTAACTTTTAATTTTATAAATGCACGCTGCCGGAATAATACAAACCTGGTCTCATTCTCTATCCACATAAGAGAAGTGTTTAAAGTTTCAGATACCAACATCGTGACACTTTGCAGGATCTGTGGATGTCAGCTGTGAGAAGATGAAAAGCTGGAAAGCTACCAGGAGGAGAAGGGAGAATGCCCTTATATTCTGGGTCTCTGCTGAGCGTGACTGTATATCTGTGAAGAGTCAGCAGGGATTTACGTTTTATATACAGTATAGAATTTACCACTGCATTTATACAGGAATATGGTTTTCACTATGGTGAGCACTACTACACACTAGACCAGATGCTGGTCAAAAGCAGCCTAGGATCCTGCATCAGTCTGCTGAATGATAAATCCAGACAACAGGCTTAATGGGTCAGAGGTGAAAAAAAAGGTAAAAATTATTATCTTTAAAAAGATGCAATAATAAGGAAGAAAAGAGAAGAGAATTGAAAAGCTTCCCACACAAAAATCAGCTATGATGATGAGTAATTTTCCCCAAATTTATTCGGTGGATCCAGTTAAAACAATGGGAAACTTTATAACAGGCAAGTTTACAAAACTGGTACAGTAATTAATAATATTAGAGACATGTGCGGATTCACAGTCATTCAGAGTAACCAAAGACATTTTTCTAAATTTAGAAATATCCTGTGTGTGATAGCAAGGAACTCATCATCCACTGGGGTAGGGTTCCAAGTGTAAATCCAGTCTTCCTTAATAAAGAATTCAGAATTCACCAAAGGTGAGGGAAAGTGAGGCTGTTTTAATTGCACAGATAGGCAGGAAATGATGTCAATGCTTTTTTCAACCCCGCGAGCGGCGCCTTTTGTTTTTCCGCAGTTTTTTCTTGTTCTCTGGGCTGTTTTCTTTTTCTCAGTTCCTCTATTCTAATCGCGGGACATCACTCCTGAACTCTTTGCACGAATGAGCCCGGGCTAACTCCCCGTCTCGCCGCTAAGCATAGGGTCATTTTTGCTCTCCTACCTCTCCACGGTTCGTCCCATTTTCAGACATCCGTGACAGCACCATTAAGATTGCCTTTAGTGATCTTTATACAATTCTGGTCACTATTACAAAAAATCTATTACTTCTGTAATCAATCCCAGATACAGTACATTTTGTGGCTTAAATGAATATCCTACACTGATCCACTGCTAAATCAACTGAATATTCTTAGAACAGAGAACAATACGAGGTGACTTGATTCAAATATTCAAAGCCCTCAAAGGCATTGATAAACACAGTCCAACAGTTTCTTTGGAATCAGTAGCGAAACAAGAACCAGGGAACACAAATGGAAACTAAGGGGAAGTGCAATTGAACTGAGAAGAGGAGGCACTTTTTTACAGAAAGGGATGTGGAAACATGCCATGTTTTCAACGCTGATACCCTGATTATTTTCAAGAAACGTTTTGAAGAGATCCTCACATTAATTAGCTTCCAGCAGTCAATAGTCTCCTCTCATTTGCAAAGATTCATAAGTTATAAATCTACAGAAATGTGTAGAAGACTACAATGCTACAAGTGTAAATGAAGTTCATATAACATACTGTATATACTGTACCTGAGCAAGAAATAGAAAAAGAACAACACATTCTCTACCTGTCATGGAAAAAAAAATCAATTACATATTGTGTTAAACCTGTTTCCAAACGTTATAAAGAAAAAAAAATACATGTAAAAGCATTATGCACATAACTCTTCATTGCATTTAAGTATTCCACATTCAAGCAAAATGAAATTATTTAAATAGTTTCACAATCCTACCAGAAGGGGGCACAATTGAGGTGCTGGAAACTACCCAGCAAAGGCTAGCATCCTAGATGTCCCTGGATGGATTTGTAGACTAGGAGGAATCAACTGGCCATGGCCTTTAGAAGTTAGACCAGTTCCAGGCCCAATGCAGACCTCACAAAGGGTTAAGGCAGATTCATTCCTCAGGGAGTGGGAAGAGCAGTGTTTGTTATTTCCGGCTGACCTAGTTTTTTTTCTGGTGTTATTTAGTTTAATTTCACACTCCCTATACAGTACCTTTTATCTTGTGTCTGCAAAGTGACAAGAGGAAGTTTTTAAATATTTTTTTATGAATTAGGGATGCATTCATACAAGGCAGCACTGCACATTTCGAAGTACAGTTATAGATGTTTATCTTGTTAAAACAATAAAGAAAAAAGTGTTTTATTTCGGAGAAAATCCCACATCTTTTCATTCACTGCATACACAGTGTGCCTAAAAGAAAATGCAGTTTGTTTGATGAAAAAAGTCTTTACAATGTCTTACAAAGCAAGAAAGTCCAAAAAAATTTCAAAGACAGCAGTGAAGCATTAAACACGCAGAGATCTATCAAGAGATGTCAAATGACATTCAGTCCAGTAGCCAAGCATTTTCATGTTGATTTAATAATAAAAGACCCTTAAGAGTTTTATAATAATGGGAACTTGACATGGATCATCAGCAAATCATCAGGCTGAAGGATTTAGTAGCCTCTTATTTTGTCATCCTAGACAAAGGGAATTCTTCCAAGTAAGCAGTGATGTAATCAGTAAATTCCAGGTTATAATAATAAATGTGCAGGAAAAAGAAACAACAGTAAGAGAAAATATTTTAGGTATGTATTATTGTGACTCCCTCAAATAAGCCAAATGAAGAAAAGGAGCCTATCTGAAGCAATAGAGAAGTTGAATAATTCAGGATGCACTGGCATGTGTCTTGGGTGCTGGGTTCCAGCGTGAGGTGCTTTCTGTATAGAGTTGCCACACTCTCTCTTTCTCCACATGGGTTTTAACCAGGTCCTCTGAAATCTTCCCATGTTTCACAGACATGCTCCCAGGGTCGAGTGATGTGTTTAAAGTGTGTTATGTCAGCATCCTGCAATGGGAAAGGGCTCTGGATTTGCCATGCTTCCTACCGGGCTTTCTGATAATGGGATACAAAGCAAAGATGATTTCAACAGCAGAGCTCTACAGTGAGTTATACAAGCTGAGATTTCACTGCTGTCAACTGAAGTTGAAGTTCACCCATCACAGCAAAATACAATTTTCAGTACATAAAAGACAGCAGTAATGATCACATGTTTCTGAGCCTAAGCATTGCTGGACCTTTCATTATACAGACAGTTGCCTCAGTATACCATTTAAGTTATTTGTGGTTCTAGATTAAGTGTATATTGGATTATACCTTGTTTAAGGTAAGGGATTATTGTTAATTTAGATGTATAATTTGACTTGAAGGTAAGATATAGTGGAGGCATGTTGGGACAGTGGTTAGCATTGGTGCATGCAGTGCTAGGGCCCTGGGTTTGATTCTTGGTGTGTTATCTGCAGGGAGCTTGTATGTTCTTGTGGGTTTCCTCCAGGTGCTCCTGTTTCCTCCCACATCCCAAAGACAAAGGTAGGTTAATTGGCTTCTGTAAAACAAACAAACAAACAAAACAAAAGTGGCCCTGGTGTCTGTGTGTGTCCTGTAATGGACTGGCATCCAGTCCAATGTGTATCCTGCTTTGTACCTATTGCTTGCTGGGTTAGACTCCAGGATCCCCCACAGAATTGTACTGGATAAAGCTGTTTAGAAAATGAATGGGTGGAACTTTGGGTGGAATTAATTTTTTTTCAAGAATGTTCAGTATTCGATATGTTTAAAGAGAGGGTTAAAGACTTAATTTTATTTTAAGAACACCACTTTCATGTTTTTTGTGGCATAGGTAAAGTAATATGACTTTAGGTATTGCGGTGATGACCATAGATAATTTTAAAAACTCAATTTTTGTCCGTCCTGTCTTTTACTGTTATTTTGTAATTATTATAAATTCCATAATCAATATGTTTTCCCAGACCTTTGTGCTGTTTCTCGTGTCTCCTCAATAAAGTAAGTTTTTATCCATACACTCAATCGCAGATCTATATCTGGCCTTATCTGGATTCTTTTTCAAGAAAAATGTTTAAGAAAATGTCAAGATAATATTTAAGTCCCATTAGAGAAACATTCAATATAAATATAGTATATACAACAGAATCATAGCCAATATACTAGAATAGTAAATCATTTAAATACTTGCGATTTATAGTCACGTTTAAGAAATAAAAGTGAAGAAATAATTTATTGATATCAAATAATAACTCCTTCCTGTTTTTTGTGTGTATGTGACCAAACCTGGTTATTTGGATTTTAATTTATAAATCACAAGGTCTATGCACTGAAGCAAGCCAAAGTTAGTCCTTAATGATTCTTTATCTTCTTATTCCTTATCGGCGCCTCAAAAATATTAGGTATTGTAGTTCCACTGTTTTCTTTTTCGATATAAGTCGAAATAGGATAAATTCACAGGAAATACCTTACCTTTAAAGGCAACACCTTAACAATTACCCTTGATCTGGCTAGATATGTAGGGTTATGGCTGAGTAATAAAAGGAATTCTCTACAACAGATGGGGTCTCAGTTACAACATTATGAATTTTAATAAAATTTTGATTTAGAGGAGAGTTAAAGATGGGTTACAGTTGACATTGTATGGTGGTATTTGACACTTATTAAATTAAAATTCTGCTTGGTTTTAGAACAGACTTCACAAACAATATATGTCTGTTGGTGGTGGGACTATTTTTCCCAATGTTGACAATCCCTTATAACTGCATACATGCAATATTTTCTCCCACCTGTCTTTTCATTTGAGAGCTAAGGTCATTGGATAGGTCCAGTTCAGTTTCTGGAAAATGGCCAGGTGGTCAACCCATAAAAAAGTGCTCCCCTTTTCTAAAGATGTTTGGTGCTTTTCAACAACATTTTCCTTCCTTTTGAAAGACTGCATTGTTTGGGGGTTTTCAGATGTGCAGATGTGTTTTTGTGGTGCTCCTGAGGCAAGACAACCAGTGGTATGTTCTGGGTGACTCATGTCTGATATAACATTTATCTTGTATTTCAGTATTTGACTGGCAGCTTTGAATTTGGTCATTTTCCAGATTTTGTATTTGTCATTTACATTCTTGGATCATTTTAACCCTTAAATAGGCCAGGTTAAGTGGTGGCACTGTGGCTAAGGATCTGCGCCTATGGCTGGAAGGTTGCTGGCTCAAATCCCCCAGCTGGAAGAGAAATCCTATTCTATTGGGCTCCTGAGCAAGGCCCTTAACCCCAGGGGTGCAGTATAAACAGCTCTGGTCTCAAGCTTCACTCTCTGAAAATTTCATGGAGAGCAAACTGGGGTATGTGAAAAAGACAAATTCCTAATGCAAGCAATTGTATATGGCCAATAAAATGATCTTATCTTAAATTTCTAAACACCACAAGATATAAGAAAAAATAATTAAACATCAATTTATTGAAAAAAATAATTGGATGGACTGTAATATTAGCATTGTAATTGATAAACTCCCCACTCCACCAGCAGTGAGCAGTGTGTTCTGTGTGTAATGATAGCTGTAATTAAATGACCCCAGCAGAGTTACATGTATCCTCACAGTTGTAAAATAAATCAGTTGCAGTGTACATATTGTATCACTGGAGGGCAGTAAGAGGTCAAAATCATCTTGAATTCGTTTTTTATAAGTAGTGAGACCACTAGATGACAGAATTGTACTCTGTTCTGTGAGTTACTTTGGAATGCTACTGCTTTGTTGTAAACCGATAGTAAATGTATGGGATTCACATCCTACCAGTGTAACAGAATGCATAAAGCATGTTTCAAATTTCTGGTTTTTTGATGTGGTGTGAAAGTGGTCCATATGTCAATCTTTTATTAATTTCCATGGGAACAAAAATACAACAAAATACATACAGTAATTAAATCTTTCATGGCATAAGACAGCTAAAAGCTAGAACCAGAGACCCAGTTCAGTGGTCCAGTATTTTTTTTTCTTGGTTATTTGGAAACTTACATGCTCCAGAAAAACCCAGACCTTCAGTATTTCACAATATGTCCAGTGGCCAAAAAACATTTGCATGCCAGGCTAACATTCTGTCAAATCAATTTCTGAAGTGATGTCCCAAACATTATTGAATTCTGCAAGCAATAATATATATGATTAATAATCTTATATAGAAAAATAATAATATTACATAATATTAAAAACAATAAAATGATATTTCAGAACATTATCAATAAACAGGATGCTTCAAAACAGCATGCACTATACAAAACAGAAGCAAAAAGTGACTGCAAATTGGCTTACTGAAACAAGTATCAGATGTAAAGTAAATACCACACTAAGAACTTTAATAATAACATAGGTCTTTAAGTGAGTTTTGAAAATGTCAGCAATTACAATGTTTTTATTGGATGTCAGCAATGAGATTTATAGAACTGGTGCAGCACATGAGAATGCTCCGTCACCTGGTCTACAGCTCAGTAAGATAAGGGTTAAGAGTTGAACTACATTATATTCATATAATAATAAAACCTTAAACTAACCTCATGTCTTATACATAAGCAGGATAACATGATATTTTACTTATTGATAAAGACAATATGTAGATTGGACAAAGAGGCTTTGGGTAGTGGCACAGGACTGGGTTTTACTACTCTGGTAGTAGGTCTCATTTTTGCTGTTATTGCACGGGCAACATTAACAGCAGTAGAATGAGAGGAACACAAACCTACTATATGAAAATAGAAAAGGGAATAGTTATCACAACTACAAGAGGTCAGTAACTGTTAACATTATGTATTGTTGTAAAATAGTGGATGAATTACACAGTTCTGCAGAATTCCTGATCTACTGGCCATTTTTGAACATTTTACTGTAGGAGAAAGAAGTACTGTAGAGCTGTGCAGAATTGCTTTCAATCACATCAACAGTTGAATACAAGGGAAGGTCTTGAATCCCTATAGGCCTTTTCATGTTTAAGTTCTTACTCCTAGAGTACTGACAACTTCTGTCAAGATATAATTGGAAAAAGCAACAGAATCTACATAGTAATATTGTGATTTCCTATTCTAAAAAAAGAAACCATCCTACAAAATGTCATTCCACTGAAAGGTTTCCTTAACATTTTCTTCTAAGATTTCATTTGATCATTTATAAATAAAATGTTAAATAAAAGGCAATGGAAATGTATTTTCAGATTAGTAATACAATGGAGTCAGAAGTCTGTGAAAGGCAAAGGATGTAAATGAGCCTTTCTGTGATCTGTTTTCTTTATGTATATAAGACTGCATTGTTGACTACTACACTTGTAAGTTCCATGTGATGCAGGTTTTGGAGGTGTGCAGGTGTGAGCCAAATTGCTGTTTGAATATTTCCCATTTGTAGCTTCTAGTATGCTTGCATGGAAGAGGATAGGAAAGATGACAATCTGAAGGCATAGCAGGTCATAGAATTCAACAGCTATGCCAACATCTTGCCTTCACTCCAAATCCCAGATTCTCAAGCAGTCACCTATCATCTCTGCAAACACACTGTAATTAAATCTGAAAGCCACCATCTCCTTATTTCCAAAAACATCTGAATATGGATATCAGAGTAACTGGAGGACCACGACAAAAATGCAAAACCCATACTGAGACAGCCGTTGCTGTGACTTGTTAATTTAAAATGATTACTGTATTTAAGGCATTCAAGGCTTTTCCTATACCACGTGACAGAACTGTACAGGATCGAAGCAAACACAATTAAACAAGCTGAGGAACAGTTAATCTTTGCAACAGTATGATGAAATCTTTACAGTTTAGTCTGTAAATCAACAAATCACAAATTTGACTGAAATCCAGTCTGCACATATTGTATTGGTGTGTGAAATTTTAAATATTCACTTGTGTCTCTTCTTTTCAAGTTTATACTTTTTCCAGGTAAACTATACGTTTTATTGTTTCTGTAACTGTCTTTGTATTCATAAGATAAACATGCTAGTTTTGTAAAATCTCATGTAATTTAGAAAAGATTCTGTCATAATGATCACAGCTGTATTACTAAAGTTCTCTTTCTGTTAACAGCAAGAAAGCTGTGCACCACTGACTTAGCATAATAATTACACAAGCCCTATCAAAATATTAGAGTTCCACTAATTGTTTATTGGTCCACTTCCAGTGGTAATTTCAGCAGAATTGATAGCACTAAATGTTGAAAATGTTGATATGTTGTTTATTGAAAACATTATCTCTGGACATCTTGGCAATATACAATATTTTTGCCATATGAGTATCTCAAACCTTCAGCTTAATAATAACCATAATGGTCTTTTTTCTACTAAAATTTCCTAAAAACATTATTACCATATCTCTTTGGCACTGATACATATTTTGTGTCTCGCTCCTGGTGAGAAGCCATGAGGTCTTAAAACCTAGAACAGCAGGCGCCTTTTTACACAATGGTTTGTGAGAATATGAATAAACGACCCCGCCATTTTGTCCAAGGTGATATCCTGCCTTCTTTAAGAAATTACTACATGAGATCCTTGGATCAATTAGTTGCTACTTACCATGTTTTACCTTGTTTTTGTATTAGACCATGTGGTATTTTTACCATTGAAGATGTTCTGCACTAGTGTATTTCAACAGCCTTACAAATTTGCAACAATTGGTCAATATGATGTCAACTTACTGGTCTAGTTTGACAAAACTTTTGGTGAGAAAAGGCAATATTAGGAGTTTTGACACAGGGTGTTCTGCAAGCACACTTCCATAGCTAGCATTCCCTAGTCTAAAATTCATCACTGCCTAGCTTAAATCACATTTTCCTAAGATTACAATTGAATAAGTCAACTACCCTTTCTGTCTTTGACAAAGACAACCCAGTAAACTTCCCCAGTACAAATCACAAAAAATGACCCAGACAACAGGTGTTGAGAACTATATTCGAAAAGAGTAGGGGTGTACCCCAGCGTCCTGGCCAAATTTCCCATCGGCCTTTATCAATCATGGCCTCCTAACAATCCCCCTCTATAAATTGGCTTAATTACTCTGCTCTCCTCCCCACTGATCGCTGATGTGTGGTAAGCGTTCTGGCGCAGTATGGCTGCCGTCGCATCATCCAGGTGGATGCTGCACATTGGTGGTGGTGGAGGGGAGTCCCCATTGTCTGTAAAGCGCTTTGATTGGAGTGTCCAGAAAAGCGCTATATAAATTTAAGCAATTATTATTATTATATTGAAATTCATTTAAAACTGAAAGCAGGAGACATTTGTTTCCACAAAGGGTTGTGGGAATATTGAACAAGCTACTCACCATTGTTGTGGAACTGATACCCTGGCTTCCAGAAGCAGCTGAATGAAATCCGGAGATCAATAAATATGGGGTTTCTTGTTGTCGGGATGTGTCCCTAGTAAAAGTCCCTGTACTGACATACAAACATACTGAATATACTGTATAGTCTTTTTGAAATATTTGTATACTTGCCAAAGTAAAAAACTTTGGGAGGGGTCTGTTTACATTCCTTAAAATACCATATCAACTTGAAGACAGTGTACTACAGGAATATACAGTGATACTTCATAATATATTCAAACTGAGGTTTATTAAGATATCCTTGTTGTATTCCTATAACACCATAACAAAGGTGCTCAATTTTCTATTTTCCCTCCATCCATTTAGGTTCTAACTGAATCCAATTCAGGGCCTCTGAATTGCTTTGGCAAAAGACATAAAGAAGGGTAGATCCTGGATGGAGCACCAGTCCATTGCAGGACACATACAGATACGCACTCACACCACAGCCAGTTTTCCCAGAAGCCAACTAACCTACTGGAATTTGGACAGCAGGAGGAAACCGGAGCACCCGGAGGAAACCCACGGGAACACAGGTAGAACATACAAACTCCATGCCAATAGCACCCCAGGTCCAAAACTGAATCCAAGGCCCCAGCACTGCTAAACACTGCTCCACCGTGCTGTTCATTTTCTCTTTTCAAAATGTATCCTTCATATCATATGACCTAAAGGAAACATCTGTATTCATAAATCATAATTATCGTTGTTCGCCTTAAAAAAACATCTCTCACCTTGAAAAGGTCATGAAAAAACAGAAGGAGTGCTGTAATTTCACAGTACGTATTCCCTTGGCATTATCAGCATAAACATGCTTTATCTTGTTTTTAACGAACAACTTTATAAGATGTTTTTTTCTCTCATTTTTCTATATGCCAAGGGTTTTCCATTCCCAGCTGTTGATGTTCTTCAGCAAGTACAGTACTTTTGCCCAGTGGGTTCTTTTTGTTTATGTTTTGGCAGTTTATTCATATTAAGGCCTCAGAAATGTACCTTTTTACATCAATAAAAGTATTACTGTAACTACCTGAAGCAGATTCCCGCTCCTTTATTCTTCTGTGTCATGATTTCAAACGACAATTTCCCTTCTGCTTATGTTTCTATATTAACCATTTTTTAAAATTGGTCATTGCAGGCCAATAGTTACCAGTTTGCTAGTGTCCAGAGGGCCTGCTACTGTATCACAATGCTGATAGTAGTGTTTTTTAGATTCTGCTGTCGTCTTTTGCTCTTTTAGTCACTTCACCCTCTCCTGTCTTTCACTTTCAGTCCCTCTGCTTGTACCTCATCTCAGCCACTCTGCTCCATGTCCGTTATTCACCTCATTTCTCACACACTTGTCCCTTTGCCCCCTTGCAGTGTTACCAACTACCTGAACTTAAATTTCTCATCTTTATCACAAACCTGATTATCACCAGTATATTATTACTTGACACTATCTGTTACATCATCTGGTACATCTGTCTCACACTGTCCAATACAGAAAGTCAAACACCTTTACTGGCTCCAATAGAGCCCTTTTTTTCAATGCTGGGCTCAACTGTATGGCCACTCATCAAGAAGATGTAAAAATATGACTAGAGTCATGCTACATGTTTTGTTTAAGCCACTCTATCACTGCAATATGGAACACGTACCAACCCTATGCAGAGCGACTTAGCTTTAATTTGAGCCATAAACTAGGCTTCTACTGTACCAATGTCTAGAGATATTACAAAATGTTTCAGGAGATATCATACTAGGGGGAAATTAAATCCATTTCCAGAGGCAAGAAAGTGACATAGAAAGTATATCCAAATTCCAAAATGTACAATCTTTATTATTGTTTTATTAGTGTTAGGGTTTCTGGTAGATTTAGTAGATTTCTTTGTAAATATAGTTATGTTTCATTCCTGTAGTAATTATTTTAATGAGGTGACAGAAACAGCAACCTGTTTAATGGCATATACTCTTTTTATTGACTTTTCCATAGAAAGACTTTACATGAATCATCATCAGATTTATTAATCCCCTAAATATTGGTAAAAGACAGAATGCACTATTCATACTGTATATTAATAACAACATCTCCAGTTGTATCACATAACAGTTTTGAATTTTAATTTCTTTATTCTGTATACTACTCCATATCCAATATATGATTGTTAATCTACTGTACCTAACAAGTGAGCTCTTGTTCTTAATTAGAATACTCTTACAAAATTTATGTTTAGTGAGAGCCCTGAGGTTGAATTTTAGCATTAGCATTATGAGTGTGTTCTATACAAGAAAAGATGTGCCTTCTGTCCTATGATATGCACACAAAAATATGTGAAAACTTTAAATGTCTGTAAGTCATCTGTTTTCTTACCACTAAATCCAGTTACATGTTTCACCAAATAAATTTCAGTTTAAGGTAGCTTTCACAGCTACAACCTATTAATCAGGTCCATTGGAAGGGATTTAGTGCACAAAACGTCAGGGGTTAGAAAAGCCAGGACAATTTTTTTTTAATCTCAAAGGCCACAGCTCCAAACATTGAGCAACAGCACTACAATAAAGCACAATAATGGAATAGTACAGGGGAAAGATGTAAAGCACAAACAGTATTAATTCATAAAAATAATGTTAGATGCCAGGGGTTAAGAAAATGCTTAATGTGTATTATTCACATGTTAATTAAAGGTGAGGATGTATTCCAGGGGTATTACACAAATACTTATACTAGTGTTTTTATTTTAAAGAAAAACCTTTAATGATTAGTGTCTGGAGTATAAAAAGGATCTTCTCTCTCCTTGCTCTAATACACCTGAGATCTAGATGAATAGGGGTTTTAGTGTTTGCACAGGTGGTCCTACTGTACACAGTATCTGCATAATTAAAGATGTCTCAAATGATGAAGAATACTTGCAGAGTCACTGGAAAGGTTAGAAACATCAACCACACATCACCATGTGGTAGACAAAAGAAACAGCAAAGAAGTGTGTAGGGTGAGAGAGTGTGAAAGTGAACAAGTTACAGCTGACCATCTGCTTCACTGTTGGATTTCTCCTTGACTAACCAAAACCATCCAGGAAGGTTTCTGTATTTAAATATTAACTATTTGAATTTCCATTTGCTAAGACCAGCAAGCATAGTCCATTCCTCATTTACTGGAATGTATTTTGTTAAGAACCGAAGGGTATCTTGTAGCATCAATTTAAAGGGAAATACACCTATGGAGGATTGAACAGTTTCTGAAAACCACTCTTTTTACTCTGTTTAAAGCATTATGCCTAACTCTGAGTGCTTTAGAGTGATTAAGAGCAAGAAGTTAAAAGGTACAGTGAACAGGCTTTGAGAACTTGTTCTTTTACTGTGTTGGTGTCTTGTGGGTGTGTAATTGCCTAATGAATACTTCTTTGTTGAGTTTTATTAATTTATTTCTTTGTCACTGCATTTATGATGGAAGATAAATTAAGATGTGATCTTGCTGGGTATTATAACTGTAGGAGAATGTGGTTATTTAAATTTTAATCACTGCTTGCATTCAATGTGGAGTCAGGACCCGATTTCTAACTAAACTGTTATCTTATTTAACTTATTAAAACTGATTTAATTTTTGTCACTCAACATAACTGAAGAAATATCTAGTAATTCAGAGACCGGGATTAGTTTTACTCTTAGACTTGCTTCCCTGAAATAACATGAGCCAGTCCAAGCCACTGCTCCATTCACCTTTTCGTTTTGTAATAAAACAATCCTGTGCCTGCTACAGTAGATGTATCTTCAGTGCAATGTTTTGAATACAGTACCTGTTTAAATTGCCCCAATATCCACACCTGAGGTCTTGTGCCCTTCATACTGTATGCTCATTCCTGAAGCCGATACCCTGGTTTCTTTTATGAAAACTCTGGATGAGACATCAATCAACTACCAACTACCAAATGATAATAATAATAATTGTTTACACTTATATAACTCATTTCTTGACACTCCACTCAAAGCGCTTTACAGGTAATGGGGATCCCCTCCACCACCACCAGTGTGTAGCCCCAACAGTACGCTCCCTACACACCAGCTCTCAGTGGGGAGGAGAACAGAGTAATGAAGCCAGTTCATAGAGGTGCATTATTAGGAGGCCATGACTGGTAAAGGCCAATGGGAAATTTGACCAGGACGCCGGGGTTACACCCCTACTCTTTTCGAGAAACAGCCTGGGATTTTGAATGACCACAGAGAGTCAGGATCTCAGTTTTACTGAGGGCTTCCTCTCCTTTGTAACCTTTCTTATGACACCTTACTTAAGTTCTCATTTAGTCCTGATTGGGATGCACTCTGGGACACTGCTTTTGCTTTCTCGTAAAACATGGCACACTAGCCAATCCATTAAAAAATTTGCACATCGAATATATGCAAAACCACACTGGTGAGTCCAGATTTAGACTCGAGCCTGACCGCCACAGATCTGATCAGTGTGTTCTACTGGATAGTAGGTATTTATCCGCACGTTTGGGAGTGCGACAGAGAACATTAGGCCATGTTACTGACGTGCTTTTGAACATTGTATATTGTGATTATGTATTGGGTAACTGCTCATTTTCAATACTGACTCTCAAGCTGCAATTAAACATCAGGTACGACGACTTCAACTAGTACTGTACGTCTAACTGCAGCCAAAGCTTTGATCTTAGAAGAATGGATGGAAATTGAAATAACCTTAGTCCACAATTATTTTAAATAGTTCCAATTATTTTCAGTAATTATTCCTATGGAAAAAAAAATATGGCTTGGACAAACTTTACTTGTGCAAAAGTAAACACCTCAGACGACACCTCTGAAGTGTTTTCTTTTCATTTTATGTTATGTGCCAGCATTAAAAATAATCCACATCGAATTAGAAAAAATGTAGCTATACAAACATCTTACATGATAACGCTGCTACAGGACAGAAATACTTCCATTTACTTTAAAAGTCATATTTAAAGCATAGTGCTACTTTGGTTGTCCGCTAAAAACCTAAACTAAAAATAACGATATTCATGTTTTTTTTTCCAAAGCAAAATGTTTTAATTGGTCCATGAAAGAGCATCTCAAAAGTGAAAACTCTTCCGAAAACTTTTTTCTTGACTCAAATTTTTTTTGATAGACCTTAAATAAAATATGTGCATACACTACATGCAAGGTTGGATAGAAAAAAAGAGAAATGCAGAACACAAACCCATCTTTTTTAAATCATGAAGAAAAATGAAAACCACATATGCAAAAGGGGAAAAGATACAAATATGTTGAATCATATATCCTGCTCCATGCTAGTATATGTTTAAAAACGTGTTGATCAAAATAAAATTTGTGTTCAAACAGAAACAATACATTTTGTGTCAAAGTAAACAAGCAATTGCACAGAAATTTATTTAGTCAAATTCATGTTTTGCCAACAAATTTGTGGTTAAATTATTGACTTGAGCTTAATTGTTCAGTAATTGGATTATTCCTGTTTGAACACAAACCATGCTTTCAGTACTTCTGGCACATAAACTCTTAGAACTACTGACTTATCGGTAGAAATATTGCAAAAGGGGGAATGTCAGATAGAAATGATCCTATTTACTGCTCTAAAACTGTAAAATGAGTATAATGTTAAAAGATGATTATGCAGAATTTGAAATGTAATATAAATATATTACTTGGATGAAAAACATCAATCTAAAAATAGTGTACAATATCATATTTGCACTGCAAGCTTACACATATTAAAAGTTTTTATAAACTGAGTTGCAAACATAATCGCAATCTCACACAGTGCCCACTTATTTTCTGATTTCTGGTTTTGCGCAACTAATTGAATACAGTAAACTACCTTAAACTAAACTAAATTAATATTCAAAATATTAACTAAATTAATATGATCTTCTACCCGTTTTTCCCGAACTGACTCTAGGTAAACATCTCAATTGTAAACTTACTGAAGACCGAACTATATTGTTTGGTTTACTACTGTATATTGCAACAATGAATAAACATTCCATTATAATAAGTAAACGCACTCAACTTTCCTTTATTTCTGTTTCTTATGAGAAATTAATTTAATTAATGTATGCTATTGTTCATGCAGCCTACAGCCTTAAAAAGAAAACACCAGTCACGAACGGTAAGTAAGCAAAAAAAAATCTAATTGTTGATCACCGTAAACCTACCTGTTGCGTTGCCGGTGATGCCGAAAGATGGAAAAATAAATCTTCCAGGTACTTTAGAAAAGTGAAAAATCAGAAAACCTTTAGTGGTATTTTGGAGAAGTGTTTTTTTGTTTTAATTCTCCGGGAAAGTACTGTATTCTTACAGTTCTCGGTACTTTCCGTTCAGTACATGTTTAGGGTGATTCAGGTAGCAAGAACCTGCAGTAAATCTATATGGAATTCAGTGCGGTATGGGTTTGGATATGTAATGACGTCACTTGGGGCTGTGGCTGATTCTGCAGGATAGGCCATACTGATTACCACTCTTCAGCAGAAGGATTTGTAAAATAGCACCTCCCAATTTTTAATGTGCGATTAACAGCAGTTAAATATTTGAGACGATCTATTAGTCTTATATGAAAACAAGCAAATTTATTTGAAATCGGCAAAAACCTGTGCTGAAAAATACATTGTTAAATTTAACCTTCCGTGCAACACACGATCAGATAATGATGATCATAAAAACGTTTTTTTTCAATCGAGCCAACGCCTCAGTGAGAGTCATTGGCATATTAAGTATACTTGTTTATCCTACGGTGCTTTACCATATTTCGTCAAACAGTTTTGTATGCAGCCCAAATACAGTGTTGTGTATTGGCATGGTCAAGCATTTGGGGGGAGGGGGGTAGGGGGCAGTGTCAGTATCTTGAAAACAATAAAAAAAATCAATCATACCTGTTCTGCCATTCATTTCTGTTTTGGGTTACATGTCTTCGAAAGATTCGGGATGATTTCTCTACCCATCTCTTTCAGGCTGCTGACCTTGACCTCACTCCCTATGTCAACTCAATACCCCCGTGCCTCCATTTTGTTTGCCTTTTCCTTCAAGGCAGTCTGTGCCACACCTCTCTTACAGAAAATCCTGATTCTGCTTCTGTTCATATGTTGTCCTGATTCTCTTCTCCCCCCCTTCTCTTTAAAATCCTCCAATTGGCTGCACTCTGCTGCTGTAACACTCCACTCAGCACTGACCTCTCACTGCTTGACCCCAATCACTTTCCCCCCAATATACGCTACTGAAACCACTGATACCCTTCACCCAGCTTCTACTGCTTCCCTTTCATACATTATTACTCTTCCTCCACCACTGCCTGAACTGTTGCAAGACCTCTCAGGCTTGGCCCCTGGCTATAGCACTAGTCACACTCTGCAACTGATTTGGAATTCTAAACCCTGGTCGTTTTTCTTTCTAATTTCTCATGCCAAAGTCATGTACACATCTGTTTTAAAATATTTGTTCTTGCCCATCATTGTATTAACTGCTCTTTCCCCAGCCTATCCTTACTCCCTCATTTCTTCCAATCGCTAGGCTGTTCCTCCATCCTCCAGAGCCCGTTCATTCTCATCCCTGTGTTCACGGTGGCAGAATGGGCTACCCATTGGTATGCCTTTAAACACATTTGCTTAGACTCTCTAACGCTGTCATGGACTTTACCCACTAACTGACACTATATACAGCTCAATGGAATTCTACTTATTTATCACTCAATGGACTTTGATGTTACCCTGTTCTACACACTTCTAATATATTCCTGGTATACACACAGCTACCTCTGATGATGTCATTAAGACACCAAAATTGACAAGCGCTGTATAGCTAAAGTCCAGCATGAAAAGGGTTTATAATTCACAAGAAGGCTCATTAATTTTACCAGGTGGAGCTAGTTTAATTTTTTTGTGAATTTAAGCCATTTCCACTTGCCTGATCATTACGACTCATTTGCCAGTGTTACATACAGTGATGCCAGATGCTCATTGGCATCTTTTTTTACTGATGAAATAATTCACATTGTACTACCTGTAAGAAAGGGGCATATCAAAAACTAACTGTCTGCTATACAAACACTTTGTCACTTTTGTGGACATAAGTGATTCTTTATGGAACTGCAATGGTTAACATTAATATCCTGTAATATGAAAACACCATAATCAATCAAACGTAATTAATTGTATATTTTATGCTTCCCTACTTACCTGTTTTGTAAACAACAAATATGAACAGAATTAAGAAACAGGTCTACAAACTAGTGTTGCTTGTTGTCTGCATACTATATAGTCTCTTCACCCTGTTTTTACTGATTTATAATTTTGTTGAAAATACATCATTCAATTTTCTTTTAACTGGATTACCAGTGAACTGGTTTTATTATAATTTCTTTTTGGCAGCTTATTAAGATATGTTTTCATTTACAGTACATGCCAAAGATGCATTAAGTTCAAAGCACTTCCTGCTCATGCTAGAACTGAGACCAAATCAGTGGTGTTCTGAGTAGGTTGCATTACTCAAGTTTGTCCTGTTTGATTTAATAATACTCTTGACAGTAACCATCCTTTAATTTAGGATAATATTTACTTTGCTTGCAGGAAACTTGCTTCTTATAAGATGCCATCTGAGAAGGTGAAGAATTGCAGAATACTGACTCATTTCTTGGGTTTATGCCATCGCCACACCTAAAAACTCCCACACTGCAAACAGTTAAATGGTTGATAAAACAATGACAATAATATGCCTGGTTTGTCATTAAGGGGAACAGTTATTGCATGCAGTGGTTAGCATTGCTGTGCTGCGTCCTGGGTTCAGTTCTGCACCTGGGGTGCTATCTGTGTGGAGTCTGTATGTTCTCCCTTTGTTCATGTGGGTTTCCTCCAGTTGCTCTGGTTTCTTCACACAGTCTTAACACATACTGGTAGGTTCATTGGCTTCTATGAAAACTGGCCCTGGTGTGAGAGTGTCTGTCTGTGTGTCTGCCCTGCAATGGACTGGCATCCCATTCAGGGTGTATCCCACCTTCCGTGCATCGCTTGCCAGGATAGGCTCCGGCTTCCCCGCGACCCTGGTTTGGTTACAAAATGGATAAATGTAGATATTTCAGCCCTCCAGCTCACACTTAATACATTTTATTGAATCCTCACCATTTCTAATTTGATACATGCAATATATCAATGTGTATACAGTATGAAATAAGATATTGTAATTTCATCTGTCTTTCTTTAACAAAAAAAAAATAGATTTCTTAACAAACCTAAATACTAAAACAGGTTGAATAAATACAGTTTATAAATACACAAAGTGTACTGGGAAAAAAATATCTTGTAAAGCAAAGCCAAGTCAAATATGGAGTTTGTAACAGAAGTTCAGGAGGAAGGTTAGATCCTAATCTCACCGATCCAGTGTACTGTTTATATCTCACCTTCTGGACTTCCCTTTGTGCATTTCACTCTCACCTCTCCACCCCATCTACACCTTTGCTGCAGCCTCCTAGCTCATTACTCATGAAAGTGAGCAGGCGTTTGGCAGCCTCATCCTTGCGGTTAGGCCTCCAGTACATTTTATCCCTCTATAGTATGTATTAGAACCTAACTGAAATAAGCACGTCACCAAGACAGCCATTCCAATGTGGCATAAGAAAAATAAAATTACATTTCTGAAAAAAAAGTCTAGTTCACCATTTGTGTGTGTGTTTTAAAATGCCTCTCACATCTTAAAAACAATCCCAAAACAAGGGCATTGAAGCAGGAGGCACAGAGATACTGTGCACTCCTTCGTCCTTGGTGTGAGAAGACCATGCAGGCAAACTGCATGAGGTATGTAGCAATAAAGCCCATCCCTGGTAACCCAGCTACAGTACTTAAAACTTGACTGCCAGCTGCAAGGTTATTTAATCCTGTATTTCACAGGCAACCAGGAGAAAGATGCTGAGACATGAGTTATGTTGTAATACAACCCTGATAAAGCAGCTGTGGTATATAAAGACTAACGTAAATAATATTTTCTATAGTAAAAAATAAATGAAACATTAATATTTCTTATCTGAAATCCAAATGTCAGAAATGCATAAAATGACATCATATTTCTTTGTGATACTGTACTAATCTTTAGTTCACTAACAACCCATCTAACCTTACTAAAAACCTCAAACCACTGCCACCTAAATTCAAGAATCACAACCCATGAATGTCTGTCACTATTTAGTGGCAGAAAGCTACAGCATATGCCATGTGCTATTTGCTACACATTATTTCTGATTAACATTCACATATGATTCACATATGATCAGGAATAACCAGGCCATAACATATCCTCAATGAAATGTGTCCACACATTTTTATATATTTTTTTGTGATTTGTATTTAGTGTATAAATATATATAGTAAACTTTAAAGTCCAGATTTTTCTTGTTTAAATTTACTGTTACTTTGAAATGTTACTGCTAAAGGCACTATATAATATATAGTTTATTATTATTAGTGTATTTTTAAGCTTTTCTAGGAATGCTGTCAATATAATTACACAAGAAAATGCATTTCTTTTTTCAAACATGGATTTTTCAGTCTAGAGCGTGCAAGGTGACTTGTTTCTTTCTCATACTGTATGCTACTACTGCAAAACCATTTGGAAAACTCTTGGAAGTTTTAAAAATACTCAGATAGTAATATGTTTATGAAACTTCAAAGGTTCAAAGAAATGTGTTTCCTCTGAAACAGCGTTGTGGTGCCAGCATTTTAACAATGGATGACTCCTCATTTATGATTTCATTTGTGGTAATCCTTAAACTTGCTCCAATTCCTTCCAGACAGCTCCCAGGTCCACTCAGCCTGCTTTTCAAATGAGGTAATCCTAAATGAGTACCGGGGGTTAATCCTTCAGGGGGTAATAGGCCGGCCGGAGTGTGATGCTGACCACATCACCTCCACTTCCAGTGTCAGATGATCAAAGAAAAAATGGTGGCCCTTGCCCCCCATTCCCCATGGGCCTTTATGGCTTGAAAAGGGACCTATCATACCCTTCAGAGTGCCAAATAGCACACAGTTCTATATAGCAATGTAGGTGTGTAGCTTCGCCACAGTTACTGGAGACTGTTATTGCAAGAATTCAGGAATTCAGGAAATTCACATAATGTTGCAGTATTGATAAACACTGCCTTACTAGCCTGAAGTAAGACTTGGTAATAAAGGATTGAAGCTGATAAAGTCTAAAGCATATCTGAGAATTCAAATATGTTTAAACTATAAACTTTTAGTTTCAATAAACACTTATTGGACATAAACACGTAGTCTGTTACTGGATGATAGGTAGCTAGAATCAGATCAGGCAGACAATGGGAGCAAGGCAGAATTATAAATGCCAGTCAGCATGACCCAGAAGACTGTACGGCAAAGATTGATCCACCCCTACAATATTATGTTTGCTTGTAGTTTATTACTCTAATAAACACAGTTTTCCAGATGATATTCCTCATGAGGGAAGCAAAAATATTTGTAACAAAATTATAGGATTTATAATTAGGAAAATATATAAAACCAGAAATGATTAGTAGGGTCTGTAGGCTTAATTAGCACCTCGTAGGCTGACATCATCAGATCTAAGCAGGAAACTTAGCAAGGCTGTACCTGGTCAGTACTGATACTGTATGTGAGACCGCCAAGGAAAACCAGCATCATGGCTGGTTTGGAACATGAAACATGGTCTAACGTTCCATTTTTATTCAATTAATAAAGTAATTTCTCAATTCTGCACCTTAAACGGCTGCATCATGTGGCTGCATGCACAAAATGACTGCCATGGTTACCCAGCTGTGTGCTTCATCTCACTGAATGCTTCAGCTCAGCTTTCTTCATTCTCCCTCATCCGGTTTAGAGAAGTGTTCAGCTTATCATACAGTAAATAAGGAGCCTTTCTAAGGAGACTGCTGGAAATGCAATACCCAGAAGGCTATGGGTGGGTCATACTGTAGATGAAAAGTACAGTTGCATACATAAACTCAATGGTATAGTATAAGGGCCTCTAAATATAGGTCCTAATTTAAATGCCGAAGGTGAGTGATATACAATATTGAATCAACACTGACTTCTGAAAATCAGCGACTCTAGGAGCTGGTGAAATATACAGAAAAAAAGAAGCCAGAAGAATCAGATTCCTTATACATTTAGGACTAGATTAGAACCATTGTTTAAGATCAATAATGAGACTGATATGATAATTATATATCTGATAATAGTGATATAATGATAATGATGATACTGATAATAGTGAGGTTAAAAACAGTAAATGTTAAAACACATAAAAACTCCTTTCATCAACCTATACTGTACATACGGTACAGTACATGTGTTTCTACATCTACAGTACATGTAGTTAGTTTCCACACCTCTGCAATGAGTGTTTCTGAGGCAAAGAAAGTAATGATTACTGGCTCTAAGGCATTATTGTTGCCCTTGAAACCACGCTGTGGAAAATACTTCAGGGGCTCACAGAGAGTGACAGAGGAAAGAGAAGACAGATATTTGTTGGGGAAAATACATTTATTTTAAAAAATACACTATAATTAATTACTTATATTCCAACTGAGAGAGGAGTACTGTCCTAACAGAAGGACAGTGAAAAGGTAGAAAAACCATGTAAATAATAGGGGAAGAAAAACCAGGAGGGGAAAGGGAGGTGAAACAGAGGGAGAGACAAAGAAACAGAAAGGGGAAGCCCTTTCTGTGTAATTTCTGTGTAGAGAGCCCTAGAAAATGAATGTCATTGGGCAAAGAGATAAGACATGCAGTTCTGAGAGTGCACGAGCAGGATTCTGGCAGCTCCTAGTTAGCTTTGACAACAAAAGGTGACACACATAATTAAAAATTACAAAATGGATTCTAATCTCAGTTAATAACTAATCAAGCTCAACACAGGAATGTCAGTCCAGTACTTTAGATCCTAAAGAGATTCCAATGCTCAGTGTTAATGTGGGTCAGAATATAATTTTAGTTAATAACTAATCAAGTTCACAGGTATCGTCTGCAAGTACAGTATACAGATACAATACCCAATTGTAAGCCTGCCCTATATATTTACTCAACATTCTGCTCTACTGCTACAGAAACCCTGTGAAGTCCTGATGCCATCTGTTGGTGACATTTAGCAAATTCACCTTACAACTCAAAAGAGAAATCGGTCACACACTTTACACACTTCGAGTATTGTGTATCAGTCAGTTATAAGGACAAAAGAATGCAAAGACATAAAAAAGAGAGAAAGGGAGGGATTATTAAAATGACCTTTAATTAACTCAAATTAATTAAAGTGTTCATATCAAAACTGAACTATAACACTGTGAGGTACTATCACTTCTGAAGCAAATTCCTCTTCTTAACACTGTGAACACAGAAGCGTGCAGTGACAGGAGTCCTCTACCAAATACAGGAGAGTTTCATTTTAATATATGCAATTAAAGTAAATGGCTGGGCATCAAATTACTTTATTAAATATCCAGGATATTAAAAAAAAAACTTTATCACTAATCCCACACCTCTTGAAACACACTGCTAATTGAAATATCTAAGTCAGTTTTACAGGGATGTAGCATTATGCAACTAAACTTAAATCGCATACTTCCTTTTTTAGAATGGGTTTAATTCTCAATTCATATTCTCCTATTCACAAAGTTAAGATATACTTCAGTAAAGATTAAGTTAGAAGGATGCACTGATATATAATGCTATGATTAGTCTTTTTAAAATATTATTTTTGTTTAATTAAGCAGACAAGGCTGTCACATAGAATATGTCGACCGAGACACACAGATAGCAAGCTCTGAAAGCAGCACCTGAATTTTTTGTGTGATGGTGGCTTGCATTTTGACATTTATTAAAATAGGAACAAAAAAATAAGGCTCCATTGAAAGAGGATGAAATGCATACTATTTCGGTCAGTATTTGGTATTTCATCATGATACTGTACATAAAAGTTGTTTCTGTTTTAATGTCAGTCAAGTTTCTGGGTTCGAAGAAATGTGCTACATTGACTAATTAAAAAAATGAATCTGTGAAAAATCCTCGAAGGCACTATAGATTCTACAGAATCAAGAATGAAGTGCAAACCACAGGACTCAAATGGAAAGTTCCAGGGTAGTAACTCTAAAAACATCCCATCATCATTGTACCGTGCCAAGATGCAGCCCAACATGACCTGTTTTTCATTAAGGGTCCGGTGTTCTCCTTCACCACCTTTGCAAACAGTTTCATTTCTCCTGCAAATCCGGGCAAATGAGGGTTGATTACTATGTCATGGCAAATGTCATATATTTATTTAATTGAAGACCCCTGCCTCAACTCAAGGTGGTGACATTATGTAAATCACTATGTATTTCAGATATCATTTAAGAAAATGTATATGTATTTGAAGTGAATATATGTTGCTATACAGATGATATATAAATGATTTCAGTATATTAAAGTTCTTTTTGGATTATCTTTTATTTCTTATACCTCTTTTCTAACCCATTCTCTATGTCTCCTGGTACATGTTGAGAAACTAAATGATTTGCCTTTCATTTTTCTCCTCTTTTAGAACATCTTGGCACTCGACACAACATCATTGTGTTTTGAACTGTTTTTGACAGCTATTCTTGGTTCTTAGCACATTTGATTAATGTTACCTACAAAACTGAATTTTTGGAAAGTAATTGGGAATATAGGATTGATAGTCTTATCCCTCTTACAATATCCCACTCTTCGTTGCCTCCATCTTGAAAGAACACACCATAACCAGATATCTATTCTTCTACCTACGCTCCCTCTTACCCGATAGAGGAGACACTGGGGTTGTAGCAGTGGGCTGTCTACTCTGGAGAGAGGAATGGTCTTTGCAGAACAGACCCATGGAGCCTATGTCCATTTGTCTGACTTGAGCCAGACGAGAAGTTTGTTCAGACACTTTTTAGCAAGGTCATATACTGTACTTCGTTCAAACCTATACTATAACAATGGTACTGATATTTTGTTTTGATTTAATCTGTTTGTTTTCATCTATAGATTTAAACAAATTAAATAACAATGTTGTAGTACATGTACAATTTATGTCCTGTACAGGATGTTAAATCCCATTGCCTACTATTGAACTGTGGCAGTTTCACTAAATTATATAGAAAACTCTTGTTTGCCCGAGGAAACTGATTAAACTATGAAGAATATTAGGTCTTTATTTAATGAGAAAAGTCAACGGAAAACATTATCATTTGTAGTGACGAGCTGGAAATGGATTTATAGAGTAGGGTTATTTACAAAAGCTATTTTGAGTCAAGGTCCTTTCTCATAAGAACAATAGACTTAAACGGCAACTTCACATTAGCATATTCAATATTAAAATAAACTGATGGTATGAAAAAAAGAAAACAATTAAGCTAAAGCTTGACGAACAGTATGTGTGAAAGGGTACGTTAACCCATTGCATTATTAACACTGAGCAATACCAACATCATCTTAACACACCCAACGGCAACTCCAGCCTTCTGCGTCAAGCCACCGCCTGTGGCGATGACGTTTTGCACCAAGAGCGCGACTTTGGTGATGACGTTTTAATCCTGCGACACAAATCGCCTAAACAGCTCGGTTTGTATGTTTGGCGACAGTCTTTAATCTTTCAGAGAAAGCTTAAGATTGCTATGGTAGCTTTGCGTAGTGGTATTCGATCAATATCTAACATACTTTAAACTTATTCGTCTTATTAAACGAATGATCTGTAGGACGTACCTTTAGAAGAAGTGGAAATGACGGGGAAGAAATCTGCTAAGGAGAAGAAAAGGAAGCGTTCGCACTCAGAAGGCCGGCATGTAGAAAGAAAACGAAGAAGTACGGAATCAAGCGTTGAGGTAACGTGTTTATAATTTAAATATTTACTCTTATCAAGAAGATTTATTACACACGGGTTTTGCATGTCATTACATACATTAACAATAATGTGCTTCGTAGGTGGCAGTCATTCTTCACGATCTCGAAACTTTTTCATCGTATGATGAAATCCCTCTTCAGCTTGTTTATATAATATTTAAAAATATTTGACAGATTCCTTGTATTGCATTTCATTTTTAACATTTTGTCACACAGTAGCTTACTTTTTAAGTTGTCGTAGCTTTATTTTAGGTTTGAAAACATCAAGTATTGTCTATAATGCTATTCTTCCCCACGCACACCTGGGCATGAGGTGTCAGTTGTCACGTTGCCTGCAGCTGACTATGGCCGAGCGTGTTAAATTGAAAAATGTATTTGTCCTAAATTAAGAAACAGTAAATGTTATGTTTGAGTCGAGTTAAATAAAAAACGCGCAAATTGAGAGCAAGTAAATCGATGTTTATCTGTACGTCTTTGTCTTTCCTTGTTTTGTTTTGCTCCTAAACAGCACCAAAGTCTGATGGAAACTTCCTTATTTCTTAATGTGAAAGAATATCCCATTGTCTTTGAACACGCACATATACACGCAAAGTAAAAACCGAGAGCAGATTTTACATCTAAAAATGTCTTTTTGGTGCTCTACTAACAGGATTTAAAAGTCGATATTGAAAATGAGAGTCGGGAGACAGATGAGCCTAGTGACATTGAAGAAGGAGGCTTAAATCTGGATGTTCCATTCAGACCCATCAGTGCCTATATCACTGACAGACAAGAGATGCTGGAACAGTGTTTCCGGGTGCTGGGGGAGACAAAGCTTAAGAAAATGCTTCCAGAAGAGTTGAAGGTATTCATCTTCTCACAACCGGTTGGGATGTCAGACCCTTCATATTCTTGCCAATTAAATAAGTGTTAGTTAAAGTGATGCTGTGAGGAATGATGCATCCCATTAAAAGATTAATTATGCCCATTCTGCTTTTTCATTGTGTTTGTCAAAATAAATTATCTGGCACAGCTGCCGAGTTTTCTGAGATGCTGGTCACCTTGCTATAAAGGCTTGGAAATGTTGTTCTTGGCACAATTTCCTAAATTTCAGCAGCCTTCTGCTACCTCTTTTAAGATGTTAAGCAACGGGTGGTAGTTAAGTGGGAATTTTTGCTTAATTTCTGCCTTTAAGCTGAAATAATGTGATTCATATTGTGGTTTGTCTGTTTCTCTGCAGTTTGTCCAAATATGATTTTTTTTATTGTTGTCACATTTACCCTTTTAATTTCTTAACATTGTTTAGCCATGTAAAGCAGTCCTATGAGAGAGAAATGTAACCTTCCCATGTGCTGTGTAAAAATCTAAGTACTTAGAATTGTTTGTAATGAAGGATAACAAAAGCCCTTGTGTTCACAGAACTGCTCCTTTGATGAAATCAAGAGACTTTGCTTAGAGCAATTGGAACAGATCTCTCAAAGGAATCTGCTACAGATTCTTGAGGGTAAGATGGTGCTACGTTTTTCTTATAACTATACCAAATAACTTATATTTGGTAGTCTGAACTATGGAAAAGCTTAAAAAAATGAAAATCTTAGAATATTATTACAAATGGTAGTTTACAAAATGGCAACTATTAGGAACTGTTCAAGTGGATAAATCAATAAGTAAGATAATCATAACTTGTAAAGATTTTGCCAAGATTATACCTGAGTGGCTGGTATATTCAGAGGCACTTGAGTTCTTTGTTCTTTCGTACAGGTTTTGTGCAAAGAGTAATAATTCAGGTGCTCTTGGTTAAACAAATATGTATTAACAGTGACAATATACACACTAAACAACACACAACATTAACATACCACACATAAGTTACCCTATGTACAGATTTACAAAATAAGGTGTCCCAAAGGCCTAACATCCTAACCGTTCAGTAAAATCCAGGACTGCTACGAATTATTCAAATTCCTATATAAAACTCCTACAAAGGCCGAAAATAAGAGATAACCTCGCCTTCTTAGCTAAATAGAATGTAATCTGCGATTAAATCTCTTTTTGTCTGCAAACCCAGATGTAACCGAATGAATGGGAACCTGTCTCCCTATTCTGAAAATGCACCCACTAACCAAGAGAGGCCATTTTTAACCAAGGGATTCTTTACACAGGAAATCAGAGTTCCCTAAAAACCACAGAATAGTAAGATCTCTTAAAAGGGTTCCAATGCTTAGCTCTAATCTGGTCTTCCTGGGTGATCTAGAACAAGGAGAACTTGCCTCCAGTATCTTTCTTGTGGTCTGTATCCCATTCTGCTTTACCATCCTCTTATATGGTGTCTGTTTTGGACTGATGATTTCTACTTAATCATTCAATCAAGGTAAACTTTACAATTGCTATGATCACTGAATCTAGACCCCGTACATCTCAGCCAAACATCTCTTTGCCTTGAAGGTGGAATTGTTGACACAGCCAGGTGTTATCCATTGTATCTAGATTCTAAGAGACACATCCATAGTAACCTATAGCTGTGACAATATTTTTTTAATTAAGGGATTTGATAATTGCACCGATTTTAAAGATATTTCAATAAAGGAATTTTTAGGAACAATCGGCATTCCATTTTTGAGTGTCTTGGGAAGTCTTTTTACAGGAATACGTTTGCAAGGGTCAGTAAATGGTTTCCTTCATATACACATTGTAGTTTGTGAAAGGTGATTGGCTAGGTCATTGCAGAATTGGAGATTTTAGATTGTTTTTTTTTTTTGCACATTCTAGAAACATTTTGCTATCTTTGGGTAAAGTAAAATTAGCATAATTATACAAGGGTCTCTGGAGAATTCTTGGTAGGGTGGTTAGCTGATAGGATATCGCCTGTTTGTGGTTCCAGGACTTAGATATTAGGGCAGAGGCACCAGCGATGGGTCTTGTTGAACCCACTTGTTCCAACACTATGAAAGTATCTGAGCAAAGCCAAGAAACGCCCTTGAAGAGATTGTGCACTCAGCTGAATAATGTGTCTTTCTTCACATATATGTGAATGTGGAAATAAAACGGAATTTAAAAATCATTGCACCTCTTTGTACATTTAATTGCAATTTAGTTGATGAAATTTGTTTACACGATAAAGGTGACGAAGTGACCGGAAATTCAGATGTTGAAGAAGAAGTGAGTGAAATGGGCAAAAGGAAGTCCGAAACAGATGGCCAGTAAGTATATTTCTAAACGGGGTGAAATTCATCTTTCTTTTTTTGAAGAGTGCACGAAGTGGTCTTAATTTTAATGTTTGGGCGTTGCCTACAGCAAGGGTTCTCAACCCATGTTCTGGAGGATTCTTGTTTCCTGTTGAGCTGTTTATCATAGGCCTTCACTCTCCACTTTTGTGAAAGGTGGTTATAGCCATAAGGCGGTCAAAAATGATTTGGCTGTTCTGAATCGGGTAAGAATAATTGACAAGTTTAAAAACATTAATTTTGGAGTGGAAGAAGGCTATTGCATTCATTACACACTTTCTTAAGACATTATTAGAAAGAGATAAGTAATGAGGATTGCCTTCCCTGTGAAATTCAAAACTGAAAGTGCTTTGGGTTTAAAATATTATCTCTTAAATATTTTCCTTTTTTTAGGCAGGACAACAGTGTGGATTCTACTTCATCAATGAAAGAGAATGCCCAAGTAGAAGACCATAAGCAAGGTAGGCTGAAGTATGTAGAAAATGCTGCGATGCAGTTGCTTTAAACAATAAAAACTGAAATCCTGAACACTGGAGCTGTCAAGTGTTGCTTATACTGAAGTAACACAAGTGAAGTGTGATAAGAGACAAAAATCAGCCACTTTGTCCAAAATGGGTAAAATGGGTAACATCCTCTTATCATATAAAGTTTGTTTCTTTAAAGGTCAATGAGAGCATTTAGGCACATTTTTCTTTGAAATCTCAACAGGGCTAGAAACAGTATTCTGTAGGTATTGTCTCTCGTATATTATGCAGCTTCAGTTAACATCATCACTGATGTTGACTGGTATTGATATAACACTTTGTTCAAGTAATTTATTGCTTGATTTTCTTCAGAAAGTTTACTTAAATCCAGTGGTGGACTGTCACTTCTGTGATTTGCAGTGGTTTCAAAGCTTATGGGGAGATGTTTTTTTTCCCCACTTTGACTACTCTTCATTTACCAAAAGTCTTTGATAGTTTTTGCTATGCGACATGTTTACAACACGATAAAAGCTCTGAAATGAGGTATTCGAAGTATTTTCATGTACGTTTATGATGTTTTTATGCAGTTATGTTTCCAATACAGTAAATGTGTAGAACCAGCAGGCAGCTGTCGGAATAAAGTACAACTGCTGTATTGTAAGCTTCAGCGGGGAACATTATCACCGTGGACTTCGTGGTTTGAAATAAGGTTGTGTTTTTACTTTCTCTGTGTGGAAGGTGGCGCTTCAGGGGATGAGAGTGACGCCCTGAGCATCAATGCTGATACATGTGACAGCGACATTGAAGGACACAAAGAGGAGCCAGAGGACAGGAAAAACATGGAAACTGCAGCTGTGCCAGTACCTCCCGAAACAGGAGCTGTGAAGCCTGCTGACCCAAAGAAAGAACTTCAGAAAGACATAGAAAAGAGTGTCAGTGAGATTCTGGCCTTGGCGACGCCCAACCAGGAGGAGTCGAAAGAATTGGTTATTTCGCCGGCTTTGGCCATACCTGACTTACCTGAACCAGTGGCCACAGCTGTGGTGATGGCAGACACTTTGGCAAGCTCAACCCCTGCTGTTGTCCAGCCCTCTGCCCAGCAGCTAGAGCTTCTGGAGCTTGAGATGAGGGCCAGAGCCATCAAAGCACTGATGAAGGCCAACGAGGTCAAGAAACAAGCAAGTGGATAAGATCCCAGGGGCCTGCAATGTTGCTCTTTTACAAGAACATTGAGGGGTAGTTTCCTTGCAAAGCAGGTAATGCTGATTGTCAGTAGCATATTGTTGGTCATGTGAGGAGGATTCTCCTTACATTACTAGTAATCGGTCAATGATAGAATAACAGAAGCCCAAAAATTGAATTTCTTGCGGGACAAAAGAAGAATCTTCAGGAAATCGGATATAAGTGTGTGAGACTTTGTCCCAAAATTAAGACCTACTGTAAATACACCCTTAGTCTCTGTACAACTTGGAAACATTTTCAGATAAACAATATGTAGTTCTGTGACATTTTAAATGCTGAATTGTGAATATAAAACGTTTGAATATATAAACATTATTTTTTTTTACTTTAAAAATGTCTTGAGCTAAAATATATTTAGTGCAATGTATTTTTATCAGAAATGTAATATAAGACTAAGAACATTCATATTTTCTACAACGTCAAAAAATTCCCTTTGGTTTTGTTGAACTGCTTTAAGACGAGGTGTTTTTATAAAAATATGTATAGCAGTAAAAAAAAACACTTTTCTTTAGTGTATATAGTTTCTGTTATCCTTCAAATAAGTATAAGATGTAAAGAAAAATGTAGCATGTTATTCTGGCTTGGACTCAGGATTCTTTGAAGAGGTATTTTTTTCAGGCAAATTAAAACCTATTATACTAAATCACATACAATAATTATGCGTCAATATTCTACATCAGTCATGCAGTTTTCTAAGAAGTTAAAATATAAGAATAGAAAGATTGTTTTAAAATTATGTTCGTGACCTGTTGTAATCAGAATGTCATAATCAAACTTTATATTGTAATATTCTATTGAAGATAAAACGATTTTAATGTTTTAACTATTTTTTATGTAATATTAATGTAATATTTTTTTTACACTTCAAGTCCTATCCATTGCACTTTGCTCAACTGCTGAGGGGCACATCAGTTGAATCATCTGTTTCAAGACAGCCTCCTGCAAATTCAAGATCAGGATTGCTGTTAATTTGAGGAGTATGCAGTCATGTCGTGTTTTTTATCCAATGTAGTTTTGTTTGTAATAGGGTTAGCCAGGGAGTGGTTCAAGTAAATCAGTTCTATTGCAGCTTGTTTACATCTCACACCAATTTGGATAAACTGCAAAATACTGACCTTAAACTAAACATGCAGTGTTAGGGAACCCTTGTGCTCACTGGGGAATGTTTAATTAAGGGATTTTGAGAAAAGCTTATTTTCTGCATGTTTATTTCCAGTTTTTATTCCAGTGGATATACACATATACAACATCTGCCAAAATCTCAGTAATCTCAGTTTTCAAAATATTACGATATTAATTTGCAGCACTAACATATATTAAGGTATAACAGTTAAATATGTCAGATCTCTGTAGAGGGTTGTACGAACCTGATGAATGCAGTGTAAAACTTTAATTCTCTAATTAAAAAGTCATTTATATCTAGGAGGTTGCATGGTACCCTTTGAGTATAACACTCAAGATTGCCACTTCTGGTCCTTAAACCACCAACCAAAGAAGAGCTGTTCTTATGCTTGTAAGCTGTTCTTACATGCTGCCTGATAATCTTTCTTGTCTTGTAGAATTTTAAAGTACTGAAGCATAAGTAATTCATGTTCTATCTACCTATTTGACTAACCAAGATTTGTTTCTTTTAAGGGACAGACAATTTTATATTCGTCATAAGAAAAGTAAGCAGTTAGACCAAAGCATTTATTTTGGGCTGTTATTAAGGAAATATTTTGATGCAAAACAGCCATGTTAGAATTATGTGAACATAATTTATTTTTGGATTATGCTTCTACTCTCATTTAACCACAATGTGAAGGCACTAAGGTGCTGGTTTACTCAAGTCGTCGCTCAAGATCTTATTTATCTTGGTATAATACTGTTTACAAAGCTAATGTAAATGTCGTCACTTGTCCCATTTCTCCAAAGGGTTGTAAAATGAACAGCATGAAAAATATTGTTTTCTTTAAGTAAACATTACTGAATAGTTCAATTCAGAAATTTTACTTTTTCATATTGTATTTGGTTTTGTTTCTACAATATTCCTGTTCCGAGGTAGAAGTGTCTGGCAAATATCATCGTTCGCAAACTATTTTTCTCCTACTAACGTTTGGTAGTCAATAATTTATCCAGGAGAACCACAGAATTGTTATTTTCTTCCATACACCCCTGCTTGCTGTTTCAATAATTTACTGATATTTTACTGTTTTTACAAAAGACAAGTGTGATATAATAGCATTATTTTCAGTCTATACCTAAATGTATTTATAAAAGATGGTTCAGAAATTCTTTTTAATGTAAAATTCATTCTTGCTGCAATCAGTGATGGGGCTACCAGTACTGACATTTGCATTCTGTAACCGAAATAACACAAAACAACATTAAATGCAACTTTTAAAATGCTATTCCTTTTCACCACAGTTGGTGGCACCATCACTCTGTTGTATAGTTTAATGGACTCCATAGAGTCTGGCATAAGGTGGTAAATTCATTTGCAGCAAACAGTAAAACAGCTTTCTGTGTAGTGGAGGAGTGAAACTGCAGATGCAATTCGAAAGTGTAAAATTTTATTGCGCTCTGCAGAGTTTAAAGCCTTCAGTCCGTATGTAATGGCTGTTTTTTTTTTTTGTACACCCAGCATGAAGGTTTTCAAAACCATCCATCATCAGAAATCTTCTTATCGTTGGTAAAGCTGTGTATTTCTGGTTTCGTGACAACCTGAAAGAGTATGTTGCACGGTGAGAAATCAAACTCGGCACCGAGAGTTGTGAGGCAGCACCAGTAATTGCCATACCACAGTGCAGCACATGTTCCAAACTCTTTCCCTCTTTTCATAAAGTACCAGTGAAACTTGTGTAGGTGGCAAAATAGATACAGAATGTAGTTAGACTTTTCTGTAAAATGCTGATATAAGGTTTCCTGATTGCATGTAACACTGAAATGAATGGATTAGGTTACGTTTACATAATGACATTAATTTCAGGAAATAAATGTGAGGAAAGTTCTTTTCTTGGCTTACATTTCATAATGTTCTGATTCTAAATAGTTTTTAGTCCATCTGTGAGGACCCACATTAACACATTTTCAGCTGATTCATTTTAAAAGAATGTGTTTTTCTAAGGGTAGGACACTTTTGCAAATATATAACCAATCAATTACGTTATTACCATAGCACATTATCTACAACCAAGTAATTACAGACCAATAAGTCTTTTATGTTAATGGTTAAGGAAGCAATAATTAGACTTAACCTAGAGGACCATCTACAGTATACAGAAAAAAATATCCTAGATGAAAATCAATATTTTTTGAAAGGGCAGGTCTTGTTTAGCTGTGCCTATTTTCAGTTTTACAGTAATTGCATCTGGGTAATTATAGCCCTTAAGTTGGCAGGGAAAAACAAACTGTGCCAAATAACAAGTATTTTAATTGTACCTAAATTGTGTATTAACTTACGTTAAGAGCCTAAAGTGTGGTATCTGAAGTGTGTTTTGTAATCAGACTCTTCTGCTATATTTGCAGTAAGACAAGCTGAACAGGATAAGCTGGACCAACACATTTCTCTGTGAACACATTTAAAGCCACAGTATGTTGAATTCGCTGCAGGTACTGGAGTAGCAGCAAGTGTGTTCACAGAGGATTAGGTTGGTAGCAGCTGCTTGGCTTTGAAGGACAAAGTGACAATAAAAAAAGTCACCAGACAGGAACATCGTTGAACTCTTCAGCAAAAACAGTGCAATGGGATTCTGTGTGCATTGCATGCAACCATGATTTATAGATTTGCTTCTGATTCTTTGAAGTGAGTAACTGAAATTACCTAACACTTAGAAATATGGCTATCGACTTTCTGTCAAATCTGCACTGAACTTGGCATTTATACTACTTATCCTTAAGGTGGTCTGTAATGTCATCTATCAATCTCAGCCTCCACCTGTTTTTGTTTGCAAGGTTCTGCTTAAATCAGGTTTGTGCATGTCTGGAAAATTACTTGACAAGTTGAGGGTGTAGGACAGAAGGTCAGATTCTTAAACAAGAGGTTCTCAGTGATATTGTTTTCTAGTTTCTGCAAATAAAAATAACCCCCAAACTGTTAAAAGGGGAATAAATATGACTCATTTTAAAGCTATAAATGTTGCATGGTGGTTAGTATTGCTATCTTCAAGCACTGGGGACCTGGGTTCAATTCCTGGGGTGCTATCTGCGTGTACTATCTGTTATTCCTGTCTTTGTATTGCAAGTTCTCCCTGTGTTCAGTAGTATAGTTGTAGTATAAAAATATATTTTTTAGTAGTGTATGGAGTGGGTCCCCACTTACCAGAGTGTGATGTGTATTGGGGTCCTTTTGATTCGTATCGCTACACATGATCCCCTTCTTTTATAAGAACAAAATGTTTCTTTTTACACATTTCAAAGTAGACTTTTGTATATGAAGTCAATATACGAAGCTATACGAAGAAGGAAAAGTAGAATAATTGTAGACACTATGACAACGTGAAGTAAAATATCTTTACAGATTTGTTACAGTAATATTGCTTTTTAATTTAATTTCATGTACCTTTTTCTCCTTGCACAGGAGAGATGAAGGAATAGAACCCTCTCTCATTGCATTATCTTATTTTGGCTCCATTTTGTCTGTCTGAAATGGCTTTGTTCCTCTGAGCTGTATAGTTGAAACTGATGCAATTACATGCAGATTCAAAGTGGAACAACCCCCTCTTGTGCATAAATGAAATGCAGAATAAGCACAGAAGTGCCTCTTGGGTATTTGCATTTAAAAGAAGCATTTTTGAGTAAATGCAGAAATAATTATACTATTCTTCTCTCTAGTGTGTCTCAGCGGGTGTCTTTCTGATTTTATTGTAGTTTTAAAGGGAAGGAAATAGTACTTAAAAAAACCCAGCAAATCTTAAAAGAATGTGCACTGAAGGGCAGGTAATGACAGGGAAGGCTGACAAATTTTGACCTTATTGCAGGTTCTCAAAATCGCTGTAGACAGCTATTATTTAGTCAATATGCAATATAGAATGGCCAATTAAATTGTTAACAGGATATGTGGACAAAAATAACAAAATTGAATGGAGTTCACTTTGGATCTTGAAGATACAAGAAAGTACACTGCAGATCTTATCTGAGTGCAGAGAAGGGCAACAATTCATTTGTGTAATTAAGTTAAATCTGCATTCGAGAACTTGTTAGCTCAATAGTTGTATTATTTGATGAGTGTCATGTGGGTTCGTCATTGACTCATGTCTCATTATAAGTAGGATTTTTATCATACTGATATTAAAATGATTTAAAACTACATTAACATGAGCTCACTTTAGGTAAATGTGTGATGCACAAGTTTACTGCTTGATGTACTGTAAGTTTGCATATATACTTCAAACCTGGATCCACACTGCCCACACAGTACAAGCATAAGACACACTATTGCAACAGGCAATAACCCTCATAAAGTTGATTTGTACATTCTTGTATCTTTCTATCCATTTTTTAATCTTTTTATTTGCTACAAATTTGTGAGCTTCAGCCTCCAATTACAACAGGCGGAAGGCAGGATGGGATACCAGTCCATCGCACTAACCTACCAGTATTTGGACTGTGGAAGGAAACCAGCACCCAGAACAAATCCATGTGAACATGGGGGGAACATACAAACTCCACACAGACCGCACCCCAGAAATTGAACACAGGGCCCCAATGTCGTGAGGCCGTAATGCCAACCACTGAGCCACTGAGGTGCCCTCTGTCTGTTCAATTGTTATTCATTTATGGTAGTCTTTGCATATCTTTTTAACAACGCATGGTAAAATTGAAATAAAGATCAGTTACTGTCTCCAGTCAATACTTGTCTAGTACTTTTGCACCGTACATACAGTATATTGTACTCAAATGATGTCATACCATTGCTATCTTGTCACATTTTTTTTGTGTTTCAGATAAATTCCTCCCTCTGCTTTTAGTACTTTTTAAAACTCTATCCAGTATGACTTTTATATATGCAGTACAACTTTGAAAAGTAGCCCTCCAGTAGATCTTTGACTGTGTACATGATTACAAATGATTAAAATTAGAAATAAGGATACTGAACCTCTTCCCTTCAGTAAAAACCTAAGACCTTACTAACACCTCGATTCAAAATATTTGGAAGCTCTATTTTTATTTTACTGGTTTATTTGTTGTTGTTTTTTCCCCTAGTCCTGATGTTGCCATTTAGATTATTCTAAAATGAATTCTCTGAAGCCTTTTTGTTTTTAAGAGTGATCTTATTTAGTGTAGGTGTTATGAAGCATCAGAAAGTGCTCTAGGAGAACAGTTTCTCATTATTCACTTTTGAGCTATTTTCTTCATATTTTAGAAGAAGCACCCAGGATTGTTTCATCTAGTTGCTCCAGGTGAATAAATCAATTGCAGTTGAAAGGCATGGCTTTTTATAGAGCTAAAATAATCTGATGTGAGAAGGTGACTGCTGCCGCTACTGTAAGATTTTTCATTTATATCATTTCTACAATTTATGGGGCCCTTTCTCATAAACAAGAGGTCCTGATTAAAAACAGAGACGGTATAAACTTTGGGAATTGCAGAATTCATTTGCATGTTTATTTGTTAGTGCATAGCTTTTAGGAACACAAACCTAAAGGAATCATTTGAAGCTGTTATAATGATTTGTGGGATCAGGTCCACACTATAAAATAAGTTTAATGTGATTGTGGAGTTTTCAATCTGAGAGTGCTGTTAGGGATTTCATTTTCTGATAAATATACATAAGGCAGATAATTTGTCAATCAACAAAATAATTTGTTCATTAATAGGTAATAGTAAAATCGAAAACCAATCAATGGACTACTCTTCCATACACTATGTAGCATAGGCAAGGATATCTAAAATTGCTTCCTCATACTGTAGTTTTTATTATATTTGAGAGTATAATGAAAATTTTATTTTATTCCTATAGCTTTCTAAATCTCCAAGTTTCCATGTAGTTTCCTTTTCTAAGTCTTCAATAGTTATTCAACTAACTTTACTGCTACTATACCTGTACTGCACAGGGAGAATGAGGACCTGTACAAACATGTGCACTTGTCAGAGCTACTTACCGTTTGACACACTGTCATTTGAGACACAACAAGTCCCAAGTGAACTGCAGGAGTTCGCATTAAGGAAGACTTATTGTAAGCTTGCAGTATTGCTTTTGGCAGAAGTCTAGAGACTTTTACCAACAGCTCAAGCCAACTTAATCCCATCCATTCCTAGTGGCGTCCAGTAAAAGGCCTGAATCATTCCCATATGTTTACTGCACTCCTAGAGAGTGTGTTTATTGACTGAGCCACCTTAAGAACAGTACTTGTTTTTTTCTAAAACGGCATTTGCTACAGTATGTGCTTTTAGATAAATTAAATATATTCCATATACTTCTCTCCATATTAGAGCATAGTATAAGGTAAGTGGAAGGTGTTATGGTATGGTAATGTATATCAATTCATGCATAACCACGAAATGACCAACATCCCTCCATTTTCTAATGGCTTCATCCAATTCAGGTTCATAGGTGAGTCTGGCAAGCAGCTGGTGCAAGGTGGGGCACACCCTAGACAGGAAGCCAGTCTATCGCAGGGCACACACAGACACACTCAGACTAAGGCCAATTTTCCCAGAAGCCAATTAATCTACCAGGAAGACTTTGGACTGTGAGAAGAAACACGAGCTCCCAGAGAAAGCCCATGTGAACACGGGGAAATCATACAAACTCCACACAGATAGCACCCCAGGTCCGGAATGGATTCCAGGACCCCAGTGCTGCGAGGCAGTAATGCCACCCACTGCACCTCCATGCCACCCACTGACCAAAATATCCAATATTTATTTGCCTCAACACCAATAAATTTGATATGATCTGGACTTCCAGTAAGTCCCCGCCAAGATGGATACTTAATCAAGTGGCTACACACACACTCAGATACTATCACTCATCCTATGCTACCTACCTTTCATTTCATGACAGTTTTCACAATTTATGAAAAATATGAGTAATGTATTCATTTCTGCACCATCTTTTGCAAACCACTGGAATTAAAACTCTTTGGTAATGGTGAGGGACACCCTTATCCCCAAAACATGGGGAAGAAAACCTAGAAGCACCTCCTTAACCAGCGGGCCACATGTCTGACACCACAATTTCCTGTGATGATTCACACAGAGAACTACTAACTCTCTTATACATACTGAAGCATCAGTTGCTGAGGGCTGCTATTGCGAGTTGCCTCAGGGACTCTGAAAACCCATCTCTACAGTGATGTTAAAACTGTCTGTGCCACTCTGGGGGATCATTGTCTCAGTTATCTTCTGAGAAGTGTGGCACTGCCAGAGTATGGTAACAGGATCTTAAAAAGGTGGGTTGCAGAATCTCACATAGAGACAGCCAAAGAGTGCTCTATATTTACAGTACTAAATAACTAAACTCTTTGGTAGTTCCTTTCTGAATAAACCCTGTTATGCCACCATTAACTAAGAACAAGCTCTCTTTTCACTCATAATATCCAATAGCCTGTCATTTGCTTTGGTGCAACATACAGTATAACAGAGGTACTATATACTGCTCTCTCAGACAAAGATACATAAGAATGTATGTACAGTATAGGTTATTACCATTATTTAGCTCAGTCATAAAACAAATCTGATACATCAAGACCAAATGGGTTAGGGATCCCTGAAAGTCCTATTTCCTTGACTCTTCTACATTCTCCACAACATTGCCCCTCATTTATTAGCCTCTTTTTGCAGTATTTAATTTAGAATCAGACATGTCATTTAATTGGTTACATGCCTATGGGCGCTTCTAAAATGTTTTGGTTTTAGCCAATCATTAATTAACATGATCCATGCCAGATACAACAGTACAACAGCTTGTGTTCAATTCTATTGAAATCAGTTTGCACTTGGCATAGGTACATGACAGGACTGTCACTATCACTAGCATTGTGTGTTCTGTCATTAGAACAGCTGGTACAAGCTATGAAACAAAATATCAGCATTTCTCCTACTGCATACAGGGTCCAAACATCATGCTTCAGTTAATGCTGATGACATTGTCCTGTTTCGCTCTGATATGAGCCTGCAGTATGAAAATGTACTATATGAGCTGCCTAATAAAACATGCTTCACAAGTTTGTGTGTATGTGGTCTTCATCCTTCCAGTGCTACTAGATGTTGACTAACAATGGACAAATGGCAAAATGTTGAATGGAAAAGTAGGAAAATGAATTCAATTTTGAAGAATGAAGAACTCTCAAAAAAAGATGATGAACTCAGCCTTTTAATGTAACTACTGAATGGTAAATACAAATTGGTTTCAGACGATTCAAAAACAACATTCTTCATTGATACAGTAATTAATACTGGTGAAATAAACGAAGTAACAATCAAATTAAATGCACATTGTGATCTGTGTAGTGGTATGACACTTTTGTAATGGCTCACCAAAGTGTCCCTTAGTGAAGATAAGTCAGGACCCTTTCTGTACTATTTACGAACCTACTTTTAGAACAGAAAGTGCTGTTTTGCTGATGCTAAAGTCTTATATGATAAATTATAGCCATCTGTACATATTAGAAGAACTTCTGTGTCCTTTTCTAAAACACACTTTCAGAAAACACTGAATATTTAGACCAGAAGATGCCAGAAAGAGAACACTGTGAGTGACTTTCCTGTAGTGTCATTTTTCTTCCAGTGTGTATCTCCACAACACTTTTTTTGTACTTTAAATTAAATTGAACTAACAGCACATTCTGACAAGTAATAAATAACTTAGCACCTCTGAGTGACTAAATAAATTGGTTTCCCTAAGCAATGATTCATCTTGTACATTTCATTTTCATCAGGTTAAGAGACAGCATCTCTTTTATCAGACTATAGGAAAAATATTTAATACCCAATGTCTAACGCACTCCACTCAATGTTACACAAAACATTTACTGAATACTTCTGGTTTCTGTTAGGAAAATTATAATACAATTTGTTTGGCGTGTCCATTGTTTTTCTGACTTTTTGCTTTGTGAAGGTCAATTGGAAGTCTTTACCTGCAAAGAAATTAAAATGGTTAAATAAAAGAGTGCAGCAGGCCTGTGTGTGGGTTATCAGACACCTCGTAGGCATGCATGCAATTAAGTGTTGGAAACAAATCTTGCTGACTGGAAAAAAAAGTAATTTAATATTCTTAGAGAGATGGCAATGCACATACAGTACAAATCTCAATAGGTATCCAGCATACTTCCTTAGCTAAAGGATCATCTTATGTGCTTCTTGTCATTGACAGCAATAAATGGAACATGGAGCAATTATGTGACATTGAATTATGTAGACTCCTTCATATTTGTTCCCTGGAAGAGGATACTGAACTCCATATTACGTTCCTGTAGCTCCAGAATTCCATGTTACTCAATTAAGCCCATTTCATTGGAATGAGATACTGTACATGGAGCTCTGTGAATAACTAGATGATCAAATGTGCTTCTAAACAATAGTGAGTGTACCTTTGGATTGTAGAAGGGCTGAACTCATCAACACAAAGTCTTTGTAAATAATTTGCAAATCAGTGTATGTGTTTGTCTTTTAATTTCATGCTTTCTCACTGCTTCACCATCTCAATGTGTCAGAGAAACAAAGAGACCTGGGTTTACTCTGTTACTGGGTTATTTTTAATTAGGTGTTTTTTTAAAAGTTTTTTTCCTTTAATCATCACCAAACCCTTTAATTTATTACAATTATTATTACAAACACTCTTAATTGGCATATAATGAGTTCTTGAAGCTCCTTTATAATAGACATATGGCACCCTTTCCTACACCCAGGTCCTTCCCTTGCTGTCTTCATTGAACAAAATTGCCTACAGTACAATCATGTTTGGGTCTGTAGCTTGGTTCATCTCCATGGACAATTAAATCACACCCAAATAACAGAACACCAATACAGCAGCTCAAAAACTGAGCTTACAGCAAAGCCCAGCGCTAATCTCTTCTTCTCCAACAGGAAAGGAATTGCTCAAGCTCCTTACATTGTCTCAACGATAGGAAAAACAAGCAACAGTTATCTTCCCACAGCAATTAAACACTGTACTGTATGTGGAATTTTTTAAAATACACTGTATTGGGAGTAATTAAAAATATAACAAATGGTAATGTTGTGATTGATGTGATACTGTATGTAGTATTTCAAATGGCTCTCATATTAAAAGAATATTTAAGAAATATATTTATTTTATTTAACAATCACATAATTGCAGCACATGAATATTCCATCCATGTATATTAGCAAAAAGCATAGAAATCCTTAAGTACAGTATATTGTTTTTTCTTGTTATGCAATATTTCAAATGTTTCACGTACAGAATGTATCCTAACAGCTTCTGCCTTGATTTTTATCTAGTTTGGTATAAAAATAAATCAAATCAAGATTCAAGAATGTCCTGGCAGGTTATGTTTGCAACATACAGTATAATTCTTTGAAGGTCATTGGAGGACCCCTGTGAAAGAACACTTCCAAATGAATCTCTTACATCTCATTACATAATCAGCCTTGAGGAATCACTTTGAAAGCATGTATTCTGACATAATAACTGAAGATGCTAAGCACAAGTTAATGCATTCTATAACAACAGTCCTTAAAAATGAATGTCATACAATAAATAGTAAAAATAATGAAGTGTAAACTGCTTTAAACTGCTGATTGATTTTGTGTCCTTCAGCCTGCTATCAAAAAGAGTGCACATCATGTTTATAATTTCATGCTGCTTATAATTTCTGTAATGAAAACCTCAACAGACTGAACAAAGTGTCATAGGTGTATCACTTCTGAAAAGGATATAGCACAGCTCCATGGAAGGCAAAGACAGCTTTTGTATTGGAACATATGGACTTAAAAATGAAGACAGCAATATGAAAGCATTGTCATAGCAATCAGTATTTGCAAAATCCATGATTAAGTACTGTCGGTAAAGTTTCATGTTCAGCTTTGTGACTTATTTAAGTATTGGATTCATGCTTATTTTTATGTGAGAGTAGGTGGTGCTTTGGCATTACAGAGCAATCTGGTTCTGAGACACGTGAGTAATAAAAACAGAATAGAATGAAAGAATAGATGCAATTATAATAATATCATTACAAAGGAGTTAAATGTAATAAAAGCAGCATAATAATAGTGCTATCAGAAAAAAAGAAAAGGACTTGAAACCACAAGCGTTACAGTTTAGATACATTCTCAAAGTAATAAGTGCTTAAAAGAAACAATATTAAAAAATAAAAGTAATTTAAATTTTAGTTTAAATAAGTACACCTCTACTATGACTTAATATGGATACACTGATAATGAGCTACTTCAGCTTCCTCTGGTGCTTAGGCTTATAGTCTCCACAAGGTATCTTTGAACGCTAAATGTGCCTGGTTTCAGAAGAGCATAATGGTAAAATAACCTATTGATATTCGAAGCAGTCAGTGCTCCCCAGCTTGGAAGTAATAAAGACAGCTGCCTTTAATATACACAGAGAAATAGGATACAGAAAGCAGACATTGCACAATCAGGTAAGTGTAATCAGATGAAATATCAAAATACTATAACAGATTAGACTCTCATAATGGCAGACATTTTACCAGGCAGACAATCTGCACGTCCTAAAGCAATCAGGCACACTTCGTTCCAAGCCACTCAGCGTTACTAGTAGATAATCGTTGTGGCTTTTTGCTTGTTTTTTAAATCTGTTTGTTTTTTTGACTGTCATAATATTCACAATATCGGAGGAATCAGGTGATAGCTAAAATGGCCAATAAGCTAAAAATTGGGCTTTATTAATTTGTAATTTTATTTTAGAAAATGAAAAAAAAAACAAGTAATCCAGGCAAACAGTACTTTACTGGATAGTAATAGCTAATTGCCCAAGACCTTCAACTTAACTTCTCTTAAAACAAATTAAATAATAATGCAGTAACCATGACACAGATCCTATCCTAGCTTCTAACTAATACATTTTTGCATGAGCAGTTTTGTTAGAACATATTTTGGTGTGTTTCTGGGCCCCAATAAAATACATACTGTACAATGTGCAAATCAAAATCTTATTTACTTGTTGTTATATCAAGAACAAAAGCCAGGCGTTTCTTGAATCTAGTTTTTTTAGTTTCGTTACCACTTAATTAGGCATATACTTGAATACAACCTCTAAAGACGTTGTAGCATTGGGATTCACCAACACTAAGCCTAACATTAAACTTATGAGAATGTAAAACTCAGTTATGTAAAACTAAATCTAGATATTGATACAGATGTATGTAACACATGTATTTGCAAGGTGTTTTCTATCAATGCTGCAATGCAAAACTAACTGTATATGCAGTAAGAATTTACTGTCATACATTTTATGTATGATATATTTTATGCGACTTTATATTATAACAGCAAAAGGGTGTCTGTAAAGAATGGATGACTTTTAATTTAAGAATTCAACAGGAGAAGATATCTTTAATTGTAACTGGCAGAGATTAGAATGTGAGAGCTTTCTCCATATACAGTATAACCTTCTAAGAGCTGTAGTTTCAAACTGACCATAAAGGATTTCAATTGCTACATGGAAACACTGTGATAAAAACAGTGAGAATTTTGTGGAGGACCTGGTAGGTTAGGAGAATTCAGACAATATAGATTAGACAGCCAAAGAGCAATATGTTCCAACTTTTTGATAACAGGCAGACTTTGATTATTCCCAGATGGAGGGTATCGGGCAGCAGGAGATTAAGACTTCAGAGATCTCAGAACCTGAAGAGAGAAATCGTAAAATAAGCTTATAGTTTTATGGAGAAATATTTGATGAGACATAAATTGAGCTCTGAAAGTATATAGCAGCATCCATGCAAACTTATTAGCTTTGACTGTTTGACAGTACAGTAGATAAATCTTCAAAGTGATAGACAAACGAGTCAAGTTTCTGTCTCATCTTTTCTGAGCTATTTCTTTCTGAGCAATGAAATGAGAACATGAGTACAAACGTAGAAATTATACCTTTATGATTTAGAAAACTGAAATATCACCACAGTCAAATACATATTTTTTTAAATTCCAGAACGCAAAATTAACGTTACCCTTTGTTTTCTGAGCTGCATAATGTGATGAAATCTGCTCGTGTTTCAACCACTGTGCCTTAGGTGGCAGTAGAGATTAGCTGTACTGTAGGAAGTCATAGAAGAATAGAAGGGGAAGGGTTGCAAACTTCATCGAGAAAGGAAAATTATAAAAAGAGATAATGCATAAAATTAAAAAAAAAGTTCATGTGCCTGTTAGTTTTTATGTGCAAAACAGTTTGGCATGTTAAAATCAGACATCTGTTTAATCAAGCCTCCAGCTGTCTTTGGAAAAATAAGAAATAAAAAGGGTCTTGGTATGAACACCACAAAGCACAGAATCATCAAGAAGGATCCATTTTGCTTTAATGACAACAAACAAAATGAAGTGTGTATCATAGTTTGCCAGCACATCATTGTCAACAACCAATAGGCTTTGATTTTGCAAGATATGCTACTCTGTGCCACAAAGGACTGAGAGTAAATTACTTTTTGTAGAACTTGCGATAAACCTGTCACCAAGCTGCCTGACAGCCAGCGGAGAAATTACATTATGCAATCAAGTGACTGTGGAAAGATATAAACAACCAAAAAAAGGGAAAAGGAAAGAAACAGACCTCAGGCATTTCCCGGGGGGAGTCATAAATCCCTACGTAGGTATTTTTGTACGTATATCTTTTTGCTAAAGGTCAGATCAAATTTGTCACCTTTCCAGGCCCTGCAGTGTTTATTTTACAATTGCCAGGCTGCTAACCAAAATTTCACTGGGTGAATAGTATCAGTCAGAATATTCAAAGACAATTTTTAAAGTGCCAAATACTATAAGATACTATAAGCTACAAAGAACAGCCTTAATCCTTTTTTAAAGCAGCATACTGGTTAAATTATGGTAATAAGCAGCGAGTATTATTAAATCACAGATGATCAAATTGTTGCAGGGCTTGATTAAAAACCTGGGGACAATCCTTTGGTATGTGTTACTATTAGTTTTGTTGTTGCAATTTGACATTATTTTTTTGTGTACAAAACAGACTTTTTTACACAACTAAAGCAAAATAGGTGGGGGAAAATGATCTTATTACAAGACTGACAATAAAGAGAGCTAAAAATAACATCAAACGGGGTTTAAATTAAGATGCAGTTCCCTGAATTATTTTTACAAATGCCACATTATGTATCATGTCATATTTATGTCAATTATTACACTGTTAACCTATTTCAATACAGTGTGAAAGTACATCTTTGTCCTAAGAGAACTCTCAGCAGTGGCTGTAATTGAGTTTATCTTCAGATATGTGTGCATCACTTACTCTCACACTGTTTCCATTTCTTGTCTCAACATGGGTTATTTCGCACTGTGAGGAATGGTCTGGCCGCCTCAGTGGGGATGGAAGTTACCTAAATTTAATTTAAAGTAAAAAATGCAGTTTAAAATGCAGTGATATATTTTAGGAATTGATAACTGTTTTCAAAAAGGTAAATTTAGTTGGTCTTTAACCTAATCTATTGATGCTGGAGATTGTCATTTATTCTAAACTCAGGTATCTATGCCCTTTTTTTTCTCTTGGTCAAATCCCAAAAACGACATCCAGAAAGAGAAAGAAGGCATCTTCACACCCTAAGACAAATGGAAACATTTTAAATAAGTATCTATTCAGGACAACCTGCCCACTGAGAAATTTGAACTCAAAATAACTCTATCTGTGGCAGGGTACAAAAACTGCTGGCTGAGGTTTTAAACCTGATCAACAAGCAAAGCATGCTAACAGCACAGTGGTGGAATTAGTGGTGTGTGATGTAGTGAGTAGTGTCTCTGTGAGGGAAATACCAACACGGACCTAGATCCAGGCCCAGTTGTGTGGCTTTCAGCCAAGATGCCCTCTTTTTAATTAAAAATAAAAGTAATTTTTTAAATGTGCACAGCCGGCCTGCACAAGTCTATAGCATTCAGAGAAAATGGAATTCGATGTGAGGAAAAGGAGTTGCTAGGATAGGCTCTGCATGGAATTAGCCACTCCTTTGAGGGTAATTAAAAAGCACCAAATCAAGTCATTGCAATCATGCTTAATATGCAAAATAGTAATATGTATTTCATTTGTTTTTTAGTCTATCAGATCCATGTAACTAGCGAATGGTAGGCCAGCCACATTGCCCAACAAACATGTGAAAGTGAACGTAAAGTATAAAACGATGTTCAGTGATTATAGGTAAACCACATAACAGTGCGTTTTCGCTGGATTTCATTAAAAGGGGGCAATGTGAGCAAAACATCCAGCTCATTGGATTGCAGTTACTCTCCCAGTGACAGTGGCAGGAGCAGCGAGGAGCTTTGTGAAGCTCAAGTTGATTAAAACAAACCTGAGGTCAACCATGGCACAAGACCATCTCAGTGGACTTCTCACCCTGAGCATCAATCACACAGTGGGTCAGCTACTATTTTATGAAGATGTAATTGATGATTTTGCCTCCCAGAAATCTAGGCAATTTTGTTTTCTCATCTGCCCAGCCTTACTGATTTCATCTCCCTTGTTATTGAGTGAACCTGTTTTTTATTTCTTAATTTCGTATTTATTTGAACAATTCCCTTTCCACAAAGGTTTTAGTGCAGTAAATTATGATTTAGTATACTTTTGAAGTAATAGAGGTCCTGTTTATCATTATTTATTGTTATTAATGTTCCTATTTATGACTTTCAATGTTAAAATACGTCAGCTTTGTAAAATGTCTGTTTTGTGTTCTGGTTTCTAAGTTATTTATTATGTATTCTTCAAAGCTGGTTAATAAATGTTTTCTAGTTATATAATTAATTTATTTAATTGTTCTACAGTAAATATTAAGATAGGTTTGAGGTGAGAGCTGATAATAGTAGTGTAAGCACAAATCATGATCTGGAGGTGCCCTTTTCCAAGACCTTGCCTTTGGCCCCCCAAAAGGTAGGGAAGACCCTGGATACAGCTCAGATTGTATGGAGTTTTGGACTGTTGGGCTGTGTGGATGCTCATTCGTTAAGCCAAAAAAGGATGACGTGCGCTGCCAAGGAACAGGGCTAGCTTGCTGGACCGGGGCTGACTAGAGAAGTTAACCTGTGGAGGAGGGGGGAATCGCACAGCATGGTAGCATATCTTCTCTTCAAAGCTGAGACAGGGAAGTCTAGATAGCACAGTAGTTCAGGTGGGTACCACACCTGAAGAAGGCTCCACGGCCGAAACGTTGTGTTCTCTTTCTTCTTTTTTTCAGCATGGGATAAACCTATTACTTGTTAGATAGCACAGGTTGAGTCCCAGGTACTGAAAATCACAGCCTTCTCTTGTTTATTAGAAAGATGAAAGCACTTCTGCATTCACCCTCCTTCAGCGTGCAAATGTAACAAACGTATACTCCCCCCCTCCGTACAAACTAACAAATCATATGACTTCCCTAACAAAATCAACCATGCAAATCAAAGGTAAAGCAGGATAACCACCTAAATCTTTAAATTGTTGAATCAACACAAGTTAACAAGACAGAGAAAAAAGTCATTCAGTCCGGCTAGGGCCAATGTATTCAAAACATCTATCTACTAGGCTTCTGTTTGTAAAAGTACTGTCATTTGTCTGATCTCAGTTCCTACTTGAGGCTTTCATTGCCTCAATGCCAATAAATAATAAGGAACAGACCATGTGTATTAAAATGACTGGTTATTGGAAATTTCGCATCCTTATTTCATACAGCGCTTTTATGTTCACTAAACTTGTTTTAAGCTCTCGTGGTGTCTTTCACATAACAAAGACCACATGGACATTTCAACAAGTGAACAAGAAACCTTATACAAAGACATACAAGTGATTGTTCCTCGTACATTTAGAGTAGAGAGTAGAGAAGAATAGTTTATTGCCATATGTACATTTGATAATCACATGGCAACTTACACAACAATGACGTGGCGAATTCCCCTCTAGAACAACATTTAAAAAATGGGTAGGAAATTTATACAAATCAGCTTTAACCAGGTACTCTTGTAATTTTTTAAGGGTTCATAAGAAAATCTTGGTCGTGATTCAAATGCATGGCCAATATTTAGATCACCCCTAAAAAATATGCCAGTGGTGGTAAATAGGAGCTCTGATGTTATATGAGATTGATTAAAAAGTTGACACAAACGTAATAGGATTGCTTTGAGAAATGTTTTGTACTGATAAGAATAAAATTGTTTGTTCAGTCCCACTTATCTTTTGCAAACAAGAATTTAAGAGTATGAAAGAGTATGACCTCTTTCCTTAAAATGCTGATATAATGGTAAACCTCTGAAATATGCCGTCTTAGATCTAATAGATTGAAAAATCTGAAACAATTCTGGTTTAGTAGTGGATGGATTAGCATGTTTCACAGGAACAAAGGATAACCGCTTTGAGAGTAAATATAATTACTCAGTTTTAGAAATTCATTTGTGCTTATCAGAAAAACTATTGTGAGTGCTTTCTTTTTCACCATTTTCAGTAGTGCTTGTCATTTGAGGATCTACCACTGATTATAAATAATCTGAATCACATAAAGTAGAGCACATTCATAAACAAACTTTTATTTGAGTCTCAAGTACTCCCTGTGCTTTCATTGCTGCAAACAAATGGACAATTTTAGGGAGAGAGAGAAGAAACAACAAGTTTCACAGGGAGTGTGTTATGGAGAAGCGTCCCTCTCCAAACAGGATGCCTAGAGAAGAGTGGGTAATGAAAGAATGAGTGCTCCAATGCCTAATGATCGATGATGCAAAAGAGAAGTGCATATACAGTAACATCATAGCTTGGATTGAAAAGTCTATGCTAAGTAAACAGTGATGTGATCTAGGGCTTTTTGTGAGGGACAGGAAAGCTCGGTGAGAGTTCAACATTTGGCAAAAAAAGGTAATCATTCCTGTCACGCCCTGTACTCTTAGAGGGCACTCTAATTCTGTCCTGTTCCTAGTTCCCTGTGATTATTCATGTGTTTCTGGCATGTCCTGTTGTGTAGTCTATTTACTTCCTGTGTCGGCTCTGCTCCTGGCTCAGCATTGAGGGCACAGATGCCTTGAGACCCGCCTAGTACCAGGTCGCTCCTCTCCGTAACCTGAGGGCATAGGTTTCTTTACTGACATCGTCTGACCCCCTGAGCCTGGGCTAACCCCCATGTTGCCCCTTTTACCGTTACGCATAGGGAATTTACTCTCCTTGTCATTCCACAGCTTGCCCTTCCGACATCTGTGACAATTTTTTAGGATTGATTTAATTTTCATATCAAAATCCATTTTCCACAATATAGACATTCTATTATTGTTTCACATCACGCTGTACTCCAATCTAATGCTTCCCAATATTTCAAATAATTGTTACAGGATCAGATTTCAACATTACTCTAATACAGAATATAGAGTTTTCACTCACTTTCCAAACTAAATGTGATTAATGAATTTCTATCTTTGAATAGGATCAATGAGCAATCCTCACATCTTTTGAGATGCAATAAAGGGCAGGGCTACAACTTTATGTACCTCTAAGTGTAACAAATCCTATATACAGTATGTGCAAAAGTAAAAAAAAATTGTAATATAAACTTCACTAATGGGCTTCAGCTTTTAATGCTAGGCCTGGTTTACCGTCCCCCTAAAACGTTCATGAGCTTTCTACTTCATCATACTTGAATTTTCCTAACTGCTCAACTACTGATTTCCTAGCCACTCTGTATGTCAGCTTCTCAACATATAAGCTTGGCAATGCATTACATTTAATCTGTTTTTGGGGTATTGCCTTCTCCAACCTACAAGTATTTTAAGTGGGCATTTTTGACCACAGTTTTGCTTGACTGAACTTCCCAGTCCCTTAACCTCCTAGCAGTCCTAAAAAGACTATGAATTCATAGAATTGAAAAAACAATTGCTGGAGGATATCAGAAAACCCCACTAAATGTTGATCAGTCTGTTTTGCTTTGGGATTCTGGTGATCTTTACAATGACAGCCTAACACGTTAGTGATATTCTAACTCCTACAAAAACCTGTCTTGTTTCTTTTGCTCAATCTTCCCCCTCGAGCACAAACTAATAGCGCTCTATGAGACAGCGGGATGGTATCTCGAGCGTTTGTGGAGGAAAACAGGGTTGACTGTTCACCTACAGGCTTATGAACAACATTTCCAATCCTATTGTGATGCTCTTAAGGCAGCTAGATCCTAATTCTATTTGAGTCTTATTGAGAGGGTTTAAAGTAATCCTTCAGTTCTCCTCTCTGCTATAAATAAAATGTTTGAACCAGCTAATAGAACTGTTCCCCCCACTATTGAAAAATACAATGCATTCATCTCGGAGTTATTTCACAACAAAATACATATGATTAATAAGCAGTGGCTAATCTAATCTCCTGCAGTCATGACAACCAAACCTTCTAGTGCATCATAGTTTTGAGTTATGCTCATGTTATCGCTGTTGATGCTTCCCATGTAATTGAGTTGTAATTATCCCTACTTTCTCCTGTACACCCCTGCTCAAAGCTAGCTTCTCAACTCTCTGTCCCATTTTCACTAACTTCTTCAATGAGTCCTTGAAATCTTGTTCCAGTAGGATTAATGCAGTACTATTTCAGTTGCCCTATCATACATATCACTGAAACAGCCCTTGTTATGATAGTTGATGGTTTACTGATGGCTCCTAACCCCTTACATTCGTCTTCTTCTGTATTTAAAAACAGATTCTAAGACAGAGTCAGTTACAGTATGTCCTTCTGGATCATAGTAACATTTCCCTGTCTCTTCCTTTCTCCCATTTGGTTCTCATGACTGAATTCCTACAGCTTGGCTGTTTGGCTGATGTTTTCCCCATTAGTGTTTTCCAAACATGTACTGGGTTATTTACTTTTTGGTACTTCCATTTTGACTCACGGCCAAATCATTTACCACCATAGACTGGGGGTTCACTGTAATGCTGATGACATTATAAATATAGTCTGACACTACTACTTTAGTTTGTGCACTTTACATGTGTCTGTCTGATATTAATCCAGTATATGGAAGAAAAAACCTCTCTGAATACATCATTGCTCATAGGCTCTCAACATCGGTTTTACAAAGTTGTTGACTTTGTTGTTGTAGATGTTGAAAAAACTGACATTTGATAGAAGTCTGCAACTTGGAGTTACACATGATCCTTTGATCCTACTGTATCTATCCAGCCCTGCATAACATTTCCTGTTTAAGGGCCCAGCTGTGCCTGGTCTGATAATGAAACATTAACACGTGACTTTAATTGATCAGTATTAAACCTCTGCAGTACCGTGCTTACTGGGATATCTTCTAAGACAGTCCGTGCCTAAGAGTGTCCAGGAAACTAAAAGAGTTGACCCCTCAGTCTCTAAGAGCTGAGACAGCCATGACTGACTAATCTATCCCTACTCTAGGCAGCTCTGAACTTATTGGTCACTGCTGCTTGGGAAGCTCTGGCCACAGTATGCTACTGCCATGATCCAGCTTGAACCTGAATTATAGAGCTTAACCTGTGTTTGTTTGAGTACCATTAGGAGTGGAAACACTTGGGAGGGCTCTTACATTGTATTTTGGAATTTGGAAACCAAATAATTTATTTTCTTCTGTGAACACAAACCAGAGAGTGATTGTAAAGTTGAACAGGACAGTATATTTAGACTAGTATATTAACACCACAGGAATTTTTTTGCTGTCCCCAAGTTTGTGTAGATTTGTACTGGGTGAAGTCCAAAGACATACTGGTAGGCTAATTGGCTTCTGGAGAATTGGCCCTAGTGTGAGTATGTGCTGTGTTTATGTCTGTGTGTGTGCCCTGTGATAAACCGGCGTCCCATCCACGGTGTATCGCACCTTGCTCCTGTTGCATCTCAGGATAGGCTCCGACTCCCTCATTACCCTGAATTAGCCGAATTAACATAATATATAATATTGTTGTGGAAGTTGTGAGAGAAACGTGCTCTAGTGACTGCTGGAACATTTTATGCTTAATTTGTTACCTACAAGAGATAGCTCTAAACATTACTCTACCAAGGTAGCTCAGCAGTGAGCAAACACATTATATTTAACATTCACAAGCAGAGAATTTAATTCCCTTTATTCAAAAAAGTTTTTTTTTATCAAAGGCAGGAGTTACCACAAACCATTGCTATGGCCTTTGACTTACAATTGATAGTTGCTTTTACATGTCCTGTCAATTGATCAAAGGCATGACAAGTGAACTGGTTAAGGCTGAAAATATGTTCCTTTTAAAGCACTAATCTACTTCATGCATTGTGCAGGGTTCCCATATCTTTCTCTTTTCCCTGGTCTCCACCTATTTATCAGGCATTTTCATATTTATGAAGTTAAAATTAAAAAAACAATACTACATTAAAGCTATTTTGATAACTGTTCTAATCTAAAATTACTTTGGTTGTTGTTTGCTGAAACCATGCCTTTGGTTAGAAATCTAAATCAAAACAAGCCCCTGTGAAGGTAGAACCACAAAAACTGTACTTAATTCAATTTATAATTTCTTTTTCTTTTTCTTTTAAATTTTGCATTGTTCTTATACCAGTGACAGGCGCAAACAAAATAACTAACTGTTCTGTTTCTATCACTTGGAGTGAAATGGTAAATGGAAATAGAATATTTGACTATGGTTCAGATCAAAGCTAATGCAACAACAAAAACCAGCAAGATAAAACAAGGAGGCAAAATTGGATTAGTTTCAGTACATATGTCATGGTGTTGATCTAATGTTTACTAACACAAATGATCCCTTTCAATTAAATTTGCTGCAATATATAAATATTATGTTTTTGAAGTAAGTTGAATAAAAATCCAAATTATTGTCCCAGCAGAAGTTCTGTGTTTACACTGATGGGATATTTACTTGCTCCTTAAAAACTATAATATGGTGATTTCAGAAATATTCACTGGCTTTGGCAACCCAAAATTACATACGGCACACATAATTGCTTCAAAATGTCACACAAATAGTTAAATAGTCTCTTCCTGTGTGCAACAATAGTGATTTCAGATGAATTCAGAATATTTTTTGTGCATTTTGGTTGTTGTTTTCTTTTTTAGTAAGATTAAATTATTTCTTTCATGCTTTAAAGCTTTCTGTGTAATGTAATGCTTATGAATAGGATGGTAGATATTTAAAGAATTATTCATTGAGCAAAAAAAGCAATTTAATTTTTTCCTACATTCACCTTCGGAGATCCTCTTTTAAGGGTCCGGTAGTACCAGCTGTTAGGAAACAGCAGCTGAGGTCGCAGAAGTATCATTATAGGTCTGAGTTAGTTGATTTCCTTAAACTAATGTGATTCATTTAAGTTCACAGTTTGTTTTTCCTTTTGTCAACAGATCACCCAGGCATTTAAAATATCTTAAGTGTGATTACTCCCTTTCAGTATAAGAGAGGGTAAAAAAGATGATTAATTTTATTGAGTCACCCTCCTTATAACCTACAATACCGTCACTAAACAAAATGGGATTTAATAGTTTTCAGACTTCTTTCTTAATGGAACTGATTAATAAGATACCAAAAAAAAGAAAAAAAAAACATGGCAAGATCAGTGTTTTAATGGATTCAGTCACTTTAATGTTATGCTGTGACTGAAAAGCATTAGAGGCAAAACATTTTAACATGTTTTCATATTGCTCTCACACTGCAGGTGATAACACTACCAGGACTCATTAATATGCTACTGTTGGGAAGCAATAAAACAGCATTATTCTTACTGTTTTGTTTTAGATTTTTTAAATCTGTTTACCTACATTTTAACATTCTACAGCTGAATGATTTCAGTTGAAGAATAAGTTACATACTGTATGAGAATATGCTGAATTCCTGTTTGACTTAATTTAATATACAGAAAGATAATACACAAAAAGAGGGAAGATGTTGAGAAAAAGAGACACAATTTACACAGTACCTTAGAGAATATTTATTTTAAGCACTGTTTTGTACAAAACAATTACTGAGCTAAGCTTATTTCTTGAGAACATGAATACATTTCTAAAAAGAACAAGGTAAAGGTTTATTCCATGTTGAAAGGAAAAGCAAAGAGACACAATGTTTTGGAGCCTTTTCAGGTCTTCATTTACATTTCTAAAAGACAGCTACTGTAATTGATCCAAGAACATCATACATCAAGAACATAGGCATTCCTTAAAGAGAAGCAAAAAGCATGAACATGACTGGTTAGTTTGTTATGTGCACATCTCCCAGTGTAAACATGTGTCCCTTGTTGTTTTTCCTTTGATTCACAGAAGTAATAAATCACATAACATTACAACTTTATTAGTTATTGTTACTTATTTTAATTGTTATGTATTTAATATAAGTGTAGAAGGGGTGGAATAGCTGGATAGGGGTTGGTGTTACTGCCTGTCAGTGCTGCAGCCCTCTTTTAAATTCCCGGGTTGCTTTCTGCATGGAGTCTGTACGGTATGTTCTCACCATTTTCACACGGATTTCTAACAGGGGCTCCAGTTTCCTCTCACAGTCCAAAGGCATAAGGACAGAATAAATGGCTTCTGTAAAACTGGTCCTGGTGTGAGTGTGTGCATGTTTGTGTCTGTGTGTGCCCTGTGATGGAATGGCATCCCATTCAGGGTGCATCCTGCCTTGTGCCCATTGCTTGCTGGGATAGAATCCAGCTCCCCCATGACCCTGTATGGGATAAAGCAGTTAGAAAATGGGTGGATATGTGTAAAAGATTGTTAGTGTAGTGTACTGCTTCATGCTTCCTCAGAGATGACCGTTACCAGTGATAATTTATTGATGCGTATTTGGGCAGCACAATGAAAGAACATGACAGTCATTAGAAGGATTGGTTTGCCTCTAAATACTTCAGAGGATACAGAATTGTCAGAAATGAGGTGCCAGTTTTAAGAGTGCAGGTTTTCCATTTTCTTTCTGATATCATCTGTGCCAGAAAGATGCGGGAGGAAGTCTTTAGGTGATTTCCAGTTGTAGCATTTATTCCATTTGATACTTTTTTAATGTTAAGTGTACTGCTGTGCAAAATCTGCTCTTCTTGCTACTGCAAAACAGGCTGGTATGAGGCATAGAATGACATTGTCTAAAAACTGCAAAAACATTTTACTTCACTGTGTATTTAACACCACATATTTTTTATATTCTCTCAGTATGTTGATTTATCCTTGTAGGACTCATTTTGTATTTAATTTCTCCACTTACAGTATCACCATTAGTCATAGATTGTGTTCTGCACACCTCTGATCTGCATGCTACAATACATGTATTTTCATGTTGTGGTTTTGCTTCATAAAGTCACTGAATGTCTGGCTGTTAGTACAGGGCTGGCAAAAAGTACACTGAGGAAGAATAAAATGTCTTTTCAATCTTGGTTTAGGTAAACTATGTGACTGCCTAAAAAAAGGAAATAAGATGTTGACCTGTTGAACAGTGGATTACATTTTTTTTTTTCAGTTAATCTGCTAGCTAGAAAATTAAGAATTAACTGATAATTTGACTACATATGAAATGTACTAAAACATTTAAATAATGAAGAAGCACATGAGTGTATATCTGTACCTTCCATCCATCCATTTTCTAACTGCTTTATCCAATATAGGGTTGTGGGGAAGTCGGAGTCCTACCCGACAAGCAATGGGTTCAAGACAGGATACACACTAGACATGAAGCCTGTCCATTTCAAGGAACACACGGATGCAGACACACACCTAAACCAGGACCAGTTTTCCCAGAAGCCAGTTAACCTACCATTATGTCTTTGGACTCTAGGAGGAAACCAAAGCACCTGGAGAAACCCTTGTGAACACAGAGAAAATATATGATCTCCATGCAGGTAGCAGCCTTGGTCCAGATTTGAACCCAGGGACTCAGTGCTAAAAGGCAGCAATGCCTTTTAGCCACCCTACATAACCACCATATATCTATACTTTTTTCTAGATATTTGTTGTAAAGATTATAAATATATTAATATATTACTGTATATATATTTCATTTATTTCTGAAATTCTGTTATGTGTACACGTAGGTAGAAAGGTTCCATAGTGATTTACATTCCTATCAACTCTTTGCAGACTAGACTTGTAATTAAACTGCAATAATCTAATACTTTGAACCTATTCGTCATCTTTGGGATTAATCACTGAAACTAGCTGCTTAGAACAAGAAGCCATTATCATAAATGACTGAACTTTACCTTTTTCCGCCCCATCTGGCACGCCATGTATTCCCAGCTGCAGACTCAACGGCTGCTGCAGGACATGAATCCCATATTAACCCAAAGTTCACTTCAAGACAGGGAAGTTTCTGTCAATGAGCACCAATTGACAGAGACAATTAAAGTCCTGTGGGGGAAAAGAGGCTTTAATTGGAATTCACTACATTTCAGGTTATTTGAATGCTAGACTGAGTTAATTATATTTGTGACCTTTTCCTCTTCAGATGTCTGCGTCATTTTACATTGTCTTTACAGCGCAGGTTATAGACTCGTTAGAATTGCCTGGCGTGGTGGTGGATTGAGCAGTTATTCCACATTGTGCACAGCGTCGAACTCTCTGTACCTTCGTATTCTGACTTTTTAAACTATAAGGATGTTTGATAAAGGAAACAAACCATGATGGTATCCATTAAAAATATAATTACCATAACTAACTATCTGGAAATCCATATTTTCCCATTAGCTGACTCTAATATCCTTCGATGCACTGTGGGCTTAAAATATATTTTTATAATTCCATACACATTTTAGAATTCTTAGTTTTCTTCATTAATCATAAAAAGACATTCTTGGAGCTGCAGACTTGCCCATGAGGGGAAGATATGGTGTTGCTCCAGCAACCTGCTTTATCAGAAATATCAATCTGTTATTTATTTTTGCTTTTATAATTTAATTTTCCCTGGGTAACTTTTATGCAGTTTCAGGCAGCTAAGGTCGCACAGAGAAAGAGATGAGAAAAGTATAATACATTAACATAAATATTACTTTTAAAAATGTACATTTAGTTTTAGATACTGTACCAGCATGGCACGATGTACTATAGCATGTACTGTAGTAATAGTTACAATGTAACTATTTGTTTTTTAAATGACACGGTTTTAAATGTATACATTTGTTATTTGCCCACGTGCAGTTCGTATGGAGAAAATGGTTCTCTAGTAACTTTTAAGTGAAAGAAGAAAAGCAAAAAATACGTGTTTTGTTTTATTTTAATAGCATACTGGGTTTTTCAATTACTGTACTTGCAATTTTATGGCAAGGAAATAGTCTGCATCACTAAGTTCCCAGAATATAATCATGGAAGTGCCAGTGAGCATCAATCTCCTGGGTAGTTTTCACAAAGTATCTGAGATATTAAGCTCATATCGGCCTGCTGCAATTACCACCCACAGCCCTGTCAGCGCTCACTAACATGATCCCACAGCAATATGATATTTTGTATAAATGTAATCTTGTTTTGTAAAAATACACACAGCAGTACAAAGCTGGTGAAGTCAAGTAAAATCTGCTTTACAAAATCCCTCAGTGTTGCTGAAGCTTTGCAATATGGATTAACTTTATTAAAAAATACAAAACTACACAGGGGAAATTGCTCCAGCTTTTACTCAAAACAGCCCACATACAAAATATGAAATGTCTGAAGTACATGTATCACAAGGTTTATGATAGGACTTTAAAAAGGATAAGTATCATCTGAAATGAGAGATTTCAAGTTCGTTTCACAGCATACAAGTCCTGCCACAACTATAGAGTGTTTAAATAATTCAAAACCACATCTGTTAACTAATATTGTTTTTTGTTTTCCATGCGTCTATTGTGTATGGACAAGGCCTTTTCACTTAGAATTAAGTGATATTAAAGAGTTCTAATAATCTTTGTGTACCTGGACCAAACAGCCTGTTGCCTGTCAAAGGAATGATGTTGCCTTTGAGAATTCTGCGTTTGAGAATTCAGTTGTTATTTTAACACATTGATGATATCTGATAAGCAAGATATGAACATGATAAGCAAGTTAGTGTAACTGATCTTATACTTAACATATCATTCTTGTTTTTATGTATCACTTCTTTATACTCACTATAACTTGATTGTTTATGTAACGAGCTGCAGTCTGTATCTAGAATCTAATGTATTTATTCTGAATGCCTTTATGTTCACATTGTTCTTTGTATCAATAAATGCACAAGTGAATCCTTGTGAAAACCCCTTGTTGTTCTGCCAATTGATTCCTAATAGCCAAAGTAAACTCTCACAATTTACTGGTACAAATAAACGTTGTGCCAGTAAATTCACAAAACCCCTACAATTGTAAACCAATTTTATAATTACCAGTAAAGCAGAGCAACAACTGGCACTAGGTCTTTTAAGGTGTTCTTAGTCAGTGCAGAATGCTTCTTCAGAATACACACTGAAACACAATCCAGAGGACACAAATAGAAAATGTGTTGTACTGTACATTTAAAAGGGAAGAAGGGACAGTTCTTTAACAAAAAGGGTTGAGAATGCCTAGAAAAAGATAACCAGCCATGTTGTTAAAGCTGATAGCAAGGCTTGTTTCAAGAAATAAACAGGTGAAATCTTCAGCTCAACTATTTACTTAAAAAACAAATAAGCAATACTGTATTATTTACAAAAAATACAATACCAACTGTATTTATAGAAAAAATGAGAGTGTAAGGAGGTGTAGTTTAATAATGATAGAGGTTAAATATTAAAGAGTTCTGTCATTAGCTGGAGTACGAGCAAATTCTAAAAGTTAAATAACAAAATCCTCCACATCTCAGGGAAAATTTGATTCAAGGTTTTTTAATAATATGGTGACTCAAAAACAAATTGGGAATAGCTTATAAGATGACAACTTACAGAGTTATATGACAAAGTATAAAGCACAAAACAAAGCTAATAATGATAAAATACCATATTAAACTATAGTGAGGTCCAGAGCCCAAAACCTCACATGTAACACAACACATTGAGTTAGTCGCACTGATAAACCATAACACATACTGTATAAAAGTAAATCATCATCTAAGAAAGTAAGATTGTTGTCATAAAATACATATCCTCCAGAGACTGTCTTTTTGGTTATCACCTTCTTTAAATAAAGCTCTTTCCTCTTCTTTTCTGTTTACCTTTCTGTTTCCGAATACAAGAGCCCGACTGATCAAATCCAGAATGCTCCATCACAAGAAGCTGTCAAACATCTGGTGTTTCAACTCTACTGGTGGCTGTTCTTCTGATCACACAATCCTGAGCTGTTGAAATGCACTCTGTGAAGCACACTCTTTCCACAGTAGTTCTCTAAGGCCACAAATAATTAAAATTCAAAATATGCCCAACTAATAACAGTTATTACAATGACACACATGCAATAAATACGCTTTCTGCTTTGAAAAACAAATTCTAAAGGGTTTTATTACACAACATTTGGAAAACATGTAGCTTCTGAAGTAAATATCAGGGCCAAGCCAACTAAATATTTTTCCATTTTGTAATTTTCTTGGCCATGTAATTCAATTTAAAAAGGGCTACACTCCTATGATGAGAAATAAGAATTGTGACAAGTCGCTTTCCTTTGTAACTCCTTTATGGAAATTAAATGATTTTACTCATTTATTTCCCACCAGCTGGACAGAGGAAACCTTAAGTAAAAACCTTATAAAATATTAATGTGCCAAGGTCGTTAGTAATTAACTATAATATTGAATATTATGTGACCAGTTCTAAAAATGAAGCTTTTGTTACAATAGATTGACTTGTGACATTATGGAGTGTGAATCACTAATGTTTCTCCAGAAAGGAAGGATGAACAATTCCAGAAGAGGATGTACAGTACCATGCAATATGCTTTCTCAAACAGATCATTTATAAGTGCTCCTGAGAATCTTATCAGTCGCTTATCTTCCACAGCTAGAGCTGTTACATTAAAGAATAAAATGAATAGCTGGGTAATAAAGTTGGAATCAATCAAATTGGGGCAGCATGAGAATAATGACTTTTCCCTAGTTAAATATTTGAAATGAGCAGTAAAACTCTGGTGGGACCGTTAACCTTATCACTGACCTTAATCTGGCTAATGGAGGCACAGAAGCAAGCAAGAAAGTATGTTATATTTCAATTTTCATTTTACTTAATTAAGAAGTCATTTAGGGAAGCTTGTCTCCCATCACTGCCAGGTGTGCAGGTTCTGACAGAGATCTCCTGGAAAACACACCCACATGCCATGGTATGACTCCCATACTGAATCCTAAAGAAAAACATGTTCCTTCCTCTACAGTATGTTGTACTAAATTGGGTCTATTTTACAGTACATTATTTAATGATTTTTCTTTCTAATCTTTATATATAATATCAAATAAATTACTGTACAGAAATAAAAACATAAGAAAAAAGGCCTGGTGCATATCAAAACACTGATCTGATGGTCAATTTTTAATTTTCAACCCCGTATCTGCTTCAACCCCGCATTGCACCCAAGTAGGTGGAAGAAGCAGAGCAGTTTTCTGTATTTCTGATTGAAACTTATTGGTTTGGCAAAGGGACAAATGTTTGTAGACTTCTGCGATTTCTTTGTCAACTTTACGACACAAGTAAGGAAATGTGATAATAGCAGAATAAGCTTTATTAATATACAGTAAGTCACATTTGCTTTTGTTACAATTTGCTTTTTACCAACTGATCTTTATTTTAATTCCCACAATGGAACTAATATGTAGGAACCTATGATAGAATGAATAACTGAAAATGCAGGACCGAGGTGAGCTGCATATTAATTAGGTTGAAAAGTTGATTGCAGTTATAGATAATATACTGTAGCTTTTCTTAATAGTGTCCAAATTAAATTCAAATTTCAAATCCACTACATGGCTGCTTTTTGTGTAATGAAGGATCTCTAAAACAAAAGAAAGTTGTTTAAAATAGAAGATGGTGACGCAAAATGACTCAGATTTTTAAAATGGTTCTTTTAAATTGTTCAGACAGACTAATTTTATTTATTCTAATGAGAATTACATAGAAATGTTGATTAAAATGTAATTGAAATAAATGGATTTGAACAGAACACTTTTGTTCTGCAAGATGTTGTTCCATTGCTACACTAAAGGATTGTAAATTACAGCCCAAAACAGAGAACCTTATTTTAATATTAATGATTGTTTTCTCAGTGTAATATAATGTTTTGAACTTGTTTTGAATCTTTTGTTCCTTTACTTAATTTTGATTAATTCTAATCATTCATCATCCAGTTCACTTGAAGGACAATTTTGACCAACACTAGTTTAGGTCCTGGATAAGTCACTACTGAGGTGTTTCTGGGAATGCCCTGGATGTAGTACAATTCTGGATACATGCCACCTGGCTTAGATGGCCTTGAGTCAGCTATGATATGCTTAAATGCTTTGCAGTCTCTCCAGTTCATCTAACCTTGCAATGTTACAGTGAGAGTTGTAACTTTCCTTTAGTAGATGTTAAGTCTCCTGTGAGACACTGTGGAATTAACAGTGTACTAAATGGAGAATGTCTGTGGGTGTGTTGGTAGAAAGAATGCACAGTCTTTTTAATGCTTATGCTGGTAAGTGCTGGCATGAGGGTTAATAGCAGGGAGACTAATTGATTCACAACTGAAGAGTCCAAACATGGAGTGTTGAAAAGGAAATAAAAAAGTTAATTTAATGATTTCACAGAAACACCTCACTTGAGTGAGGTACGACAATGGGCATGATTAATGGTCAATTAATTAATCTTTTACACTTTTTCTGACGCTGTTTGATTTTTAAAGAGCCCTACGAAAACTTCCTTGCCATGCTATTTTTCTAATCCACTGAGTCATAGGAATGTTTCTATGGAAACCTGTCTAAATCACTAGTGTATCTCAAAGATGCACTCAAGGGGCAAGAATAATATCAGTGCAGTTGTTGGTTAATGCAAAATTGATGTCAATGGTTATACATGTAAAAGATCAATCTAGAGTGAAAGATGCAATGGTGAAAGTTTTAGTACAAATCCTCTTTTGGTCTTTTTAGGTTTAAAACAATGTAACATCTGACATTTTAATCTTAAATTTTGTAAATAAGATAGGGATATAAATAACTGAATAGTTACATTGAATAATTTCATTTCCCAGCAAACTAACAATTAACAATTGCTCTGTATTGCTAGGGAATACAGAGTGGAGCACTTCAAATCATATGTTTCCTTTTTTCTCTGGCAGAATTTGGTAATGAATTAGTCAACAAGGTAACTGACTTAACAAGACAAATGTGCATTTACAATAATTTACAAACACATAATGTCTACTTCTGTTGTTTATAGTTTTTCACAAGCCTATGAGTACCATTGGAAAACTCCTGTCTTCTGCAGACCCTGGAAAGCCAAAATCATCCTTACAGACTAGCTACAAATAACTGTATAGGAAAAATAAGTAACCTGTTTCTTCTAAAACAAATTTCCCCATGTATGATTAAAGTAATCCACAAATATATGCTAAATGAAAGGGAACATTTTTTCCCATTTCCAAGTAGGTCATCACCAAATAAGGCAGAAATTCCTTTTTCCAGGTGGATACCAGAAATGAAAAGAAATACATACCGTATTTCTACAACTATAAGTGCATGTAAGATCCATGATAAATCACCATATGTTAGATCATGTCCTATCAGTGCTCAATTTAACTGTATGTGTTCTGATTACGGGTCCACAAAAGGAAAGAACCCTTTCACGGGTCTATTTCATCTCTTGTCTTGTGGCCTACTATGGGCCATCCTCAAGAAGGGTTACTTAAAGACGTAACTAACCAAGATCATGAGCCATGATAACTGTAAAACTGATAATTAGTAAAATGGTTTGGCTAAATGGATGTTTGGCTATTGGATTGCTTCAAGTTACAAACTAAAGGATCGTTGAACAAATGATTGTAAGCATGTCTATTGTCTTACCTTAATGGATTTCAAAACATCCATAACACATGACAACATTTTAAGCTACAATGTAAAATAATTTTGGAATATTTTTTTAAATTAAAAAATAAAATTGAAAGACTGGGCCTGCAATTTGTTACTAAGAGTCTTTCTTCTTCTCCATCAATAGTTTTTTTTTCTTTTGTAATTGCTTCCCCCATATTTAAACAAAAAAAAGGAACAATTCTGCATAATAATCTCCATTTCACATTAATGTACAAAAACTAAATGTAAGAATTTTACAGATTCATCTCTCGTTGTTATAACAGCCAGAGCTCACAGCCCCCACTGTAACTGGCCTCATTTGTGTTTGGAGTCAAACACTTCCTGGTGTCGTGAGAACATGATTGGAGCGCCTGTCCGTGCCACCTGCCCACACTTGATGCATAATTACTGTACCTCATCACTGCCAGTTACTTAAGGTCTGTCCAGTCCTTCTAATTCTGAGTCTGAGCTAGGACCTGACACCAGCTGAATACTAGTCTGTTCCCGTTTGGTATATGGCTATTGATGGTATTAATATCAACCTCTCTGACCTGCCTGGCTGTGCAGCTCATCACCTGTTCTGCCTGTTCGGCCAACGCATTTTTTGTCTGCTGGGTGTATTCTTCACCTCAACTGTCTGCTTGTCTTCACCCATACTTAGCGACTGGATTCTTCAGTCTGACTTCCAAATGCAGCATTCCTCAGGTTGGCACTACATCCTAAGACTGATTTTGTCAGATTTCAGAAGCTGAGCACGTCGCCTGGTCACTACTGAGGTGGAAAATCACCAAGGAAATCCATATACTGTATGTTTGTTCTTTAAGCAGTGATGGTTGACAACGCAGGTCTGGTACTGAAGAAATGGTGCTCAATATCAATTTCAATATTCAATATCAGAACTTCCAAACCAATTCCCTAGTTGGTAGCCAGGCACACGGCGTTGTAGGACTTGCTATGTTTTGGATGAGACATGAAACGAAGATCCTGAATACTTCATAGAAAATAGATTTCAATGCACTGCTCATAAGAGTAGGGGCATTAACCCAAGTGTCTTTGCTAAATTCTACTTTAGGCTTGCACAATTTGGTATCCCTGAATTTTCTTTTCAATGTAAGTGGTGAAGTAATTTTTCATTTCTTTACGTACTCTGTTCGGTAGTGTTACTCTAGGTGGCACCAGTTTAGATGGAAAGTGTATTCCACCAAAGAATGCTGTCCCCTCCTATGTGTAACATTTTGCCGTCTTTGAGGTTGAAAAGTTATTACAATTATTATTTTGAATTATTTGTTATGTGTTGGGATTTATTTTTTGGCAACATGTACAACAAAAATAACTATGGTGCAAATAAAGATATAACTATGGTGCAATTTGCGGAAGTGCAAATAAAAAAACAAACAAAAAGACACTGTACAAACAAAAACTGGTGCACAAACAAAAAAAAACAACACAACAGAAACACCTTTCACCTAACAGCAGATGCCATGTCCGTTGTAACCTATTTCTATTTTGAACATGTTTTGATGTGTGCACACTTTTTTATTTGTGTTGTGACATTTTTTGTTTGTGCACTCATTTTTGTTTTGCACTTCTGGGCCACCATAGTTAACATTTTATTCCATTTATTCAATTTGTGCATTCATTTCAGGGTTTATAATATGCAGTTTCTACAGTGACTTTAAATTTATGTTGATTTTACTTGAATCAATAGTTCTCAGGTATTCGTTATATAGAAATTATGTTTCAGACTTTATAAAATATGTTTACTGATGTTTTTAATGAACATTAACCTGTTATTGTTAATAATTGCTAACCTAATAAATCAATAAATGTTTAACCTAATTAGTTCTGTTTGCGTTTCTTTTACATAATGAGAATGAGAATGATCTACTAAATAGAAAACTAAACAGAAAAGAGCAATTACTATTTTACTTAACATAGAAAATGTGTAGGAATAGCATGTGATAAGATGAATTGCCCCACATTAATGGAATAATAAATGACAAAGTCCTAAAATATTTTAGCTAACTCATAAGTGTACTGATTATTACTACAGAAAATATATTGGAACATTTGTCTTTTGCAACATTTTGGTTTGTAAGACTCTTTCCTGAGCAGTGCAGACATTAATGTGCAGGCTTCTACCGTGGCAGAAATTGGGTAAAGACTGCCTTAATTGGTTTCATGTCAAATCCTCAACCACGAAAGGTACAAACATGTGCTATGGGTGATGTCAGTAAAAGAAAACGTTTATTTTACTATAGTTAAATAAAAACAAACAAAATTATGTGCCTTTACAAGACAGTGAAGAGCACCTATCAAAAAACACAAAGAAATGAAAACATTGAGGCACCATGCTGGTTTAATTACTTTCATGGTGGCCCTTGAGCACAAAATCCTAGATACCTTAAAGCAAAATCAATTCTAGATCCAGTTAATTACTACAGTAATTCCTCTTAGGCTGATATTCTTTTTATATTTAATTACTCTCATATTTAAGTTATATCTATCAATGGCTCTTGTCACTCAGTCTGTTGTTGTTTCTATCTGCAGTACTGATGAAGGTGTGTTTTTATAACAGGAATAAAGGCTTATATTACACCAAGAGGGCAATATTCTTTAGTCATAAGAAAAGAAAGCTGTTAAATTCTATGAATTAAAAGTTATACAAAATATCTCAAATAAAATTGTAAACATAATGCATTGCTATGCAATTTAATGTCCTGCTACGAGTGTTCATTATTGTGGTTGCTATGAAAATTAATAAACTTGAAACTTTTCCTCATATATAATATAAATGTTTTGTATATGGTGTGGGGAGAGATTGTAGACTATTGAATTTAGATAAAAAGATTTAGATTTAATAATTGAGTTACTTCAGATACAGTACAGTATATCACCAATTTTTTATGTAAGTGTAGGGTGCAGTATGAATTTGAAACCAGTGATTTTAGGAAATGCCTTAATATTTCAGTAAAAATATGTAGTTTCTATTTCGATATGTATGGTATTGGTAAAATCTTGTTTTTTATGTTCTTAATGGATATATTTATGTATTTGTGTGCTATATATGTGTATATGAGATTATATATACAGTAGAAAAATACAAATGTTACAAATAACAGATACAATTGCTATGATGGAAATAAGCTTAATCACTGTATAGCACATCATTCCAAATTTAATTTACAACCAAAGAAGTCAAAGTCTCCAAAGAGATTCACTCTTTGGTATTGTGAATATGCAAATAACAACAACAACAACAACAACAACAACAACAACAACAACAACAATAATAATAATAATAATAATAATAATAATAATAATAGAGAAGGAGAGTAAAAATAATTCCTTACACTTATAGCACTTTTCTGGACACTCAACTCAAAGCGCTTTACAGGTAATGAGGATCCCCTCCACCGCCACCAATGTGCAGCCCCACCTGGATGATGCGACAACATTCATAGTGCACCAGAAAGCTCACCACACATCAGCTAACAGTGGGGAGGAGAACAGAGCAATAAAGCCAATTCATAGTTGGAGTTTACTAGGAGGCCATGATTGGCAAAGAACTATTGGAAATTTGCCCAGGACGCCAGGGTAACACCCCTACACCCCAGATAAATGTATCAATGGAGATTATTATGCTTTTTTAAGTGATGCCATAACAGCAAGATACGGTGTTGCTACTTGTGATTCGTGGGGAGATAAAGATGGATGTGGTTTAAATATCAGAAGTGTAGTGTACTTTCCTAATGAGTCCCATTTCCACTTCGACATCCAAAATTGTTACGGGAGCTGGGTCAGATCATGGGACGGGAGTGGGAACCCAGGGGTTATCAGGGCACAGTCCGTAATTCAAAGGCCGGGAGATCCATCCAAGATGAAGACACTTAAAATCCCCAGGAAGGGGAACCGAAACTGGGAACTGAGAACTAAAATCTTAATGGGACCAGGCGCTCCGAGTCCCGGACTCAGTAGGTCAGGATGCCGGGGTGAAGCCTTTAATGTCAGGCCACTCCTGGACCTGCTGGTTGGTGGGCTTCAGGGCCTCCGTCTTCCAGAGCTGAGCCAGGAACTGCGGAGACGCTAGGTTTTTAAACCAAAATATAAATGAGACACATCAGGAACAGTAGAACCTAATCATTACAGAAAAGGGTAGGAGCGCCCTCTAGAGTAGGGACGTGGAATGTGCCAACAATATTAGGAATTTTCTAATAAATTAGGAGAAGGGACATTCAGGAGATGCTTCGTAGAAATCGAATTTACTGTATATTCCCCAAGCAATGTCTGAAATTATGTTTTTGACCATGTACAGAAATTGGAGAATAAGCCATGGGAAAGGCTTAAGTTAAGGGAAGAAACAAAATATTTTAAAATGAATAATTAGCTTGTTTTAAATCCATTTCAATTGCATCCTCTTCCTCTTAAGTGATACTTTTAACGGATTTCATCACAGACAGACAAAACATTACTCACTGTAAATTATCAATATTTGAGAATTGTTAATATGGTTAGACTGTTAGAGAACTACAACTCTTCATGAAATAATTATGCATTAAACGAGGTTATTTATTGCTTTGAAATAAAAAAAACGTGAAAGTCTTTATTATAGATCATGTTAACATAAATTGTTTTAAAAGAGAGTACAAATGTCTAGGGCAAACACAAACACAATGATAATTAGAACTAAATATTTCATTGAAAAAATAAAACAATCAAATCCCTGATTATATGAAAGGTATTTTAATTTAATTGTGAAATGTTTCATGCACATTCTTGTTTATATCTTATTGTTTAAATATGAAGGTCTAAATAAACTTAAAGCACAATTTAGCCTATGAGACCAAAGACTGAATAACACATATTAAACATCCACCCATCCATATTCTAACCACTTAATCTAATTCCGGGTTATGGAAGAGTGGGAATCCATCCTGGCAAGAAACAGGCACAAGGCAGGGTACACTCTAGATGGGCCAGTTTTTACAGAAGCCAATTAACCAGTATATCTTTGGACTGTGGGAGGAAACAGGAAACCCATGAAAACAAGGGGAAACAAACAAACTCCACATAGAAAGCTTCCCAGCTCCCGAAATAATTCCAGCACCTCAGTGCTGCGAAACCACTGCACCTCCATGTCACCCAATGATGAAAATATCTGATATTTATTTGCCTCAATGCCAATAACTTTGATATGATGTGGATGTTCCATTAAGTCCCTGCCAAGATGGATACTTAATTAAGAGGCTAAACACTCAGCCACTCATGCTCATCCTGTTCTACCTACAGTACCCTTCACTTCATGACAGTTTTCACAGTTTATGAATGTATTCATTCCTACATTGCCTTCTGCAAACCCAATTTGACAACCGGAAGAACGTATAAACCCCATGCAGAAAGAACACCAGGAATTAGACCCAGGGCCCCAGCACTGCAAGGCAACAATGCTAACCACTGCCCTAATACAATATATAATACATTTTTATATACAATATAAAATAAATATAATAATTGGTGTTTGTTTCTGTAAAGCAATATAAGCAAGTGTGATCAAGTGTTATTCACATTTGCTTGTCTCTTTTACCTCTTTGGTTTATGTTCTGCCCCGAGGTTAGGTTAGCTGCAGGGTAATGACTTGTGACCCCAGTTACCACCTGTGTCTGTGCAATCCAGAGAAGGATTGCTGCTCTTTTACTCACTGCAGAAAATGATGCGCTTTCTTCACCATGATGTACCTGTCACTTTCTATTTAATCTTAGGGGCCTGCAGCTTTGGCAAACCCAGGCAAACAAAGCTGTGCATTGGATTAGATCACTGCCGTGAATAAATTTATTTCACAGCAAGTGTAAAAAAATGAACAAGGCCGAAACCCTTTGGAGTAGAAAATGTCACAGTAATTTCAAATACATTACTGCATGGAGAAAGGCCTAATGAAACCCCTATTAGAATGTCATACCTGCTTACTTCTGAATTCTCTAGAAAGTTTATTTGATATGTCTAAGCCAATTATCAAAGTCTCAGTGATAGGAAACAGCTCAGTGGGCCTGAACTGTGTCTGAATGGAATGACTAAATCGTTGGAAATTCATGGGCTTCTGCTTTGAATAATTAACTTGGCTCAATGCAGAAACTGTACACTTAAGAAACTAATTTTCTCCTCACACAAAGGTTTCGTCCTTGCTGTGCCTTTGAAAACTCAGCTCCACTGATAACATGAAATTAAAGGAACATTCATTAAGCATTCTGAACACATTATTTCTTTTTTCTTTACCTATATAAATAGCTGAGAGATAAAAAGTAATGCAAATTAATTGTATTGCTATTGAATTGTTATGTAATTGTGGCAGGTCGCTGTTAAATTGTTGAGTGTGGTGTAGGAGGAACTACTCACTCTAACAACCCAAACTACAGGGACAGCTGGGGCTTAGGCTGAACTTATCCTAGTATAATATAATCACCCTCCCAATATGGTCCCTAAGTGACTAGCCTATCCAGTTTTTTAATGTTTTAACAGTACTCCTTCAGCGTGACCTTAAAAACTCCCTCCTCTTTTCCCAATGGAGCAATGGCTCCTCAGAGAGAGAGAGCTAATTGGTGGCAACCCAAGTCTAACCCTGCGTCAACAGGTGAGCACTGTGCTTTTTCAGATGTCCAGTTCTGAATCTAACCTAATGGAAAGGACTGATGTTGCTACAAGTACAGTCTGATCTGATCTCACTATCAGACTAGATACCCTCTCTTTTGTTCTCATTTATGGTGAAATGTACTGACAACCATCTTCTATAGATTTCTTCTATTTTCTTGAATAGAAGTGCACTAATATAAAAGTGTACTTTTTATAGGCAGGTCAGCGTTGGGGCATTTATACAGGTGGCTAGCACTTCACAGTTCTTGGGCCCTCAATTCAGCACTCTCTGTATGTGTAGACATTTTTCTGGCTACTTTGAAGGCTTTCTGTCAAGTGATTAATTCTGTTTCTGAAATGCTTCCATGTTAGTGAACATGTGTGTGTTTTGATGAACTGAATGCTGTCCAGCATGTACTCCCTTCTGTGCCCATGTCTGCTGAAATAGGTTCTTAGTCACCAGAAAACATTAAGAATGGAGTGGTTAATGAATGGATGTAACATTTTCCCACTTAATTAGATCAAAATATAAAACAGTCCCTCAGAGAGAAATGTATTCAGTAAAGTCCAGTGTTCAATTTAAATGTTATTAACTTTTGCACACATATTTATGTGTCTTTGTTGGAATGGAGTTTTAGGCTCTGCCACTTCTATTTTTGTTCCTCCATCCCTTTGGTAAAGCATTCAGCTTAGGCAGACCTGCTGTAAATGACTCTGCAAAAGCTTTTTTTCTGCTGCAAAGTCATGTACATGATCTGCCTAATTGATCAGGGTGTACATGTAACTGCCTGCTCAACAACTAAATGGCAGCTTTCAAGTGAGAAGTAAGTATTGCTTTTGCTTGTTAGTTTTAACCTTTAGCTAAGTTAGGGACTGTGGGCTATGAAGATGCAGAAAAAAATAACCAGAAACAAATGAGCAGTAAAATACATTTTTGTGCCTACATACCGTTGTGCCACAATGACAGCTGCGATCTCAGTGCAATCACATGACAAGAGCGTGTTTAATGTGTTTTTAGTAGCAGAATACAAAGTGCTTTCCTGCTCACTCTTATCACTGACAATGCACGGGGTGAGTTTCAGATTCATCTACAGTAAATACTGAGGCAATTCGGCCCCAACCTGTTTCAGCAATAAAGAACAGGCAGACGGCAAGAGTACAGCTTCACAAAGACCGTTCATTGCCTTTCTTGGTTGCAAGGGCAGGCGCTATTCACCAAGGAGAGACAAGCAGAGAGATTGACAAGGGAGGTTGAGAGCTAAGGCGGACTCCCTTATACAGGGTGCTGTGAGGGAGAGGAAGTCGTTGCTCAAGGGGCAATGGCACTGTGCATAACTCCGGGGGGGGAGGGGTAACGGAATGCCACAATATCAATTGTAATGTCATCTCCATAGAATCTTCAGCAGCGAGAATTTCTCTGGTTCTGGGATTGAAACATGAATCCCCATTCACACCTTCCTTCCATCCTTAAGGTGGTTCACGTTTAACATCTGTCAGAAATAACACATGGCATTATCTGTGGGTACACTGGGCAAAATCACCCCTCTTCAACTCTTTAGAGGACTTCTTGTAAAGATTAACTGCTGATCTGTATTTTCTGTCTCATTAGTATTTTCAAAATGATTTAAGTTAAAAACTAATTACAGTCATGTAGGATGTGTAACTACAGAATTACCACTGTCAAAAACAGGAAATGAATTCTTAATTTTGGTCAGGACATAATGTTTAAATTTATTTGTTAATAAACTTTACGATTGTTACAGTGTTTCCACAAGGTATAGTTACTATTTGAAAGTCAGGAAATGGTACTGTATGTGTAAAGAGACTGGGGAGACAACAGTATTGTTCATTCCTTTTCACCATAATCCCACAATTCACTAATATTTTGCATTCTTGAACTGAACACATATCTTTTACTTTTTAATACAATACAGAGATGAGGAAGTTTCCCCAAAGTTAAGGCAACAATATGTGTGCTCTTTTTGATGGGAAAACTGTAAAAACATGTGAAGGATATGTGTGTGCTGCCTGGTCCACTTGTGTTACTTGCACATGAAATACAGGATTTTTGTTTTGTTAAATGCACTTACTTCATTCTTTTAGTTATGGCGGAATACAATAAATAGTTTATACCATTTTCTTTTGTCTTGTTGTTTTCTTTCTTTCCTGGCAGTTTATTTAAGAATATGAACAATTCACTGAGGTAAAATCCTTATTTGATCCCTACATTGTGCGATTGGATTTAACAATGGAATTAGGTTCAGATGGGAATAATGCCTAACCAAATGTGTATACACTTAATTATATTTTACATACCGAGGAAGTTTTATTAACTTAACTGTTTTGATCTGATTTATGATTTCAATCTGAGTTCATGCTGTTGGTAAAAAAAAAAAAACTGTAAACAGCTTTGAATGCTGTCTCTGTGGAAATTAGTTTAATGAGAAAAATGTTTTGTATTAATAAACATTATTTAATTTTACAACATCTACACTTCCTTCTGCTTATATTTAAGAATATCAATCAGTGTAAAGGAAAGGTTTTAGGAGATATTTTACGCTTCCAAATCAATTTGAATATAAAACAATTAAAAAGTTTTCTTGCATTTAAAAAAAAAGATCAGTCTTTTTTAGATGGTTCAGCGTTACTGGCAACCATAATGAAACACATACTCTACGTTGTAAATATGTATCACCTCCTTTAGACCCTTCAACTTAGTTTTTTGGTGTAATTCATTTGTAGACACTTCTTAAACTATAGATCTTTGTTGCTTTTCAATAGAAACCTTAAGGTTTCCATATTCCATCAAGGTCCCAAATGTATGTGTATCTGCAATATGCAAAACTAATTAAAGGCATCAAATGAAAGGAATGAGCTCATCTAGCTTTAATTTGAATGAAGTAACCCTAACTCGGTGAGAACAGAATAAAAACAATCATATACCTAAAATCATTTTCATGAAGTCTATACCCATACTGTATGTTCTAATAAAACCAATGTGTCTCATTCAATGTGATCAAAGGTCTTTTCAGCATCTGAAGAATGGATTTTTGAGGTAATTGTGGATTTAATCATGACATGAACAATGGTTGTGGTTGATGGAGCCATCAGTGGTGGACTACTTTCAGAGTCTTGCTGACTCCTGTCTTATTTCTGTGTGAGATTATTGGGGGTCTTCTGTTTTTAGACAAGGATGGCATTGCCACGTGGAAAATGTTGAAATCATGGAAGAGGCGGGAAGACAGAAAAACAGTGATGCTTTTATTAGTACTTTGATATAGGCTGATTGACTTGTATGAATGTTGACACATTTAAACTGGTGCTGATGAAGCTTCTGTAGGGAAATAAAGGCTGTCTCAGGTAGTGGTGTCATACCAGATTTAATCTCATCATCCCACTATACCCTGACACTCCTATCTCACAAGAGCACCTTAAACAACCCTGCCAAATCTCAACTTCCCTGTGAAAGTCATGCAATAGCAGCAGAGGATGATTCTTATGCATGAACCCAAAAGTAACCAATATGGAAACCACACACTCTGGCAAATGGAGCAAGTGTTATCCTGGGAGCAATCTGGTTGTGGACACTGAAATTTGGTCATGTGAGACCTTTGAGATCTCAGAATGGGGTTCTTTCTGAAATACATTGCCCTCCAGATTTATTCGTACCCCTGATGAAACAGGAGCTGCACACATGAAATGCCAGGTACAGAGTGGATAATGTTTCTTGCATAAAAATGATAAAAATCTCATACAGCAGGTTTTTAAAATGTGTATTCTCCTTTCATTATGTGCCATAACATCAGTGAAAAAAGAAAACTCGTGACTACATACTGTAAAAGATCCAGCCTGATAGTAAGGTTGTAAATGAATCTGTTTATTGTGGCTCAAGAAATGTAGTGTCATCACTAAATAAAGTGATGGTGCAAAATTGACCGACATGGACAATCTAATCAGTTTTATTATTTAACTTCACAAAGCAGTTACGCAGTGTGAAAATTCAATTGGAGAAAAACATCAAGACTTCAGTAAAACATCTTTCCAAGAGCTGCCCAAAATCTCCTTTATGCCAAGACTTTATGCACTGTATTTAATTTGCATTTGTTTCAGTCAAGGAGGAAGGAATACTTATTTCATGCCTTAAGCTCATTTCTAAAGGTATGAAGTGGGGGCATTAAAGAGATACAGTGGTGTGAAAAAGTGTTTGCCCCCTTCCTGATTTCTTATTTTTTTGCATGTTTGTCACACTGAAATGTTTCAGATCATCAATCCAATTGAAATATTAGACAAAGATAACACAAGTAAACACAAAATGCAGTTTTTAAATGAAGGTTTTTATTATTAAGGGAAAAAAAATCCAAACCTACATGGCCCTGTGCATTTATTCTGGGTAGATTCCTTTGACCATACTTTTGGGGTGTGTTGAAAAATGCCTAAGAGAGTCCTAAAGATGCCACTGTTTCTCTATCTAGCTTTGCATCATATTTTTACCATAAAAAAAGAAGATTAAAAAAAATAAAGTTAAGTTTCTCCTCACTTTCTGCTTTCGCCGTCAGGCTGTCCAAATTGTCTGGTAACCAGTGGAGGATGAAATTGAGTTCAGCTCTTCAGTGTGTGGTAAAAAGTGGAGGAAAAAAACCCTGTTTTTTTTTTCAGACAGCTGTAAAATATTTCTTCCGCAGCTAAGTCTATGTTGCATATGGCATAATCAATTTATGAGTGCATTGCAGATCAGTAAACTATAATTATGCCACTGTCCACGTTAAATAATAAAGATACAAAAGCTGAAATGTAGGATGGAACTTCCAGGGATCTGCTTCAATTGACAATTTGCCCCTAGAGTAAAATGTTAGTCACATGGTTCTGTTGTTCATATAATGCTTTATAGAGGAAATGTTAAATCAATTCTTGCTACCTAATTTTATCCCCAGTACCATATATCTTGTTCTGTCTGTTTGAAGACCCCATCATATGTAGTCTTCCCACCACCCTGCATTACCTAGGCTAGAGGCTACAGTTCACTCAGAGCAACACTGCAAATTACTTTGTTTCTTTTCTGAGGCGAAATTCAATCTTCAGACCAGAAATGTCAGTGATTGCTTTTGGTAATTTCAGTACTTGCTCCAAGTCATGAAATTTATCTCAGAATGTCCAAAGTTGAGTATTTCAGATTTTTACACTTAAAATTCTCCTTGCAGTCATCATTTGAGAATGATTAATTCATTTGTGATCACATGTTTTTATTTGGAAACAAGACATGAAAATAAAATGATATGAATCTTCCTATAAGATCCTATAAGAGCTAGTGAAAATGTAAACAAAATGTGGTGTAAAGGTTGCAAATATTTATGAGAAATAAACTGTTTGACAAGGAAGTGGTTTGATGCCTCCTGCCCCCCCCCCAAAAAAAAGTGTCCTATTACTATTTATAGACAAAGCATGTGAACATATAAATCAAATACTGTAATAATAAGCAAGCAATTTCAATATTTTACTTCATGACTTTAATGTAGTTGTTCCATCTACAAAATTGTTATGTACATTGAAGGGTGAAATGATGTAAAATGAAATATCTGTCTGTATCAGTCAGACTGACTAGTAAACTGCATTTTTATTTTTTATAAAATGGTCAAGACAATGTTTAAAAGGACAGGAGAAAAAAATCTTTACTTACTGTATATTCACAGTAGTATAAATTTAAGCATTGTGCACTGCATTTACTATAATGATTGTCAGCATGCATGGGCTGCAAAGGAACAAGTAATAGGTTTATTCCATGCTGAAAAAAAGAAGAAAGAGAACACAACGTTTCGGCCGTGGAGCCTTCTTCAGGTGACACCTTGACACCTGAAGAAGGCTCTACGGCCGAAACATTGTATTCTCTTTCTTCTTTTTTTCAGCATGGAATAAACCTATTACTTGTTCCCCTACTAATACTACTACTAGTAATAATAATAATATGGTCCTGCACACTATACATATAGTACTGGGGGCAGGTTCTGCGAGGGACTGGTGTCCCTTTTAGGAGGGAAGACACATGTTCTCTTTTCATTTAATGCCATTGAAACCAGAATACTTTCTGTACTTGTGGGCTGTTGTTGCTTGAATATAGAACTACTTACCCAATTAACATTGGAGGTCACTAGGCATATTTCAAATGTGATGGTATTTTAATGGACATTGAATGCCTTTGTGCTCATTCATTTCTAAGATTGCAGGCGGTTGTCACGAAAGGTTTTTCAGGACCCTATGCAGACGATAAAATCTGGAAGGGAGTGTGACAAACATCGGGAAAAAGACTAGGATTGGGGCTGGAAGAAGAACATTGGGGGATATCGATGGTGGACTGGTGCTGGGGGGGGTATGGCCTAGGCAAACAAGTCCAAAGGGAGTCCGTAGGAATATCTATGGTTGATCAAAAGTCCAGAGCCAGGTAATCCATCCTTGACAGACTCGACAGAAGTTAAAAGTTGGAGCGGGATCTGGCGAAGGGTTGGGGGAATAAAAGGGGTAACGGGGTCAGGCGTTCAAAGCCCCGGACCCAGATGGTCAGGATGCCGTTGTGAAGCCTATGCCGTCAAGGCACTCCTGGACTTGCTGGTAGGTGGGCTTCTGGGCTTCCATCTTCCAAAGCTGAGCCAAGATTGGTAGGAGCGTCTGGCTTTTATACAGAAAGGCCCGGAACCCGAGGCAGGTGCAAAAAATCAAAGACAAACGAGAAAGAGCTGGAGCGCCCTTAAGAGGAGGGGCTTAAGATCATGACAGTATCCCTCCCCCTTTTCGGGGTGGCTCCAAAGACCTAAACAAAAAACTGGGAAGACAAAATAAAACAAAACAAATGGAGTCCCTGACTTCCGGACTACCATCCGCGGGGTCCTGGTGTTGGCTCAGCTTTTTGTCGCAAAGCGTTTTTCAGGACCCTATGCAGATGATAAAATCCAGAAGGGAATATGACAAACACAGGGAAAAAGACTAGGATCGGGGCTGGAAGAAGAACAGGGGGGCTGGTGCTCGGGGGGGCATGGCCCCCCTGTTCTTCTTCCAGCCCCGATCCTAGTCTTTGACAGCGGTATGCATTCAAGGTTTGCATACAGTAAAACATGGCAATACAGGTTGACTGACTTGAATTCTTTTGATAATTTGTGGTAATACTTGAAAAGTTTGGTCTATATGTGATCCCCAAGCAACTTGAGAGAGCTTCAGCTAGTCTGTCAAAAAAAATGGGCAAAAGGAGTTCCACGCTGGTACGCAAAATTGGTAGAAACTTACCCAAATAGACTTTTTGCTGTAATTACCGCCAAATCCAGGGGTTCATTGAGATCAAATCTAAATATTTTTGCTATTATCATATTTCAGTGTATCAGATTTATCACTTTTTTATTGTTTTGTTAACATGGAGTATAATTTAATTTTTATCTAGTTTAGTGGTAGGCATTTTTAGCATTCTGGTGTAATAAAATATGATAAAAAATTAACATACATTTTAGTGAAACAGTAGCTTTATTTAATATATGTTTTTCTTAGTCTAATAATTATATGACTGGAAAATAAAACATAGTGTAACATTCTGGAAGCAGGCTGCTTATGGCTGTACTTTAAATAAAAACAGTATTACAGTACCTGTGCCTGGTTTCACTAAAATTCTGATCAAACAAAGAATGTGACTATAAAGAATGTGACTATAAATGAATCAAAACAACTGAATTTGTCAATATCGCAATTTGCTGTTATATTGTTGAGGTATGCACTGTTGAAACATTTTAATTTTATTTTAATGATCACTTGCAAAGTAAATTATTGGATCTAGATTGTCTTGGTAGCGTTCAGGAATGGCAGTTAAGTTGTAGTTTAAATTGTATTTTTTCATGTTCAATTATTTGGACCATGTGCCAAATTACATGTACATGCTTTTATTGGTAGTTCCAGTTCCATTTAAAAAAACAAGATTTTTATAACATCCATATGCAGCTATGGTGCATTAAGAATTCACTGTGCCACCTGTCAGACTTAAAGAGTAGTGCAGTCTTGCATTAGATTATTTGAAAAAAATAACAGCATTACATTGTGCTGGTCGCCATGTCACAGCACCTGCTGCGGTATACCGTATTTTAAATGGCTGCATAACTGTATATCGATAAACCTAACAAACACAACCATCCTGCTGCTAATAATAATACCATAGTTGTATTAAAACATAGTATGTTCTGAAATTAATGTTACAGTATGTCACATAAATTAAACATCAAATATCTCTGTTGAGTGCATTTAAAAGGAATATGTGAAATACGGGTGTGCAGTTGGTATGTAGCAGATTCTAAAATACTCTGTTAATAGTGAAACATAGGGTGGAAATATACTTTTTGACATTTTTCTTTGACTTTCCTTTAAAAATATATTACTAATGATTACACTTTTATTTATTTAAAAGCTTACTTTAGTTTACTCACTAGCATTGATTTCTTTAGTTTCTGTATTTATATATTCCATAAGTGACTTTACATGATGCATTATTAAACTATATTTATAGTATCTATACATACTATGTTTTCTATATTTAAAAAAAAATCTGCAAAAGGTGCTAAGGTGATTTTACATTTCCATAAATATTTTAGAAACATTAACAGAAATACATTATAAGAATTTTTAGAACATGGATGAAATATAATCAGCAACGGATTTCAAAATAAAATGTTTATTCTCTTTTGTGATGAGGAAAGGAAGAGAAAGAATTCTTTTTAAGAAGAGGATATAGATAAAGAGTGTAATCTCAGCACATAAACTAAAAATGTTGAATCTATAAAAGGAAGCTGAGCTAAAAAGAAAATTGGAATGAAGATGAAGCCTTCTGGGTGCTTGAAGTACCATGAAAATTATTCTAAAGCACAGCACAGAACCTTCACTTTATAGATGCATAAATTCAAAAGCCATCTGCTCTTTTTTGTCCTTATTGTTCTCACCAAGGATTGCGTCTTCTAGTCTAGCTAAATTTATAGTTCTATTAATCAAATCGATTATGGGCAATGAACCTCATCACATTAAAATCCAAAATGATTCGGTGATAAAGAAAAAATACCTGTTGTTGGTTTTATTCTCAATTGCACTCCCATAAATGACCAGCTGAAAAGACATCCTTATTTTAAAGTGTACTATGACCCAGCACAGATACCATGTTCAATGTATGTTTTGTCAAAGAAAACTGAATATCAAAGATCTATTGCATAAAAACCTAACGATCAGCTGCTGTCTATTGGGTTATTTGTATATAATATATATTAGAATACTGTATATTGGTTTATGGCAGCTTTGTTTGTACTGGCTCTATGAAATTCCTGTCATGTTAAATCTTTTAATAAGTACCGTATAAGTTAAATTATACATTTTATAAGTTCATTACATGTTTTTACATTTAAACTCCTTATTGAAGTGAATTACTTCTCAGTGTGCTCTTGCTTCTCTTGCTTTTGTTTTAGGGAAATGTAATGGAGCAGCTGCCTCTCAGAGCTGTCTGTGTCAGTTTGAGTCAAAATATGGTGGCTTAGGGACACTATACTGAGAAAACAAGTGTTAACATGCTACATATACAGTATATGTGCAGTTCCAAAAAGAGGAATCTAATGTAGCTAGTAACAGTTAGATTTCTCTACAAAATGATGAAGAACACAGGAGAGGGCATCTACTTTAGTGCTGCAGTGAGATCACACAAATCTAGTTTTGTGGTGATAGCAAACCATCCTCTTAATGAAAATTTGTGTCGTGTTGAGAGAGTCTTTTGGCTAGGAACGTTCGAGAGTGGATGCTGAGGTGAGCCACCGAGAAAGTTCAATTCTTGCATGTCAGGTTTAGGTGAAAGGAAATTGGATAGGCCAGCACTGTAGGTTTGAATCATATTAGGGAGGGGTGGAGATTCTCCATAGTTCATGTGGCAAATTTGAGTCATTACTTCTGTGCCACTTTACCAGTTAAGGATCTGACAAATGTAGTCATCTGAATTTCTGTTGTTACAGTACAGGCAAAACACATGTTAAAATGGGTCCCTTTCTAGGTTCCTTGGATATCCTTTCTTTTTAACCTGTCAACTGATATCCTATTCTTGTCACATACTCTACAGCTAGAGGGTGCTTCTCATCTGTCCTGTTCCTAGTTTTCCTGTGCTTTGCTTGTCCTTCCGGTGTGTCTTTGTTTGGGGCTATATATTTCTGGGTCACCCTTTCCTCCTCGCTCAGCATTGAGGGTTCGGATGTCCTGAGACCCGCCTAGCACCAGGTCATCTCTTCCATGGCCTGAGGGCATAGGTTGGTACCCGACATCGTCTGACCTGCTGAGCCTGGGCTAACCCCCGTTTTGCCACTATGTAGGGTCTTTATTGCTATCCTGGCCATTCCACAGCATGCCCTTTAGACATCCGTGACAATTCTTGTGTTACGGTTTGGATTTTTAATAAGGAAAGGTGCAACTCAGTAATTTAGAAATATTGGATTTAAAATTCCTCTTGGTATCAGATAGAAACTAAGATTTAAATATGTATGTACAGAGTAAAACAAATAATCAGCAAGCACAAAAACAGTGAGAATATAAACAGTCTTGGGACAGACTTCATAATAAGATGTTTTCCGGAGACACAATGAACAGAAAGTTCTCCATCAATGCAAAAAATGCATCAACAATTATCTCTTTAAGAAAGCTTTTATCAAGTATTAACAAGTTCAAATAGACTTTTTACATTGTTGATATCCACCTTTATCCAGCTCGATATACAGTAGTTGAAAAAGTTGTAGCCTGTGATTAAAGGTTTGAGAAAAGGAATTCATAAGTTTTAACCCAGGTCGAATCAAGGTTCTGTCAAACTAGAATTTAAATTTACCGTCCACTATTTGATGGTGACTTGTACATGGGTAGATGCCAGAATCCCTAGACAAGCAAAAAATGGCAATTGAATTCATGAATCCCTCATAAAATATGAAGAGTGTCTTTTGGTGGGAGTTTGATTTACAGTTAAAGGGAAAAAGCTTTATAGTGATAGAATATAGTGCAGTGTGCTTGAAAGATGCAGGACATAGAGAGAACCACTTGAACAAAAAGAATTGCCTTTATTTTTGTCGAACGAGATTTAACTCTAGAACCGTAGAATTTACTGAAATGATTGAAATAACTCTGCTGCTAACAAAACTCAGGGCAAATAGAGACCAAGCAGTCATTTTTATTTTGGCAAAAAATGTTTTCATATTCATTATGTAGGAAACATAAAAATAGCATATCATGTCAATTTCAATTTCAAGTCTTGTAAATTATTTTCAAATACCATGAGTATCTGTTTTACTGTTGAAACTTAAGAAGCATACTAGTTTTAAATTGCACCAAAAAAGTCCCGCTTTCAGCTCACAAAACAATAAAATCTTCCCTTTTTCATATTTGTGTTCAGTGTTTGTCACGGGTGTCAGAAAAGGACGAATCGTGGAGAGGCAGGAGAGCGAAAAGACCCTACGCGTTGCGGCGAGACGGGGGTTAGCCCGGGCTCAGCTGTTCAGGAATGCCGTATAGAAACCTATGCCCTCAGGTAGCGGCCAAAATGTTTGCAGACAAAATAATATTTATTATTTTAAATAATGGTACAAATATATCAACAATTTTACCATTGTTGATATATTTTATTTGGTTTGGCAAGTTCGCTTAGTCTTTTCAAAGTAATATTTGTAACTCGATGCACTGAGTTACATTTTCCACTCAAATTAGTTGATTGTTACCTTAATTCCTTGAATGATCTGAACCCTAACCCTAACCCTAACCCTAACCCTAACCATCTACATATCTAGCATACTATTGCTCTGTATGATTCTTTTCACTGCTTTCTCTACTAGGCTCTTGGTTCTCTTTTATATTCTCACAACTCCAATGTCACGACCTCCAGCCAGCAGAGATCAACACGTAAGCGAGCTAATCAGCACCAGCAGCGGATTACTACTAACAAGCGCCGCCGCACGAGTTAACACACCTGCAATTGCTCTACCGTGCGGCACGCCAGGTTATTTATACCATTCTTCCCCCCCCTTTTGCCTTCCTGGAATTCTGCCTACACCTTTTGCCTGCGGACTTCGGATCTCGTCTCGCCCCTTGGATTGTTTGCTATCTTTGCCTGTTTTGGATTTGACCCTGTAGCCCTCTTTTCGACCAAGATTCCGTCTCACATTTTGGATTGTTCGCTACCAGTGCCTTTACCGGATCTCGACCTACCTTCGCCTTGGGACTACGACTCAGCTCCTGGATTTGCTCAGTATGCTTACTTACACTGTCATTAGTGTATGTTTTAGAATAGACATGCCAAATGTAATATCTGTGATCATATTACAGTATGAATGTATCAATATCTATTTATTTAATGTTTAATAATGTCAGTACAATAAAAAATATTCAAATGCAAAAAATTAAACTGAACACTGCAGCCACAGGGCGCTCCTACTCTGTCCTGTCCCTAGTTTCCGGCTTTGCAGTCCTTCCGGTCTCTCTCTTTCCCTGGGCTATATATTTCTGGGTCTTTCATTCTGCCTTCACTCAGCATGAATATATATGAAATATAACTAAGGGAATCAAAATATTAGTTTGAAAAGATGTTTGAACCATGCCTAATAAAAACAAATGCATCAACAATGGTACAATTTTATTTATGGACAATAATTCTGTTATTGGAAATTTCGTGTTGAATGGTGTTTTCAGTGAGCATGGTTTCAGGGTTAAATACTGTAAGTTAAGAGTCAGGAACAGGCTATACATTTTAGCTGCATCTGTGAAAGTGCCACTGCATTCAATGCCAAATGCAACAATTTGAAAAGTTTAACCACTGTCTTTCAAACTTTTGCTTTTAGGAGAACATAGACAGCATTCCTATTAAGGGCAATGCAGTGTACTGTATAGAGCCATAAATGCAAAAAAAAAGTGAAGATTACATTGAAATATCACTTTTCCTAAACTTCATTTCTGTTCTAAAACACAGCCAACCCATCAAAAATTACCTATGTTTTCTAAAAATGCTTACCCTAACCCTAGCTAAAGGTTTGGAAAGGTTAGGGTTAGAGTTCAGTTTTTCATCAAAGAGTTAAGGCGGCAATCTTCCCCTCATTTGAGCTGAAAATATAACTAAGGGAATCAAAATATTAGTTTGAAAAGACTTTTGAACCTTGCCAAATCATAGAAAATGTATCAAAAATACTACAATTTTATATTTGGACAAGAATTCTGTTATTGGAAATTTCGTGTTGAATGGTGTTCTCAATGAGCATGGTTTCAGGGTTAAATAAGTTAGGAGTCAAGAACACACTGTAAATTTTAGCTGCATCTGTTAAAATGCCAGTGCATTCAATGCCAAATGCAACAATTTGAAAAGTGTAATCACTTTCTTTCAAACTTTTGCTTTAAGGGCAATTTAGATAACATTCCCATTTAGGGCAATGCAGTGTTTAGAGCTATATATGCAAGAAAAAAAAGTGAAGATTACATTGCAATATCACTTTTCCTAAATTTCTTTCCTGGCCTAAAACACAGCCATGCATTAAACATTCTCTGTGTTTCCTAATAATCCTAACCCTAACCCTAGGTAAGGGTTTGAGTACAGTAGTAGCATATTACTAAACTAGATTATTACTATAGTATACTAGAATATGTAGAATACTACTATAGTATACAATAGCATAGTAGATACATTGTAGCATATAAATGCTATGTCTAGCATAGATGAGATTCATACAAAGCATAATAAGAGTAAATGTACAGTTTTTCAGGTGGTTAGCTGGGTCAGTATGCGTAGTCTGCAAAGGAACAAGTACTGTAATTGGTTTATTCCTTACTGAAAAGAGAAGAGAGAAATCACTTTTTGGCTGTTACGCCTTCTTCTTTCCTTTGCAAAGTACAGTTTTTGTTGTTAAACAGGTACTGTAAGTATTGAATCCTCAGAACTTCATCATGTTAATTGGAATTTTATTATTTTATTTGATTCACTAATGTGATTGTTCTTTGTACTTTCTTAATGCCAAAATCATAGATATATAGTAAGCTCCCCTAGTAAGTTAACTTTTTGTGATAAGCCTGAAAGTCAAACTATGTAACATTGTGAAATGCAGCTTTTATGTATTTATTCATTCAAAATGAAAAGATTTTGCAGATAAATGTAGCTTTGTTACATTTCCATTTCAAGATGTAATCGGCAATATTGAAAAAAAGCAGTTGCAAGTTTTGCCTTTAAGTGCTATGATTAATGTACCATTACAAGATGATATATATGCCTATAGATTGCTAGTTGAATTGCTATGGCTCATTGGAGATGTATGGTTTGTCTCACATCTTTGAACATTTTATCTAAAGATCATTGAAGGATTAAAGCTCTTTTCCATCTCTGCAGCAATTTTGACAAAAAATACAATAAGGATGGACATCGAAATTAAGTTGAAATTAAGCAAAGAGAACAAATCTGTCATCTGTCTTCAACCTTGTCAGACCATTTGTTTAAGATTTTTTTCTTTAACAATAAAAGTTTAATAAGTATCTATATATTCTGTCAGAAATGTTAGTTTTATTATCACTTTCAATGTCTGGCAATTTCATTCATATTATCATATATAAAATCGCACTCTTAAAGTTCAGCATGGAACATTAAAAAAAGATTGTCGACTGCACTCCCACATAAAACACAAATCATTAGTTCTAATATGAGGCAATCAGTGAGCACTCAAATACTTGGTGCTATGAAGTAAATGTCAAGGACGATCCAAGGTAATGTTATTATATTCAATGTCTATAAGCCTGTGAAATTAATCATCTGATATCTGTCTTTGTGCCTTGTTTTTTGCTTAATTTTTCCCCCTATTGTGTATTTACAACAGAGATGTTGATTATTGGGTACTTGTCCTTTGCTCTAAGCACTCTTATTCCTTGAGATGGTAGATTGTTTTCTGAACCATACCAATCATGTGTAAAAAAATCGACTAAATAAAGCAGTAATATAGTGCACATAATGATTGATTTTTGGTTCTGAAAGCCCAAAGACCTTTGAAAACACTTCTAACACATCAAAATGTTTGTTTTCCCTGCCTCTGTACCTTTAATTACAGTATATGCATTCAAATAATTGTCAATTGTAATCGTTAGTAATCTAGATTAAAAAATGAAATGTTTTATAATTAATAACATATTGCATTTTATTTGTTATTTGAAATATCAGGCAGATCAAGAACCGATGTTTCCCCTTGTTTTTAACAAACTCATTTAACTACAAATCTAGAGAGTAACTTCTATTATGGATTATATTGCAAAACTCCACATATTTTCTTCTTAGTATCAATTTCATGAAACTGCATGCGTTTCAAATCAGAAATGCATGTACTTTTAAGTAGAAATGTTACTATAATAACTAAGTTGGCAGGAAACTCTGGAGTTGAATTGAAACAGAATGAATAAAAGAAGACCCTTGTGAACCTTTGTTTGAATTATCTTTCTTATTGAAATCTCATTCAGGTGGTGATGCAGCGAAAAGCCATAACTTTTTATCTATATAAGCTGCTGGATATGCAGATCACAGACACAAGTCATTTTGTGTAGTCCTAATTCCATCAGGACCATTTGACTTTTTGAAGGATGGTAAGGAATGAATAAGAGATCAGAATCTTCAGGCTTATTTCACTTCATCCAAGATTTATGGCACTCACACTCAAGGGCATCCAAAACTGTTAGGGAGAGGAAAAAATACATTTACTGTGTTTTTCTGTTGCTAGTTTGATTATGTTAAAACACTTCTATTGGATTATGTGTACAAGAAAAATCTAAAAGCTTTATGAAATTAAAATAAACCAATAAAATGATAAAAGGAAAACCTTTCTGAATTACTCTCCCTTGTATTTGACCTTCCTGCTGATATCGTCTTCATTTGGTGGACGAAACAGTGCCAGGAAATGTCCATTTTCAATCCCTTGGGATTTTATTCTCATAATTAATTTGATAATTATTTAAACTACCATTGTAATTTCTGAAATATTTCTATTGTGTTTCGTTATATGTTCTGTGACCACATCAAGCTCAAGAACAAAGACCCAAGATACAAGTTGAGATTCTACAACCGAGACAAAATAAATCTCTGCAGAAATGGTCTAGTGTTTGGAAATTCAAACCTTTTCTAAACGAATTAATTATATACCAACCATTTAATTTGATGCATCAAGGCTAATTTAAATGAGAAGAAAATAGAGAACCTTAGTGCAGTGTAATGGGTTTTAATAATAATTATTAACACACATAATACACATAAGAGAAATAAGCACAAAACAAGCTCCATGAAGCTTCCCCCCTTCGAACAGCAAACAAAAGTGCATATGAGTAGCAGCTGTAACGATAAAGTCGGCTAAGTTGCAGAAGAAAGCCAAGATCAAAGCCAGGGAAATATGGGGATAAATAACGGCGAATATCCAAAAATGCAGTCAAAAAAACTCGACCAGAGCACAGAAGATAAGTGTACGATAAACAACAAGACTAGTAACCAAGCATTAAGACAGAATGATAAAGAATGCAGAGGCAGGGCTAAAATAGTCAGGTGCTTAGGGACGAGCAGGTGGAACTGATCTTCAGCCATTGCATGTTGTTATGGTAACTGATTAACATTTTCTATGACAATTTTGGTGTGGTAACTAGTTGCTAGAGAGAGTTTGACAAGAATTAAATACAGGTTTAATGAAAAGATAGATCTGTTAGTGAGATTTAAGTATTTTGACAGCCACAGAGTATTTAAGGGGTTTGGGTTCCAAGAACTATGGATGATACTCTGTCACCCATAATGCGGACCCTGGTGTTTGTGTGGACTTTCTGAAGTCTACATACTTTATCCATGCTTATTTCTATGTTTCTCATATTCACGTGATGCCCTTCCGGCTACCAAGAGTCTCATCTATCTGAAAAAAAGGCAGAAACTCACTGTCAGAAGAAGAATCAATTGTCAATAGAGGTACTGTACTTTTCAAACATAACAGCACATTTTGTTGCCCATAGAAATGAAAAACCAACTTACAAAGGACAAGAACAGACATTGGAGGTGGGACATAATGACAATGGTATTTAATTATTTTGCTTATGCGTAGTTGTGGGTAATTTTCTGACTATAGTATCAGAGCCTTAAACTAATCTGTCATAGCAATACTGTGTTTACAAACTAACAGGCAACTCAAGCCTATTCCTTCATTACTTCTGTACTTCATTACCTACCTTTTCAAAAATTGTCTCATAAATTAATGAAAACCAAAATACATTAAATGGACTAGTATCCTATCTAGTGATCTGATTTAGATTAATTCTATCTTATGTAATAATGCAAGGTACTCACAAAGTCAATATGTTGCAGCCTGGTAACTGAACTTCAGCCTCACTGAGCATGTGTGAGTTCCTGATTTCATTTATGCAAACCGTAAAGGTGCCCTGATACCTTACATAAGGCACAAGGCAAATACCACAGAATGTTAGCATCACTCATACTGTATGTTAGTATATTATAACATTATAGCATAAACAGAGCTGCTCTATTTACATTTGCATAATTGTCAATCCGAGGAACGGACTTGCCTGGAGCGGCACTCCTAGCTCATTCCTGCTGAAAAAGGAATTTAGTACCAAGCCACAGTATACAAATACATTATCTGGTATACTATTCTATCAAGAGAATATAATCAATAATACCCTAGCAAACCTTCAAGAGTGACATCTTAAAGCCATTGACTTGGAAACCTGTAAGGGTTGTAACCAATGTGCCCTTTAATTATTTCACACACTGAGCAAACTGAAGTGTCTCAACAACACAAATGACAGTGCTGTGAGCAACATGATGGTAAAAGTATTAAACTGGGGCATGCCCAAAAAGTATCTAAAAACTTTAGATAAAAGTTTATTTCTCTTGTAACTTGCTTTTATTTCATTTGCAATGGCGTAACGGCACATACTGTAGTTTCACAACAGGTAGGGTTACTAGAACAAGGAACAATATATTCATATTCAGTCAATGCAGATGTTTATTTGGATCCTACATTTATCTTGTATTGGACTCATAGAACAAGTACTGTAACTGTACTTTGTATGAATATACTGTAGTTTCCCAATAGAGGAGTTAGGATACCAATTCATTGGTGACCTCTGTGAAAACTGAGTTCTGTTCCTTGAAGCCACACTGATCAGTCAGCAGGTAAGTGAAGGACACCTCAGAGTGCATTATTATACAGCATTACAAAAAATCAATGACCAAACAGTTACTTGTAAACACAGTATATCACAGTATAGGCTCCACAGCCGAAATGTTGTGTTTTCTTTCTTCTCTTTTCAGCATGGAATAAACCTACAGGTATTACTTTTTCAGGTATTACACAGAATATAGTGCTTACAATTGTTAACCACAGAAGTAATTTGATAAAATAATAATTTCTGGCATTACCTATTAATGTCTCCAATCCTTCAGGTTTATGGTTCCAATTGTTTATTGACTAGAGTTTATTCCCATGTGCTTTTCAGATGTCAGTAAGTGGTATCAGCTCAGTCAACTCTTCACTGTTCAACATTATATTGTCAGCAAATCTAACTGTATGTCTCCCAGTTTCTTGTTTTCCTTAGTCATGAATCTGAATTCTGTATTCTGCAGTGAGTTTCATTGTTTTATTTGTTCCAGAATTAAAACCCTGTGTATCTGAATTCAATGCTTCTATGTCAAAAACAGACCACCCGTTGAGTTCATTTTCAGAAAATCTAGTGTGGTGATGCATAAGGACACTAAATGTATGATACTGTATCTGAGAAGTGTCATGATGTACTCTCTTTTTTTCCTTCATCCTTTGTTTTCTTTCGGTCTGTCCAAGTTAGAAAGGGAATCCCCCTGTGCTGCAATGATCTATGGTTAAGTGAAGCTTTTCTTTCCTGAATTGTTGCATGGCCCATAATTGTGCACGCTGGATCTTCAAGGTTACTGCATGACGTCTTAGAGGGAATACAGACTTATTAGAGAATTAAGCAGGCAGTTGAGCAGTTGATCCCTTTTTTTTAGATTCATAAATAAATACTGTACACTGTCATCATTGCTTTGTGGCGTTGTAATTTCAGTCCTAAGACAAAAGTTAAATCATGACCTTTCTGTGCACTTAGTAATAACACTATTTGCATTTACCATAAATATGGAATTTATTATCAGGAAAGAAAAAAAGGGCACTGGCTGCGAATGCTCTGAAGACAGCTCCCCTGGAGCTGTGAACTGTAGCTGTCTAAGGTTCAGCGCCAAAAGCTGCTAGTTTTGTAGAGAGCAACAGAATGTGTTACCACATAGCCATGTGTTTATTCTAAAATTGTAATAAATAATTAGCTTTCACTTTTATACTACAATGTGGCATATCTGTTTTTTTTTAACAACTTGGCTGATTTTAGAATGGAAACACATAAGGTGTTCCTCTGAGTGCAGTTAATATGTGATGTTAACGGTACTTACCAAGATAAAATATGCAGTGTCACCAGGATGGGAACACCAGCTCTGCAAGGCTGTTGCAATCCACAGGATCCTCTGTATATAAGCCAAGGTGAGCCATGATGTTAGCTTCGCCCAATCCAGTTCGGGGCTTCTGATTGCAATCGTATTGAGTGATTTTGAAATTATTAAACCAATGTAAAACTGTACAGGTGACAAGTTTAATTAATAATTAATAACTGCTTACACTTATATAGCACTTTTCTGGACACTCCACTCAAAGTGCTTTACAGGTAAGGGGGACTCCCCTCTACCACCACCAATGTGCAGCATGATGCGACGACAGCCATAGCGCGCCAGAACGCTCACCACACATCAGCTATCTGTGGGGAGGAGAGCAGAGTAATGTAGCCAATTCATAGAGGGGATTTTTTAGGAGGCCATGATTGGTAAGGGCCAATGGGAAATTTGGCCAGGCCACCGGGGTTACACCCTTACTCTTTTCGAGAAACGCCCTGGGATTTTTAATGACCACAGAGAGTCAGGACCTCGGTTTTACGTCTCATCAGAATGACGGTGCCTGTTTACAGTATAGTGTCCCCGTCACTATAATGGGGCATTAGGACCCACGTAGACTACAGGGTGAGCGCCCCCTGCTGGCCCCACTAACACCTCTTCCAGCAGCAACCTTAGTTTTTCCCAGGAGGTCTACCATCCAGGTAGTGACCAGGCTCACACCTGCTTAGCTTCAGTGGGTTGCCAGTTGTGAGTTGCAGGGTGATATGGCTGCTGGTAATTTTAGTTTTAGCCCTGTGCTCAGTTCTGGACCTGGGGTGCTATCTGCATGGAGGTTGAATTTTCTCATTTGTGTGACTTTCTTCCCACAGTCCAAAAAATATAGAGGTAGGTTAATTGGCTTCTGGGAAAACTGTCCCTAGGTACAGTATGTGTGAGTGTGTGTTTGTGTCTGCCTGCCCTCCGATGGACTGATGTCCCATCCAAGGTGTATCCTGCCTTGCTCGGATGGATCTGAGGAAGTCCATTAAGACTTCACCATGTTGTCACACTCATTGTCATTTCATGTTTGAATTTTAAACATGCATAAGCAATAATAAATAATAGAAATGTATTAATTGTTACTTTCCATTAAAGGCAAAGTAATTGCTTGTTTGGAAAGTGGCATTCTTTATCAATGTAATGTGATCCTTGCTAATTACACTATAAGGATTAATTTTTCTCTAGTCGTATTTTGATGGCTACAAACAAGGAATAAACTTTGTTAATTGAAGATTTAGGGACACCGGTAACTCATTTTTAAACTTGAGAAATTTTACAATGTTTCTTTTGTTGAATCATTCATAGCATAGGACTGAGAAATTGATACGTTAATGAGTAAAACATCTGGAAAGGAAAAGTTTAGTAGAGTGGATAATGAAAAATTATCATTGGTTTTACAATGATTTGTAAGTGTCAACAAAGTAAAACTGTTTAACTTAACAACAGAACACAGAACTACAAGTACCAAGAAATCACTTAACTTAATGTTGGTCAGGTATGTAATGTGTTCTTTTTTTGTAGACCACTATTTAGAGAGAACAGTTTTTTATTTCAAAATGAAACATACTGTAGACCACATCCTGTGGAAATGACCTTTTAAGTGAGTTAGTTCAACAGTGAGTGTGATAAAAGAGCTGTGCTCTTTGGTTGTATTGTGTAGTTTTATACTGTTTATTTCTGTGAAATAAAAACCTTTATTGAAACCCAACATAATGTTATGTCAAATTCAATTTTCACGGTTACTGGCAATATAGCGCTAGAACCACAGTAATTTATTTCTTGAAATTGTTCATCTCGGTTTTGTATTCTAGGCTGGTAGATTCTTTAAGGCTATCTTAATAATAACCTTGCTACCACAATAATGATATTAATAATTACAATCTTGAAAATATAGCAGGAAATAAAGATAATTGAGAAAAAAATAATGAAAAGACAAAAAATATAATAAGAAAAAAAATATGTGAGATAGGCTTGCAAAATAGAATGAGAAGTACAGGTTAATTCTTAATTTGGAAGCAGAAGGCATCAGAAGTAATTAATGTTTTTATATTGAGAACAGGCTATTGGACTGTTTACATTTTCAAGCATCTTTTATAGGAAAAAAACAAGAAGATAAATATCTTGTGCTTTGGTGGTAGACAAAAACAAATATCCTTAAATACTTAAATATTCTGGTACATCTTCATCATGCTCTTTATTTTATGTGGCACCTTTCATGGTATATCATCTCAAAGGAACAAGAAACATCTCTTGAGATAGATATACAAAAAATAATGCAGGAAATTATGTATAATTAAAAGATAGATAATGAAAATCAGTTCTAAGACAGAATTCAAAAGTGTTGACTAACTTTCTAGCTCTAATGTTGGCTGGGAGTTCAGGTTAACGCTGAAACATCAAAACAGAAAAATCTCAATCTAGTGTTTTTATTAGCTTGTATTGGGATCTGAAAGAAGGCAAGAGTACAAAGACATAGTATGTACTGTAGGTGTGTAGGGAATTAACAGTTCACTGTTGTAGTCAAGACCGAAACTATTAAGCCATTGTAGACGATCAGCAGAATTCTGAATTTTATTTTAAAATCTACAGGAAGCCAGTGCGAGGAGCTTAATATAGGTGATACATGCTCCTCATGCATTTTAGTTTTGGTTTCAAATCAGAGGAGTGGAGTTTGGAACATGTTGCAACTCGTTAAGCTCATGCTTTGATACACGAGCAAGCACTGCAATACAATAATTGTCACGATTGTAGTCCCTCCTCCTTAAGGGCGCTCCGGCTCTTTTCACTTTGGACTTATTCTGTGCACCTGCCCCTTGTTCCAGCCTCCTTCCCGTTCCCTTTAAAAGCCAGACACTCAGTCAGTTCCGGGCTCTGCATCTGATTTCTGTATCGTGCAAACCCGGGTCCGGATGAGTCTGGCGCCGTCATGGTTTTAAGTCTTTGTTCCTGTTTCCCTTGCCGGTTCCGACCCAGTTCCTGATTTTATCTCCTGTTTCGGATGGATCGTCTGGCCATGGACTCTAGCTTGTTTTTGGATTCCCCGTCTGGATTATTTTTGGATTGTTTGCCTCGGCCACACCTCCCCCGTGCACCAACGCACTGCATGGACACGCCCCCCTGTTTTCATCCCCGTATCCCTGCACGACTTTTTCCCCAGTGTTTCCTCACAATTCTGGATTGTGTCGTCCGCATAGGGTCTGAAAGAACTGTCCGTTACAATAATCAGGCCTGGAAAAGACTAAAGCATTCATTAGCTTTTCTGCATTGGAACAACTGGATATGTACAATTTTACGAAGATGAACAAAAGTTATTTCTTTACAAGGCACCAGTTAACATGAGATTCAAATACCAATTTGCAGTAAAAAATAACCGCAACTATCACGGATGTCGGAAGGGCAAGCCGTGGAATGACAAGGAGACCAGTAAAGACCCTATCCGTAGCGGTAAAAGGGGCAACATGGGGGTTAGCCCAGGCTCAGGGGGTCAGACGATGTCAGTAAGAAACCTATGCCCTCAGGTTACGGAGAGGAGCGACCTGGTACTAGTCAGGTCACAGGGCATCTGTACCCTCAATGCTGAGCCAGGAGCAGAGCCGACACAGGAAGTAAATAGACTACACAACAGGACAAGCCAGAAGCACATGGATAATCACAGGGAACTAGTACCAGGACAGAAGTAGAGCGCCCTCTAGGTGTACAGGGTGTGACACCAACTGAGTACTTGATCTTATTCCAAACTAAGGCTGACACATTTGTTCTACCTGATAAGGAGAGTGAACATAACTTATATAACATAACTCGTCAGAGATGGTATAAAGTTGTATGCAAACTGTGACTTACTTACAGCCTTTGAGCCTTATAAAATACAGCCACATCAAATCATGTGTCAATCGAAATTCTTTAATTAATTGTTTAAAATGCTTTTTGGTATGCTGTTTGGATTGAATTGAAGTTGGATTCAAAATATCCTGACTGTCATTTAATTAACGTTTTAAATAATATATTGCACTACTCTGTATTTCCTAATGGGTCTCACTGATACTCCGAAGTATGCTCTGTGCCCTCAAGGAGCAAAAGGATTCTTTCTATACATGAAAGACTTCAACTGATTCCACTCTAAGGTCAGGAATGTTAGGATTTAACTTCAATGGAACTTCAATGTTATCTACTATTTTAGGGGAAAACATCTCCAGGGTTTATTTTGTTTGAGAAGGGACAGTCCTGGGCTGGATAGTTGTGGTGGGTGCCATCAAAGTGCTCCTTGAACACTCCCCTAAATTCTGCTATCCGATGGGGATTTTCCTGAGGTCCTCTGTGATTGGGGAATCACAGGACTTATGGAAGTTAAGGATGTACGTCTGGGAGGGTGGATAGTTAACCAACCTGTGGAGAATTATAGAAATGGCAGCTGGGGGCAAGTGCTCTTTAAGCATTTCATTACACCTCAAATTGACTTCTAATTATGTCACATATATTTTGAGGATATGATGTCACTAGTAAAAGGCTCAAGTACAATAACAGAAATGTAATACAGGAAAAACATGTTAATGGAGAAAAAGTGCAAAAGAAGCACAGCTCTTACAACAGAAGTAGGAAATAATTATTTGTAAAATACATAATATCTGAATATAATGTAAATGAATATAGAAAATTAGGCAGAAATGTTAAGTATAAAAATCTAATTTAAAGGAATTTTAAAAGAATGTGTTCTGTTCATGTTTATCTTTTTTTTACCTCAAAGCCTAGTGTGGTAAGGTAGAACACAAAGATATGAAATGTTATTTTGTGTTGCTGTTTGGAGGAGCAATTAAACTCTGGACAAACAACCTGCTCCAGTCTAAATGCTGTCATTAATCTTTGTTTTTTTGTTGTTTGTTTCACTAATGGAAAAGAGACAGCTGCATCCATCATGCAGTACCTTACTCTGATAAATCGAGGGCAAAAATAAATGATATCTAACTTTCTGAAAATCTGCTTCAGGTATATTTTATAAAAGTGTAATAATCTTTCTATATAGCATAATAAAACTTATTATTATTATTATTATTATTATTATTATTATTATTATTATTATTATTATTATTATTAAAAACTAAGAGGAGGTTATTTGGTGCCTCAAGCTCATTTGGTTTATAATAGCTAATAGCTAATTTATCCAGATCTTAAGATCTTATCCAGTCCTTTTTAAGAAAAGCTAAGATAGAAGTTTTGACAGCATAATGTAATTGCTTGTCTTAGATTCCCATCAATATTATTATTATTGTAAGGAATTTTCAGAAGGCACTCTCTTTATAGGAATCTTTCAATGGCCTTTGAATGTATCAAAGTACAATACCCTTAGACCTTATGAGAAACCAACTTTTCAACACAACTCTTGCTGTTGTTACTATAAGTAACAGTATTGCTTATGCGTGTGCATCACTGAGTAAAATGACAATTTAGTATTATCATTGCAGGTGACTTGAGTGCTACCATCTAAACACCTAAACATTAGATTATAACCTTTTTAAGTATGAATAACGTTTATACAGTACGTACTTTAGAACATACTGTATGTGTAATTGATGAAGTATTTTACTTTGGCCCAAATCGATACACTTTTTTAACCTCCCAAGATTCCCATTCATTCAGAAAGCATGCTTAGTAAGAAGGGATGGATTTGTAGAGGTAATTCCTGTGGAGAACTTGGACTTAAACTATTATTAAGATGAAAGCACAAATTAGATACAAACGACAACCAAATGCGTCATATTTAATGGAAAGCAGCTAACAAAATATGTATTTGATCAATTTAGTATATTTTATAAGACATTTTGCAAATAAAAGTCATGAATGTCTGTTTTAATTTTTCTGTAAAAATAGTATATCCTTGTTTCCAATTCTTTGATAAAATCTGTCAGTATAGTAACACAATGTTTTTTTCAAATAGCATATATAAGATGAATACCAATGTTTCCTTGAAGTATTTTTTTATACAGTATATCAACATTGTAATTCAAATCAGGTTATGCTTCAGTTATGAGCAAATAGACACAGTATCAAGTCTTTTATAATTCACCTTTACAGTACATTCTTTTAATTTTTTTCCAATAAAAGCCAAACGATTTTCAATTAATTCTGGTTTCATGCAAAGTAAACACAAACATATACAGTAAGTGTATCTTATTTGAGTACATCTGAGTGTATAATGTTCATTAAAATTGAAACCCTTTTGGAATATTGGATTTCAGTTTTGTATATTATGGGTCCCAGAACTGACGTGAAAGTAAGAATAAAATAATGAAGCATAGAGTAGGGCTTTCAGCATTTGAGACTGAAGTCACAGTGCTGTACTGTTTCCCACATTACAATCTAAAATGTTTTTAGAATCCTTTAAACTACTTGAATAATCAGAACACTACAGAAATGTTCTGTTCCAACTTACTACCTCAAATAGCACCAACTTACATTAGAGCGATTCTGATTCAATATCACCTGATGCCACAGAACTCTGGAAATGTTTCTCTAAAAGTGAAACAGCATTACTTACAAAATTTTGGGACGGTTCTTACATATATCAGGCAATTCTGTATGCCTGTACTTCCATAAAACTGCCACATTCTAATGATTTTGGAGACGTAACCTCTGTAACAGTCAATCAACAATTGTTGTACCTTTAGCTTTCCAACAGGGTTTTTAAACTGTAATTTAGTTTCACTCTCTCACTAGTCCGTTTGCTGTGATTTCCCTTTTCCTTTTTTGCTTCTGTTATGTATTATACATGTTGGTGTGTGGTATTATACATTGCGTTTAATTTCTGGAAAAGTTCATACAGTATTGTGCTATTATCACCACCATATTCTTTTCATGTCCATACTGTGGTGGGGAGTAGTTTCCTCTTGGGTGCAATACTGATGAAATGTACAATGCCATTCACAGAAGGTCAGCCTCTTACACATAGCGAGATAGTTTAAGCTAAATTGCTGTCAGCATAAAATACATTTATGAAATCCCCATTGCCTTTTGGGACATATAGAGGATGAGCTCTAGTTCAAGAAAAACTTAATTCATTTGAAGAGAGTTGCAACACTCAACTCTGGAGTTAATCAAAGTCGATACTCTTGACAGCAGAATTAATAATGCACATGAACCTGTTATGAAATGTTTAGCATATTATGGGTGACAAGCTGGTCATAGTACATGAGCACCAACTTTTTCAGTGCCCTGAGGCCCAACAATTGATACATCAGTAATGCTGGCTAACAGTGGCCAGAGGGAGACTCTAATGTCCTCTGCCCAGAGGCCTCCTGCACTCACTGTGATTGATGGCTTTAGATAATAATTCTTCTAAAAGGTTTAATATTTTCTATACCACTCACTCCCTGTAATTGGAACCCTGTTCATTTAGTCAATAGAAAAAATAAGGGTTTTATTATGCAATTGATGATTGGAACCTCAGTGCCCCATCTAGGGTGTCATGCCCGACATCCCTCCCTAGAGGGTGCTCCACTGCTCCCATTATTGTCCTGGTGATTGTTAAGATCCCCAGGTGTACCCTCTTAGCTTTATTATTTAAAGACTAGCTCTTTCAGTCCTCGGTAAAGATGTCGCGAGGCCCACCTAGCACCAGGAAACCCTATGTCTGTCTTCTTAGGGCACAGGCCTCATCCCCGACACCTCCCGCTTCCTGAGCCCGGGGTCTGGAGGATCTCGCCTCGTCACCCTTGGACCTCCATGTTTAACCTTGTCGTGTCCCAGGATGGAATCCTCGTTGTTGGACTCTCAGACTGTGCCCTGACCTGCCCTTGGACCCGTTTGGATTTGGATGCAGTTCTGTCTTCCCCGTTCACTGTCTCACAGATGGTCACTATTATTTTGTGCACTATTAAACCCCTGTGTGTTCCCTTTTACCACGCCTCCTGTTTTCTTCAGCTCTTACCGCATCAGTCCGTGTACGCGACATAGGGGAATGTTTATTATTCATATATAATATATGAATATATAACAACCAAAACAAGCAATTTTCAAAGCTGAACCATTTTCTGTACATTTAACCTGGTTTGTGATAGTTTAAGGAAAATCTGCATTGGTTGGTGTTCCTTGATACCAAAAAATAATAATAGTAATACAATTGTATTAATGGTATTTCAAGAAGTGGCAACATGGTATGGAAATCCTAAAAACTTAATTGTATTGTACATTTAAACACACCCAGAAAATGTAAATTATATTGTTAAAATTTGAAGTATAATCACCTTTTCCTTCCTTAGTTTTTTATATACAGTAGTACAGTTACTGAAGTCTGTGTATACACAGATAACTTCTGTGTCTCAATCAAATATAAGACTACTTATTAATTGACAAGTAAGTAAAAGTGATGATTTTTCTGGGAGAAGAAAGCATGAAAAGTATTTTGTATCAGAGGAAAAAAGTCATACTTTTTTGTTACAAGAAAAGGCCGCCATTTTTTCAATTTGGATTTTGCCAACTTGGTTAATAAATACCCTTAATTTGAAAATTAAGCCATGTCATTTTCTTGGATCAACAGAATATGTAGTGTATATACTGTACATCACTTAGGACAACATCTGTTTTTACAAAAGTAACTGGTTTCACAGCAGTGGTAATTGAGTAATGCTAGCTTAAGAAAAATGGGCAAAAGAAACCAACAATTAAAATGTGCTACTCTTAACCACAGAATAAATCCATTTTATTACAGCTACAAGCAATGCAATGGCCAGTTTCAGCAAATACTATATTTATCCCAAGATTCGAATCAAATTCTTTACTCTTAACTGAAACTGTACATAGCTGACAAACCCACTATTCAGACTTTTAGTATAAGGTATCACAATCAGTGTGTCACTTGTCTGCAGATAAGTCAAAAGATGTTAGAATAAAACTTCCCCCCTCCCAGAAAAGATAATGTCTGCAGAAAAGCAAGGTGCTGGATAAAAAATAGTTTTGAGACTGTCAGAGGTCACATAGTGGCTTCATGTTCTATATTATTATACCTTAAGAAACAAGTCTATGGTCTATTTAAATTAGGTCAATGGATCACAGCCATTGGCCTTATTGCCTCAGTGGACAGATTGTGCTCTCAGAAATTTACTTAAAATGAACGTTTTCATGTATGGTCATTTTACATTACTCTGAGTTAGACACAGTTGAACCAAATATGTTTTTGTTATAATAAGATCCAATGATGAAACTGCTGCATAATTTTTTATTTTATGCAGATTTTTATATACAGTATATTATTTATTAAATATGTGACCAACTCTGTATGCTTCAATAGTTGATAAAGGAATAAATGATAGCATCATAAGTAATTAAGCCTGCTTTCTTTCACACAGAAACCTTTGTGATGGTCAGTTGATTTGATTGAATTACAGTAAATAGCAACTGTTTCATTTAAGTAATTCAAATTAATACATCTTTTAAATTGATTCACTAAAAATACTCTAAAAGAGTTTAGGAGTTCAGGTGTTTATTCCTTGACTGTAAAGCATTTTTTAAATGTCGACTTAAAAGTTTTTATTGTCTGTTTGCTGTTAAGTGTGAAACTAATCAAACTGTAAAAATATACTGTTTTCGGAAAATGAATGCACTCTGAAAAAACGGAAAAACGTTCTAAGGACTTCAAATGTAGGCTCACACTAGAAATGTGGATATTGCTTTTTGAGACCTCTACAACCAAAGGATTAGAATGGCCTTTCTTTTTTCTTAAAAGAAACAGGATTAAGGTGCTCTGCTCATGATTATTTGTCTTGTTTATTGTTCTTTAAAGACACCTCAATTGGGAAACAAATTTTAGAATTACTGTTTTAGCTGTTTGGGACTCTGTATATGAGGAAAGCATGCTCTAATTGGGATGATTTAATGAGAGAAATACTATAGGGATATCCCTCGCCCTCATATTTCAGAATATTTTTGTATGTTTGCTAGTTCTGTAAAATAAACCTCTGTCAATACTGAAGGGAATTGTGAAAGGAAAAAAATCTTCTCAAGGTATTAAAGGCCTTGTAATGAGTAGAAAGAACTGAAAGAGTGAAACTCGTTTCTGAGTTTTAATATAATGCACTGTCACTTCATTAACTGTTGATGAACTAGAAAGAAAAACATCCAATATAGTCCACAATGAAGAAAAGACCGAGTGATGAGTCTTAAAATCAATTTTAAAATAAGCGGTACTCTTAAGACAATATAAAAAATGTACTATGTATGGTAAAAACATTACTGTAGATAGTCCTTCATGGTTCTGGAGTGAATCTTAAACAGACACAGCATACTGTCATGCCCTCTGCAGCCAGAGGGCGATCCTTCTCTGTCCTGTCTCTCATTTCCGGTTCTTTGCTGTCCTTCCGGTGTTTCTCTCTCTCTGGGGCTATATATTTCTGGGTCTTTTATTCTGCCTTTGCTCAGCATTGATGTTCGGATGTCCTGAGACCCGCCTAGCACCAGGTCGCCCCACGTCCGCTACCTAAAGGCATAGGTTTCTATACGGCATTCCCTGAACAGCTGAGACCAGGTTAACCCCCGCCTCGCCGCTACACATAGGGTCCGTCCTTTCCGACATCCGTGACACATGCAGCAGCATATAGAGTTTTTCAGAATAAATAGGACAGGTTTGGGTTATGTAAATGTATGGAAACAGCAGATAAGACCAAAAAATTGAACATCATATTAATACTAGCATACAGTATAAACCTGCAATAAAAGGGGAGTGATTTGTTCAAAATCAAATGCTTATCAAAATTTTATACATTGCTTTTATTTACATGGGAAAGAAATACAGTTCCACTGTATCCCCCTGCATTGGATCCACTACAACAGCAGGACTAAAAATCCACATACATTACATAGACATAACCAATGAAGACTTTGGACATGATCCGCAGGATTCCCAAAGATTTCCACCCATTTTTTGTCTGTGCTATACCCTGAAGCAGGAGATTAGACTTAAGACGTATGTTGCATAATTTATCCTTCAATGATCTGGAGTCTCCATGGTTATTTTGTGTTCTTTGTGTATTACACGCATATTTGTATTTTCTGAGCATGCTGAGATATTATAAAAATGTTATCACTACTATTTGCCATGTTACATCAGGGGATGCATATTGATTAGCTGCAGTGTTGTAAGTCATGGAGATATTAATTATGAACTGTGTGCATTATCATTAACTGTTATGTTACCAAGATTGTGCATTGTGGATTATTTTCTCTTGCTATTAGTTCCTTGTTATATACAGTAAGTGTAGTTTTTTAGTCATTTACTTTTCTCTTTTTAAAGGAAAAGGGACCATTTAATCTGCTCTTCTGACTTCAGATGTGTATAATATGTAATCATTACAGAGTTCTGTTTGTTTGTGGAAAAATAATTCTACCCCTGAGGGCTAATACACAACCTAAAATAGAGCTCTACAGTACATACTGTAGGTTTTTTTTTTGCTTTACTTATTTTTATGAAATCAGATATTTGGGCAATATAAAACTTTCTCAACATGCAGAAACCTCTGAACTTCTGTTCAGGAGCACAGAAAATATTAATTTCCCTTGTAGCAATGGAGATAATATAAAAATCGAGTTTATTTTAGGAACATACAGTACATGCTGTAATACTTCTAATTGTTCTTTACAAGGTTATCATATACTAGCTTAGCAGGTCTCCTCTGCTTTAAATTTCTTTTGAAAATAGAAAATTTACATATGTAAAAACAATTCAAACCAAAATGAATTCTATTTATAAATATATTTCAGTCCACCAAAAGGTCCCGTGTCTTCGCTGTAAAGTGGTCCCAACTGCTTTGATACCATTTTTGTAGTTGTTGTGGTTTGAGGGTCTCTTGACACGTTTGTTTCCATAATTTGACTTTTTAAAGATGGTGATTGAATATTGGTCTGAAAGGTGTTTTTACCTAAGGACCTCTCAAAGCACAGTCAAGCACCAATAGAACTCCCATGTAACAGCGTTTTGACTGCATCAACAGCAGCACTCCAAGCCTCCCTGTCCTCCTCCTGGCACAGCGGATCCAGAGAGTCAAGAGCTCCATCTAAATTATGTCACAAAAGGCCAAGATCTAATGATGCCAGGAAAGGGAATATAGAGGATCCTAATACACTGTCGCCATTGTTACTTTTTTTTAACCTTCAGTCAGACCAGCCAACCAATATTGAAAGTATCTGCCCTGGGTGAAAATAGAAACAATATTTCATGTTCTCAGCACTGCATGCATGAATTTGAGTAACTAAGACAATTGAAAACCCTAATAAAGAGTCTATATTACTTTCAGGAAAGTTTCTCTTCATTTAATTTTTAATTGACAATAAAATGTGTCTTATGAAGTGTTGTAAAACCAAGGATACATTAATTCTCATTATTTTTTTCCTATGGCACGGCTGCAATTTAATGTCATTCTCTTCATTCGCACAAGCTCCACAATTATTATTGTTTACAAACATCATCACAAAAGTGATTGCACTTGAGGGTCACAGATAACCAGAATGTTTAATTTCTTGACATTAACATTTCAAACCTTCTCAGTTCTCGAATACCACATGCAAGGGACTGATAATGTCCATGCATAGACATTGACTTTGTCATTGCAGGGCTTTTAAAGGGTCTTATGTTTCTGTTTCTTTATTAATACCCAGATTGGGGCTTCCTATCCAGAATTTGATAGTGTGCGATTAATCTGCAGAATTGTTGTCATGTGTTCCCCTTTTTTCCCTATGTTTAATTAATATCTGTAATTACGTGTCTTCTATTTTGGCATACATCTGGAGTTACTGCTTTTGAAAACTGGATTATTGCGATATCAATCACTCTGAAACAAAAGTCACGCAAGCTCTACAATAATAAGGGAAGGAGCGGGAGGGGTCAAAAAAGCCAGATGATGATTTCAGCAGCAGGAGTCCCATTAATAAATGTGTCTAATGGTTGTCCAGAACTTTAACTCGTTGTCAGGGGATAATAACTGCTCTATTAGAAATGAAAGAAAAATAAATTAAGACCAAGAACAATGAAAGGTGTTTTTAGGCAGGTCTCGTGCTTAATTACATATAAGACTATCTAAGCACCTGTGCCTTTTTAGAATTCTAGGGATTCAATTCATTCCTTTCAGAATATATGGACGTTTTAATCATAGGAAGGAGCAGAAGCAGATTAAAGGCATGGCTAATTGCAAATGATTTATTTAGACCTCTCACAAGTGCTTTTGCAAGTATATAAACTTCCTCAAATGACACCTTGCCCATATTCACTGCAAAATTGCCTTTTCATTACAGAGTAAAACAGTTTTTGGACTTTACAGTATACAGTATGTAAGAAACCCCATAGACATAATTTATACTACAGTCCTACTAATGCGCTGATTGCGTTTGTACAACATCTTGATATTTTAAAAGGAAAATACAAGATAGTATGAAGATGTATAAGCAATGTTACCAAGGGTATGATTTTAAAAAGCAGTAATTTCTGAGCAAATATTAAAGGTATATACAGTATTTTCATCTTCCCCTGTTTCAAATAATTTCCTGTTTTTGAAAAAGTACTTGATAATTAAAAAAATACAACTGGTTAATAATGTAGGACAGTATAGGAATGGTTTTAAGACCTGCAACATTGTTGCATATTTGCTATTATGCAGGTTTCAATTTCGATTAAAAGAATTTACAACAAGGCTGTCCAGTTCTATTCCTGGAGGCCTGTGTGTATTTGGGTTTTCTTTCCATCTTATGTCTTAACTACCTTAATCAGATTTTCATTGGTTTAATTGGATCTTTTGTCCACCTTTTTTTGGTGCTGATTTCAAACTGACCTAGAAAATCTGCAGACACACTGGAGCACGAGGTGCAGGATTAGAGAGCTCTGATTTAGGGGGACCTGGAAGTGTCAAAAGAAGACATTTGCAATAACAAAGAAAGTATGTGCATTTATATTTTGGAAGCTGGACCACTGAACAGAAGACTGAACAGAAATTGTTGTTGCACCATAGTTTGAATGTGGGTAAAATGGCAAGCAAGGTACTGTATATACAGTACAGTAGTAACCCACTGCATCACTGCAATAAAATCAACTTTATAAAAAGTTAAATGAAAAGTTACTTTCAGAAACCACAAGACTTCCACAAATACTTTAAGAATAGTACAATTTAAAAAGAAACTGAAGTAATTTTATTTTTCGAAAACCTTATTTCAGGATTTTGATTTTACATACACATTCAAACTTCTGCTTTTGTGTTTACATTACTGTTTTTTGTAGCAGTTTAATAGCCACCTTTAGATTTACATGTTAATATGCCTACAGTATATGTAATGTAATGATAGTATGATGGATAAACGTCAATATAAAGCAATGTCAGTCTGCTTAAGGGCACCGATGTGCAAAATAATCCTTTAAATTCCTTTCATATTCTATGCACCGCACACAATTCGTGTCATCCATATTTGTTATGATTATTAATATTTTGGCTGCTGACTTACATTTTATAAAGCTAGTGACTGAACTGAAATCCAAATCGCTAACCACTATTCCCAACACTTTGTGAAGCATATTGATATTGTGCATGTATTTTGTATTTATTTTACTGAATGGCATTGATGCTTTTTTTTCCTACTTTGTCTCTGTCTAGTTTCACAAATTAAGCAGCTTTAATTATTGAGGAAACACGTCACATAAAAATGTTGAAATCACTTTACTATAGAATTCTATTGAGATACTGTTAAGTAAGTTTCTGTCTGAACTAAACATTTGAATAGAAATTTAAAGCTGTTTGTTTCATGCTTAAGGATTATTCTTAGCTGTATTTAAATCTCATTGAACCATGGTTTCAAACTACAATAAAAAAGAATCAATGGTTGTCATACATTTTAAAATGACTAAATTTACTAGCTTTTATATTTCCTTTGAGACTTCCAAGAGTGAATTCAAAGGACCTCTTTGTATGTTTTTGTTGTTTGTTTTCTAGCAATTCATTGGCTTTCTCGAAAATCAAGAAAGCAAGCTTTAAAACTAGACACAAAGCCTAGTTTGTTTTTAATTAAATTCAGTTTTACTTCACACATTTAAAGAAAACAAAAAACACATTTATACCTGCTCTTTAAATTCCTAACAAGTCATATTCAAGTTGCTTACAATTTAAGTAGTTTGAAATAACAGAAACAGAAAATAAGCCAGGTCTCATTAGATGTTTTTTATTTTTTCATTTTTTAAAAATCAGCAGAGGTAATCCTTGATCAACACATCTAAACAGCAAACTTTGAAATTCCATTTAAGAGCTCAAACAGGAAGTAGCATTCAGTTGTTATTGTGTAAAAAATCATCTGCTCATTTTATTACTGTTTCATCTAATCATGGGGTCATGGGGGAGCCAGATCCTATCTCTGCAAGCAACAGGAGATGGTGAGATATACACGGGATAGGACGCCAGTCCATTGCATGATTATATACAGTACAGTATATTTAAAGGAATGAGTGAAGGTTTGTTTCACGCTGAAAAGAGAAGAAAAGAAACACAACATTTAATCTGGTGTCACACCTGAAGAAGGCTCCATGGCCGAAACGTTGTGTTCTCTTTCTTCTTTTTTTCAGCAGGGAATAAACCTATTACTTGTTCCTTTGCAGCCTATGCATGCTGATGAAGCTACCAACCTGAACTATATAATATATATACGTATTAGGCTTGAAAAACACTCAGTGCAGTTAATCTCAGATTTTTTGGTAAGAAGTAAGAAAGTAGTAAGAAAACTTGCCATTATAAAGTGTGAGGCAGAAGGAACACATAATAAACCCAAATCAGCCAAGTGAAGGGTAGAGAATCGGTAACATATCAGCTACAGTACATACTCCTGCAGTAAGTCTTGAAGTACAGTAAATATTGCAATCCTGTGCTGTGTCCATCGTTATAGTTTTTATGTAACATAGCTTCTATGCATTGATGCTTTACATTTTACAGCTGCACTTCATATTCAGTATACAGTACATGTCTCCATTAATTGTAATACATTTTGCTGTGTCTCCTGATAAAAATTGGCCCTGGCGTGTGCTTGTGTGTTGTGTCTGTGTATGTCCTGTGATGGATTCTCATTCCATCCAGCCTTTTCTGGATTGCTTGCTTGTTCTGGCTCCCCGACGACCCTGTATTGGTTGTAGCATTTAGAAAAAGATGGATGTATTCCTTATACTGTATTTCAGGGTGTAAAAAATGTACAGTATTGCCTATGGATAGTAATTAAGTTGAGCATTTGAACTCTCTTTTGTAATAATGAAAGCATCATTCTGTTTGCAACAAAGTAAAAGTTAATATATCACAGAAATAAAAAAATAAAATGGCATATAGGTAAAAACAAATGAAATCCCCTCATCACTATAAGCACAGCAAAGCACAAGTTTACAGTATAACTGTGAAATTGAAAGGTTTTAGAATTAGTTACATTGTGGCAGAAAAATAAGTTAGTACTTGTTTTGCAGGTTTTGATATTTAGATTGATTTCCTGTCTTTCACAAAGGAGTGTTACAATTTAGCATCTAAGGAATTTGAAAAGGGCTGCTTTGGACAAAGCATAGTTCATTCTGTTGTATTTGATAACAGATCAACTGTTCAACAGTGTTGAACTTATTTTAAAATAAAGAATTCACATTAAGAATAAATAACCAAAAGAAAAGCATATTCTTGTATGTTATACCGTACATCTCTAAAGGACATCAGAAAAACAATATCTCATTAAGATCAAAACTATTAAATGTGTCTTTTTTCTCATCAGTTGCTAGAATGATCTTCTTTAACAACAAATTTATAATAATAATAATAATAATAATAATAATAATAATTGCTTACACTTATATAGCGCTTTTCTGGACACTCCACTCAAAGCGCTTTACAGGTAATGGGGACTCCCCTCCACCACCACCAATGTGCAGCATCCACCTGGATGATGCGACGGCAGCCATAGTGCGCCAGAACGCTTACAAGGATGAGATGAAAACAGTTAGGCCTACGGGTTTCCCCCCATGAGTAGGTCGTTGTTGCTATGCAGAAGTAAACTCTTGTGTGGCCACTCTACAGCTGCTGATCCTACTTTTCTGTGTCTGCGAGTTTTTGTTATTATTGATTTGTCATATCACTTAGTAGTACTGATACAGTCTAGTGATGGTCGGTGAATGGATGCTGAATTTCCCTGAAATTTTGTGTGGAGACTGTCTACCCTTTCTGTTTCTTCTGCATTTCATATTTGCATTATGACCCCCATAAAGTTCTCTATTCAAATCCCACCTCTTTTCCGTCTGAATTAGAGTTTGACTTAACTATAGAATTACCTGCTGAAGAAGAATATTCATATAATTTTGCTATATATATTTTATATATAATATATGTATAAATATACTGTATACATAGTAAGTGTGCTCTATAAAGCTTTCTATTTGCAATTATTGCTATTTCTGATTTTTATTAATATGAAAGATTAGTCATATACAGTATTTTATACAGCAGGATTCATAATAATAAACAAGTAATAGGTTTATTCCATGCTGAAAAGAGCAGAAAGGAAACACAACGTTTCGGTTGGAACATTGTGTTTCCTTTCTTCTCTTTTCAGCATGGAATACACCTATTACTTGCTCCTTTGCTGCCTACGCATGCTAGCACAGCTACCCACCTGAACTACTTCATTATAATGAATTTGTTTGAAAAAAATAATTGAACTTCTGGGATAGCTTCATATAAACCGTGGCACATACAGTAAGGCACACGACCAAACAGCCCCATTTAGGCTTTCTGAGCATAATTAATCGATATGTTAAAAAAGGTGTATTTCTATTTATGCTTTAACCACGGTGTGGGGCAGTATATGGTTGTTTCTGGACTCATAATTGATGGGTTGTGGGTTCAAGTCTTCTCTGTGGATGCTGCTGCTGTATGTTGACAGAGGTACTTTACTGCAGTTGCTCAAGTCCAACCAACTACCTGCACGAGGACCACCGTTTGCTGGGGATAGTCTCTGTGAACTGGCATCCCATTCATCTGGAAAGTCATATGCTCTCTGTTTGCTTAACACCATGGAAACCAGGATAAGACCCGGTGTGAAGAGCCATTGTGGTTCACATACTGTATGATCTACCTTTATGCCGTACGTTAACAATGGATAAACCAAAAATATTCATATCATTCATGACTCATAGAATAACATATTTTAAGCAGAAATGGAAAGAGTGATCTTAATCCCAGCTAAAAACAGGACTCAGATGCTACCTTTGCAAGGTCATGTGATGATACACAATGTTAAAGTGGTACAAATGGGCCATTTCAGTTTTTGCTTTTATCTTTCAATCTGTTGGCCAGCACCAGAAAAAAAAATGTCCTGTAAAAAAATATCCAATTACAATTTTAAATATATTTTTAATATATACAGAACAGACCTTTACCCATAGGATTATATAGGCAACTTAGACACAAACCTTGGGCTGAGGGTCAACCATATTTCTATTTTGTTCACAGTGTATACTGTGTCTGAGGTTAGAACACTAGATGGCACTTTTGTTGTATTGTTCTACAGTATTTGTCATGATATTATCAGTTTGAATTATGAAAGAAAACATTTTGGTTGCTTTGTTGTTAAATGTCTGCCTAGATTTAGTGATGCCCTTGTTTTGTAACAGTGAAGTCAAAGTAATCTTTTAAAAATATTTCTGTTACGTGAGAAGCGCTTTATGTGTTACATTGTTTGGCACAGGCATTTTAAAATTTAAATTACTTTAGTCTGAGGAGCATCTTAATAATATATTTCTTTATTTTATCAGGCAAAATGAGTTTAATTAAACACGAACAACCCTCAGAACCAGACTTCTGAGAGCAAGCAAATGTTTCTCATTATTTTCTCCATCACCATAAGATGCAGAAATGCATTACTATAGTAAATAGTGGAGGTGAAACTGAATCTCTTGATTTAAACAGATTCAGATGGCACATACTCTACAACATTTACCTCTTCCATATAATTCCTGGGGCTATATATTCTGGCATCATCTTAATGGCTTTTTTTGGCTGAATAGAAAAATCTTTCGTGACATCGATGGAATTCTGGAATTTCCATTCATCCATTTTATAGCTTGATAGAGTACATGGCCATGGGAGAAGCCAGTACCTAACTTGGCAAGCAAGGTGCAAGGCAGGATACACTCTGGATGGGAAACCAGTTCATCCCAGAGAAAGATACTGTACAAACACACTTACCCAGGCTCAATTTTACAGAAGCCAGTAAACCTACCCATACTGTATGTATTTGGACTGTGGGAGGAAGCCCATGCAAACATGGGGAGAACATGTACATGCTGTAATAAATGAATGCAAACATTCCCTTCTAACAAATCCTGCATAAAGTCATCTATTCAAGTATACATATTGCATCATGGAGTGATAAGCACTGTATTAATATTTGAAGAATAATATGTTACTCTCATTTAGCCAACTAGACATATTAGCATGATGTATAGAAGGTGTATCTTCCAGTTTTTCCATACATCACTATTGCTCATTAATATTAATAAAAAGTCATCACTATATTTAATTCTGACGGTCCCTTTTTATGAGCTAGCAAAAATCCGACTACACCTATTTTTTGTGTATGTTCTCAAACTGACTTTTGATAAAGGAGTTAAGTCTGCACAAATGCCCAGTGGATATACTACTGGTCCCATGTCTATTGCAGACACTAATGCTTCTCACTTTAGGAGGTCTTGATTCAGTAATATACAGTTAAGTGATTAATTCTACTGATTGAACTGAACAGGCCCAGACTCAGGATATTGGAAAGAGCAATCTATCAAAAATGGTACTGTTAATCTTAGCTAAAGTGACACAACTCATTCCAGCTGTGACCAACAGTATTGCTCAAATGTAATCATTGTTGTTAGTACAAAAGTTCACAACAGTTTTGTCATTTGTCAGTTAACTGAGCAATGCATCAAATAGGCTTTGAGTGATACAACATGAAGCTACAGAGCAAAAAAGGACTTTTTAATGTGAACATCTTGCTTATGAAAACTTAAGTATGGAAAAGAGAGAGAATATATATATATAGCATATTATGTCAATTTTATACAGGTGTGAAATGCTTTAAATGTTATCCTTCGAAATACATCAGTGTATTTGGACAATAAAACTTTTTATAATTTTATAATTTTATGGTGGAATCTGATGCAACTTCAAGAATGAAAACTTACAGGTACACATGACTCATCAGCTCATCAGAGAATTCAGCAATAGGATGTCCAGTGTAGGCATCACCTCTCAAACACAGACACTACTTTTACAAAACAAGTAATGTACTGTTTTGTGGCTGAAAAGGCTGAAAAGTAAATATTGTACAGTATATGAGGTAACGCCATTCCTCATTCAAGCTCGTACCATATAATAGTAAAAAATATTCACTGTATAACATCTACAGTATATCATTATACTGTAGTTCAGCAAATATGCCATAATTTATACTTCTTTGTCTTCTCGGTTATCATCCTTAAGACAAAAAAAGTCTATTAGCCTAATAAAGACACATGACATTCATGTTCTATAATCATATGAAGGTCTAACACACATTTCAACTTGATCACAATTTCTATTTTGCGCATGTAAGAAAAAGAATGTGTTCTTGGATTATCTCCTATAGACATTTCAAAATTAAATATGAAATAACCTAAAATTAAAAAAAAGTGCTCTTGTTGTGATACTCTGTTCGAAAAACAAAAGTTCTAGAAATGGTGTCTGAATTTTCAGCGTGCTTGGGGGAAGATTCCAAGTGACTGTGTTAATTTGTCTTCTCTGCGGTAGTGGGTTTTTTTCGCTTCACTTGATGTATTTTCCTCACATGAATTTATAAACTTTTTTTTGACCTGTTTTTCTGTTGCCTCAGGCTTTTTATGGTATTCATAAGCTGTCAAGCGTTGATGAGAAACTAGAGAAAATACAGAATCGTGGGCAAAAGTTTTCAGACCCTTTTATGGAACATATTGAGAGTAGGCATTATTAAAAACATGTCAAATCACATCATGTGATTGGATAACACTGAAACTGTTATTGCATTTGTAAAATTTTGCTACTTTCTTTGTGGTAATCTTTTGTGCACATTTTATTTTATGCAGCAATTATTAGTCTTTCCCACTATTTTCAAAAACTTTTACACATTCTGTAATCCTCATTTTCTTTGTTTCAGTACATAGGCTCACTGTTCTATTATGTTTTAGTGCAAAGAGGCTGATGCTCCTTCCTCATTACACTTGAATGACAGTAAGGCTTAAGATTAAGGTTATAGTGATGGTCCTGAAAGGACAAGAGATTGCCAGTCACTTCCAATGAAAAATGTTTTTTTTTTTGCAGCTGACGTAGTGTCCAGAGGACAATAACATTAGCTGCAACCATCATTTCTGGCTGCATATGACATTTATCAAACAACACAAAATAAACAGCACAGGAATTTATGTGGTTAGCTTATCCATTTATTTTCACTGATCTGTAAATGGTTATCTTTTGGCTACAATACATGATTTAACAATTATGAGCCATCAAATTCTAAATTAAGGAGATGTGCAATCTCATTAAAATTCAAAGTTCACTGTTTAAAATTCTGCAGCTTTCAGGCCCAGAGGGAGAAACGGTGGTGTTGCAAAGAAAAAAGAAAAGACATGAACCGAGAGCACAGATTTAAAAGGACTTTGTGTGGAACTAAATAAAACACAACAAAATTGTAATTGTGGGTGTTTCAAATGGTATTTAATTAACAAATCAGAAAGGAAGATGATGGTGGGGCCTTGGGTTCAATTCCAGGTGTACAATCTGCATGGAGTTTGCATGTTCTCCTCATGTTCGAGTGGGTTTCCTTCACGTGAGCCAGTTTTCTCACAATTCAAAGACATACTTGTAGGTTGTTTAATTGACTTCTGGAAAGGTCTTGGTGTGAATGTGTATGTGTCTGTGTCTGTCCTGTGATGTACTGGGGTGGAGCAGTGGCTCTGTGGCTAAGGCTCTGCGCCTGTGGCTGGAAGGTTGCCAATTCAAATCCAGCAGGTGGTAGAGGAATCCTACTCTGTTGGGCCCATGAGCAAGGCCCTTAACCCCAACTGCTCCAGGGGTGCTGTACAATGGCTGACCCTGTGCCCTGACCCTATCTGTATGTCTGTGTGTCTCGTGGAGAGCAAGCTGGGGTATGCAAAAAGGCAAATTCCTAATGCAAGAAATTGTAAAGGGTTAATAAAGTGATGTTATTATTATTATACTGGCATCCCATCCAGGGTGTATCCTGCCTTGCTCCTTTACTCAATGAAATACTGTATGAATCCTGAATCGAATAAGCGATTTTTTAAAATAATAAGATGTGACATGCAAAAAATGTAATGCGTCTTCACAAATGTATAAATCAGCATTTTGAACAAACTGTACTGTACATGTCCTTATATCCCAATATCTGTTTATGTCTTTGTTCACATTGAACTGATACAAAAAGCATTGAGAACAGGTATTTAAAATGACAAGTAAATTTGAAAGATAGGTATTTACAGTTTTTAAAAATATGTATGAGACAGAATCAATTAATTGCCAGTACTCTATAGTTTCTGTGGCTATAGTCTTATATTCGTATGTGTTTTTTTTTATTTTACAGAGTATTGTTGAAACGTTTTATAATTTAGCACAGGGCATACACACTCCTAACTTGCTTTGATAGTCTGTTTATAAATGCCAGTAAATAGTGATCCAGCTTGGTTGGAACGATTTATTACTGTTGGGTGAAAAATGCTATGCAGTATGTACCAAAACAATATCAGATATTTTACTCACTTTTCATTTTAAAGCATCATTCTCTTAGCCAGATTTGAATAGTGCAAAACAGATTATCAGTGCAATAACAGAAAGTCTAATATTCAGTTAAATCACAAACTGACATTCTATAAAAAGTAAATTAAAAGTCCTCATAGATGTTCTCATAAATATTATCAGACAGCCAGAGGGTGGTGATTTATAATGAAATAAATCTGAAAGCACACAGTACATTTTTTAGTTATGTAAGAGAAACAAAACTTGAAGCAGCTCTATTGCAGACCTGCTGAATTTCATTGTTCATTGGTCATGTACTAAGCTCTGACATGTACTGTATATGTCAAAATAAAGTGATGCTGGAGAAAAGGGTTTTGCAGAAGCACCAACAATAGAAAACCGCAACTGGTGAGACTGCCTTCACTTTACTGTGCCAGATGAAATGACTTGAATTAGGAAATGGCTATTGACAGGCAGCTGGAGTGGACAATGTGGTGAGAATGGGGCAAATGGCACTGCATACTGCTGTGAGTAGAGCAAAATGAATTACTTGCTCTTTATTGTTATACTGTACAGTAAGTCACTAATAAAAGTACTCCAGGCCTCCCCTAGGCTTATGAGCAGAAAATTCTTTTTTTCAAAATGAATTACATATGAGTGTTAATCTTCTATAAAATAAGTATTTTCTAATGTATTATTTGTTGTTCCTGATTTCTCTTTATTTATTTTCTTGGGTGGGGGGAATTGACAGTAAAAAGACATATGTTTTTCCTGAATGTTCGTGACTTTAAATGTATTTCAAACTGCAGAGTCTCTAACGTGTAACCAAAATTGAAGGATTTTTTTAAAAAAATTCAAAGACCGTTTCAGGATGTTGTCTAATTAATAATAATTGCTTACACTTATATAGCTCTTTTCTGGACAGCCCACTCAAAGCGCTTTACAGGTAATGGGGACTCCCCTCCACCACCACCAATGTGCAGCCCCACCTGGATGATGCGACAGCAGCCATAGTGCACCAGAACGCTCACCACACACCAGCTATCAGTGGGGAGGAGAGCAGAGTAATGTAGCCAATTCACAGAGGGGGATTATTAGGAGGTCATTAGTGGTAAGGGCCAATTGGAAATTGCACCCCCTGCTGGCCCCACTAACACCTCTTCCAGCAGCAACCTTTGTTTTTCCCAGGAGGTCTCCCATCCAGGTAGTGACCAGGCTCACACCTGCTTAGCTTCAGTGGGTTGCCAGTTGTGAGTTGCAGGGTGATATGGCTGCTGGCTAATTCATCTTGGTTTGGTGTAGCATAGAATAGCACCAGAGGAGTGCTAAACAAGGAAACACGGTTGCGGTCAAAACTATTTACAGTACTGTACCTCTTTGAGCAATTATTACTAACAGCTGAACAATGAGCTGCCAGAAGTCGGAAATGACAAAACCAAGGTCTGTGTACTGTATATCTCCAACTACAGCACATCCCAAGAGAAACATCCATCCATTTTCTAAGCACTTCACCCAATTCAGGGTCGTGGAGGAGCTGGAGCCACTTCTTGAAAGAGATGGGCGCAAGGCAGGCTACACTCCGGATGAGATGCCAGTCCATTACAGGGCAGACACACTGACACAGACAGACTGACATCTAGGGTAATTTTCCTAGAAGCCAATTAACATCCAGTATGTTCTTAAACTGTGGGAGGAAACCAGAGCGACTGGTAGAAACCCAAATGAATATGTGGAGGACATACAAATTCCACATAGATGGTACCTCAGGCCTGGAACTGAAACAAGGGACCTAGGGATGTGAGGCTGCAATGCTAACCATTGCGCCACCATGCTGCCACCAAGAGAAACATGAAGACATTTATTTTTATATTTCGATTTTATGCTTCTGAGTGGAATATATATATATACTGTAGTAATATTGTTGGAAGGGTAAAGAGATTCTCCAATGTGGATGGCTGATTTTGCCAAGTAGTGACTAGAAACATTTACAGTATATTATTATTTTATATATTTCAAACAACTACACGATTTGGTGAATAGCCTACCCATTCTTCACAAAACAATGTGCTTTCTTAAAAAAAAAACACAGTTCAATAAACTTTTATTTAGTAAAGCAGTTTTCCCAGCAGACATTTGACAGGGCTACATCGGTTGACCCTAGAATTAGTGCTGGTAGAACTAACCTCAGGGTCGCCTCTGGATTCTAAACAATCCAAAGCTGCACTTGAGTTTCTAAGTTCAATTGGGCTTATCCTCTGATTCATACAGTTAAAGGAATGAATGTTTGGTTCTTTGCATATTGGTGTGTTTGAGGTTTTAAATGTAACTTCAGCTTCAAGTTTGTTGTTTACTTAATTTTTAGTAAATGCAATTTCCTGAAAAAAAGTTCTGAGAATCTGAATACAATTGTGACATAATTATTTTAGAATGGGATATCACAAGAAAGGTTACAAAGGACAAAAGGCAATGCGATCCATGTAGTTCATTTGATTGCTAATCGATCTGATGATCTCTTCCAGCCTTTTCTAGAAAGAAGCCAGGGTATCTGTTTCAACAGCATGGCAGGGTAGCTTGCTATAGACAAGTCTGACTAAAAAAAGTACCTTCTGCTCTCAGTTTTAAATGTCCTTCTCCATAGTTTCCATTGTCCTGTGGTTTGTGTTTTACAAAAGTAAGTTTCAAAATTTTGAATTCTTGAATCTGGTCCCCTCAAGAAAATCAGGTCTTTGAGTTTTTTTTTACCTGTCAGAGGCACATATTTATTTAAGCACAGCAATGTAACTGGTCACTTTTAATTGGACTTATTCCATCAGAACACTTTTTTGTAAAAATGCACAATGATCAAAATCAAATAATTATCATAATCATACACAGTAGTAAAAAGAAGGTCTTACTACAAGATTTAAAAGTTTTAAAACATCCCTTGATTCAAATATTGCACATTTACAAATAACTATATATCTTAAAAGTCTACTGTATATGCCTTTTTATTATTTTCCCACAATGTCTAAATGAAAATGATACGAACATGCTCATTCATCTCCTTGCTTTAGGTATTTTGCACTGCTTCGGGAATGCTTAGAGGCAGACTGTATTTCACTATAACAATAAAGTTTTGGGAAAAGAAATTGAAGTTGTTATCCTCCACAAAGGAAGCTATTCAGATGGGAAAACTTTAACCTATTACTATTATCATTTTTTGGATGAGTTTTGTACTGTATGTCTACGATATCACATTTTAATGGCAATGACATAATGTTGATCTCTAGTGTGCATGTCCCTGTCTGTCTAGCTACACAGTATATACTGTACAATATACTAAAGAACCTTTATAAACAGTTTAAAAAAAACATACTATGTTTTCTTGAGCTGCTGGTGTATGACAATGAAAGGAAAGGGATTAATAATAAGTAATACATTGATAGGCAAAGAGAGGCAGGGTAGCACACTGGTTAGCACTGTGTGTGAGCACATGTCTAAAAGCACTGGGGCCCTGGGTTCACTTCTGGACTGGGGGTGCTATTTGCCTGGACTTTCTATGTTGCCCCCATGTTTGTGTGGGTTTCCTCTGGCTGCTCTGCTTTCCTCTCACAGCCCCAGGACATATCTGGTGTCTTGGAAAAATGTTTGGGAAAACTGTCCCTGGGATGAGTGTGTGTATGTCTGTGTGTACCATGTGATGGACTGACATTCCATCCTGGATGGACCCTTGTGCCTGTCGTCTGCTGGGAGAGACTCCAGCTCAAGACCATGAAGCAAATAAAGCAGTTAGAAAACGGATGGATGACAGGACACAACATTTTCAGTGGTTATTTTCTGTTCTTGTTAAAATACAATTATTTTTTGCATCAGCTAAAGAGTTGAAATACAAATAATAAAAATAAACTATTATTACTGATTGAGGCTCAAGCATTTTCCTAATGTTGGCAGGATTTTATTGTTATGCACTGACAGAGGGGGAGAGCTGCAACACAATTAGAGGTAAATTGCAACTGAGGATATGTGCATCTGCATTCCCAGGTGGCAAGATTTTGTAAAATGAAAAGTTAAGCCATATTGTTTCTAATAGAACACTATATTTCTCCCATCAGAGGGCAGTATTTGTCTAAGAATATTTGTGGTTATTGTGCAATAACTGACCACTCAGTGAAATGCACTGAAATGCAAAAATAAAATGCAGAAGACTTTGGGGTGCTTAACAAAGCAGTTCTGGTCATTATAAAGTTAATTGTCATCCCTTTAAAAAGTTTCATCTCCAATAAGAAAATGTCTCCTTTTAGAGTTTAGTAGGGCATTGTCCAGTAGTAAACAAGTCTCTGGGTTACTGACTTGAGGAGTCAGGACCTTTCAGTAAATGCTGATCCATGCAACTTAATCAAGTTGCTTTGCCCTGGTTGCTCCTGCCTACACAGCTTTATGAAAGAACTCTGTAATGAGTTGGCCACCCATCCAGTGGGGAGATGCATACAGCACTCTCTGCTTAAACCATGAGAAACAGTATGCTCTGGTTTGAGGAGCTTCTAACCCCACCTCCTTTTACAATTTACACAAAATACCTATGATCACTGGGAAATAAGTGTCGAGTTTCAGTTTTTTAAATCAAATGTAAACTAGAATATATTTAAAATATCAAAATAAAAAAATAATTAAAAAAATATTTTGGATCTTAGTCCAATCCAATATCCAAAATAATCTTTATTTGTAGACCTACTTCCATGACAAATATTCATCTTTTCATAACAAGAACACATTTGTGAATACTGAAATACATCAAACATAATTCTATAACCTTTTTCTACACTTTTATTTGGATAACCATTTCCATTTAATAGAACAATTTGTTTCAGAATCCCTGAAAAGGTTTAATTAAATTTAGTGCCGAGACAGCGTCAAATAATTTGGTTGCTCCAATATAAAACAAATTAGACTGCAGGAACTATAAAATGAGAAAATAATAAAAAATGCCAGAGAAGCTAGAGAAGTACAAACTAAAGGATGCAAAACTGTAATCATTCCAACTCGAAACGAGCCATAATGAACATGTAATGAAGTACGCCCTTAGCATTTAAATTTGCTGCTTCAATCAAACTATCTTTAATTTTTATTTTGAATTCAGGAAGGTTATTGCAATTATAAATTGCAACTAAATATCAATTAATACTTAATGAGAATTGAAAAGAGCATTCGGAGTTCCCTCATTGCACGATTATCCATTATCAGCTTATTTAAGGTTTAATAGATTCTAATAACAAATAAAGGACTCTTTAATTACCTGAGAATTAGCTATCTTGCAAGATATAAATGAGTGTCATTCAAAATATAATGCAGTTTACCTTCATCATCCAGATAGCAAAAGCCTGTGCAGACATACATTTGTGCATGCATTGTCTGTCTGCAATAATAAAAGTAATAGTATGTTTAAAAGTATCTACTGATAATTGTAGTAGCATTATTATGATGTATACTTATGAGCTCTTTCTTGTTTTATATGTCTGTATAAAATACATTGCCAAGCTCTTGATAGGCACAGAAGGAACAGTCTCCAGTGATATGCTGGCCTATGCCTCTTCTTCATATTGGGGCCAGCTAAGCTTCATTCGAAGGATTAGGCTTATGTTTCCCTTATCTGTCACTCAGAGCTTTTTTACCAGATGCTCTTTGGAGATGTGATCTGGACTGTGCTCAACTGAGAGCAAAGATGTCACTTTATTTTGTTCTTCTATCACTCATTTTTTTCCCCTTATCTGTTAGGATCAAGAAGCACTGTTTGTGACTAAAACATACTTTGGAAGATTATTATTCAAACACATACACAAACATTTGAGATGTTTCAAAGAACCCATAAAGACATAAACAGCTACAACTATTTTATACACATTTTTGAGAATTTACGCAGGTTCATAGCAGCTGATGTACATTTTCATATTATTTATATATACCGTACTAACTACTGTTGGGTGTGTAAGTTAATTCTAGCACTAATTCTGGCATTAATTCCAGATGAAAAGGTGCCCAAAGACTGATGGACATACTGTACTGGACATGTGACATTGTGCTTAAAAATAACTTTAATTCAGAACCTGGGTGGAAAGTGCCAAGGGAATGCTGAAAGTGTGATGACGTAGTGGAGGAAGAGATGCAAAATGACGCATGCAGGAAATGTGTTCATTTACCCTTATTCATACACACTGATGTAAGATGGAAGATTAGCTGGCCGCTCTTTAATTTCTGTTAACTTTATTTACATGTGATGTTTATCCAAGGGCTTACATTAAATATTGTGTATGAATTAATATTGGTTGCATTAAATATGATGAGGAGAGTGTAAAAATATAAGAATATACAGTATAATGCATTTATACAGTATAATGAGCAAACAAATAGAGGTTACAAGAATTATAGCAATTACAGGGATGGAAAATGGGACCTAAAAGTGCATTCTGAACAGGCACGGGCAGGGGGTCAGAGACACACTCCTGCTCTCCTGCCAGTAGAACTCTGTAGTTATTTTTAACCTTAAGCAACCTTAATCCAGAATTGTTTTTACACACTCCTAAGCACTCATTTCATTTTACTCAAATTTGTGCTGTAAGAGTTTTATAAAAAGATTAACAGCAGCCACCCAACCTTTATTTGTACAGTAAATACATGTTTTTTTAAGAGACCAGCGGACTGCTACAAAGAAAATGTTATCCAGAGACTGACAGAAATTAAAAGAGGAACAAATCAAAAGGAAAATTGATTTGGAACACAGAACAGCAAAATATTCAAATGATTTCATTTTATGGCTTTTATTATTGTATTTTACAGTATATCCCTAAGGTAAACAGTTGTGAGGACTCCATACTGAACACAGAACCATTTCCTTTGTCTAGATTTATTTTTGAGCAGATCTTGTCAAGGTCACCTCTGTGCTGTGTGCTGAAAAAAAAAGTGCTTACTCCGTTAAACGAATGCTTGACTAGTATTTATTATCTTCCACTTTTGCATTCTGAAGAGTAAATATTTGGGTAATTCTTCTATAACGCAGCTCTGAATAACCTGGCTGGTCTGTGATTAGAAATTCACACCATTTTGGAGACACAATTGGATTTCTAACAATTTTATGTAAAAAACTGCACCTTCCCTGAATATTCTCACTTAAAGTATGTGTACATTGTTGGGAAAAAAATACAAGTAATACATTACAAAAAACAAATATTTACTTTACCAGAGCCTCAAGAATACCATTCTACTACTAAGAATTTTCCATGTGACCAATCCTCTTGTTTCAAAGACGTTTGAATCTTAGACATTGTGAGGTAACATAGTGCATCGGGTTTGAGATTTGTCCTTTAAAAACTTGTGAGGTTTCACTTTGGGGGGGTGATTCTATGCAACCTAACCTTGTGACTGATAAACATCCTTTTCATATTCATTGAAGAGCCATGTGAGCTCTATGACAACAAGAGTCTATGTACTCTCCCACCAAGATATGATGAATTATACAGTATACACATTACTGAGACCTCCAATTTGATCCACATGTGACGTTTTGCTTCATTCCGCCTACGTTTACAAAGTCATTCAAGTATTTTTTCAATAAATCAAAAATAGCATCCAAAATGTGGCAAAATGTGACAAATCATCTTGTCATTTATATTTGTTTTTATCATAACATACTGTAACTAATCAAATAACAAACCTCTGTGCTATTCAGTTTTGGAGAACACCAAGACTTAGTTTTTCAAATTTTCAAACATACAACACAGTATTTGGAAGGAACAAAAAAAACAATAGTTGCACAATCCCCACAGATATATTATAAATTACAGGACAGGAAACAAATATCACAAAACATTTCAGTACAAGGCACCATGAAAGAAGGCAAAACTTTACAAGACATTTCCTAATAGTTGTAATTGGAGAGTCCCAGGACGATATCACGACAACAGATGCTGAGTGAAACTTTTTTTTTCCAAAAACAAAGTGTTGTAAAAAAGCCTGGCCAAACATATGAAAAAAGATAGCAGGCTCCAACCAACACTAAAAAACGGTTTTCTTAGCTGCCGTCACACCAGTGAGAAAAAAAACTTTTGTATTGATAATGTTAATGTCAACAAACATCTGCCTGCAAACGTACTGTACCACTAAGAACAAGACACCATGGTTCCCAGTAAAGAGCTCATGTACATACCATATACCGTATTATCAAAATGTATTAATTTCCTCGCATTCTAATCACAAGTAACAACCTATTTCTCCAGAAACACAAACCTGACAAGTACTGTAGGCTCTTCTATCTTATTCAACTGTACTCATCTGAATGGTACAACAGAAAAACTAAATACCAGTTTAAAATGGTGATGTGCCAAGTTTTCAAATATTCTCCCATATTATGCTTTAATTAGGGAATATTCTATTCATATTCCAGGTGGATATGATGGTAGAGGGCTATATTCTTGTAAGACAAGTTTATTTTACATTACTGAAAAACAGAAAAAGTGAGTGAGAGTGTAAAAGGGTTTTCTGTGGAAAATCATGTCTGCAAAGTGATGAGTGAAGACTGAGATACGAGAAGAAAGAGAAACTTGGAACAGAGTATTGTTCTTGCAAATCTTTAGATGAATGGAAGTCATGAAGATAACCTTTAAAATTTAAATATTATGTTACAAGAATAAGGCAGAGTGGCACCAGATACGACAAAGCATAAGCAATCCATTAGGTACAGTATATGTTAATAATTCAGGTGGGTATGACACCTGAGGAAGTTTTGACACCTGAAGAAGGCTCCACGGCTGAAACATGGTGTTTTCTTCTTTTTTTCAGCATGGAATAAACCTATTATGTGTTAATAATTGTTTACTTAATTCCAGACTTACAAAATGTATTTGTAATAAAAGTGCACATGGAAATGGTACAATCTTTTAACTACCACATCCTCCACTGGGCATCAAAAACAGCTTTCTGGATGAAACCATAGTGTAATTACATAGCCTTCATTTGAAATTGTAAATTGTAAAACTGAAATTTTGGTAAATTGAAACCCCTTCTGCTTAGGGATTCCATAATACAGCTAGATGAATTATGGGATTCTTGCCTTTCCAGATGCATCTGGAGCACATTGAATTAATATTTCTAATAAAAGTGGAGATAAGGGGCAAAAGTAACATAGCAAATAACAAAGTAACTTACTGTACATTCATTCTGAATGCTAATACCTTAACGAGGAGTGAAATTCCAGTAAGTGGAAGCCACCAGTCCAGGTTATAAAGTAAATATGACAGCATACTCTACCTCTATGTCCTTCCTAATCTTTGACAATGTTCTCTGAATTGTTACTTGATGTGGCTGAGAGATAAACGGTTCCATTAAATCTTTGAGTCAGTAATTGCAAACTGCTCTGCTTGGAGATGCATAGCTAGAAGTCTGCTTGGGCATTTCACATGTTCATCATACAGCTGCCTGGATTTATGTAAAAGGGAGTGTGTCATATTCCTAGTCAGCCTTATTGGAATTATTGAAACTGTACTGTACACTGTATAACAGTGATTAAATGGATCTAGCTTCCTTCTCTATCTTGCTTGCAAAATTGTCCAATGCTTGTTTGTTCAATTCATCAATATATTTTAGAAGCTGTTTTGGGACTACAGAAAATAAAAAAAATGAGCACTTCTTTAACAGTATTATCATCTTCAACTTAATGTATATATATATATTTTCATACAGACATGTCTATCACAGATATTAACCAGGGTAAAACTAGGTAATATAAAATAATGACCTGGAAATTTTATAACAACTCTAAAAAAAAAAACTTTCATCCATGTCTTCAACACTAGCTACCGTTGTATTGCGCCTTAACAAATTTAAGTGGCAATTGCACAATGCATTACCAAGGGAACTTGTGTAACAGTGAGCATTCACAGATTAGTCAAACAGAAGTGCTTCTTTGCTGCTCAAAATATATTTTTAGCCTTGCTACCATTTCTGAAATAGCAGGCTTATGAATGTATTGATGTGAGTAGGGAATTTAGAACAGAATTCATTGGAAGAGACAGAGTTTCTTTGAGGGGAACAACATACTGTATGTGTCTGCAGGTTGAACAAGACATAATTATGATGTGTAAGTAATGCTGCAGTGTTCCAGACTGTTTTGTCATTTTAGTACTCAGTATAGTAATTATTAATGGTGACATACACCAAGAAGAATGATTGAAACAGAGTTCCAGCAATTTTTATTTAAAGCTATGAAATAAATCAAACAGTAAATAATGCATTACTACAGTATATCTGTATCTTATTGCTAAAGCTTTATCTTTAATGTAGGGTGATGTTCATCCTCAAGCTTTCTTGTTCACTAGTGCTGAAGGGAGTGGCTAATACCAAGTGTAAGTTTAATCATCCAGTGCAAACAAAATATAGTGAAATAAGTGTTAAATCAATGACAGTTGGTTGTGTAAACAGTGCAAAACAGGCTATGAAATTTGCTAGGCAATCAGCAGGCACCTACCATACTGTTCAAGATGGATATAAAACTAGGCCCCTCATTTTTCTATAGAGAGATCAACAAGCAGCCAGTGAGGAAAAACACATGACCTAACCAAACATGCCTAGTCAGAGACCAAAATAAGAACACAAAAGTGGTGAACCAAGCCACAAATTACATAGTACAAATCCCTACCGATTGTATGGGCCATCAGTATGAAATAAAATCCTGTTTTTTTGGAGCTTTTCTATTTGCAGGAAATGGAAGACAAACTGTTAGGTTACCTGGTTGTTTTCTTACTTTTGCGGCAGTTTACCAGATGGAGTGAAACAGGAATTTACCAAAGTACATCACCATCCGAATTGCTATGAACACTGGGTCTCCCAGCATAATCTATAACCTTTAAAGGACCTACTGTAAAACACAAGAGAAGAAGGGAGTGAAACATCTCCATACATGTGACCAGTAAACGTGCATGTGATTGTGGACTTGTGCAGTGTATATTGTGTATAAGTGTATATTTATTATTGAATTGTTTCTATTTTGTTTTGCACTAAGACACCAGATCAGATCCCTTGTACTGTACCTACAATATAACATCCTTGGCAAATAAAGTGGATTCCGATTCCGATTCCGATTCCGATTCCGATTCCGATTCCGATTCCGATTCCGATTCCGATTCCGATTCCGATTCCGGCAACCAAAAGTCCAGGAGGCTTTCACCTTTTCAGGACGAGCAACAAGCCCCATGCACGCCATTTAAATACCAAACACAATTTAATTCACCACCAATCTAATCAGTTAGCTAATTATCACCCACTGTGAGACTATTTACAAAGATTAGAGGCTGAGAAGAGGCTCTAGTGGCAGATCAGTTGTAATTGCAATCCTTTCTTTAGCTTTCCTGTCACAGCTGGAATGTGGAAAAGCTTATGCTCTTTTCATTATTTAATTTAAGAAAAAAAATTATTCCCCCATTTTGCAAAATGGCTAGCATGTTATACATAGCAATTTACTGAGGTTTGTGAAGGGACTGCATTAAGATAAAATTCTTAAAACCTGTGAACATGAGTCTGAAATGTTTTCCCCCATTAGCACTGGATGTCAGGGGGATGCAAACATGCAGTTAAGCACAGGAAATGTATTCAGTTATTAAATAACCTATGCTGCATTTGTCTGAATAAATTATCTGTGGGTGTGTAATTCAAATATGTATCTATGGAGGGAAAGCCAGCAGTTTCTTTTTTTTTTCTTGATACCTTCCATGAATATCTTTTCATGGACTTTTGGTGTGCAAAAGTTGTATACGGTATGTTTTTTTTTTAAACTAACCTGTTCTGAAGTTATCTTTAGAAAAGAAAGTTATTTAATTAAGATTCTATGTCCAAATATTATAAACAATAAACTCAAAACAAAGGACCAAAACACAGAATGTAGTAATGCTTCTTTAAATAAAAATAAAGATTTTCTCTCTAACATCGCAATGCATTAGACTGGAAAGTGTGGTTCTCACAGATTTATAGGGATGGCTTAGTTCTACTTGCACTGGAAGAGACAAATTCATAAATCATATCGTTGTAATTTGTGTCCCTTTAACAGATAAATAATTACTAAGTATTGCTAGACTAGGTGAATAAAGGGGATAATTGTCATTATTTGTCATAATTATTATTGCAGTTTGAAAATTGATCATGTGGGATAGTCCCCCTGAAATTTGTAATTAGGAGAACTTTATTAAATTAATTTTAAATCCACTTGAGGTAATTTTTATTAATTAACTGGGAAAAGAAGGGCCAAAGTAAAATCTATCCTATCTGAAAAGCCTTGCAATGTTTGATGTAACAACATTCTTCTGGGTCGGATAATTCATTCTTTAAAGAAAATAATTTTTTTATTGCATATTTTGGAGAGACTTATCATATGGGCCCATGGATATACTGAACAATATAATGTAGAATCATACTGCAATATTACTACTGTATATCAACAAAATATATTCTGAGAGGCAAAAAGATACAACAAATGCTATTGGTTCAAATAATTGTTACATTTTCAGACCCCTCAGGATACATGAAAATCAATTTGAATAAAAAAACACTGCATTTAAGTACATATTTCATTTTTAAAATTGTGTTTATAAATTATGTACATATTAATATACATTAATAGATATGAAAAATGCAACTATCAAAGACTCATTGAGCACATGTTATTTACTGTATATTTCAGCTTAGCCATAGATTTATAAACATCTGGGGAGTAATCTAGTCATTTCTGTTAAATTATAGGTGTATATTTTCAAGGTCTTGCTCCAGGCGCACATTTAATTGAAAACACATTTTAAGGAATAGCTGACTTAGAGACGAAACACTCAGTAGTCTCACTATACAATAACAGATCTTTAAAGACAATACAAGTTGTAAGGGCTTCTCTTGCACTGAGCATGAATTCATTTACCAATGCACTCTCTAGGGTCAGTCCCTAGATAACCGCTTCTTGAGAACAGGTTTTAGTCTATTTTTAAGAAGTAATTGCTCTGTAGATTTCTGACAAGTGATGATTTGTTAACACATTGCTCTTGAAATTTGTTTCTATTTTTGAAACCTTAAGTACCTATTTTGAATATAAAGAAGGATTAATTCATTTAATATTAAATATGATTGTACATTCACTGCTGTCTAACACAAGGCACAGTGAATCTGATACTGAATCCATGCTAAGAACAATGCAGAATGTGGTTTCTCCTTTCTGTATTGATTTTGGTGCAGTCAGCCTCCATTAGCTTTCTGTGTCAAACTAAATCCTAAAAATAATTATAGAACATTTTGAGTATTTTAAAGGCAAAGAACATTTAAAGGGCTTTGTTGTAAGGGCTCAAGGTAAAGTCATTTACTAATCTAGATACAATCAAATAAAATTCTAACATTTATAATGCTAAAAAAATCCATTTAGGATCCTGTGGATGAAAGGAATCAGTGTATAAATGGGGAGGAAACTATTAATGAAGTCTATAAAATGCAACAGTTGACATACTGTACTCACGCTTCAGTATACTAATTATGCACCATTGATATCTTCCATTGTTCTACAATAAGTCCTATTTTCTGTGCAGAATTAAATAGTCATTATAGAACCCCTCTTGTCGTGACTATTGGCAACCTGACTGCTCTGTGATAAATACTGTAGATCAAGTTTTAAAAGGAAACTCACTTGCTGCCTATTCTCATTCCGATGTGACATCATTTTGGGAGGACAGTATGTGTCCTCATTCTGCTAGTTTAACAACAAATCTCTTTTGTGGATTGCCAAACTTCAGCCCCATGAATATGTGTGATTAGTTGGGATGACTAGGGCCAAAAGACTAGTAAACATGCATACTGTACAATACTTGTGCAGACAAGACAGTATTTTCAATCTACTACAAAGCATGCATTACAGATGTACAACTTATATTGCTTCCAATGGTAGCCACACATACTACTTGCATTTCACAATAGTCCTCCTGATGATAACTGGAGTTTATAATGAAGGTATGGGAGGAATGACAACAGCCAGGTTCTTTCAGACTCAGCTGCCATTGATTCACTATTACTGTTGTCGTCATTTCTTCACCAAAAACATAAAAAACATACTGTATGTTCTACTGTTTGTACTGCGTACTGTTTACTGTATGTTATTCCCTTTTCTCGCTTTTTTGCATTGACCATGGTATGTATCTGCTTTTCCCAATATTTTTCAATGCCACAGTTTTTATTTTTTTTACATTGCAATGGATATTCCAATTTGTTGATCCAATGAATAGTTCTTGATTTCATCCAGAAATATGTGGCTTCACACATTCAATCCACATCTGTTCCATCTGCTTCTTTGTCTCAGTCCCAGTCACTCACTTCTCAACCTTAGCCAGCCTCATCCACAGGTCTTTTTTCAAGATTTCATCCCATCATAAGCCTCGTAAGCATTCCTTTATATCTCCTGCAAACCAGCAGGCTGCTTTCAATGAACAAAAACGTACTGTGACCTTCGCTAATCATGTCTTGTCCACTCTGAAACTTTTTCTGCCATTATTAACTGGACTGTTGCAAAACATCACCAAACTCTTTGTTAACAAATAATTTTATTTAAGGTATACATCAAAGAGATCTGTTTGCTATTTACCCATCAAAGGTATGCAATTAACAAGTCCTGGGCTTCCAGTAAACCTGTGCATCTTCCAATGTCACTACCATCCAGTCCGGTGTGAAGCCTAGAGCTGCCCGTACTTGCTGAACCTCTCCTTGTATTTTTTTTTTTGAGGATTCATTGGACTGTGATCCAGACAACATGAAGGAAAGAAAAAAAAAGAGGATGCTACTCGTTTTGCATTCGCCTACCGCATTAGTCTCGCATTCGTCACATTCATTTTCTATATGTGGACTGTGCTTCAAAAAAAAAAAGCAAGGAAGAGAAAATAACAGAACTAAACAATTATGCCACTTCTCACACAACTGTTTAATAAAAATACACCTCAGAATGCTTTTTTTACTCTGAAATACATAAACTAACTGTGGTTATGTGGCAGGCTTCTGCATCTGGTAATGATGTCGCACAGCAAGACAAAAGATTTTTGACCCCTCAGGACCATCCTTTCTACCCTTTTTCCCATGTTTGTTTCCCTTTTCAGCATTCTTTCTCAGTCTCTATCTGTTTTTCTTGATTCTGCTTCCTCTTGTTGACTTCATTATTCTGTCCAAACTCACTCCTGTGAATCTCAAGCCTCACGCCACCTTCTTTCTTTAGTTTTCCTTTATTTAATCTCACCTTTTCTCCTGCACTCTCTTATATTTATATTCCCTGGTGTCCACTTCAGCCCTGTGTCCCTTCCTTTCAGCCCCTGTTACTCCAATACCCCATATTGAAAGAAATAACAAATCCTGTGTCAACTAAGTTAATAGATGTAAATGGAAGATTAAAGAGTTAACTTCCATTCCCCCCAAACTAGTACTCACTCACTTTTATCTCTTATTGTATTCTGCACATAATTTAGCTAAAACATACAGCTTTATTCTATGTTTTCTATGTACTCTTGCTCTATATAAAAAGCCTCAGGTCAAAAAAAAGTTTAAAAAATCCAATACAATACAAATTAAATTTTCCCCTAACTTTTTTTTCCCACAGACAACAGAGACATTTCAAAAGAATAAGCTGACACTGATTTCATTTGTCTAAGTAGATAAATCATCTGTATTGAACTTGTCTCTTGCAGCATGTCAGTGCTTATCCCTTATTTAATTTGCCGCTTCTTCTGGAAGAAGTAGCGATGTTTAAACACAGGAAATCTGAAGGTTAGACAGGCTTTGAATTTTAATTAGGGTCTGTTTCACTGAGACCTGTCTAGTGCAAGCTTTCTTTCCCTGGAACAATCATTCTTTCCATCTGAGGCTGGCCACTGACTTTCCATGACATTGTATTGCACTGCTGAAAACAGATCCTAAACAGCATGTAAACCTTTTTGTAAAGGTCTGGAAACACATACAGTACACAGAAACAATTGAAATGTTTTTTTTTTCCAGTAACAGCAACAGGTAGAAAAGGCTTTTTTGGGAAAAAAAAAACAGGATTTTATGGATTAAATAAAATAATTATATTACGTCATAGTCTTAGTGCATGCTGAAGATCAAACACTGCCAATTGACATAAACATCGGTAGATATTGAACAGACAGAACATTGGGCATCTATACACAAATAATATTTGAAATTGCGTTTGAGGGCATTTGAGGCTTATTATATCATTAAGTTCATTAAGATCTTTCCATATACAGTATGTTGTAATTCTAGGGAGTATGGGAAGGAACAGACAGTGCATTTACCAGAAAAGGTTATAAATTATGTTCCACAATAATGTTACTATTGCATTATTTGATGTGAATACCATTTTAAAAGTCCTGAGTGAGATATTATAACATTAACAAAACCATTAAGTCTGAATGGAGCTTAAAATATTTTAAAAAAATTCACCGATTTAAAGTGCGTGCAAAAATCAAGAACTTAGATGGTTGTCTAACTAAAAAATAAAAGACCAAAACTTTATTCTACAATAACTTATTTCACAAGAACAGCTTAAAATACAATACTCTTCATATATAATTTAACACGGGGGAGTCCAGTCCTGCTCCTGGAGGGCCACTGTGTCTCTTATCTGTCCAGTTCCACTAGTTATTGGCATAACTGGGTCATTTTAGTAGCATTTTGCAGTTCTTTAGACGTTGATTTAAAGAGGCATGTAATACCTGCAGGACTGCAGTCTTACTGAAGCAGGATTGAACATTCCAGATCTTAGAGCAGCATTAACACTTTGCAGCCTTAACCCATATGATCTCAGAAGCAACTCTGGCAGGGTCATTACTCCTGAGCTAGCTTGGGTGAATTTTAAACAGGCACCTGTTGTTCTACAGTAAATGACATCTCAAAAATAGCTGAAAGGCTGGGATAACATCATCAGGAGTAGCCACTGTGCTGTAAGTTAAAGCATTTTGGAAATGATCACTCAAATACCCATTCATAGTAATAACATAGGGTATCAATGGCTGGAATCAGACTTTAAAATCCTCTGTAACATACAGGTAGTTGTAATTTGGGGCACTGAGAAAAAGTATACAGTATCTTGTGTGTCTCTTTCAGTGTTCTCCAGAAATGGCCATTTTCAACACAATTAAACTAATCTCAAACCTTCACCCGACTGCGCCGTGACTCCTTGCATCCCTTCGCTAAACAAAGTTAGCTAGTTAGTGAATTGATATGAAAAATTAAAGGAAGGCCAATTCCAGCAATAATTGGTGTTGCCAGACCAGTATGTGGCATTGTGGCCTCAAGATAATGCAATCCTTTGGTTCCGACAACTTTATCATTACAGTTCCCATGGAACTGTTTGTTTTCTATTACCACATGTCCTACTTTTTAGTAATGAACCACATATTATTAGTGCAATTTTAAGTTATTCTTGCTATATATTATATATATATATTATCAATGCTGCAGCCATTAAGCTGTCACAATACGTATAATGCCACTATGCAGTGCTGGCTATGTTATCTAAGTTTGTCCTAAGAGATTGACCAAAGAAGAGACATTATAGATCTTGAGATTTAAATCGTTATCCCAATCACATTTCATAACATTTGGTTTAACGTCTTCTGATATTCAGTCAGTATCTGAATATTTTATTAGATGGATTAACGTACAAGCTGGGCAAAAACAAATGTAATAGTGGATGTATTTTTAACTTCGATGTCATCATATCTTTATAATAGCGGAGTGATTGATCAGCCTTCTATATAAAGACTGATTAAATAACAGATACTGTATAATATTACTCTTGTTGGTTAATTATGTATTGTTGTTATATTATTAAAATGTATATTATATATTTGTAGGGTGGCATTAGTGGTTAGTATTGCTGCCTTGCAGAACGGGGTTCCTGGGTTCAATTCTAGACCTTGGGTGTTATCTGCGTGCAGTTTGCGTGCATATTCTCTATTTTTGTGTGGGTTTCCTCTGGGTACTCCAGTTTCCTCTCACAGTCCAAAAACATACTGGTAGCCCTAGGTGTGAGTGTGCATGTGTCTGTCAGTGGCAGTAAATTCAGCCATCACATCAATACAACTACATATGGTATCTTGCGAAAGTCTGAGCGAAAAAAAAAAATGTAATTGCTGCCAAAGGCAGTTCTACCAAATATTTAATAATTCACAGGTATGAATACTTACATTATCTATAGTATTTGCTACACTTTACTGTACTTTACTTTCAGTAGTTTACTTTACACTTATATTACTTTGACATCTTCAATTGAGCATTCGAGTTTTGAAAAGCGTAAAAGAGTGTATGCATCATTTTGTAATTTGACAAAATGGGACATCATAGAAAAAGTATCAATCAAGACACTGTATATACTCCTCAGAGAAACTCCAAAACATGATTATATGGTTAGATTGGAACAGTAACATGTGCAAAGGTTAACATTTGCTAAATTGTTAGCAAAGGAACGTGGTTTATTCCATGGTGAAAAGAGAAGAGAGAAAACACAATGTTTCAACTGTGAATGGAATGGATCCACCCGAAGAAGGCTTCACAGCCGAAACGTTGTGTTTTTTCTCTTGTTCCTTTGCAGACTACGCATGCTGACGCAGCTACCCACCTGAACTACAAGAAATTGTTTGCAAAGTTATCAATGGCCACCACAAAAAGATTAGACAAATTGTATTTCCATCAGATTGTTCGGAATGTCAAAGAGTTGAAATTTCGGATGGATGAACTTTGAACATTATCAGCTCTACTACATTAAATGAAGGGATTTTGCTTATCTGTGTTTTTTTTTATCATTTTATATACTGTATGTTTGCCAGTCTACACTACATGGATCTTAGGATCATAAGCTCATTGAACCTATTGTAAGTTACAGTAGATCTCAAAGATACTTTCTAGGGCACTCCAGAAAATAATACACAACTGATCACCAACCTCCTCCTTACCTGAGGACTCTGAGAATCCCCCTTTATCAAAGATATGCAATCACATCTGAGCACATGCTGGCTAGGTGTACAGGTTTTTCCTTATTGGCAAAGCATTCAGAGTGCCAGTGGAGTGCTTGACAAGATGATGGATCAGTTCCACCATATTGGCTTACTGATCCATAGACAGTGTAAAGGATATTGGCATTTGACATTCAGATGTTGAGCCCTGAAGTCTTGTACTGCTGATTAGTCAAATGCTCCAGCTCCCAATAATTAATGTTTAACATCATGGCCTTTCCTCCAGGGAGAAGAGTTTTCAGGAAATTATAAAAGGAGTAAGTCTTGCAAGCAGCTGAGAAAGAAGGACTGCACCTCTGGGAATTTGGCAAAAATCAATGTAAGTGTCAGCATGGGCTAACCTTATTGTCCTTGTGTATTCTTAGGTCACAGCAGCTTTACTTTTGTAAGTCCTGGAAATTAGTGACATTTTTTCTTAGCAAAAAATAAAGCAGACATGAAGACAGGAAAATTATTAACACTTTTTATTTGTAAAGAGGACTATTTTTTACTTGACACATGCAGAGGTCCTTTAAATTTCTACATTTAGAAGTCCTGCTTAGAAATGAATTATTTTAAGATAAAAACAATAATTATATATTTTTTGTAACAAGTGTTAGATATATATATTTGCAGCATCAAAAGACGTATCATTTATAACTGTAACAAATTACAACACTTTAATTGGAAAATGATGAAAAAAGCAGGTAGAAGCAGGTGTACTGACATGACAGATATATATTTGTCACCAATAATATAGTTCATGAAAGACTGTCTACCGTGATTGCCACAAGCTATTTGGTGATGTGACCAGAGCAGGAAACAATCCAAAATGTACACTACATCTGCAAAACATGCTTTACACTATGATACACATACTGTCTTGAGAAGTTTTGTCTGATTCCTCTCATAGAGCCTGGACAAGTCATGTTCACTGATATCTGAGCCTAAGATACCACATGCCTTATCAGTTCTTCCCACAAATGTTCCATTACTGTCATATTGTAATCTCTCAAGGAGGTTACATGAGCACAAAAAGGACATACATTGATTTAATGGAATGCTATCACATTATGATAAGCCTGATAAGGAAGATCTTGGGATCAAAGTAGCACTTCTTGTTAGTGTTCTTCAGTGAATGCACCTTCTAGGGTAATAAACTTGGACCTCCCCATTGAAATGTCCCCCAATTAGCACATTGTTCTACGTGGCTGCATTGCACATGTTGGTACCCACGTCGGTAGTCTACAGAAAGCCTTGACTTATCAACAAAGAAGACACAACCAAAGTCAAAGTGAGGCATGGCCCAACATTCCTGTTACACAAAAGTCTTGTTCTCTTGATATGCAGGTCATACTTCATTACTTCACTTCACTTTATCACCTGTACCGAAGTAATTCTCCCACCAGGGAGAGGTGGGTCTCAGGAAACAGACACAAAAACATAGCCATAAAGTAAAACACAGGGGTCATTGTGGTATTTACAAAGTGCAAAACACAAAACATCCGAGACCTTACTGAGATCTTACTTAATGTCGGCTGCTCGGCAGCAAAGCAGCTTACCTGGCACAAAATATTTTTTTTAAATCACTCAGATCTGAAAAAACCTTCCCGCACTCAAAGTCCATGGTCCAATGTCCATGGTCTTGTCAGTCGGTAGTTTCTTTGTCCCTTTCTTCCTCTTATCCAGAGGTTGATGCCAAGTTTATACTGGAAGTATATACCAGTTGGAAACAGGTAATTCTCTATTGTTTCCCACAATCTGGTCTCTGCACTCCAGAGCCAATAACAAATCAGTGGCAAAGTCAAGACAGCCACTCATGAAGGTGAGCTCTCTCTCCTCCTAGCGTTAATCACGCATCAGCCCGTCTCCTTTTGGTAGTTTGAATACCTGCCTGCCGTCGGAGGGGGGAGAACAAAGTAATGTAGCCAATTCATTGATGGGGATTATTAGGAGGCCATGATTGGTAAGGGCCAATGGGAAATTTGGCCAGGACGCCGGGGTTACATCCCTACTCTTTTCGATAAACACCCTGGGATTTGTAATGACCACAGAGAGTTTTAATGACCACAGTTTTACGTCTCATCCGAAAGACGGCGCTTGTTTACAGCATAGTGTCCCCGTCACTATACTGGGGCATTAGGACCCACATGGACCGCAGGGTGAGCGCCCCCTGCTGGCCTTACTAACACCTCTTCCAGCAGCAACCTTAGTTTTTCCCAGGAGGTCTCCCATCCAGGTACTGACCAGGCTCACATCTGCTTAGCTTCAGTGGACTGCCAATGGTAAGTTGCAGGGTGACATGGCTGCTGGCCATGAAGGTGAGATAACATACTGTATTTAACCTGTTTTACATCAACTTCATTTGTATATGCCACAGTACCCAAAATGGAATTTGTATAAAGAAAGTTTCCAGTTGTCTTCATGAGATTGTTGTTATGTACAAAACACATTTAATCCATATACTGTACCTTCTGATATCTCAACACATTTATTTATCAGGAATGTTTCAGATAAGTTAGAAATCATGTCATAAGAACCATCAGTGACTGGATGCAAGTCCTAATCAGTGTGGATCCAGATTCTGTCCTTATTACACAAGCAAGGTGAAAAAAGGATCTGTCATAGAGTGAGATAGTGGGGGTATAATCAGGATGCAGAGAAGTCTTTGTCATCCGGGAAAGCACCCTACTGACTGCTGCTGTTTCCCGCTGAAATCCTTTTCTGATAGTAAGACTTTATGTTGTTAAAATCAGATTGAATTTTAAAACTGGATGTTAACAGTACCTAAGCCCACTGATGATCATTGCTGCTAGACTGGAATAACATTTTCTCCACTACTGCTTAAATTTAAACAATAACAAAATCTAGTCTTCTAAAATGCATTTATTAACAACATGCATCAAATATTAGCAATACTATTAAGAAACAAGCTTCTACTCTAGAAATGTTGAAGTTTGATTTTTCCTAGTTTTTGCATGTTTTTGTAGTATGAATTTGAAAATGAATGCAATGATCAGTTTTTAAAATTCTTTCTATCCTGCAGTAAATTCTGAAACAGAACATTGTGCAGAACAATTCTTTCCTACTTTACTGCCTACAAGTCTACATTTTGCCTATACGTTATGTGTCATAAAGTGAATATCTTCTATTAAAATATTATGAGAAGAATCTAGAAGGAGGTGCTTAAATAAATCACCTAAAGCAAAGTTTAAACTAGATGTATTATTTTTCATTTTGATGCTATAAAATATTAAAGGATCCTGCAGTCTTAGAGCCATGTTTGACCTTCAAAGAAGCAATATAATCCTGTTATTATGGTATTTATGTGGTTTTCTTCTCTCACTCTGTCAGAGTTATAAAAGATTTGGATACTCAATTAACTGTGTTGAAAATGACACTGCCACTGATAGGCAAGTTCATATATTAACAAATATAATTAGAAGAGACAAGAACCTACGTTACTTATAAAGGACTGACTTGGAAATGTTTTAGCTAATACAGACCTTTCCCTTTTGGTTTATTTACCAGCTGGAAGCAGATAAATAATGAGGTAATATAGCACAAAAACTGAAAGAATGACTTATTATAAATCTAGTGGTCTTTGAGTGGAACACTATGTAATCATTTGTTCTATTTTAATTTGCAAATCTAATGTTGACATGCTAAAATAAAAATCTAAATGCTCTGCTACCTAGCTGGAACCTAGGTTGCTGGACACCACATTGAAAGGTCAGATGGCTGTTGCAATTCTGTGAATTCATTTTCTTCCACTTCAAGTATTGAAATCTGTAGCCCTTGCAAAGCTGTCATTGGCCTGAAAATGGCATTCCTCACCAGTTTCCTCCTTGTCCATATAATCAATTTAGAGGGTACGCCTGATATAGGTAGTATCTTGGTAGCTGTGACATACCTTCCATTTTTTAATGATTGAGAAGACTGTGGTCACAGGGATAATCAGAGACTAATATTTATGGCACTCTTCTCCTGATATGTTCTTTTCAATTACTTTATCCCTGACATGCATTGAAAGCTCCTTAATCTTTGCTTGAAATTCACTACCTTATAGGGATAGATGTTTGTACTCTGAAATCATGTGAACCACTAGCAGTACACACACATAGAGACCACTCAACTAACTGCATGGCTCAATAAAACATTTTAGTGCACTAAATTAATTAAATATGAATTTAAAAATTTAAAAATAATTCAATTTAGGATGTCCTGAAAAAAGGCAACAAAGGTTTTGATTGCTTAAGCAATCATTATTTTCCATTTGTCTTTAATACTCATTTTACATTTACTTATTGCTTTTGGTTTTTTATTTTCTTGCTTTAAATATGTAGAGAATCTGGGGATTTAGAAAATATTGATTGCTACATCAGAATGTCACAGGTGCAAGCTTTAAAGCGACAAAATGTGAAAACTATGCAAGGGTTTGGATAGTTTTGCAAGGTATTGTTAAATTCGCCTGTTTAGGTTGTTTCTTGCAATCCTATTTATTATTAAAGAAATACTCTACAGTCTTCAAATGCTTTAGGTGGTTTCCTCCAGCCTTCAATATTTTTACATTGAAGTAACAAATAGTAATAAAAAGTAATTAAAATTGAACATTTCATGAGCTGGATGAAAGATTGTTCCCATAATAAAGTTTTGCATATTCCCTTGTTCCCTAACACTCTATGACTTTCGAAAGCTTCCTTAACCTTCCTTTCTCTCTTTTGTCACAATGCACATTGAAACTCCTATGACTTTGGAATGCTCCTTTACTCTTTCAGCTTTTTCCCAAAGGGGAAACAAGCATCCCAAAAGATGAAAGCCACAATAGAGTCCACATTGTCTTTTCTTTATCAGTAGTCCTCCATTATATGTAAACGTTTTAAATAAAGAAAAGACTTAGTGTTTGTTTATGTCTTTAAAGGACATTAAACAGATACCTAATTCTCTGTTTTCTTGCTGTACAGCTGTGAAATGTTGATGATATTCCAGAAGAATTAGTAGGAATGCCAACATTCTCTACGCATTCAATAGCCATGGGAATAATTTGCAATGTTTTTGAATGGGGGTGGGAAGATTACACTTTATAAATGGATAATAAGCCAGCTGCTAATGCATTTATAAAGTATATTTAGATGGAACAAGCTACCTTCTGCAAGAACCCTAGGGAGTTGTGCAACAAAGAGATTGATGTGTTACCATTTGGAGATGTGTGCTTTTGGATGCCTTGTGAGAATAGAAAGTATACAAAATAAGAAAAGTAAAAGCAGGAAAGACATCCACAATGCAATTCTACAGTTTATGGAGATCATCTTTTTTGAAAATGGACTCATTTTGCAACATAGTAATGATTCCAAATATACAACAAACATATTCTAAAGGTATTCTAACAACAATCCCACAAAATATTCTCTTGCTAAATAACTCAAAACGTTATGTAGATAAAATGTTTAATTTAGTTTAGTGGTAGGCTATTCTGTGAAAAGGGACACCTCATAATATTTCACACTGTGTAGCACTGCTGACTACATATTTTTCAATAAAGCAATTTTTTTATTCATCAAAGTTACCAACTGCATTTATATTAAAATGATCAATGTCCCAAAATTGAAGAGCAATGTTAATGACGTATGTGCTGACAGCAGTCTGCAGACTGACATTGTTGAGATAAATAGTCCAGTCCTGACTTAATTTTTACATATATGATGCACATTCAGTGGCCATTCATATACATTTTCCAAATAGAAGAGCTCCTGTCAACATTTTTAAAATGCTGTGACTTCATTTTGAATGCTGCAGTTTTTTTTTTTGCTGAGTGCAACCTAGGTTTTTTTGCTGATTTTGTCATTTTCGGCAGTCACCATATAATTCTGTTTTATGGACTATTACAGATTGGTACACATGGTAGAAAGAAAATATGAAATGGTTGGCCTTATAGAAAAAAATGTTTAAAAAAGTATTCCTGCAATACTAAAACAATTAAACTTTTTTGCAGCTTTCTGTATTTCACAATGACATGAATGTTGCTATTTTGCACAGTTCTGGTTTCGATAAGGGGATAGCTATTTCCTAGTATAATTCTTAAACCCTTGTGTAATATAAGGCCCAGTGATGAATTATTCAGATACAGCGATATTAAGTTTACTACCACTTATCTGTATTCTCTGTAAGATATGCTGATCCTCTCCCTGAACAGTTTTTGTCAATGCATACTAACCACTGTCCCAACAGTATAACAAATGTAGTGTCAGGAGTTTTAAGTAGGCATTTTTACTTTCTTGCCTACCTGGATAAAAAAAAAAACAGTAATTTTAAACCTTAGTGGAAATATCTGATGCCTGGTTAAGTTTTATACAGTACATGTAATATATGGAGTAAAGAATTGGGAAAAGAAACTGGCTTAGTACTGTATCTTTTCCTTCATGAGTGTTAATAACCAAAAACTTCCTATACTCCTGCTCAGGTTGGAAATAAAGGAAAGACAATTTTTGCCTTTACCCAGACTCTCCTGCTTCTCTTACTTTATTTACAGGCCTGATAGAAAAGGGATCATTACAAAAATGTAAGCCATGACAGGGGCACATATTTCTTCCCTGAAATAGCTGAAGGCAAGCTGTGCTTCTCTTGATTTCAGATATTGTCGGCTTCTTCCGCTTTCTGATGACTCACTTGAAGGTAAAAAATGCATACATTTTCAACATCAATAAGAAAAGATCTGGGCTACTTTTCCGATACAACAAACACGTGTTGAGACTCCTACATCTGTCTGATGAATGTATTTAATAACTTGCGTATTCATCGAATTTCTGCTCTACCATCCACTTTTACTTCCTAAAAACATAGACTTCTCAGCTCAGATTTTAAAACAGGCTTCAATCCAGAAAGTACTGGATTCAATCCAGAAAGTACTCATGCCACTTATGGAGAACATACTTGCAGCCTACAGCAAAGCTTTTCATGGTAGAGGAAATGTTGACAGACTTTGGTCGAAAAATTTGAAGGTAGGCTAAATGACCCTGATGACAGGTCATGCCATTATAATATATTATGGCTAACTGACCTAAAGGACTGGGGGGGCGACAGTCCTTCCCAATTTCTCTGAAAGATGCTTCTGCAGTGGATTCTAGCTCTCTCCTCATCCTCATTAGCTATGATCAAAATTTGAGAGATGTCACCACATTTCTTGTGGTTCCCAGGATGAATCCATTAAATCCTGCACGTTGTATTCAGGTACCCAGTCCACACTAAAGTTGCTGTTCATTACCAGCCAAATGAAGTTGATGGTCACTCTTTGCAGATTACTTTCAGCCAAATGCAGTAAAAACCAAAGCTCTTTCCCCATTGATAAAAGTTGCCAAGAAGGACTGGACAATTTCTTTAATTTATATTTTTATTTTATTTTTCTAACAAACGACCCCTCCCACCACATGCCTCCCTCCTGTCCCCACTCGCAATCACAACCTACACCTCAACAGATGAAAAAGAAATAAAAATGTAATTGGAAAGCCTATGGCTACAACAATGATAGTGCTAGGAAGTGATCTGCAGTGTTGAAGATCGAATACAGTGGTACAAAGTTATTGTTTGAATTCCTCATGAGGCCTCATTCTTTATGATCCTTCCTACATAGATGACAGTTCTCATTCTGAGGGACAGAGTGATGTTATTTGACTGCAGAAGAGCTGGTACTCTATTTTAGATAAGCTGATTTTTATATTCTTTTGCTCCTGGTGTTTTACTGCAGTTACCATTAAGTATTCAATGGGGTGTTGTATGACTGATATGTTGTATTTGATATGACTAGATTATATTTCATTCTTTTTTTCCTGCATTCTGCATTGTGGGTGTAAATAGAGGTGGTTAAGGTGGAGAAAGTATGGTCCTTCATTCTGAAATTACAGGTACTTACCTTTCAGGCAACTTTCAGGAAATACAGTAGTTGTGCTCACAGAATGACTTACTTTTCCCATTTCTTGTTTTTTTTTTCCCACTCAATCTGCACTAGTTCTCTTTCTACACCAGTGAGTAGTAGTTCAGAAGTGTCTCCCCAGATGCATGGCCTTTCTCTTGCAGGTAGTACCTGCAGTCTCTCACAGGCCTCTGTGAGTTGTAGAAAAACTCTACAACTAGAATTTCTTCAGTTCACATACAAAACTGTTATCAGACCTCTCTGAATATAATTTAATTATTTGGGCTGATATGAATGCTGAATCATTAATTTATTTATCATGAACACAGCAGGGCCTCACAATAAACACTACTTGTAATGCTCTTGTAGATGTCTATCTTACTCTGAGCTGGACAATGCTTGCTTCACATTTTTGTGGAATAAGTACATGTGAAAATAATTTTACATTCTTTCTTCTTGTTCTCTAGGATTTAATTCATTTTAATTTAGCAATTCCTTGTCTTTCAATTTCATAACGTGGATGTCTTTCTCTTGCTACATTTAGATCACCGTGCATTCTAATTCATGCAGCAGGCCGGAACAAAGGGACAGGACGGTGCTTCAACACTACTCTGTTGTAAAACGAGCCATTTTGACTTTTTCAGTCAAAACCTGATGGATTTCTTATTCTAATCTAATCATTGCCCAGTGAGCAATCCTCACCTTTTTTATAAAGCCATTCACCAGGAGTACTATTTGCCTCTAATCTTATTAAATCCCCTTTGTGTCAAACTAAAGTCGCAGTTCTTCAGCACACATTAAAAAGATCATTTTCTGAAATGGTTTCACTTTAGTTGGCTATCACTAAGAAAGAGCTCTGGTTTCATTCGATAGAATACACAATTTGTTTCATACAGTACAGGGCTAAGCAGAATTATTTTCTTGGAAGACTTAGCTGTCTTCTAGATGCAGGACTCTGTACGAATTAAAGCATGTTGTGGGGAGTGAAATATCTGTGATTATTCAGTTAAAGTAGGCACACCTTCTTTCCGTTTCTTGCCTTTTGGTATTAGCTTAGACCCTAACTTCCTGAGATAATATACACAACTACAGAAAGTGGCTTTTTACTACAGATAACCCTACAGGTTTTATCTCACTATTAATGAAAAAATTAAAAGGACTCCTATCTATGTAGTTGTTGTCGACCTCTGTCCCTAATAAATATGTAAACTAGATTATATGCCATAGTGCTCACGCAGAGACTTTAGATTTATGTGAATAAATTAATTTAGCATGACAAAAATGGGTCTACCTTCACTCCTTTAGCCAAAGATAATGTTTAATTTGTCCTTTATAGTAGACATACTGTAGTTGATTTTAAAACTCCGAGTGCAATCCTTTAACTTGCTGTAGTGGATGTAGCGGATCATTTAGGATGATACTTTGGTTGGTATTAGAACATACAGTATGTGTTTAGAAACAGAGCTCATTCAGTTGATAAAATAATATAAGCAAACTACTCAGTGAAGGTGCACTCAAGCACAAAATGTTGTACATTGCACACTCCATTTCCAGGGGCACTCAAGAACTGTGACCTTTCTCTTCGCTATTGTTTGTCAATTCATTAAAGCCCCTCACACAAGTACTAAACCAAAAAGTGCAAAGCACTGCAACTCATTTTAATGCTGATATTTTATTAATGTATTAGGTTTTGTGGATAATGCCAAATCAATGCTTGGCCTTTTCAACAACTTAAGCAATTTTTCAAACTCTTAGTGATTATGAATAGTTCACTGAAAGGTTTCCTCATACCTATAAACATACCAAATGGCTAAACAATTTAGTTTATTGTGGTGTTGGGAGCTACCTTTATACAACACTGTGTTAAGAAATTCAATTAACATGGTTAGAAAAATTTAGATTGAAGAAAACTTGGAGAGGAAAATCCATACACCACACTGTGAGAAATAGCTTTACTCGGGTAGATTCAACAAAATCTTCAACAAACTTCACACTATATGTTTGGTATAGTGATTGCTGATTATTAGAGCATTAGCTAGTAATTGCTAGCATATTACAGTACTATATAGCTTATTCTGGTACTATGTCCTTTATCTACCCCTGACACGGGAACAGAGTGGTAACCACATTCTACTTTTTAATCTAATGTTTCTGATTTACCTGGAGGTCATATCTTTGGTTTTCCTAAGTGGTCTGACCTTGTATTCCAATATTCTATTAAAAAGATGCTTTTAAATAGACAACTACTGTACCTTTGCACATTGCAGAATGGCCCAACATAAACTTCATTATCTCTTTATTATTTTAACTACAGTATGTCTTTGTTCTTCAATATGTGCATATGAAGGTCACTGTGGTCCAGAACTTCCTTATTATCCCTTGCACATTGTGCTGGATATAAGGGGAAGAATAATAGTACATGGCTTCTCATAATATACAGGTACTCATCAGTTAAGATCCCCATATAAACTGCTGTTGATCAGTGCCATCTCCTAAGGTCATGCCTCCCGCAGATAAAGACACTGTTTGGATGAAGTGGCCAATTTGATGTTGGCCTCAAAAAAAATCGGACCAGTAGTTGATTCATTTTACTTTTATGCATAGAGCAAATATTTTAACTACTTGGAAATGTTTCCTAGTGGGACACAATGACACCCCACAATGTGCTGTGTGCCCTGTGGGAGTGGAGAGGGAAAAAATAATTCTTGTTCTTCACTGTATCTTTTAAATAATGGTTAACTGATGGTTCATTCATTGTTTTTGTCTGTACAGCTGGGATCACTGCTCCTAGGAGGGGTGGGTATGGTAGAAAGGGGAATTGTTTTCCTTGAGTTATTAATTATAATTTTTCATGTTCTTATAGTGGATTTCTTTCTCCAGATATAAAGCTAATAAATAAAATGATCAGTTGAGGGTCTCTTTAAGTTAAGATTAGTGGAAGCAAATGCCATCAATAAATGTGATGTGCATAGTAGTTTGTTTTGTCTATAATAATTCATGCATGTATTAAATGCTGGCTTATTAATCATTTATTCATTTGAAATGTGTTATTGATCAACCCCTTAACTAAAATGTGATCTATATGAGTATACCAAATTCATCTTAAGTTGCAACCACGCATGGTGTCACGACTGTAGTCCCTCCCCCTTAAAGGGTACTCCGGCTCGTTCGCTTTTTAGTTGATTTTGTGCTCCTGCTCCCTGTTCTTGCCTCCCTACAAAAGCCAGACGCTCACTCTGTTCCGGGCTCTGCATTGGTTTCCTGAACCAGCCGAGTCCGGGACATGGAGCCCCTGGTCCCATTCCCCCTTTCCACCCCCCGACCCCTCGCCAGATCCTGCTCTAGCTTTTAACTTTGTCTAGTTCGTCTTGGATTGATCACCTGGTTCTGGATATTTGCCTCACCACGGGTTTCCCTTTGGACTCCCTTTTGGACTGTTTCCCCTGGACCCCCCGTTCGTCTTCCAGCCTTGTGCCTCGTCTCTTTCCTGTGTGTGTTCACTCCCTTCCAGATTGTGTCACCTGCATAGGGTCCTGAAAGACACTTCGTAACACATGGTTTGGAAGTTACTTTCCAACTCATTGCTCTTTGCGACTATTTGCTCTCATGATATTTAGTTTATGTTGATGCAGTAGAATGCTTATACTGTACAGTACTTCACAACAAAGCACATCTCCTGCAATTATTTATTTATTACTATAAAAAAACATTATGTTTTAAAGTTTATGCTTATAAAATAAGCATCTGTCATTTGTCATTTCTTTCAGTGTGACGTACTGTAAAATGAGGACTTCAAAAAAGAATATTTGAGTTTCAAAGACTCAGAATTTGAGTAGTTCTAAATAAAGCCCTGGATGTATCACATTCAGTTTTGGGAAACTGGGGATCTTTTCCCAAGCTATTAATTTGATAATCTTTATTCTCCTTTTATTCAGACTATAACATGTACTGTAGCACTTACTCTGTAATGTTTGAGATAGCATTTCATTTTAATGTTACAACCTGATATTTGCAAATCCAGTAAAATCCCATTGCTAAGGCATGATCAAGAATACATTATCCAGGTCTTCTTGTCTTTCAGCTCTTAAGACCTTGTACATATTAGAATGTACTCCAATGCAAAGGCAACACAGTGTTTATTGACAGACAGTCCAATATTCTTATAGGATTCTCTCCTTGGCTACATTCAACACAGGTTAGAAAAGTGAAATTGTAGAAAACAAATAAAGCTTCTATCTATTCTCTGATTACAAGCAATCAGGAGACAGCACAATGTAAAAAGTGCTCCTTGGACACAGTTAATCTTGATGTGACAGCAGATGGAGCAAAGTAATAGTTTATATTTATATGCATGCACTTTTGAACAATACCCAGACACCAAATTGTCAACATAATGTCACACTTTCATTTCAGAATGAAATGAGCACTGACTCTGGATATATGTTGCCTCATTATGAAATGGAGATGATAGGACTGAAATACAACGTATTAATCAAATTCCTCATTATTTAGAGCATGACAGTATCATTTATATTCCTTATTTTATTCTACATTTTAATGTTATTCCCTTCTTTTGAAATATGTTGTATAACAGGAAACGTATTTTAGAACATAAACTCTTTTTGCTTTGTATTTTTTACCACAGGCGTTTTAAAAGGGTTCTTCCTGACAATTAATATTTGATAGATAAACCCGAAAAAACGAAATACAGAAAAACAGATAGTGTAGGTTGCAACGCAGTGTACAAATAAATAGCTAAAAAGAAACAAGAAACAAATACAAAAACTGAAACAAATACAATCATAGATACCATGGAACTTTGCCCTGGAAAGCAAAATATAATACCATATGTCCGCCACAAGAATCTACTAATATGGGCATCACACATTTTAAATGATTCTATCTAGTTCACTATTTTGAATTTTTATTCAAATGATTCTGTCTGTATATAAGAGTGTGGATTTAGGCACTTGGGGATTTCAGAGATCAACAGTTAAGGGCAAAACTAGTTTTTTGCGGGGTTAGAAAGATTGGCTGTCCCAGAAAGTTTTCTAAAGTTTAGTAAAGGTTCAAGTAAACTGGATGCTGATTTATATGCAAAATAAAGCCAGGAAAACCCCCAGGCCTTTAAGTTCCATTTTAGTTTGGAGTGAAGATGAATTGGTCCTTTGAGCCATTCTAAATCCATACTTAATCCTTTGAGCCATACAGAAATGGGGATCTTACACACTAAATAACCTTTATTTAGGACCATTTAATCTGTGAACCACATAATTGTTATGGTTTCTGTTGGTGTGCTGCAATAAGCCTGGTAATCTCAATCAACTAAACGGATGAATACATTGCACAGTGTTCAAAGTTTGTTGCTTTAAAGCTTTGCTCTCAAAGCATTTATTAACAAATTCATATTTATTACATAAACAATTAAACATTCTGATCTCATTCAAGTGGTGAATTTCAAGACAAAATTCAAAACCATTCAGGAATACAGTTGTTTAAGGGCACAGGTCAGTAGAAGGGTACCGTATTTAAAAAGTATATACATATGAAAGGATATTTCAAAGATTCTCAATATAAATTTGATCATGGTGAGCGCCCCATCATCTCATATCGCCGAACACCTAATCTGTGTAACCTTCTTGTTCAGATCTCCCTTGAGTGCCCTCAACAATCATCCACACCATCTATTTTCTCCTGCAACAGAGCTCTCTGCATCACCTGCAAGTACATATTTAACACCACACTCATTCAAGGCCCCTCAGGACAATTCCAGATCACCCAGGCGACCTCATTTACTGTATCTCTTGCAGGAAATGCCCAGCTATCTACATTTGGGAAACCGGAAGGAGACTAGGAGACCGCTTCAGAGAACATGTCAGGGCTGTGAAGATTAAAGATTTCTCCAAGCCCATAGTTTCTCATTTCACCTCAGACAGCCATGATCACACTGATCTCCCCGTCTGCGTTCTCAAAGAAAGGTTTCTTAACTCCCATAGCAGAAAGACATCAGAAACAAAAATTATACTGAAACTTGGTTCACATCTTCTCTATTCACATGTAGGTTTCGACTTCACCTCTCTCCACTTCGCACCTCTCTACTCTGCCTCTGCTCCCCTGCTCCCCTGCTCCCGCCTCCTCCATTCTTCCAGCTTTTGTTCTCCTATGCTATCTAATCTTTGCTGTCTGCACTGTCTTTCTCATACCCGAAGAAGGCTCCACAGCCGAAATGTTGCGTTTTATTTCTTCTCTTTTCAGCATGGAATAAATAACTTATTTCTTTGCAGCCTACCCATGCTGACGCATGCTACCCACCTGAACTACTATTTGATGAGGCTGCACCTAGGAGTCAGATCCAAGCCATTTTCACGTGCCTTATTTTCAGATCTGCAACTGAAACAATAAATATTAAGTGTATTATTTATGACTTTAACAGAAGAATTAGCGGACTTTCTGTCTTCCAGAAATGTAATCAAACACTATTTAGGAGAGTAACCATTTACAAATGATACATTTTAAGATATCTGTACTACAGGGAGATTGAGAACATTAATATTTCCTTGGCACTGTGGGACAAAGTTTAATTTTAAAACCTGCAAAATGAGGGCAGTACAGAAAATATCACTATATCTAATCAGAATCCATATCTAATCATTACAATGATGGAGCTTCAACAATCTGCAATCAACAACACATTGCACGCAGATATAAAAGGGCTCCAATTGATTGACAGAGAGGGGATTGTGATGTAAAATGGAAGATTAAATTTGTTTATGTAAAAAAGATAGGATGTGTTGTGATACATGAGGCTTTCAAAGAATGAAAAATGTATTATCTAGTTATATTATGTTAAAAATCTCTCAGTCTCTCAACTGAGTTTTTGCTTACAGGACCTCAAATAAAAAGATCTGTTAGAAGTTTATATAGTGGTTCTAAAGTCCATGCATCCATAACCACTTTGAACATAAATCACTAGATTCTTGAGTACTGGTATCTACCATTTGTGTTTCTTGCACTGTACTGCTGATTCTGACCATCTGGAACTGCCAATTATTCCTACCTGCAATTTCCGATTTCCCCAATAATGTAGATCAAAGGCTTTTCACTTCTCTTCTACTACTGACTTGTTTCACTATCACTAACCTATCCTGGGTTCCTCATCCATAATAATACCAACATTTAGACATTTCAACAAATCTGGGATTAATCTCTTTTTTGTCCAGGCTTTGAAGCAATCCACTAAGGACTTCTCCCATAATGTTGTACTTAATATATGGAATTGTCATTGCCTTATTTGACTTTATAAAAGTTAATGACCTGAAGCATATTGATATGGTTAATGTTGCTCATACAATTTCCTAGAATAACCTAGGTTGATTCCCTACAATATGCCATAGACTATTTTTGATGCTAAAACGTATAGTATTTTTTTTTAAAAGAGGGATAGATTCTAAGTCTATTCTACTTAGTGATTTCCTGTGCTGGAGTTATGATGATACAGTATTTTTCATTTCTGTGTTTCAGTACAGTAAATCAGAATTATTAAGCCTTTTTGGACTAATAGCTTGTCGAATTGTGTTAAATGAATGTTCTGCATGTATGGCAGATATGAAATAAACACTCACTCTGACTGGCAATGTTTGTTGCCTGTTTGTACCTTTAAATATCAGAAACTATGCAAAAATGACTTAAGGTCTTAACTTTCAAGGATTTTAAAGGTTGGATGAGTGATATTTCCAATTGTCTCTTCTCTGGATTATTTCCTGTGAACCATTCTATGACAGGAAACATTACACCATTACTGATTGCAAGATACTGCATGAGTGGTATCAAACGACAGTAAGACTAAATTGATCACAGGCCTTGAAAGGACTGTAACTGTAGTCAGAGCTTGGGGAAAACAAAAAGCTGGAAATATTCCGACAAACTGCATGTCTGACAGGTAACTTGTGAAGCCAAGTAAAGCAGTATGGTATAACATTTTTTGAAAGAAGTGATACAACTTAAAAAAATAACACTTTGTGAAATTTATGTTACTATGAGTTCAATGTCCTGTGAAATACAGTAGACTTTTACTGATATACTGTACATATTCCCAATATGGTCAAAAGTATCTGTGGATGTCACATACTAAGTCAAAGTTGTTCAACACTCTTAAACAATTATAAGGAAATACTTACAATACTATGCATGTCATGTTTACCCCCACTAAAGCACCACAAAGCAAGCTAGTATTGTCATGGCAACCAGCTTCACCTATGCCCGTTGCCATGGATTTGTTATCAGACAGTGACCTGTATCACCTGGGAAACTTTATGACCACACCTCCCTTACTACTACTTAAGGTCTGTGCTCTGGTATAATAATAATAATAATAATAATAATAATAATAATAAACTTTATTTTATATAGCGCCTTTAAAGGTGGCTTCTCAAAGCGCTTTCCAGGATGACAATAACAATAAATAAGTAGACTACAACAATAAATAAGAAGATTTCACAAGATAGGACACAATTATAATTACAACAATACAACAATAACAATAATAACAATAGAGGAGACCGTGGAAGGTGGTATTAAGAAGAGCAGAGGGGTGAAGAATGGAACCAGTTAAGTAAAGGCTTTTCTGAAGAAGAAGGTTTTGAGTCTGGATTTGAAGGAGTTTAGAGAAGGTGACTCTCTGATATCCTTGGTCAAAGAGTTCCAGAGCCTGGGGGCATAGCAGGAGAAGGCCCTGTCGCACATACAATGTAGACGGGCTTGGGGGACAGTAAGGAGGGCAGAATTTGAAGAGCGGAGGTTGCGAGGTGGAGAGTAGGGCGATAAAAGTTCAGACAGGTATTGAGGTGCCAAGCCATGTAAAGCCTTATAGGTGAGCATGAGGATTTTAAAGTCTACGCGGAACTTGACTGGAAGCCAGTGCAAGGACTCCAGGATAGGAGTAATGTGAACACTTGCACTAGACCTGGTCAGGATTCTGGCTGCTGAATTTTGGACATACTGCAGCTTGTTCAGAGTAGATTTAGATACCCCAGGGAGTAGAGCATTGCAGTAGTCAATTCGAGAGAATACAAATATGTTGATCAGCTTTTCAGCCACAGTTAATGATAGCATAGGGCGTAGTCTTGCGATATTTCTAAGGTGAAAAAAAGATGTTTTGACAGTATGCTGTACATGTGGGTCGAATGTTAAGCCAGAATCGAATATAACCCCAAGGTTTTTCAATTTTGATTGAAGCTCAAGTACAGAGCCATCTACAGATAGGGTTACAGGACTGGCTTTACGAAGTTGATGGGGGGTATCAATAAGCATGACTTCAGTTTTGTCACAGTTAAGATGAAGGAAGTTTTGAGTCATCCAGTTTTTATGTCAGAGATGCAATTAGATAGAATAGAGACAGCCACATCAGTCAGCCACATCATAATGTTTACTAGGAGCCTCTCAGTGGTTTGTCTTGAGGTTCTGTGTTCCTGACCTAGTGTTTCCTGGACTCCTGTTTTTTCTACGTTTTAGACTTCACCATTTGCATTTCCCTTGGTACTATACTGCTGTGTTTACTTCCAGCTACAAACCTCTCTTTGTTACTGACTTCGCTATCGTACTGTGTTTGCCTACCTGATTGCTTCACTTGCCAGTTTTCCTGGGCACTGCACTGCCCAATCATGTCAATGCCTAGTTATGCCGCCATGCTTTATTTCTCACCTGCTTCTGGGTTTTCTTCTTGCACAATGAACCACTGCTTAACTCCATCAAGAACAGAAAATATTAAACTGTTAAACCAGATTTTAAATCTACTAATGTAATGACAACACTAACATATATTCTCTGTTGCTACTAATAAAACAAATGTTCAGGGGGAGGTCAGACCCTAATCTCTCCCACTTCTTATATATGTAATAACGTTTATGTCTTGCACCTGTAATGCATTCCTCTCTTCTCCCCATTATTACCCTTGCATCAACTCCCTGCCTTGCCCATTATGAAAGTGTTCCGACGGCACTGTCCGTTGATCAGGTTACCATGCTCTCCAAGATAAGCCAATCAAGCAACTAGTTAAAAAAAACATCTTATTCATTTTAGATAAGGTTTGATTGAACAACTAAAATGCAAATAAATACATGCTTATCTGATCCCTGAAACTTTTATAAGATGATAAAACAAACTGATTTTCCCTACATTATACTGTACACATGTCATGTCATTTACCAAACCGCTTTATACCATACGGTGTTGTGGGAAGCCAGAGCCTACCCGGCAAGCAACGAACGCAAGGCAGATTACACCCTGGACAGGGTGCCAGTCCATCGTAGGGCCAGTGAAACCCAATCATACATGGGGACAATTTGGAGGCCACAGTAAAGGCCGAGGGGGGAAATTTGGCCCGGACTCCGTGATAACTTACTACTCTTATTGAGAAATGCCCGGGGATCTTTAACTATCACTGAGAGTCAGGACTTTGGTTTAACATCTCATCCGAAAGATGGTGCCCAGTACAGTATAGTGTCCCCGCCACTATACAAGGGCATTAGGACCCACACAGACCACAGGGTGGGAGCCCCCCCGCTGGTCCCAATAACACCGCTTCCAGCAGCAACTATAGCTTCCCAGGAGGTCTCCCATGCAGGTACTGACGAGGCTCAACCCTGCTTAGCTTCAGTGGGTAGCCATTTGAGAGCTGCAGGGTGATGGCTGCTGGCTACTGCACACATATTAATTATAATTTGTATTCATGATCATGAGGTTAATTTGAATACTAAGTATGTTATACATTCTATTTTTGTGGTATTACCTGCGTGCATTTGATCATATTGGAATAAAAACATACTATGTGTTTAAACAACTGATTTCCAATAGCCGTAAATATTAAAGAATTCGATTAAACCATAAATATTAGGACTTCGTTTTTGACAGAAATGTGGGATCTGATTCTAATGTCGCTTCTTCCTATTTCTTTTGTACAGTATATTTTGTTGAAATAGGGCCTAACGAAAATGAGACATTTACCAAAAATACTGAGCAAGATAATCAATAATTGAAATAAATAATCATAACCCTCATATAATAAATGATATGCCAAGAATATACTCAAGTGATTACTATAATTGGAGGTACGAGAGATCTTGTTCACTGGCACAGTATAAGCGAAGGAGTAATAACTTAGGGGGAAACTGGGATAAACAGTTATTAATAGTGACACAATACAAACTAACCTCAACAAAACACAATGTTTCGGCTGTGGAGCCTTCTTCGGGTGTGAAGAAGGCCCAAAGAAGCCAAAAAAATGTGTTTTCTTTCTTCTCTTTTCACCATGGAATAAACCTATTACTTGTTCCTTTGCAGCTTACGCATGCTGATGCAGCTACCCACCTGAACTACTATACACTATGCAAGTTCCATATTTACAAACAAAATGTCTTGGAAGCTTCTGTCCTTCTGTTATAACAGAGTGTTATGAAATATTCAAAATCTTACATAACACCTATACATAAACCTGCCATCTAAACCAAACAGAATGCCACCTAGAGTTAAATCTCTCTCTATAAATCTGGATACTACAAATCGAATGGGAGCTCATCTCCCTGTTCTAAAAAATGCACTCACTAACCAGGGGAGTCTGTTTTTAACCGAGGCATTCTTTATGGAGGAAATCAGAGCTTCCTAAAACAACTGAAAGGCAAACTCTCTTAACAAGGTTCAAGTAGTTAACTCAAACCAGGTCCTGACAAAGGACCTCCTAACTACAGTAGCACTGTTTCTCTCTTCTCTTAGTGTTTTTCTGTCCCTCCCATGTCCTTCCTTTTCCCTATTTTTTTTGTGTCTTTACTCTGTCTTCTTTTGTTTGACCTCTTCTCTACCTGTCTTTTTATCCTGTGTTCCTGGACTGTTGGTGACTCTGAATGATTTACCAAAAGATTAACCAAAGTTAACCAGACAATTTCTTTGATCAAGGTACTTCCGACCTCCCAAAATTCAGCAAACACCTCAGTTCCTACTTATTCTTTCTTGCAGTTTCCACTGCAAATTTGACCAGACCCAGGTGTTTACCATTGTCCCTAGATTTCTCAGATACATTAATAGCCAGCCTTTGTTTCAACCAGTTTGTAATCTTGCATTTTGTTAGACTGTTATGATTTCAGTTAATTTGAAACCTGGAGATTTGCTTGAGAAGTGCAAGATTTTCCATTTTTTTCTCCTGATAAATGGTTACATTGGCTGTATCTTTTGAATCATTTTAGTTGCATCAGCGATAAAGATGAGTGAGTCAGTTCCAGAGATAGCCATGCATACTCAGGCCAGGCCAAGACATTATATCTACCATTCTTCACAGATGAGGTGAAATTATTTGGGACATCTGCAGTTCCTTTCTCTCTTGACACTTTAGCCATCACTTTTGTTTTGTCTTGGTCTCATCTGTTCAAAAAACATTTTTCTAAAACTGTCTTGGCTCATCTTTGTGCTTACAAGCAAAGTCTAACCTGGTTTTCCTATTTTTGGTGCTGAAGAGAGGTTTATATCTTGCAGTAAAGCTTTTCTAAATTTACTGTCTTTGCCTTCTGTGAACTGTGGGTTTCGATACCTTTCACTTGCATTTTGTTGGTTGTTGACAATTTCACCAACAGTACTTTTAGGGTTTTACTTGACAGCTCTAATAATTTTTCTGCCATCTGCTGTAGACACTTTTTAGTCACGTTGGTCCTGGCTGATTGGTAATTATACCTATGGTTTCTTCTTCAGTATATTCCAAATTACCGATTTCAGTGTACCCACTTTCTGTGCATTAGTAGTATCAGCAATAGTCCTGACTAAGGTTTCCATTTTACCAGCTTCAAAATTGCCTGAAATTCTTAAAACAAAAGATCTTTGTTTTTTTTTTTATTTTGACTGTGGACTCAAAACATTGAAGTCAAAGCAAGACAGGTTGATAGGATGTCCAGGAGTATTTTTTTATGAGTGCCTGCAGTAATTATGCCTGCAAAAACATCTGACACACCCCACACATATTTTAAAATATAAATGTTCAAGTCGATCAATTTCACCCAAGAGAGTATATATGAATTGACCTTATTTAAGATAGACTTAACAGTGTAGTTGTACTTATCTGTCATACTTTTCTATGAGAAATTATTAGAGTTCATAGCAAAAATCATAGTGAAAGTTTAGTCTTCACTGTCCCAAAGCTTTTGGAGCACACTGTATCATTACTGTACATATTCTACTCATACTAAAATTTTGTCTTTGTGAAGCTGCAAAACCTGCCTTCTGCCTATTCTCTGCCACAGGCCTCTCAGCCAGCTGTTTGGGGCCGAATTGTCACAATATTCAGAAATACTCATATTTTTTCATTTCTCCTAAGTATTGCTTATGAATTAGGATACTCTGCTGGTGGGAAGTTAATAGACAATTTTAAAATTCGGTATGATAAAAAAAATAGAAAGTATACTGTACCAATTCTGTGCATTAAGCTGTCCTGCATACTGTAGCTGTCCTGATCTCTGTTCATGGTTGTCAGTGAAAGGATTAACTTTACAATATTATGCTTTCAGATGCAATGATTAATTATTGAATCAATCAACTATAATTTGTAATAATGTCAAATAAAAGAGTAAGAGTAGCAGTGGTGGAAGAATTTGTTTTAAATATACAGTGGGGCATATTGTACAGTACAGACGTTTCATGTACTGATGTTTACTGAGTTTACTGTTATGTATTATACAATTTCTACATTAATTAAACCTTACCTCAAGAAAATAATCAAATTTCTGTGTCCTTTACATATAAAATAAATACTTAGGGTTGCATTGTCTTAAACACTGTATGTAGTACCAGTGTATTATTGACAGTTGTCATATCTGTAAAGAAGCCCCAAACATACAGATTGAGAGTTAACTACAGTAAATGAACCTGTATCTGTTTTTATCTGCTTCATACCAGAGGTTTATCCTCAGGGATGTTGTTTGTGTTAAAAATGTCAGAATAGTTTTTGTGCATCCATTTAGAGCAAACTGCAAATCCTTTTATTCAGTCATTTATATGTATGTTACATTAATGGATTTCTATTACAATTTTTGGCAGAAAGGAACCATAGCATGTTGATTATTACCTTTTATTAAAGATCACACAGCATTGCAAAGCCCCCCACATAATAGGATAACCTTGAACTGCAGCACTGTGGACAAATTTCATGCAAGAGCTGTTGAAATGTGTTATAAATCAAAATGTCTCCTAGTTTTTAGAATGAATCAGCAGTTTGGAATACTGATTGAATTTTATCTTGATCACATCAAACATTTAGACAAACCAATTAAAGGGGCAGCTGACTGAAGCTACCAGCACTGAATCCATCATGTTGTCATTGGCACAAAATTGGAGTGACACTAATTTAGTTGATGTGTTGATGCATTTGCAATCTTGTACAATGAAATGTAACTTGATTAGAGAATATATTAAAACAAATGATGATTCCAGTAAGAGAAGGCAACGATGACTCCAAGATGTCTGAATCACTTTCACAAAGCGCTATTTGCCAGAAAGCAGAAAAAACGTGTTCTGGTTTGTATTCTACTAGTTCATCTGTTTTTTAAATGTATGATTTTGTTTTAAAGTACTAAAGATAAAAGCCATAGGGATCAGAGAGATTACTTTCAATAGAAGTAAGGAATGTGTTCTTAGCACTATTAGTAGTAGCACATGAAGAAGAACCAATAATAATAATAGTAATAATAATATGGTAATTGTTCAATATCAGTATTTTTTAGGTATGCTCCTTCACAGTTTAGCCAAAAAATATGACCAAAGATGGGATACTTGTACTGTTGTATAATGACGCATCTCAACTATTGCAATATCTGTGGGCAAAAGATTACACAGAATCCAGAAACAACAGCTCTGAGCTGGAAACAACACAAGGTTAAAACAGCTTCACAAATCTATAGACACCAATATTCATCATTCATAAAAAAAGATAATCTCATGTCTTCCATCCTTGATTATGTTGCATTGGTTCACGCTTGTATTCAACTTACACAGCTCCATTCTTCATGTAAGTAGCCAATAAACTAATTAGCATGTTTTTGGAAAGTGAAAGAAAATCCACAAAAAGCATGCACACATACTGCACAAATTCCACAGAGATACCAGCCCCAAGACAGAACTGAATCCACAACCCCTTTATCTGTGAGGCAGTAGTGCTAATCACCACTCCTCTCACTTCACTAGAGGGTAGGAAAATATAGATGTGTATTATGTAAATTGGTAGGACATTTAGACAAAGTATTGTGCAATGTTTTAGGGGCTCAGAAATACATCAAAATGTGATAGAAGATGAAGCAGGCAGGCGTTAATACCTGTGTAATAACTCCTTCTTTAAATTTTAAAAAGCCAAATATCACTTACTCTATGTTGGAAGTTTTCAACTAAAAAATGTATTTGAGGTTAAAAATAAAAAAAATCTAATCAATAAATTAATGTTTTGTTTTCAGAAATCCCATATATTATTTCAACTTTTTGCAAAATGGTTTGTCTATTTGTAATAATTAGTGATGTCCCGATACATGATACAGTACATGATATTCCTCTGTATATTCATAATAACCATTTTTTGTCATACCCATGTGATATAGAGTTGCTGTGAGCCAAGATGTGTATTTTTCACAACTAAGCTTTCAGTTGCACATCTTGTGACTGTACAGAGGAGAAACTGACAATGTATTGCATTCCACCAATGAGCTACTTTCAATCCACTTGTTTTTTAACACACCAGAAGTTCCAAGCTGATTTGAGGAGAATCATTTCCTGAATCCAATGTTTGTTTTCCTTTGTTATGAGGCCCGTGCATGTAACCACACTAATAATGAGGTTATGAGGTCATGTTACAAAACAGGCAAAAATATCTCAGAGTTCAAAGGAACAAACAACATACAGTATACTGTTTGTAAAATATAATGCAATATACAGTATACTGTAACAGTGGAGGTTAAAATGCAGTTTCCTTTATCTATAGAAGTACTGTACTGTATGCCATTTTTAGTTCTGTTTACAACACATTGAGGAATCAGAAGCATGGAATCATTCAAATTCATTTAACAATTATATTTTACACTAGGCTTTAACTCCAATTACACTCTAAAACATAAGAAGATAGGTTCTGCTGTCCATCCTCCATCATCATTTTTGTTTAATAATACAGGGTACAAACATGATCATTTGCAGTATCAACACATTTCAAAATTCTCATGTGGGTCAATACAGTAAGTCTAGTTTAAACAAGAAGGGTTCTATAAACTCCAATTCTAAATCTAATTTACAATGGCACTTTCGCAGCTGTAGTCGGTTTTGTGTTGTTTGAAACATCAATACAAAAAATGCAACTGCACTCAAGGGCAATTCTGTATCTTTGTGTAATGGTCCGTAAAGGAATTATTTACTTAGCCTTGCCACAAAAGCTTAGGGTTTGTACTGATTGTTTTACTATAAACAAAACAAAAAAACACAGAGAGTATCCTTAGACTTTATCTAATTACAAAATTCTTTATAATATATATATATAATGATTGAGTGTTTTATTTTTATTCTGATGTGACTCAACACCAAATTTCAAACAAGTTGTTCAATATTACTTTCACAACTCCAACAAGACCAAGGGGATGAAAGAATATTATTCAACATTCATCGCTGCGGTGGGTGTACAAAGACCTCCCTTGAGATAAGAGTGTTACAGAATACAAATCAGTTTCTTTTCTCTTCTTAGGTTGTCAGTATAGGTCATTCCTTTAAAATTACAAAAAAGAAATCAATTTTCTTGGTTTCTCTGGCAGAGCTTGGTGGTAAAGTAATAAACAGGTGGCTAGCTTAAACAGGATGAACACATTTATTGACAATAGGCAACAGACACATTCAAGCTATGTATAGATATTAAACAGTTAAGTGAGCCTGAATAACAAAAAGAGGAGGGCACAGAACCATGTTATCTTTTTTTACCTGTGTGTGCTTTTATCCTTCTTTCTTACCCTATCTCTCTCTATCTAGTGAGTTGATTGTTATCTTTTTAGAATAGAGTGCTTCTGATGGGGAATTTAGAATTTGGCAACCACCCCCAAAAAGCATTATCCTCCCATTAAAAAAGCGTCCTCAATAATTATATTTGTAAAGAGATATCACATAGAAGAAAGGTCATACAATGTCGAAAGATTGTCATTGGAGATCAAAATGTTACAAACTTTGGATAGAGCTTGAAACAAGGCAGCTCTTGGGTAGACTGAGGGAGGGGGTATATTTCCTCACTCATAATTCTGTTTTAAGATTGAGATGGCTGCCAGCCTTCTGAAATTCCATCGCCCCAAGTCCAATGGCGAAAGACTAGGGATGCTGCCATATTTAAGCCTTTAGTAGTACGAAGCAGTTGCAAGGGAGCACCTATGAGTTATTTACTAAAGAATTTTAGTCCTGTCTCTTAGCAGTCAGCCAGGATACTGTCTAGGGTGGACAGATGCAACATTTAATTAACCTTGGAGAAGCTTAAAGAATTTAGGAATGTGAGACACCTGGATATAAACCGTGAGAGATGTTTAATGCACCGAGGGGAAGTAAAAATTTCTATTAAATTGCTGAGCCTGGCAATTCACTAGTGAAGAGTTAAAAGGTTTTATCTCATGTAAACACTCAGGTGGAGCACGTTTGATTACTACTGTAAGTTCTCTTCCCAGGTTGGATATACAGTGACTTAGGATCTTAAGGTCAGGGGTGGCTGAAGGTTTCCCTAAGGAGAGAAAAACAACTACTCTCTGACTACTTAACATAACATCAAGTTAGTTTTTACCTTAGTTTATATTCCCTAAGGTTAGGGAAAGCTGGATATCCTTTCTTGGAGTATTTAGTATCTTTAAAAGAATAAAGACTTTAGGTAACATCCTTGCCTGGACTGCATAACGACAGGACATTTAAAATGAAAGTTGGACATAGACCACTTAAATCCCTGAGTCTCTAAATTTGTATCAGAGGGCTACAAATCTCTGGTACAAACCTCATTATCAAATTCTGCTTCTCACTGGGACTAGCAGCGGATCTTAGAGAGGTAATACAAACCCAAGTCTGTTAATATTACTGGGGAAACTGCAGCAATGCACAGACAGAGGACTGCATAGGCAGCACACACATGGGGAACTACTGTATGTAGCCAGGTGCACCCTGGGACTGTACAGGCAGCTGTGCAGAGCCCGCAGGCGATGTGGTGCTGCAGCCAGCTAGGGACACAAGGGAGTGCAGCAGTGCGCTTAGACAGATGACTTAGGAAAACAGCAAGCAAGTCGCAGGCTAGAGAAACTGCACAGTGCTGTGTGCACATGAAGACTGGGCTGAGCAGGCAGTGCACACAGAGGGGGACCACGCAGGCAGCTAGCTGAGTATGCAGATGGAAGAGTGCTGTTAGTAGGTGGGAACTCAGGGAGGCTGCCTGCTGACTGGAGAACTGAGTAAGCACAGCTCACAGGACGTGTGGTGGCGGAGCAAGGAGAGATGGCTGTGAAGCAGGCAGTTCAGGTCCCGGGTTGAGCAAGTAGGGGTTGAAGCCAACAGGTGAGACACAAGCAGTCCCAAGCATAAAGGTAATATCCAAATGATGTTGTTGTCAATACAAACGGGATCAAATCTGAGTAAATGCGGAGAGGTGTCTAGCCAAGGCGTGATCTGGGAAGGAGGTCGAAAAACACAGCAGTGGTCAGGAATCCGAAAAAAGCAACAGTGGGAAAACAGGAACCAGGCAAAGTCAGGGAAAACAGGAATCAAGACTCAAGAGTCTCAGAGACAGAACTCTATACCAGACCCATGAGGAGCGTCAGAGCAGTCCTTAAAATACACCGCACCACCTAAAACGAGCGTGGATGACAATTGGCCACAGGTGATGTCGATTCCTCTTGGCATGCGTTTCCTTAGTAATCGGCACTGAGAGACCACTTAGCATGGTCAGCTACCATGATAAACACTAGCTTGCTCTGCAGCTTTTCCATGGGTATGACCCTGACACTTATACTGTACATTCAAATTGAGTTCTAATAGAAATTCAGGAGGAATGATAAAGACTAAGTCACTTCTAACCCAGCTGTCCTAATAAGTAATCATCCAATACAGTTGCAATCTATAAATTACAGAACTAAAGCTCCCGTTTCATATTGATCCTATGCACCCATCCTCAACCCCAGTTTCATCATTGGTTAACTGCTTACTCTCCATGGGGGGGCCTTAGCCTTCTCATCCCATGGCCAAGAGGCTGGCGCTCAGCCTTGCAAGATTACCCAAGATCTGTCTTGTGTTGTAAATTCTTATGAAATGGTTATGTAAATCAAAACCCATTTTTCAATCCAGTTAATTTTCCCAAAGTCAAACCTGTGAATCAGTTACATTTTTAATGGGTTTTCATGACTTATTCTCTCTGGAAAGACCAATTTGTCAAGTTTTTAAATTGAAGGTATCAACTTAAGAGTTGTGTGCAGCCCTCATCTTGCATGACATACAGCAAACCATATCCTCACATTTTGTCAGTGAGTGACAAGTGGTCTGATCTGATGGTTACCTAGGCTGCCACAGTCCAGTCTGCTGCTTAAACCATTTAGGTAATTACAGTATATGAAGTACATTTGATCATATTAAAACAAAAACATGCTGTGTGTTTAACCCAGCGATTTCAAATTACCAATAACATTGAGAAACATTTACAGTAATAAGCAAATTTCAAAGTTTTAACATTAGTATTTGATTGCATATCTATTTGAGGCAATAATAGCATTAAGACTTTAACCTGTTGACTTACCAAACTCTTTGTGTAATTATTTACACAAAGAGTACAGCTTTGCTGTCACCACTTTGGGTTCTAGTTTATCATTCTGGTGTTCTGATTTCAATGTTTCAGTGAATAGAGTTTAACAGCTATAGATTGACTTGGCCAATCTAAGAATTTCCACTTCTTTGTTGCTTTGGCAATATGTTTTTAAATGTTTATCTTTGTTTAATCTTTTCTTCCAATGTTTGTGTACTTCTGATCAAATTCTGAAGCATGATGGAGATAATGTTATGACCTAGACGTGCAAGACAGTCTGTGGAAATTGGCTTAGTCATTTTTATTGGTCATGTAACTAATGATCACAGCAGAATAGTAAATCCAGATGTTTAAAGAAACATTTTATCAGCTTATATAGCTACTCAAATTGACAGTGGCCCAAAATATACAGTATATTCAAAGCATCAGCAAAGTTCATCAGGAGAAAAAAAGTGGGTTAAACACTATGCATGTTTTATGCTGGATGTCATTCTGTTATTCTGAAATGTATGGAATTACCTAAAAATAAAATCAAATAAATATCAAATCATACTTTTTATATATAATTAATATTAATCTCATGAGACATATAAGATTATTCGATTTTAAATAAAGCAAACTAGGTTTGATTTTGTTGTCGAATACTTTTGGATGAAATTGTATAGTACCAACTCTCTCCATCTTCTCTCTTTCCTCTCTCCTGAACATTATGCAATTTGAAGATCGTTAAATCTAATACTTTTTAGAAGTCTGCATTAATAGAGTTACAAATAACTAGATAAATGCTATACAGATTTCCAGATTTTAGTATTCGTGCACAGCTTGCATTAATAATTGCATTAATCTTTTTTGTAGGAAAATATAATACATTGAAACATATTCAAACTTCCCCTTTTTATGCTCATTAATTTCCATACAGCAATTAATTGAAGTGGCAGCTTATGTCCAGCTGTCTGACAAACAGCAAAATGGAAATATAAATATTTGCATAATCGTTACAAATGAGAACGGAGAACCGTAAATTAGCAATTTAATAAAAGTAATGCTTTAAAGTAATGCTGCATTTTTGCCAGCTTTATTCTTTCAGTTACAAGCCCACAAACTGTGTAAAAACGAAGACAGATTGAAAGCTAGTCAATTTTCTTTTCTCTGTTAAAAGCACACTCCCAATGAACCTTTCATCCTTGTATTGTAAGCAAATCACTTAATTAGTTGTAGTCCCATTCAAGTTGTAAATGGGACTTTACTACCATTTTTTTATCAGAATAAATCCTAAAGACTATTTAAAGGATAGATGCATCTCTATTGATTTACAAATGAACCATTTATTATTAATCAGATGTTTTGGCGGGTTCCATTTCTTAAAGTCAGGTCAGTCTTAAAGTGCATTGTAGTCAAGGTATTGTTTGTAACTATCAGAGTCTTGTATAGTGTGTGTAAGAGGCTTATGAAGAAAACCGTTCCTACTCCAAAGCCTTCATAGTCCACTGCCCCTTCCCCAACAAAATATTTACAGTATATAATCTTTTTAGACACTCCACTCAAAGCGCTTGAACATTTTGTGAATGAGATCTTCATTGCCAAGGGTTTTGCATATAAAATTATTAATTTAATTAACTCTGCACCTAAACGTATATGTTCTTACACAAACCACAGATAGTACCATTCTACTGTACATTATTGAAGGCCTTTTTGCATCTTAAAAAGGGTTACACATGGATTTTTTGTATCAGCAGTGACATGAATAAAATAACAAAGACGGCAAATGTTATCTGCCTCCCATCTCATTCGGTACATCTTCTGTGTTATGATGAATCAAGGTAGACATGCTTTTTTTGTCTTGCATATACAGTACATGCAAGTACTTTGGCATAGCTTAGCATCCAAAATGATTAGGGACAGGGGATAATAGCCAGTACATTGAGAAGCAAGATTACCTTTTTTCAGTAATAAATAACCATTTTTCCACCTGCAGTAAAAGAGTGCCTTTTGGTAATAGCATACAGTACATTATCTCATGCAGTAATGATCCTTACTGAACCTCAAGGCATGTGCCTTTGCAAAAATCCAGATGGCCTGACCTACTGCCATGACAAAAGTACTTCTGTCTACTGTTATTTGTAACGAGAATCAACAAATTAAGATCAACAGTGTGTGGAAGTTCTAGAATATTGTGGCAGCGGTGCACTCTGAGAGGCAAAGTGCACAAAAATATAGGTATACCACCAAAACAGTAATTGAAGACAGCCAGCAGGGCAAAACTGATAAATTATACAAATTATTCAATGTACTGTTTTTAAAATTAATTTATTTTATATTCCAGAATGGTTAACAAATGCCAGATGTAAATGAATGCAATACTGTAGGTAGTAATATCAATTTTCCACATACCATATTTTAAAAATTAGACAACCCACTGAGTGTGGAATGCACAGGGAAAATTAAGATGGCACTGGGAATAATTAAGACTATAACATTATAGACAGAACCTTAAAATGAGTGATAAAAAACAGTGGTTATAATCCAATTTGTGCTCCTTCTTAATCATTTCTAATTATATTGACACATTAGACACTTCTAAAACAGAATACATAGACTGTTGTAATTTCATTGTGAATGTATTTGTTGTAGGTTTTACATCAGTAGTTTATGGTGTATTTACTGGAAACTGTACAATGCTATTTAATTTTTAAATATAGAGCATGGAGGTTTGTTGAGTGGGAAAACAAAAAAAATGAGCTATAGTAAAATCATGTGATGTCATAAAATCAGGTGTTTTGAGTTAATCACAAATTTAATTACAATCTTTAAAATCTGCCTTTCAAAGGGAATGATTTCAATTAATGTAACAATGCCCTGTTTGAGTACTGATGATCACCTGGTAGCTGTTACCAGGATTGAAGGAAACCTGCATGTAAGGGCGGTCAAAAAAAGAATGTAATGTTTTAAATGAGTTAAACTGGCCTTTAAGGTTTACCTTAATTATTTGAAGTCATCCTGATATACAATCAGCTACATTTGGCTATGCAGCTTTTGGCTATGAGTCTGTTATACTCATATACCGCATACATACTGCATGTACAGTAATATAGCATCAGATACAATACATATGCACATAAAAGGGATTTTTCACAACAGATGAATTAAGACAACTATAAGGTATAAAATTTCTTAAGGGTAGCTTTTAGCTTAAACAAAAAGCCAACATTGTTTTTTTTTGTCTCATTCTGCAGGTTTTCCCAATTAATAAGCAGCCATCTTGGATCACACCTCTGGGTGATTTTTTCCCTAAAGAAATGCACAACCAATTTTACAACCAAATGAAAAATAGGGTAGTAGTTCCTTGCATCATGCACTAATATGCCGCCCACACTCTTATTAACTCTCACTTTCATCAAACTGGGCAGCAGGAAAGTAAGTGTTACTCTTTTTATTTTGCCATCAATAATGTTTTTTTTTTCATTCTGTGAAGCAGTCTGTTAACTTTAACATGGATGAGTCAGCAACTGTAGTCTTCTGGGTCCATACCAGTTCTTCATGCTGACTGAAATTGCAGGTTAGAAAATGTGCAGTAATGTAAAGGATAAAATGCAAAATAACAACAGTTTGCAAAACATTATTTTGCATGGGCTTGGTATAAACTAATAAGCGTGCTCCTTTAAGTTTTTGTTTACAATTGCTTGAAAGGTACAGTAAATAAGCTGGATATTTTCAAGATTTTTTGTTCAAATTACAAATCACATGAACCCCTGTGATTATAGGTGAATATTATATATCAAGGTAAAACTGCATATTTTTCTTTTTTTCTATACATATTGGTGCAACCTTTTATTTGTAGGAAATATCTGAAGAGTATACAGTATATGCAAAACAAAAAATATGAGACTTTTATACACTGACATAACATGACAGATGTTAGTCTTTAGTTGTGTTTCATAAACAATGATTACTCTTGCCAAAGTACTTCTGTGAAGTGGAAAAAGTGATATGTGATTCATTTGCCATATTATGTACACACAGTATTAATTCACTGGTGTAGGATTTTAAAGATTATTGCTTTATGAATATAAAATGGTGAAATGTAAGCAATTTCTCACTATTACATACTGATTTAACCTTTATTAAATATGTTCAAGAGAGAATTAAGCAGCAAACTGCACCACTTGAAATTAGATTTTTATGTTTGTGTTTATGTTCTGTAGAGTGGACATGTTTATTTTTCCATGGCTGTAACTACAAACCCTGATTCTGGGGTTAAATATTGTATGTATCCATCTTATCAGGCATGCCTTCCTTTTCAAATAAACATGGAAGAAAATATTAACTCCCTCTTCCCTTACTATCAGCTTAATTGAAATATGTTTATGTGTGACATGTCAGCTTTGTAATATTGTAAAATGGTAGTATTTGAAATAAATTACTGGTAGCAATTGAAATAAAATTAAAAAAGCTTTAAAGAATAGCTTTAAAGAATCACAGTCTTTGGCAGTATGGCAGATTTTCTTACTAGTAAACATAATTCAAAGAATATTCTGCTTCAGTTTTGCATAGTCAGACATTACTTGATGTTTTCTTATATTGTGTCATATACTGTAGCAATAAATCAAGCAATCATTGCATTCTCTCTGGTGGTTTTCTCTCTTAGAATAATATTTTCAGAAATGTTTCAGAAAAACTTTAAACTCTTAAACCTTATCTTAAGAATCATAGAACCTAAATATTTCTGATCTCCACTTAGGAAAGCTATGAAACTTGACAAACAGAACTGGCAACTTAATCCAGGTTTTGGCTTTATAAACAGAATGAAATTTTCTAAAAATAAAGTATGGGAGATACATTTAAAACAACAGAATAATCTGCCATAAACATACAACTGCAAAACGATGCTCAGCATGATCTCTAGAAAGACAAAGTAAGGTGATTTGCATATCAGTAATTTTTAATTACATAGTTCTGTGTTTCAATAACGTCTGCAGTTTTGACTGAAATGGCACATTATTTATTGAATTAAAACTGAATGATTTAATTTAGTACCACCACTGCATTTATCACCCTTTGCAAGAAATCATTAATCATTTACATCAAATAATGAGATTATTTAACCATACTGCATGAATATAATTTGTTTGATCAAATAATGTCACTAGTACTTACATACAGTACCTATTTCTTTAGCATGTGCATAGTCACGAGCTCATCAATTAATCAGTTCAACTCCGATGATAGATGGAGGGCTTGGAGCCTGTCTTCAAGTTTAGGCAAATGTGTACTCCTCTTCCTCGAGGGTCATTGTTTGAATTGTACCACACCCGCATAGAAACTTTGACGAGGTTGTAAATTACTTAGAACTTACCACTGTTGCTTTGGAGATTCAAAGATCAGTAAACAAGCAGTAGAGGTTGTAATAAAATGGTTTCTGGAGATGTTATCTCCTACTGATATGACTATCATAAGTCCATAGATGGGACTCATTGGCATGGTGGTCACAAACCTATTGAGTGGCATTGTGTGGAGGGTTAAAGATGTAATTATTTAAGGGCAGGCTTTGCTTTGGGTAGACGCTCTCCAGGAGTTCCCCTTTTGCATTTACCTTCCTGATGTGAGGGGAACGCGTGTGAAGGCCATAAACGATATTAATTTTGGAACATAAACATACAGTATATGGCTGGTCTCGGTACTTTAAAGAAAAATACACACCAGTATTCCATTTCTCCCTAAACATTTTAAGCATCGAAGTCTTTAACTAACGTGATACCGGAGTCAACAAGCATACTTTTAGAATTTGATTAAAAGGGAATATAATACGGAATCGCGTATCTAAAGAAATTAATAACGATATAATTATATTCATGTACCGCAACACAAGCCAGAATCCAGCCGGAGCCATTACTTTTTTTTAACAAACATTTCTTTGAAAAAATAAAACGTTTCCCTGGGTCAGAGATTAAATAAAACTTCACTCGCACCAAACAAATTTATATTTCTAAATATCAAAACATGATCGAATTTAAGTCATTTTAATAGCAATGAATAGTCACCTACGCGATACAATATACTGTAAACATTTATATTGATTTAAATCACGTTTTGATTTAAATCACAAACGCGTGTTTAAATATATGTGTTTTTTTATTCACAATCAGACAAATGCAACATAAATTGATATCTTTGTCTATCTTAATAAATCTTCAACCACCAGCTGGATTTGAACACACAACCTGTAGGTTTAGTAATCAGGCACGTAGACCAGTGGGCTACTAGGGAAGTCACATGAAGAGAGAGGCGAAACAGCCCTACACAGCCCTGTCGCAGTACACGAATATAATCATATCGTTATTAATTAGAAAAAGCTTAAAACTACCACTTTTTTACACGCTATTTCACATGTAAGTTAAAGACTTCGATGCTTAAAATGTTTAGGGAGAAATGGAATACTGGTGTGTATTTTTTCTTTAAAGTACCGATTCCTGGAATCTGACTGGCTGACACCCTTCTGAAGTGGTTCCATAATATCTGGTATACGGAAAAGAAAGCGTTGATAAAAGAGCCTGGATTCTCATGTATCTGACACAAGTATCTTTCAATACAGTCTTTGATGTGTTCTTGAGGATCCTTGTGATATTTTAAGTTCTGGTTGAATGATAAATGTTTAATAATTTTCATAGTTAGAAATTATGAAACGCTCTGTCAAAAGCAAGGGAGTTTTTTATGTCCGTTGCAGTAAAAGAAAATGCCTGACAAAGTAGGGCTTGGACAGATTCCAAGTGCTTGTACAAATGTGCTAAAGAAATTAGCAAAAAAAGTCATTCCTTTATCGTATTGGCTAGCTAATGTCCTGTCCTCGTTAGTTAGATCTCCGAAATGCTGTGGTGTTTGTCAAAGAAAAAACTAAAAGTATTTTCGTTTAAAATGACGGCTAGAAAGAATGTGGACCAGCGTAATACTTTGAGTTTACAGCTTGTCCAAAGTCATTCATTATTAATACTATTAGTAATATCTTCGGTAAAGGCTTTGATGCATAAATATTTCTGATAAAGGTAGGTTGTGTACTTTTGTCCAACTGAGCAATCTTGCTTTCATAAAATATACCAACTTTTTAATGACTGATGATTAACATGCTGTAATACTCAGTTTAAATTTAAAAGCTCAAATGCTGTACATGTGAGGTTAAGCTTTATTGGCTCCTCCTGGCGGTTTTACAAGGTGATTCCGGATACTTTCCGGCATGACGTCAAATGACGCGATATACTGCGTGATACTGCGTTTTGATGTGACATGCCCACCGGGGTATACCGCGAAATACCCCACCCATTTTGAATGGCTGCATCTGTAAGTGCAGCAGATCAAACTACTGAGCCCAAAGTGGATGACCAGTTATGTGTCCACTCCTTCAAATCGCCAAACCTTAGTGCACTAAAGTGTGGCTAAAATTTCTGCAGTACCTTTAGTTAATATAATTTGGTTTCCGAGTCATAATACCTGTTGTGACTTTCCCAGTATAAAAAAAGCACAATACCTTAGGTCAATTCTCTGAAGTTGCAGTTAATTTAAACTCCCGGAAATGTGACTTCACATTATCTTCCAGAGTACATTTTGCACCCGATTCACTTGATTTATGAATAAGATGTTTACAGTATGAATCATTTTGACGAAGAGGAATTGACATCAAGAATATATTTTCTGTGATGATTGATGGTGCCTCTGCTACAGTATGGTTGGAAAACAGAAGGGATTCGTAAAGATCTTTGCGGATTACATTAGCCACGCCATGGTAAGGTTTCATTGGATTATTCATCAAGAAATATTTGTGCCAAGATTTCAAATCATGAGCTTAACAATGTTATGACTATAGGGGTGAAAATAGTGTTGATGCAGAGGCAAACAAGACTGAGATGGGAGAAGTCGGCAAGAGAAATCGAGGGCAAGGATCACACTGAGCATTATGACATGTATATTAATTTATTAATGTTTCGTATTATTAGATTTAATAGTAAATTTTAATTACAAATGAAGGATGTTAGCATGGCTATTATTGACATTAAAAAGTATCAATGGCATGCAAATCTGTAAAAACAAGTACTGTATATGAGATAACTCTTGGAATTGCCCCTTCTGAAAGTTTGCCGACCCCTGCACCAGACATTGGACTGATTGGACTGAAAGTGCTGCAGTGTCTGTTGTAGGGCAGCAAGAAACTACTTAATCAACACAGTAATACAGTTTTGGTCCATTACCGTGTACCACGTTAAAAAAATACACTGTACAGTATATACTGTATACCTCACATATGGTAGCTTCTGCGAGGTGGTAAGTACACAGTAATACATTATAACCGACTTATAAACATCAATAGTTTAAACATACAAAAGTTAAACAGCCAGCAGATAAAAAAAGCAACCCTCGCAGCAGTCCTAGCTTCTCTTTTAAGTTGTTATTTACCGTACTAATCCTTAAAAATATTTTGGGGGGATTTCTGGGGTATGTTCATTTCCAACCTGCAGTCGTTTAACATGTGGAGATCATAGTAGGTTTATTCCAGCTGGTGTGTGGATCCCGGTATAGGCCTCTGATATGCCTGTGAGCTGGCACACAACATAAATGATTGCAGTCACCGAGGTTATTGTGCAGATTGAAAGGCTTGAAAATATTTTGACATTTTTTTTCTTTACTTCTTCTCTTTCTTTTACACAAGACAGCAGTAGGCAGATGCAAAATGAATTTTCTTTTCCCATGGGGTCTCTTTGTAAAAGTTTGACTGCTTGTATTTAAAAAAAAATCGTGGACAGAACTGCAGATCTCTTTTACTCTTATCTTGTCTACACAAGGTGCTGTGTAGTGAGACATACTATGTGACAGAACTATTTAATTCTCTTTAATTACACATTTAAATTGGAAATGCCATTCCTTGTCACTAATTACTTTAGATTTAATAATGTAGACAATTCTCTAACTTAAGCTGCCATTAAGCATTTGGATTTGTTTTCTTAATGGAGATTCACTTTATTTAAAACATTGAGATACATAGTACATTTTATTTAACCAGATGTTAATTTACAATGCAAGTGCTCGGATGCACATTAAAGACATTAATGATTAATCCAGAATTTAAAATATTTACATGGAGATGCTTTTCAGTGAAAACATCTACATTTCATGTGCAGTAAAATTATGAATTGGCTTCATTACTCTGCTCTCCTCCCCACTGATAGCTGATGTGTGGTAAACCTCCTGGCACACTATGGCTGCATTCGCATCATCAAGGTGGATGCTGCACATTGGTGGTGATGGAGGGGAGTCCCCATTGCTTTAAAGCATTTTGAGTGAAGTCTCCAGAAAAGCGCTTTATAAGTCTAAGCAATTATTATAATTATTATAAATTATGAAGAGCCATAATTTCAATATTAACGTTGTTAAAATTATATTATGATGCAGCTAGCTGGAAGTGACAGTCCCATCTTGCTGACAGGCTGGTAGCCCAAGTGCAAGAGCTCTGTGATTTCTGGAAAGAGCCTAAGTTGTGGAGCTTGGAGACTGCTGGAGATGGATGGATCCTAAGCAGGATGGAGAGTGACAGAGATGGAGGAAGGGACATGACGGTTGTAAACAGGACTGGACTGAAGCGAATGCAGCCTTCAGGGTACAAACAGACAGGCAGATCAGGTCCAGGTCCGATATGGAGTGATTCGGGTTTGAATAACGCAGAGTTTACTTCGGTGACGCAGGTTAGTACTGCTGAGCATATCTTCATGGTCATGAGGCATGACAGAGCACTGGAGCAGTGGCAAAGCAGGGTTTAAGTAGTGTGGTTTGCTGATTGAGTTACTCATTAATTGGACAAGGGAGGCTGGGGTAATTAGCCCAAGCTAGTCCAAATAGCCCCGGATGGAGTACAAATCCTCGTTGGAATGCATCCAGTTTCCAAGGAAACCAGGGGCTGTGAACTCTGGCTCTGTCAGGCTTGACATTATGCAGTTCAAATCACCTCTTTAGCTACCAAAAAAGTTTCCTGAGTTTAATTTTTAAATGTTACATATTTAAGAAACTGTACAAAAAAAAGATGGAAAATGAAGACTATTTTTTAGCACTTTAATATGAAATTCTCTCATCAACAAGATTGGTAACAGTCTTTAGAGGTGAGCATTGCATTTGGCCACTTTATAAAGACTCATGCTCATTTCTAAAGGTAAGAGAGTATTCTTGACTTACCATGCAACAGCAAGTCCCGTTAATTGTAAGGATACGCTATTCTTTCTGGTAAGGTTACAATGTTTCATTTTCACAAACAGAAAATTCTACAGGAAAGGGAAAATATCCATATTATAACTGCTTTATACAAAACAGGGTTGCTCGGTAGCCTATCCTGGTAAGCAGAAGGCACAAGGTGAGATACACCCTGGATGGGACACCATTGCATGACACAGACACACACTCACACCATGGGCAATTTTTCAGACGCCAACCAGTACCTACTGTACCAGTACTGTGTCTGGACTGTAGGAGAAAAGTAGAGCTCCTGAATGATACTCACATGAACACAGGGAGAACATATTCAGCATGGGTAGCACCCTAAATCCAGAATTGAACCCAAGACTCCAGCACTGCAAGACAGCAAGGCTACCCACTGCACCATTGACTAGCGTGAACATATCCACTAGAATAAATTAAATAATTGCAACAATGATAATAATGAGGACCTGCATTGGAAGAAGTTGTTAGAAAATGGATGGATATTAGATGTAATATCTTAACCCTTGTCTGTGAATACAAAATGTGATGGCAAAAGCCAACTCTCATTTATTTTAATAAATAACATTTAAGATATAAAAAGCAGATACAGTATACTGTATGTTAACATACAGTACAATTTCAAAGGCAAAGGTTAATTGATATGCAAAAACCAGAAGAAAGTAGCCTCTAGAAAAAACATACGACTGTGAAGATCTTAATGAATTGCTTTAGAGTTCACAGGTGAATGAACAGCCGCAAAAGAGGAAAAGGACAAACATTTTAGTAAAAAATTAGTAGAAACAATACAAATCAACACAAATATTGAGTTTCTAATTGCCTTTCCTAAAGGCAAAAATAGAATGTGGTTTTTATTTTATTTTAAGCTTGGTTCCTTCAACGTTTAATAAAAACATTTAAAGTAAAAAATGTAAAGTAATACTAACAACAAATATTGAAGGACCCTGAAATCAAATATAAATAAAATTTAAATGTGCTGTTTTTGCATTCATCTTATCTTTCCTTACTGTACTACCTCTGGTTTTGCCCACATATATATTTCTCTGAAGATCATGTATTTTTCAGCAGTGGTTGATTGCTCATCACATAGCCATGAAAGTCTTTGTAAAGTGTGTGCCTGAAGTTGACTATTGTTATGTTGATTGGCACTCCTCATCAAGTCCACTACTGTGCCAGTTTCAGTTCAGATGGTGTTGGAATAATTCCAGGTACTCAAGTCAGCAATCTGTGTCATCTATAATTCGAGTCTGCATTTGTTTGCAGAGTTACAAAAAGTGCCTGGTTTATCTTCTTACCTTGGCTCTTATTCATTCGTGTCACTGTGAGCATGATTCAGAGATGCTAATATATGCATTTGTCTTTTCCAGGATTTATTATTGTAATGAATTGCTTCCTGGTGTATCTACACATGTTCTTAACAAGCTGCAATATGTTCATAAGTCAGTAGCTCATATTTAAACCACAATATCTAAAAAGAAATTCTCTTCTTACACTCACTCCCTATGGATTTAAGAATATTGTTTGAAATATTCCTGCTTACTCTTAAAGCTTAGAATATTACATCAGTTATTATTTCTGTTGTTACTTAAGCACTTAACTCTGGCCCTTCTGTTTCAAAAACTAGGCTCCAAACATGGGGAGTGTACCTTCTGGGCTCAGCTAAATAAACCCTGTTTACAAGAGTTTTGCACTGTTCGAGGGAAAATCAAAAATTGAGTTGTGCTGTTTTTAACAGTTCACAGTGACAACTAAAGATGTTGGGCTTTTTTATGATATTTGGTTCAATTTTAGTAAATATCCCCAAAATAGGTAAGGACCCAAAGTGGTGCTGCACAGTTGATTACACAAAGACTTTGCTGAATTCACTTGATTGCATAGTTATGCCGTTACTGCCTCAAAGGAATACCAAATGAAACTAAAACCAGGAAACCAAATGCTGGCTGTTACATACTGAAATTCCCTTAAAGTGAATGTGTCAAAATGCTGGACAACTATTCCATTCTATTGCACGGAATATCCCCCAAAATAAAATGTATTTGATTTTTAAGAGTATAACAATATATTTATTTGGATTAATATCATGATCCTGTAAAGTTTTACACATTACATTCTTGTGACTAAATGCTGTTTGTGATATTTAGTACTGGGCCATTTTTCATTACTTTTGTATTCATTGTCACAGCTCTGTCACATCTCTGTCTTAGCTGTGTTCCAATTACACCAATTACTGTATATTAGAATTGCATGACAATACTGTACTTGTTTCTCTTTCTTGAATTGTGATCTTAACTCCCCTAGCATTAAAAAAAAATAAAAATTATTTAAATCTTCCTCCCTTCCATTACAATTTTGTAAAAAAAATTCAATGTGGATCCCAACCCTTAGTTGACAGGTGCCCTTTTCATTTAGATGTAGCCTATTATGCCTGTATACTGTACAGACCCTTTCACACTGAGGGATATCTAATAGTCGACAAAGCTGAAGTCTTCTTCAGCATACCATTTTTTTCTGCTATGTGAATTGACAGATAATTAATGTTTGTAGTTCTTAGCCTTTGTACTGTGCAGGCAAGATTCCTGAGATGACCACAAAATTGGTCCTATTCGTTGTTTCTTTGAATTTGTTTCTAATAGAAAATATGCTGCTTAAACCAATGTTATTAGTGTCAAAATGAATAACAACAAAGCTGTTGCTTTTTGCTGTTGCTAGAAGCCTCTCTAATGAACAACATTAACTCCAAGGAAAAAGCAAATTATTGTTGATGTAGGGTGTTCTATGCATCTGTCATTTGTAGCAATTTTGCGGAGAGTCTCCAATAATTGCTGTTTCCTTTTTTGGTAATTTTGGCATAATTGAAGATATTGTGACTTTTTTGGACTTTGGTGTCTGTGATCAGGGTGTCTTTTTGGCTATCCACAACCATATTATGGAGATGAGCAAACCTATTGTAACAGTGCGATAGTGGGCGGAGCTGCAGCAAGCACAAGTTAAAAGCCAACGCCCCTAACTGAGGGATGGAAGCACCGGTGTGAGGAAATTACACAAAAAAGGGTGAAAATGAAACCAAAAGCAAAAAGAAGCGTGCCGCTGTGATTTGCGATATCCAGGCTGGGTTTGTGCCGTGCAACGGGGTCCAGCCTGGGAAAAAGAAGCCACTTTGCACTGCGCTGATCAGACTGGACTTGATCGAGGTCCAGTAGAGCAGAGTGCGTAAGGCCTAAAACAATAAAAACTCAGTGTGAAAAAGGACTGCCGGCCCCTGTGAAAATACGTGACTGAACAGGCAAAAAGAAAAATAATGCCTTATGCAGGTACAGTACAATCAACTCTGGGATTGCTGGTGATACTCCCCTTCCAAGGGTGTCCCAAGGCTTGTCCCTTCGGGGGAAGTCCAGTGGGCCTTTATAGGACCTGCACAGCTGAGGCTCTTCTAGTAACCGAAACAGATGTGACTACAAAGGCGAGGTGTCGCCCTTCATCCAGGGCTCCGCCACCACACTGGGCACACCCCGCATAATGCTACACTATTTAGTGATATAGTAGAGTTGTAAAGAGTTCTCTGGAAATTATTCTCTTTTTTTTTGCTTTTGAACAACCTTGGATGAGCTCTTCTCACTTGGTGACTCTGTTCTTACACCTTCATAATTTGGAGCACCTTTTCAGTAAGATAGATGCAGTATATTGACTTGGCATTCTTTGATGCGAGACTATGAAATGCTAAAATGTATTTTACTGCAGCAATAACATCCTCTGATTTGTTGCATGTTTAACAATAGTCTTTTAGCTTTGTTGATGAGAGCTCTCCTCACACAATTATATTTCTGAGAAACCCTGTAAATCATAGTACAGTATCTTCATTTTCTGTATCAATCAAGAGCTGCACTTTCAATTTAGATGAGCCCTACAAATACTGTACATACACACTGTTGTCAGTTACACTGTCATCTGGAAATTATGTTCAGTGGCTAAGAATGTCACTTTATTCAACTCAAAGGTGTTGAAATCAAATCAAATTCAACAAAATAAACTGAGAATCATTATAAATACAGCTAATGCTATTGATTTAAATGCTTTTTTTACACTTTGAATGTCTTTTTTTATAAAAAAACACAAGATAGGAGCAAAACATTTGAAGTTGACCTACCACTCAAAATACTAACTGAATAGGTCTGAGATTGTAAATAATACTGCATGCAAAGCCAGATGCAGATTAATCTTTCTGACTTGCAGTATCTGCTCTGTATCTCCAGTATATTCGTTTACATTATTATGGCAATTATAGCTCTACAGCATCTATCATTAAAAAAATCAATTTTTGATCATATTTCCAGAATCTGCCTGGATGGAGATTGGAGAACAATAAAAGACAAAATATCCTGGAAAACCCAAACGTACAGTCACTATACTTACAAGGGTATTAGGTAGAGCTGTATCAGTCTATCATTAAATTTAAACGTATCTGCGCAATGAGTGCTGTAGGCCTCAAAATCCAAATTAAATGGTGGATGAGTCCAAAATTTGTTTCACAGAAAAGCATAAACAGTGTCCATTTCCCTCTAAGGTGGTATAAACTTTATAGCAGAGAACAGAGCAAATTTTCATCAGCGTTTGCAAAGAGAGGGGTATGAAAAGTAAAAAAAATGGAAATTCAACTTTTAAAAATACTGGCAATAGTAAAATAACATCTGTAGACTGCTTCAATTATGTGAGTTTGAACTTTTTCTTAACAGATTTTAGAGCTAATCAAAAACATTGATTTATTAAATGTCCCAGAGCCCTAGGAATTACTAAATTATTCACCAGCCAATGTTAGTTTATATGCTTCAAATAGTAAATTGTTGCTTATTATATTCATCATTATTACAAAGTAGAATGGACTTTGCTGTTCTGGTTTTGTACTTACTGCTATCTCTTTTAATTATGTAAGTCTAACTGTGATTTCAATATATCATACAGTAGATATGGTTCCTCCATGCCACTACCTAACATATAGTATCTATTCCCATCAGCTGTGTTAACTTGGTGAGACTGTTTTTTTTTTCTATTCTTGATTGAAAAATAATATACTGAGATGTATTAAAAATGCAATGAAGGAATATTGACACCAATAATGGAACATCTCAGTATACAATATATTCCATAATTGTCTAAGCAATACAATTTTATAACATCACAGAAGTGGTTGACTGACTTCAGAAATATGACCCACAGTGTAAATATATCTACATTTAGAATACTTCTGTAATATGTTTCAAAGCTAAGAATATAATTATGACTTTAATCTTTTTATTCTGAATGTTATTACATTTCCTGTTCCTATTACAGTGAAATAATCTTGTTTTGTCTTTCGATTGTGTGTCTGCTGCTCACAAGAAACGGAATGTCTGATGTTTTCTTTATTTATTGCGTTTTTAGAATACTCAGATAGTGTATATGCATTTTTGCAACGTTTTGGGGCATTTTAGTTTTTAGGCCCAAAGTTATACAGTATTTATGCATTGAATAGGCAACAATTTGGAATGTTGAGGGACTAGTCAAAATAAATGATTATATATCAACAAAATTTCTTAATGTTTTAACCGCAGCATGTGTGCTTAACTCCAGATACGTTTTGTATTTTTCCCACTTTTTTTTCTTTTAAAAACCATGTACATAAATGCACTGTATCTCTATATGCTGGATTGATTGGTATTTTTCATTCGCTAATAGGAAGCACCTTGGCTGTAGATAGCACACTGGTACACTGCAGTCTTGAGACATATAGATGTTTTCTTATACTGTATGTATTTCACATTGTGAAGAGTTTCATTTTCAGGAGGAAGGAAAAAAAAAAACTTAAATAAAGTGCAAAAGTTTTAGCACATCAATCCTTTCCCAAGCTGTCCAAGGTGACATTTCATTAGCACATTTTGTCAATAGAGAAATCGTCCAGAGAGGGCCCAGAAGAAAATGTGGAAAACGCGCAGTCCTTTTTCATTAGTTCCATCCAAACTTCAACCACTGGAGATTACAAACAACAGGCAAACGAGACGGGGGAGCGCCATCCTGTCTATAAACTACATTAATCATTCACTCCCTCCTGAGTGCCTTAAGTCAGTGCCACGTCTCTGCCTTGGTCCGAAAATGGCTATTCAATTTTGAGCTGCATGACAGATACATTTCAAGGAAAATCACAGACATAACGACTCCTGCCATGCCTGATAAAGTCCTCATCCATCAATTAAGAAGTTTCCAATAAGCAAGAGATGGATATGGCAGAATAAGGTCGGCCTCATGATAACTCACACATAGACAGGCTGTTATTTTTCTGAAGCTCTTGGAAGAGGCCTTGCGTTGGAAATGGAAGGGATGGAGAGAGGTCATGGATACTTGTTTCTCTGAGGCTTTTAATACTATTTAGTTGCAGTCCAGGCTGTATCTGCAATTTAAGCTAAGATGATAAAATGTTATTGTTGAAAATACAAGAAAACGATATTATGATAGGGAAAAGGACTCAAAAAATAGTTGGCCTATCTTATGCATTCAGTTTTGTCATTTAAATACATTTAAGGATGCGTTTCTCCCTTTGCCTAGATCTTAGTAATGCCCCTTATTTGAGACTTGACAGTATATAGTTCAGATGTTTACTTACAGTATGTCTTTGTATGCTATATCAAAATTGTGTTTCAAATCTTCTGAAAATCGGATTCTTTTTTTTAAGTAAATATAATTCTACAGTAAGTACAGGTCTAACTTGCATTTATCCACCCATTTTCTAACTGCTCTATCCAATACTGTCTTGAGGGGGAGACATTCATACCAGGGCCAGTTTTACCAAGAAGCCAGTTAACCTACTAGTGGTGTATGTCTTTGGACTGTGCGAGGAAACTGGAGCACCTGTAGGAAACCCACAAAAACATGAGGAGAACATACAAACTCTAATCAGATAACTCCCCAGGAATTGAAGAACACCCCAGCACTGCCAACAGCGCTAACAACTGCACCACTGTGCATACCAGACCGAACTTTACCTCTTAGTGTAATTATGATTAGGTCTTTTTTCCCTGTGGATTCTAGTGCAGAAGACCACAGTCAGAAACTAACATTCTTTGTTGGCACATCCATACAAAAAACTGAATAGCTTTTCATTTTAGTACACCCTGTATACCAGAAAGTCAAATACAACGTTGACCAAGACAAACAAAACAAATTGCCCTGTTTCGCCTACCTACTGACTTGTGTTTCTCGTAGGGACCACGGACTTGCAGCAAAAAGCAGCAAAAAGCACGGAGGAGATTTCAAACACCAACACCAGGGACAGAATACAAACAACAAGTGCTGAATATTGATGTGTTACTGGTCCCTTTTAAAACAGAAGAGAGGTACCCAACATCCTCTATGAGGATGCTTTAGCACACTTCTTGTTGTTTAGTTCCAACGTCATAAGTCCCAAAGTCACTGATCTAAATATAAATATATATATAAGATCTAAATGAGACAACTCAACTTTTAACATACAATGTCCTTTATAGGCACAGAAGTCATCAAAGGAATAGATATTTCCTTTCCACTTAGGATTTATTTATTATTTGTGGTGAATTATTAATTTTCAAAGAGACAAAAACAATTTCAGTCCCTTGCCAGTGGAAAATATTAAGAATATTAAGAAGCTTTTCACTAGTGCAATATTTTTTCAGTTTGATGATCTCTTTCCTTATTTAACTGATACATTTTAAAGACAGAATATTGCCGTTTTACTCTTTAAGGTATACTGCTTAGCTTTTTACTCTTCACTGAACATGGTGGACTAATGGCATACAATAGGAAATATACAAGGTGCACAGAGTGTAATGTTTCTTAATGGAGCTTTATGGGGTATCAATTTCAAATATATTATGAAACTATAATAACTGACATAAGATAAATATTGGAGAGGGACTGACCTTTTCAGGATGCAACAAGAGCTGCTCTTATAAGCCCAAAAGAACTTCTGGGTCCAGACAAAAGAGATAAGGTGCAGTACAAAAACACTGATCTTTAACTCGTCATTCATTCTTTATTCAAAGAGGGTAAAAGAAACAGAATTAAGCAATATATTTGAGTTAGATAAATTGATTTTTTCAAGTTTTCTTCTGAAACAGCAGTGTTCCTTTGCAAAAGGAAACTGTGAATGAAATGTAACAGGGAATCTAAATCTGAAGAGACATAAAAGATTTCTCTGTCAATTAGGATTCTCCTATATTTGGAGAATGCCATCCTCCTTAAAATATCTTACAGAAAGCAGAATACCTGTTTTGCCATCTAGTTTCGAAATGGTTTTAGTACCAGTATTTCTTTGATTTTTAAATTAAAGGTTTATGACTGTGGTACAATTTGCATGAAGGCCCATGATAATTTTTATCAACTATTGGAATTTTATTTCTGTTTGCACACATGCACAATGTGCTTCACTATAAAGTCAGATAAAGTGGGTGACAACCTGAAAGAAAATCTTATTTTTTTTCTGACACTGAAAGTACAGTAATTAAACTATTTCTTTTGCTGTTTTCATAGTATATAGAAGTGTGTATTTGAGACATTTCATATAAACACTGTGCCTTGCTAAACATCTTACCCCTTTTCAATAATATTCCATTTTGTTGAATTATAAATTAAGTGCATATTTTTGGTAACATTGAGTATTATTAATCAAAACGTGAATGGTCAAATTGAGCAGTTTTATGGGTCAAAGAAGTTAAAGGGAAATTATCTTTTATCTTTTTTGCATTTTGTTTGTTATAATGAATCAGTAATGATGAGTGCATTTCATACCAAAATTAAAGTACCAACGTCTACAACCTTTAAATTACATCACAAAAGACATGAAGTTTCAATGTATGTGTGGCTCCATTACTGTCTGCGATTCAGAATGAGGCAATACAATTTCCAGTGACGTAAAAGGGGCCCTATTATGCTGTAGACATGCTTTAGACTAAGCAAATTGTGCTACTATATTAATATAAAATCTTTTTTGAAACTGACACACACAGTACAAAGTGACATCTAAGTATTGCAAAAAATGCTACCTACCAATCAACTAAAATACATTCATATTAATTTTCAAGTTCTTCAAAAGTGCTCTGTAATTTTGATGAACATTAGCAGTTTTTTATGGTAAATCACCCCTAAAAGAAAAAAATCTAGCAGGACCTATATGGGCTGCACCACAGCCAATGCCATCTCCTGAACAGCTGATTTGAATGAGTGCAATTTAATTAAATTTAATATATTGACTTTGAGAAAGATTTACCGAAAAATACTACTAGTCAGCATGCAGATCATGTTTGAATATTTCTGGGGTGAACTGTCTGCTCCAGAACCCGTACTTTTTCGATCACACAGTACATCACACTGAATCTCATTGAGAAATGTATTCAATGGGACCAACATCATTGCCCATATTTATTACCCATCTCTTGACTAGTTGACGATACCTTGAAAAAGGAAGCAGTTTGACTTTCTGTTGATCAGATCCTCTGTTTTGTGTGCAGCCACTATGTTCTAAACAGCCAAATGCTCGACAGTGAGGCATCATTTAAAATTTATGTTAGTTTAAAAAGACAAAAAAAGACTAACTTTGTTATCAGAATGTGTTCCTCATTTGCTTTCAGCTACTTGTGAGCAGGAAGGGCTCCTTTTACTTTTACAGTACAACCAGCGGTTTCTTGTCTGCTAGCAGCAACATGGCAACTGTACAGTAATTTCACAATGTTCAAGAATTTGCACTTAATTCAAATTGTGTAAACGTTTGTGATACCAATAATGATTATATTTTGTTACTGAGATTTATTATGCAATCTGAACAATTTGGACAGAACCACCAAAAATATAATTGCAAAGTGCAAGCATTTCACAAAGTGTTATATTAACAGCTTGTTTAGTTTAATTTGAATTTCAACACCAAAATAGATATTCTATCTAGTAAGTTTGTAAGTTCAACTTTGCCGGTGGTGCAAAAACATTCACCAGTTAGCTTGTTATGCAGAAAAAAGAATCAGTCTTGAGGAATGATTTGTAAATGGTTTACTTTGATTATTTTTGATTGACCTGAAGTAATGTATTTAATTGATTGGGCCATTCTGTCTGCATCTTAAAATCCACCGTGCTTTGAATTATGACAATCATGTGAGACTAAACGACAGAGTTGTCAATTAAGTAGTTCTTAGGGCTCTAGACTCCAAACCAGAGGGTTTAAATTCTAGGTAGGATGTGGCTGTTAAAACCCTGAGTAACTTTACCCAAAGTGCAGAAAACTTCCTTGTTGTACAAATAGATACTTTCTAGGTTGTATATTAAATGACAATTGACTCTCAATCAAGTTACCTGGTTACATAGAATACAAAAAATACAAAATCACTCCAGAAATAAATTGATTTTCCTCCTTAACCTTTGATGTAGTATCAGACGATTAATTGATGTGTCTTCTCCTTTTGTCAATACTGTATATTCACAGAAAGCTGTATTACATCTTGCAGTGAAAAGGTTTAAACACCATTCCAGCTAGCTATGGGTAGTCAGTGAATAAAGTGTGGAACAAATTAATATTTTTTTAAAATCTTGTAATGACTGAATTAGGACAGGCCAACTCCATAAATGTAACTGTGACAAAGAAAGAATATTTATTGGTATGTCTGGCTTAAGAGAATATCAGTCAGGATGAGGAAGTCAAAACTCCCTTATGAACTTAAGGATGTCTACATTGGCAGTGTCTGACAGAATGATGGAGGCAAGTTCATGTTTGTTAGGAAATAATGGTCAAGACACATGTTTATACCCTGGAGCAGTGGCTACTATTCCTGTTTCTGGTGGACCACACACGTTTTGCTGCCAACAAGCTCTGTTAGGCAATTGAACACTTAATTTACTCTAAAAAATAGAGTTAATTAGAACTGTTTGACTATATCTGTTAAACATATTAGAGATTACCTTTTAAGTATTACATGCTACCTGTATATGAAATATGATTGTTTTGTGAAGTAAAAAAAAAACAATTGGTACTGTAGATATCCCAATCAACCAATTGGTTAGTTCCGTTAAAGCTTCTATTAGGTAACAGGTTTCAACTTGAATTAAAACCAGCAAGTGTTCAGTCCTCTGTTGTCAAGATTGGGAGCCTATTCCCTAGATAGTCAGTGATTTGAAGAGACTGGGGATAGTCCATCTCTCAAACCTCTGTTATAAATTACAGCACAATAGATTTAAAAAATACAAATAGAAATGAATGGGGCACAAATATTTATTCATCAGAGTACAGCAGAGTGATGGAATTGAAGTGTTGATTGAAAAGTATTAATATCATGTTGTATTCACAACTTGCATTTGGTATTTTGCCTGCTACCACTTTAAGATATTGCTGTTTATCTGGCAAGCAGAAGGTATAATATATAGATTGGTATAGGCAAAAAGTAACAATGATTTTATTTGGATTTACAAAGTTGATGGTCAATGTTTTGGCTATAACTTCACATTTTAGACAGCGACAAACTACTAATCAGCATAGAAAATGATTGGCCAATCAACTGAGTAATACCAATTGTTATCAACAGTGTGATGATCTGTACTGGAACTGAGCAATGAATGACAAACATTTTATACAAATTTAAATAAAATAAAAAATAATAGTAACAAAATGACTGGCAGTGACTGGCAATCGGGAAATAAAACATATTCCAGTTTCACTGCTTTGTACACTATATTTGATTTTATGGAATATCCTGTGCATTAAGTTCCGTTTTTGCTTACTTTTTTTCTTTACATTCTATTTCTACAGTAAATATATTTAAGAATTCTTACTGTAAATCAGTCAGTGTGTCACCACTGCTGTAAAAAAGTGTTAACTGATTCTGATTGAAAGACTGTAGGTTAAGGACATTTGTTTTTGCTATTTTGAACATAAGATGTTTGTTGACTGCAAAATAAGCACTGCAATGACACGTATTTGCTCTGAGTAGCTAATGTAGACACAGGCATGACACATAAAAACTGCCAAAATGAACTGAACTGGTTTATTTTCTATAGACACACACACAGAATCTTCTGTGGGCAAACACATATCGAGTCTACTTATGTGTATCCTGCAGTCACCTGGACACTGCACGGTACTGTAAATGTGCAAATGCAAAATTCCAACATACTGTAACTTTCCCCCGCCATCTTAACCCAACAAGTGGGTATCAGGTTTGGAAGGAAGTCGCAAAGCAAGTGGTCCGGACACTGCTTGAAGCAATGTGGTCAAGTGGAGGAAACTTCTGACTCTAAGGTTTCTTCATTGCCCACTAGTCCTGAATCAATGGGCCAATTTTGCCGTGGATGTGTACTGGGTAACTGTCAGCAGTCACACAAAATTCTGCCATGCCAGCGGGGGCCCCAGCTTATTAGTGCCAGGACCAAAACCTAGCCAGCTTATTACTGAAATGTGTATGTTGAGCTCTGACCCAGCCTGAAACTGAAATACGAGGGCAAAGTACCCCACATTTTGTATTGAAATGTACAGTATCTTCATCTTCTGCTGGTTCAGCCATATGGTTTATTGGACTGTCTGCTACACTGGGCTCTTTACTGATAGTGTGACTGAATCTTGCTGTTGGCTTAAAGGAAGCTGAAACCTTCATCAATATCACCTGCTACACCCCAGGGTTGGTGTGTTTAGTAGCCTGGTAGTGGAGCGCCACTGGTGTGGGCTGCTTGGAATGATCATCCCTGCTCTGTGAGTGCCTTGCTACCGTTAATCACGGTTTGAATCAGCCTTTTCACACCTCCACTGAAGTGAGGATGTAATTGTTCTGCCAGTCAGGAATGCTGTGAACTCTGCAGAGGTGAACTATAGTCTTTTATCTGTTGTGATGACCTGAGGTAATCCCTAGCATGTAATGAGGCTTTCCAGGATGGTGATGATTGACTGAGTGCTCTCTGACTCCTGGGAAAGACCTATGGCCACTTGGAGTCTGGGTATAAGACTATGACAAAGAAGCGGGGAGTGATGAGGTGCACCATGAATCTTCCTGCAAATGTCAAGCTACAAAAACTCCCATGGCCTTGAAGGTCAGGCTGTAGATGTGGAGGTGGTGGCTGTTCCATCTTGCTGCTGAGGAGGCAGGGCATGTAATCTTTCACCATTGTCTCAATATGCGACTACCATATTAGTACCTGGTAGCACTGTTTGACCTTGGCCCAGCCCAGGTGACCTTCATGTGCCATAGCCAGCACCCATGCCCTCAACGCAGCAGGCACCAGCAGGCACCACCATGCACAGCCTGTGTGCTGCAACATGACAGCTTTTTCCTCACCCTGGTAAATGGTTGCATCTCCTTTTGACACTTGGGCTCACTACAAGCTTCTGTCCAAAACCAAGGTCCATCTTTCTTCAGTAATTGGCACAATGGGGATGTCCTTGTAGAGTGCTGTGGCATGAAGCACAGGTAGTACGCTGTCATGCCCAGGAATTATGCCAGTTGTGTGGCTGATGCGGGTTCAGGTAGCTAATGAAATGGCGTCCACGCTGGAATAGAGAGGTGAGATACCTTGGGCAGACAGATGGAAACCTACAAAGTCAACAACCTGTGTACTGAAGATGCACTACCAGCCTTTCAATGTCAGATTGTGTTGCATCAAGACTTGTAGGGTCAATTTTTGTTTGCAGTGGTGGTCGGTACATGTACTACAATGCCCTCCTGGTAGTGGAAGACTCCAGACACCACAGAAAAGGTGAAGGACATGTTTTTCTGAAAACAGTTGGGTGCTGATCACAGGCCGAAAGGCATGCAGGTGTACTGGTAAATACCTGTGTGCATCATGAATGCTGTGAGGTCCCCGCTGCTGGGGTGCAGCAGTACTTACAAGTAGCCCTCTTGTAGATCCAGCTTGCTCAACACTGTGGGGCCATGAATGTGTGTGGTTAGCTCCCCCACAGTAGGCAAAGGGTGTTACGCATTCCACTCGCGCCGCTCTTCCTTCTTGCATTCTCACGCGCACACCCTGTAAGACAAGCTCACGCCGCATGTAAACACCAATCAACTTTCTCTCCCGTCTCTATTTTAGTTCTCCTTTTTCCTCACTTCCCCGCTCACTATTGCGGATTCTCTTCGAGCTCCCTAGTGCACGGTTTACTCTTCCTTCACTCTGGTTTTCGATCTCCTAGTCTCCCTTTCGTTTTCGGTTTCGTCTTGTGATTTGGATTGCTGCTTCCTCGTTTGTGCTTCCGTGTTCCGATCTTCTCGCCTGCTTCCTGGATTCGATTTTTGCCTAGTGATTTGGATTGTTGCTTCCTGCTTGTCTCTCTGTGTGCCGACTTACTCACCTGCCTCCTGGTTTTCGTTTTTGCCTAGCAGATCTGCTCAGTGTCATTCTCTAGTCTTGAGTCCTGCATAGGATCCTATTGCCCTAGCAGCCCTATCTAACAAAGGGTACCAGTCTGGTATAACGGCTTTGTTCATGGTACGCAAGCCAACACATACTCATAACCTGCCTGGTTTTTTCCTTACAATGCCCATGCCCTCCAATCATTCAGGGCACTCCCGTTGCCATGGTAATGTCACTAAAATAGTATTCAAACATAACAGCCAGACTTTTAGAAACTACATATTTTCTTGTTTTACCAAACTGTGGCCTTTCCCATTACTTTTTTGATTAAGAAAAAAAGAGCAACAGCATGTGCTTAACTACCTTCTAAAACTATATTACTTACACTTTCAAATTTTCATTTGACTCCCACAAGGCTAGGTTTGTGCATTGTCAAAAGATCTTTATGCCTTTGGAAGGCAACCACATATTATTGAACATAATTAGATGAATACCTCTGGAGAATTAACAGAAATTAAGAGACTTGGGAAAGTTAATTATTGTTTTCACAAATCAGTTACTTAACTAAGAAATGAAAATAAGAAATTGCCTCATTTAGTGAATGCAGTAATTAATTGAACCAAATAAGAGCAGAATTAATTTTTCATAGTAAATAAGAAAAAAGATAAACTTTATTTTCTTACTGATAAGAATAATATACTTTATGGCAGTTAGTGTTATTGCCTCAAATGTCTGGGATTCTAGATTTAATTCCAGAAGGGGGCACCTTTATGTGCAATCTGAATGTTTTGTGAATGTTTTTTCTCTCCTTCCTGCTTCCAAAAGGCACATTGGTTTGGGGTGGTTAATTGGTGTCTTTAAATTGTCAGGTTGTGCGTGTGAGCACCCAGTAATAGTTTGAAGTCTTGTCCATTGTAGGAATCCACGTCGTGCCTCATGCTTTGCATTTAGACCATGGATTCCCACAGCATAGATATTGTTACAAGTATCAACAACTCCTAACCACACAATGAACAATACAATAGTATCTAAAGTTGTCATGCTTGCTCTAGTAATATTATTAAATGAAACAGGTCAACAAACAAAAAAACTCTGAAGTGTGTCACACTAAAAGGCTATTTAGAGTAGGAGACTATATTCATGCATGGATGTTGTCTGCTTTTCTGTTGCATCTACATTAACATTTATGATTTTATATTGAAACTACAATTCAGAGTGGATTTTTCCTGCATTAAATATTCACAATGTGTAATTGGATCTCTTCAAGGTTACAGAATGCTGAGTTTTATATCATGCCTTACAAAATGGCATTATAAATATGTGATCAAACACTGCCATTGACCTTCAAAACTGAGTGAAATGACAGGCTTTCTTAAAATGAATCTTTTACTCTTTCCCTAGTTGATAAATTTGTAAAGAAAAACACAAGAGTATGCTTTCTATTTTAAAGTATTAAAAACATATCTCCTAATATTTAAAAACATTCTTCAGTACTACTTAGACCAGTCAGCCTCAACATTATTACAGTATAGACAGTAATGTAAGGTATAACAAAAAAAACATAGCAAATATAATCCAATAATTTTCAATGAACAAAAACATAATTGCAATTAATTTTCCTATGGCTCCTTGCAACTCAATTTGCTATACAAGCAAATGGTAGCCCAGGTTATGATAATATTATATATTGTATTGTCCTTACATAAAAGACTAAAAGATGGCATGGTGTATAGTGATAGTCAATGTTAGTGTTTACAGTGTGTAGTTATGACCTTAATTTATTTTATTTTACTGTGATGACACAGTCACAAATATCATACAAACAAACACATACTGTAGAAAAATGTCCTCACCTGAATCCTGTCCTGTCCTGTCCTGATGTGTCCCATATCATCATCACATGGTTCATTGCTGTCATCCAATGATAATTTGATTGTCATATTTTGACTTAATATTCTAAACAAGAGTATGTGTTATCACAGGCATGCTTTGGGTTTGAATAGAATCCAGTGAATTTGCAATTGGCTAGACCAGAACAAGCAGGAGGAGTATTGTGTATAAATGTGCACAGGTGTTGTTGGCATAAAGATGTAGTTGGGCATTCTTAGTGGAGAAATAGGTGAAATGAGCATAGTTTAAATAGAAACAGCAAAAGATTTTCTAAAAAAGGTTATTTTTTTTAAAGAAAGGCTGATAATTACATGAAAGATAAAGTAGGAGAGAGAGTTAAAGAAGACACCTGCACTGTGATTTCACTGACCAGTGATTGACAGGCAGCACAATGGACAGTTCTGCTGGAACTAGAGTCTCAGGGGGCTTAAAGTAATCAGGCACTAAGGCTGAGCTGAAATCATCATGGTTGCAAGTGACTTATACTTGGAAAGAGATGCAGGGAGGTATTATCGTTTATAACTTGAATGGGAGAAGGAGCTCATTGGTCTGTACAGACTTTTTTTTGCAAGCAGACAAAAATCACAAAGCCTGATGTTAAGACCATAAAACCTGCAGAGGAAATACTGGTTGCTGTCAAAGCCATAAAAGTGAGATGGCTGTTTGGAGATGTCTTTTCAGAGAGATTTTTTTATCACAATGTCATTACTGTAACAAAGTTATACTGTATAAACGTAGTAATATCTCTTTCTCCAATAGAGTGATCACATTCATTCTAAACAATAGCTGCCTTCACTCTCTCTATAATTGCATATTAGTGTGACAACCTTCTTTAAAGGTTGCAGAGCAGGCAGGACAAACACAAACCTTGGGAGTCAGGTTTTAAAGCATTAAACTTGAACATACAGAAACGAGAGGGATTCTTCTTTGGATATCATGAAGAGACCCTTCAGATCAATGGTTGACCAATAGTGGATGATACTGAAACTGCAACTTCGAGTTAATTCTAATATACAAACAAATTGTGTTGTACGCAGTTTCTTGGTACAGTATGTTGGAGTTTAGAAGTGACTTTTATGGATTGATGGTATTCTAAGTACTTAAGATATTTTAATAACAATTCTACATGGTGTTGATAATGGAGGATTGGTCCTTATTGGCAAAATGTCTCCATCTTATGATTGTTTGTGGTTACCTCTGTTATTGTAAATATACTGTAGATATTTAATCTATATTGCATGGCAGACAATCTACTCTCTTTCTTCAGACATCATATACCGTAAAGAACGTTCCTGGAAGACTCAGTTTCCTATTGTCTTACAGCAGCAATTCAAGTGAATGTGGATTGCAGGTCCTCACAACCTTCTGGTCAACATTCTGAATCTACCACCCTCTCACAATACCACTAAGAATTAACTATTATGAATATTGCCAAATTAGTTATGTATTTTAACATTATTATGAGCAAATGTATTTCAAGCCAAGACTGGATTTCTACATTTACCTATATCTTTGAGAATCAGTTTCACGGCTATGATACTGTAAATGTGAATGTTAAACCTCCATACTCTATAGATAATTATTTTTTTGCCTTAATGTTGAGTTGTTTGACTCATTTATTTTATTTTCTGTTAATTTAGTGTCTCAGCTGTTCACTCACTGCTTAAAACAGCTCTTTCTTAAGAATACATGGAAGGTTCATCAGACATCTTTAAGTTCAATTGCACCTGAAGCTCACTCATCTCTATCACAGTCTCTGTCTTTATTCCACAAAAAATGCTCTCACAGTAGTTAATGAATAGAGGAATCCATATGTATTGTTTTTTTTAAGACCGACCTCTCTTAATTACAATTACAATGTGCAATACTGTAGATATCATACTGTACAATTTGTCAATGTCAATGGAGAATGCTGTACCAACATTATTTAAACTGGACCACTTCCCCTCTGTGTCAAGTGAGAGAACTTCCCTTTGTTTAAAACCAGAAATGTACAATTTGACTGTATTGTCAGTACATTATGTCAATGTCTTATCTATGTTCTCTGTGGACCTTATGTTATCAGATTGGATGGCATTTTACCAGAATGACGGGCTGAGAATTTGTCTTCTTTTGTTTAGTTTCGAGTGGAGGCCTTTTATGAAAATGTGCAGCTCTATACAGCTGATATTGTTAGAATTCATTTTTTTCCACAGCATTGATAAGGATTATCAAAGAGAGCAGAAAATAAATATAACTATAAAGAAGAGGCTTGTGTTTTCCTCATTAAAAGATTCCTTCACATTCCTGGCACATTCTTCTTTGCCCTCTGACAAGTACTGTATGCCCTCAATGATGGCCAGCTTTGTAGTATTTTTGCATACTATATCTTTGCATTCCACTTTCAAAAGCTCAGAAACTGAACTAACAATCTATTATTTTGGTTAAGGAACAAACTTTACTGCAAACCTTGATAAAGAGAGCTTCAATATCCTAATTCAATTACTTGTTTTGGAGAAAATTGTGAATTACATTACATTTAAGCTCCATTTGGATAAGTTGGTCATTAAGCTATTTAAGTTTCTGGTACACTGACCTTTGGATTTCAAAATTCACAAAGTCTTCACTACTGATGCTGTAATGGATTTACTGTAATGCTGCAATTACTTCACTTGTCAAATTATTGTTAAAGCCATATTTAATCCATTCTGTTGCTGAGCAAGAAAACACAGGTACAGGATAGAATTTCTTATTTCCTTTGGTAGTGTCAGATAAAAAACTGTGCACCTTCCAAGTCTTTAAATCAAAATCAAGAGTTGTGATGATGGGGCCAAAATACTGGGGAACAAAATGAAAACGTTAAAGAGATCTCACCACAGCCATATTGCACAGCACACAGTTTGTATCTCTCAAGACAACACCCTCTAAATTTGCCAAGTAGTGTGTGGATTCCCTATTGACTTTATCATTTACCTTAAGCTTCACAGTAAGCAATCACCCTTGCCTGTGAGGTAAAGACACTTATTCAGTGAAATGCATAAGGGCATTAAGGACTTCTATAGGACTGAAATGTTGTTTGATTATTATTCTTTTTAGGCTATTAAACTGTTACTTCCTGTTGATTCGTTATTAAATTGTGTGATCTATTTTGCAGGGTGAAAAAGGTAATATGGAGAAAGTGTTTTTTCACCGTCCGCATTAGTTTATGTGAATGTTGTTCCTGGTTAGCTCATGCAGGGCCTTCAATAAAATTAAAAGCACAACACAAGTTAGTGTTTAACACTGGATTATTGAAAGGGAAAATATGTTCAACAATAAAACCTAAAAAAAACAGCAAGAATTTTATACTGTATGATCAAAAATGTTCACAAAAATACTGAACAAAATGCTGTTCTTGATAATAGGAAACCTTAAAAATGAAGGTGTAATGAAAGGCTTAATGTTGTGATTATCATGTTTTGAGCTTGTTTTAAAACACAAATCTAATTTTAAAAAATAATTTTAAATGAAAAAAATGAATCGTGAAGATGAGGCATTAGGACAAAATGTAAATAATATTTGACACTCTGAGGTGAGGTTTGTGGGCATGTAGAGAATTTAACTTTAAGGACAGATTTTTAAATAGTACAGTTCCCTGTTGTAGCTGTTAGTCACCAGTTTCAGTTTGTTAAAAAATACATTCTGAAGATAAAATTGTCTTTGGGGCAGTCATCAGGTGCTGATGTAATCATCCCAAAGAATGGCTAACTTACTAAATTATACGATCAATTATGTATGAGTAATTTCATAAATTCAAATTAAAGCCATCAAATTTAAGATAACTAAAGCCTCAGGCTTATAACATTTGAAACCGTAACTAAGCATCTAGCCACAAGCGGTCCTTGAGACCATTTTTTTCACCCAGCAATTTAAATTACTTTTTCAAGCATTTAACATTGCATTACTCTACATAATGTTTTAGCTATAAAAGTTTAAATGCTCAACATCCCTCCTCTTGTAATTGGTTGGCTGGCTTTCTGTCTACTCTGTTGTTGGCCTCTCCACCTCAGGAAGCTGGGTAATTAAGTTAAATGCCGTTTGGTTCAATAATGAAAACTAATATCCACTCGATATAGGATGAATTTAATTCAGTTTATATTAATAAATGTTGCTGAAAATCAACCAAATTTCATTTACAGCTCTCAGTCTTATGCACCTGCAATAAAGTAAGTAAAAAATTATAATTTGATCCAAATCCAAAGGCTGCCAAAATACATTTCTCTGCACTTCTGGGGTTCCTGCCTCTGTATCGCCATCTCCTTTAGATACTGTATGTCTCAATAATTGTATCACACACATAAGTCCAACATCATCTGTGGCCCAGTTCGATTTTTAACCTCACTCACTAATTGTATGTGTATTAATTTTAAATTGTGTGTTTTATTGGTAGGGAATACATCAATATACATACAGAATATATATCCATATACATGTATTGAATATATGAAAATGATTACCTCTAAGACAAAGCACTTTGCAAAATATAATACATGAGGTTAGAGTGACTTTAGGATTATGATATATCATGGCCATACAGTATGTGCTCATAATGTAGCACAGCCCTTTTTCATTACCACAACTGTCTGTTCCCATTCTTTTAACAAAGTGTGTCACCTATCACTGTTCAACTAGAATGTGTGAAGAACAAATTTTAAATTTGAGCAAAAAACTTTTTGCAACCTATTGTCTATCTCAGGTGCATAACAATGCAAAACCTACAGAGAGGGAGATACAAACTGCAAAATTATTTAATACGTGTACCACTTTCTGAAATGGATTGCTTTCTCTGCAGAAGAGCTAATAATTTTGGATTACATTACCAGCATAAGCAATATTAGACATCTCAGTGCAAATATATGTACATACAGAGCAACATACAGTATAATTATCACCCTCTGAAATCTAGCCCTGTAGAGAACCTGATCTTTTGGAGTGGTGGAGTTATATTCCCTCTGGAGCCCACAAATGACAAGGAAAAAATCACAGCAGGGATCAAGTTGCTTGGAAGTCATGTATGGAGTTTTCAAGTGTTTCCAGAAATTCTCAATAGGATTCAAGGCAGGACATTGAATGACTACCCAAGGACATTCACTTCCTTATACTTTTTGCCCTTGTGCTTTTGATCTTTGCCCTCCTAAAAGGTCAACTTTGTGTCTTAGGTTCCCTAAAAAGATGCTAGTACTTTCCTCCATTTATGTTCCCATCAGCCTTGACAGTACCTGCTAATGCTAAGCAAAACTATATAATAATTCTACCTCCACCACGCTTGATTGCAGGGTTGGTGTTGCCTGAGCAATGAGCAATGAAAGTTATCAGATACAAAGCTTTGCGTTTAGATAAAAGAAGTCTATTTTATCTTGACTGTTTACAAAAACCTTTGCCATTTGTTTGTCAGTTTCACTTTGGTGTTTTGTTGTAATCCCCATGCAGAATTTGGGATATATTTCTTTGGTTCCATACAAGACCACTTTGTTACCAGGATATAGTTATCCAATCTAAGCCATTGAACTACTGTATGTGCTGTAACTCTTTCAAAGTTGCTGTTGACCTCTTTGTGGCATCTCCAACCACTATCCTTCTTGCCAGGCTGCTTGATTCAGTGGGAATGCCTGATCTAGCCCATGTCTGGGTGACTTCCACTTCTTAATTTACATCTTCACCATGAAATATAAGACATATATTCACCAAAGAAAGATAAAATTCATACTGCATACTGTAACTATGTGACCTTAGACCTATGGGCTTTGGTTGCACACAGAGGCCACTCAACTATTTCTGAGCATCTAAATTAATGTATGTTTGCCACAGCCTAGGGTTTGAATATTTATGCCATCATGATTTTTCAATGCCTTTAATATAAACTAAATATTTACTTCATTTTTATTTATTATTTCAAAGTGTCAAGAGTGCAAACTTTAAGGCAACAAAAGATCAATATATCAAGGGTTTGAATATTTTTCAAACACTCTAAGTTAATACTGTGTCATTTTATTTAACACTTACTATACTGTATACTGTATATGAGGCATTGCATTTTCTGATTTTGGCCATGTTTCTTTTTTCGACAGTTTCAGTTCAGTTTTAACATTATATTGTAGTATTTCCAGTTTGTCCTGTAAAGTAGTGAGGAACACAAATGTTAACATTACTTTAATGTTATCAACGCAGTGTATTTTAGATGTCTAAGCTCAAGTTTTAGCTTTTTAAAACTTTTTGAAAAATCTTCCCTAGTTTAATTAAGACAATGCCAATAGCCAGGAGATTACTCTTAATGTCTGTAGTACTGTTCAAATGTGTTTGGCACCTCTGAAGGTACTGTATCATTTTTTGTTTGTATGCTATGACATAAAGCACACTAATTGGAAATTCTGGGGTTCATGCAATTGCAAAAAGACAGATGTGATATTCTACAAAATTCGCAGTGCAGTGAATTTCATGTAAACATGCATTTCCACATGTAGTGACTAACATGCTATACTTTAGTGCTAAATAGCCCTTGCGTTGTAGTAAAAACAACATACAGTATGACACTGTACATTTTCAGATGTGAATAAGGGATTTAGATGTATACCTACCACTTTTTGCTGTTAGAAAAGGTCAAAGGTCAGGGTTATTGCATGTTAATTTGTCTAAAATTGGCAGTTTAGAAGTCACAAGTTACACTTGCTTGAATGCTATGTTGCAAACATCTGAGGCAAAAAAATGTGAGTGGCAAGTGTGAGCAGTGAGCTGCTCCAAGACATGAAGCTACATTTTGCTGGATATGAAAACTACTGTAAATGTGTTGCATGAAGAAGACCCCAAAAAAGTGAGGGCATAAGTTCAAAGGATCTATCTTAAGTACCATAATTATACAGTATGTGAGATGAGTTATTACTCTAAAGTAAAGTGAACATTTTTTTGTAACAAACATACACTGTATAGACAAGGCAGCAACACAATTTTGTTTACAATTACCTGTAGTCAGAAATACAATTACAGTATGTTTACAATTATTATTTTTAACATATAGCATGCCGGTACTATAGTATATGTTTATATTATTCTCAAAAACTATCATTGTGGGAGTAAAACAAATTACGTGTAAAGCTTATTGGAAATATATTCTCAGCATGCTTTAAGCAGTGTAGCTATGGTATGGGTCTAGGGGGAAAGAAGATAACTTGGTAAATTGTCCTGTCACTTTCCAATGTTTATCACCACTGCATTTTGCTGTGACACTGGTGCTATGAAAACTGACTTTACTGCTGGTGGCAAAGCGTTGCTATGGATACTGGTAACTAAGCCAGCTTTGGAGACCTCATAGATAGTTTATACTTATCTGAAAATATTTTTTAAATGATAATTGTATTGGGGGGCATTCTTTGTAACATGGTTAGATATAGTAATATGGACCAATATACAGCATAGTCAGGGATTTTTGTGGGTGTCAAATATGACAAGTAGATCATAGCAATTATTTTTTCTTGCTCTCTATTTTGTACTTAACATTGGGACAGGAAAGTCTAAACTGGGATTTTCACCTTTAACTACAGGTACAATAATAATTTATCTTGAATAGATATGACTGCCAAGTACTGTATAACTCTAGAAATAATATTTTAATAATATTAATATATATATATTAGTCAATTCAGTAATATCCCTTTAAGCAAATCAGATAAGTTGATTGTTTGCACATCTGTATCTTGAAGTAGAAAAATAATTTAGAGCTTTGGCTGACAGGTGTCTCTTGTTGGTCAGACATCTTATGAACCTGTCTATCTTTGACATCTCTATTTTCAAGTCATATGTTAAAATCCATTCTTCCAGTTTGAAAATGCTACATGTATATCCAATACAGAGTCATCGGGAAGCCGGAGCCAATTCCTGAATTGACAATGGGAAAAAGGTAGGATACACCCTAGTTGGAATGCCAGCCCACGGCAGGACACACACAAACAAGGAAACACAAACACAAGGGCCAGTTTTACCAGAAGACAGTTAACCTACCAATATGTCTCTGGACTGTGGGGAGAAGCGTAGCAGCCAGTGGAAACACAGGGAGATCACTCAGAATCCATATAGTACTATATCTTACTATTTTGGTGGGGTGCCCTAGCCTTGCAGCAAAGTCTTGGGTTGTCCTACAAACACTGACTTTGTTCATGTTAAAAATGACTGAAAGATGTTACAAAATAGACATCCACCATTTCGTAGTACACAGGGCTGACTAAGCCTCCATGGCATTTGATTATTCTTAAATATTCATGCATCAACATATGACATTGGGCAGAGCATTTGAAATTGACTCAGTAAATCTGCACTTCGTTAAGGCATTAAGCCACAGCGCAAATAAGGAACAACAATAACATCCACCTGCAGCTACTTTTGCTTTCATTTTTTCAGTTTGCATAAAATAATAAACATTTTAAAAATGTATTACTTACATTCCATGCAACTTAAGGATTTTGGGGATTTTGACATGCAAATTCTTTATGGGTTATACAGTACATTGGATAGAAAATAAAAAGTAGATGGAACAGAGCCTGTCAGCTCTGAGTCCTGTGTTCAATTCCAGACGGACTAGTATCCAATCCAGGTTATATTTCCACCTCCATCTGCCAGATGTGGCTCTGACTCACCATGATCCTACTTACTGTAGGTTATTGGTAATGGGCAGATGGATGGTAGAAAGATAAGTCAGTCCTGACTGTCTTGATTTATATCTATATTTGTATCTTCATGTGAGTATTTGGTTCTTATTCACTAATGGTTTTCTAATCGGATTGAAAGCAATAGAAGCCTATAAAATTCCACTTACTTCATTTTCCTGGTAGACATAGAGGGGGGGAATATGCGCAATCATGACTTCATGCTACATTATAAATTTGCTAAAGAATCTTTAAGAGATTTCTCCTTCACTGTGCCTAAGACATTATACTGATATCAACTACCTTGGAGCTCTGTGGAAATTTTTTAATTTATAAGTCATTCTCTCTGCATTTGCTGTTTGATTTTCATTACATTGTTCTTTATTTTGCACCATCCCCCAGACATTAAACATGTTTTTATTTAAGAAATTTTAAATGTGAGTGTCAGAGTGTGTTGCTGCGGGGTTACAACTCATAGGAAAGGAAAAAAGAAAAATACCCACATGGGAGAGAATCTCTGGGAGCCTAAACATATGATCAGCTTCTTTCTCTTAGGCTAGTCTTCTACCAAATGCTGCACAACCAGAACCACTCAAATCTCATTCCTAGAATGACTGTCAGTGGTAGATCATAACAGTGTCCTTAACATGTCACACACAGCGCAAAATGATAAATGTGAGTATGTGTCCTGGTATCATTGTTATTCTGTAATATAGTTACATAATTTAGTAGCTGCTGTGTTGCGTAAACAGTATTGTAACGCATACAATAAAATGAACTGTATCAAAAAGATACAGAAAAAATCAACAACTCTTAAGTATTGCTTTTCTCTGTAGCTGGGTCTTGTATAACTATGAAATATTTATATACAATGTGGATATTGCTACTGTACATTTTCTAACCACTTTATCCAATACGGGGTCACAGGGGAGCTGGTGCCTATCCCAGCAAACAACAAGTGCAATGACAGCAATGCTAAGCACTGCTCAACCTATTGTTAAAATAACCATTTTAGTCCATTTATTTCCAGGGTGGGCAGCATGTTGGCACTGTAGCTCACAGCACTGGGGCCCTGGTTCGGTTCCATGCCTTCTGGCGCAGAACTATGTACAGACATGTACAGTATATACTGTCACGAATGATCAGCAGACCAATTGGGAGGATGGACCCAGTGCGGTACCTCAGGTGGTCAGGAGACAAAGGGGAACGACCCAATAGCTTCTGATCCAGGAGAGGGCTAGGTGAGTGACGTGGTCAAGGGTGAGTTCCATAGTTCGTATCCAAAAGGGCGTAGAAGAGGCTTCAGATCCAGGAGGGGGTTAGGCGAGAGACGTGGTTAAAGGTGAGTTTAGTGGTTCGTATCATAAAGGGTTTAGAAGACTAGAAATGGACAACAAGGTAGGAGCTCCAAAGGGGCGACCAATACCGGGAAAAGAGCAGAGGGTTTTAGAGGGTTTAAATATTGTGAGAGGAGGAAGGTGCATTGATAGGTGGAGTGTCGTGGTTGGTTGATTGACAGGAAACGGTGTCGTTTAGAAGAAGTGCTCAGGGCTGGAGTGTAATTAGCGCGAGTGTGCTTCTGTGTGGGAATCTGGTTGGATGAGGGCGTGACATATACCCAGGGATTGCAATCACTACAGTATATTAAGCATGCACCATGTTGCACTGGTTACCCAGAAAGAGAAAGCGGTTGCCTGTGGTGATGTGTATGATTCCCTATTGTAAAAGTCCTAGTTTGCTAAATATACCCCTGGAGACAAGATGATGAAACGGTGCTTTCTTTGTGACATTATTAGGTTATGTCAAATGTAATGACAGGTGTTACATAACACATTGTTTTGTGGTTATGAAATTTGTACATGCATAATGGATATACTATATAGTAGTCTACAAACAAGATTCTGATGTGTCAGCACCCAGTAGAAGAAAAAAGTTGGCATTAAGACAAAAGCTAAGGGGCATGCTGACTCAGGTTAGGGCAAGAGTACAGGTCTGTTCACCAAGACATTGTAATTGTAACATAATACTTTTTATGAAATGAATAAAAGTGAAGTTACTAAAATGTTTTGTTTAGATTCAGGTACACTAGTATGTCTGGTATGGGCCAATTGTTAAAAAGCATTCTAGTGGCTTTTCTGTATTCTGTATACTGTCCTATTCTGTATTTGAGCACACAGAATAGGACAGTATAGCATCAGTAGACGGACTTGCGACCATTTAGGTGTTAACTTCACTGCCTTCTCATGAAAACAATGAGACTTATGCTGTGATAAATTCATGTATTGCAGTTATTTCTGGGTAAGGAAAACTGACTTATTAATGTCATGAAAGCACTGGTTGTTTTAAGCAAGAAACTAAAATGCTAATCCTGTGTTCCAAATTCATTGTACATAATTCCCTGTAGCTAAAATGTAAAGGATTGTAAAAACCCTTACTTGTTTTTCATCCAGGTTTAGGTGAGAATGTGAATTTATGCAGTTCAGTTTCAAACAGTTGTAGGTTAAGTCTGATTTATCTTTTTATGTAAATGTTTCTCCCTTTGAAAAATAAATAATTTTCAATGCAAAATTTTTAATCAATGCTCTGAAGTGAGTAAGCAAATAAAACACTATTTTTCATATTTATTCAGTTACTTTAATTTATTTAGCAATTTTCAATCACCCACTACAATGTCTGAATACTACAGTAGTTCAACATCAGCTTAATGAATTATGTGTGTAACATATTTAAAAATTAAATTTAGAGCTGCCATAGACTAAACTTAAGCAGTGAAATGTAATGAATATGGCTATTCCACCCATCTTGCCTGTTTGGTAGTTAAATGATCCAAGGATCTTATTCAGGAATAACACAGATCTTATTCACAACATATTGTTGTCTGTTATTTAGTATGGATTATGATAGACATTTTAATCTTCTGTAAATTTTAGCCAATACAGACCAGTAAACAATGAGAACATACAAATGGCTCATCATATACAGTAGCTGCACTAAGTGTCAGTAAGTATGTAGTTCACAGAGCCTCAATCCTAGACAGGAGGGTTGTTAAGAGTCCTCTGTAATTATTCACCAAAAAAGACACTCCTGGGAATTGGAATGGCCTAAGAAGTCAATTCTGGAGACTAGGAATGAAATATAGGTGCTGACCTTCAATAGTCACATAAAATGATCCTCTTCTCATGGAGCGGAAACACGATAAGCCAGAGACTTCTATGGAAGATGCCCAAATAAGCTAATGAAATAGCAAAGCTAAGAGTTGAAAAGCTGGTCAAGGAAGGAATGCTCTTTGTAGAAGGGTCAGTCACAACTCATTATCTCATTATCACTGGGAACAGAATAATCTGAGGGAGCTCTGCTTTCTTGTAAATCCAAAGAACCAGAAACCAGCCTACTCTTTAAGTACTAAAATATATCAAATATTTCTGGGAACTGAAAGGAAAGAAACAGATTTAAAAGAAAGGGCAGAGGTAAGATGTTTCTCTAGGCAGAATTTAAATCTAGTATTTGTATAAAGTACAAGTTCTTAAATATGGAATTAGTTATAGAAAGCAGACTTTTCTGTGCAGGGATCTCAATGGTTCAGTAATAGATATTGTCTCTCTAAGATTGCAGTAGGGTTGGTCAATATTTGAGGGAAGCTTATAAGTAATGGTAGCTTTAGACTGTAGATGGCCCGGACACAGGAACCCATAGTTTAAATAACCAGTTTGGAAATTGTTGTTTATATGTTTAAATTAAGCATTGTATATAATATTAATTTGTCTTCTATGACTGTGCCCATTCATTTCTCTGTCTTCTTACCATGTGAGAAACAGCGAATCCATACAATCTGCTCCATTTTCTTCCATTTCTGGCTACAGTGTGTATTATCTGGTATTTTGAATTGATGGCAGGATTATTTTTACTTATGGATACAACATAACCCCTTATTCTATTATCAGGACAGCTTTTCATTACATTGTGGATAAATTTGGGTCATCCTTGGAACAGGAAAATAGTGAATTAGAACACAAGGGATTAAACATATCCACTCTGCTTCCTTACCTTTAAAACTTTAAGAAAGCATGACACGGCAAATATGCAAATAATTATTGCAAATGCATTCTGTTTAAATCAGACAAAAAAGATGAGGCTTCGAGTTTGTAACACCCATCAATATGGTAATTTTAACATTTGCTTTTCTCTTTTTGCTCGTTTCTAGGACCAGTGAGCACAGCAGGAAGGCACCCAAGCTAAAATGTTCTCTTTTCAAGAGAAGTTGCCTTTTATCCCTGAAGCTCTTCACCTCGTCAGTGTGACATTAACATTCACAATATTAATTGCTAAATTATCCCCTGCAAGATGTTATACTTAATGAGCCTGCTCTGCCTTTCTCTCTAGACAATTCAAAACCATTTCTATCACATTATGAAGAACCCAAATATGTAAATATGGAAAAGACTATAATATAATTAATATATATTTTAAAAGCAAAATGCCAGGCTTACTGAAGTATTTTAACATCCATCTTTTCCTAATCGTATTGTCATACATAATGTGTTTTGAGACCAAGGGATACTGTTTTGTACGCATTTGATATTCTATTAGAAATGTTTTACGGTAAATGACAGGGCCTGTGCAGGAAAAGGGGCCTTTCAAAAGCTTTTTTTCTTAAATGTGAATTGCATTACAATGACATATAAAATTATGCTTTTTACCTGCTGTTAGATGGTATAATGTGAATATCCTTTAATAGCAGATAAGAACTATCTAACATTTTAGAAGCAGAATAAATTTTAGAATTGAAGAGATGCAGACAACAGCTGAAAAGCCCTTTTGCAAGAAACTGTACGAAAATGAAATTGAACAGTAAGCAAAACATTTTGCTTAAATTTTGAAAGAAAAATAAGCCTCAGTTTCAATAAAGATATAAAGAAGTGACATATGATTGACGTCTATATAGAGATTGCGTCAATACTCTAAAGGTGTTATCTTTGGTTAAACAACAAAATGTATGTTTTTGTGTATCACCTATTTCCTGCAGAAATAAATAATTATATTAATAAACTACAATTCTGACATTAGTAAAAAGGCTCTACGCAAAGTCATGAATGAATGTCCATTCATACTGAAAATGATTGAGTAGCTTAACTAAGGATATAATTATAATGATATAATTAATCTTCTGATCTTTGTCCCACAACTACAGGAAGAGAGAGAAAAGATTTAACTGCACTTTGTTAGAGTGTGGTTTAAGTGAGTAAAATAAAAAAAAATGAAGACAACAAATACATAACTTTATATAAAATCTGTTGACACAATACACACTGATAAGAGACGGTGATATATTAATTGTTTTTTTGTCTCTGTTTATAAAAGTCACATTGATAACCCCCCAAAATAAAAGTAATTAGCACCCTAAGGAAAGTTTTTTTTTTCTTGGTATCTGTTCTGTTTGTCCTTGCTAGCATTTCTTCTTTTTGTAAATGTGGAAACCAGACTTATCCTGACTAGGGATTCAGTCCTTTTGACATGTTGTTTTTTTCTTTCCTCTGTGTAGTTTGGATTTAGCTATAAATTGAAGGTTTAATCCTGAGGTCCAACTGTGCTCTATTTCAGAAGCCTGTAGGGAAAACTTTTTGTGGAAGCAGAAGGGCTTAAGTTGTTTTTTAAACTTCAGTCTCTGTCTCTTCTTTGAGAAACACTGATAGCAAAACAGCACACCCCCTATTCAAAATCCTCTTATGCTGAACTGTAGCTGTCCAAAGATTGTCTATGTCAGAAATCTCTTTGAATGCAGCTCCACAGCAGTAGTGCCCATTTTGATATTTCAGCATCACAGAATCTTCTCAGGTTTTCTATTCCAACTGATGTTTTTTTTGTGTAAATTGTTAAAAATTGTCTCGTTTCTGCAGGTAGAAGATTGGAGGTTTTCAGATATTGGTAAATCCTATAGATCTCAAAGAAAAGAGGGAAAGTGTGCAGGCAATACAGGATATGTGATCCCTTAAAAAGCACAAGAACATTTTTTAAACAAGTCTACTGGCAAGAAATAAACATTAATGGATGTTCTGGTGAAAAGAACATATCGAAAGACAAGTAGTTATTTTGTTCCCTCAAAGCATTTTTTTATTTTACTGTTATTTATTTTATTTCTGTTTGTATGCACATAACTTTAGATAAATATATACAGTAACATTAAATAAATCATCTTGATGTTTTATTCTTGAAAGGAAACTCATAGTGAAGTGGGTCTTTGCAAAAACTGCAGAAATATAATTCAGCCTGCCACAAAATAAAGACTGCAAGTCAGAAGTACATTCTTCTACAACAGTTACTGTACATTCTACCCTAATGAATTTAAGAGTAAATACAGAGCACAACAAATACATATGAATATAATATAAATGCAGCAATGTAATGAGCTATACAGATATTGTGTTTTAACCCAATCACATACTGTAGCAAAACCAGTGACTATTTTCTAGATGACTCAAGCACAGGGCATCAAGACATCGAGAATAATGGTGAAAGTGAGAGCATTTACTAAAATTAATAATAATAATAATAATTGCTTACACTTATATAGCGCTTTTCTGGACACTCCACTCAAAGTGCTTTACAGGCAATGGGGACTACCCTCCACCACCACCAATGTGCAGCATCCACCTGGATGATGCGACGGCAGCCATAGTGTGCCAGAACGCTCACCACACATCAGCTATCAGTGGGGAGGAGAGCAGAGTAATGTAGCCAATTCATAGAGGGGGATTATTAGGAGGCCATGATCGGTCAGGGCCATTGGGAAATTTGGCCAGGATGTCGGGGTTACACCCCTACTCTTTTTGAGAAACGCCCTGGGATTTTTAATGACCACAGAGATTCAGGACCTCGGTTTTACGTCTCATCCGAAGGACAGCGCCTGTTTACAGTATAGTGTCCCCGTCACTATACTGGGGCATTAGGACCCACATGGACTGAAGGGTAAGCGCCCCCTGCTGGCCCCACTAACACCACTTCCAGCAGCAACCTAAGTTTTTTCCCAGGAGGTCTCCCATCCAGGTACTGACCAGGTTCACACCTGCTTAGCTTCAGTGGGTTGCCAGTTGTGAGTTGCAGGGTGATATGGCTGCTGGCAAAAGGTGAAGATCTACAGTCACAGTCTATATGCAACGGATACAGTAAATTTGCACTAAATCTGAGATCTAAAGGAATCATAAGTACTATTCCTTTTATATATGTACTTCCAGATAATCTAAGATTAAATGTGAAATAAATTTAATACTGTTATAGAATTAGACCTAGAAGTCACCAAAATAAGAAAATGTTATTGTCACGATTGTAGTCTCTCCTCCTTAAGGGTGTTCCGGCTCTTTTCACTTTGGACTTATTCTGTGCACCTGCCCCTTGTTCCAGCCTCCTTCCCGTTCCCCTTAAAAGCCAGACACTCAGTCAGTTCCGGGCTCTGCATCTGATTTCCATATCGTGCGAGCCCGGGTCCGGATGAGTCTGGCTCCGTCATGGTTTTAAGTCTTTGTTCCTGTTCCCCTTTCTGGTTCCGACCTGGTTCCTGATTTTATCTCCTGTTTCAAATGGGTCGCCTGGCCCTGGACTCTAGCTTGTTTTTGGATTCCCTGTCTGGATTATTTTTGCACCAGCGCACTTTGGGCATGCCCCCCTGTTTTCATCCCCGTATTCCTGCATGACTTTTTCCCCAGTGTTTCCTCACAATTCTGGATTGTGTCGGCTGCATAGGATCTGGAAAGAACTGTTCCATTACAGTTATACTTCACTTTCTGTCACATTGTCTGTCATAGATCCCCCCTTAGATGGCAGATGAGCTTGAGTTAACTGCACATAAAAACCCATTCCACGTTCCAGGAATGTGGAGGTTGCCTGACCATCCATGATGTAACTAAACCTACCCATCTCAACTTTAGTCCATCTGTTTGCACATCTAATCATTACGTGACAGTGAACAGTAAGTAGTAGTGGAATTAGATTTGAGACCCAGTTAATCCCATTTTGGCCTGTCCACTTTTTACCGTCTTCCTTTTTGCCGGCAGCCCGACACGGCAATGACCAAGGCTACAACTTAGTGTAATCATTCCTTGGGTCTCTAACCTTTAGACAATGTATGTCTCTTTTAGTTGCTAACCAAACTGTATAATCAGGAACCTTCAGTTAACCACAGTACAGTATTCTCACTGTCCATGAAACTACAAGGGTCTATTCCAAAACCTGAGAAGACAACCACTGTCTATTCTCAGAGTCTTTAAATAGGGAACTGGCTTTCCAACAGGCGAACTCAACCCTTTAGCAACCTAGTGAGAATTCAGGAAATTCCTTTTTCAATTTGGTTCTGGAGTGTCTCTATGCCTAAATAATATCTTTATATTATTTAGTTTGCAATGTGGAAATTCTTAAAAGAATAGTAAGATAAGCAAGGACTGGGGACCCCTTCATAAGTGGTGAGCTACAGTACATAAACTACATCCACCAGGTGGGGCTGCACATTGGTGGTGGTGGTGGAGGGGATCCCCATTACCTGTAAAGCACTTTCAGTGGCGAGTCCAGAAAAGCGGTATATAAGTGTAAGCAATTATTATTATTATTATTATTATTATTATTATTATTATTATTATTATTATTATTACTACTACTACTACATAAAGTCTTAGACTAGGAATTTCACAATTATTAATTAAACATTGGTTTATTAAAGAAAACTTATTATCAGAGCATCTATTTTTAACTTAGTGCTCCTGATTTGTAACCTAAAATTCAAATTCTAGGTGAGGCTCTGATGTTGTGGCGTTAAGCAAAATCTTTCACTCATTACTCCAGTAAAATGTCCTGCTGTATAAACAGGTACAATGTAAGGTGCTCTGAATTAAACCATCAGCCAGATAAAATAGTATTATATTATTTACAACAGTTACACAGTATAACTGTTATACTACACAACAACCATGAACACATAAAGACAACATTTATATAAAAGATTATGGAGTTCAATGGCAGGCTATCTTTCACCACGATAAGGCTGATTGATGGTTGTCTCACTGACTTGATTACATGTGTAATGTTTTTTTTTGTCAATGTTTTGTCAATGTTTACCTGACACACAAAACCCACTATTTAATCCTAAACTAAAAGAATTAATTCAAAAAGATTAATGGGAACGTAAAATTGTATTGGAGCTGCAACACCTGAATACACAAATGTTTATTAATTGATAGCCCATACGTTGGTTTCTATGAGAAGAAATTCTTACTGAAACACCAACAGGTGCACAAAAAAGAATTACTCACCCTCATGGGTCAAAAAAGCATGAATGGGTAATCTTATTTTCACTTTTTCCAGTTGCAAATACATACAAATTATATACACACATTATTTCTGACAAGTATGTCTGGTGTATAATGCATGTCACACTTCATAAAAGAATTTTGTTTTAGGGAGCTCAAAGGATGAAAAAGGGTAGAAGACTAAACAAAAGAAGGACACTTTGTTTTTCTGAAGGACGTGCATCAGTGAGCTGAGCTGATTAAGACACATTGATTCCAAGCCAATGCATTCTTTGAATTGTATTAATTGATGTCAGTGAGACTTTTTTTCCTGTTTTAAGTACACTGAAAAGGTGCAGTGCATTTCTTTCAAGAAGGGGAACTAATAAAATAACAGAAAAGACTCTTCAAAGTTCAAGTGGCAAAAATCAAGTAAAGATGGCCTTAGGTGGCAAATACAACATAACTAGATCACTAGAATCAAAATAGAGGATGATCTCTGTGGTGATAAGATGTTTTGGAACTGTCAACATGAATTTAGAAAATATACTGTAGGTATTTACTTAAATAAATTGTTGGAGCTCTATCAACAACAAAACTTTTGTAACAGTTACAAAGCATATGAAATGGTTTAGAGATTTTCAGACAATATTTTATAAAGTTCCTCAAAAAACATGAATTCTAAATTTTCATACGATAGATATTTGAGACAATGCATATATAGTATGTGAATTAAAAACTGGTTAATGATTACGAAAGAGTACAGCCAAGTGATGAATAACCATTTGGGGTGGCTTATGCTTAATTAGTGGAGTACCGCAAGAATCTGATTTAGGGCCACAGCTCTTCCTAATTTACAGCAATTACTCTGCATTCCATGAAGGTAAAATAGTTTTGGAGATGAACCAAATTAGGAGGATTAGCAAACACTGTAGTAGCATTAAATTACCTTAATATGTAAAGTTTAGTTATACTTCTGAGGTTTAATACTTCAGATCTAATGCAAAATGGATGAGAACAAAGAAGTAAAAATTCATACCTCAGACTGTCTAAAGAGACATGCATCAGCATGGTAATTTGGACTCTTGTCTGCTACAGAGGTATCCACTGTAGGAATTTAAAGGGAGATAGAAAATGTGCTGAAAGAAAGGGACATTCCTGATTTTGACACTGAGATGAATAATGCATGCATAATATCTAACCCTGTCTGTCGGAAGACTCATGTATCAGAGAATTGTGTGTCCCTATAAAACACCTTTGTGGCTCTATCTGCAGCTGGGGCAGCTCAGATTCTGCAAAGATATGACAACCGATGACCTCTTGGGTCTCGCACCATGTTTCTGAATTCTTACAGTTCTTACTGTTTACATCTTGCCTACACCTGCAGTTAAAATGCTAGCACATTTTATTATTTTCATTCTGAAAAGAGATATTGTTTTACAATTAGCACACATTACAAATTAAATTAATATTTTTTTTCTGAATGCTTGTTTAAACCACTAGCTAAGTCAATTTCTTCAGTGGTGGTATTAGAAACAAAGAAGCCAGTTTGTTTAATCCCATGGAAACAAATATTTTGGAATTCATGGATATTTATTGTCAACTTTCTTGATGTGAACAGAATAATATTCAGAAGAAAAATGGTAAGTATACTTAATATAAAGTATTTCTTCTTTATCCAAATTTACCCTTCGTGATTATTCCTACAATAAGTTTAATACTAAAAGTAGTATGACAGGGCTCCATATAAGCCTTTCATGAGTTTTTCTGGTTTAACCAAGGTGCCTCACTGGCTGCTCGATGTATTGGAATGTGAAAAAATCAATTTTGTGATAGACAAGCCAATCAGTCAGCCACAAAGGAAACTCTTCTCTTTGAGTACTGTTTGTGATTTTCTTTGAGTTTTTATTATTCAGAAGGCTTTGATCAGCAAAAAATGATTTTTATTTTGAAGACCTTTAAATATTTATTTTCAGACATTTGAGTTAATAATCTTTAATTAATATTACAATTAACTAAATTTGTCTGGTATTTTTTAATATCCAGCTGTTTCCTAGACCTCATTGGAACTACAGTAGATGACTTTTTGGGGAGGTTCAAGACATCAAGAGTTAAAAACAATATTATTTGTCCTGACCACCCCTTGCACAGAACATCTGAGCTCCTTCCACGAGGATGTGAATTTATACTATTACTTCAATGCAATAGAACTGTTATCTTTTGTTTCCACAGTTATTAATCTGCATGGTTTGGACAAGTAACTGATTTTTATATTCTATTTTAATCATGTAGAGTATGTATCTTTTGGACAGTATCTCATTCACTTGAGGACCCAGCCTGCAAAGATTGTTTAGAGCTTCTGATGTGTTTTTATTCTTATGCATTTACAGTATTTTTTCTTGTCAATGGATCAATAATGTGTTAGACATGTTTTGTATTGTGTTACATCTTGAACCTGTCTGCAAAGCAAATTGCCCATCTGGGACAATAAAGGAAATAGTGTGTATTGGAGCACTGTATCTCAGAGATGTCCATTTTGGTTTAAACTTAGTCAGCTTAGGGACACTCTGGAAAAGGAATAAGTGTATCAATTCATATGAATTTAAGAATAATTTAATAAAGCTATTTTCAATTTGATTTCTCTATAAATAGGTAAAGAACAGAGGAAGAGGTATCTAGTACTGTAATGATATCAGGTCAGTCTCTTGGTGAGAATTGTCTTGTGTTAAGAAATGTGGTAATTTGATTAACCCCCTGTTGATTAAGGGGTAATTTAGTTTAATAGATGTCACCAAAGTGGGCATAAAGTTCAGTATTGACCCATCAACTGAGTTTAGACAAGATGAAACTGGGAATGATTATGGACCATATTAGGGAGTGACAGTCATTTTATCACACTATAATTGGTCCTAACTCAGCCCCAGCTCAAAGATTTCCCTTAGTGCACATGGTTATGTAACGCTGCGTAGAACAGGACCCTATGCAGACAGTATAATTCGGAAGTGGATGGAGTAGAACAACGGGGAAGAGATGAGGATCAGGGCTGGTTGCCAATGCAGAAACGGGAGTAGCGAGAGCTCCCACCTTAAATAAAGAGGGGCAGGATTGAGGGCAGGTCCCCAGAATCTGCCAAAATGTGAAAGAGCCGGAGTGGCCTTAAGAGGAGGGATTACGATCATGACAGGTTAATGTGAGTAGGTCCTCTTGCGTCACGCTACCAAGCGAAGGGGGATCTATCAGACAGCCCCAAATGATTTTTACTGAATAATGTATTGTCGGTCAGTCTATAACTGGCCTTCTCACCCCACATACAACAAAGCTAATGTGTCAAGTCCTCTTTGACCTCTTCTTAAAATATAACAAAAAAAACTTTCTCATTGCATGTTAGGTGCAAATTAGGATCCCTGAGGTAAGATCCAAGTACATTAAAGCAGTGAATTTAATCCATTGCTCCACCAGTTCTCTGTTATTGCTTTTCCTCGCATTTTATGTTTCATTATGATATTGCTGATGGTACAAATTACACTAATGGTTTTAGAGGCATTTGTGTCAGTACATTAGTGAATGACTAATGTAGCCTATACACACACTCTGTTGCTCTTCTGTTCGAAACTACACATTTATACCAATGCATATTTTACAAGATTGCTGAGGTTTTCCAATTCTTAGTTAAAGAAAGGAAAGCATTTGCATGTATGAGATGGCCTTAGTAATTCAGACTAGCACAACATTACATTTTAGCAGTGATTAGATCATTTAATATATACTGCTGTTCAAACCTCTATCAGCCTTTAGTGAAGGATCAATATTGGTCATTACTGGGTCATTCTGGCAGCATTGCATGGTTTGTAGCAAAGTAGAGGTGGAAAAATTAGACAACTCTTTGTTCGCAGCTCAGCTTTTGTTGCAGCTCAATGCTCTTGACTATTTTTTTTTCAACCACATAATATCCCTCAGCAAAAACCATATTGCAAGTCTACAAAACCCAGCTCTTTAGAGATTTATGCCAATATTAAATTTGCACTGATTCTTAAATTGGTTGTAAAATCTGCTTCTCATCATATTGATCGCTTTTTTCTCTAGGCTATATGGGGTTAGTAGCAAAACACAACTGATTGATACCCTTTAGATTTTACTGGACTTAATGATATACAGGAGTAAAGATGCGGCTCTGTCTTGTCATGTGTTTTTCTAAGGCAACAGGCTTTCTAGACAGTTCTATGTGGCTCTATTTTCTTAATAAATTTCTTGTAAAAAGTCCATGTTGCCTTGATGGTAAAAATTCAGAATAATGCTACCATATGTCTACAGTATTCTGATTTAAAAAAACTGATTGCTTACTATTTTACCAACTAAAAATGCCAACATATTTCTAATGATTTAAAAACTAAAAATATATTTTTCAGCGTGGCTGCCACTTCTCTTGACAATTTTCATTTTTATTATTTACTTTTTATGTTTTTTTCTCTGTCTCCCTTGTTTTAATTTATTTTTAGCCACATTGCAATCTACAAATGGACTTCCACTGTGCCTGCTTCTACTGCTGACTATGCACCTCTGTAATTGTTTAATCGAGGACTTTTTTGATCACCTGCAACTGCCCTATTTCAGGATTTCCTACCCGGTTTTTGTCACATTGTCGGGGATTCTACAAAAATGTTTCTAAGGCACTCCTCTCTGCCACTAATGCAACAGAAACCAAATTATTTTCTGGAAAAAACATGTATGATTACTGCCGTAATGCTGGGATCCTATGGCCAATGCGTTACATTCACCGCAGCACAGGTTTCTTTCTTTCGTCCACCTGCGGAGTCACTATCCCCGCCTCTGAGCGCAAGGCTGGAAGACTTGATTTTTTTGAAAATTTACTCTCTCTCTACCATGCCTAGAAGCCACTCCACTGCCCCCTGGCTCCCCGAGACTGGGCAGATCAGCTGTACTAAACACTCGCTCTGTGAACAATAACACTCATATGTGACTTTATTACAGAAAAAAATAACTTGACTTTTTGTGCTTGGCACAGACTAAATGATGGTTTCCTGTTCAGCCAATTAGCCCCTCCAGGGAACGGTTTGTTTGACCTCCCTCATCTCTTGTGGGGGCTTTGTTTATAATCTCCTTTACAGTTTAAATCCTGATAGTGCACCTTTTCTCTCTTCTTTGAGTGTCTTGTTTTAAATGTTTCTGTTCCCCACTCTGCCATCATCACCACGGTCTATAGACCACCCAAACCTAATGAAGCCTTTTTAGATGAGTTTCCTGATTTACTTCTGTTTTTATGCCTCTGATTTAAGAGATCCTTATTCTTGGTGACTTTAATATTCATATTGACTCATGGTCTGCCAATTTAGCTCTTTTGGGATGCTTTTATCTAACCCAGTTTGTTCTTACCCAAACACAGAACAAAGGACACGCCCTTGATTTAATTATTACAAATGACTCTTGTTTCTCACTTCTCTTTCCTCAAACTAGGCTTCTCTGGCCACTTAGCTCTTCTCTTCAATCTGGAATAACCTATTTCTAAAACTGGACATCAGTTGATCAGCCTAGGTTCACAAATTATTTTCTATCCTCCTTGTCATATTTCTCTACCGCTGAGGACAATATAATTTCCCTAATAGCACTCTCTTATCTACCCACATTTTCGCTCCTTTAAAAACTTGCACCACCCTTTTTTCTCTCTCTGCCCCCTGGTACACTGACCATCTGCAATTAATGAAGCCAGTCTCCCAGAAACTTGAACATAGGTGAGATCTTTTTGGCCTAAACATACATTTTCAGGCTTGGAATGATTACTTTTGTAATGTAAAGTCTGAATATAAAGATATTATACAGTCTGCTAGATCCAGCTATGCCTTTCATATCATTGAAAATAACCATAACAACCCTAGACACCTTTTCTCTACCATCAACAGACTGCAGAAGACAAACTGCCCCACCACATTACCTGCCTCTTTGCAACTTTGCAACACATTTTTAGATTTCTTTAGCTCTAAGATCGACCACAAAGGTACAGTATGTCACATTCTTTCCACAACACATGTCAGTTCCACTCCTCCCTGTGTGCCTATCTTTACTGGTTTCCTTCTCTCCAAATTCTCTCTTCTTGACTCTGTATCCATCAGTAAACTGGTTTTGCATATGAAATCCACCACCTGCCTTTTAGATCCCATCCCCACAGCTTCATTTCAGTCCTGTTTCACTTCTCTCTTCCCCGTTGTCCTCGATATAATCAAAGACCTTGAGCACCTGTGTCAAAAAAGCTAAACATGGCTCTGGGCAATCAAGACAATTTTTGTCCCATCTCCAATTTACCCTTTCTTACAAAAATTCTAGAATGTGTTGTTACAATTCAGTTAAATAATCACCTTATTTGCAAAAAACTTTTTCAAACCTCTCCAATCTGGCTTCCGATAACTTCACAGCATAGAAACTGTCCTAGTCAAAGTCACTAATGATCTTCTAATAGCTTCTGATTCTGGTTCTATTTCTATCCTCATTTTTTTGGTTCTTAGTGCTGCTTTTGACACTGTTAACCATGATATCTTACTTTCTCATCTTGAGACTGTTTGGAGTTTCTGACACTGCTCTTAAATGGTTCAAATCTTACCTCACTGATTGGTGTCACATTGTCTCTCTTGGTGGATTTAGGTCAGAAATTGGACTTGTTAAGTCTCGATACTGGGCCCCCTACTTTTCAGCATTTACGGTACATGTTTCCACTTCAGCTTTTAAAATCACATGGACACAACTATCATTTCTATATCAATGGCACTAAAATCAACTTACAGTACATACCACACCTGACACTGATGTAGCACTATTCTCTCTAATTGCATCTCCGACATAAAAACTGGACGACTCAAAATTTCCTTCATCTAAATTGTGACAAGACTGAAGTCATGCTTATTAGCACCCCCATCAATGTTGTAAAGTGAATGCTGTAACCCTATCTGTGGATGGTACTGTACTTGAGCTTCAGTCCAAATTGAAAAACTTGGGGGTAATATTTGATTCAGGCTTGACATTTGACCCAAATGTGCAACGTATTGTCAAAACATTATTCTTTCACCTCAGAAATATCTCCAGACTACGTCCTATGTAATCACTAAGTGCTGCTGAAAAGCTGGTCAAGGCATTTGTCTTCTCCTGAATTGACAACTCTCTGAGGTTTATTAATCCACATTGAACAAACAGTATGTGCAAAATTCGGCAGACAGAATCCTGACTAGGTCTAGTGCAAGTGATCACATTACTCCTGTCCTGGAGTCCTTGCACTGGCTCCTTGTCAGGTTTTGTGTGGACTTTAAAATGTTCATGGTTTTCTATAAAGCTCTGCATGGTTTGGCACCTCCGTCACTGCCCTAGCTTCTATTGTCCTACTCCCCACCTCGCAACCTTCACTCTTTTAATTCTAGTCTCCTATGTGTCCCTCAAGCCCGTCTACACTCTATAGGTTACAGGGCCTTCTTCTGTTGTTCCCCAAAGCTCAGGAACTCTATCCCTAAGGATATCAGAGAGTCATCTTCCCGAAACTCCTTCAAATCTAGACTTCTTCATTAGAAGTGCCTTTACTTAACCTGTTCTATTGTTTACCCTTCTGCTCCTACCATATTCAGTACCCCCATCTACTGTCTCCTCTCATTGGGGAAAGTATTATTATTATTGTTGTTGTTATTACTAAAGTTTCCTACAGTATATACTGTAGTTGCTAATGTATATGTTGTCCCAGTAAAAAAGAAACAATCTGTATAAATCCTTTCAATACGTGGTCTTTTCTTTTGATACTGTATCTCTGCTTACAGTTTGTTTGTGTCCCCTCCTCTTTCTGGTTCTCAACTACAAGTGAAAAGGTGACTTTTTTCATTACTCATCTTCCTTCAGTCTTCTCAAACATATTGCCTCCCTGTGGTGAAATGAGCTATTACTGGTTACTGGGACTGAACAATCTTTTGTTGTCTATTCAAGATTAATCTCTTTACAATTCTAACTCCTGTCCATCAAATATTGAATTAATATGCATAGAAAAAGAACTATGCTGTGTGGAATACAATGTAGTTATCTGAATTAAAATAATTTATTTTTGGAGTATACTTATGTTAATTAGTTAGATGAGATGTGTGAATTTGAGAAAAGCCACAGTTTGGGTCTTAGATGCATTATGCCCTGTGAAACCTGTACTGCAAGGATTATAGTTCTTCTTGGTTTAGAGGGATGTGAAGAACTACGATTTCTAAAACTGAGACTATCAAATTGATTTAATGAAGCACACACTTTCTAATAAGTGTGCCTTGGTGTATAGATAGGTGCCTTTCATTAGTCCTGTGTCTTTTGAGGAGATAAGTCCTTTTTCAGTGTGAAGAACAAATGAAGTAGTGAAATTGTTTCTGCTACAAAATATAGAAAGAGTGGGAAAATTAACTTTGAGGAAGTGTAGTTACATGTTGTTTAAGTGTACATTTGCTAATTTATTATTTATTTTCACAGTTTTATACCAAGAGTGACAAATGTGCTTCCCACATGAATGCACTTTTCCTGTCACCTTCTCTCAAATCAAGTGCTGTTACCTTTCACATCACTTGTGTTATGTTGTTTGCTAATCGTAGCAACTTGCTTTTCATTATAGACAAAACATTTAATAAACAAGAAACAAACAGTATCATCAAGGGCTCATATGTGACTGGTCAATTTTAAAATCACAAAAATTCTTTGTTTTTTTATTTTCAAACTGATAAAATGTTTCTTGTTCTGTACTGTGTAAAGTGAGTCATAAGAATTAAATGTAGAAAGTGTTGCTGAATTCTTCTCTGGGGAGTAATAGCAGAAAATGAGGTGGATATGTTAACTGAATCATACAATTTCATTTGTGATTACTGAGACCTGAAGTGTAAGCGAAATGTACCACTTAAAGAAATAAAATGTATCCTTCATTAATTAACCTTGTGTTAAAATTATTTTAAGATTCAGATTATTACTGGTGACCAGACAAAGCAATGTCATCAATTCTATGCTCTGTTTTAAATTAAGAGATAAACTGTTCATATTTAACAATCTTTATACTGTAGGTACAGTACATTTGGTATTTTAACCGTTTGCAGTTATTTTGGAAGCTGAACTATTTTAGAATTTAGGAACATAGGGATACACTTCATATATGGAAGATAAGGGACACATCCTTTCTTTAAAAGTGTTTGGTGTTGGGACACCTTGTGATGAAAACTTTAAGATATTTATTTTGACTAGATCACTAGATGGCACTGACTGGATGATTTTGTATGTTTCTTGCTCTGGCACCTGCTCCATGGAAATAAAACAGGATTTTTGTAAATTAATTGCTCTGATTTTTAATTATTATTAAATATGATTTTCATATTTTGTCTTGACTAAAGTCTTACTGGGGCATTAAAACACAACTAAAACTATCGGTTCCAATACTCATTTGTTGCATTTTTAATGCCTTAAGTATGTAATTTAATTTCTATATTTCCTTATTATTTGCTTTTATCTCCACATTTTACATGAATAGTACCTTACAATGTTTAGAAAAAATAACTTGAGAAGATACTTCCCACCTTTACTAACTGGTACATCAGCCAGATAAAGAAAGCCTATGACTTACAAAATCCATTTAAGTGAAATGTAGAGAATTGCAGAAGTCACATATTTTGAGGTATACAGAGATGTTTTGAGTGAAGGACATTCATGGAACAATGAAACACATGAAAGTGATATTTTGCACTTCGTACAGAACCTTCAAGTCTACACTTAAGTATACCATACTACCATAGTTTCACTTCATTTGAAAAGTCAAATGAAGGTTTGTAAAAGATGTAATTTACCAAGTTAAACATGTGATGCTTAACAAAATTATTACATTTCAGGAAGACCCTTAGCACTGGCAAACAGTCATTAGAGTTCCTCCTGTTTTTCACATTTCATTAATCTTTTTTTATTAAATTAGAAAATAGAATTTCAAAGAGCTGCCTTCTATTTCCAATCCACTACAAATGAGGGTGCGCACCTCCAAGACCATTTTAAGTAGTCTGTCCCCCAATTTGCTGCAACTCAGAAGTAGTATAATAATTCTAAGTATCTTCCTCTTTATTCATTATTATGTGTATTTCCTCAAGTAAAACATTTATCATACTCCTTCTAGCTGGTATGGCAGTCCCCCCGTCAACGCTGGGTACAATTTGATAAAACAATTTGTTAAAACAAATGTCTATGTACATGTTATGTGGTTTGTGCAAATACATGTGGTTATAATTTCTTGTTTACCAGTTACGAAGGGATTATGAAGCCATTATGCATTAACATTTAAACAAAATATTACTGAAATTTCTGTCTTCAACACTTCTACTTGAGTTCATCTCCCATATTTCCATTTCTTTTGAACCCCAGTTTCTCACCTCCCAGACCTAATCTTAAATTCTCTTTCTTTTACAATCCTTAGCCAATGCTTTGCCTCATGTTCCTGCTATTTCCCTCATTACCCCTACACACCTGAAGAAGGCTCCAAAAGTGAAATGCTTTTTCTTTTTAATTATCTGTGTGGAATAAAAGTGTTTATGTTCCATAGGTTTATCTAAAATATTTTTGTTGCGCAAAATCTACTTGAGTTGAATTAAATTAAATACTTTAATTACAGTTAATTAAGTACATCCCTATATTATTCTACTGGTTATATTTTGGTCAGCTTTGTTTTTTAAATTCTTGGTGACTAACAAAATGATGTAAGCTGAGGGATGCTTTGTAATATCTCACTGAAGTACTCAGCAGTCTATCCAGTTATCAATAAAGTCACAGTGAAGGCTTACACCATTCTCATCAGTGACTTGATACTCAGGAGAAAATGATCTAATCCATGTGAGTCATCCTTAGTGACTGCACATGTAAGGCATCAGTTAAGGTCACAATGCATGATTTCTCCATAATCCATCCATCCATTTTTTAACCACTTTATCCAATACAGGGTCGCGGGGGAGCCAGAACTTATTCCAGTAATCATCAGACACAAGAAAAGATACACCATATAAACCTCCATGCATATAGCACCCCAGAACTATTTCTCCATTATAGCAAACAGAAAATTGACTTTAGTATCCTGTATGCATTGTCTCAGCTTATACTGTATAAAAATAACAGCTTTTTTCATGTCAAATGTATAAGTAGGTAAAATCACAGAATAATAATAATTAAGAAATCAGTTTTTAATAGGTTTAACATTGCTTTAATTCAGAGGAAAAATTGTAAACAAATGCACACACAAAGGTTTAATTGTTTATATAGACATATTCACATAAAAAAGAAAAATGTACAAGCAAGAAACCAACAAAACAGGAATACAGATTCAATAACCTTGTGTGATAGTGTGGAGTTCTAAACCAAAGAAAAAAACAAACACATAAGACGACATAGATGTACATGCTGTTTCGATCCTGTAAAATATTCCTTACCAAATATGATCCTACAAATCATTAGATCTACTTTTCACTCTGAAAGAAATATTGAGATTGTGTTGGTTTGTGTAAAACCACAGACATTTTTTTTTCTTATGAAATTATCCACTGTAGAGTTTAACTGCAGCATAATCATCAGGTTCAGTGGTGCAACTGTGCTGAAAATTACAGATAATTAGCAAGGACATAAATACACACTGTGCCCCTCAGGTATGTTTGCACATATTGCAGAGACATACAATAACCTTGACCTTTCCTGGGTCAGCAGGTGCTTCTTTAAAAAAAAAAATAACTCCATTCTTAGTCAGACAGAGGAATCAGAGGCGGTAAGATCCACTATAATTCAAGATACAATCCTGCTACAAAAAATATTTTGGTTGCGATTGGTAACACTAGACATACATTTCAAGGAAGTACTGTATTCCATTCTTTGTCAAAGGGTTCTCACAAGATTGTGCTGTTCTTTTCAATGAGCACTTCCTTCTTTATTCACACTCATACAATTCCCCAACACAGTGGGGAAGTCAGGAGAGGGTCAGCAAGCTCCCAACCAAGCAAGTACAGGGTGAACTCTAAGAACTACAGGACAACACAGAATTAATTCAAAGTTCTGAAATACATTCCTATGAGGATTTTAATACAAACTGGAATCCAGGCTTCTTCCCATTGGCAGGATTAGCAAGGGACAGTCTGACTGAGTAGCGCCTTCTGCTGGTGTATACACGGTATACATTAGAATCTAAATTTGTACAATAATTTACAGCTTTTAGTGGCATAACTGATATAACTTGCTTTATGTACAGTAGGTTTACTGTATAACCACCTCCTACTGTATGCGTGTACAGATCCAGCCATGAGAATGTGCAGTATTTCTTCCAAATGCATTACCTCTAACGCGGCATATTGCATTATGTAATACATGGACCAAAGACACTTGATAGGTGGCACTTGTGGTGCGTTAGTGAAATGATTGTTTCATTTGATCTGTTTCTCTACTGTGCATGTTTAAATCCACTAATATGGCATTTCATAACTAAAGAGAAATTGTGGTAGATGAAAATAAAAACAGAAGTACAGTATAACATCATACTGTATATACCTAATGTCCCTAATGCAATGTAAATGTTAGCAACGAGTAGTCAGGCTAATATTTCATATCAACTAATAGGAGTTATTAACAAGTAATATTTCACACATACTGCACTATAGTGGCTTTAAAGCCATATGGTCTCATAATATATACCTAATGAAGATACAGTAGATGGTAGTGGTAGATAAATATAAAATAACACAACAGTATCCCAACTTTTTCATGAAAATATTATGCATCAAACTCTAACTATATACATTTATATACTTCATAAAAAACTAAAGTATAATGTTTTATCGTTTTCTAAGAATACATAATAAGAATATTGCACTAGTTGTTGTTGTAAAAAAAGTTGTAGTGCTGATTTAATACCACTTGATAGGGAATATTAATATGGAATCACATAACTAAAGAAAAGTTGGCAGCAAAGAATATTACTTCAGGATATTTTGGAAATATTTGTTGTCCTTATACTGTAGTTGTAATGGACTATGAAACACTTATAGACTATAATGTAGTGCATTTAGGATAGAGTTTTAGATGGCTGCCTCTTATTCAGCAGATGAACAGTTCGATTCCCAGACAGACTACTGTTTTATTTTTTTTAACCTAGATATATAGAAAATAGTTTATTATTATAGCTTGTTGTGAAAGTGATGTGCCTCTTTCAGGTTTATGTCCGGATTGAGGAAATCTAAAATTTGGCTTAATGCAAATTTCAGCAATGAGTTATCAGGAAACAGTTTAACTTTAAATTTTGATGAAATACATATATTTCACACACACTGTACTGTAGTGACTTACTAATCATACTGTATATACAGTATATTTATACAGTATATGATCACACTGCAGTCCATTAACGTGTACACTGCTGTTTCAGTATATCTGTGGACATGACTTCATGTGATTGACTTGTGGAACGTCAAGAGTACTGCTTAAATAGTCATGATTGGGAGACAAAAGTCCTGTGTATGATTTATTTTCCTCTTTGCGATATATTGCCTAAAAGTGTGACTTAACAGTATGTAAGACAAACTACGAATAAATAAAAATTCATGTTCAATTTTTTGTAATCCCAACAAGCACATACCGTACATACCGGTACAGCACACGTATAATAATCATAGTTTTAGGCGATAAACAGTCATGAAAGCAAGAACTTTAATTATATTCTGTATTGTATTAACTGTTACAACAGATAACACAATTCTTAACACAAATCTGAAACCTTTTTAAAACAGAAGTTATTAACCTTACTTTACACCTGCATGTCAAGATCATGGTATGCCCAGTTGGTGTTTTGATTTGATTATAATATGAATATAATATTATATATTATGAATTAGTCTGAGGCATAACATCAAAGGTTTCGATATTATAAAAATCAAACCTTTGTTGTGTTTGCTCAAGAGAAAGGGATACCGTTTGAGATGTTGTGTACTGCTTGCAAAGTAGCAGATTTTGACAAACTTATACTGCTAATTTTCCTTGAAGAATTTAAAATCTGTCTTCCTGATTGTAACTTTTATCATTGAGCAGAAAGCTACTTTGCTCTTATAAGCGGCTTAGTGTTAGCAGACGAGTTTATGTTAACACATACTGTAAGAATGGATGCACTACTTCTGTTCAACTCTCCTCTCAGGGAAATTAAAAAACCTCAACAGTTCCGACATCTACTGTATTGTGATATCAGATTTAAACTTAAGGTCTTTCTTTGATGGTTTTGTTATGCAAATTGTTTTTGACCTTTATTCAACTCCGAGATCTTGACTGATGTGACTTTCTATTTGTCTCATTTAACTGAAACAGAAAAAGAAGACGTTCTGTAATTAACCTTTGTGGAATTCGATTTATTATAAAACCACTAACATCGACGCAGGAGCTACTTCGGTTTATAACCTCTCATTAATTTACAAATGTTCTGAACTCTGCAACACTGTACCCTTTTAGTAAATTTTTATCACTTTCATCTGTCTGGGGGTTGGGGGCTGGGGGTGAAGTTATTTCTCGATTTATATTTTATACATACCCAGTACAGCTATGAGATTGTGAATGGAAAGTGAATATTTAAATACCGTGATATATACAATTAAAAAGGTCTATATAGTATGCTGACTGATTTCATTTAATTACAAAAGAATGGTTTTAATTATTTAGAACTTAAATTCTATAAATGGAAAAAGATTGTCTTAAGGGGCTCAGCATTGTCCAGAATTCAAAACCAGGCATTTTCTGGCGACAGCCGCAATGATTCCACATACCATGTTAAGCATTCACTGCTTCACCTGGTGGTTTTACGAAGTAGTGGAGACCCACAACTGAATATTTTTTATAAAGGGCACCTCGCTGTGCTGCCTTCAGGTGTGCATGTGCAGTGTGCAGTGTGCAGTGTGCATTCTGGATCTGTATGTCCATTGTATATACCACAATACACTGACAATTTTTCACACTTCTTATTTATTCACTCACAGTAACCATTCTCCTCAAATATGACTTAAGAAAGGGAATGGAATATTAATACTGATATTATCTAGGGAATATAAATTAGTATATACAGTAAAATGCATTGTGAAATTATACAGGACTCAATGAGAAACTCAAAGTAATGCAAAAGACCAGATAATGCAAGATTTGATTGCCTGTAAAGTATATGGAGATGCACTACAAGCAAATCACTCTCTTTATGGTGTACAGTATGTACTGCATATGTTTTTCAAACATTTTTTCATTCATTGATCTTTCATGACTGGCCATGTTACATACAAGTTAATTTGACTATTGTGTGAGGACCAAATCACCTCCTTAGCGAGATAATTGATTGGCTACAAGGTGATGAGGTGATTTAATATGTTGAATGTCAAGTCTGATTAAAATTAAGAAAAACAAAAAAGAAGGAATATACGTTACTGTACGCAACATATGAAGAATGATAATCTTTTAGGATGTTCAGCCATAAATGACCAATTATTTAAAATTTTGCCAAAAACAATATTATCAATGTCCTTAACTGATATCAGTATCAATATCCAAAACCCAAAATATACTTTTCTAAAAATACACCTACATTAAGAGCATTTCAAGAATCTCAATGAACAAATATTTCTCCATTGATATATTCTGCATTACTAAAGGGTCCTGTCTTTGGGAGCTGCATCAACTGTGCCTTAAATAATAACATTATAACATTATTGTAATAATATAAATATAGTATTATAATATTAAGATTCAAAATTGATATTATAATAAATTACAGTATATAAATATTACATTTGATATAATTTATCATCTAAGATATTGTAATAAGTATTGTTATATCAGTAGATGATTATAATTATTAGTTATACAAATTTATTTTTCATTTTTTCTAAAAACTGAGAGCTCAAGAAATCAGAGATAAAATTGTAAAAAGGTATTAATTTTGGTGTCTCAGTGCATTTTACATATCACTTTAAGTTGTGAGTGTGAACATGTAATTAACAAAACACACAGGTAGCGTTAACATAAAAAATCTCACAGCCCTTTCATACCTTAAACCACTTAAGTTCTAAATTCCAAGTTATAAGGTAAGGTATAACAATATTCTACCACTAGCACTGAGAATCTGCTGCTTTATTCTGAATTGCTAAGAGACAAAACTTTTTTTTAATAAGAAATCTGATATGAGTATAAAATGTTTTTACATTAAAACAGCCCTTTGGCCATTATTCACTTTATAGATGTAGGAGATAATACTGCTAAAACTCAAGGACGAGGGAATCAGGACACTAACTCATTTTAGTGCAGTGCATGATCGCATGGCTGACATCATGTAATTATGTTCGTAGAAAAAACATGGACCAAAACTCTTTGTCAAATCTCTGGTGACCTTTTTCTTCTTGGAAGGGAACCAAATTGACTGCTTTTATCTGCAGATCACGAAATAGCTTTATTTTTAACCCTCTGGTGGTGCTGTCATAGGGAAATGGTGGACAGAATAAAAAATTAAAAACTATTGATCATATTTTCTAGTTATAAGTCTATTTTAATTTTAACTATATTTGAAGATGTAATTCGAAGATGCTATAGCAACTCTGTACTACTATATTTTAACCATAGTATTTTTTTGTTTCTACTGTATACTGTATACTGTACAGTAGCAGAGATGGTATTGTAGTGTTTATTATTACTAAACATAATTTATTTAATTATTTAAATTTTCTAGACTCTCATAGCTTCAATTTACAGCTGTGACAGCGCTGAACGATTTTGCCAAGGTTTTCTATCTTTGTATATACACTTTTTTTTCTCCTAATTATTCTGCAATGCTCCAAACCTTTTACCAAACTTTCACTGCTTGCTGGATACTTACAATTAATTTTCTGCAGGTAAAACAGAACCATGCTCACAGGGAGAGGTTTTATTAATCAGATGAATGAAAAGGTCCTTGTGGTGTCATACAGCAAAAGTAGCGTAATATACAGTATATGAAAAGGACTATCTGGAAGTACTGAATAGTTCTGTATTTACAGTATCTTATATTCCTCACAGCCACATTAATATTATACTAATAGTGATGCAATTTTTCAAGAATGTAAAAGTACTAGCTACTATGGAACAGTTACAGGCACGTAATTACATTGAGTTTATGCCTGTGATTCTCCAATTGAAAATTCTTGGTCCCCTCTTTGTTTCAGGCGACCAACAATAAATCCAGGCTTCAAATGTTTCATTTTGGCCCTAGAGAAAACAAAGTACAGTACTTGCTTAGATCACGGAACATCACTCTCACTTAAAATGACGTCAATTGACTTGAGACATAGTAAAGTTTACATAGGTGGAAATAACTTATGTACATCTACACCAAATGAAAAATAACACAAATCTAGGTATTACTCCAACCATCAAGAGATGATGTTGTGTTTTTCTCCCTTAAACATGAAAGTATAGTTCACGAAGGTAATGTTTTTCATGCAGAGAAGCTTACAGAAAGCTGTAAATGGATGCTAAAACATTTAGAAGCAGCATTTAGAATTTATAAGGCACATCAGGATAAGTCTCCTTCAGTCTTTGATGAAACATGCATGAGATGGGAATCCTCAGAGAATCTGAGAGAACAGGAATGCCTTTCAGTAAAAGCATAGTGACTAACGACTCTAAAGTAGTGCCCTGCAGTTCAGTGTTTTGAAAGAACAGCCACCATTTATTGCAATTGGTTTCAGATTCATTAAGTTGAAGGAATACATCATTTTACTATTTAGTATCTACATATTATCAAAATATATCAGGTTAAAGCAGTCTTGAAAGCAAAACTAATTTTCTGAATGAGTCCTATAAACTACATTACAGTTGACTGAAGCTGACTTACACCCAAAGATTTATACATTTAAATAGTTACAGTATATTTATATTATACTCTATATGATCAATGAAAAGACAGTAAGCACCATTAAAATAACGTATGGAAAAAACAACAGCATTATAGAACATCCAGTATTCCTACTGATTCTGTGAATTTATTCCCAAACAACAGTCACGAAAACACTTTGGGATCCAGGCATCTTCAGGAAACCCAGAAATATTTCAAATGGTGTTAAAAACATTGTTACTCAATAAGCAGTTTCACACTAATCAATGAAAATATCTGACTGTAATAGTGTGGCTGTACTGTACCTCCCTTTTATTCTTTTAATATTTTATTAATTATTAATGGCAACATTGATTGCAGTGTTTGCTTTTATGCAATTTTCTGCTTGGGTGTCATTTTTCAAAATAATTTTCTAAAAAGTGATCACCCAGCCAGAAATCTGGCAGTCTCTGTCATAAAACCATAAAATATGAAAGTACCAGCTGGCTTACATTAAATCTGACAACAAAAAAAAAAAACTAGATAAAAATAGGGCCTTTTTATGTCTGTGATTTTGGGTGTATTCTTCATATAAATGGTAAATGCTGAAATGCTAATGAAAAGTTAAAATAACAATGTCATTTTAATTAACATTGAAATATTGTATATCAAAACAACAACAGAGGTATTTTAATGATGAGTATGAAAGCTGCAGTTATCTAGCAGATGTTCACTGATAATGATATGACACTGACTTACCCTTTACACATTAAAAGTAGCACATTTTCAAAAACAAATTTACCTACAACAAATGCATAAAATCTTAGAAGGCAAACTATATAAGCAATGACAATGTTATTTTTTTGTGAGCAGAATACAAGAAAACATTTTGTCTAGTGAAAAGCTGAATCTATAAGGTACTTTTTGTCAGACATGCACTTTAACTGAAGCTGTGTAAAAAAACAGAGAGAATATACAGTATGAAGGTCATGATGCACCAACCGAATACCCTATCATTCATCAATTTGAGGAGGAGCCTAAAAGAATAGCTGATTGTTCAAAAGTCCACACTGGCCTCCTATTAAATGCACACCTGAGATGTTCTGGAGAATCTCCTGTCAGTTAACAGAATGTTTTGAAGCATTTTCATCTGAGCTACAGTATTATTAGAAAGAATGTATTGCAACATGTACCATGTAGAGGACAAGTAGTTCAGGTGGGTAGCTGTGTCACCATGCGTAGTCTGCAAAGGAACAAGTAATAGGTTTATTCCATGTTGAAAAGAGAAGAGAGAAAACTCTTCTCTCTCTCTTCTCTTTTCAGCATGTAGAGGACAAGCTTTGCTAACCATGCTCACTGTTACGCATATGGAAACTGAAATATAAAATATTCCAGGCCAGTTTGTGCATGGCAGAAGATTTAAAGACAGAAAATGCAAAATAAATTTATTAAGACTCACCAGACAGACTTTTAAAGTGTGTTGCAGTCTTTGACGATACAGTATGCTTGTCAAACATGTTCAGTTCATGAATACAAAGTTCATCATCATTCTCAATCAACACAGGGGAGTAAATATTGGACATTGTAAAATAGTTCACATAATTTCAGTAATTATATGTTAGTTTTGCACATCTACTTAAAGGGGAACTGATTATTTAATAGGGAACTGGTTATTTAATTTCATTAACAAAATAAATTACTTGATAGTATCACAACATTTTCAAAATTTCCTTTACTGTGTTGTCACAGGCCGACTAGAAACCGCTGGTCTCTCCAAGGGCGAGAGCGAGAGTTCGTGCAAATTGTGATGGAAAAGCCGTCCTTCCTGCTTCCTAGTTACTGTAAGCAAATGAAAAACATGGTCTTCTAACACCATTAATTATTATGAGTGTATTTAAGTTTGTTGGCCGGGTGCTGTTTGTTTTTGCAATTCTTAAAAATATCGGAAAAAAAAACATGTCCTCTTCCATATGTCAATTTCATGAAAATATTTGCTATTAATATAATAGCAAAATTCACTTGGTCTAAAGCGCCGTTCTGAATTGCAGACAATGAGTGCAATCTGGCACTACGCATACAGTATATTGAAATGTAATCTCATTTATCATTTAAAGTGGAAGTTGTATACGATACTGTATACAGTACTTAGTAGCTTCATTGTTATTAGAAATGCACTCATCATTCCCAATTAATTATAATCTTGAAATATAAAAATAGCATTGCAGTTCCCCATTAAAAATATGACATTACATTACATTTCTAATATCAAGTAAAATATAGTTTGTTCATAAAATAAGGCAGGTATTCAAAATTAAGACACTGCTATTTTAACAAATGAATTAAATTGAGTTTAAAATAAATTTGGACTGAAATTATAAGTCCCAAGCTTTTAACTTTATAGTTTGCTTCCTCAGGTGAGAGTCATTTTAAACTAATAGAAAGGCTGGATTTTAAGGGGTGTTCAGCTGTAATGCTGTTCCTCATTATATAATTCATTTGTCATGGCAGTCTAGTTGGGAATTGTTATATACAGTAGGTAGAAATCAATATACTGTACAGTGAAGTAGACTAGATTAAAGGTTTATTAGAAATTAACAAAAGTTACTATTTATCTTGGAAACAAAATTTTGCCCTTTAAATCTCTCATATGGGTCATATTTTGAAAAATAAACATACAGTAAAACTGAAGTGTCTTTGTTTTAGAAAGCAGTAAAAATTAGAGCTGGTATTTTTAAATCCACGTCATTCGTTTTTCTGAAAACCTGAAATGAATAGTAGTTTGGCATATCACAATGCTACTCCTCTCCCTTACTCCCTGCCTTTACTTAACTACCTTGTCTTTTGTTTTCACCTGCTTTATTAGCTGCCAGTTTCCCTCTCTCTCACACACCTGAATAAGGGTCCATAGCTGAAATGTTGTGTTCCTTTCAGCATGGAATAAACTTTTATCTGTTCCTTTGCAGCCTCATATGCTGCTACAGCTACAGAACCTGCTTGAACGTCTAAGAACTACTACCAGACTTGACTTTAAAATATAAACTTACAATATACAGTACTGTACTCTTATCCACATCCTAAGCATGTGTATCTACAGTATAAGTATTAAGTTAAAATCATGGACAGCACAATTATTTTTTATTTTTGGTTTATTTTGTATATTGTTTATTTGTTTATTTATGTTTTGTAACTTAATCTGACTTAAATCTTAAATTAATCTAAATTCCATTCTGGAATGAAGTTTTTTTTTCTGCAATGATTGGAATATACAGTATGCTTGTGTTGAGAGAAATAAACAGTCAAGAAAAACTTTTTGACAACAATGAGTTAAAAAAAAAACTTCTGCATTTAAATTTTCCACATGTCCCCTATCTATTTCATTTAGTTATGCATGGGCTATCACTCCCTTGTGACCTGACACCAGCCCAGCAAGCCCCATCCATAATAAAAATCAATCTCTCCAAGTCACTAAACAATTACTCTCAATTCTTTAAAAATGCACAAGTCTTCAAAAACAAGGTTTTGGAGGCTGATTAATTTGCTGTTTGTCTGGAACATTGTATTGACTGCATTATTTAACACATGGGGCCTGTCTTAATGCCCTCTGAGGATGAGATGCGATCAAACTCTCAGTTGCCACCCATCCATAGTAAGGACATTTGGTGACAAGCCAATAAGCAGGGAGTTTGATTGCCCTTTATGCCCAATCAGCACAACCTTTACAAATAAAAGCTACATAATGTACATTCTGTAACAGACAGGGACTAGAACTACAGTTTACATACTATTTTAAACAATGTAGAATTTCAAGGACTCTTCTTGATTTGCAGTTGTATTGATGATTCAGCTCAATCACTACAGCACAATCTGCAGTTTGGCTTAGCCATTACTACAGCAGCACCCTACTGTATGTGGCAGTATGGCATTTTGCTTACTTTTTTATTTTAAGTCAAAAAAGCAGGCATCTGTATTTTCTGACGAGCCTACTGTTTTGATTTGCCTTACAGAGTGAGGCTTTAACATAACAATTTGAGAAAAGTAGCAGTGTAGTAACTAATATGCCATACTACCACACACGCTACTGCTGACTCTTTGTTTGAGAAATAGTCGTAATTCCGTGGCAGTAGCCACGTGTCATCCTGAAATCAAAGAATAAAATCCCTACTTATAGTGGATACATTAATATAATGATGATCAAAAGGAAAATTGAGTTTTCTGTGTTTTTCTTTTTAAATGTTTAATCATAAATGTAGAAGCACACACAAGTACAGGTCATGATTTAAGATACTTGAACTATTCAGAGCTTCTTTGATGATGGGTAAAAGGTATTTATTGATGAAGACAGACACAGCTTGTTGACAACCATCCATTAAACATCCAAACCACTTTGAGAATTAAAATTGTCATAGCGTGAGAGAAGACTTCTGCTGCCTAAAGTGGGTGTATTGAGCATTAAGCACTGCAATATGTTAAAAGAGCAAAACACATCCTGAGTTGCGGTCAGCCTACCATGTTTATATACAGTAAGTTCAGTTTTAATACCCTTCAATCAGACAGCATCTTGGTATAAATACCCCTGCTGTTGCACTTTCCTAATTGCTTCATTAGCAAATACAAATAAAACTGTTACTGTAAATGCTGTCCAAGTCTTTTGCATCTTAAACATAAGCAGATCATCCCTCGGGTTTTGAACTGTTATGTGTCACTCTGTGACACTCTTCATGGACCTCAATCACATAGATCTGCCCTTTCATCTCCACTTGCCTAATAGGGAACAGCAAATTGATCACTGCCTGTCATTTTGTCTTCTTATACAGCCTGTAAGTGCAGATCGGAGAAGAAGGACAGGCCTTTCATCACCACAGCGTGCATACATGAAATACTGGGAAATATGACCTTTAACAGTTTGGTCTACAATTTGCAAAGGATTAGTCAAGCTGAAAATGTAAATTAAAAGAGAAAGGGCAGCTAAATCAATTTTACTTTAAATATTATCAGGATGGGTTTGTTTTTTTTTTTTTTTCATGGAACTGCTTCATAGATACAAAATGAAAAGAAAACGGTTTACACAAACCTCTAACTTGTGGAAACAGAAGCTTGAATGATAAAATGTGTAACCTTTACTTAAGAAAATATCAGCATTTACACAGGTTTTCAGTGCATCAGAAATGCTTGAGTTCTTTCTTTTACACTCAAAACCTCACTTTCTTCCTTTTCTCCTGTCATATAAATTAAGACAAAACATTACTGTTATAGGTCTTCATCAAATTGTCAACGAATAATCAATGAATCAACAATATTGAAAGATAATCTAATAAGTAAAACAAATGAATAATTTACAAATTTATTTTGCTTTATGTAACATTTACTTAGAAGGTATTTTACATTCCTAATGTTAGAAGAAACTCAGGAATTCTAGAAATCTTTAAAATAGCTTGTTTAATAAATATACTGTAATTAAAATTAAACTGTTTTAAAGGAGGAAGCTGAATTTCAATCTGGTAAATAGCAATCATATTATAAGTGTTATTTGCTAAGAACTACTGTTATTTTTTTCACATTAATTTTCAAGGAACAACTTTTTATCACTAGTTTTGTTTTAGATGAAACAGAGTAAAAAGACCTCACTTCAAAGAAAAGGGTCAGAGTCTCAGTGTGTGGGAATATAAAGCAGGAGACCTAACAGAGCGCTTTGGCGTAAAATCTAGCATTAGATCTTCTTGGTAGCTCAAGGTCAGGATGGTAATTTAATAAAAGAAAAGCTGATTCACTAGTTTCCTTGAAATGGGGTTAATTTCTTAAGTTCTTTGCGCATTTCCAATATGCATGCTAGTGCCTCACTACACCTGCTCATTCACAAAAACTGATACTTATTAAGTATAGATGGAGAGTTCTGGTATATTTTATGTACTGTATACTTCACTAAATGCTATGAGTATTGAGATACTGTATAATAAGATTTTGCTTAAGCCACTTGACTGAGTTACTAAATGGGTACCTGCAAAGGTGGAGGAGGGATGTACTGCATGAGATGAAATGTGAAGAGATTTGCGTTTTGTGTGTACAGTATAAATATACTTTATATCTTCGAGAAAAGACATTGGGAAGAATTGTGATTTATATCAGCTGGGATGAATGTGTTTTGGTTTTTATCATCCCTCGTGAACAACGGTTAAACACTTTTATTTATTGTCTTTCGGCATATAAATCAGATTTGTTTTTAATGAGCAGTATTAAAGTCACCAAAACATTAGGCAAATAATAACTTAAAATAACTTGGCAAAATACTTTACAAATATAACAAGTATGCTGTAACAATATCCTTTTTCTGTATACTGCTTTCTGAAAAATAATGGATTTATAGCTTAAGCTCAGTATATCAGTGAGAGTAATGAGAGTAAAATGCCGTGCTTCACTGTGTTTTAGGTCTGTCCTTCATTTCAAGCAATGACAAAAACCCTTCATTGGTGAAGATGACATTACCAAACTGTGGGCTTGTGTCTACGAAGCCCAAGTGGCAAGTTAATTCTGACATTATCATCAGGGATAGTCCATGAAATTTCTGGAGCTCACAAAATCTCACATCAAGCCAAAATATTGTTAATCTTTGTTCAGCTCTAAATTAAAAGTTTGAGACCTCCAGAGCACAATAACAATTATAAGAAGAAAAGAACATTTAACAAGGATCTTTATCTAATAGATTCATAACCCGCTCTTTCAATATTGCTAAGTGATTGGGGTCTTTTGGAAACCTTCCATTAATCCCGGGGCTGTGTGGCTTATTCACTGTTCGGCTGATTGATCAGAGGGCCGCCCTGAACTTTCATTTTCTGTAATTCATTTTGTAGTCATGAATTATTATTTTTTTTCAGCATCTAACTCCCACAGAACCACTTGCCCATTGCTTTAGGGTTTCTTTCCAAATCCAAAACATATTTTAAAAGAACCTGCATAAGCAGCTGTTTCAGACTGTGAAATCTGGAGTGATTATTAAATCATTTAGATCCATCAATATTGCTATTTGTCCCGTGCAGTAAAATTATCACCTCTTTTGGCAGAACAGCACAGTCTGCAAATTACAATTAATCCCTGTGTCAGATTTGACTATGCAACATACACATCAGACAGCAGCTTCATTATTCATTTAGTCTATTTTTTTTCTTTTTAAATTGAAGCAATTAACCCAGATTTCTTGTGAATTAATTTATTGTATTCAAGGGCAAATGATCAGATATTCCAGCATCCAGTGAATTTACTTCTTCTGCAAATTGAAAATGAGCATTCTTTATGTCAAAATATAATGCAGAATCTTAATTTTTAATCTACATTCCTCTTACATTTTAATATTTAAAGTTTAATATTGGGGTTCCTAGTATTTGTAAGCTTCTATACCTGTTATATTTTTCTCTTATGCATACTGTATGTGGTCATGTGTTTGAGTACACATTTTTGCTTGTGTGTTTGTCAAAAACATTAAGTGCCTCTCGTAAATTCACAGCTAGAATTACCAGGTAAAATAAGCCAGCACATGTAATGTTCCCCAGGCACCTGTTGGGAAATATTATGAAATATTTAAGTCAGAAATGTAATAATTCTTTACAAAATTCAGCATGACGACTCAAGACTCCAATTTTTGGGATCTGATATCTTAATATGGGTTTGCCCTGGTAAATTTGGGATTCTGCCTTAATCCTGAAACTAAAGCATGCAGTCAGATACCAGATCAAAATCTCAGTCTTAGAAAACAACTTTGAGAGGTGCACAGCTCAATGAGCAACCTGATTCAGTGAAAGACAAGTCCAATGACACTAGGGACTTGAAAGCTTGAAAGTTTTCCTATTATCCAGAAACCTACATGCGATGATAGAAAGACATCTTTAGACAATATACTGTATAAAAAAAGCCATTTAAATACATTTTGATAATAAAATAAAGCTGACTTTTTGTCTAAAACAGGTGAGTATTGTTTAAAGACATTAACATCAATGGACTTACAGCTATCGACAAATAGTTGTCATAGTTTAATGTATACATGTTTAGTATTTTAAATAATAGTATACAGTATTATATATATTTCTGTTCACATATGAAAAAAATGAATGACATCCTAAAGACATAAGAGCATGTAAAAATTACTTATAAAGACCATACCTTAACATTATATTTATAGACAAACTCTGAAAAGCAACCAGCATTAATGCCTTATATACCAGTTAACACATTTTCTAATATTGTAGATTGTAGAGTTATGAAAAAAACTGTTAAAAAAAAATATATATAATAGTTAATCATTTATAATGTCCTAATATGATCATTTCTATACTGTACTACACTCTTAATTGCAGAGGTTTTACTTATTACTAGAAACATGCTGTATGTACAGTCTTTAAAAAATCCAATAAAAAATAAAAGAAAAAGAAAACAGGACAAAATCAAAATATTTATACACAGATCACCAAAGGTGATGGCACCTTAAAATTGATTTGGAAGTAGTGTCATTATTTAGGCAATGAGCTCATAATGTTGTAATGACCAACCTGCACAGGGCTGTTTATACAATTCGGTATGTTGCATGTAATGCACTGAAGTTGCATCAGCAGCATTACCACCCTGTAGCCTGATCTCATCAAATCTCAGAAGTGAAGTAATGCTTGGACTCAACTGAGATGGGAGATTTTTAAAGAAATCTAAGGTTGCTTCAGTTTAAATGGTGCTGATGAATGAGTAGGTGCAATTATTATCTCTGGCCTGAACTTTCCAAGCAAATGGTCTTGCATTTTGACCAAGAACATTGTGGTATTTGAGATGTTGACCTTCAGATGAGATGTTAAACTAAGGTCTTGACACTTGGTCATCATAGATCCCATGGCTCTGTTTGTAAAGCAAGGGGTGTAACCCTAGTTCCCTGGCTAAATTTCACCATGGCTTAGCCTGTAACCCTCTCTACACCCCCCGCCCCCATCTCAATTGGTGAAGTAACCTCTCAATTCTCCACCTCATCTGCTGTGCACTGAAGTTGCTGGTGCAGAACGACTACTGCATGTCTTCATGTGGATGATGTTCTTCAGTGTTGTGTGAAGTGGCTTTCCTCCAATGAGTTTGACACCATTTGACACAAAAAGTAAAATATAAATATTCTGTAATTATTGGTATTTATTATTATAATATTATATTTATATATATATCATAATCAGATGCTGTTAATTACTGAAGAATGAGAAGTGAAGGGAGGAAAATGATTAAAAATTTAAGAGAGAAAAAAGAAACACACATTTAAAATAAAATATACACAGCCAATTTTTTAACAAACGGGAGTAATGTAAATAAGCAACAACAGCGATAAATGTCATACAGATATGGCGCACAGTGTACAGGACATGGAAACAACACACAAGCTACCAAAAAACACAGACTCTGTGCTTACAAGACATGGTATTACATAAAGGGGTACTTCAGCACTAAGAATTGCCACACTTCTGACCCTTATCACTCATTATTGTTTCATAACTGTCATGCCCCACACTCTCCCTCGCAAACACAGTTCCATTCCTGTCACACACCACACTCTCCCTCGCAAACGCCGTTGCATTCCCAAACCCACTGTTTCACAATCACATTCCTAATGGAACCCATCATATTCCCCCACATGCACCAGATTCCACAAATTCTCACTCCCAAACCGATTATCCTACCACATCCCTTTCCTTTCAGTATTTAAGGTTCCCTCTCAGTCCAACCCTTGCTCACTATTGAGAAGCCTCTTGCAGTATTCTCCTGTACGTGTTTCCAAACCTTTTGACTCATCTCCTGTTACTAACTCTTTGCTGCTGCTTTTTGACCTTGCCTTTTGGGTTTTGTTTTTGGATTGTTTTCTGGATATCTCTCGTCACTGGACCCTTTGCTTCCCTTTTCGACCTAGCCCCTGGATCTTGTCTTTTGGATTGTCCCTTTGCTGCTCTGCGTTCTGTGGGATTCACGGTCACGCACAAGGACCCTCCTATTCTACCGATAGGTTCTCTGACAATAACCTTCCTGGCAGCTTGGTTCTCTCATCTCACCTTATTAGCCAGGGACTAGTCCTATTTCTAGTCATGTTAAATTGAATTCACGTTAAACAAGGAATACCTGCACACTGTACTGTATATCAACTTAATGTTGCACTCAATGAATTGGCCAAGTAATTCTTCCCTCCTCCACCTTAACTGTTATGCAGTGAGGTACTGCTGCTCATGTCATTGGCCAGCCTCCTCCTTTTTGAAAAGGGCTTTTCAATGCATCTTTTTATTACATTATTTATCTAAGTCAGTTAAGGAGGCCTTAATTCTGTTGTTGGAATTCAGGTCCACAAACATTTTAAATTAAAATTAGATACAAAATATATTATTATCAAAGTCAAAATGAAGAAATAAATCAAATCTGTTGTAAACATTCAAGGAAAGGTCTTCATTAGAATGAAAAACATTCAAAGAATGATGACTAATTTTATAAATGATATGATAAGGAACATGATGCATACATATTTATAACTTTGAGTAACAATTCAAGGTTTTATGTTCCAAATAATAACAGCTTGGTGTTGATATATACCTTAGGAATGACATTAATTCATTTAATGAAGGCAATGTATTGTGTGTATAATACCCTGGTATATCACCAAGTTATTCAGTGTTATAGATCGTTTCATTAATTTTGACAGGATTTACCTCCCATATAATTTTTATGCAGCCAAGCTTTTGGACACAAATCACACTACTAACTTCAGAACACTCTGAGGAATTACATTTTTCTTATAAATTTGTTCCAATTTAATCTTCAAAAATGTGAAGCAGTTACTAATTCATCAGCCATTTCATGATTTTTCTACAATATGCATAATTTATTTTCAGGGAAAAAAAAACAAGTTTTATATGCTTAGCTAAAGTAAATCACTATTCAGTATCACAGAAAGTCATTTTTTATACTTTTTCATACATCTACTGTATGAATGGTGTAACCTCACTAGGATGATGAATGTTTTAAATTCATCTCAGAAATAAATACTAGGAACATTTCCTACAGGATATTAAGTTAAACAGTAGACATGAAGGACAACTACATGGCCAGGGTATCTGCAATAAAAAAGATTTGGTAAGGACACATCAGTGTGTCATAAAAAAAAAAACATTGTTACATACCATGTACTGTACAGTACGTTCCCTTTATCTTTCTTTCATTTAAAGTTGAGAATTGACTTCACTGTCTTCTACCGAATCGTAAATCATCTCCCAATTTGAAATGGTAAAATTTCAACGTGCTTTGGGCTGTGGGTCCTTCACCATCAGAGGGAGACCAGGCTTGTGCAAGGGTGTCCTCTGACATTACCACTTTTGCTCCTCTTGGGCACGTGACAAACTGTATGCATGGCCCACAGTGCCTTTCAGGAAAATTGGAACTAAATGAAGAAATGTACCTCACACAGGTGACACTTCTGTGTTCTCATCCAATTGTACTTTACCTATTGGTAACTCCTAACCATTGCTGGCCAATAACACACTACAGGGCCCAACTACTTTATTCAATCAGCCCTCAGGGCCAACACTGTTATAATTAGATGCACCTGAGGGCCCTTCTTTGTTCCATTACATAAAGATTACTGATAATTATTCAACCAAATTCAAATCTCTAATTTTTTTTACCAGAGACAGATTTAATCAACATTACATATTACAACCAAAAAAGGAAAAAAGTAAATTCAGGATTAAAAACATGAACCTTCCATTAATTCAAGTAAAAGTTTTTCAGCATCTATGAGTTAAACAAGTGAATATTGAAACATAAGAAGTTGTCAAGATAATTGAGAAGAGCATCTTCTATTCTTGCGGAAACTTCTAAACAGCTGTTCTATAAAAAGTTACAGTAACACATATTTGATGATGTTTGGTTTTTACATCTAAAAATAATAAAAATATGGTTTATACTGCATTTTAAAGTAGGAGATTTCTTTTGCATTTTATGTGTAGTATAAATTACAGTACTGTCACATTTAAGTGTTTTTCTACAATCTTGAATGTTTCTCATTGATACTGATGCTCTACTTAAGGGTCCTTTGTATTTTCTTTCATACTGTATGAGTTTCTAGATATATGAGAAATGTGCATAAAGTTGCATCTTTATTTGTGTCGGAAAATCACAGTTCTTGGATTTTTTAAGTAAAATGATGGGTTACAGGATAGCAGTCTATAAGCTCCCTGTGTTTAATGTAAATGTTGTTGTCAGTTCATAATTGCTCTGTCTCTAGTTGCAACTTATGTTCACTGTTGCTTTTATCTATCTTGTTATATTACAGCTCTTATTTAGAATCAAGTTAGAAAGCAAAAGGAATTTCAATAAAAATAATAAGAATTTGGGACATTTTGATTATCAGCTAATCATCTTAATCAAATATATTGTAACGCTTACGGCCGACAAGCACTGTGTGTAAGAGCCGGCGTACCAGAGCGGGTGACGTCACCGCCCTTCCCTGTGATAGCAGGACCACAGCTACTGGGCTGGGGAGAGATCTCTCTTTGGCTCACGGGGCTAGGTCGCTGCAGAGAGACGCGGAAGTCCCGGGTTCGAGCCCCGGAGGGTGCAGGGGCCGACCAGATGCGGCAAGGGCGCCCGCCTGAGCCCCCGTTGCGTTACAATATGTACAATTGTTTTTGGTCTAAAAGAAATATAATCATGTTTTAATTAATTGCAGCAATTCTTTATGTCAATATTTTACAAGATGCTCTAGTTTGCTGTAAATTAATATGAGAAATTCTGACATACTGTATCGCGACCTACAGATGTACAGAGGCTTATCTTTCTTTTTTGCATATCGACAAAACAAACTGGTTTAGTTACATTTTTTCATAACTACACAATCATTCAAAGATTAAATCTGTTATAACATCTGTGATTACTGGTGCTCCTGAGTTGCTTGACCAGTAAAGGCTGAGTACATCAATCAAGAAGCTGTATTTTCAATCCTGGGCTATGCCCTCAGCAAAATCTGTCAGATATTCTCATAGTGTTGCTGTGGGGTGGTCTGTAAAGGTGATAAGCCCAGGATTCCTCAATTTTCTGTACAGCAGTGAGTCCTGGGACCTGTAGGGGTCTCCTGGGTTACTTTGATTTTGCAATAATATATGTGAGAGATGCACTACTCTTTCAACCAGTGCAAACTCCTGTAAGACACTGCAGAACTCACTGCATGTAAAATGACCAAAGGCCCTAAAAGGTGTTGTGTGTCAAAGGAGTACATCCTTAGATCCTCATTTTCCATGTACAGTATAGAGGGTGTATCAGAATGCAAAGCTCACAAAGTACCTGTATTTCAAATTGGGCGAGTTAGTAAATCACCATAAAATGAAAATGTAAAAGACTTGATTGCTTTATTGCATCTTTTAGAAACATCATGCCAGAAATTTGACAAGGTATTAACTTAATAACTTGAGAATAAATGTAAACTCAGTAAAAATGCATTTATTCAGGATTATTCCATAAGATTGGAGGTAAGTTAAGTTTATATTGAGCATATATTAAGTTTATAGGAAGCAAGTTATTTTTTCCACTTCTGTGATTCACATTATAATATTCTCAAAGGGCTACTTGTGTTTCTATAATTCCAGATATAATAATACTCTTCACATAATGTAACTGTAGGATTTCGCATAAACAAAACACAAGTGTATATTCAGTAATACAATAATTAGCATTGACTGGTATGTAGCATGTTGCTGTATTTAAAAAAAACTAAATTGTAAACTGTAAATGATTATTCACACTCTAGAAAATCAGTATTTTCATTTTTTTTTCTTTGGCTTAGATAATACAAACAATTAATTCCTTAGATTTTTAATTAGTTCAGGTATTTGTGACTAGCTGTTTAGATTAAGCAACTTGCATTTGTGAACTGCTTTCTTTAATTCATAGTATAGATATTCCATTGCACTGAAGTCTGGAGATTGTGATGACCGATCAAGAATAAAGTTAATTGTATTCTCTCTCTAACATTTGGTGGTATATCTGGAGCTGTGCTTTGCGTTATTATCCTTTTGTAAAATCCATGTGTGAGCAATCTTGAGCCTATTATCTTAGGTATCAGGTTTTGGGATAAAATATTCTAAGACTTTGGAATTTACTCTTGATTTTAACATAAACCCTGGGACCATAGAATGAAAAAGCTCCCTTAAAGTAGAACATATTCATTTATATGGTTCAAAGAAACAACTTTCTGTACTAATCAAGTACCTGATGAGATTGTCTAAAACATTCATACAGTACTTCTTTGCAAACTCATGTTTTTACTTTGAAGATTGCCATGGATATTTGACTCAGACCACAGATTAATGAAGTCAACCTTGAGTGACAGGCATGAAGACAACGTTTTCTGACACTGAAAAAATCATTTTTTGAGGATTCCCAATTGGTGCCCTTGAGTGTGTTATTTTACAAAACCACTTTCTGACTTCTGACAGATTATACTCTGTCACTGTACAATACTGAATTTATTTCTTTACTCTTCTGTAAACCTATTCCTATTCAGCAATAATCTATCATGCCCTCTGCAGCCAGAGGGCGCTCCTTCTCTGTCCTGTCTCTCATTTCCGGTTCTTTGCTGTCCTTCCGGTGTTTCTCTCTCTCTGGGGCTAAATATTTCCAGGTCTTTCATTCTGCCTTCGCTCAGCATTGACATTCGGATGTCCTGAGACCCGCCTAGCACCAGGTCGCCCCACGTCTGCTACCTGAGGGAATAGGTTTCTATACGGCAATTCCTGTACAGATGAGCCCGGGCTAACCCCCGTCTCGCTGCTACGCATAGGGTCTTTACGCTCTCCTGCCATTCCACGGTTCGTCCCTTCCGACATCCGTGACATAATCTTTCTGTAATGTGGTGACCATAATCCTGCAAATGTTCTAATGGGGCCCCAATTATGCATGATATAATTTATAATTGCTTCTTCAACTTAAAATTCACTGATTTCACTATATTCTATACTGTATACCTTCAGTTTAAAGTCCAAAAACAGAGGTACTTCCATTAAGTTAATGGATACACAAAGATTAATTACTGTGAAGGAGCCTGCAACTTAATTTAAAACTCAATGTGGTCTATGTATCCTGGAAACCTGATTTGTTTAATTATGTTTAACAGATCTAATTTCTACACTAATTGTGTGACTAAAAATTCTAGTCAGAGTCCTCAATCATTATTTGATATTTATATTTTACTGGAACTACAGCTGTCCCTCAGGAATTCCCTGGTGCTAAAACCAGAGAAGATAATCTAGGTTTTAGTTACAATGACAAGAGGAAACTTTGTTGGGCCTTTGTTGTTGTATTTTGATGGGATGTGCCTCTCAATCAAATATATCAAAGTGACTCAATATTACTTGATAGGAATGGGAGGTAGAACTTTTGTCTTAATTGGGATAACACAGTGACAAAAGATGTTCAGTCTGTTTTTGCCTTATTAGTCAAATTCGTTTGTATCACTTTTATGTAACTTTAAGTGAGGTGGTAATCACTAAGGTGAATGTCAATTATTAAATTGTTTGCTATGAAAATCTTTAGAATTGCAAAACACATCTCATTTTAAGGTGCACTGCAAAAATCTGCACACTTTTTAATAAGATGTGCCCCATAAAATTAGGTACAATGGAGCTGCAAAGGAGAGAGGAAAAATGATCAAAAATCAACTCTGCTTCTCATGAATGTGACTTGTACGTAGCATCTGGTATTCACGCAGAATAACTCTGAAAAATGAATGTTGTCCTGCAGACTCTTTCTCTCGGGTGCAGAGCTCCCCACTAATCTGGAACAAAAAGCACTGGAACTTAAAACATAAAAGGAGTCCGTGCCGTTTTCTTTGGTCAGCTGTCGGTATGGAAGCACAAGGCAAAGAAAATAAAAGAGTTCAACAAATAAATTCCTTGAAAACATTTGTGCAGCTCAATTCAAAGTGCAACGAAGGAGACATACAGCATTAAAATTAGAAAATTAGAAATACAAACTATTCCACACACTGTCTAGCACACAATGGGGAAAAATGTAAAAATACACAGCACATACATTTTATTAATAATAAAGTATACTACATGATACTGTTTGCACAACTTCAATAAAATGTAAAAGGATTTAACCATTTGCACATAATTAGGTTTCCTCACTAGATGGAGTTTATTTAATGAAAGTTCGGGAGGGATGACAACAACCATGCTCAATCATTCCCAGCCATAAGTGATTAGCAATCACTCCCTTTGTCCTTCCTCCACCAAACGCTGTAAATACCAAATGCGATATCTCCCTCCCTCGTGTGCGACTTTTGCATCCAGAAATGCTCTAGCCAGAATAAAAGTTTGGAATTGAGCCACAGATGGAAAACCTCATTTGTTCAAGGTGGAAAAAGAATATCCCTCACCTGTTACTGGAGCTGGTTCTGACTCCCGTACAGTGCGTAGTTTAGGACCCTGTGCAGACGGTGTAATCCAGAAGAGACTGGAGAAGGACAATAGGAAAAACATGGTGACAAATAATGGGATGACGAACAGGGGGCAGTGCTGATGGTGATCCAGGTGCAAGGGGGGAGCGCAGGTAAATGAGTCCAAAAAGGGAAGTCTAAGAGCAGGAAACTAATGCGCAGTCCAGGGTCCAGGTACTGGAAGATCCATCCAAAGAGAAAGGTTAAAACCAGGGACAGGAACAGGAACCATGAGATTAAAAACAGGATTACGAGGCACTAGATTTAGGATAAAGTGTTAATTTTGTTAATTTTTAAGGTGAATACAGTAAATAGCCTTAGGCCTTCTGCTTCTGCAGGGTCATGTATGAAATTTATTTATTTTTCCATCTGGAACTATGAAGTAAAATACGAGTGCTATGGAACATTATGGACGTTAGGGTATCAGAACACAAATGATACTGATATGAAATAATATACATACAGCAGTCTCTGATCATTTTTCAAAAAGTAGCAGAAAACATATATGGGAAAAATACTTCATAGAACTGTGAAAAATCATTTTTCCTAGTGAAACATTGGTGCAATATGATTTTAAGCTCTACCTACAGTATTTACTGTATGTGTTCTAGTCAGATTTTGTCAAATAGCAAGTTCCCATATCCATTAAGAAAAACCTGGAATTCACTGAAGTAGTAAATAAGTTAAATGAACAGAATGAACAACATAAAATACCAAAGTAAGTCTTTACTTCACATTGATATCATTAAAACTAAACACATGCATTTGCAGCTGCATTGAGCCTTTCAAATGATGCCCTAGATCTGTGTATCAGTTTCTTAGCTACTGCAGCATAAATCTTTCTTAAGACTTGGAGTCAGCTGAAGCACTCTCACTTTTGACCTGACCAAGAATGTGCTGATGGATAGAGAAAAAATGTCTTCATAACACATTGAAAGAAAATAAAGCTTATCTATGATGAAAAGTGATGGTACTAAAATCCCGTAAGCCTCCGACAGAAACTTTTTTAAAAGCAATGCATTATTTATGTTTCATTATGTTTTTTATGCAGACACATGACACATGTCCTTTTCGCTAGTCTGAATAAAATGACAAAATATAAGACATACTATGAAAGATACTGTATTTCACATGCTTTGTAACTCTGTACAGTATATCACAGAATCCGTTAGAAAAATTATATAACATGCATAAGGTCATCATTGTAATAGGTAGTAATTATTTGTTGTCTTTCTTATACCGGGATTATTGTTTTAGAGGAAATCTGTAAAATTGTCCTTGGTTCTGTGCCTGTACAAATGCCAGTACTGTAGGTAGGCACGAGAAAATGAACTTTAAGGGTTGTACAGCTGAACTAGGGTGTGAAGTCCAAGATTTGTTGCAAAGCACTGCAGGACTGTGCTCACAGTAGGTTATGAATAAACATATTATTAAAAGCTGAGCATTGTTTGATCATTGTTTGAACATTTGTGATTTCCTGACTCTGCTTCATGTGTATATTTGTACATTTTCTCTTGTCTGTGTTTTCTATTTTCTGTACTCATTTCAGCTCTCTCTCCCTCTCTCACCACCTCGGTTTCCTTCAGGAAACACTGTAAAGAGCTACTCCCTCAAGAGGCTTTGCTTCTTGATGTAAGGCTAAGGTTATTCTTTAAATGAAAGACCTGCTCCAAAGAATATTCTGTTTCTTTTTGGTTCCCTCACTAAGTGTCTTAACCCCACAATATTGTCAAAGATCAGTTGCAGTTTAAAATATCATTATCCACTGCAAAAAAAATACACTGTTTGTGATTTGTTGAAGACTTTTTAATATACAAAGCATTGTGAAAGTAAGCTGCTGAACATCTAACAGCACCATGCTGTGTTTCAGTCTGGTACTATACATCTTTTTCTAAGTGATGATAATTAAAGTTTGAAGTAATTTCATATAAGATTTAGTCATGCCATCCAACGATATACAGTATAAGCAGAATTAATGAAAAACATGCAGGTTCTTGAAGAACAAAGCAGACTAAGCTTTTAGCTGATGCATTTTAAAAGGGAAATGTTGTAAGTTAACAAAACTGTATGTTAAGACTAATATGTTATCCTTATGTGTAATATATACCATAATTCTGTACTGTTGCTCTTAGTCAGTGTTTTGAACACTGAATTATCCTTACTACTGAAAACTAATGTGAACTCCATATGTTCAGAGTTTTCACCTTTTCAGGAATAGTTCTGAAATTATATTTTTCGTTTATGTTACTTAAACTCATGTTGAACTTTGATCTTTGAACTTTCCAACTTGCATTGGAAACAATGCAAACCCCATGGCGACATTCCTTTCATTTTAACTAACAACAGTTGCTGTCAAAGACAGTAACTTTAACGAGAACAGAACACCTGAATGTGTTGAGAGGTTTCATTTTGTTTCCAGGGGCATATTTAGTGAAGCTCTACCACAGCAATAGGTCAAAGGCTATGTACTGGTAAGGTATAGGTGAAAGACAAGTTTTTAAAAAGGGAAAAAAAACAGTGTATGGTAAATAAAAATCCAACATCTTTAAAATACTGAAGTAGTGTGTCCTCTAAAAAATATATTGTCACAACCCAGTCTTTGAGAGGCCAAAACATGCTCTTAGTATTTGTAAATTGACACACTGGGTGATATTTATTTAATTAATTAGATTATTTGTGGGGGTACAGTATGTGAGGCTATATAAAGAGTGTTACAGTGTTAGTTGATGGTTAAGGGTTTGGTAGGACTATAAACAGGCTGGAATGAAGTATTTTGCTTGAAACAAAACCCTGCAGAATCTGTGCATTAAAGCCTCCTGCACATACATACTGTACTGTAGTATCGGCATTGTGGGTTTTTCTTGCATTCAGATACAGATGAACCCTGGAGCCATCTTGTTTAAGGATGGAGTCTGTCACATTTGTGAGCTCTTGCAGGATTAGTGACCTGAATAAGAAGATTTGAAACCCCTAGACTATTTAAAAAGAAATATGTGTGATGGTCTGGTGTAGCGGAGCTAGTTTGGGCACGGTGATGTCATCGCCCTCCCTGCGCGTAGCAGGGACCTCAGCCGCCTGGGTTGAGGGAGGTCTCTTTAAGCTCACTCGGCTGGTTCCCTGTTGCATTAGAGCAAAGACCCAGGTTCATGCCCAGGTGTTGTGGGATGAACTGGCGGGGTGGAGCGGTGAGGGCACGAAACCGCGCCAAACCGCGATGGTCACACTGGCACAGATACAGCAGGTGAAGAATCTGCTGGTGTGATTCAGGTCAGTTGAAATGACAGTCGAATGGCAGTCTAATGTTACCGCCCTGGTCAAAAGGCCCTGAAGAAAAATGGAAAGGAGGCAAAAGGACTTAGGAGTGTACATCTACAGTATATTTCCTGGCTAGGTGGAGGGAAAAGAAATAGACACGTATTATCCATCTGAAGGGGAGGACATTATCTAGATGATGAGATTTCTCTCCTCATAGCCTCTGTTCCCATGGGGTGGGGTGGGGTGAATGTCACCTAAATGATACTGCCACACTAAGGGCTAAGGTCCGGTCCCTGAGAGATTGAATGGGTGATGGCCAACCCCAAAATCTGCCTAAGAATTTCGATCTGGGGGGACAGTTGCTTGAAGTGTCTCTTTCTTTCCTGTCCCAAAAATGGCTAATGCTCTCCCTGTTAGGCTAAACTGAGGCAGAATAAATTATTTTCTGAGTCTTTTAATAGCCCACAAAAGCTGGTATTTGTAATAGCCTTACTTGTTCGTAATTAAATAAATTATTAGTGGTGATTAATTTAACATTCTTGCATTGGTTTGATTAGTGAAATGTTTGGGTATATAAAGGGCTTTCACAATGTTAGTAGTGGTTTAGTATTTGATATCAATCAGGGAGACTTATGGTTAGAAAACCTATATGATCTCTAAAATAAAGCCTCCTGTTCTACTTTTATGGAAGACACCTCCTCAATTAAACCCCTATGTACATTGCAGTTGGCTAGAAGAAATTAGAGCAAGCACAACAATGGGGGAGAGATTGTGTCCTAGATACTAATTTATGTTTGCATTTATTAGTTTAGTATGTTTCAGAATGTTAAAGTGTCTCTAGACTGGTGAAAATGGAATTGTAAAATGTCATAGCATTTTTGAAACAAGAGTTTATTCTATTATTAAAAAGCTATCTCTATGTATCTCCTCCACATCTTTAACAATTTGCAAAACTAATCAGTTCTGAACAATCTATATGCACTAAGCAAAGCTGTATTTGGTGTTACACTTTACTGAGCACAGCTTTCTTCCACCCACTCTTAAAATCAGTACTCATCCCAGTGGAGTGCAACTGCAGACATCTACCAACTGCCTCCTTTAGATTATGAAAAAATATTTTCAGCATGTTGTTCATCTACAGTACATTGGGAATAAGCTCATGGATTTTCCTTTAAAAAATCACCAGATATGTCACAAATGAAGTATATATCAATAGAATAATTCATGACACAATAAAACACAAACAGGAATAAATGGAAAATTACAGAAATTGAGAAAGTTATGTACAAAAATTAAGAATTGTTTTAGTTTTTCAGAATTTGACATTTTCAATACAAATATTTGGCGTTCTGGTACCAATAAAGCAGACTGTTCATATTTATTTGATGGTTAATGCCTTAATAGCTCGCAAAATGTATTTTACAGAGTTAAGCATATAATAAGCTCCCTATACAGTATCTTAGTTGAAGAAAGTGAAGCATCTCAATTAAGCTTTTTTTAATGTTTATTGAATAGATTCAGATTTATTTTTGGCTAAAATGACTTATAGTACATTCTTAAAAAGTTGCATATGGAAAAAGCATGTTCTACGTATCAATCATGCACATAGAAAATCTAATTCTTCTTATACAGGAGTTTACATTTCATTACATTACTATGTTTATAGTATTATTGCTATCTACGCCCAAACTATGTGACACAATTGTCAAGAATAAATGCTAATTTGTGCTGGTCAAAGTGTAGCTCATTAATTTAAAAACTATGAAATATAGGTTGAGCTCTGTGAGAGATCAAGGCATTGCGGGTTCCATCCTACCATCTGTGACTGGGATTTCCCAAATAACAGTGCACAATTGGCTAAACACCACAATGGATAGAACAGGGATCAGTCAGCCAGGGATCTCTCCACTGTCAGTGACACTGCAACCCAGATGACCTACCAGGTGCTTGCAGGCTTAAAGTGTTGTCGGTGAGGAATATGCCTCCTCCAGCTGGCACTGAATCCCCTGCTGTATAGACTGTAACGATTTAAAAGATAATTGGATTGATTTTAGAACATCAGATAACTCTGCCTTCATTTCTTCATTTTCCCATGTGTTTGGTCGCAGTTTATAGCTAACAGAAGAGATATGATATCCACACAACTGGTGAATCCAGATGAGGTGATTTTGACAAAAAAATGTGACTTTTCACAATATAAAAGATTCATATAATAACATTAGCCACAGTCTTGGTAAAGATTTGTGCTATCCTCATATAAACTCAAAAGACTGAGCACACATTTTAACCTGGATAGGTTGTGTAATTATTTTCTTAGTAACAAGTACAGTAGTTACAGTATGGATAATAGCAATAGAGAGGTTAAGTTCCAATTCTACTTTTTTATTTACTGAACAATATATGGTAATTTAAATATCTTTAGGGCCCCAACTGCTTCTTAATTAAACTCCAGAGAAAGCATCTCTGAGCTAACAAGTCTGTTGTTTTTCTTTGACCCTATTTTCCAAAGATGTGCCATTAACTAAATGAATTGCTCCTTTTCTGTTTTTATGTTTGCGTCTATTTCTTTGTTTTAGGGTACACTGCAAAAACATCTCATACCTTTTACTGAAAAACAGTTGAGTTGATTGTTAATCATTGTTAAATAACAATTAAAATATAATTTGTACAACAAAAAGACAGAAAGCTTTCTTCCTTTGTCTCTGCAGCATTACACTTTACACTCTCTCCAGTTAGATACTGCTCCATATTTTTAAGCTCTTTACACGGTAACAGCTCATTCATGCAACAGTTTGGCAACATTTAAAAATACAAATGTCTCTTGCAATATATAAGTTTTATTTTCCACAATTATACTTCATATTACCTTTCTCCAAGTAATCTGTAGTGTTACACTGTTTCATGACTTTTTATTTTAATACACTTAGTGCATATAGATTTTAATTCATGTGACACCCTTTAAACCATGTTGAATTATTTCATAGTGTCTTGAGGTCAAATGCTTGTTCTGGACCCAAGCCCTGTGCTACTGTCTATGTTTCTTCAATGAGTAAAGAACCAGACAGTGCAAATGGTGGACTCAGGCAAACCAGAAACACTGCCACCTAGTCAAGGTTCAATGGAGAGGAATTATTCTACGTGGTCCTCAGAAGTCATCTTTGGTATTTTCACTCCACCCCATGCAGGTTCTTCTGCAACTTCCGAAAGTGCTGGTGAGCACTACAAAACAGCCACATTAGTTTTACTCAGGCATTTTTATTTTAATCTAAAAAACATTTGAACTTGAACTTGAACTTTATTGCCATATGTAACCGGTACTGGTACAATGGAATTCTTACTTACAGAAAGTCTCTCGATTGTAAAACAAGTGTAAAAAAACAAAACAAAGTGCAAACAGTGCATCAAGACAATGTACAAACAAACAATAGACAATGTGCAAGTAAACATGCAGGCAGTTTGAATGTAAACAATACAGACGTGTAAACAATGACTGGAGACGTACAATAAATAAATTACAATGAGGTAGATGGTGATGGTGTGGGTGTGGTCCGAGGGGGATGGCTAAATGTGTTCGCCAGTCTCACTGCTTGTGGATAGAAGCTATTGAAGAATCTAGTGGTAAGTGTCCGTATGCTCTTATATCTCTTGCCTGAGGGCAGTGGGGTGAAGAGCTCATGCCCAGGGTGGTGACTGTCCTCTGTGATGGCCAGAATTCTACCACGGCAGCGGTCCTCATAGAGCTGTTTAATCTCGGTGAGACCGCAGCCGATGATCTTCTGGGCCATATTGACCATTCTCTACAGTGCCTTTCTTTCTCGCGAAGAGGTGTTGCCATACCACACGGTGATCCCATTGGTGAGGACGCACTCGATAGTGCAGCAGTAGAAGTTCACCAACACATGTATTGGCATCCCCCATCGCTTGGGGCACCTCAAGAAATAAAGGCGCTGCTGAGCCTTCTTCATGATAGAGTCAGTGTTCACAGTCCAGGTTAGATCTTTAGAGATGTGAATTCCCAAAAACCTAAAGCTGGTGACTGTTTCCACTTCCGTTCCATCAATACTGAGTGGGCTGTGAGTGTGTGGCCTGTGTCTCCGAAAGTCCACTATTAGCTCTTTCGTTTTCTTTATGTTCAAGTCCAGGTTATTGCTATGACACCACCTAAGCAGCTGTACAACTTCATCCCTGTAAGTGGACTCGTCATCATCACTGATCAGTCCTATTATAGTGGTGTCATCGGCAAACTTGATGATGCGGTTATTGCTGTGTCTTGCTGTGCAGTCGTGAGTAAATAGGGAGTACAACCTTGGACTCAGACAGCAGCCTTGTGGGGTTCCAGTGCTCAGGGTGAGTGGTGTTGATGTTTTATTGCCTATCCGCACCACCTGTGGTCTCTCGATAAGAAAGTCCAGCAGCCAGTTGCAGACAGAGTTGCACAGACCTAATCCCCTGAGCTTTGTCACCAGTTGACAGGGTATGATGGAATTGAATGCTGAGCTGTAGTCCACAAACAGCATTCTCACATACGAGTTCTTAGTGTCCAGGTGTTCCAAGGCTGTATGCAGAGCCAGGGAGACAGCATCATCCACTGATCTGTTGTTCTGGTAGGCGAACTGCAGGGGGTCCAGGGACTCTGTGATGGAGGAGTTGATGTGTGACAACACCAGCTTCTCCAGGCATTTCATCACCACGGATGTTAATGCTACTGGGCGGTAATCATTCAGGCATGTCACTTTTGTCTTTTTGGGGGTTGGAACAATAGTGGTTTTTTTAAAGCAGGTGGGGACCATGGACTGTGACAGGGAGAAGTTAAAGATGTCTGTAAACACTGTGGTCAGCTGGGCTGCACATGTCCTCAGGACGCGAGGTGGTATCCCATCAGGCCCTGCAGCCTTACGGATTTTCACCCTGCTCAGAGTCTTCTGCACGTCCTGCTCTGAGAGTTTCAGAACAAACTCGCCCTGCACACTTGGGGTCTTCTCAGCAGTGCCCGTGTTCAGAGCATCAAAGCGGGCATAGAAGTGGTTCAGCTCGTCAGGCAGGGATGCGTTGTTCGTGTCAATCTCCTGGCTGCAGCCCTTGTAGCCTGTGATTGACTGTAATCCCTGCCACAGCCTCCGGGTGTCAGCGCACTGCATTTCGAGCCGCACTCTGTAGCTCCGTTTGGCGCGTTTTATGGCTTCTTCTAATGCATACCGTGATTTCTTGTACAGCTCTTTGTCCCCCGATTTGAACGCGGTGGATCTATCTTTTATTTTATTGCGAATGTCGTGGTTGAACCACGGTTTCTGATTGGGAAATGACCTAATTTTCATTTCTGGTACACAAACGTCGGTGCAGTATTTAATATAGCTGGTGACCGCGTCCGTATAGTCATTTAAATCTGTGTCGGGAGCTCTGAATGCGTCCCAGTCTGTACTATCAAAGCAGTCTTTTAACTTGCTTTCCGCCTCCTCAGACCAACAACGCACTGACCTGTTCGCAGTGGGGGAGGTCTTCAGCTTCTGTTTGTACTCAGGAAGCAACAGGAGAGCGATGTTGGACCAATGCAAGAAGGTGAAACAGGGTGGTACAGTATATGCATATGCATTTTAGTTTTCATTATTGGGGAACATGTTTGCATGTTTCAGCAAGCAATGATTTCCAATATTTAAGCCAGTAAAAGACATAAGCACGTACTGTATGAGCCTTTCTGCATTAGAGAGTAGGTACTTGTATACAGAGACACTAAATATTGTGATTAGGAAAAAAGTTCATAACAAAGTGAGCATGAACTTTAAATGCAAGGCTCTAGCAAAAAAATGAACCCAATAATCCAAATGTGAGTACTTGAATAGGAAAAAAGTAATTTTTACGTCAATTTTTTTAAACCTACTAAGTAGTCTGTATTCCATTCTTTTAAAAAAGTAATAATAACTACAATTTTAAGAGTCAAGGGAAAGGTAAATTTTGCCTGATCAACTGAACCTTTAGTCTACACCCTGAATATTTAAAAGTACAGTGTATTTAGTAATAGCACTACACTTATGGGACTAACCTATGAGTCAGACCCTTAGCACATTGTACAACCCTAGTGAGGAATTCTTACCCTGAGGACCCGCCTTTACCAGCAAGGTAAGCCTGGGTCTCTCCCTCTTTAAGTAAACCTGGTCCACCTTCCAGCAATATTTTTAAGATCACAGAATATGTCAAGCAGTGTGTTCAGAATTTTCGAATTATCCCGAACATGATTGATAATGTTTTGTTCACATTTGTAATTATGTTTTACTTGATTTAGAGTATTTTAAAGTTTAATAATTGTATGAAGATGATACATTTTTTATCCTGATGTTATTTGTAACTTTCTAAGACCTGACTGAATGATCACCCATTTGTATTTATACAGTATATAGTATATATTATTATATGCAGTATTGTTGATTTGTTATTGATGTTCGGCTATAGCACTAATAAATATTATAATCTATAGCTTGAGTCTATGTTCCTAATAGCCATAAACCACACATAATTTACAGTTACAATTTCTAAGTATGACAGTAGATTCAACCATCACAACAATAGAAATACTGTAATTTATACAACAGTATTCTATACAGTTTCTACGGAAAGGTTAATGACAGAGTAATGGAATTTTACATGATAAAAAAAAAGGTTTCATCATAAGGGTTAGTCTTAGAATATGTATTTTTAAATGTTTCTTCACACAAATGAATTTGCCATTACAAAACAAAAATGTTCAGAAGTGTAAAAATAATCATTTCTTTACCAATGAAATTGTATTACCTGAAAATGAAAGAATGAAAAATACACATTGAGAACATCTGCCTCTAAATGCCTTTTACCTGTATTTAACTAAGATATCTAAAATACGAAAATACCTTTGATTGTACTATGGTGACAATCCAATAGAGAATTTCAACATTCCAGGAAAACTGTAAAAGAAATAAATGCACTGTATTTGATTAAAGTCTAAAAAAAGACTTTGTATATTCATAAAATTTCATCTGACAGTCATCCGACAGTATGTAATAGGAGGGTAACAATTTTATTCATTACCATAAAGGATAAAGGAAGCCATTCACTGGGTTTATTCATTTAAAGAACTTGGGTTAAGTTTGCTAATGGAGTGCACAGTTTTCATTCATCATTACCCTCTGAACTTCTAGTCACATGCTAACTTTTGTTATCAAAGAGAAGGGGTCACAAAATAGAAGAAAATGTAATTGCTTATTTCATGCAAAGAAATAAAAACCTAATGGATTAGAAAAACTATTAACTGTGAAATATTATAGGGTTCAAGAAAACTAATGTATAACTTGCTAATGTTAGGAATTACAGGAAAAGTAATACTTAAAACGTAAGAGTGTAAATACATAAAATAATATTTTACTGTGATAAGATAAAAGTTTTAGTATATGAACAGCAAACTGCTTTGTTCACACCTTGCTCGTTTATCTAATTTTGTCCTGTTCTCATTTTTAATATTTTATTTTCTGTTGTTTCAATACTTACAATTGATAACATAAAAGTATTGAATAATAAAAGAAACATTAATTTTGGAAAAATATTGATTTATGATAGGTCATATAAGTGGGTAAGGACAGGAGGTTATCAGCATGTGCTTTTTCTCTATACTGTACAGTAGGTGCAACAAAATGAACTAAACGACATATGTTGTGCTGTTCAATTAAATCATATCAATATTTTTTTTAAATAATCAATATCTCCATGCATATTTAACAGTGTTTTTACTGTTAATTGCCTGCATCTGTTGTCAGTTAAAGTCATCAGTAAAATTACACTCAGCATTCTACCTGATTTGATTATATTCCAGACTTTTTTGGCTGCATTTCACAGTTTATATGCACAACAAATCAACCCTACAGAGTCAATGGAGTGTTGTGTTAATACATTCCATAATAACAACATTGGCAGAATAGTTTACTCCATCACATTTATACATTTTTAAAATTATTTAAGTATGAAAGAATATTGAATTTAATTTGAAGAATGAAATTAGGATTTTTGTCCTCATAATAAAGCAGCATTACATACCATTAAATGGGAAACCACCATTATTACAGGTTTGTTCAGTAAAAACCCATCCAAATAATATGTGTGGCATAATATGTAGCTTTCATCCGTTTTGGCAATATTGGTCTTCAGCCATAATATTTTGTGTAGAAGAACTTCTTTTTAACAAGAAACTATTTTTTCTTCCAATTAATATACACATGCATTCATTTTAGGCATAGCTTTAAATGCTATGGCACAGGACTATTTGAAATATTTAAAGGTCTTATTTTATCTCTGTGCCTTTGTCATATTTCTTTTACAAAATAAAAAACCACGTGAGGTAATCATTCTTGATATAAATAATTGGTAAATTCGATCTTAAAAAAGAAGTTCTAGTTCAATGTCTAGTTGAAGAATGAGCTTTGAATTCAAATTATCATCATCCCTGCAGGAACAATGTAGAATCCAAGTGTTTGGTGTACTTTTCTTCTTTTATTCAGAAACGCCTGTTTATGTGGCCTAGTGCTATGTGCTGTTCTGTACTGTCATTATGCTCGACTTGAGCAGGAGATTTTGACAAGATAACTGACGTGCACTATAGCTATGCCTGCAGGGGTTTGAAACATTTCAGTTTCACCAAACAGAGAGGATGTCAGTTCACTGTAGGACAGAATGAAGTTGCTTTTACATTCCTTGGGAAACAAAAATTAAATGCTTTAGAAAACTCTTCATTTTCGTGATATGTAAAGCATATTGTGTGGACTCTGAGACTAGGAAGATTATGGGAAACAATTTTTTGCAATAATAATTCATTCATTCAATGCATTTAATGTTACAGATTATAGAAATAAGGCACCGGTGTTCAGTACATTGCTCAATCCAGATGTTAAGGACATAAAATATACATTAAATACAATGTTTGTATATCACAACTGAAGTTTAACTCAAGTACTGTATCTAATTGAGGTTCATATTAATACACATAGGTGTTGATATAACTAATCTGCTATGATGTTATAATGTTTCACATTGTTTTCTGTTTAGCACTTGAAATAAATAATGGGGGTATTACTTTTGTCAAGGGTTTACTGGAGTTTTACCCTTAAAAGGTGTAGTGTGCATAAAAAGAGATTAAAGAGCTGTACCTTCTGACACTTTTTTTTCTGTTTTGGTCGAATTTGGCATTTCTTTTGGAATTATATCTGAGCCTTTACAGGCGGATTCCTTATCTCTTCTTTATAGAAAATATAGCTCTTGAATAATTTCTTAGAGGTGATCTTTTGTGTTTTTTTGGGGGGAATTATCACTTTTTCTAACCATCATCACCTTTTTTAGAATTGTCAAACATTAATGAGCTCCGATTTACTGCTATGGCTCTCATACCAGCATGGGGGATGAGGCCAGTTACAATTTTCAGGGCCATCCACCAGCTAGCGGTGCAAGTCTCACAGTACCTCCAGAAGAGTAAGCATCAACTGTAGGAATCATAGCTGTCATTGACAATATAAGGTCAGAGACACCAGGCAAGTACCAGGGGCTAGTTTTGCATGACAAGCTTAGGATAGCTTGACTAAATCACACCCACCTTCCAACAGCAACATACTGACTAATGACACAGGCCGCATTCAACTCAACCCGTGTCAGAAACTCTAAGGTTCAATCTTTGCTTCATGCAAGTGGCTATATTGAACTGTTTATTATTCGAACCACCAACATAATATATGCATTTTTGTTAAGTCCAGAAAATTCCTTCAAGTATGAGCACTGCAACAAATGTATTCTACAATATAAAAGTACAAGGGTATTTATGCCGATATTGCTTTTAAGTTTGTTTTTGTTTAAAAACAGTACTATAATTTGAAAATACATATCTGGAAAGATTTTTGACAATCATAATTCCGTCCCTCACACTATAAGATGTTATCCTCTGTAATCCTCTGAACTTAAAAATACTCACATATTTAACTTATGTTAATGGCAAGCAAAAGGCAATAAATAAACATTGATAATGGGAATCTCATACATTGTGACATTACTAGTAACACACAATGTACTCTTGTTGTGACAACAGAAAAGGAAATATACCAATTGAAACGTACCGACTCCAAAGATGTTGTCAAAAGATTTCAAACAACATTGTAAAATTGAATGCAGACATTCATAGTTTTCATTTAACCCTGTAACAAAACTGCGGCAATGTTGTACTATTGCTGTGACAACAGCACAATATGACAGTCAATGCTAATTTGTAGATTCCAGAGGACATTGTCAAAATATTGTAAGATACTGTACCTTAGTAAACTGACATTTATATAATTTCACAACAGCAGAAAGTATTCTCTGATAAAATACACAGAATGGAAAGGCACATTAATTTAAATGAATGCAATCAAGTCATACATTTTATGACATAACTCAGTCTTCATTGCATGTTTCCTACAAGTTCTTTGGTGGACCAGGTGTTATTACAAAAACGATAAAAATATTTGTTTGCAGCAAGTTCCATGCTTCAGATGAGATGAACCATTAGCTGTAGGACTATTTTCCATGTGAGGGGTCCTAATTAATTACTGTGCTGGAACATGTTGACGATAGGATTACTATCACCTTAATTAAGTTTCTTTTTGTGTACTGCTGCCAGGATAGTAAGTAAAAAGCGATTTGTATCCCCAGTATAATATTGTTTTATGCATCATACTGTAATTGTGTTTTTTTGTTAGTTTTATCTGGTTTTTACACTGTGACATGACTACAGTTCTCTTATTGCATATGACATCTCTAAGCAAAGTAATTTTAATATTTTTAATATTGTTACTTTAATGTTTTTTTTATTTCATTAAGAGTGGATCACCCACATTTTATTTTTTGATACACAGGACCACTGTTTCCTAATAAGCAATGGATGTTACTGTATATGTCTCTATGTTCATTGAAAATCTATTGTATTGAACAGGAACCCTATTTTAAGATCCCTAAGGGTAGGTCATGGGACTGCAGCCAGGGGTCCAGTAGATACAGAGTTGACTTCATGACTATGTGGTCATGTCAGCAGACTAGGCTGTGAATCAACTATTCAATATTCACCTAATTACTTGCAGGTAATATAAATAATGGATGAGGATCTGTTATATATTTATACCCTGTATGTATCTTTTGCTGACAGCTGATCTTTTGGGTTAACCCACCTTGTGCAAACTGGTGTTTATGATCACCTACTGTACCACATGGGATATTCCCCTATATCATTGATTCCTTCTATCTTTTGCCTTTTAGTTGAGTTTTCCTTCCCTCTCTGCCCTTAGTTTCACACAATCAAGTGTTCTATCCATAATTTATTTGTTTTGAAGGTTGTTGTTTAACAACAATATTTACACTGCACAAGGAACCTGAGAGGGAGAACTTCATTAAACTGTGCATGTGGAAGATCTGAACCACTTTATTGTATGTTTACTTTGTTCATTTTTAATGCATGGCTTTGAAGTAACATATACGTTTATTTAAATTAATTTTTCTACTATATATTTTATTAATAAATGTCGCACACTTAGCTTTTCACAGTTCAGTGATATTTGCTAAAGACATCTGTACAAGTAAAATTGATTTTCTTTTTTTAATCTAAATGTCAGAATTCAGGGTTTTATAAAATTATATAGATCAGGACATCCTAACCCTACACTTCTTAAACATACTGTACTTAACTTCATTAACCTACTGTTTTAGGACTCTCAAAGGGTTAATGGAAAATTAAGCCCAGGTTATAATTTATTTAAATAGATTTCTTACTGCTTTCAGATCTTGAAATAATTGAAGATTTCAGATTAACACAAACTAATACAAAATCTGCATCTTTTTAAATGACCTTAAAGTTAATTATGAAAATTACAGCTTTAATTACAGTTTAAATCAAGTAACCTGAAGTCAAACAGGAGGGAAAAAATAGGCTAATCAAGATCAGGATTATAAGTCCTTGTTATACTGTAGTTCAGTAGGTGTCTGTACTTTTCATAAATCACTTTGGCTGTTACAGCTGAATCTCTAAATCAGCTGATGTACAGTTGTGAAGCCAACATTTTAGCTGAATATAGTTCTGATTTTACACTTTAATTATAGTTTTACACTTTAAGTGGTACAATGTTTGCACAGATTTAATTAATCATATCACTGGGAGAGAGCATCACGTTTCAACAAATGCTATATGAAAGTTGTACCCCAACATTTAAACACAACTTTATGCACACCCAGATTAATATTTTTCACAACATTTTTAGGAAGTTGCTGAAATCTCCAATAGTTATCTTAGGAATTGGTATTTTTTTAATTGGATATACTGTGGCATTTACACATATACAGTACCTAACTAAAAACAATGTCTTAACAGTAAATGTTCCTACAATGTCACATCTGATATTGCCTTAAAATGCTCTTTTAACAATATTCTATAAACTAAACTGGGGCTTTGCTGATGCATTAGAAAATGTTGTAAAACATTTGGTGTTAGGTGGTAAAGCATTTCAATTCATGCTTCACCTTATATTTTGCTTTTATGTATTGAGTACTTACTTTTAAAATAAATAAAATAAAATAAAACATTATTTCGACTGTGTAGTGAATGTGCATCATATTGTGGCCGAATTTAGTATAAAATTTAGTATGAATATTGTATACTGAATACTGCCCCTGTACAATATACTGTACACCCAAATTAACATCGGTATCCCGTAATTACAAAAAGTAATAATTCGATAATTTCCTCATTCATATCTTATAATTATGAGATACCCGTACCACATTAAATATTGTTTTCTTTGATGGCAGCCAAGTGCTTCCACAGCAGTTTGTAGTTTTAATTGATTTACACATGTATTTGCATTTATTTAGAACAGATATGAAATTAATATGTTGTTTTTGCAACAGAAGAAAATCTAAATTTAAAACTGATTTAATGAAATGAAAATAAAGATGTTCAAGTTTTGCACATTAATGTTTAGTAACTTTTTCAAAATTTCAAGTCACAATGAAAAGAATAATTAGGATATTTTTTAGACATTTTCTTAAGTATTTATTTCTGAAAATAATCTGTCTTAACAATCATTTCTGTATTAGACAATTAAAAATAGGTTACTTGTATTGTCAGCTCCTTAATGAGTATTCTAAAATTAGCATCACAAACATGAATTAATGTTTTGGATATTACTTAAATTATATTATATTTTTAGATTGCGATAATTCAATTGTTTAAAAATTTTAATGCACTTTGTGAATATAGTATCTCAGCTACAATATAAGAAAAAAATCAAAACTGAGTTTAAACATGATGTAAATATTAAAAGAAAACAGAGTCACCGTGAATGTAACTTTAAAATAGAATACAATGTGGCTATTTACAATAAATATACTGCATGACTAAATATTATAGGAACACATTCTTCAATGAGAATACTATTTTCTGCAGATCCTTTTTCAGAAAATATAATAAAATGATACAATAATATGTTTTCTGAGGCCACTCAAGATTTTCTTTTTTAAATTACTTTAAACTGGGAGGTTGTAGCTTCAAATTTCAGGTGGAAATGTCCTTCTGTATAGGTCACTATTGCAAATTGAATTTGTTCTCAATCAGGTAACTTGGTTTTATTATTAGGAGTGAATGTACTGTGTTTTTCTGATGGATGTATGATAACACAGAAGATAGATCTTCAAAAGTGTATTTGATTAAATATTGTAGAGTACCTTTCCCCCCGGTATTGGACAGCTGGTACTGGTTGTGATAGATGTCTGTTTTAGATGACGACCACTGTTAAATACACAGTATGAAGTAAACAGCTCTTTAACTACAAAAAGTATAGGGTAACACAAAAATATTACTGATTTTACATGGTTGAAGTACTGTAGTTCAGGTGGGTAGCTGCGTCAGCATGCATAGGCTGTGAAGAGATCTCTTTTCAGCATGGAACAAACCTATTACTGTTTTTACATGGCAATTACATCTAAAAACACACCCACACCATTCTTTCTTGAACAATAGAAAGTGGGAAAATTAACCCTAATCCAAACTTATCTTTAGCCTTTTTAGAATCTATATACTGTATTAAGCTTTCCAGAAATCTATGCTTTGGTGAATAGCCTGAATTGAACGTGGCATTTTAAAAAGTACAATAAATTGCCAGTATATCAGTATATTGAAATGTGGTGTAAAAGGCTCTCATAATGAGCATATTTTTCACACATACCTAAGGTTAGAGTTAAAATAACTACTGTAAGTCAGATTTTGGTTATTGTCTTGGTTGCATTTAAAATGGAAAATGTAAGAATGTCTTTTATCAAACATTTCATTTGTTTTAGACTGCACCTACTGTGAAACATAATACAAAGGCAATTCACAGACCAAAAACGGTAATAGGTAAACATCACTTTGCCAACATTTTAATTAAACACCCAGCTGTGCCATTCACAAATGTTCATATTTTGTGGGAAATCTAACCCTAATCCTTGCTTAAGTCATCCTTAGCAATCCATATTGCAATGTTCATTAATTATTCAATAAAGAAACAAGCTTTTAATGAACTTCATCTATGTGTTTCTGCTAATCTTACTTATACTGTATGTCCTCACCTAACATTTTAACACGTTCCGCCCTGTCATAATAGTGTCATAAAAAAGCCATCTGGAATGCTGCACAACACTAACATCTATCAGTACAAGGCTATAATGTAATTGAGTTGCACTGCTATATACTGTATCGTTACATGTCTCTGTAAATTTCAAGTCATCATTTCAAGTTGAAAATGTGCTTCAATTAATCAAAATTTCATCATGTAACGAACAACATCTCAGATTAAAATGCTGTTGTCACGCCCTCTGCAGCCAGAGGGCGCTCCTTCTCTGTCCTGTCCCTAGTTTCCGGTCTGCTGTCCTTCCTGTCCCTCTCTTTCCCCTGGGCTATATATTTCCGGGTCTTGCACTCGGTCTTGCAAAGGGACTAACCGTGGGGAGCAGGAAAGCGGAAAAAGACCCGTATGCGTAGCGGCGAGACGGGAAAAAGGCCTGGGCTCATTAGTGCAAAGAGTTCAGGAATGCCGTATAGAAACCTATGCCCTCAGGGAGCGGACGTGGGGTGCCCTGGTGCTAGGCGGGTCTCAGGACATCCCAACGTCAATGCTGAGCAAGGACAGAGTGCAAGACCCGGAAATATATAGCCCAAGGGAAAGAGAGGGACAGGAAGGACAGCAGACCGGAAACTAGGGACAGGACAGAGAAGGAGCGCCCTCTGGCTGCAGAAGGCGTGACATAAATATGGTTTGAAATGATAGTGTGACACACTCCAGTTAAACAAGATGACTTGACTTGACTTGAACTTTATTGCCATATGTAACCGGTGCTGGTACAATGGAATTCTTACTTACAGAAAGTCTCTCGATTGTAAAACAAGTGTAAAAAAAACAAAACAAAGTGCAAACAATGCATTAAGACAATGTACAAACAAACAATAGACAATGTGCAAGTAAACATGCAGACAGTTTGAATGTAAACAATACAGACGTGTAAACAATGACTGGAGACGTACAATAAATAAATTACAATGAGGTAGATGGTGATGGTATAGGTCTGGTCTGAGGGGGATGGCTAAATGTGTTCGCCAGTCTCACTGCTTGTGGATAGAAGCTATTGAAGAATCTAGTGGTAAGTGTCCGTATGCTCTTATATCTCTTGCCTGAGGGCAGTGGGGTGAAGAGCTCATGCCCGGGGTGGTGACTGTCCTCTGTGATGGCCAGAATTCTACCACGGCAGCGGTCCTCATAGAGCTGTTTAATCTCGGTGAGACCACAGCCGATGATCTTCTGGGCCATATTGACCATTCTCTGCAGTGCCTTTCTTTCTCGCGAAGAGGTGTTGCCATACCACACGGTGATCCCGTTGGTGAGGACGCTCTCGATAGTGCAGCAGTAGAAGTTCACCAACACATGTATTGGCATCCCCCATCGCTTGAGGCACCTCAAGAAATAAAGGCGCTGCTGAGCCTTCTTCATGATAGAGTCAGTGTTCACAGTCCAGGTTAGATCTTTAAAGATGTGAATTCCCAAAAACCTAAAGCTGGTGACTGTTTCCACTTCCGTTCCATCAATACTGAGTGGGCTGTGACTCCGAAAGCCCACTATTAGCTCTTTCTTTTTCTTTATGTTCAAGTCCAGGTTATTGCTATGACACCACCTAAGCAGCTGTACAACTTCATCCCTGTAAGTGGACTCGTCATCATCACTGATCAGTCCTATTATAGTGGTGTCATCGGCAAACTTAATGATGCGGTTGTTGCCTTGTCTTGCTGTGCAGTCGTGAGTAAATAGGGAGTACAACCGTGGACTCAGACAGCAGCCTTGTGGGGTTCCAGTGCTCAGGGTGAGTGGTGTTGATGTTTTATTGCCTATCCGCACCACCTGTGGTCTCTCGATAAGAAAGTCCAGCAGCCAGTTGCAGACAGAGTTGCACATACCTAATCCCCTGAGCTTTGTCACCAGTTGACTGGGTATGATGGAATTGAATGCTGAACTGTAGTCCACAAACAGCATTCTCACATACGAGTTCTTAGTGTCCAGGTGTTCCAAGGCTGTATGCAGAGCCAGGGAGACAGCATCATCCACTGATCTGTTGCTCTGGTAGGTGAACTGCAGGGGGTCCAGGGACTCTGTGATGGAGGAGTTGATGTGTGACAACACCAGCTTCTCCAGGCATTTCATCACCACGGATGTTAATGCTACTGGGCGGTAATCATTCAGGCATGCCACTTTTGTCTTTTTGGAGGTTGGAACAATAGTGTTTTTTTTAAAGCAGGTGGGGACCATGGACCGTGACAGGGAGGAGTTAAAGATGTCTGTAAACACTGTGGTCAGCTGGGCTGCACATGTCCTCAGGACGCGAGGTGGTATCCCATCAGGCCCTGCAGCCTTACGGATTTTCACCCTGCTCAGAGTCTTCTGCACGTCCTGCTCTGAGAGTTTCAGAACAAACTCGCCCTGCACACTTGGGGTCTTCTCAGCATTGCCTGTGTTCAGAGCATCAAAGCGGGCATAGAAGTGGTTCAGCTCGTCAGGCAGGGATGCGTTGTTCGTGTCAATCTCCTGGCTGCAGCCCTTGTAGCCTGTGATTGACTGTAATCCCTGCCACAGCCTCTGGGTGTCAGCGCACTGCGTTTCAAGCCGCACTCTGTAGCTCCGTTTGGCGCGTTTTATGGCTTCTTCTAATGCATACCGTGATTTCTTGTACAGCTCTTCGTCCCCCGATTTGAACACGGTGGATCTATCTTTTATTTTATTGCGTATGTCGTGGTTGAAGCACGGTTTCTGATTGGGAAATGACCTAATTTTCATTTCTGGTACACAAATGTTGGTGCAGTATTTAATATAGATGGAAAAAAAAGAAAAGATTTAGTATTGCATTATGTATTGATGATTTATAATTAAACCACACATTTATTTCCCCATTACAGTTATCAATATGCTTTCCAAAGTGAAGTATATTATATATAAAAGACCTTAGTGTAATTTCTTTGTAATTATTTTTGCTTTTGACCTTTATGTCCCTTTACTGTATGTCTAAAAGTTTGCTCTTACAGAGCTCTTAAAATGATATGAATGATGCTGTCTTTTATCAGCCTATAATGCAATAAGAAATAAAATATATATGAAGAGCTTCATGTCTTATATAGTTTAAAGCCAAACCTTTCTCAGAATTTTAATACACTTGAACAGTTTTTTTAAGCAAATTAACCACACAATTGTATAACACTGGTACAATTAATTAGTAGTTGTTTTTCCCTCATTTCTGTCAAAACAGTTATTTTCTTGTAGATCTTGGGTGCTCAAGATACTGATCATTTTCTGCTGGTTCCATTCAAATCAATTCTATTCTATTCAATTCAAGTTGAATAATTGCAAGCTTTTTATTTTGCTCAATAAATTTGTAAAATAGTTACTAATAGTTAAAAATAGTTGCATCGTTTTTTTTTTTAATATTAATATTATCTTTAAAAAATGTTCAGATTGGTCTCCTGTCCTACATGCTAACAGACATTGTTCTTTTGGTAATATTCAAACACTGGTGTAGTATTGTATACTGATGTGAGTGCTGAATGGAGTGAGAAATAATATTTTGACCAATTCAGAATGTGTTCTATCTGCCACACAAATGTAGCATGTGTTAACTAATAAAAAGTAGAGAGAGATTTCAAAAAAAGTAGAGAGAGATTTCAAAAGTCTTCACAAGAAGCCTGTGAGTGATTTTCCAGCTCCCTTCTCTAGAATTAATTTCAAGTTCAAAAGTAAACAACAAAAAACAAAAGTTAATGAGTTGATGTCTCATCTAACTGATTGACGGTCGATCTTTGTAAGGCCCATCTCAAAATCAAAGGCACATTCACCTTATAAAGCTGAGGTGCTTTTTCTCAAAAGTCTCAAAAGATGCAGTATACAAGATTAAGATGAAGTATGGCTTTTCCACAAAGGCTTTTTAAGTGACATCATAACTGATAAATGTACTAAATTTAAAGATGCAAAGAAAAGACACAAATGTTGATGTGATTGATGTGATTAGATCTATCACCGCATTTAAAACAAAACTAAAAGTGCTGCTTTAACAGCTGCAGTGACCTGAACTGTGGAAGTCAAAAATGCGATATTAGAGCTAGAAAAACAGTGGAAAGAAAGAGTACAGATTGATAACAGTCCATACATCAAACAAGTGCAAAACATGAGCATGAAGATACGTTGTAAGACTGTGCATTACTACAGACTGTAATAGAATTTATATGCTTCCTATTTGGTGTGAGCACTGATGTACTGTAGATTTGCTACAGTTTTTACAAATTACTTCAGGACTTGCATCATTGTTTTACATGGACACATCTGCATTTGAGAGACTTGTCTTGCAAACTGACCACCAAATCAATTCCAGGCATTTGGGGGAAACTTTTGAAACCTTACCAACAAGTTAAAATATTAAGAAAATGTACATGTGCTTGAGAACAGTTTTTGGATCCACTTACTCTATCAATGTGAGTTAGTATTCTTTCACATGAAAATCCCCAAAAACACCTTACTTAACACAGAATTACATGTGGTGAATACAATTGTATTTACTATATAATTGTTATATTTTATTTTACAGTATATAGTCCATCCGTATTCTAATCGTTCTATCTTGTACAGGGTCATGGGGGAGCTGGAGCCTATCACAGAAAGTAATGGGCGCAAGGCAAGTTTCACCCTGGACAGGACTATTCCATCACAAGGCACAGACAGACAAAAAACATATTCACACCGAGGCCATTTTAACCAAAATCCAGTTAACCTATCAGTATAGCTTTAGACAGTGGGAGGAAATACAGTACATACTCAATTTGTTCAACTAAAGATACTGTACACACATACAGTATATTTCAGTTTAGGCAGTTACTGCCCTATCTTTCTCACACCTGAAGAAGGCTCCAGGGCTGAAACGTTGTGTTTTCTTTCTTCTCTTTTCAGCATGGAATAAACTTTTACTTGTTCCTTTGCAGCCTACGCATGCTGACGCAGCTACCCACCTGATATACAGTATTTCAGTTTATTTGGTTAATCGATTTAATATTTCTTATACAGTGCTCAATATGAAAGAAAGTATTTTTCTTGCCAGTATAAAAGAATTTCAGCTTCTGAGTCTCTCAGATACTGACACAATTTTATTACATAGTTTGCTCCTTTAATTTTGTATCTGTTTATGAAGAGTGAGGCACCTCCTGGATTTGTTAAAGGCTGTTCGCTGGCATTCCCCAGTCTGTGGAGAGATCCACTACAAAATAAGACACAAAAAAAACAGGAGATGCTGCCATGGGAGAATTCAATGTTATTTAGGTTCCTAGGAGATGATGTCACTTGAACATGCTCAAATACTACATATTCAGCTTCTTATGTCTCTCAGTTCTGATCAAAGCAAACAAGACAAATGACAAAGCCTGGAAATCTTTGCATCTATTATTGAAAATATTCTCAGCCAACAGCTTAAGACAATAAATTGAATGAATCTCATTTATATTTCCTGGTGAATTTTTTCACTTTTCTTTTTTTCTTTATTTTCTTTCATTTATCTGTATGCCTGTGTGAATTGGAATGTTGTGTACTGTATTTCTAAGCATCATAGGAAAGCTAACATTTTCTACATATAAAGTAAATCTATGGGCTGAGTGATACTGTATGTTGTTGCAGTGACACCCATTGTATCCCTAAAGAATGAAACTACTTGTCTAATTACAGTTAAAACATTATTAATTAATTTGATTTAATGTATATTTGAATGCCTAAAGCATGTACAATATCAAAGTCTCCTTTCAACAAAAATGTTCAATGCTACTGTATAGTATTTTTTTCAATTGAGTAGGATGCTTGAAAGGTTAAAAACACTGTTAGTGTTTAAAGCACGTTTGCTATTTATTAGAAATGAATTATTCTAATAATATTATATACATATACAGTTTGTTTGTTTACAAAAAGTAATTATAAATTTGTCTTTTTTGTTTCTTATGGTAGACCTTTCTAATTGTATTTTCTTTCTTTACAGTATTGTTGACATTAGATATTAATACATTTCAGGCTCAGCATCTTCAATATTACGCTAAAACAAGTGAATAAGATTTAAAGAATGGTCACCGGTGGCTCATATAGGAAACTTCCAGGCTCTACTGAGTTTAAATATTTTGCTAGTGATTAAATTCAAGAAACAGATTCATTTAATCTACAATGCTGTCAGAACAGAATTATACACAAATAAGAACTCTAAAAAAGTCAAGGAAAGGCAGCTACTTAGCAATATAAATGAGTTTACTTCATTTGTTGTTAATTACAAGGTCCTGATAAATTATTCAGAATCTTTAGACATATTGACCGTTTGAAAGCAAAAGGAAATGGAGCAGACCTCTCCAATATTGATTCTCAAAGTGTTATATGTAGTGGAGCATTATTAAATTTTTAAATATTCTGATCTAAATCTTTGCATTACAGACTATCAGTCTATTGATTAGAGCTGCTTTCCCCTTCAGTGAAGGCTATTTGCTGTTATCGGTAGCAGTCATTCTGAGAAATGTAGGTTGCAGCTGCATTATCACCTTACATAGTAAGAGGCTCCAAGAATGTATCTCTCAACATCTTAAAGAGCCTAAAAAACTGCTTCTAACTCTCATCTTACAGTAACATTAGCTGCCTACTGGGTTCCATTATGATTTTCTTTAACTGGCTGTGCAATGGTCTGCGCATCTCTCAATCAGCCAGGCTTGTGCTGAAAGATTTGACAACTAGTTTTATGTCCTTTAAAATAGAATAAAATATAGTTGTTGTCTAAGGAATTAAAGCCATCTAAATACACATATAATTGAGCTACCACTATTTAGCTGTGTTCTGCAGAAGGTAGGAACTCTGGACTTTTAAAAGGAAGGTTGCAGGCTCAAATGCTGAATGATACACTGCTTTTTTACCCTTGAGCAAAGTACTTTATATTTCTTCAGTACAATGCCCGACCATTTAAATTGATGCAAATATAAATTTCTCTGAAAGTATCAATAAAATATAGTGCCTTGCAAAGTCCCATAACAATGATGATCCATTTTGTTGAAATACAAATGATGTACAGTATACACAATTTCATTAAGTGAATATTATTTCAATTAGATTTTTTATGCTGAAATTGAACATTTTATGGGTAAAGGAAGTTACATTTCAGCAAAAACTGCAAACAAAAAAAATGTTAATATTACACTACTGTTTACATCAACCAAATCTGAACATTTACCTCTATCTGTACTCTCTTTTTTCTATTTATGAACCAGCCCTGAATACAAACAATCATGTTTCAATGAATACCTACTGCCTACAATTTAATAATTAATATTTCATAAGGAGGTTTATGAAAAGTCTTCTGAAAATATAAATATAACACATAATGACTTGGTCATATCTATTACTGCTGCTGTTTGGACACAGTAGTCTAATGCATTGGTTGGGCAAAATGTAATGGTTATTTTCTTTGCTGGATTTTATTGTGTTTAAGGAAATATACTGTGATGCCACATGGGGCATCCAGGCAGGTCAGGGGCAACAACACACCCTGACACAATGTCAGGCTATCTCTTTAAAACTCTCTTCCAAGAGTATAGTTGTTACCGTACATGCCACCTCATTGGGGAAAACTCAAAGCTAGAGCTTGAGGTACCTTAGGCTTCCATATCTTTTGTCCTTGTTCTAACTGAGTAATGACCACTACTAGAGATCACTGAGCCCTTCTCTCATTGTATCCCAGGTTCAGCGATCCAAACACCAGATCACACTACCCCCAGCGGCATCACATCCCTGTGATATCCCTCTCACACCTCAGTCAAAGGTCGTGCTCAAGATCCTACTGCACTTCTCGCTATCTAAGGCTTTTCACTGCCCACATTCCTATGCTTTCACTTGTGGATTCGGAGCATTGTGCCATGAACTGCCACCTTTCACACTCATCTTAGGGTAAGTAGCGATATAAACCTTCTCCTGCCTGTTCCTGTTTTGCCAGAACCACTGTACTGCCTCCTTTACCTTTCCAGCAGTCCGACACAGAAACAACTCCAATTTGAGAACCTCCTCTAGGTCCTGTTTGTATTACTGTCTTGGAGCTCCCAGGTCTTCTGTGTAACTATAACACACTGGGTGTAATTATATCTCAGAGCACCCAGCTCCTTGGTGTAACTTTGACACACTACTACTTGCTCATCTTCCAAAAGGCTGCCCTTTGACTTTGATGTTGGCATGTAGTTGCTGTCACATGTTGTTGTGACACAGACAACCACAGCAGTTCCATAGCTCTGGGCCAGCCAGTCTTACTGTGAACTACTAACAGCACAGCATACTCAAGCACTTTTGCTTCCTTCTCTGTCCTTCATCAGAGATAGACTGCCAACCCTTTGTCTCTCTGCAGGGAAGTGGTTGGACCATGAGTAATGTCACCCACAGCTGTAGGTTGTCAAACCACTGAGTTCCCCCAGCTATAGTCTTTTAAAGACACACTTTTCCTGGAGAGAAGCTCTGCCCCTCAGTGGCCCTGCCTCAGGCAACATTACACTCCATAAATTGTTGGTGATGAATGTAACATTGGAGGATACACACTATTCAAGGGGAACAGGAAAGATACAAGGGGTACAAGTTTAATGTTAGTATATATCAAAACATATTCAGGTTCTGAATCTGAAGCTACAGGTAACAACATTCTGAATCTATCCGGGCTCATTAAAAAAAAACTTTCAAAAGATACGTTTATAGTGCTAGGAGTGTACTGTAGATCACAAAATGCAGATACATATTATAGTTTAACACCATGTAATCAAATTAATAATTTATTTGCAAAAGAAGAAATAGTTTTTATAGGAGACCTTCCTAAGAAACTTGGAAAAACCAAATGGAATTTTGAAAGCAGAAACCAAAATGATAAACATGGGTAAACAACTTTCTTATGTTTATCAGGGCACCTATAAGAAGTAATGATTTTTCAATAGTTTAGCTCTTTTCCATGTTCAAACAAACTATCAAGACAAGTGGTGAGTGAAATATTAGGGAACTGAGATCATAATATGATATGCTTCAAATAAATGTGTATAAATTAAAACATTATTCAGTTGTACAGGTTGAGCAAAAACAATTTCCAAAAAACAAACATTGAAGGAATGGCACTACATACCAGACACAAACAGTAATTTACTTTTCTTTTTTAAATGTGGGAAAGCAATTAAGAAAACAGACAGTTTAAGGGTACAGTATATGGTTTTTAAGCATGCAATGTAAATCAAGGATGTTGTGAAAAAATGTATAAAGCACTAGTAAGCCCTCATTTAAAAACATTATGGAAAACCACATTATGGAAAAGATATTACTGCTCTGGAATCAGTTGAGTGAAGAAGAGCAACCAGATACATTCTGGGACATAAGGGATTTTTCTACATTGACTGCCAGAAGAAAGTAGCCTTTTGGAAATTAGTTAGAAAAGATTACAGAGGACCCTGATAGCAGAATAAAGGTTCATATAGCCCATCCATACAGAAAATACCTAAGTACCCAATAATGTCAAATGAAGAAATGTGGAAATTCTTAATGAAGTGTTAAGAGTTCTTAAACTGCCAGCCAGTTAAATCTGTTTTTGCTGCTCTGAAGACACAGGATATTCCGGTATATTCTGAAAAGAATAGCAAATAAGGAAGATAAAACTGATCTCCAAAATGTTACCTAATCTAGGCACTCCTAAGGTTTGTGTCAAAAGATGCCTCTAGTGCCCAAACATACAAAGCGTACTCAGGTCTTTAAAATCATCCCAGTGAACCTACTGTATTCAGAATCAAATGTAAAGCACAAGCCCACATACTGTATAAGTGGCACCAGAGAAAAACTATCCATCCATGTTATGAAAGCCGATACCTTTGTCTTTTTTGAAGAAAAGTCTGAAAGAAATTCCAAGACCAATTAGCTACTAGTGAACAAATGAGATAGATAGCTTAAAAAAGGCCTCCTTTCATTTCTAACCTTTTTTATATTCTTAAATGCCTCTATCCCATGAGTTCAGCAGAATAGCAGAGGCAGATTGTATGAGACAAGTTATTGCATGCTCAGGAAAAATAAATACACCGACTAGCTATTCGAAAGATTATATGTAAGGGTTAGTTTTTATTTGAATTCCAAATGTCCTTACTTCTTTAGAGGGTTCAAATATTAAAAGAAAAAGAACAAATGTTAATATATTTGTATTCACATATAAAGGCTCCTAGACCTTCACTCCTGTGACATATTCAATATTTTATATAGTCATATGAATCATATGAAGCTTCACTTTTAAGGCAGGCGATCAAAAATGACTGTCATTGAAATAAATGTAAATACTGCTCAATTTGTCAGAGCCTGAAAAGGGCAAATGCTCTTATTTGTACATCTAATCTGACAAGACAGCAATGGTGATAATCTTACTTTTTGTGTCTTGAGCCTAGCTGCGGCAGATTTTAGTCTTTAGATATACAGTAGTTCCATTTGAATGAGTCATTTTAACTTAGGTTAAAATTGATGTGGATGAATTTGTATGCCATTTCCATTATAAATTCACTTCATAAAATGTGCCAGTTATACATTTTGATGGAAACAAATGATTTTTAATAATGATAAATGTAAATAAAAAACAAAAGTAAAATTAAAACAATGCAGTAATTAATTTGATCTGCTGGAAAAATGTCTATCTCTGTAAAACACAACTGTATTTATAACATTTAAGGAAATATTTTCATTACACTTATACAGATTATGATTAGCCTGAATAAAATGGTCAAGAAATACATAAGCCTCTAAACATTTTCACTGTCAGAAATACAAATCTGAAGTCCTGTGAAAAGTCAAGATGAATCCATATACAGTAGGTGATTGTAACTCATTGGAAGGAATTTGTAAAAAGAAAACATTAGATAAAAACAAGACCTGTACTAACTTTGAGCTGTGACTAAACTGCAGAAAATTGTATTCTCGTTATCCCTTTCATTCTTTTGTTCTTTTTGCTTCACCAAAATACAGGTTTTAATGCTGCCAAAATTCTCCCCAAACTTCCACAATTTTTTAACTTGAGTGCCATGGTTGTGTGGAACCATGGACTCCAATATAAAGTACCGCTAAGTCTCAAACATTAAACCTGCATCTCATGTTATTTCTATTCCATGTATAATATTCAGTCAACTACTGTACTTACTAGCCTCAAAGCTTTCTGGAGAACTCTTCAACAGCCTTGGTTCATAGTGCAGCCCTTCTACTACTTTCTCCTCAGTGTTTTATGAGAATCATGAGCAATAAGCTCTTAGTCTTAATCACTAATAATAACAAGAAAAGTAGTTTTCTATTTTATAAGTGGTGATTTGCCAAATTAATACTGCAGGAAACTTTACTATTCTGTCAAAACCGAGCAACAGTCTATGAAGAGACTTGAGCATACACAAACCCATTTTGTTCTTTTTAAAAGATATTTATTCATTAAAAGTCTGACTAAATAATGTGATATAATCACATTTTAAAACTTGAAATAACAGCTGTATGAATCCCTCTATGAATTTTAATACTGTATATTGGAGCAAAATCAACCAAGCAGTGCATGCCAAAAATATACAGTATTCCAACAACTCTATATAAGAGCTAAACAGTGATTTAAGAAATATTTAATGAAACATAATCCATCTTTTGGATGGTGGCATGGGATTCAGTGTTGAGCATTGCTCTCTTGCAGTGTTGGGGCCCTGGGTTCAATTCCTGGGGTGCCTTCTGCATGTGTTTGTGCGTCCTCCGGAGGCTCAGATTTTCACAGACATTCCAAAGACATTTTAATTAATTTCAAAGATACAATAAGTTTATTGACTTCAGGGGAAATTGGCTCTGGTGTGAGTGTGTGTGTTTGTGTCTGCCTGCCCTGTAATGGATTGATATCTTGGCTAGAGTGCGTCACGTCTTGTGCCAATTGCTTGCCGGGAGAGGCTCTGGCTCTCCAGCAGGTAGAGAAGGGTAGGATGGATTATGAACCTTTTGATTCGACTGTTTTTTGCTGTTGCGGAGATTGTTGTGGAGATTATACTATATATCATTGTTTAAAAAGAAGGTCAAATGTTTCATGAAATTTCAAAAAGAAAGAAAAACAAGTTTTACAAAAGCATTACTGCTATTTTGCAGCGCAGGCTAGGACTTAATACAGCAGCCCTGAATTTGTTCAGTTTAAATCTATTATTTTACTGTACCTTCAAGCACACTAAAATATCTAACAATTCTCACCACTCCTAATCCAGAAGCAAAAAAATAAATACCAAATAAATTCACCTCCAGAAAACCTGACCCATCAAGGGGCATGGTTTCACAAACAATCAATACTAACTATTGGATATAAAATTACCTTTTGATGACCACTGTGAAAACACAAGCTACTCAAGCCATTTCTCACGCCATTATTGATTTTTTTTTCCTCTCTCCATTTTCCATTACACCTTGAAATAGTGTTTCTTTGGAATTAAAAAAAAAAACTCCTCTTTGTTTTATTGTAGGGTACTGATAACAATGTACATGTGAAGAAGATTTTTAAGTAATAAATATATTGGATATTATGGTGTTCTAAAAAGGAATGAGTTTACTAAAAATGTTCAATAGAAAATGCTGAGTCTATAACTTTGTAAATAAAACTGCATATAATAATAATGATGAAATATTTTGCCAAATAATTTTAACAATTTAGAAAAGTATATTTTTATGGGGAGCATTGTACAGGGCATTGTTCATAACAATGTAAAAAAAATATAAACAAATTATAAATATTATTAGTAGCTACACTTTCAAGATCACTGTAATTTGCAGTAATATTGCATCCATGTTATATTTGTTAGGCGGTATTTTTTTTATTGAATACTTAAAAATGATAAAATTCATAATTCTTTGAAACAATTTAATTACGTACATGTAACTTGTTAAATATGTAATACATTCTTTGTTATTTATCAGAATTCTTAAATGTGTTTTTCTTAAGTCTCTGTTTAAGCATATAAACATTAAGTTGGGCCTAAAATATTTATTTACAACACAGGTCATCCTATACAGTACAGAACAATATGTCAACCAAGAGAAACCAAATGGTGTAGGATACCACATACTGTACCTTTTGTATCTGTTTTTTCTTTCCCTTCACTTCAGAGAATGAAGTTTATGTTGATGATACTACAGTATATGATACCTACTGTATGCTCCTTGCCTACATGCACAAAGCATGCATTTTAACATCTCTTTTAGGAGTACTTAATTGTCCAGCACCAAACAACAAGAGATTTGTCAATTCAAAATAGGACAGACGCTATCACTTTGTCTAAGTAACCAAACAGAGAAAAATTAAATTTACTTTAATATAACTAAAACCTAAAATACACTCATACCCGGGAGTAAGAACATTCGGTATATGAATCTTTGGTAATCCGAACACAAAGAATTTGTACCTTGTAATTCATTATAAGAACAAAATTGCACGGGTGCAAGGCATTGTAATTAAGGATGCAGTGAGGCAGCAGTCCTTTGTTTATGATCACAGCGAAATCTATTGCTCTTATTTTTAAAGTGTTTTTTTGTGTGTTTGTTTTGTAATTGCTGTTCATTATGGGCCCTAAGGAAGAGAAAAAGATTATTTAGTGTAATAGTCGACAACATCGTTCTGGCCAATCACTTCGATAGCGATCTGTTACAAAAGAATGAAAAATATAAATATGCTATCATTAATTGTTTTACTTCTATAGTTGGCTAATTTGAGTGGAACTATGTTGTTCACTAAGCTTGCTGTAATGGTCTGTATGGTGTTATATGTTTAGGGTGGTTTTGAAAGAACTTTTCTTTCGTTCAGAACAGGGTGGAATATTCCCCATATGAAATAAGGGAATGTTTATTTTCAATTAACGATCTCCAACCTTCCAAAAAGATTTTCAGGACTAAATTAGGATACTGGGGTTTAAGTGTACTAAAGACTTGTACAGTATGTATCAATCATGTTTTTCTTGTTCAGTTTCAAAGTGAAAGGTAGGAAAATTTGGAAAATAATGGTGGGCTGAAGCTTTTAGAGAAAAAAGAAAATTACGTTCTGCTGTCCCACCGATCATCTAAAAGTTGTTCAAAGCAAAATCTGAAGCTTTAAAAATCGACCTAACTGCTGCTGGTACCTGTACATCTTTAAATATAACAGAATAACAGATTAAAATAAAAATCTTTATTTATTTATTTTTATTTTCATGGAACAAAACGGTTAATCCAAGACACTTTCAAACAGGAAAGAATTTTAAAACTACCCATTATCTGAAATCAATTAAGGTGTAAATTAAGCATTACATCTTTGCTAAATAGCCACTGTTGCTTAATTAGGGTACCCCTCAGAGGACTAAATAACAGAGAAAATAGTTTTTAGAATGTTTATAGTATATAATAAAAGGCTATTGCTTATGATGTTACTTATTTTTTGAGGTTACCAATATGATAAAGTGACTTTTTGGATTTTATTATTAGTGTATAAGAACTCAATGACATTATCCTCAGATCAGTCACATTGATTGGCTTTTTGCTTAGTCTGATATACAGTACAGTATTGTAGGGTCAGGAATAGTTCATAATATATTTACTGCTGATATATTTTTTTAATGCATCCACTGATGCACACGGACACATCATCCTCAATGTTACCTGGGGTCACTGGGTGTTTGCGAACTCCCTCACCAAGGAGACCCAGCCAAGACTGATTAAACCCCAGCTTGTGTCCAGGTGGCATTGTTGCCCATGGATCATTCCTCACCGCTATCTTGAGGCTCTTTCTGCAGCCTCTGTTACGATTTTGATGGTCTTCCTCTTCCTCTCAAAAGACTCCAAGCTCAACAAAGGGACAAATCCTCCGCAGCCCACCTCGACCGCACTCTTCACACCCTAACCATAGCATTGATTATCAGTCATTACCTGCAAGTGTATATCTCATCTCACTAAAATCCTGAACCCTCTAATTGTTCATGTGAACATGGTGTCATATTTATACTACACAAGCCAATAGTATTATTTTATTATAGTTAAACTAACATGAAAAATAGTTGGTTTGCATTTCAATCAAAGATTATTTTTAAGTGATAAAAATAATACAGCATATCTATTATCTTTACACCATAATAGAGAAAAAAAACGCAACACCTCCCTCCAGTCTGTGTGGAACAGGCCACTGCTGATGAGTCCATCGCAGCCCCTGCCTGGCCCAAGCCAGTCAGTCGGGTGTGTGATGTCTAGGAGGTGTGAGCAGAGGGCCTCTGACACTTGCTCTAAGGCCAGCAGTATGGAGCCTCACTGTCCTGTCACTGATGCGGGCATTGTATCTGCAGACAGTTTCAGCAGCAGTATGGGTGGCAGATCTGAAATGATCTCTCAGATGGACCAGTCTGATGTGTCGGTCCTGCTCTGGTGTGGTCACTCGAGGGTGACCAGATCTTGGACGATCGTCTTTCCTGCCGGTCTGCTGAAACCTTCTCTGCAGTCAGGACACAGTGGAGCAGTTTACTCCATAGTGTCTGGCAAAGCTGGCACATGACATACCTGCCTGCAGCATGCCAGTGGCTCTCTCTCTTGCTTCTGGTGACATTCAAGACATTATAGAATGCACAGAAAAGTGACTAAGTGTGGCCTTTTTCTTGCAGTGACCTAAGCTTTGAATTAAGGCCTTTTTAAAGATGACCTAATCAGGTATCGTTCCACATGGTCCTCATTGGGTTAAAGTGCAACTAACAAGCTTTTGTGTGATTGGCAAGTTGCAAGCTGTATTGCTGGTCAGAGTGCTTAAAACAAATTGACAACTTTTTGTGAAAGTACATAATCTATAACTATAGTATTCTCATTCCTGAATTTTTCCATCAGTATATTATATATTTATAGCTTCTTAATGTTGCTTTTATAGTTTCAATAAGAACTCATATTCAGATATACAGTACATATGTTAGTGTAAAACAAAGCCTTTTGTCCTTCATAGTAGGTCAAGAAGAAAAGAAACACAATGTTTCAGCTGTGGAGCCTTCTTTTTATATACCTGAATAAGACTCCACAGCCAAAACGTTGTGTTTCTTTTCTTCTCTTTTCAGCATTGAGTAAATCTTTACTTGTTTTTTTGTCCTTTATTTCAACTTTGCTTAATTTTTGTTTGAATTTAATAATAAGTGCTGTTATGGAACAGGTAATAGGTTTATACCATGCTGAAAAAAAGAAGAAAGAGAACACAACATTTCGGCCATAGAGCCTTCTTCCGGTGTGAGGGTTCAGGTTCAGGTTCTCACACCGGAAGAAGGCTCCACAGCTGAAACAGTTATAGAATACAGAATAAACAGTTATTCTTGGAATGTCTGAATCCCACCTTAAATGTAATCCATTTCACTGAAATTTTCAGTCATTGTTGACTCCACTGACCGAGGGTTAAGTGATGTTTTTAAAAAGAAGAAATTTAATTGTGAGCCTCTGTTATGGTCTACCTGCTGAGAAACAAAGCATAAATTAACAGCAGAGAAATCTCATACTGTATATTGGCATTTGACGTTTTCAGTATAGTTAATATATTAATAATAAATGAATATTAGTATCAGCAGAACCAATGGTGTTTTGTTCTCCCTTATATATTTAGCTCAGACCTCTTTCAAACAACCCACTTGTATTTTTAGGCTTTTGGTGTCTTTGATTGTTTGAAATGATAGAATTGGAAAAAAGCACTGGTTCATATTTGAGAACTCAGCTTGTTTTAAAGACACATAAACGTATTTTAACTTGTATCTTAAGAATATGAGAGTTTGAACTTATTCTTATAATCCAGACTGGAAATTTACTAACACTGACATAACTGCACTAATTATAATACAGGAAGGTTTTCCCATAGATATTCTAAATTTACCCACTACTTTTAAATCTAGCCATGTAATAATACAATAAAATGGTGCTATTTGCTGGAAAGATTTGTTTTTAGATAAAATAAGTTGTATTACGTCACAATTTAAGAAGTTGTTTTCCTATTTTAAAGATAAAGCATGGCGAATATTTCTCAGAATGCATCATATCTGCTATTTGTTGTCATGTACAGTATACATCAAAAAAGGCTTTTAGAATGTTATCTCCATTGTTACACAAACAGTAAATTAAACTAGAGAAAAATATATTAAAGCTATAGCTTCTGAGAAATGTATTTGTTTCAGTCCATTGATGGATTTTTTTTTTTATGGGGAGGCTTTTAAAAAGACACTTTTATAAGCAAGATCTATTAATATTATGCACTGTTAGCCTTTTCTTTAATCACTTAGCAGATGAAACAGGCATTGGAGACCATTAACTGTTTAGTGCGTTATTACTCAGCTTGCTGTTTTAGTGCTTCTTGCTTTTATTCCTGTTGCCTGCAGTTTTACTGGTATGCTGGGCCATTCAGTAGGCAATAAAGGGGTTTAGCTGCGAATTCTGTTCTTGTCATTTCTGAAAAGTCAAAATGGAGATTACTAGAGAGCCTTCTGGACTCATTTTGCTTATTTTTCTATCAGAAATAAATGTTAACAGTTTATCTTATCTTGGTATCTCTGTGTATTAAGCTTTCATTCTGTGATATACCCTGTAGCAGTTATACTTAACATTCTAGAGAAATGCGAGGTTGGTTCACAGAGCATTCCTTCCTTGTCACTTTCATCAATTTTCCCTTGAATTTTCCTGTTAGTTCTTGCATCTTAATTTTATAACCTTGAATCCCCGGGTACTCTATATATTTAATGAAATACGGCAATAAATCTCCAATTCTACCAGAGTAAGCAATCTCGTTGCAGACTCAGCTCTCTCAGTTGACTTCAGTGTCTACCAAATAAGATTTGTGTTCAAACATAGGAAGCGTTTACTTTATCGGAAAGCATATTACTGTGGTCATGTCTTGGCATAATCTACAATGAAATCAGAAGTATGACTAATTTGTTCCGCTATTAGAGAGAGGATAAAGTAATAGAAGGACAATGAGACACAGACTTTCAAGTATTTTACACTTTATATGGTGTTGGATTTTTGAAGCTATAATTCCCTGTACCTTTTCCTCCAGAAGCTGTTCACTTTTCACACTGTGAGACGTGTTTACAGGGGACGTAGGTTAGCAAACAAAATGTGTGTACTGTCACAGATGATAATGCATGAATCCCCCAGGGAATGTGGGGAGGGGTAGGTAAAGACTACTCAACCACTATTAAAACCAGAGCTGTATAATGGAAATTCCTCACTTTGATCAACCTACTGTACATTTTTGTTCTTATTTTTAACGTTTACGTTGGCACATTCTTTGTCTTGATTCACATGGCAATGTAATGTAATGGACATGTAAGTCATTGGCATAAAGAATTGTTGTACTTTACTTTAACAACTGGATGCTAAATTATGTGATATTTACACACTTGTAATGTGTTCTCATGTGAAGTGGATATTGAGTGGATGTTTTCAGACAATGCATGCTGTTGGTTTTTGGGACCCTATTTTCTGCTGCATCGGCTTTCTACATTGTTAAAAATTAAATGAATACATAAAGTAAAATTAAGTCATTGCAAGGTATATTTTATGGCACTTTTTATCAATCAGAATGATGATTTGCCCGTTATCGGTTATTTTACTATCAAAAATAAATGTTGCTACTTTATCTTATCTTGGTATCTGTGTTTTTAGCTTTCATTCTGTGATTATACCCTGTAGCAGATTTACTAAGCATTCTAACATTCACCATTATTGGTTAATAGAAGAAAAGATAAGTGCAGTATACATCACTGTATATGAAACGCACATTTTTAAAATATTTTCATTACATGTCAGCGATCTCACATTCCAGGGAACTAATTATTATAGAAAATTATACATTATAAATCTTACAAATTATAGAAATTTCTTCTTCTTTTTCATATGTTTGAAATCACAGCTTAAACAACCTGTGAGTAATCTATTAGCTACAGTAACACACAAGTAACATTTCCAGCTGCATGCTGTACTTTTCACGAAACTGTATTACTTTTGGTGGAAGATAACTGACAACATTGTTAATACAAGGTACATACTACTGTATATGTGTATACTGTATATCTCATGACATTATTGGCAAAGAAGTTTGTACTGTAAATGAGGCAAAGAAAAAACGTAACTTTTTTTAAACAACCTGATTTACATCAATAAACCCCATATACACAGCATCTGTTTTGAGACACACTAGACATTTAACAGATCTACAGTGCATTACCAAAAACTGTTTACAAATGAGCTACTGTACATACAACAGTAAGTGAATCACTTTACAACTGGAAGAAGTAGAATTGGGCAATAAAAAGTTCTGATTTTATGGATTCTATTTAAATCGTCTTTAAAAATGCTGACAACATAATTATATCTAGACAAAACCCTGGAGACCCGCAATTGCAAGAATGAGTATTACATGAGATTAGCATCAGTAATCTAACTGTTACACCTGGAATTGGTTAAATGACGCCAAGGGTGAATAAAATGTGTTAATTTCTTTTTCTTAAAGATTTATAAGGTCACAGATGGGTTTACATTAGAAAAAATGGTAACTTGTGCTGAGTACTGATGAGAACTCTTGAGTCTGTTGCAATGTGAGTTCTACCTTTATTTAAGGTTAACATTTAAAACGTATTTTTCATCAGAATGCATATTTATTCCCTTTCCCTTTTAAAATGGACTCATTAACAATAATCACTCTCTATTAGGCTTACACTACAGTATTCTGACCTCCACTGAATTTGTTCTACAGTACAGTATACTGTATATCAATGCTATAAAGAATGAGGCACACTGATTTAGATCCTTGATTAACCTTAAATGTCATTCATAATTAAAGCAAAGTGTAAAATACAGTCTGAACACTGGGAACTCTGTAGTGCTGATTGAATGTGAAACAAAAAAACTTCTAAAACAAATATTCTAAAGAAAATACATACAGTACAAATATATTGGGGAGGCTAATGAGAAAGTACTATTTTAGAGCACAAACAAGTATATGTGACATTCATCTAATAAAAAGCTAAAATGGAAGAGAATAGATTGCAAGAAAAGCACTGGTCTGTCTCCCATGAGACAATAAAAGAAGAAGTGAAAACTGGCATGGATGAAATCAATATGCTAGCTGTGGGCAAGCTGGATGAGGTAAATGAAATACAGATGTCCATGGGAGCATCTTTGGACGTCCTTTATGCAAGAGTCAATTGATAAAGTTTGTGACAATTAAATGTTTTCGGTACGTATACTACATTTTATATTATTATATATATCGCAAAGGTGCTAATAGTTCTGACACTCATTTGTTTTATTTTCCCAGTATATACAGTGACAAAAAAACGTTTCTGATCCCACCAGTTACAGGCTGTTCTGTATTCCCATATGTTTTAGATACATTTAAGCCTTTTTTCTAAAACATAACAGATCTTCATGGAAATCATAATGAAAGATTAAACGAAACACATACTGTAGATGTATACACAAAGACATTAGATATTTACACAAAAACTGGATTATTTAATTAACAGCATGTTCCAACATTAAATATACTGTACTCGCGTGAGTAAGGATGTGATCCTTTAGATCCAATTACCTGTGGTACCTCCTTAAGAAGCAATAGCTTCTTATAGACATTTCCTCTGTTTTTCAGTTTCTCATCGTAGATTTTAGTTGTACTGTTTATGCATTTACAGAATCTGGTTTAAGGTCATTGTCTTGTTGGATTACACACTTTTGGCTCAGTACTTGCTGAAACAAAGTTGAATTCATGGTTCTGCCCAAGATGGCCAGCCACGCAGGTCCTGAGGCAGTAAAGAAGCTACAAAACCACACTTCTCCCACCACCATTCTTGGAAGACACTTGGGTTTAGGTTCTTCATTTGGAAGGCGGTGTTTGTTTGTTTTTTACCACACAAAACATTTCTCCTAATGTACAGAGAACATTTCTTCACGAGTAATGTGAATTGTCCAGGTGCTCTACAGTACGTCAAATTGTGATTATCCTCCTCTGATAAACATTCCTGTTTACTTTTATCCTGATGGCTGAGATATGAATGCTAACATTAACTGCAGTGAGAGAGGCTTGCAGATCCTTACATATTGCTCTAAGGTACTTTGGATAATTTCCCAAATTGCTCTTGGAGAAATCTTGGCAGAATGAGGGGTCCTGAGTAGAATCACCATGGTCTTGAATGTTTTCTTTTTGTAGACTATTTCAAATAGTAATAGAAAAATATTATATTGTATGAATATTTTTTATTGTATTTCTGACATAAATCTGAACTGGCTGTGATGATGCCCATGTACAGTAGATTGGGTCACATGGCAGTATGATGCCTTATGCAATGTCACTATTCCACTTTTTACACTCATTCTGATAGCTTCCTTACTTTTCTTTAATGCACAAATTGTAGATTCAGTTTTGCCAAACAATCAGCCAACAGCATTATTATTTAGTCCTTTACACAGCTTATCTAGCACTTTAATTTTTTCTACTAAGCTCATCACGTATCTAGACCGCTTTGCAACAATAAACCTTTGCTCTTTCTCATAAGTTTAAGAGCCATTTGATTTAATTCATTTATTATTATCGTTACCACTTTGCTTTAGGAAGTCTTCATCTAACACTTCTTTGCACAATCAAATATTCATTAATAACTATCAAAGCCCAATGCAATAATGTACACTAATGTGCACAGAACACTTTATGAACTAGCACACATTGTAGCTCACAGATGCTTCTCAAACTCATGGATAATCAAAACTGGGGCTTATGCAAGGTAAACTGGTGAAAAGAAAATTCAGTGTGGATACTCAAATTTCTGTAAAGTACTGAAAATTCATGTGTATCATGGGATACCTGTAGTGTCTTATGACTTTCGGTCCCATTTCTCTCATAGAACCTGGACATTAAATGCCACATGCCATTGCAGGTCATCCCACAAATGTTCAATTCCAGAGAGCAGCGTTAGTTACATTCTCATCTAAGTTGAAAGTTATTGTTACATAAGTTGTACGTTTTATGTTGTATGAGGATAGGATTGTCTTGCTGGAATGCTGCTTCATTAAGATTGAACTTGATGAAGAGACTTGTTCAACAGAGGTAGTGAATAGAGACTCCAGATCATGGCCTAACATTTACAGATTGTGTTTAGCTGAAATAATAATTAATAATAATTGCTTACACTTATATAGCGCTGTTCTGGACACTCCCCTCCACCACCACCAATGTGCAGCATCCACCAAGACATCCAAATGTCTTGACAGGTTATAAAGTGCTGGCTGTGACTACTCCATATGGTGAGAAACAGTGTTCTGACTTAGTCCACCCTCCAACATACCAATGACACTCTCTTTATAAGGAGGGCATATTGGTTCCTTTTGTGTTTCATATTTTTTTTGCCATACTTGACATTCAACAGGTCAAAACTTCATCATCTGAATCCAATCAAATCTCTGACTGATAAGGTGATTTAGTGGTGTTTTTTGCAAGAAAGAAAGGTCAGTCATGAATGATCAATTAATTAAATTTAAGTAAAAAACATTTCATTAATGTCCAAATCTACATTTCTTCTGAAAAATACATGAACATAGTGATGCTCAGCATATGTACAGTATGTACAATATGGTGAAAGGATTCTCCAGTCCAGTATATTATATATATTACTATTATCATTATAACATTGGAAAGAAAAGATCTTGAAGGCTATTTCATTTTAAATTTACCTTGGGAATAAAAGGGGATGAGATAACAATTTCAGTTCTGCTTTGCAGTGTTGACCCCTTTTAACAGGTTAAGATAGCTGTGACAAAAATGAGAGTTGATTGGTGAAGCAGTTCAATAATTTGCTCATTCTATATGAAGACACAGGAGCCAATTCACTGTTAATGTTTCAGCCACTCAATTGTGTTCTCGTGTAAATCTGTTTCAGGTGTCATTAAATTATTTAAAGGGACCTATAATACCTGTAAACATTTTTAAGACATTACATCTACACAGTGGTTAAAAGAGCTAGTATGAGTATAATAGGCTAAGTCAATATTTAGTCACTTACTAGTTCTTTAAGATTAATATGTATATCCTTTTTATACTATAAATTAAATGACTGATTCTGTTCAATTCTGTTCAATTAGGAATTAATGATGTGTAAGACCTCCAATCATTTGACTGTAAATGAATCAATTTATCTTGTTTGTGTAAATACAAAGAAAGATGGCCATTTGGTTCATGTTCAGCTCATCTGAACATGTCATCCATACCAGCTTCAAACACAGATCATTATAATTATCATGACCATAAGGCTTTTAGACAAGCATTCTGCAATGTATGAATCTTAAAATAAATGTATTCTTAATAGTTTACAACAATTTTAGTAATAGTAAAACTGCACATTGTGATTGACGTCACACTTTACAAAGCATGTCTGTTTTAAAAACCTGTTTTCTCCTGTTATCAGTAGATGAAGAAGATGAGATGTTATTGTTATAATTCATTCTGAAATTTTAATTAAAATAAAGGGAGAAGAATAGTACTTTTCTTAACAAAGTTTTGAGAACATATGGAGAATGGCTCAAAAGTAAAGGCCATTGTTGAGACTTTACATATTTTCCTGTATCTTACAATTTAATTAAATCACCAAAATATTGTAACCATGTATAATGTTCAATATTAGCCATGCATACATGCATATTTGTGTTACATTTAAATAAAATTGTTTTAAGCTTGTAATTCATATGCTATTCCAGGACATTCAGTATGTTTTCTTCTATGTTCAAGTACATTCTGCAAGTATACATTCAAATAAAGTCTGACATACAATAAGTCAGGTGAAACTACACGACTGCTGTAGATAAGGTTTAAGATCTATAGGAGTGGTTGTTCAGATTGGTGTAACAAAGCAGATGGCCCTGGAGTGCTTTAATGAGGCCAGCATTGGCCTCAATGGTGTGAAGTCAGACTAACCACAGTATATACAGTAAGGCGTTAGTAAGTAAATGGTCCTGGTCAACTAAAGGAAGACTACATCAATAATAATGTTGTGCATATGTGTTGTTAATGCATTTCTCCGTGTATGTGGAGTATCTCATTACCACCCTGTGGAGTCTTAACCTCCACTCTGACACTCCAGATCCAGTTGCCCTGTTACAATTGGATTATTCAATCTTTCAGGTATTCTTACTCATAAAAATCATTTGAGGTAACATTGGGCAAAAACGTCTTGTCCTTCACCACGTATATTAGGGAACTCCAGTGTCAAATATTTTGTGTAGAAACCTCCTGGTGCATGATGTGATGGTTTTGAATGTGATGACACTCACGCTCACAAGAGAGTTCCTATTGCAATAATGATTTGTCACACAAAACACTTTTACATTCATATTATATGATGCCATCTTGTTATGTTGTGTATTGAAGGCATGTCACATTCCTTTCTTGACTCCAGGAAGAAAAAAATTGAATTTCCTGCATAACAGTTTTAAATACTTGCAACGGTGAGATGAATACCACAATCCTTCTGTGTAATCTTCAAGTAAAAGAATGTGTTACTTCTAATGGGACTTCTCTACAGTCCTCACAAAACATAATCCTCAAATCTGAAGTTTGCTCTTATAGTAACATATTTAACCTGGGAACCTTTAAGCAATTAACCTTGCATTGACATGTACCGAGAAAGGATTAAAGCTGAAATTAGAATATTTAGCTAATTAATCATCACAAGATAAAGAAAAGGTATTCATTTCCTATCCGTTATTTTTTTAATTTCAGAATTAATATCCAATTACATAAACATCCCCCTGCTCTTAATGCAGATTTTGAAATTGCAGATTATTAATTGTACAGTACAACCAGCCAAAGACATTAATCATAATGCTTCAGTAGTGTATTTCAGGATAGACATAAAGCCTGCTAAAAAAAATAGAAAAAAACATGGAAAACCAAGAAACATGTAAATAAATTATTTGATTTATGGGTGAGTGGTGAACACATTAGAATAGAGTTTATTTTCCAAAGTGGTCACCTGATTTTGTGCACAGGCATGCACCTTTTTAAATACATGACTGACTTTGTTAAGGCCTTAATAATAGTAGATTGATGCATCAAGAGAGATAATAGCACAGTTCAAAATTGACCCTGTATATTTGTTATGATCATTTATTTTTACCTATGTCCAAAGTCTTTGATTTAGTGACATTTTGGTGCTCCAGACTAGCAATGACAGAAGTATTCAGGTCATCAGCTAATAAATCTTCATTAAGTATCCATCCAACTTTCATGTCCTTGTGATTGCAGGGAGTGAGACAGAGATTCACTGACACATCCTGAGACTGTCACGTGAGCGGGTTCGGACTCCCATGGAGTGCGTTTTTAAAGACCCTGTGTGGATGGTAAAATACGTAAAAGACGACGGAGGAAGGTACGACGGGGTTAGGATGGGTTGACAAGACAGGGGGCGGTGACTGTAGTGAGCAGGTGCACAGGGGAAATGCGGAAGCAACCAAGTCCAAGGAAGTCCAAAAAGGGAAGTCCGGGTGCAGTCCATAATCCAAGGGCTCGGAGATCCATCCAAGACAAACAGTTAAAAACAGGAACCAGGTCGGAACTGGCATGGGAACAGGTACAGAAACTAAAAACATAATGGGACCTGGAGCTCTGAATCCCAGACCCAGGGGGTCAGGATGTCGGCGAATAAGACCTGCCTTCGAGCTACCTGGAAAATAGACAAGCCTTGTGGCATCCATCTTCCAGAACTGAGCCCGGAACTGCAGAGACGCTAGGCTTTTAACCAAAAACCAGACGAGATGCACCAGGAAAAAATAATAACTAATCATAACAGAAAGGGGTAGGAGAGACCTCTAGAGGAGGGATGTGGAACGTAACAGAGACCATACAAAAGACCATATACAGTACTTACAGTAAGTAACAAGGTACCACACTACCCAGTAAATGTTACAATTGATCATTAGTGGAAATATTGGAAAGGAAGTCTAAGTAGTGGCAGCATAGTGATGCAGTGATCAGAATTACTGCATTGTAGTGCTTGGGCCCTGGGTTCAAATTGCACTTGAGGCGCTATCTGCATGGAGATTTGATGTTCATGTCACCATGTGATTGGGGATTGTTTCCTCCAGATGCCCTGGATTCCTCCCACAGTGTGAGTGCGTGCTAGTTTGTGTCTGAGTGTGCCCTGCAATGGACTGTCGCTCCAGCCAGAGGGTATTCTGCTTTGCACCTGTTGCTTACCAGAAAAATCTCTAGCTTCCCCTCAACCATGTACTGAATAAAGCAGTTTGAAAATGGTTGGAAAGAAGGGGGAAGCTGAAAACTTCTTTCTGAAGTGGTTCTTAACCAGTGTCAGTGGTTCTCCGACCACTATGTCTTTTAGCTTTTGCTCCATCCATGGAACTACCTGTTAATGACAGGCAATTTTCTATTTTTGACATTTTCTATCTGCCTTAGAACATTTTTGTCATATCCGCTGCTAATAGGAATCCTCCACACAAACGGTCTCTCCCCAATCAAATACCAGCTGGAGGCAATCCCCTCAAACGTTGCTGACCTAACCCTTCTTCCAATCAGAGCAGATCACTTGCTAACACACTTCCCTCCCTCCACTTCCAAACCTACTTAAGCCTTCTCTATTTCACTAAACATTGCTCAGAATTGTTAGCTTCTTCGGAACTTCTTGCCTCGCTTGGATAAACCTTTGAATCTTGCTTTTGGATATTTGAACCTGGAACTCACCTTCGACCTTGGTCTCATTTAGTGCTTTGGATTTGTCTGCCTTTCTCCTTTTGGATAACCTTTGGTATCAAACCAGAATTCACTCTCGACAACGTCTCTGCCTAATTTGTAATTGGTATCAACCCTGTGTCAGTTCCTGTGTTTCAGAATGAGGGAGCTCTCCTGTGTCCCTTTATCACAAAATGGCTGCCTATTTTTGTCAGAAAAAAGAGAGCAGTTTGAGAAGAGATTGCATAGAAACTACTAGAAATAATACACACTAGAATATTTTTAAACAAAAACCTTTGTGCATAAAAAAGTCTAAGAAGCAAGCAGATCAATTATATGCATCAATCAGGACAGGTGATTAAGGGAACAGATACAGCAGTCCCAGAGGATCAGGGCTGAGAATCACTGGTAGATGGAAACTGACCAAGTTCGGTCAAATACAGTACACTATTGTGGTATACTGTAGATACCCTGTGTCTAGAACCACTTTAAGTACCTGAATCTGTGAACAGATTGGTCCACCTTCATAGGTAAATGTTAAGCACTTTTAATTGTTATTTTTATATCACTGTAATCCTGAAAATTAATGACATTTCCACTATTTCCTAAGATTCAATTAAGAGATATGATTTAAAGACATGCATATAATTAATAGGATGGAAATTGTCTGACATTTTCATTTTCTCTTTGATAGAAACATTGTGATTGTGAATAACACATTGTTTGTAAGAGGTTACCTGTCATTAACTGTGGTGCTATCAGAACCTGATTCAAGGAACTGGTAACACTTTAATGTAAATTGGCCTTTAAATGTACACAATATTTTCGTAGTTATTACTTCTTGTATTTTTATTGTAGTGAATTAAGGTGGGCTGGCATGGTGGTACAGTGGTTAGCATTGCTGGGGCTCAAGTCCTGAGGGGCTATCTGTGTGGAATTTATATATTCTTCCCCAAGTTTCCAACAGATGCTTTGGTTTCTTCCCACATTGCAAAGAAATGCTAGTAGGTTAATTGGCTTCCATAAAAATGAGTGCTGGTTTGTTGGACTAGTGTTCTGCCTTGTTTCAAATGCTTCCTGGGGTAGGCTCTGGGCCTTCATAAACAGTAACTAAATGTGAGTGAATCAAGCTGATAAATTAATAATAATTTATATTATATACTCCTCTAGGTTGCTAAACTACATTCTAACATTTGGTTACAATAATTCGTTTCATTTTAACAGAACACAAGAAAGTTTACAAACCAAAGGAGACCATTTGGTCCATCTAGCAAATTAAATAGTACTTAATTGATTCAAGGATCTCATCCAGTCGTCCAGGTGACTGGCTTCAATAAAATGGCTGGGTAACTTGTTCCACACTCCCACAACACTACAGTCCTTTTCGTAAAGCTTAAATGACTTGTCCATGATAGTTGAGCTCAGATGCCAAATGTCATAAATGGTGGGTGTAAATAAGGATTTTGTTGAGTTAGAAATCGAGCAACCAAATATATCAATATTTACTGTAGATTATGTATGAGTACTTAGACTGAGCCTTGTAAAGAATTATATTTAATCACTCTCATTGACAAAGAGATTCCTTTAGCATCTGAATGACACATAAAGTTTGAAATAGGGAAGCTAATTATATTAATTAAAAGGCCCTTCATAGAACAAAGTTGCTGTCTACACACTACACACATAAACTTTGAGGTACCTGTTTTACCTATACCAAATAAATGCATCAAAATACAAAAAAAGACATTTCTCTTGCCCTTGAGGATACCACAAAGGTTAAAGAGTTACACAAATATAAGAACCCAGCCCTTTTAACGATGATCTCTCCAGATTTCAATTACATGGTTTCAAGTTTTGGTTTCAATTAAAGTTTCTGTCTTTCAAACAAAAGGCCCAAGTTCTGGATATATGGTATACACACAAAGTTATTTAGTAATGAGTTATTTCATAATGAGTAATGATTATTTTTTTATAAGGGACAAATGCTCACATTTGACACAAGCAATAGATCCTCATATCAGAATCCAGATAATTATCAGTATAACTGCTTAATTATTCAGCTTTAATATACTGTGATAGACTACACCCTTGGCAATAGTGACACAAACTCATAGTACACACAAACTCATAATGACTAGGCACTTGAAGATTCAGAAGACTTTATCATAGCATTCTTCTTCTACAAACATGCCATCTACTGTATATGCCAAACACGCTACTAATGAAAAAACATGCATTTTAACTCCTGTGAACCTATTTACAGATCACAGGAGCACTCTGGCAGCCTCTAGTGGCAAGCCTCTAGGCAGTCTAAGCACAGGAGTCCCTTCCTAGGCCAATGTGTCATTCAAAACAAAATGGATTTCATACTTGTATGAAAAAATTGTGGTTATGAAACAAATGAAACAACAGCTGGTCTTCTGCTTTCTCTTAACTTGGCATCAGGACTACCATCATGACATCAATGAGTTCTTTTATCTACACCAAGGATTGTATCCTAGATAACCTGAATTCCCTGGTGAGGTGCCTCTAACTGAAACTATGGGTAAATACTGGGTTACAAAAACAGGAACAGAATGATTTTCAAGGCCTTTTCTTGAAAGTAAAATGTCTCCTGCTCCAACTGGAAATGTTTGATCAGCAAGAACTATTTTCAAGTGTCTGTTCTGATTAATTTCAAACACTGTTTCCAATATGGAACACACATAATTTATCGCTTTCTTGTTTACTGTTTTACCACCTTAGAACACCAGTAGTTTTATGTGTCTTTTGTTTGAATAGACATAAGGATCAGACATGAAAAAGGGTCAATTTATGTGTATCAACCTGGCAAACTGCTGTTTGCAGTGATTTGGACAATGTTATCCATTGAGGGAGAAATATTTCACTTCTTCACACACTACAGAGTACAATTTGTAAATCGTGTTTATTATTGAAAAAGCATTCTCTCACACACAGAGACCTCATTATTTATCTTGATATGCTGCAGCAGGTTCGGTAGAATGAGAAGAAATACTTTTTGTGTGCCCTTCAGATTTCTTGCTGGGGACTTTGCAGGCAGCAAAATGTCTAATGATTCCTTTTGAAAGATGAATTTGTGATAGATTTTGACTACTGTCTTGTATTTTGCTTGTTCAGGGAACATTGTTGAAACATGAAAGAACTGCAGTTAATTTTGCTGATGACTGTCAGTGGAAAAAAATAAGAATCAATCACTTTGTACACATACAGCTTTCTTTTGCATCTGTTTAGATTGCCCATAAATGCATATTGCTCTGACTTTCTTTAAATGCACCAGGCTGCAATCCCTGGGCCTCCAAAGTACTCCTAATGCTGGTGACAGAGTGAAAATGTTACAGACGTGTATGAAACCTCTTTTGCAATAACTTGGCTGTGCACAGCACGTAGCATCTGTTCCCAGGCATCCTCATCACTCTTTTCATAATTAGCTAAAGGTGTTATTGTGGAAAAAATAGCTACTCTCAGAAGAAAGACCCAGGGAGGCCCCAGCTGTTATGAAAGGGGTATAGTAGATGAAGATCTAGTAAGAAGATTTGGAGAATAGGTGAACTTCAAAAAGAATAAACTGGTCAAAGATCAAAATCTTCTCCTTTTGTAGAGACTCTACAGTCATCATGTAAATTGCAATGGCTTCTCTACTCTTTTCTCTAAATTGTCATATATGTGTTTTTATATCAATTTGAATTCAATCCTTCGTGTCAACCTGTTTTCATGTTTACCTAAGGAATATATCTACAGGTTCAAATATATGCTTAAGTGGCCAGCATAAAATCCCAGACTTTAGCTAGCTCTGCTCTAATTAGGTAATTTGTAAACCAATTTTTTTAACAAAATGACTTAATCAATGCCAAAACATCATGTAGATTTAATGATAGAAAAAATTCACATACAGTACATTCGATTTGCTCATTATGCAATAATTTCAAGTGACTTGTTTCTATAGGTACAGTATTTCACACAAGATTGCAGACTTTATTTCTTCTGTGTATGATGTTCGTTTCAAAGAGATAATGTTAAACCTATCGCAGGACTTTACAAAGCAGGCTAAGAATCAAAGATTTCTTTAGTACTTTTTTGAAACCCAAGCACACGGGAAAGAAAAGGCAATTAAGCTAATGCAAGTTGGGTGTCATAAGGTTGTAGATATTTCAAGAGCTGAGCAATTTACCGTCTGGAAAAGGAGGGGAGCTCTTGCATAAAATGTTCCCCAGTTCAGATTTATTACGCTTTTAGTTGTGCTATATGTGATACAATTAGCAGGAGGTGCCAATAAGGCTTTCTCTCAAGGACATGGTCATCTCGTGCCATCTGTTATTAATTGCATTGTCCTTTATGCAGCAAGCTAGAGGGGAAAAAGTTATGTTAAAGCTGTAAGACACATGGCAGCACAACTACAGACCATGGAGCTTAAAATTTAAAATGAAATGATAGGTGATAAAAAAATTTAATAGATACACATCCATCTTCAAATGATTTTCTCTTCCTCTCTAAATAGAATGAAGTGGCATAAATTCAACGATGAATGCTGAGGTAGTTTATTTGTTTCTATACCGAAAGGCATTATAAACAGAACAACTGCTATAGGTTTCATTGTATTTGTAACTGCATAAAGTCTGTAGAGATATTTATCCTCCATTTCAGTCCTCTATCAATGTATGTATCAGCTGAAAGACAATTTTGAATATAGCACTATCGCAGTCAATTTTTGTTTAGGATTTTAAATGATTAATTTGAGAATCTCTTACTCTTTACCTTATATCATATATCATCAGAACATTGCTCTTAAAGATTTGTAGAAGCTGTTTAAGTCACCCTTTTAATTTCATATGTATAATAACTAAACATTTCCTTATAAAATCCTCCTTAGATCTCTGTATTCCTGAGTTTGTACCTTATTAAAACAAAGAGTAGCCTCACTTTATGCGATTTATTCAGCAGAATTGTCAGCAAAGTATTCATTTCAAAATCTGGCTTTAACATTTGGATTGTACATATGTATATTTGTGCTTACTGAATTGCTTTTGCTTGTGTATGGTCTTCCCCATTAAATAGTAAACAGGGGCAAACTGCAGAGGGCAGCAATGACACACAAAGGGTAAAAACGTGCAAAACCGACCACATTTTACTGGAAAAGTTGTAAAAGCAATTTACAGTCAGATATTGGTCAATTGTAATTGTAATCTAGTCTTATTATGCTTCAACATGCATGCAGTCATTTGAAAAGAAGCATTGCTCTTTTGATAGAAAGTCTAACAAGGAAAAGAGAAGAAAGTTGAAAAGAAAAAGTGGACTAGACAGAAAATATGGAAGACAAACGTGCTCTGGGGCATGGGGTTTAATTCTGACCCTAAGGTGCTTAGTTTATGGGGTTTGTCCGTTCTCCCTAAGTTTTGGTGGAGTTCTTCTGGGTGCTCTGGTTTCTCATCACAGTCCAAAGACATACTGGTACTGTAGGTTAATTAATTTCTGGGAAAATTGGCCCTGGTGTGAGTGTGTGCATATCTGTGTCTGTTTTCTTAAGCTTGTTGCCTGTTTTATTTCTTTGTTACCTCAGTGGACCAGAGAATAATGGAAATGATTGTCCTATGAGTAAACTACTCTGTATTGTAGGTGTCCAATTGTTAAATTTTAGATTATGCTTATAAGGTAAGCTGGTGTCAGCATTTAGCTCCCTTCTTTATATTTTGCCTTTAATATGGAAACTATTTTCAGTGAAGATACATTTAGATTAAATTTTGTCTTGATTAGCTCTGAAAGTTCTCAGTGATCAATGCATGTGGTATCCTATTGAAGCCTAACACATTTAATTGTTGAAAGTCACATGGCTATTTTTGGACGTTACACTCACTCTTGACAAATTCTGCCTTGCTTTGATTCATAGTGGATTACAGGCTCAAATTAATAAAAAAGTTAATAAAAAAGACATACCTAACATTTTTCATTTAACATAAAATAGTACCTTGAGCACTCCCCACCTATCCAGAATGCTGTCAATGTATTTGTGCCACTTGAACCTATAAGGAGGTCTATCAATTTATAATCTACCTCTAGTTCCATGGCTTTACATCACTTCTCTGAGTGTCAGTGCAAGATCGAAGCTAATCATAGCTATTATCTGGGGGTGGAGCACATTCTGTATTTTTTTCAGTGAGTACAAAGTGCAACCAGCTGGAGAGACTGCAATTTGTGCAATGTTGTCTGAATGCCTTAGCATCTTCCCTCTAATGCCGGAAAGTAGATTTTGTCTCCCCTTTGCTTTGTATCCTTGCAACTATTCTCACTCTTTCTCGTACCTGAACAAGATTAACAGCCAAAACATTCCATTTTTTTCTAGCTTCCTACTTTTTTATAGCATTAAATCAACCTCTAATTGTTCATCATCTTCACTCTAATAAATGCCTGGTAGGCCATAATTCCACTATGCTGAGGAAAGCTTTAAGTATATTCTGTGCCCCTGTTGCATTCCACCTACGATTGCATCTGACTTCTTGACCATTACTACACTCCATCAAAGCCATCAGGATTGAAATTGCAACGTCCAAAATCTTCATCTTCTCATAGCTTTGATTCATCTTTGTTGCACTGCCATGGGAGCCTGAGGGCTTGAGGAAATACAGTATCAGTACCTTCTCAATTAAATCTACTGGATGGAGAGTAAATATGTACCCCAAAAAGGAATAGGTGATCCTCATCAGATGAGCATCAAATGTCATGCTTTACATTTACCAAGAGATTCCAATTCTGTCTTGTCTGACAGCAGCTTTTTTTTCTAAATTCTATGCAGGATTTGAGATGGGTCTACTGCTCTGCCATACAAGCTTGCCTTTTGGAGTGACTGGGAAATTGTCGATAACTGAACTCCGCAGCTTTTTCAAAGTTACCATTGGTCTCATGGTAACATCATAATATACAGTATATAACTCCTATAATTTGTTCATACCCTTCTCTTGATCTGTGGTTTTCTACAATTTCATCCCATAGCTGTTTTAAAGGTTCCTTGGTCTTCATAGCTGAATCTGTACTTGAAGTTCACTACCTGACTGAGGGATCATACAGAGACAGTATTCTGAAGTAATGTTAACCAGTATTATTGCACATAGGTCAACTATTCAACTAATTTTGTAACTTGCCAAAGAAATTCTGTGCAGCTGAACTAATTTATTATTGAAAAAGGGTTGAGTACAATCAACATGCAATCAACATGTTTCAGGTGAATCCAATGCAAAACAATTTTTGAGTCTGTGAAAACAAAAGTACTCAATAACAATGCAATTGATTGATAATATTATTCACTTCCCTTCTCTGAGACAAGAATTTGACTTTGATTATAAATTGAGACCTATTCATTTTATCCATCAGTATTTTCCCTTTGCCAGCAGAACATTTTTACTGCAGTAATTAGCTAAGTGAGTTTAATGATATGCAGGTACTGAAAAAGTGCACTGTTCTTAAAGACCCAATCTTCAACATTCACTTTTCAATTTTAAATGTACAGTTACACTAAGGATCCATTTTCTCATTACCTACAGTATATAGGTGAAAACCCTAACCCTAACACCCATGTTTTCTCTGTAAAGACTGAACATGATCTAACTGATAATTCACCAAGTAGTTTAGAAAATAAAGTAGAAAACATACAGTACAAACATATGAGGAAAAAGTAGTGGTTTGCTCCTAAAATGGTTCAGAAAGAAGAGAAGTGTCATTGCAAGCGTTTTAAAATTATTGTACATGATTGTAGGATTATGTTATAGGCATACAGTACCTTACTATCAGATAACAGGCTTTAATAGTCCTCTTCATGAAAACACTGAGGATGTTGTGATAAAGAGGACAGTTTGAGAATTTCAGTTTAAATTTTCCTTCTTGCAGCTTGACAAGCTTAACAATATGTAAAATTATGTACAAGAGCTGACTTTGATATAGTGTGTAATTGCTTTAACCCAGTATGTTAGTAAAGCAACTAAAATAAATGCACATCTAGATCCAATTGTCTTTACTAAAAGGGATAGAAACCTAAATAAAAAGGTTTGGAAGCCATTGGGATAAAGAATTTGTAACATGGGCAAATTTAAAGCATCTAAACCAGCTCTATCAAAAACTAAATAATTTCATTTAGAAAAGCTCAACCAAATGCTGTATGAATGGCTGACTGTGCGCTCTGACCCCAAGCTTCTCTTCCTGTCTGTGTGTCTCATGGAGAGCAAGTTGGGGTATGCGAAAAGACAAATTCCTAATACAAGAAATTGTATATGGCCAATAAAGTGATCTTCTCTTATATACAAATGAGATTCTAACACTAACTTGATATACAGTTTGGGCACATAATAAAGATGAATAATTTTACACCTTACAATAAGGGATTACTAAGCCTTACACTCCATGTATATTTAAAATCTCTAACACAGCTCTCTTAGAATACTAACAAGCAGGCCCAAATTTAGACAAAACAAACAAATGTGTACTGTTATAACAATAATGTATCACAGTTATATTACACTCAGATATTTGCAATTTTCCTACTTACTTTAGACACAGAAAAATACAGAATTCTGCATCTGTAATCTAAATACCACAACAACTTAATGGACCAAAGAGAGAACCCCTGTTCTAATACAAATTGATCTTACCCAGGACTAAAACTCCCTCTCTAAAACATGAATACTCACAACTGAATTTCCCTTTTCTAACAATCACTAAAATAGGAGAGATTATTTTAGCCTGTGGATTTTACAAAATACAGTAGAAAATCAGGATTTCTAAAATAAATAAGACAGCAATCTCACTTTTAATAATGCTGTCTGAAAGGTAGAGTATTCTTAATATTGTGTTCAGATTACCAAAATGGAATCTGATTCACAATCTGATTTGGAAGAGGAGTTTTCCCATAGTTTTGGAGGAAGAGGAGGATGATAAATGATGAAAATGATAATGATTTTGCTCCTTTCATTTCTTCTTCTCTTCTCTCTTTCTTCATATCTCTCTTCTTTATCTCAGTCCCTGTGTTTATGCCATGGTCCTTTCCTATGGAGAGTAGCTTTATGACTTTGTAAAGAACCACCTTGTTACTGTTGAATGTTCATTGTTTATTTACACTCCATCCCAAAGGTGGCTACATAAAGTGACCACAGCCATACAAAACCTACAGTATGTTTCCATACCTTCTGAGCAAGGTAATCCGACTGGAAAGTGTCAATTATTATTATCAAATCTGAAGCTCATGCACGCTCAGTAACAAAAACATCTTCTAGATTTGTTTAAATGAGACATAATAATTATGCATTCAATAATAAATAATCCATTAAATAAGTCCCGTAAATAAATCACCCCTTAAACGTGAGACACAGAGCAAAATAAAGAGGGTAAGTGTCTGGGTTAAGATTAGCAGTGTGTTAAGTCCTGCAGGGTTCTGTGTTAAGATCACTGCACTTCCTGGTATTTTACACGATATTGATCAGGTTGTCAGCAATAATTTAGTCAAATGTAAAAAAAATGCAAAACTTGGATTAATGACCGGCAATCATGGTATTTAGATGTCAATATAGAAAGACACAATATAATTTGGGGTAGGGAGGGTGGAAAGCTGGCAATTGATTCATGTTCTATTTACAACTACATTCTAGTTAATACACCTTAGGTTCTATACAGTATATATAGGCAGGAAAATGTAGGACAATTATACCACAGGAGGTGAAGAATTCAGAAATGCAGAAAATACACAGAGGAAAAAGCAGTTTGGGTTTGAAAAGATTCAGTAGTCTCATTGTCTAGTCAATGCAAGGAAGTAAAATGGCAAACATAATCCTTGGTGATGGTATTTACAGTAGTTACAGGTGATGTTCATGATTTCTTAATGTCACTCACAATATAGCACAGTGATGAGTATTGGTGAGTTGATCATCTTTTTTATATTTTTATAGTTAACTAAAAAGCTCTGATCAGAACTAAGCTTTCATTGCATGCAATGTCATCGCTCCTCCAAAGCCACAATTATTTTGTTCAAGAACTCTGTTCTATGCAAATCATCGTCCTCTGTCATTGACTCAAGTTAAAAAAAGCTGATTAAACCTGGATTAATGAGAGTATCCATCTTCTCTGACCAATTTTATTTCCATTTGCAGCCCATTTTTTCCATGCAAGTCAATGTGGATGAGTAAGGATTTGGTCATGATAAGGCCTAAAGCCTTATATACAGTAATTTGCCAGATAGCTGTGAACTATTCCACCACAAATTAGCTTTCAAATTATGATGAATGCAGCACTGATGTTACACATGATTATTCAAGTCCTGTCTTGTGTGCTATGGTAGCAAATTTGTTGCAAGGGTGAATATGATTTTTAATGATGGGAACACAGTTTTAAAATCACAAAATGGTTGCTGGATGGGCATTAAGTTGATTTTACCGGCTGCTGAAAAGTTCCAGCATTCACCATCCTACAGTAAGTGCTTGGTTACTTGATGAGTCCTTGCATCTAGGAAATGAACAGGGTCTTGATGTGCACAATGCACATATAGTATAGACTGTATATTAATCAGTGAATGACAGTCAAATAAATGAGTGAATCTTTTCATCACCAATCACCAGTTCAGAAACAATGCTGGAAAAGCATTTTGCCACAGATCGAAATTGTTTATGTGTGTAATTCATCCGGGGTATGAAAGCAACTTGAAAATATTGTATGGTTTCCCTTAAGAGGATGCCATTGTGCCTTTATTCTTTCTAAAATATTTAGCACATACTGCAAAAATTGTGGGATGATTTAAATCTTGTTTCTAGTGAATTCAGATATGTAAGGTAGTGAGAAAGCCACTGTCTTGGCTCACAACTCAGACCCAAAGGAGTGGTTAATTCCACACAGAACCTATCCCAATAACTCTCACTTCAACTAATCTCACTTCCTTTGAGTACTAATTACTCATTCAGACCAGCTGTGCCTTTTTCTGCAGGTTTTCCCAGTTAATAGATGACTATAATGGCTCGAGGCCACACTACTGGCTCTGGAGTTTTAAGCCAAAATGGTGGCATTCCCACAAAACTGCCTCTCCTTACATCACAAAGTATCAAGGGAATTAAGAGTTTGTTTTTATACACAACTCAATGGCTTTCTTCCTGTTTTATCAGGCTTTTAATTCCAAGGCCGATTATTGTGATGGAATGTATTTGATACTCCTTATACGGTCATGATCGGAAATAATGAATAACCGTAATTTCAAAACAGGAATGTTACCTACCTCAAAACAAGTAAAGCTTATCCACAGTGAAAGGTAGAAAGAAAAAACACGACTTACAGTATACAATGTGAGGGAGAGGGAGTAAGGTTGCAGGAATGTACTGTAAAGCGCTGGTGAACAAAAGCTTGAGTAGGTGATTATAGCAACAGAGCAGGTGAGAAAGAGTGCTCAGAAATCTGAGAGGGCAGAAATATTTCTAAATGAATAGATGAGATTTTAAAATAATTTTATTATTGATAGAAGGGAGAAGATGTGATGTAATCTATCTCCCCTAGCAGAAATAAATTAAATAATTTATAAGAGAATAGCATGATTTCTTAAATATTTCACTGTTTTATTGTGTTAATGAACAACCAGGCATGGTATAAAGTATGATATAACAGGTACAGATGCAGCCATTCAAAATGGGTGAGGTATTTCGCGGCATACCCCGGTGGGCATCATTTGACGCTCTGCCGGAAACTATCCGGCGTCACCTTGTAAAACCGCCAGGAGGAGCTTAACCTCTCATGTACAGCATTTGAGCCTTTAATTTTGAACTGTGTATTACAGCATGTTAATCATCAGTCATTAAAATGTTGGTATATTTTATGAAAGCAAGATTGCTCAGTTGGACAAAAGTACACAACCTACCTTTATCAGAAATATTTATGCATCAAAGCCTTTACTGAAGATATTACTAATAGTATTAATAATGGATGGCTTTGGACAAGCTGTATACTCAAAGTATAATTTCTTTCGCACATTTGTGCAAGCACTTGGAATCTGTCCAAGCCATACTTTGTCAGGCATTTTGTTTTACTTCAACGGGCATACAAACTTCCTTGCTTTTAACAGGGCGTTTCATAATTTCTAACTACGAAAATGATTTAAAATGCGACACTTATCATTCAACTAGAGCTCAAAATATCACAAGGATCCTCAAGAGCACAGCAAAGAGTGTATTAAAAGACACTTGTATTTATCAACGTTTTCTTTTCCGTATACCAGATTTTATGGAACCACTTCAGAAGGGTGTCAGCCAGTCAGATTCCAGGAATCGGTACTTTAAAGGAAAAATACACACCGGTATTCCATTTCTCCCTAACGATTTTAAGCATTGTAGTATTTAACTAGCATGTGAAATAGCATGTGAAAAAGGGGTAGTTTTAAGCTTTTCTGCTAATATAATATGGAATCGCGTATCTAAAGAATTTAATAACGGTATGATTATATTCGTGTACTGCGACAGGGCTGTGTAGGGCTGTTTAGCCTCCCTGTTCATGCATGCTGTCTTGTAGCCTACTGCTCTACGTGCGTGACTAACAACGCACAGGTTGTGTGTTCAAATCCAGCTGGTGCTGGACTTCTCTTTTAACGAACATTTCTTCAACAAAATAGAATAGCGATATTATGGACAATCAATTGACTTTTATATTTCAAAATATCGCAACATGATCGATTCTAAGTCATTTTTGATAACAATGAATAGTCACCTTCGTCCCTTCTGACAGCGGTTCCTGCTTCTATTGTGTGTGTGTGTGCAACACGCAAACACGTGTTTAATTATGTGTTTTTTAATCATAATCAGGCTAATGCATTTCTACATTTTCTGTATGAACCAGCTTAGAGGTTCATACAGAAAGACAGCTTGTATTTAAATTGAGTGTAAGGTAATTTATGCTTCTAAAGTCATGGTCAGCATTTATTATTGTACTGTGCTGTAAACTTTTTCTGTGCCTAGTCACATTATTTTATAGCGTTTTTATTGCGTTATTAAATCCGGTGGCACTGTGTGTTAGTTTCCTGACTCCCATGTCACATGGTGTGTGATTGAATCCCATGGAACTATGACTTTATTTTTTAACAAACATTTCTTTGAAAAAATGAAACGTTTCCCTTGGTCAGAGATTAAATAAAACCTCACTCGCACCAAACAAATTTATATTTCTAAATATCACAACATGATCGAATTTAAGTCTTTTTAATAACAATGAATAGTCACCTATTCGTTACAAAATATACATTTATATTGATTTGAATCGTGTTTTGATTTAAATCGTAAACGCGTGTTTAAATATATGTGTTTAAAGGCGATATACTGTATAAAAGCGTTGATTCCTATGGAGTGTGTTCCGCCGGGGATTCAAAAAAATTATTTTAAATAAGCTGATAAAGTTTAGACTAACTGTATTCTAGCCTGTATTACAACAGAACATTGGACAATGCAACGTAAATTGCAAAAATGCACTTGGAATCTGTCCAAGCCCTCCTACAAAAATTATTTAAACTGTGACACAGATCATTCATCTGTAAATAAACTTTATTTTATATAGCGTTTTAAGCGAATAGGTAATTAGATTGCTCATAAACCTAATCGCTTTTTCTACATAAACACAGCGTGATTGCTCTCTGAAAATGCTTTTCCTTTATATTTAGGCTCAGATTTCAACTATAGATCGTATTATTATAAACTTTCTTGGAAAAATGTATTTTATGTAAACCATGTTTGCTATTAATTCATTTAGGGCTAAAATACGTTCATTGTCTTCCAATCGAGTCGAGTTGACATTGGAAGCTTGCCACTCCCGGACTGTTAAACCAACGCATTAGCATGTTAAAGCGATTCTATTGAGTGAGGAGCCCAGCTACCACTTAACACTGTACTTCCTACTTTGAAAATACCTGTGAAACCGGTTTAATTCCAGCGAAAGACACCTCCCCCTCAAAAACCCAGTAAGCAGTAATGCTTTAAGTTGAAAATCGAGGTAGATTTTGAAGATGATAAAGAGGATAAACTGGGATGGGAGGAGGGTTTGGTTTTGGATAAGGGGCGGGATTATGATAATTGGAGAAATTTGCGAGAGTATAATGGTTTGATATATTTGATTTTGTATTGTGGTCGTTATCTATGTTTTTGGTTGGTATTATGTTTATATGGTTGTTTTTGTTGGTTGGTTGTTATTATGGTTATTAATAATATGATCTATAGTTGAAATCTGAGCCTAAATAAAAAGAAAAAGCAAGTGATTAGGTTTATGAGCAATCTAATTACTTATTCGTTTCAAACGCTATATAAAATAAAGTTTATTATTAATTTGCTAGACAGAGCGGTGAATATTATTATGCATAAGACAAAGATAACGAAATGTTATCGAAAGATAACGAAATGTGTACGCTGTAAGGTTTTTACTTCTTAAACTTTTAAAATACACGTTTCGAACAGACAGAAATCCTCTTCCTGGTACAGTACTGTATGTACTGTCTTTTTTCTCCAATCAGAGGGGTGTCAGATGGTGTCAGCCAATCACCATTCTGAAGCCCTACCATAATCTCTGGTATGGGGAGACCCCAGAATTCTGTCCCATAGTTTAGACAGATGATAGATACTTTTATTGATCCCGTGAGGGAAATAAAGTAAATCATTTTCATTTTAGGAATATATTTTTCATTTTAGTTATAGTGGACATAAAAACAAGAGTTCGCTGGCATTATATAATTATACGAATTACACTAATATAATTATATCTTATTAATTTCTTGAGATACGCGATTCTTTTAATACAGTCTTTGCTGTGCTCTAGAGGATCCTTGTGATATTTCGAGCTCTGGTTGAATGATAAGTGTCGCAGTTTAAATCGTTTTCGTAGTTAGAAATTATGGAACGCTCTGTTAAAAGCAAGGGAGTTTTATGTCCGTTGCAGTTCTTTTGCAACATGAATATAATTATATCGTTATTAATTTCTTGAGATACGCGATTCCATATTATATTCCCTTTTAATCAAATTCTAAAAGTATGCTTGTTGACTCCGGTATCACATTAGTTAAAGACTTCGATGCTTAAAATGTTTAGGGAGAAATGGAATACTGGTGTGTATGTTTTCTTTAAAGTACCGAGACCAGCCATATACTGTATGTTTAAGTTCCAAAATTAATATCGTTTATGGACTTCACACGCGTTGCAGTATGCTCCTATTCTTTTTATGCTCAGGCACTAAGATTTCCCTTCTGCTTTGTGTAAGGATGGTATCAAAAGCAATCTTAAGTGGTGAGAAAGCTGTGCTCAATGTATTTAAGGGACTTAAAAGTAAAAGGAGATGCTTCATATTGCTTGACTAATTTTAAAAACTAAGATATAAATGCAGACGCTCCCTCGGTGCGCTGCTCTGGTACACCGGCTCTTACACAGTGCCTGTCGGCCATAAGCGTTACAATATACATACCCAACACTGCTTGTACCCATCTGTCATGCAAATAAAACACCTTGAATTGAATTTAATTGAATTGAGGGGAGAGGGGGGGAATACTAAAGCCAATACTGGCTCAATACCCTCAAAGGGCTTTGACGTGCTAATGCGTTGGTTTAACAGTCCGGGTGTGGAAAGCTTCCAATGTCAACTCGACTCGATTGGAAGACAATGAATGTATTTGAGCCCTAAATGAATTAATAGCAAACATGGTTTACATAAAATACATTTTTCCAAGAAAGTTTATAATAATACGATCTATAGTTGAAATCTGAGCCTAAATATAAAGGAAAAGCATTTTCAGAGAGCAATCACGCTGTGTTTATGTAGAAAAAGTGATTAGGTTTATGAGCAATCTAATTACCTATTCGCTTAAAACGCTATATAAAATAAAGTTTATTTACAGATGAATGATCTGTGTCACAGTTTAAATAAAACTTTGTAGGAGGGCTTGGACAGATTCCAAGTGCATTTTTGCAATTTACGTTGCATTGTCCAATGTTCTTTTGTAATACAGGCTAGAATACAGTTAGTATATCGCCTTTAAACACATATATTTAAACAAGCATTTACGATTTAAATCAAAACGTGATTCAAATCAATATAAATGTATATTTTGTAACGCATAGGTGACTATTCATTGTTATTAAAAAGACTTAAATTCGATCATGTTGTGATATTTAGAAATATAAATTTGTTTGGTGCGAGTGAGGTTTTATTTAATTTCTGACCAAGGGAAACGTTTCATTTTTTCAAAGAAATGTTTGTTAAAAAATAAAGTCATAGTTCCATGGGATTCAATCACAGACCATGTGACATGGGAGTCAGGAAACTAACACACAGCGCCACCGGATTTAATAACACAATAAAAACACTATAAAATAATGTGACTAGGCACAGAAAAAGTTTACAGCACAGTACACTAATAAATGCTGACCATGACTTTAGAAGCATAAATTACCTTACACTCAATTTAAATACATGCTGTCTTTCTGTATGAACCTCTAAGCTAGTTCATACATAAATGTAGAAATGCATTAGCCTGATTATGATTAAAAAACACATAATTAAACACGCGTTTGCGATTTAAATCAGAACACGATTTAAATCAATATAAATGTTTATATTGTAACGCATACTGTCCAGCCTCCATTTCTCTATAAAAATTTACCCTGTTGCACACACACACACAATAGAAGCAGGAACCACTGTCAGAAGGGAAGAAGGTGACTATTCATTGTTATCAAAAATGACTTAGAATCGATCATGTTGCGATATTTTGAAATATAAAAGTCAATTGATTGTCCATAATATCGCTATTCTATTTTTTCGAAGAAATGTTTGTTAAAAGAAAAGTCCAGCACTAGCTGGATTCAAACACACAACCTGTGCGTTGTTAGTCACGCACGTAGACCAGTAGGCTACAAGACAACTCACATGAACAGGGAAGCGAAACAGCCCTACACAGCCCTGTCGCAGTACACGAATATAATCATACCATTATTAAATTCTTTAGATAGGCGATTCCATATTATATTCCCTATTAATCAAATTCTAAAAGTATGCTTGTTGACTCCGGTATCACGTTAGTTAAAGACTTCGAAGCTTAAAATGTTTAGGGAGAAATGGAATACTGGTGTGTATTTTTTTCTTTAAAGTACCAAGACCGGCTATATACTGTATGTTTATGTTCCAAAATTAATATCGTTTATGGCCTTCACACGCGTTACAGTATGCTCCTATTCTTTTTATGCTCAGCTACTAAGATTTCCCTTCAGTGGTAAAATTCAATATCTACAACGGGCACAGTAAAGACGTTTACAGTAAGTCTTTCTACGACAGACCAACGGACCACGAGTGCCCCTGTCGGTCAACCAATCACGTACCGCGTCATCTTGCGTCATGATACACGACACCGCAGCCAATTACCTGCGGTACGTGTCTGTACCGCGCACTTTGAATGGCTGCATCTGTAATGAGAAAAGAGAGACATTCTGTGGAATCTTCAAATATGATAAGAATCCTTTTGCCATCGATTGCATTGACCAGATTAATTAATTATTCATCATTCACCAAGAACATTTTTTTGTGAGTTTTCTTCAATAATCAGGTTTTATTTTTTATTGTATTTTAATTTTCACATGTATAAAGAATTGTGATTACTGTATGTATCTTTGATTTTGGTGGGTAGCTGCGTCAGCATGCGTAGGCTGCAAAGGAACAAGTGATAGGTTTATTCCATGCTGAAAAAAAGAAGAAAGAGAACACAACGTTTCGGCCGTGGAGCCTTCTTCAGGTGTGGGCATTTACTGCAAGAGATACAGTAAATAAGGTTGCTGGAGGTACAAGATGCTGTCTGGGTGATCCGGAATTGTCCTGAGGGGCCTTGAATGAGTGTGGTGGTGGCTGTGTACTTGCAGGTGATACAGCGAGCTCTTTTGCAAGGGAAAGTGCCTGGTGTGGATGGTTGCTGAGGGCGGTCAAGGGAGCTGTGGACAAGGAGGTTACGCAGATTAGGTGGTCGGCGATATGAGATGATAGGGCGATCAGAAAAGAGGGCCCCAATGGAGGGATCATCCTGTAGGATGGAAAAGTTCTGGTTAATGGTCCTGGGGATAGGAAGTGTGTTAGGGTGGTAAGGGAGCACCAAAGGAATGCGGTTGTTACGGCGGGAGTTCCTGATCGGGTTGATGGTCCGGGGGGTGTTTTTGGCTCGGGCAAGGGCCCTGTCAATCACACTGCTGGGGTATCCTCTGTTGATAAAAAATGAGTACATTTCGAGGGCTTGGTTTTCGAAGTCGATATCGTCGCTGCATAATCGTCGTAACCTAAGGAACTGTGAAAAAGGAAGAGAGTTTTTAGTGTGGTTGGGGTGAAATGAGCTGTACAGGAGGTAGCTGTGTGAATCCGTGGGTTTGTAATAAACTGAAGTGGACAGTCGGGGGTAGTTGATAGACAAGTGGATGTCTAGAAACGGAAGAGTGGTGGAAGAAATGTTAACCGTATATTTGAGGGACGGGTGGAAGTTGGTGAAATGGTGCAGGAAGAATTCAAGCTGATCGTTGGAGCATGTGGCGGCACCGACGCAGTCATCAATATATCGTTTGTAGAGGTCAGGGACATAGCCAGTGTAGGAAGCGAAGAAGCGTTCTTCTACCCAGCCGACAAAAATGTTGGCATAGCTGGGTCCCATTCTGGTGCCCATGGCAACTCCACTGACCTGTTGGTAAAAAAGATTATTGAAAGAGAATGCGTTCAGTGTGAGGACCAATTCTGCAAGGCGTACCAGGGTGTGGGTGGGTGGATCAAGCACTGTGCGTTTGTCCAGCATGTGCTTGAGGGCTGTAAGGCCGTCATTATGGGGAATGACGGTGTACAGAGATGTGATGTCCATGGTAAAAATGTGGCATTCGGTACCCTGAAATTGGAAATCATTGAAAAGTTGGAGCGCGTGGTTGGTGTCTTTGATGTATGAGGGAAGATCTTCAACCAGCGGTCTCATGAGGCTGTCGAGAAAGGCTGAGATGTAAGTAGTTGGACAGTTACATGCTGATACGATGGGGCGTCCAGGGGTGTCCGGTTTGTGGATTTTGGGGAGGAGGTAAAATTGAGATACCTGTGGGTGTTCCATGATGAGCCGGTTCGCCTCCTGTATCTTTGATTTGTTGCATTGCAAAGATTTTTGCCACTACAAATGTAAAACATTTCTGTAATGTAAGCTTGCATTAAGAAACATACTTTAATCTAAATATAGACATCTGTAATCTCACACATTCATATGAATAGCAATACAGTAAAAATTCTTCATCACCCAGATTGTTACATTAGATATAAATCCTTAGGTAACTTCAACTATAAAATATGTTAATTCAGGTGTAGGTCATAAATTGGAAATGTTTGCAGTTCACATTTTATTACACTACTCAAGACCTAAACAGAAAGTCTAGGAACACTACAGTAGGTACAGGACAATCTGAGCTGTTTGCCTAACTGTGCCAAGAGCAGGAAAATTGAAATGATCAAAGGGGATTTTCTGGTGATTCACTTCATGGTACAGTACTGTAAATCACTACAGCATTCTAGAAAACTGTAAAGCCACCAGCCATATGAGTTGGCTGGTAACTCACAACTAGCCACTCACTGAAGTTACACAGGTGTGAGGGGGGCTAGTAGGAGGCGCTCACACTGCGATCCATGTGGGTCCTAATTTCCAAGTATAGTGAGTCTCTTTATACACTGTACAGTAGTATCTGTGGTAATTTAAAGAATCCCAGAGCATTTCACGAAAAGAGTAGGGGTGTTACTCCGGTGTCCTGGCCAAATTTCCCATTGGCCTTTAGCAATCATGGCCTCCTAATAATCCCCATCTATGCATTGGCTTCATCACTCTGCTCTCCTCCCCACTGATGATGTGTGGTGAGCATACTGGAGCCTTATGGCATTAGTATTATTAAAACAGCATAAAAAGATGGGGAAGAAAAAAGGGAAGGAAGGCAGAGAAATAAAAGAGATGGAACACTCATCAACATCCTCGTCGTTCTGAGCAACTGTGGAGACCAGCTTCTGGCTAAGCAATTTGAATCTTGTTACAGAGTTCATGCTGTCCTATTTATTTTAGGAAATTCTGATACTGTTTCTTGTGGAATTCTCAGAGTAAAAGCATTCTGTCTTTGTTTAGTGATGTAACAATAAGGAGATACATTCCCAATCACTTTTGTGCATCTATGATGTAGGAAAAGCTATTTAGCCTGAGTAATATTCTTTTATTTAGGAAAATATAATTTTATATAGAATATAGGAAAGCAACTTATCTCTGAAACAATGAAAATGAAAAACATAAACATAAATCATGTACTGACTGAGATTTTCAGACAATTGCAAAGCAAGTCCACTTAAAACGTAAACTATCTTTGAGTATTTTTTTGAGTATCAACCCCCATAAAATTACAAAATGCTTTTTAGATATTTAAATGCTTCTCATAATAATGCATTTTACATAGTAAAAATACCAGGTTCTTTAACACAAAAAAACAATAAATAACAATTTCAACCATATATTTATGAATATGTAATGTACACTCTAAATACATAGTAAACCCTTATAAGAGTAAAGAAATAAGTAATAGGTTTATTCTATGCTAAAAAGACAAGAGAGAAAGCACAACATTTCGGCTATGGAGCCTTCTTCAGGTGTGAATCCCACTAAAATTGAAGAAAACATTGATTGTGAAATAACAATGTTGTTACATGCAGCTCTGAAGGAAAAGTATTTTTTAACAACATATGCTTCTTGTTCACACAACTGGGAAATTAAATGTGACCTCCAAATCCAAAACTGATTTAGATTCTGAAAGCCACATAAATTGCCAATGTAATGTTGTGTTAGGAAAAATAATGTAGGCTGGAGGAGGGGGCAGGGGTGGAGGGGACTCAATGTATTGCGTAGGGGCCCAACAAGAGATATTCCTCCCTGGAATGTGAAAAACTGCAAAGCCATTCAAAGTGAAACACTAATAATGTATCCTGCCTTTTCTTTGTAAAGTGAAAACATCCCTTCCTTCCTAGAAAATCATTCCCTGTTTCTATTTCACTGGGAAGGGCCTGGTGCCACTACTGAAGAAGAGAAAAATAAACTAATGCATAATAGTGCAGACAAAGACTGTGAGACACTGGAAAAGCAAAGGAACTAAAATACCAACGGCACGTACAGTAAAAAGCCAGTTCAAACTCAAGTGTCTTGATACAAGTGAAGAAAGATGTGAAGACGGGGGTTTGAATTTAATCCTTTCTGTAGGGGGTTTAGACTTCTAAGTCACAAGCTGGGGTTTATGGCAGGAAAGGGGGTTAACTGATAAGGATTGCAGATGCAAGCTAGGAACCCCCCTGGGTATAATTTTAAACTGACCATTTGTCCAGAACATCGTAAACTGGCCAAATACCATGAACCCCCCTCTTTACCATCAGACCGAGTGACGTCAGAAACGGAGAAGAAGACACTATATAACCCAAAAGTTTGTAACAGTACGACGAACAATACTTCGGTTTTGTTGTTTCTTGCGGGAAACAAGACTTCGGCTTTATTGTTCCTTGCATGCAATAAACTCATCTGTTTTACTTCATCTCGGGATCAAGAACCTTATTTCTTCTGTTACAACACAAGCTTGTCTAAGATGTTCATCGATATATTTCTGAAGTTTTGGATTTAAAGAATTAAAGATGAAGTTACCAATCACATGAATCTCCCCCCCAAAAAACAAAATTGAATTCTGGCTTTATTATTATACTTGCATTCCATTACAGGTATGAGAAAAGTGGATTGGCAAAAATTTAAATTTAGAAAGCATCTCCATTGTTCTTCATTTTAAAGAAAACTTATTTGATCTCAATCCAGTAGCTACTTTTGTGCAGTACTGCTGTGGCGTATTAGACATCCACAGAGCAAGAAAATCACTTATTGTAAATTGAATGACTAGCTGTCTTGGTACAGTATATTGGCTACATTTTCCTTAAACCCTTTTATAAAATCCCTTGTCATATGGAACAGTAAGCCCTTTAAGAGATCCTGCATAACATTTTGTAAATTGTCCTAAGGCAGATATGAAAGATGTTTTTTTCCACATAGTTTATAGTTCACTAGGGACAACAACATCTAAGAAGATGTTGCCTTATGAATGTTTGGAGTATTTGGTGGGATAGATTTGGCTTAAACTGCTTGGTTAATGGGTATTCTCCTGGCCATAGGATGATGAAGATTGAACCCCATTGATAAAGGAGTGAACCAGGGGGTAGCTACAAGGTGGAGATGGAGTGGAGGTGAGATGCTTGAGACGAATGTGAAGGGAGGTGTTTGAGTCTAATATACATAATATTGATTAGGATCAGCTGTGTGAGATTGACTTGTCTTTGTTATCAATCCAGAACTTCAGTAAATAACTACCATGAATAATTCTCAATGTATGTTTCTATGAAGCCTTTGCTTACACACAACCAAAATACATTTTTATGAATAACTGATTCTAGTTGTATGACAAATGTTTTTTTTTCCATAATAGACCAATTAAAATGAAATGGGTAAAGTGAAAAGGGTGTTATGCTTTAATGTAAATCAGCATCTAGCTCCACACAACATGCACTCTCTACAGTGTATGTCAATTATGTTTAATGTTTATGAATATTTAATTTATATTCAGTAGAATCATGCCCAGATCATAGAACATGGTATTCACAATTAAAAATGAAATACCTGGCTAATTTTGCTACTTTGCATACCTGACATTGTGTCATTAAGCAGCACTCATAGCTGCCAACCTGTGAGCTGATCTATTTTCAGACATAAGAGAAACAAGTCCCAGACATCTAATGATCCTTAAATAAATAGATGGTGAGCATCAAGCAACTATGTTTTTAGACAGGTGGAAGGACAGGTTATTGACATAGTATTCCTCAAACCCAGTTTCATCAACTAAAAACTGTCAAGTCTCATTTGCTAGATAAAGTGGAGGATGTCAATTTCAAATAAACGTAAATGATTGCCTTTCACCTCTGCAAAATTGAAGGCTGTGTTTTACTGTACATAACCCCACACTGAAACAAGGTTGAGTCTTAACTTGGGGGAAAACACTCCTTACATTTCCTGAGTGACTTGTCAGCCTGTATATTGTAAGAAGCAAAATCATTAGAAGAGGCCCAGATGGAGATGTCCCATTTTATTCTTCTTCAAGCTTCAAATTGTAATGGTGCAATAGCTGCTGAAGATGTCCATTATTTTAGCCCTAGGAAGGAAGTATTGAAAGGTGTCCTGAACAAGGACCATATTGTGTTGAAATGAGGACTGCGATGATGGTTGTGGGAATCGGCAGACTAGGTCCCTAGTTTTGGTAATGCCACAAAATTGACATATTGTTTGGTTGAAAATTTTTCATTTGCAGAATGTGGGCTAGTTGCCAAGACATATTTTTGTGTCTCTTTTGTTGGTTTTGGCCAGGAGCATCTGTTAAGAGCCATGCTTGAGTATATGTGAAAGTACTCTATCAAGGTCTGTGTATGGCAAGATCAGAGACCAGCTACAGTATGCTTTATATTTATTTTACCACATAAAATGTGCTGGGTATTATAAGATTGATAGGATGTACATTTTCAAAATGGTTAAAGATTAAAGTACTGTAAGTTGCTATGGAACACGTAATTGCCATCCATGTGTAGCAAGGATTATTTTAAATAAGAGTCTTTCAGCTCATGATGATAGAGTATGCTTGTGGATTTCCTAGATTCTAAAATCTTGCATTGTGAATTTTATTGAAGTTCATATATACAGTATATAAAGGATTATTAAGAAATAACTTCACAATGCATGTTTGTTTCATTGCATTTTGTCTTCAATAAATGTGTAAATATTTGTGACAGCTTGAGATATGTAAATATTTTGAAAATATTTGTAAAAAGGGATTATCAAGAAAATGAAAGAAATGGAAGTTCTAATGTGACGAGGAACAGATAGCACTGTTTTGCCATCTGTGCCTATCTGCTATTCTTCAAATTTGAATTGCAGATTGGAAATGGATTGCAACTTCTGGCACATTTCACTGAAAGTGATAAACATGTTTAGAAAGCCCGTCCTTGTGTGATGTAAAATTAAGACTCGGCTAAGACCACTTTGTTCGGAAACCTTTCTTTAAATAATTTAACTATTACAAAGTGAAGTGAAAAACTACAAATGATTGTTTGGATTTTATTTCATCCACATGAATGGGAGGTCTTTGAAATAACTATTTCTGAAATCATTATTAAATTATTATTATTATAACTAAAATAAATAAAATCTATTTTAAAAATAGTAGTAAAACCATGCATTAGATGTGTGAAAAACTCATTATACAGGAACAAAGAAAAATCATGTAAAGTACAATAATGATATTCCTAGTATTTAATTAAATAATTAAAATATTTAATTATTTAAATATTATTACTAGTAACAGTATTAAATGGCTCTCCCACAATGATCTATTAATTATGTCAAAATTGTTTATCTTTAAAATCAGTGACCTTTATCACATCCATGACAATATATGTTACGGTATAAAAATACAGCCCAGATGAAATAGGATGAAGTCTAAGTATGGCAAATAATTAATAAAATGAGTGAATGAAACTTAACTTTTAATTACAATGAGAACAGATGACAATGGATAAAATCTTTAAAAGATTGTAATGACATATCTATACTATGCTCCACATACTACACTATTTGGTCTTCCATTGTTTTCATTACTCTTTACTCAACTCTGTTAAAACACTAGTTATTCATGAGTGAGTTCTGTTAAATTCTTCAGGTGAAAATATTATCAGCAGTTACAGTTTTTGAACTTCTAAAATGGTATGTGAACACCCATTAGATAAATGTACTGTAGCTTCAAAGCTCAAGAAATGCATAATAAAATTTAATTTCTATCATTAAAAGGGACAAAGCTGACACTGATGTTTTTTGACTGGTAAAGAAAAAAGAATACTAGCTTCACATGTGATCGCAAATCAAAGAAAATCACTTTTTTGGAAAAGATTGAAGTGTTGTATATTGCTTTTTACAATTTGCACAAAACACCTTTCTCAGCTTGTGAGAGAATAATTCTATACATTTTACATAATCATCACACTTTTAAAGCAGTGTCCTTTAAACAATCAATAAGAGCAGAATAACTAAATACACAGACTCCTCCTGAGTGTAGTCACAGCAAAACATAATCAATATTGCACAGCGCAAGGTGTTTCATAACAAGGCCACATAAAAGCTCTTTTTATCTTTACAAAAAACTAAGTTAAATGTTTAGTAACAGTGAAGAGTAATTGTCAGCATGAAATGTTTAATCTTTGGGAAATTCCTAAGTACTGTAACCAAATAATAAAAAAAATATGAAATCAAAAAATAAATAAAAATCAAATCTGGTCTACTAACTGGAGAAAATAGATTCCATGACAACACATATATTTTCTTTTGTAACGATGCTGAGGTAAACAAAACACTGATCTATATCTATACAGTGAAGTGAAAAAGAAAGTGCATCCCCTTAAGATTCTGTGGTTTTACATGTTGAGATATATCTGACTTTCATCTAGTCATCACTAAATCCTAACAGGAGATAAATTTAACCTCATTTTACAAACATACACAAGTTTTAACACTGTATGTCATCATTTCTGAAACAAAGAAATCATCCAATATTCATTAGCCTAGTGTGAAAACATACTGTATGTGCACCCCATGATTAAGTAACATGTGTAACCCCCTTTAGCACCAATAACATGAAGTAAACTTATCATGTAAGAGTTTATCTGTCTCTCGCATAGCCTGAGAGGAATTCTGGCCCTTTCTTCCTTACAAAACTGATACAGTGTGATATCAGTGATATTTGAGGGCATTTGTTTATGCACAACTCTCTTTAGGTCCTGCCATACTATCTCTATGGTGCTGAGGTCTGGACTTTGACTAGGCCATTCCAAAATCCTGATTCTTTTCTTTTTCTGCTATTCATCGATCGATTTACTGGTGTGTTTAGGATCATTGTCCTGTTGCATGACCCACTTTCAGCTACACTTTAGCTGTCTCATATTGTCCTCTAGCATGCGCTGGCATAGAGAGGAATTCATAGTGGACTCACTGATTGTGAGGCATTTCGGTCCTGTTACTGAAAAGCAGGCCAAAAGCATCACCCCTTCATCATTATGCTTGCTGGTTCGTATGAGGCTCTTGTGGTGATATGCAGTGTTTGGTTATTGACAAACACGTCATTTTGTATTATGGCCAAAAAACTCCACTTCTGTTTCATTTGCCAGACATGAGTTGTGCAGTAATGTTCTTTTTGGAGAGAAAAGGTGTTCTCCTGGCTACTCTTCTTGTTCAGTCTTTTCCTAATGGTAAAATGGTGAATTCTAACATTTACTGTACTGACAGAGGCCTGTAGATGCCTGGATGTACTGTATGTTTGAGGTTTTTTTGTGATCTCTAGGAGCATCATACAGTCAGATGTTGGCATGGATTTACTGGGTGCCCTCTCCTGGGTAGATTGGCAGTTGCCTCCATTTGTGAAATATCTTTCTCACTGTGGAATTGATGGACTTCATATTGGTTGAAATTGGCTTTACCTGTATAGCCCTTCCCAGACTGATGAGCAACAACAACAGCTCTTCCGTCACAGATATCTTTTTACCTAAGCAAAATGTGTTACCACAAATCTGAATGCTCCAGGTCAAACTGACAAAGGACAAAGCACTTCCAACTAATTAAAGTATGTGCACTTGTTTGACAGCACCTGGTTCTAATAACCTTCTTAATTGACATACAGTAGAAGCAATAAGGGTGCACTTTTTTACACTTTTTTAATTGCAAAGTAAAACTGTGTGTGTTATTTGTCACAGGAGGTTAGATTTATCTACCTTTAGGACTTGGTAAGGACTAGGTGAAGGTAAGATATTTCTTTTTATGTAAAAAGTGATATTTCTTTTTCATATCACTGTATACCTGGATATGGTTTCTAATTGTCGACACAGAGAATTTTATTTTATGAATCTCTCGAAGAAGCAGGCCTCCTTCAATAAAGCCACCAAGAACTGAGTAATCTACAGTACATTAGTCTGCAGAAATATTATCATATCATCCTTTCTTCTCATTAAGCAGCATTTCAACAAGACAATAGTGTGATGAACAAAGAGGCAGTTCAGAATTTGTTCAAATTAATAAATTGATTAATTTAAAAGTTTTAATATTGAGGACGTATCTGGCACTAGTTCAACTGTTTTAATAGCTTCATGATTTGAAGAACTGAGAAAAAAAAGCATGGCCAACATGTGAACAGCTCAACAGGAGTCAGAAAAATCTGTGCATGCTATAACTGGGAGAAAAGGAGAAAATAATAAACATCACCTTTGAATATGTCCATGTGAGATTTCCAATGCGTTAAATATAATTTTGTATGTATTGTTATATTTCTGTATTTGTTTATAAATATAATAAACAAATTCAACATCCATATTGTCTGTTGTGAATGCTGGTTACCAAATGATTTAGACTTTGTGTATCATACTACGCGTTATACTGTATGTTTTGTGTTATTTATTGTGTGTGTATTTGAATGTGTTCTTTTTCAAAGTTTACGGAAAATGATGGATACTTTATGCTGTTACCCTTCAAATATGAGAAAACATTAATGTTCTCAAACTAAAATTGAAATGTTATGTATTTCCCCTCTTTTAGAACACTTCTGCTTAGTTTGGGTATCGCCTCCTTATACTGCTTGTCGCAGAGTAGGGGTTACTCTTTGGTGTCCCACGTTTTCAAAACGTAAATGCTTAAACAACCAATTATTTTTCTTCATAACATTAGGAGGTACAGTGGGTCTCTCCTTTTAATTATAACCTGGCAAATTGCTCAGTGTGAGTTCCAGATCACCAGCTGTTCACACAGGTTTCTGGTAGACTGACTTTTAGCTGCCACCTCTATCATTTTTTTAAATAAGCTATAGATCTGTGCTGTGTTATGTATTCTCCATTTGGTTTCACAGTGCTTGAATTCTTTTAAAAAGGGAAATAAAACTGTTCATTTTGAATTTGATTTTGATTTATGTTAATATCTCACTTTCTTCAGACTTTCATTCAGCAGAATTTCTGGAGTATGTATGCTTCTTTTTATTAATATTTAGAAATGTAAACATGATTGATTTAACAATTTACTATTATTTTATTTTAGTCCAGTTTTACATGGTAAAATACCAGAATATTGGACTGATCCAATATCAGGGTGCAGCCTGTGGCACCTCTCATCAGATGTGAGAGTTATAATAATAATAATAATAATAATTGCTTACACTTATATAGCACTTTTCTGGACACTCCACTCAAAGCGCTTCACAGGTAATGGGGACTCCCCTCCACCACCACCAATGTGCAGCATCCACCTGGATGATGCGACAGCAGGCATAGTGCGCCAGAACGCTCACTACACATCAGCTATCAGCGGGGAGGAGAGCAGAGTGATGAAGCCAATTCATAGAGGGGGATTATTAGGAGGCCATGATTGGTAAGGGCCAATGGGAAATTTGGCCAGGATGCCGGGGCTACACCCCTACTCTTTTCGAAAAATGCCAGATGGGTCACATAAAGTTTAATCAAAAGTTGTGGATGGCAATCTATGGATTTTCATTCACTAATGTTTTTATTTTTTGTATAATATACATGTTGATGTGTTTTGGAACTTTGTTCTGCCACTGTGAATTAGATAGCCAATTACAGAGCACATAAGCATCCAAATACCCCAAAGACTAGTTCTGGTCTGATCATTTGGGGGCATAAACTGTGATGATGAGCTTTGCGTTTCGATGGTTATGAACTTGTAAAGGACTCCACGGAGTTGTGTCAGCAGAATCAAACTAAATAATTCTAATTTAGGGTATGTTTCTGTATGGAGGGAATTTTGTTCCGCAAAAGGTACAGTATTGTCAGGGATCAGGCAATCCAAAATCGTAAACCAGAAGCAAGGTCGATAGGAGAAGCTAGAGATCATTTAAGCAGAAAGAGCAGAAACAAACCGAGAAGACAATCCAAAAGGCGATATCCAAGAGACGAGATCAAAAGGGAGAAGTTAAATCCAAAAACCGGGAAATCCAACAAGAAAATAACGCGCACTAGAAAACTCTTAAAGAGGCTTTTCAATAGTGAGCAAGGTTTGGTGCCTTTGTGTTTTTACCTTTTAAACAGAACGGTATATGCATGAAACAAAATAAAATTGAAATCAAGTAGCTTTTTTGGTGCCTATTTCAGAGAGCTACAGTAACTTAATCAATGAACATTCATTTTTCAGACAGTTGGTTTTAATGATTAGCTGTTGCATGTACAGTATGTACTGCAACAAAGAAGAAATGCAACATTCAGCTCTACCGAATGTAAACAAATATTTTAAATACACTGTACAGGAAATATCAAACAAATTCAAAGAAAAAAGTTTCAGTATGAGATATGACACACTGCTGTATAAGTTCAAGTAATATTTAACATATTCACTTTAAACATTATTCCTGTCTTGGTGGCAAAGGTGCATAGACCTGATCAGCCTCTCTACTGACAAGATGAGGCTTGACAGATACCTGTAGGATGTTTTGTCACACTTGTTGAGAAAATACAGGTGAAGGATGGAGAATAGCAGTTGTCTTCTGTTGATGGTGCTAGTGGCTAAGTAGGTCCTCACATGTGCTGTAGTTTATTCTACTGTACTGTATGTAGAATCAGGTAAGGAGAAAAGGTTGGCCCCTAGCAAAACATTGACATTGTTTTCTTGAAGTTGTGCCATTGAACTTTTAGCACCATGTGGTCTTGCACTGTCTTGCAGGAATGGAAAAACTGACGGCTCAAAGACTTTCTCATGTTTTGCTGAGCTGTAAGGTTGACCTCAATCTGCATTGTTGTGTTAAATTTTCTTCCCAAATCATTACTCAACTTAGTCAGGAGAAATTGACCCTAACAAGTTTGTTTCAATGTAAGATTGAAAAGGTGTGCGACAGAATTTTGGAAATGTCAGATATCCAGTAAGTTAATAAGAAATGGATACATTTAAATACTGTATACATTTCAATTTTTTGGAATATCCACACTGTTTTGTTGCACATTTAGTGTACATGTGTATGAGCCATACAAGGAGACTGTGTGTGGTGCAAGCTAAGGTGCAAGCTTTTAAAAGTTTGACGGACATAAAAACAAAACAAAAACAGAGCACATGTGAGAGCAACTGACCAAGAACTCCATATTTCACTGTCATCAATTCCTGCCAAGATAAAGTGACTATGCATTTTGAAGTAAACTAACATTAAACAATGAAATAAGTTTTATTTGGCACACGAATACTATGAATGTGTGGGGAGGCGGGCGGTGTGCAACAAAAGAAAAATATATAGGTTTGCAATGGTATGGAGCAGATGAAGAAAGACTGACTTTAACAATGCAATATTTAACATAACACCCCTCACAATGATATACCCAAAACATTGTCTTTTATCAGGTCTGTCAAGGACAAAACAACATTCACCTGTAAGCGAAACACTCCAATTATCTCTATGCTGCCACCTCAGATGTTCTCTGACCTACAGAGGATGGTAATTTCATCTTTTAGCTGTCAACATGTTGCCTCTGAAAGGCCTCAAAGCATGTAGGTCATTTTTATGCAGACAGCAAGCTACAGTCATTATGCTGATGCGCCAGTTATTTCTTCCTGGAATTTCTCCATGGAGACACTGCAGTCTTAAAACGGATTACACAGATGGATGTGACAGTTCTGGGAAGGTGTGGTGCTGCTTTGACTTCCAGGATGCAGAATGTCCTCACAGCTGGTTTCCTGACTTCTCTGGACGTCTGCTTCCTGTTAAAGCAAATTCTCTCACAGTCAGGACACCTTTAATCTTTCCAATAGCAGCCAGGTGTTCTTCATTGCTTCAGTGGGAATGGTCATATTTATTTTACAGTTCTAAAATATGTAACAATATGTAACAATAATTTTAATTTTAATTTCTCTGTTTCAAAAAGGTTTGTACATATCTCAATATAGTTTGAGGTATTGAATTATTGCTTCTGGGGATAACATTTTATAGGTCTTACTAGTGACAACTTGATTTAGCTGGTTGAGGGGATTCTCTCTTTGGGACAGTACAAATGCCGGACAGTCAGCTTCAGATGGACTTGTAATCTCAACTTTAATTTTTGAATGGTGTAGAGTAAGGGATTATACCCACACATTTGGAAACCTGCAGTTTACAAAACTCCACACTTCACCATATTGGACCATCTAGATCAATCTTTTGAAATCTTTCAGCCCGGTTTTTATGGGGGATTTTATTGTGTCAAAATGTTTTTTTTTTCCCAATATAAATATCGTCATCTGCCTTGTATTGTAATCTTGAATCGCCAGACCAAAATGCCTTGATTCAAAAGTTGTCAGGCACAGATAGTTGTAAGTGGCGTTGTGCTTCAAGGTGATATAGCCCAGTTGAATATGTTATTGTACCTGCTTCTTTGATATACTGTAGAACTTAAGAAAACTTTGACATTTTTTCAATGTTACTGCTGGGGTCCAGGTCTGACAATGCTGTTTCAGCAGTGTCAAGTTCTGCTTTAATTCCTTCACTGTGGGTGACAATAGGACCACATATTCAGCAAATTGTATGCATTTAACTTCCGTGTCATGTACTGTGTGACCAAAGGGCTACAGACTACTTCAGCACTTTTGTCACTTATAGAGATGTTGAAGAGTGCTGGGTCTTCTTTCACTCCTCTCATATGAATGAAGAAACCTTTGAGTTATTGCCAATCTTTATATCACATGTATCTTCTATAAAATGTTGTACGTTTTGACACTATTCCACTTTGGAGTAGTGTGAAGGAAATAATTTAATAACAGACTGACTAAAAGGTTTTTTTTAACATTTGTCCTACTGGTTTAGTGAGTTTTTGCATTTGGGGTCAGCAGGGTATAGTGTAAATATATGTAAAGAGGTAAAAAGAATTAGTAGGAAGCTGATTTGTTTTTTTTTTATGGTACTGTGCTTGGTAAGGATGGCCAGTTTTCTAGTGTTAAGAATATTACAGAATTGCTTTTGATTACTGTTCATACTGATGCGTTTGAACTCTGAAATTGTCTCCACATTTGTATGTTGGGTTTATATATTAAGCCTTGCTTCCAGATCTCAAGGTAATAACTGGCTATCAGGCCTAAGCTGAATAGTTTTCACAGGTTCTCCTATATCTTTACAATGTTACATTTCTGCATCTCACTAAAGATGCGGTTGAATCAGAAGGCTTTCCTAGATATGAGGGCCTGAAGCTTTCTTCTGGGGTTCTTGATGCATTAAGAGGGATTTAGTAGTTTTAACAACTTTCTAGTTTATTGAGGTTTTTGAAGATGGTCCATTTTTATCTTCAGATCCTTTTTTTGTTCTTTTAATATAGGGTATCGTGTGACAGACTGGCATTCCATCTAGGGTGTATCCTTCCTTGCACCCATTGCTTGCCAGAATAGGCTCAAGATCCCACGTGACCCTGAATTGGAAGAAAATGGATAGATGGATAGAGACTACTTTGGATGGCCAGTTAATTTTGCTTCCTATGGGTTTTAAAATGTTTTGATTATTCCCAGAAAGAGTTGTCCAATTTAACTTTCTCAATCCTGGGTGACCTGGCCATGCATGAAACCCCCTTATATTCCTTCATGCTGTGGCACCTGCTCAGTTGTGTGGCCTCACAGATAGCCTCTCTGTGTTTTGATTTGACAATATGCTTATTGTTTTCCTGATGGTTTTAAGCTTACTATCAACCCATTTCAGTTTTAGATTCAGATTAGAGTTTTGTGAGGCAACGTTTTCTAAATATGACTCCACAATTATATTTTAGTTTTGGAATATATTTATTCCATTTTGGAGGGTTTGTTATTTATAGTTTTGGAAAGTAATGCATAGCATTTCAATTTCTGCACTAACCAGGATTTGTTTGTAATTTTGGATTTTCTTTATAACTATTATAACTCCAAGGACCACTTGGAGTTATAATAATAATAATAATTGCTTACACTTATATAGCGCTTTTCTGGACACTCCACTCAAAGCGCTTTACAGGTAATGGGGACCCCCCTCCACCACCACCAATGTGCGGCATCCACCTGGATGATGCGACGGCAGCCATTGTGCGCCAGAACGCTCACCACACATCAGCTATCAGTGGGGAGGAGAGCAGAGTAATGTAGCCAATTCATAGAGGGGGATTATTAGGAGGCCATGATTAGTAAGGGCCAATTGGAAATTTGGCCAGGACACCGGGGTTACACCCCTACTCTTTTCGAGAAGCGCCCTGGGATTTTTAATGACCACAGAGAGTCAGGACCTCGGTTTTACGTCTCATCCGAAGGACGGCACCTGTTTACAGTATAGTGTCCCCGTCACTATACTGGGGCATTAGGACCCACATGGACCGCAGGGTGAGCACCCCCTGCTGGCCCCACTAACACCTCTTCCAGCAGCAACCTTAGTTTTTCCCAGGAGGTCTCCCATCCAGGTACTGACCAGGCTCACACCTGCTTAGCTTCAGTGGGTTGCCAGTTGTGAGTTGCAGGGTGATATGGCTTGAAGTGTCTTCTCTATGCTGAGATGCTCTGTTTTTTTAAGGATCAGAATTTTATGCCTATAGTCTGACAAGGGGGTGTAAGGTCTTCCTAGACAGCCAAATGGCCAGGGAAGTGGACTCTGTGCAGGAACCAACACACTAGGAACTAAAGTAACAGAAGACTAAATCCACAAATACAATGGTCAGCAGCCATATCACCCTGCAATTCACAACTGGCAACCCACTGAAGCTAAGCAGGTTTGAGCCTGGGAGACCTCCTGGGAACAACTAAGGTTGCTGCTGGAAGAGATATTAGTGTGTCCAGCAGGAACAAGGCAAGAAAAAGGGTATTATAATCTGGAAAAAAGTTACAGTTCAGTGCTTGAACCAGAGGTTACACTGACAGAGCACTGAACTGAATGAGAGTACTGTTTATCTAGCACTTGGGAATGGAGGCATGGAGTCCTAGGTAAACTGGTCAGTCTGTGATTGCCTAGAGCCCCCTCTGCTGCGCAACCAGGCTAGTAACCAGTGCTTGAAGTGCCCTCTTGTGGCAAGGCGGTGGAACCAGAATAGTAGGTCTGCATTTACATTGATAGAGTCCATGTCTGTAATGGTAAGTCTACTGTACTGTTCCAAAGGACAGAGCTGTATACTGTATATGTATGTCCCTACCAAGGAAAACTCAACTAAATCTATTGCTTATAATATACAGTATAAGCCATGGCCTTTCAACAGGTTCAGCATTTGAATCTCTTGTCCAGTTTTGCCTGCCACACTGTGGCACTGAGGCTGTTTACTTGTGTGGTGAATCATCTATGATATACAGCTCTTGTACTCTGTTCTACATTTCCACTGAAGGCACAAGGTTAAGAAATATATTGTTTAAGGTAGATAATATCAAATTCCTCCACTCTGTGGTAGGTGGAGTTTGGAGACAGGGGGGCAGTGTAAACTGTGCAGTGTGCAGAGACATCCCTGTTAGAGGACAGAATTACTTAATTCTGAGTCACAAGTAAAATGTTACTTTTTGTAAAAAGAGGAGAGCATTAACTAAAAATATATAAGAGGAAGCACAACGTTTGAAGAAGCTACCGCTGAACAAAAAGGTTTTGTTGTTAATGTGGACATATCGTTGTCATCTAGATAATATGGTTAAACAGCAAAACAAAAAATAACAGAAGTTTGGTATATACAGTACTGTATACAGTATTTACAGTACCATCTGGTATGTAAGAGGGCAGTAGGTGGAGACAAGATGGAGACCTTTTGTCTGGACCACATTTGCCCGAGAGCAATGGGGAATGACCTTGCACCATAAGTTGCCTGACCAATTGGTGGAAGACCCTTCATTGGTTGACATTTAAAAAACACTTGAGACTTCCAGATTGTCCTTCCTAGCATGCAGAGCCTCTATTTTGTGGTTCACTGAAGGGAGAAGTGACCAGTGAAAGAAGTGATTGACAAGCCTTTAGAGATGCTTTTTGTATTTTGTTTTTAAAAGGTTAGGATTTGAAGACTTTATTTGAAATGCCGGTAAGCATCATACCTGCTGAGTTTGTAAAGAGGGGACAATTATTATTTTATATACTGTATACCTCCTCCTATGGAACGTTAAATATCCAAGAAACCCTGGAGTTCTTCCTTTACTGTTACTCTCAAACTACAGGCTTTACAATTCAGTTTATAGTGAGACTAAGCAAATTTCAGTTTACAGAATTGTAACAATTTGCAGTTCATAAAATCCATGTTGTTGCATTATGCTGTACTATTCTTTTTCTTTTTTTGAAAATTGAAAATAATAAAAACTGGCTAATCATAAAGGCAACTCAACTGCCGCATGATAGAGTCAAAAGTAAAGTCTAGTTTACTTTTTAATTTCCCATATCACAACAGGACTGAGGTTTAAGCGTTTTCCTAAAAGACTGTGAACTGTTGGGCCAACTACTTTTTTTCACCCCAAAATCTCAAAATGCTATTTTAGCATTATTTGAAATAGTGATGTTACTCTCACTGACAGCACTGCAAATCCACAGGCGTCCAATAAGTCACAAAGGTCATTGTTCATGGTAGACCAAGAATACATTTGCTGGACTAAGCTCACCTAAGTCATTGTTCCCATTAGTACTCAGGCATTTGTTCAATGTTGTTTTGGTAACTCTCAGTTATGGTCAGCTAAGGACTCAGCAAACACCTGAATCACTGATATGTAAAAAGCAGAGTCTGTATCTGTACTGTTGAGTGCCTCTAATACTGTAGGTGAACGGTTTGTGAGTCCCTAATTTATTTATTTTAAGTGCTTTGACAGTCCAGAAAACTAGATATAATTATTTAAAACAAAGTTGTAATTACTTGTCCCATATGCGAAATTTGCTTCAAAGACATGTAAAAGACATAGCACAATACCCGTACATTTAACACAACACAGACCCATTAACTCATTAACAAAAAAGAGCAATTCAGCAATTAAGAGACATAAAGATGATAAACATACCCAATGTGGGAATTAAACCCACAACCCACCCACAATTAAGTCTCATGTTCTACCAAGTAAACTAACCAGGCAATAAATGTGTAGCTTAAATATTTTTGTTTTATTCAAAAACACTTCAGATTATTTTACTTAAACAATAGATGTACAGTATGTCAGAATCATTAGCAGGTCAGCTATTTGTACTTGTCATTGATAAAAAGCAAGAACGCTATGAACTTCCAACTTGATCCAGTTTTTGTTCTAATATCAATGTTCTTGTAGTTATAGTTATAATTCATCCATCTGTTTTCTAACCTATTCCTACAATTGTTTTGTTAAATCTATTTCAATGGCAAATGAAATTAATATGAAATTATGTGTTTTTTTTTCTCTTAGTCAATTAATGTACAGTACATATTGTATATGTGTTTAGATGTTCTAAAATAATTAGGTTGTGAGATCAAAATGTGTCATGTAAAAATAAAATTTTATTGAACAGGTATACGACTATATGAACCTACTGTATAATGAAGGGCAGAAGTGCCCCCTCTTCTATTGAGTTAACAAATTGAAAATGATATCTTACACAACTTGATCTAAGAATACACAATTATAAGGTCCAGTATCTTCTGTTTTTCCACATCTGAAAATGTATACCGAAGCAGTAGGACTGAATGACCTTTCAAGGGCAAGTCTATGAGTTCAGTAGACAGTATATTATTCTTTATCTCATTTAAAAGACTAAGACCTTGAAATAATGCAGCTTTAACATAATTACCTGCCAATAAAAAGATACTAAATTTGCCTCACAAAACCTGATCTTTATGTTATGCAATATCTTTCCACCTTCAGCATACTGTAGACAGTGAAATATTGCTCTCTTAGAGTTCTATAGACAAAATGTTAATTTTCTGCTTAAGCCTTCTTTTCCACTTACCATTGTTTCCCTTAACTTGGTTTGCATTTGAGACCTAGAAGTACTGAGATTTATGTCCAGGTGAATCAAATCAAATTATTTTGTTTTCAGATTTACAAAATGTAAAACAAATATAAAGCAAGAAAATAGTATTTAGGAATAAAGAAGCATTGGCAGGGGCATGACTTTTAAATATATAAGAGGGAAAATATTAAAGATTCAAACACCGTGTGGCTCGGTGCTGCTGGGTTTCAGTTTCCTTAGAGATGGTGATCGAATTCCAGCAGGGCACAAGCTATATAGTAAACCATAAATACATATGATCTGTTGGATAAAAGTAGTCTAAAGTTTCAAAATATGAAAAGAATGTCACCCAGCGGTCATTTCAAAGTCACTTTTACTAGTTTGATAGTTATAGGATTATGCAAAGACTTCTACTGTAGGTATGAGCACATGGTGTATTTACTTGCTGTAAGAACATGGGGAAGATTGATAATTCCTGTTTCAAGCAGATATTTATCCAGAAATCCAACATTTGTTATTTACCTTCTGTTTCATACTGTATGTATGCAGATGATGATGATGATAATGATGATTACTACTAACTGCATACTCTAATGAAGCGTTAAATGCTAGCTTGTTCATTCGGTGTATACTGTACAGTACATTTCATACTCAATGAAAGTCAGAGTTGAAAGGCCTTTGATTGTGTTTTCTGGACTTGGAATTTATTGTTATATTTTCACTTTATTTTCATTTTAAACCATTTTTCTCATCATATGAAATACTGACATTCCATTCCGTAGCTTTGGGCCTAACCAGAACTGTCAGGCCCGACATCCCTCCGTAGAGGGTGCTCCAATACTCCCGTTATTATTCCTGTAATTGTTGTTAACCGCCCAGGTGTACCTTGTTATGTGTATTATTTGAAGACTAGCTCCTCCAGTCCTCAGGGCTCAACATTAAGGTAAGGATGTCGCGAGGCCCACCTAGCACCAGGATACCCTACATCTGTCTCCTGAGGGCACAGGCCTCATCCCCGACACCTCCCGCTTCCTGAGCCCGGGGTCTGGAGGATCTCGCCCCGTCACCCTAAGACCTCCATGTTTTGTCTGTTGTGTTTTCCCCCTTCCCGGGAATTTTAACCTTGTCGCGTCCCAGGATGGATTACTTGCTGATGGACTCCTGGATTGTGCCCTGACCTGCCTTTGGACCTGTTTGGATTTGTATGCCATTCTTTGTCTTCCCCGTTCACTGTCTCACGGACAGTGTTAAAGAAGTCATGTTTGTTATTGAAATGTGATTGTATAATTGGCACATTACAATAGGTAGGAATGGCACAATTCAACAGAATTTTTACAATCATAGTTTTGAATCTAAGTGGAGAAATTATTCAATGTCCTTCTTGCTAGTAATGTTCTTACATTATGACTCACCCTGGATCATCTTCACATTGATTTTCTTTGAAGACAGCAATTTCATCACTAATATAAATATAATATTATATAATATAAAATATATTGTCCCTTGTATTCTATGTTATATTTATAGAATATACATTTTTCACATTATCAATACAGGAGAAGAGATTATGCAGAGTTAATGCAATAATGATATAAAATTAGATCATTCTGAAGGTTTGTATGATTGAATGACTACCTGTATCTTCTGCACATACAGTACTAGGCTTCTTTGCATACGAGGCTTCTCTGGTCATTCTGATACAGAAAGTAACCTCACACCATAATTAGTGAAAGCAGGAAATATTTCATTTCCCAAATCAGGAGGCTTGTAAAAGCCAATGTTTCTTTTATCTGTGGAATGCCAGATATAACCATGTACAGTATATTTACAGATGAACTGCTGGCTAAATGTTTCAAAATAATAAAGAATGTCACCTGGAGATAATGCTGAGATAATTCAGAGATGAGGTAATATTATTAGTATGTACTAGTAATACTATACAAGTAATACCATAGTAGTATAACTAATTTTATTATGCTAGTATGAAAAAAGTAATCATTTTTTCACAGTCACATTTTTCCTTGAGATGTTGTAAGATGAGAATTAAAGAAAGCCAAGTGACAGCCATGGAATAATTAACTTATCTTGAGCAAGATCCCCATGTTAAAAAGTAGTAATAGGAAATGTCACTAAAGAAAAATAGTTTTGTTTTCTTGCCTTTTCTAAGTAACATTCTATCAATGAAACAAACTCTCCAAGGACTGTGACTGTGTTCATTATGTTAAACAGCCAGTATGAATAACCATCATATGTAAAGATGTGATATTAAGAATTTCTCAATTCTTTTTTTCTTCACATTTTGTCCCAAAGCCTATGTATAAAGAAAATTAATGCGCAGTCATCTATTTTTATGTTTTTACTACTGTTTTTTCTCTTTTACATCTTTACCATTTTTAGAAGTTATTTTCTAATAATTTTTGTTCTAAAGTGATTTAAGTTTTAAAACAGCCCACATGAACTGAAAGCGCACACTGCACCAATTAAAAGTGGGCTATTTGTTTTCATTGAAAACAAGTCTACAGTAGGATATTTCAATCTGAGTACTGATTGCATTTATCAAATACTGCAATCACTGCCATTAGTGCACAAAGCATGTTCTAGTCTAATTAAACAGAATTTTAGTTTAAGAATAGACATTTACTGTGAAGTATGTTCAACATTAGAAATAATCACATTAGTAATGATCACTGAAATAACTTTGCACAGTACAATCCATTGCCCTTGAAGATGATGGATTCCAAATATTTAGGATAGTTGACTATAATAAATAAATATTAAATATAAAAATATAATAATAAAACGTGACACGGCCTCAAACAACAAGTACAGGAGTGGAAGACACGCCTTGAACGATTCGGGATGAAATTGAACATCAAGAAGACGGAGTACCTGGAATGCGGTGATCAAACCGATGGCACAATCGCAGCTGGTGGGGTCCAACTGAACAAAGTGACACAGTTCAAGTACCTAGGTTCATGTGTCAACTCCAACTGCACTACCATCCAAGACGCCATGACGCTAGTCAGCGGCGCTTGGATGAAATGGCGGCAGGTCACTGGAGTACTACGCGACAAGAAGATCCCTTTACGCCTAAAATCCAAAGTCTACCGCTCAGTGGTCAGACCAGTGGCCCTATATGGAATTGAATACTGGCCAACGACAAAGAAACATGAACAGGCACTCCATACGATGGAAATGAAGATGCTGCGATGGACCCTCGGCTTGACAAGACTAGACCATGTCATGAATGAAGGGGTGCCCCAGTCACTAAGTTGATGAGGGAATCCCGCCTGCGATTGTTTGGACACGTGCTCCGCAGAAATGACACATCAATGGCAAAGATCGCCGGCCCCGTGGACGACCATTTACGCGCTGGCTGGATCGGCTGAAAGACGACATGCGCCTCACAAAAGTCACCTGCCGAGATGCCGCAGACCGTATGAAGTGGAAAAATCGTTGCAAACAAGCAGACCCCACATAAGTGGGAAAATGCGAAGAAGAAGAGACTATAATAAATGTGATTGCTTTTGGCAGCTTGCAGAAAAAAAAACAGGTTTTGTAAATAAATGATATGATTAAAATCCTTTGTGTTAAAGTTTACATATAACTGTAAGCAGATTGAAAATAAAGATACTTAAACATTTTTTTATGAAGTGAGAGCATCCGTGTGCTGAAAATCAGTTGTGCAATTTCAGAAAACCCCTAAAATGTCATTAAACTTCTTCAAGAAACATTTAACATTTTGCCTTCTAATCAAAACAACATTCCTTTACAGAACAGTTAATGTAAATAGAAGACATTAAATGTACTGGTGTAAATACTGGTGGACACAATGTACTGATAATAATTTGCCAATACATGAAATATTTCTGAAATAAATTAAAAGCTATAAATAATGAAAAGAGTAATTTCAATGCAAAGTGATATATTTCCCAGCATTCCATCTGCCCATGCTATAATATTAATAATAATAATACAAATAATAATAATAACCAAGTGGAACTTGGAAACTGGAAATTTGAGTGTGACATAAAGGCATGACTGAAGTTTAGATTATTCCACTTGCTGAAAATGTTTCTCCCTGAAATCCCTTCACCGATGTTCAGTTTAGAGTGTTTTATCCAGTCGAATTAAAGATAATTTGTGATGGCTAATCCAATCTGTTCAACAACATATAAAGCAGATCTCCTGAGATTCATGGAACCAACATGTACAGTATATTATACACTTTAGATTTTGAAGTTCAATATTTTTTATTATTTATTTGTGTTCTTTTGTTCTCTCATCAATAATCCAGCTGTTGGAATGCATTTTCAAGTGGATTTCTCTGCATAAGAGAATGTATAGTTACTGTAGATCTGAAAGTGATTTTCTTTTGTAATAATAGCACTGGGTTTTTGGTTTTGCCGCTCTGGAACTTCATGACTGCTGGGTGTTATTTTGCATTTTAGGGCTTCTGTTAATTTCCTGGTTAAAAATCACAGAATATAAACTTTTGCTTTTGGTCAGGTAATGACGGTCATGGGAGAATTACAGACTGTCGATTTTCTTGTTGGATGGTCTGATTTTGTGTTGATTTTTCATAAATTAAATTTGTACTTATTGTTCAATCATATGGAAGCCCACTATTAAAATAATATGTTATAAAAGGCATATTACTGTCAGGGAGAGTTCTTTCCGGACCCTGTGCAGACAAAACGATCCAGGGTTGAGTGAGAAAACATGAGGAAAAAAGGCATGCAGGACACTGGGGGGGCGTGTCCATGGAGTGCTGGTGGTCGGGGGGAGGTTTTGCCGAGGCAAACGATCCTGGGATGAGACAAACGGGAAATCCAAAAACAGGTTAAAAGTCCAAGGCCAGGTGATCCATCTGAGACAGACGATTAAAATCCAGAACCGGGTTGGGACCGGCAGGAGGCACGGGAACGGGAACAAGATACTGAAACTAAAAGCATAACGAAGCCAGGCGCATCCAGGTCCCGGGCTAACATAATGCGGGAACCAATTCAGAGCCCGGATTAGCGTCAGCGTCTGGCTTTTAAGGGGGAACTGAAAAGGGGCTGGAACAGGGAACAGGTGCGGGAGATTAAACTAACAAGGAAGGGCTGGAGTGCCCTTAAGTGGAGGGGTTGCGATCCTGACAATTACGTGGAGAAGTGCACACCCCTTTCTTGACTTATGCAAGTTCTGTCCTGCAAGTCTTTACACAACCTAAATTTACTGCAAGTTAGTCTTAGCATGAACACATGCAGAGAATTACTGTTCATGAGATTGCAGTGAACCTCCAATATTGTATCTAGCTGTGATGGTGAGTGAGAAGGTGAGAAATGCAGGCTCAACAGGGTTTGTTGCCTTTTGGTGGTTAACATGTTTGTATGCTAATCATGGTGGGGGGAAGAGAGCAAGTGATAAATAAATAAACTAATTAATTCATTGCTTACACTTATAAAGCGCTTTTCTGGACACTCCACTCAAAGCGCTTTACAGGTAATGGGGACTCCCCTCCACCACCACCAGGGGGATGCTGCACATTGATGGTGGTGGAGGGGAGACCCCATTACCTGTAAAGCGCTTTAAGTGGAGTGTCCAGAAAAGTGCTATATAAGTGTAAGCAATTATTATTAATTATTATTATTAATGTGCAGCATCCACCTGGATGATGTGATGGCAGCCATAGTGCACCAGAACACTCACGATATCAGCTGTTAGTGGGGAGGAGAATAGAGTAATAAAGCCAATTCATACAGTACATGGGGATTATCAGGAGGGCATGATTGGTAAGGGCCAATGGGAAGTTTAGCAAGGACACAGGACAACTCTTTTCAAGAGTAGAAGAGTAGAGTTGTACCTAGTGATCCAGGTGAAAACTGCACATTGGTTGTGGTGGAGGGGAGTCCCCATTACCTGTAAAGCGCTTTGAGTGGAGTGTCCAGAAAAGCGCTACATCATCACTATGATCGCAGGGGTCAGCACAGCTGAAGTGCAATGGCCAAGCCTTGCCCTGGGTGAACCTCCTTCTTGATCAAGGTATCTCCCCTGCCAGGTAAGTATCAATGTAGACAATAAAGACAATATAAAGACAATGTAGCAGCAGCTAAGCAGTCCATGAGGTAGAACCCTTCTTAATATAGAGGGAGATACAGTAACTGAAATAACAAATGAGTAAAAACATGATTTAAAACCCAATAAATTAAACAAATTAAACATCATAAATAGCATTCACTTAATCATACACACTATAGTAAATAATACATTGAACTTTGGAGAGAGAGAATTACTTTTTTTAATGAATTTATAAATACTGCACAGTATTAAAAATCCTGCACATTTCATCACCCTACACAGAACCGTTTAATAATCAAACACAATATAAAATACACATTAAATAATAAAAAAATAAAATTATTTTTGTGCTTTCCTAACATAATTGCCGAACAGATTACTCACACTTTTCAGTGTAAATATGAAATAACATGCATTTCTATACATGCACAAAAACAATGCAAAACTAAAGTTTTAGAATGGAAATTCTGCAAATACTTTCTTTAACATAGTTCTGGGAATCGTTTATTAATGCTATTCATAATGAATAGAAATATAAAATGAACTACTGTAGTTCATTATTTACTGTATACTACAATATGTTACTACTGTACTGTACATGTATAATTCGTGGATCTGATTTTGCTCTTAATCTCAACAAAAGAGGCAGTAAGTAGATTTGTCAGCACAAAACTACTATTTTACAGTAAGAAGCTGAGCTTTTGTGCAATAAGAAATCTGAAAAGTGGATTAAAAATCTCAGTAACACTTGAGCAGGATTTCTAATACATAATACAAGGCAGCTCAACTATGATCGTGCTGAATGTGCTACAGTAATATACTGTATGTTACTTGCAAAAACCTGAGACAGGACAAGAGTCTAACTTCAAATGAGGAAATTAGCCCTGACGAGTTATCTCAGATGTTTCTTCACTTCTACATTTTTGAAGCAAGCACAGATTTGACCAAGATCAAGGAATTTGTAAACCTACTCAAATGACCTTAATCAACTCCTAATCTGTTGATCTCAATCAACTCTTGATCTACTCCAAACTGTTAATGTTTGGATGCTCCTATAACTTCAGTAGGAGTTAAAAATACAGCTTCAATCTACATGTATGCAGACGATCTTTAATACTAAACTCTGCATGGTAAAATATCTATTTTCAAAGAGGTAAAAAAAATGATTCTTCTTAATAAAGACAAAACCCAAAAGAATGTTATAAGATATTTGCAAAAATGCAGAATGATCTCATCTATATTCTTTATTGAATTAGATGGAGACATACAGTAAATGTGTCGGTTTCACATAATACGTCATGACCAGACATACATTTGAAGTATTGGTTTGCTTGCTACTGTATATCATTTGACACCTTTCATATTGTGCATCAGGCATCTCTCCATGTTTTCTGTAGGTGCAGAGAAGACTTTTGTCTGAAACTATCGACAAACTGTTCTAGGCCTCTTTGGTTTAGGACATTTATATGCAAGCTGAATCAATGTTATAATTCATTATGTACTCTGCAGAAGTACCTAACAGTCTTATACTGTATATTAGCACTACTATTGTTTGTTCTTTAGTATGAATATTGGCAGAGGCTATTACATAAAATATCATCCTTAGCTCCAGTAACACACGAGAGCTTAAACATCATGCCGATGATATTCTGCCTCATCTTTCTGATTATTCTAGTAACATTGGTAGACTCTATAGATATTGTGACACCTAATGGCTGGGATAACATAGTAAATGGCCTTTTAATAGGCTTGTCCCAGGAAAACAGCCATCACACACAGCCATATGATACAAAAGAAGTATTCCGTACTTATAACATGAGGGAAAATGAAAACATTACAAAATAAAGCAAAAAGAAAAAACTCCTGATTGAACTTCTAAATAAAATTCTTCCTGTGTCCGTGTCAACAACAAAGCTGTTAAGTTGCCCACTGTTTTCCACAAAACACACTTTCAAAAATCTATAATTATACAATTCAAAACTCATACAATTTCAGGTTCCCATAATCCATGGTCACATCAACAAAATGTGACATTTCTCACACGATCAGTTGGCTGGCATGTACAGCATGTAGCTGAGAATTTCTTCTCTCTCAACAGATAACAGATAATTGATAGAAATTTGAAGAATCTACTTCCTGGTTTTTAAACTGTCAGCTGATTAATTGGCTTCTCCCAGCTGGACAGCTGGCTGAAGGCAGCAGGACATTCTCAACAGCCTACACCATAGAATTACCTCTGTAAAAACAAAAATAATTCCTAACTTTGTTTCTTACCTACAGCAAAAATATTGTGGCCACAGGAAAATGACCATATTATGAAAGGTGACAGCCATTAAATGTGGAGATATAAGAAACAGATGCCAAGTTACAAGAAACATTTGGGAAACGTGACTCAGAAGGAGCCAGACTAGGTTCAACAAGTAAAGTGAACCAATCTTTATGATATTGCTCCTTTTAGTGCTTTTCTTATATCAATTTTAAATTATTTCTATTTTAGTATACACTGCCTGGGTGGTCAATCGATATACTTTATACACTATATTTAAAACATAGTAAAACACACCCATTGCAGAAAACAAAATGAATTACAAATGGATTTATAATAATAAGTAAAATTGTTTCTGAAAAGGTTCAATACTATTTGTAGCAGCTTGACAGAAAACAGAAATGCATAATGTGTTCTACATTTTAATATAAATGTTGGTAACACATTCTACCAAGAATTCAAAGCCCAAGCTGTTAGAGACAGTCTCAACAGCACAAATAAATATACTTTCAGAAGAAGTACATATAATAATATTTTATATACACTACATGCATAGTGCCTTGCAAATTATTCAAATAAACTTAAATAGGATGCATAAGTATTCAGACCTGTGAACTCAATACTTGATGGAAGCACCTACAGTATGGCAGGCATTAGAGATGAAAGTAATTTTAGTAGAGTCTGTACCAGCTTTGCAGAACAGTTTGTGCAATTTTTGCCAATTCACTTTGGCAGATTTGCTCATGCTCTCTAAAGTTGCTAATGCACAGCAGTTCCAAGGATTTCCACACATTCTCATTAAGATTTTAGACAGGACTTTGACTAGGACACTAAAGAACATTCACATTCTTATTTTAAGCCACTCCATTTGTAGCTTTGGGCTTGTGCTTTGGTGACTTTTTGTCCAGTTTTAGGTCTGAAGAAGGTTTTCAGATTTTACCGGTACTTTACTCCATTTATGTTACCATCAGTATCACAGGATACCCAGTCCCTACTGATGAGAAGCAGAATTTTAACATGAGTGCATCATCATTATGTTCAAAAGTAGGGATGATATTGACTGAGTGATGCACTGTGTTAGGTTTGCGTCAAATTCAAAACTTTTGGCCAACGAGATCCAAGTTTGTCTTGTCTGACCACAAAACCTTTTGCTACAGACTTGCAGTATAATTTAAATGCTCTGTTGCAAACTGCAAATTGGATTTCAAATTAGATTTCCACTTTGCTATACAGGCCAATGTTTTGGAGTGATGGGGATATTGTTGACTCATGTACATTTTCTCCTATTGTAACAATTGATCTCTATATTTGTTTTAAAATTTCCATTGGCCTCACAGTTGAATTCCTAATCAGTTTCAACCTTACATGCCTGACTCTAGTGTCCAGGTGCAGTCCATGTTTTAATAATCAACTTTACTGTGCTCAAAGAGAAATTAAGAAAGTTTTATACCCTCTCTTCTCCTGATCTGTGCCATTATACAACTTCACTACTGAGTTAATTTAAGTTTCTTGGTCTTCGCAGCTGAATCATATCAATAGTTGCATACAGGTGACCCTTTATAAGTTAATCACATTGAACAAAAAGCATGTACTGTGGAGGTACAGTACTTGTGGTAGTGAATACATAATAATTTGATTTGTCTTGTATAAATAATTAGGGACAAACACAACTGGCAAAAAACAAATCAGGTATCCCATTGAAATTGACTGAAATGAGAATGATCAAAGTAATCCTACCTGTTTTAAATGATTTTTCACATTTAAAAAAACATTCTAATAAGCGATGAAAAAGTTACTCTGGGCTGTTATATTCAGGATCCTTTTTCATTGTAGAAATCTGAAGGTCTGATTGTAGTGCTGGGGTACTTCAGGTTTACCCCAGATAGAGTTTAATTCTACAATACATACCTACTGTACAGTACCACCATGGTGTGAGGAACATGGAGAACAAGCGTAACAAGGAAACACAATCTTTATTTTAATGCTTATGCAAATTTAAATATGATACCTACTGTAGAATTTGAATTTTAAAACTGAGATGAAAAAAATTGTCAGTTTCATATAAAAACTGTATGTTATCCATAAGATAAAGCAACAGTATAGCATTTCTTCAAGGAATTTAAAAACTAGCTAAGTCCCAAGCTGAATTGGTTTACTGCATAAGACAACTTTGCCTTTGTACCACTGGTATTATTAGTGTATATTCATGATTAGATGCTCATAGTGTTGACTTTAGCTCAAAGTGTAATATGCAAATATGTTATATGCAGTATATATACTTAGATAGGAAAATTCACTTTGCAATAGTGGCATGTGTTAGCTTTTTACAGCTTGACTTTTTATTTTCTATTTTAAGGTTCAGTCTCATAAATTCATATAAATTGTGTATATCCAGCCAAGTCTATGCTAGGGTAGTAACATAACGTTGTTGCTTAGGTAATGATCTGCATTAGATCCATAATTGAACACCAGAAAGCTCTGCAGCGAATGGGTTCAATCTAGTTAACATTGATTTTCTTAATGTTAAAAGCACGACAAAAAAATTCTAAAGAGAGATACCCCTGATTCATCCTCTTCCATTTGCTCTGTCTAGCCAGAGCTCCTGATGCAGTGCAGCAAGGAGAATGCGTATTTAATCTGACACCTACTGGGCCATGCTAATGTTTCAGTTTAATCCTAAGTGGATCACTGCTTCTCTCAGAGGAAGGCGTTCAAAATACACATACAAACTTTTGTATTCCTGCAAGGCAGACATATTTTCATGGCCTTTTTATTTATTTTAAAGTCACCGTCTCCTTCATTGATTTTGGATTAAAGTCACTTAACATTTTTCCTGCCTGAAACATTCAACTTCCAGAAAATTGCTTCCTCACCAAATATCGTACAAATCAGTTTAATAGCAGTAGATGCCATTAAAATGTTTTTTTTTTGTTTGTTTTGTTTTTGATGCAGCTATCAAGAGCAACACATATACATTTAGAAGAATTGACTTGGGGATACTTTGAATATATATTTTTTCTGGGGATATCAATTATATTGAAACAACAAAGTGTAGACATGCACATGCTGTAATGCACATACAGTAAAACACAGTGTTTTAACCTGCCATAGGCAACATCCATTGAATTGATGTGATTGTTTTTTCTAATTGGTCTACATTTTTATAGTCCTTACAAAGCTATTGTGCACTTTAGTTGGCACTGTTCAACATGAAGATAACCCTAAACTGTCTTCAAACTTTACATTTGTCTGTCATGGTACGTATAGACTATAATTCTGCCCAATAAATGGTCACATGCAATTGTTGCTGACAGATCAAGACAGTCAGGCAGATCAAGATTAATTTTAAACCAAGTTTAGTTTTTCAAGGTTTTGATTGTGTTGCCACTTATAAATTTGATATTGCAAAACCAAAGTTTAGATGACAAGAATAAAGCTCAAGGATTTGGTATTACAGAAAAAAAGGAAAAAAGTATTTTTTCCAATATTTTAAACATTTGTACTGTATAAAGCATGAAGGAATTGTATTTGAGCTACAGTTTGTTTTTTTAATGTACTGTATTATATCTGTACAAATTGAGCTTCTTCTGTCTCTAGTTCACAAAAATCACATTCTACAGTATGTTCATGTCATAACTTTTCTAAATAGGCCAAATGCTTTTAAAATTGAAATATGAACTAAGCAGGGATGTATACATTTGTGTCGGTGTTGTTAATTTGGAAGATGACAATAATAATAAACTTTAATTTATATAGCACCTTTAAAGGTGGCTTCTCAAAGCGCTTTACAGGATGACAACAACAATAAATAAGAAGAATACACAAGATAAAACACAATTACAATATATAGAGGAGACTGTGGATGGTGGTACTAAGAAAAGCAGGAGGGTGAAGAATGGAAGAATGGTAAAGGCTTTTCTGAAGAAGAGGGTTTTGAGTCTGGGTTTGAAGGAGTTTAGAGAAGCTGACTCTCTGATATCCTTGGGGAGAGAGTTCCAGAGCTTTGGGGCATAACTGGAGAAGGCCCTGTTACCAATACAATAAAGATGGGCTTGTGGGACAGTAAGGAGTATTATACATTAATGTCTTCAACTAATCAATAATTATTTAAATGTATAAATTTATTCTGAAGCTCCCCATGATACTTGTATTCATAAAGCAGTTTCAACTCTATATAAGGAATGGATTTCGTATATACAGTATGACAAAATAACAATTATCTCAAAACTGATTTAGAGTTCTTACAGAACCATACACTAAGGAAGCCAATGTATGTTGTGAGCTTGTTTATTATTATTAGTAGTTTTTACTTTTTTACCTTAAGATCTATTTAGAGGTAAATGCAGCTTATGACTTCAGTTTTTCACAAATTTGACATGATGACATAAAAAGACAGATTTCTTCATGATTGCACAAGTCAATAATTATAAGTTAATTGCCACTTGAAATGATGGAATAAAAAGCAATCTCCACTGTTCCATGCATTGCCATTGATGAGTTAATTTGTCTTGCTGTGGTCTCAGCCTTCTAATATTTCTCCTCTGATGCCATGAAAATTAATAGCATGCAAAATGGAGAAATTATACCCACAAAGACATCACTGTACAGTACCACTGAGGCATATTTATTTCATCTTGGGAAGGTTCAGGGTCACCATTTTTTCCTGTGACATTTTCAGACTTGACATTCTGTGACATTTTCAGTTTAATATTGCTGATACTCCAGCCGCGGCATTAAAAGTACATCTAAGGGAAGTTCTGCATTATGGCTTCTTTCAACGATGGGATCAATACAGGTTTTACATATTTTCTCTGCCAAAGCCGAATCTAGCATTTTGTTTGCTAACAGGAGTTGTGATAATCCATGTGGATTAGAAATAACTAGTTCTGACAGAAGCCAAGCAATTTAGCCACACATTTGTCATATACTGTATGTTGAGAAAAGCTTTCTGTGTTATTCTCAATCAATTCAAATTCAGATATAATTTGTATTTGTGTGTGAGTGTTTGGATACTGTTTTCTTTTTCTATACAGCTTTCTGCTCCACATTATCAGTAGGTTCCTTTGTTGCACTTGGACTGTATTATTTTTAGCTGTTTTCTAATTACAAGATTTATTAACACAAAATTACAAGATGTTTGTAAGTACTTTATGCCACTTGTTACAAAAATTAGATTTCTATAGATAACTGGGACACTTACAGTAATACTAACGTCTCATCAAGAGATTATTTGGATAAGGGTTATAATATACATGCTGTATGTGCAAAGAAACATTGAAAACATTTTTGGAGATTTAAGATTTTAATCAAAATACATTCTATTTAGTTAGTTTAGCATTTTACTGTAAATATAAATAAGTGGTTCATTTGGCTTTTGACTGTTTATTTCACATTTGATCCTAAGATATACTTTTTTATTTATTTAAGCAAAATGCTAAATATTTTTAAAAACTCTATCTGGCTCATGATATGTTATACTTGCTTCATAAAAAGCAAAATGTAATGCAAAGTGTTAGTAACATTCAAAACCATTTTTCATTTGTAGTTCTTGTCACATAAAAAGCTTAGATTTTTGGATTTTTAATAAAAAACAACAACACTGGTCATTGCCTTTAGAAAGAAACTTTTAAAACTGAACCCTATATAGTATAACACTTTTCCATGTATTAATATTTAAAATGTCCCAAAAAAATAAAACTAAAAAATAGAGCTAATTGAGGTTGAAGAAGCTAAAGGGACACAATAAACAAGGGAAAATAGTTTTGGAATGAAACAATACATTTTATTTTTGTACTTATTCTTTATATTTGGAACAGCCAATCAAATCTGTTTCACTAATTACTAAATGTCTTAATGAAAATAAAGGTATCAGCATATGTATTTAAGAAAATCATACAATAATAATAATTTTTAAATCCAAATTGATGCTTACTTGTTCTGTGATGTTTTTTTTTTAATGTAAGCACAAGCTGCAACTAAATTTGTGAACAAATGCTACGTTTCAACATCATCTTTGCCACAGAGCTTGCTGCATTTTAGTACTGCTGAACTCTCAGCAGCCCATGATCATAATTGTAAGATTTCATATCCATTCTGGCTCATTAGGAATATTTTCTGACAGGTGCAATAAACAAAAAATAAACAATTTAAAAGATGAAATAAAAAAGCATGTAACCAGTGTTATTTCAATAGATTACACTAAAGGCAGTTTTGTTTATTTTTCTAAGTAGTTCTATAAATAACAAAATGGAGATCATAGTGTTTAGTTATAGGAAAAGTGTGAAAAGGCAGAAAATAATATCAATATCTGAAGGACACTGTTTTACAAATGTTGTCAACATATGTTCAAACAAATACTACTATTAAATCCCTACTAATTGCAACGTGTATATTTCAGTACTGAAATGGTCAGTTATGTTGATTAACTATTATATTTTGTACTTTAATTAGAGTTTTGACTACATCATGGCCCGCATCTGATAGAAAACCTTGGTGCTGGTCTACAGGTCTTCTGAAGTGACTCCAGACAATGCTAGCACCCTGAGATCCCTGTCATCAGGCTGACTCAATGCCAGTACTGAAGGGTCCCAAACCCCACTTTTCTCTGCTCTGGCCCCTAACTGCGATAGTCAGAACTGCAGCCCCCCTTTGATATTGTCCAGATCACAATGAAGAAAAAATGGAAATTTCTCTTCAGGATATACCTAACCAAGAGGCCTCTGACTAATCTCCCATTCCTCTCTATGTCCCTGTGTCAGTATGCCCTATTCAGCAGCACTGAAACTCCTTAGCAGCATGCAACATCCAAGCACTTATTTCTGTGTTTATTTTTTTCTGTGGTTTGGGTGTTTAATATTACTGTTATAGTAAATGCACCCTTTGCATCATGAGATTGTAAATCATTTTGGATAAAAGCACTAAATGAATAAATGTAAATGTACAGTACTGTAATTTGCATTCAGTAAGCTGTAGGACTAGTTAACAAGTTTCTAAAAATAATTTTATGCTTCAGCTGCAGACATACAGTATGCGACAGACTACCAATTCTTTGTAGTCCATTTAAGATTTCATATTGTTACATTTGTCATTATACTATATCTAGCACTATTTATATATGTGCTATGTCAGACTTTAACAGTTTTCTTTTAAAATTATAAAATTCTATACATGTTTGGAATTTAAAAGTAAAAACATGTTTAATTTCCAATAAACTGCATAAGACACACGTCTTAATTATACCTTTATGTATCTTGGGGCAGTTTTCTCAAAAATGAATCCCAAATAAGTTGTTCAATCAAGTCCTAATTAATGCGACATGTTGAAAAAGTTCATTAGGATAACATATGGAATGTTTATTTAGCAAAACCTGCTTGGCTAAGGAAATAACCTGACTGTAAGTGTAAGATCATATAGGTAAAAAGCCATAGCAGTGGATGTACTTTCTCAGGCAACTTAAGAAAACGCAGAGTGAACTAACAATTTTTTTGTCAATTTTACACAACCACAATTCAAAGCATTTTGACAGCATCCATCACTTTTTGGTATGGGAACTTGGACAGCTACACCAAAGCAAAATTGGAAAGGATTGTGCCCAAAGCCACAAAAATAATAGGCTGTGAACCCGCTTTCATTTCATCCCTTTACACAAGCAGCACCTCCAGTCATGCTTACAAGATTATTTCAGACCACTCTTATCGAGTTTATTCCTCTAAGAAAATGCTTTAAATTGATCCTTTCAAGAGCCGCCCACTCCAGCCTCTTTCCCACTGCTATACAAACTTTGAACTCTCTCCCTTCAGCTATTTAGCATACTGTGATTATCTCTTTTACGATTCTGTTTGCCAAATTTAAGGTTTATTTTTTATGTATTTTGATTGTGTTTTTCTCGACTTTTCATTTCAACTTGTATTCTTTTTTAATATTGTTAACATTGTTTTGGTTGTCTGTCCAACAGTGTTCTCTCGCTGTACTGCAAAGCAAATTCCACCAACAAGTGTTGTGTGGCAATAAAGAATTCTATTCTATAAAGATGAGGAAAATAATACTGTCCCCTGGCTTTGAGAGGAATGAGCCTGGAAACTAGTGCAAGAGTGAAGATGGGGTGTAGGAAGTGTGAAAGAAATGATGAGCAAAGCGGTGCTCTGGAGACATTTGTAGGAGAGCTACAGGTACTGTACTGTATGTTCTCCCTGGCAGTTGTGCCAGTGGCTGAATCAGCAAAGTTTCATCAGCCAGTTACATCACCACCTCCCAGTGTCTCTATCCCAGTTGCCCTGGAAACAGAGCACCTGGAACTGGTCAACGGCCTTGTTTGGCCAGGTGTTGTGCTCAATAAAAACTTGGATCCAGCAGTGCTCAAGGGTCCATCATTGTCTTTTGGCGTTGAACTGTTCAATACTGCTTTCTCTCTGCCTGTTCTCTGTTTGTCTGTCCCAGTCTGCTCTGGAACTCAGTTTGGTTAGCTCTTGCATGTCCCTGTTTGCCTGTGACGCTACCTCTCGGATTCCTGTCATCATGGAATGGATTCCTGTCTGTTTGGTATTCTCTCTTGGATTCCTGTCTGCCCACTATGGATGTCTGTCAGTTTAGTATGATCACTTGGAATCCTGACAGCTAAGTGATCTTTGTTGGATTCCCATCAGTCTGATATTCTCTCGGATTCTCTGTGTCTCCAACCTCCCTATATCTGCCTAGTTCTGAACTCAGTTCTCTCAATCTCGAACCCTTGATGTTGTCTCTCGGTGCAGTCCAAACCAGGAACAGCGGTTTCTGGCTGGGTATGGTACTGCATCGGTCTGTGTGTACAACTGTTTGGTACTCTCACAGATTGTTGGCCTGCCTTTCTGCCTTGTTTATCTGTCCTGGTCTTAGGCTCTGGAAACTCAGGTCAAGGAATATCACTCTCCCAGCTTGTTCAGTCCGTCCTCAGTCCTGGTCTGTTTCATTTTCCTTCAGCACAGGGTCGGTACCAGCCAGCATGGGTACACACGACACTGAGGTTGCCTTTTGGTTTGCCCAATGCGAAGGTGGTTTAGGATGTGGCAGTGATTAACCACTGCTGATGCTCATTGGCAAATGGACGTTCAGACAGAATGGTTGATTTAGAGTGAAGGGAATAATAAAAAATAAGAGACTTGTAAATCTCATAGCAGAATTGAGCTTCGATATAAATCAAAGTATGCACACTGACCAATCTGGTCTATTTGCTTCACCTGAATGAATGATAACTTTTTTTAAATTTCTTGGCTTATAGAGTAACACAAAAATACAGGGGCTAAAGTAATGTTTTTTTTTTAGGGTAGGTAGTAAGTCCTGTACACGGTGGACAGTCTTTGAAGCTGTGGGTAGAAGAGCTTGGAGGGAGGGTGTCGGGGGCTGACAACACACACGGTTAGATGCCAGTGGGGGGAACAGTTGCCATTAGTGCCTGGGCTGTGACTGGGCGCAGGCACCACGGGAGGTGAGAGTATGGAACAAGGAGCCAAGACCTGGCTCACACCCAATGGGCAGAGTAAGCACGGAAGAGCTCTTATGGTGACAGCAGGAAAGGATGATTGGGAAAGGAAAAGACGCAAAAACACGGGAGATCGGCTGGGGCTTGCAAACATTGCTGTCTGGCAAGAGCAAATGCTAAGTGCGAGAAATGAAGCAAATAAGGCTATTCATGATATCTGTAACATGGCAAGATATTTGTACATAGGACAGTGGTAGTGGGAGAGATCATAATTTGACCTCCTCTTAATCTTCTGTTTAATAATGCAGTATATTTTCACAATAAAAATGGGGTTAAAGTTCAGTCTTCTGATTAAAATTAGAGTTAATTGATTCCCCTTCCCCAGGGTTTGTTATCGCAATATTGCTCTGTTCACTGTTATTCTGTTTTGAATTCATACAGAAATATATTTGATGGATTTCTCAGACACAAATATTAAGGAAGAGTCCTCTCCCCAAATATGCTTCTTAAAAACTAAGCCATGTCCTGGAAAATAAAATGAGTTAGTAGATGTAGTCTTTCTAAAGAAGCAATCCTTCAACTCTTCTCCTTGAAAAACAATACTGTATGGATTTTAAAGTACATTTGCTTCATTGTTTCAGTTTTGAATGATTTACTATAATTTGTTTTAAAAGTCTGGAAGATCCATTAAGCACTTGGTATTGATTTATGTTTCTTGTAAAATCAAAATTTGAAAAATAGCACTTTCAGAATAGGGAAACAACCCTCTGCGTTCCATTATGCATTTGTGTGTACAAGCATTGTAAAACTAGTGCTAAATCCCAAGGTGTAATAGTAACTTTCCTTTTCAATTTACTAGTTAACATTTCTTTCAATGTGTTGCATTTCAATCATACAGCTAAGATCATGTTTAAATGTTGTTCTTATCAGTTACATTCCCTATTAAAGGACCATATATTAAATTGATTGCCACTTGCTCTGTCCACGCCATTCATTGGCTTAATATTTTAGTGCTTCTTAAAACAGTGATTTTTTGACAGCACTGCTACCACCTTCTAGCTTGATCTTAACAGTTTAGGCCTTGTCTGAGGTAAAACCTCCAAAATAAAACAAAGTTTTTGCTATATGTGGTGAGAACAGTAATTGGCACTCTTTTATCTGGACCAGATGTTCCATAATCAATGCCCCAGTATGGTGATTGGGGATGCAATGCTGTAGGTAGTGTCACCCTTTGGAAGAAATGTCAAAACCAAGGTCCCGACTGTTAGGTGAACAAAGATCCCATGACACATTTTGGAAGAATAGAGGTGTTAACTCCAACCACATCTAACTTTCACTCTGGTGATGCATACTGGCCTGCCTAAAGTTTCGTCTTAATTATACCATTGGTGAACGTTTTTTTCACTTCTTCACCCAATGCTGAGTAGTGGGTCAGCTGGCACCCAGATGGGTGCACCAGTGCTTCAATGGTTGACACAAAGTAATGAAAAACGCTACATTAATGCAACATGTTGTTAATAATTAACATTCAACTCAAACTTTATTGTCCCCTGGGGCAAGAGTCCAATACAACAATACAACAAAAACAGACAAACATCACCAATAAAGAACATGGTACAACTGTGCTTCAGGGGATAAGATAGTTATGAGAGTTATTTCAAACTTAATAATGTTAATAGTACATTAGGATGTTATGTGTACCATAGTTATTATGCAATTTTAACATGTAAACAAAATGTGCTGTAGTTAAAAGGTTGCTTTGTGGAAGGTTAGAGGGGAGATACTCATCTTAATTACAAGATGGAACATTTACTATACATTGCAGTTTACCTGCAGGCTATAACAGGGGAAAATATTCCTGTGCAAACTGTGTGGCTTCATAAGATGTGCAGTCTAGGTCTACTGCCTTTCCTTTATTTAGATCTATAAAATGTTATCAGATAACCGCTGTTTTGATTATTGCTTGTAGTTGCCCAAATAAGCTTTAAATGTTTCCCTTAGGGTCTATATTTAACCAGAATCTTGTAACAAGTTTTGAAAATTGAAAAAATAATATGCTCTTTATTTTCATTATTTTTTGTCAGAATAGAAAAGTCTGTTTTTGCAAAAATGCAGCCTCAGATTCACATGGTGTACCAATGAGTCAAAGCAATAATTTAGACAATGTTAATAAAACTGGTGCAATTATTGTAAACAAACAATGTGATCCTGTTGAAAGGCACCCTCATACACCACATGATTAAACTTAGAAGGAACAGTCAAAAATAATTATCTGGCTACCATTTCTTTTTTTTTCATTGTGATGTTAATGCAACACAACACTATCTCAACTACATGGCCAATTAACTGAAAAATTGGTACAGTAAGTACCATTTTAGGAAGCATACTATTAACTTGACATGATGACATTTCTATACACATGATGATAATTTTGTTCTCACAAATCAAACTCTTTCTTGGGAAACACTACATTAATCGAAATGTATTCAATGAACAACCAAAACTGCTTCAAACTTAGGAAAGGTCGTCTTTCCTCCGCTCACACATACTAGATGAACAGTTGGTTGGCAAAACATTCCCCAAGCCTCTAAGTTCTCTTCTTCAACATCTTTATTTCAACAGTTTATTTCAAACATGTTGTGTCTCAGTCTGGTGTCAATGCAGTTACTGTGCATAAAAAATAGGGCTCCTACAGTATATAAACACAATGGCACCATCACTTCCATTTTATTTTAGTACTTTCATATCAATGTTACAGTGTCCACCTGACTAATGGCAGATATCATTAAAATAAAACCTGCTCCTGACATTTGTGTGTTGCTGTGATACCTTTTACATTCACAATATGCCATTACTTGCTTGACAAAATGCAACTCTTAACTCTTAACCTGTTTCTCTTCAAACCTTGCCTGGCCCGTGAACCCCATCATTTATAGGTGTTATTCTAATGCCTCTTAGTTTATTCTAACACTATTAAATAAAGTAGATGTGGTCTCAAAAGCTTTCAAAATGCCTTGCGATTTTCTGGTACATACTGTATTGTCATTTATATGAAGACTGGATGGAAAAGTTAAACACACATCTAAACCACATCTAAAAGGTCAGTAAGAATATGAAAGAAAGAAAGAAAACAACACGAAGGGGATTCCTTTCTTTGTTATACAATTAAAGGTTGTCAAGGTTTGTTTGTTTTTTACCTATATCATCCTATGGAAGGCATCATGATGGCACAGTGGTTAGCATTGTTACAACACTGAGCCCTGAGTTCAATTTCTAGGTTGCTACAGTATCTGCATGGGGTTTGAATTACCCCCTGTGGTTTCGTGGGCTTACTGCAGGTGCTGCAGGAGTTCCTTCAACAGTGCAAAGAACATTTGAGTGGGTGGGTGTAAGCCTGTGTCTCTTTTTTTGTGCCATGTGATGAAATGGTGTCCCATCCAGGGTGTATCCTACCTTGCATCCAGGTATTCCAATAGTCTCCAGGCCACTGTGATCCTGAACTGGGTAAGTGGTTATTGAAAGTGATGTGAGGCAAAGATGATCATCCCAGTGATTTATTATGGTACACATTACAAAATAAATGAAAGTCAAACTACTGTACATCAGCATATACCATATGATTCCAAACATCAGATTTGTTATTACTCATTTGTGTGTGTTTCAATTATTAATTATTGTGAGGCACACTTAATGATGTCATTCTTATCTTGAGGTTTAAATAAAAACAGGCTTGCTCAGTAGATAGCTTCCTTGCAGAGCTATCCGATTCACTGACCTAATCATTCCTAATGATTCAGCTTCTGTGTAACAAATAATAAACACTGTAAATTAGATAAGGCATTTCAGAACTTCTATTAGGTTAATTAACTGGGATATAATTATTTAATGTCCTCAGTATGGTAAATTACTTTTTAACAATGAAGTGTACTTTGTGATTTCGGCATTTTATCCTTGATTAATAGCTGATGAAGAAAGTAACGATTAGCAGATCATTCTGCTCCTGTCAAAGTCATTGTACATATAGAAAATGCATAATGATTATATTTTGTGTTCACTCACATATAAAACTAAATATCACTTTCCATCCAGAAAATATGTGATATCTCTCAAAATGTTTTAAAAATGATCTTAGAATCCACTTTGAATGCTCTGAATGAACATGAAGGTTGCTTTAAATGTTTAGATGAATTTCATCTTTAGGTTTAGAAAAGTCAATTTTTTACACTTATTATACTGATAGAATTGTGGTCTTCTAGGCACTAATAGACATGGAGACTGAACAGAAAAATCCTAAAGGATCCCTTACTTGGATACTTCAGTTGTTTGCCTACTGCTAGTTTTTAATATATGAAGAAAAATACTACTTTGCCTGTCCACCATTATTGTTTTGGGGATCTTTCATACACTATATATTGAGAAATCAATTGTATCCTTGAAGCATGCATTAATTAGATGTAATTTAAAAAATAGTATTATTGAAGATTTGCAAAGCAGGGTTGATTTACAGGTATTTTATTTAGTGACAGCTGTTGCTGAGCCTTAGCTGTGTGAGGAATTTCCTATTTGTACAAAACACCCATGGCCAAAATCCTTTACACTTAATCTAACTTCACAAATCTAGTCAATGTCTAAATCAAGGCAATCTGTGTGGAACTAGCTGTATTTTTCCAGTATTCCTTTCAATTAATTACTGTCTTGCCCACCACAGGAGACCAGTATTGTGTTTATTTTTATTTCTCCATATAAGAAAATTTAAATCTGCAGATTTTCTGTTTCTGTAATCTGTTGTCCTGGAAAATAAGTACTGCTTCATTTCACACTTACACGGTGTGCTGGAATTGCTTTTGTTTTGTTTTAAGCTGTAGATGTGATGCAAATAGATAATGAGACGACAGGAATTGCACAGCAAAGAAAAAAAAACTGATCATCTCTGAAATTAGTGAGGTTATTCACAGCTTTAGTATTTCAGTATTTTAGATCTGCAATCTGAGGTTAATTCAGCTGAGGTCAGGAAGTAATAATACACATTTTAAATATGTCTGTGGAACCTCCCAAGTGACTAAAAGCCCAGAGACCACAGGATAAGCTCTATGATTATACTGTAGGTCCAAGCTTGGGTCATGTTGCTAGCCAACTTTGACCTGGATTTTTTACATACAGTAGTACTGCAAAGTTGATGCATGACTGCCAAGGGAAAAGATGGGATTAGTTGGCCAGCACTGTCTCAGTTTTCAGCAACACAGTGAGCCACGGAGCTTTATTGGAAGCTGTGCACCTCTTCTCAAGTCAGTCATGAATCTCCAATACTTGACTGTGTAGCATTTGACATGTTAAATTGCAAGAGGCTCAAAGACGGGCAGACTGGATGAGTCTATACTGTATATTATTATCTTTAAAAAAATATGCAAGGGTATGGATTTCCGTATTTAGACACTGAGGAAAAATAAGGGGCCACCATACGTACAGTATTTGATATATGTGAGAAGCATGGGATATGAAATAAAAGGACAACGGTGTGAAAAACAGGAAACTGCTAGAATTACTTTGTTCTAATTTCTTGCTTTTCCGCTTGTTGGCATGGAATAGGAGCTTTGGCATTAAACAATACTGAAGCTGAACTAAAAAAAATTTTAAAATTTGGTCAAGATAACCCTGCTGTATATTTCTTGTGATGCAATATAAGGGATTATGCTGTGTCATCTGCTGTTCTACACAACCTTAGAAGTGAATTATTGTAGTTTAGACCAATACCTGCTAGGAAGAGGAAGATAAAGCACATTTAATTGTATTATGTAGATACGGGCTTCTAAAGATCCATCTGTTCACCAAAATCAAATTCTGAATTACTTAGCGATGGCTTTCTGTTTGCCAAAAGCCTGCTTATTCCAGACAACCAGAAGCTGACAGCAGGTGTGGGATTTTGAGTTGCAATTGTGGGGTGTTTTATTTTTATTTTGTATAATCTTGTAGAATTTCAGTTACAGATATTATGTGCACTTGGCAACCATGAGAATTTGTTAATCATCTATTGCAATCCAGTCAGAAAGTTTGCTTGAAGAATTAACGTACAGTATGTAACCAAATTTGACTTCATTTACAAATTTCAAGAGCAATGGTTGAAGGATAACCCAGTGTACATGAAAATAAATAGACTATATGTTAATACAAAGCATTACAATATACTGTTAGAAAGATGTACTGTATTTAATTTCTATAGAATCTTGGGAGTGCATATTGTAGCACAACTTTGCCATGTATTAATGAAGGTTAGTTTTTTTCTCTAGGCGTACCTCTAATCCAAATACAGAATGGATTGTAATTGATTGCAATCAAAATGTAAAGTAAGTGAGAACATCTCTGCAAATGGATTTCATTGTTAATTTGCCATGAGAGGTGAATCCATCTCAAGATATTGATCACAAAATCCTAATGGGTAATGAAGCCAAGTGGTGAGCTTAACCTGTATATACAAATAACTGATATTTCTTAATGGAATACCTTTTTTAAAAAAAATAAAATTCATTTTAAATGAATATTACCCCCTCTTTGATTAGGAGAGAAAACCTTCAGAACTGTTAAGTAAATATTTTTTTAAGTCATGTTTGAGAAGTAATACTAACGTTTAGCTTTTTTTTAAACTAAAAGTTATTTTATAAATATAATTTTTAAATTCAAGCTGGCTTTATATACTGTATACAGTATGTGGAAAATGATCATTCTAATTAGTAGCATTTTTATCACTTTTCATTCAAAAGAATAATAAATCCCTTTATATATGGGAGGGAACCAACTTTATCCACCACATAAGTGCAGAGTGCCTAATCTAATTAGAGGTACAGGAGCTGTTATGTGCCAGCAGACATACTAAAACAGTAACTCAGGTAGAAGAGTGAACCATTGATTCACCAATTGAATTAGGGGAAAAATAGGAAGGCCAAAAGTAAGCCCAGAGGGGAAAGAGCTAAAACACTAGTTTTAACATCCATGTTCTTTTGAAAAGTACCATGGGATATTTATTAATAATCAAGGTTTCAGGACCTTATTTTAAAGATTTATTTCAAAGGATGGTGGTTCCTGTAAATTGTGTCTCCAGTCACTTAACTGAGATATTTGTCTGGGAATTCTCATCTAGAGGAGATGTCATGCCTTGCTTAACATCTGAGATGACTGTACTGTATATCTATCAAGTTTTCCAACAAAACAATTCAAATTTTGCCTATCAGCATATGATTATTTACTAGTTTAGGCACTCAGGTCAGGAGGCTAACAGTACTGTTACATTTTTTTGGAAGGGAGAGAGGAAATTTTTTTTTATTTGATTTTTGAAAAAAAAAAGGTCAAATATTTTCACCAAATCAGAATAATTCCTTCCTCATTACCATCAGTGCTATCTCTCTTTGTACAGTATTTCTACTCCGATGGCCACAATAAAAGCCTCAGGCAATGTTTTTGAGCAGCTGCACTTCAAAAAATCCACCCCCCCTACACCCTCTCCACCATGTTCTGAAGCAGTAGAGAACTACAAGTACATGTTATCTAGATCATTAGGATCCAATTATTCCAGGGGAAGGAATGTGAAGGACTCCAGAATAACAATTGCCATATATCATTTGTGCTTTTTCCACAATAAAGTATTGCTGAATTAGATTTGAAAACTACAACTACAAGGACTGCATTTTTCAGTTATGTGAGAGAGTAACCACTTTCAGCACTTGACTACCACGGTCGAACAGGCAGCAGGATGGCTAAGATGCCAGTTCAAGAGAATCAAATCTCATTCAGTTTCTTCTTAGCAGCAGAAGAGGAGAGACATGCATCTAACATCTTTTGGGCCCAAAACACTCAGAAAGCAGAGTACAAAAATGGAGCTTGTAACAGGAGCTATGGGTAGATGTGCATCAGAAACAGGTTATTGAACCATTGCACACAACCATCAGGGCTTGACGTTTCAGTTGGTGCTTTTTATTGTTACATCCTTTTCTACCTTTTAAATGTCACTAAGTGGATTTTTTAAATAAATACTATACACACTGTACTGTATTTTCTGTGATTTACTGTAAGTATTATGTGACAGAGGCATTGCTGTGCAAAAGCTTCTTGTTTTTCATTTCGTGAAATATTCAAAAAACATATTCTAACTACAGTACATTCAATATTCCATCCACTGCATAATATGTTCACTATAGATGCCATGAAGAGTGCACATTGTAACCATCAAAATAACAGTCATTTGATTAGACAACTATCAAATGATATGATTAGCTTGCAAATTTGAATGTTTGAAATGGACTTATGTAAACTATTTAAGCCAAAGGGTGCACTTGCAATTTTTTAAATTGCAGTTTAAAACATACATTTTCAAAAAATGTACAGGGTACTATGCTATTTCAATACTACCAGATTCAGATTTCCAGATTTAAAGTGGTGCATGGCATACAGTACATTCATAGATACTGATTATAAAGGATGTCATGATTAAAGAGTGGGCTGGGGCCATATAATTAGATAATTATGACTTATATCCCCCCCCGGTGGCACTCACCACTTTCTCCAGGGGTAAGAACCCAAGAATGGTTGCAAACAAGAAAAGGATGGGTGGACTTAATTGGACAGAGCTACCTCAGTAATTAGAGCAGCTTCCAGATTCTGGACAAATATACTGTAAGTGGGAGTCATAGAATGTACTGTAAAAGTGTGAAACTATGTTCCCCAAAGGGAGATTAACTGACCTGTAGGGACAAAATATAATTTCCCCTACAAAAACATTGATATATAAGACTTAGCAGTACAGTATTTCATTGTGAAAACAGAAATCTATTTCTTATTTCATATATAATGTTAGTCCACAATTGCAGTAACAATTAAAAGCAGCTTAGCAAAGCTGTCTAAAGTTGTGTAGTTCTAATTAGACAGTGTTTCTAATTAGACAGTTGATCAAAATTAATTAGTGCTAAAATAGAGGTAAATAAAGCAAACATAAATGCAAAACCAATTATACTTATTATAATATTAATTTAAACAAAGAATAATTCAATCTTCTTTCAAAATCATATTTGAAACTTCAGAAAGGCTTTTTATATGTTGTCCAATTAGATTTTTTCTTCTGCAGTCTTTACGTTTATCTTTCGATTCTTAAACATCTCCAACAACCAATTTTATTGAAACATACTGAGTATCAGGATGTTACTTAAAACACCTCTTTTATAACATCATGTATAGCCACAGCTCTGATCTTCAGCACAGTAAAATAGCAGCTGAATGAACATTTTGTGAAAATGCAGAACATAGGGTCAATAATCTTTAACTTTCCACACATATGATAATCTACACTTTCTGAAAATATTTGTATTTTCATAACCGTGTAGAATTACTGCTACTCCTTGTAACATAATATTTGGCAAGATGGCGCCAACAGGGAAGGCTGTTGTCCTGCGAGCTCCCATTCGTCCTTGACTATTTCTTTATTTTTTGTTGTTTTTCGAACTGCTAAAGACATTTTCTTACCAGCAACTACTGCTGCACGCTGTATTCTTGTGCATTTTATTAAAAAAACTTTGATTTGATAATGCACTGCAACTCTGCATTTACATCAACTTCTGTCTCATCAGACCCTTTTAGAATAGGAACATAATAAATGCCATATTACAAGCCTTATTATTGATAATTATATACCCCATACATCTTACACATATGAATATGATTGCCAAATGATGGATGACAATATGTTTTCCAATAGTAACTATTAAAACAAGATTAAAATCATTTCATATTGTGAAGTTTTTACAAGAATTAAACAGTGCTTGTATTTGCTTACTGAAACTGAACCCAGGTGTTGTCAATAATCCCAAGAAAATTTCCAAGGAAAATCTAAAGGACCTCTTAAAAATTCAGATTTGTCATCTGACTCTATCTTGTTCATTTTTTGCACATTGTTTTCTTTTGGGAACTGAGATGACAACATACTGTACAGTAACTGCCTGTCAGACAAAAAAAAGCTGCCTTAAAATTCATCAGCCAAGTGACATTTGTTGTTTAAACTGATGAAGTTTGCATTTAGTCTCTTTCTGGAGTACTATTACAATGATAAAAGAAAACACGATTAACTCATGATCATATTAGTTAAATATAAAAATAAAAAAAATTTATATTTTTGCCTAAATCTTAAAATATTTTACTAAAATACAGAAAGCTGTTTTTCTGCTCCTCCTCTTTCCTACACAATGCATTGACATTTTTCTTCACTTCTTCTATGATTTTAAAATCCAGTGGAGCAATGGAAATTGTATGGAGACGAATTTAAAAATAACCTATTGTCTATATATTGTACTTTGTTTAGTCAGAAATTACAGTGCGATTTCCAGCACTGTTTTAAAAATAAATACTCTCCACAGCAAATTCAAACTTTAAAATCATTATTAATTTCTGCCTTTATCTGTATATAATATTTTACTTATTGATTTACTGTAGTTTGCTTTTACTAAGTACAAAATTAGTAGTGCTCACTTTTACACCAATAAACTTAAGCATGCACCATTCTGTGTAAATGTCAGACACAGACTGATTTTGGACCATGTTCAAAAGTAATACGGTTTGTATGATTCTAACACAGAACTGTTGTATAGAGAAAAAAGTTTGTACATGTTTCCATTGAAATATAAACCCATACGAATTTAAACACCAGATTTGGAAGAATCTGTATTGGGAGAACAAATCAGTTTTATTTGTTTAACTCTTTTTAGTGTTTCATTTCAGATCAAAGCTTCACAACAAATACAGATTTTTTTTTGTTAAATCCAAACATTTAAGCGATTCAAAATATTCAAACATCTCTTTTTTTTTTGAGGGAAACATTCAGTTCTTCCATTACAGCTTTAAAGATATAATATAGATTTTTTTTGTTTGCCCAATGACAAAGCTGAAACAAACAATACAAAGACCTAACTTCCTTAGCCTTAAATATAGCATTTTAAAAGCAAAACCTATCAAGTCAATTGCTGTGTTGAAGTGCTGGAGAGGAAATTAGGAGTGAAATTTCATGATTGTGTCATTAAGGAGGTCCTATTACAGAAGAGCAAGGACAATTTATACGGTTTAATCCTTTGAATCTGGATGAGGTTCAGATCAATTACTCCCATTAGCAGGGTGACAGTTTTGAATGTGATTAGAAGATTGCCATCCAGTCAGCACTGTAGCTGTTCAGAAGCTGCTGCTTTGCAATGCTGTGCAATTCATGAGCATTAAATAGTGTTTCTCTCCCAATGTCAAATTAATTAGTATGGTTTTGTCTACACAGTAATTTTTATGTTTCCCTGAAAAGTGTTTATCAATTCCTCTGTGCATATTTCATTTGATTGGTGCAATATTTAGGACTTAATTAAGGGCTGTTTTAATTTCAAACTCATTGGTAGGACATCAGCTCCAAGGTTATAACAGCTGTAATGTATGAACCACAACTGAAGAGAATGCTAATTGCACTAAACGCATGTTTGTACAGTATATCTTGATTTTGTGTAAATAAATACTGTGGATTTGATATCTTTGTAAATATTGTTTTGTATTATGCTTTTTTCTATGTATTTAGTCAATTTTAATTTTGATGGCTTTCCCATTTTAAGACATACAGTATCTTTCATGTCTATTAACTTAATGTGACCATTAAAAACTTAACAGGGATTATTATTAATGAAGTTAGCCCACAATATATAATTTTGCTAGACCAAACAATAACTTGGTTGAATTATGAATAGATCTTTTGGGAACAATTTCGAGTGTTGTTTCTGAATACATGTTTGAATTGGATCTTTACAATTTATTTAGAAAATAGAACAGCAGCAATATTAAGCTTTTAACCATTATTTGGGTAACACATTTTTTTCTTCAACATTTAAATGCATCTTCAATTGGATTTAAGTCTGGAGATCGAGTTAGCTATTTTTTTATTGGTTATATATTTGTATCATTGTCATGGTGCATGGTTAAGCAGAAATATACAGCATATATTTTCACAGACAGAAGCAGAGAAAATATTTCTATAAACTTCATAATTCATTTTGCTGCACTATCATTAATTACATCATCAATAAAGATGAGTGAGACAATTCCAGAGATAGCCATGCATGACATTACCTTGACCATGATTCATACATGTGGTGATGCTCTGTGGGGGCATCTACGCTTGCTTTCTGTTTCTGTGTTCTAACCTTTCTATCATTTTAGTTATGATTTTCTATGAAACATTGTTGAAATCTCTCCTGGCTTACTTTTGTACTTCCAAGCAACTTCTGAAGAACTGGTTCACTCATTTTTATTGGCAATGTATCATACTCTTATACTGTAGTTATTAGAAGTAATTATTGAGGTGTCTCTGAAATCTAGAGACAGTGGTCAACATCTGGCAACATTTTCAGTTCTCAGGAGCTTCAAAGCAAGAGTGGCACTGAGGTGTTTGCTGAGTTGTAGGGATTCTGATACACATTAATCTAAGGTATCCCCTGGTTTACCTTGATTAATTAAGTTTGTGGTAACTTAGGAGTCATCAACAGTCCAGGAAAACAGGATAAAACACAGAGAGAGAAGGAGACAAGAGGAAGGGGGAAGGAGACACTGGAGACTAGAGGTCCTTGGCCAGACCAACTTTAAGAACCAAATTCTAGTTAGGTACGTACAGTACTGTATGTGAACCTTTTTAAGAGAGCTTGCCATTCTATTGTTTTTAGGACACCCTGATTCCTGTATAGAGAATCCCTAGGTGAAATAATGATATTTCCTGGTTATTGGATGCATTTTATAGATTTTTACAATTTTATAGAGAGAGAAATTGAACTGTAGGTCATTTCCTGTGTGGTTTAGAAGGCAGGTTTATCTCTATTTGTGGCCTGTGAAGGTGTTATATAGAGTGCCAATATTTGGTAGAGGTCTGATTTTGTTTTTCTTGGTCAGCAAATACAGCAGGCCTTGTTCATACAGTAACTAGAGTAACTTGTATGTTGTAGTTTGTGTTATGTGTTCTTAGTTTGTTATTGTCATCGTTAAGAAATATTTGTTTAACCTAGCATGCCTGATTTATTATTACTCATCCTCCAAAGTGTGCCAGAGAACAAAATACTCAGGTAGCTCCATTTATACCAACTACTCCAGTGCAGTATATTCTTGGCATATATTTACAATTGGGGGGTATGGTTATTTACTTTAATTATCGATTGTCCAGCTCCAGGTCCATTTCCAGAATGTTTTTTAATTCTCTTTTTTGTCACCACCTATTTGAAAGAGCAGTAAATACAAAAGACTTTATTGTAAGCAAAAATAACACTTTTAGATTTGCTATTCAAATACTTTTAGAGGCCTAGTTTTATTTAATAGCTTAATTTAATAGGAGAGTGGATCATATTTTTCAGCTCACTTTTAATTCAGGTTCCTTTTGCTGATATTCAAAATAAAGCGTTCAAGAATAGCAACTTACAAAATCATTATTTTCAGAAGTCACTATATAATACACAGTTCCTAACATCACCATATGTGTTTACTTATAATCCATGTCAAAGTTGTACTTTCATCTTACCAAATACAGTAATCTATTAAACTGGATACTTTTTAAAAGAGTTACATAAAACAATTTGTACCCTCAGTAACCCTTCAATCAATTATGTACAGTACCATTTGATCAATACAGTATGTATGCAAGCTTCCCTGTTCTAAGCTCATGCTAATAAATACAGAACTTTTTCTTTCTACTTCCTGAGGCATGTTTATGAATTCTTCCTTAGTGAACATCTGAGTGAAATATTTAAGTACATCAACCATTTTCCTTGTCTAGAAGTTTCCCATTGTTGATCCAGATATTATTTATCATAGAGATATGTTTTATTTCATGAGATAGTTATTTTGCTGTTGTAGTACTGAAAGACATTTTTAATTATTATTAATTTTAATTTATATTGTAATATTTCATTACCTTTATAATATCCTTTATACCTGTGTTTTCAATTCATTATACTGCAAGCACATGACTTAATTTAGAAATGTTGGTTTTAAATTTGTTTTGTGGATCTTTTGTAAAATCTACAATAAAATGTAACTATTTATAACACAGCCATATTCCATGTTGGGTTTTTGTTATTTTATCTGAAATTTTGAAAATGTTATTTTATTTGATAAGAATCTAGATTTACAGTAGGCATGTTGTTGACTATAAACGACAGATGCAAAATAGAGGAGGACGATGGGGACCAGATTAAAGAGTTAAATTAGAACCCCTTGTGTATTTAAATGTCCAGGGCTTCCAAATACTAAATAAAGAACATAGAATACTTAACTTTGAGTATTGCAACTGTGGTAATTAGATGCCCTTGAAATCACCCAGGAGAGAAATTTCCTTTACCAACAACAGAATTCTGAACATTGCTCACTTCATCCTAGCAATGCTGCAGGCAAGACTACTCTCCTGGGCTCTGAGCTCATTTTCTGTAAGAGGTTAAGATTTGAAATACAGTAAGAAGTACTGAAGTACCTTATTTTTCTTCATCTTCAATTTAGACCTATAAGGGCAAAGTATTGTGAGGAAATCACCAATAATTCATAGTGCCAAGACAAACAAGATCTACAGTGATCATTATAGGATTAACCTTTAAGGTACTCATTCATGCTTTACAGGCAAGGACAGGCATCCCAAATGTGGCCTTGCACTTATTGGTGATGTGGAGTTTCCCAAATATGGCACACACTAATGAACAATGGTTTTAGTGAGTTTTATTACTCAAACACCAATGTATGTGGAATTCTGCTAATGCTACAAATCAGAACATTGACATGTAAACTAATCAACATTCCTCAGCTGCTTCTTCCTGCAGCTTCTGCTTCATTCAATCAATGGTATATAATATGCAGTAAGGCTCAAATAGATGTGTTATTCTGTATTTGCTGGCACAAAAGAGAAATGTAAACATCAGGTCTGTTTTAGAATAATGATTTTCTTTCAGCCTGCATGCTGAATCTGCATTCATATCAAAATGGTTAATAATGTAAAGTGCACACTACTGGATGCTCCAGCTAATATTTGTCATCTATAATGAAAACAACAGTAAGGCAAATTTAATGTAAATTAAGTTTCAGATTCATGAATTTATGAATGGTTAACAATAGGAATTCCTTTGTATCTCAAAATAAGCTCATCCAAATGAGAAAGCTATTTATTTTGTTATAAAAGGTAAATAAAAATAATTAAAAAAAATAATAAATAAAAAGGACTTTGTTTTTTTTTTCAAATGTTCTTATCAGCAGGATTTTATCATTTTAAAGACAAACTTTCGGAAACTGGCAAAAAAAATGCTAGAATTAATTGTTTATAAAAAGTTTGACATACTGTACATTCTTTATCATAGTTCCAAGACATTTGGAATATATTCGATTCACATGAGTAATAATACTTCTGATAAAAACAGATATATATTTTGGTAGAGAGAATCCTTGTTTTTTACAAAAAACATGAGTCATTTTTGTTTACAAAAACCAAGCAGAGCTGTAACGCAATATACTGTATGAGAGTATAAAGCACTGTAGAGGGCAATTAAATGATCATTGACTCATATATCATTTAGAACATTATGTTCTAATTCCCTTGTTAACATGAATCTGTTTTTACACGTTCTCCACCTTCAGTGAAGTTGAGCGTAATAACCAGTCAAATTTTGGACAGTGCAGTGGGAGCTATGATAAGCTGCTTGAAAGTGTTTCAGTAAAGTGCTTCCTTGAAGTTTCTTGTTTCTGCCTTTGATTTTTTTTGTCCTTGGGTAACTCAGTCAATCAATAAACAGCTACTTTGAATTGCATTTTGAGGATATCTTTCTGAATCAAGACATCCTGTTAACTGTTGGGTACTACAGCATGTGGAGGATGTGATTTTCCTTCTCTGACTTCTAACATGTAAAATGCAAATGGTTCTGTGTTATCTATTAAGATGTGTTACTTACAAAATGTTCTCATATAAGAAAAATATTCCCAGTGTACTAATGATCCATATGTGGTAGCTATTTTGGGAAACTTAGATGCTGTTTTAAAAGGCGAAAAAAGCTGCAGTAGAATGTGATCCATTAGAGGTGATTGGCCAACAGGTAAAAGGCTCCATTAATGAATCGATGAGAGGATTCATTGCAATTCCCCATTGCACTGTAGAAGAATTTCTGTAAACAACTGCCAAGAACTCATTTACAAGCTATAAAATATTTTAGACAGCTACAGAAGCCAATGGGAGGAAAACTAAACAATAAACACTTTATTAAAAGTATAGAAGATAAAAGTCATTCACTGCATCAACCATCTCAGAATCAGCAATTGAGCTCTCAGATGACCTACCTTGGTCAATGTGATGAAAATTGATAGAAAAATAATATAATCTTGTCTTTGCCAAATTCATATCTGTATACTAAGGCATTATTACATTTATCAGAGTTGGGAAGTCTGCAGTTTTATTCTGAATCCATAAAGGTCTTTGATCCATACAGATTCAGAAGCTCTTGTACCATTTATTGTACATTTTTCTGCCTTTCATGTCATTTTTGATATTCATAGTGGCATTATGAATGGGGAAAACAATGGATTTGATCTGATCTATTTGACTGATCAACACAATAATGGCATAGATTTCACAAATCTGTCAGGGGATATTACTTTATGCCTGGTATGCAGTTGTGAGCCCATGTCCACAGTTAGAAAAGAAAGCTCAAAACTGTCAGGCAAAAGTTCTGGAGGTTGTCAACAGGAAGTTTGCAGGTTGAGAAAGGTGTTAGTAAGAGAGTATGACCCGCACTTGGAAGACAGATTTTTAGTACAGTAGGATAGAGAGCTAATAGAGTTTATTTAAGCTGTGAAAAGGACAATGAGGTAAAGCAGAGTAAGTTAAAAAAACAAACAACTTTCAAGATGTCTCAGATTAACATGGGATATGGATATAGTGTTAAGAAAGGTATGCAATGAAGTAGAGCAATCAAAGTTGAGAAAATGTATCCTATTATAGCTAGGGTATCACAATCGCTAACCCGCTGCCTCTGAAGTCTTATTTGATTCTTCTGAACAATAGTGTTTACCAGTAATATCGTCCTCATTTCACTTTCTGTAACACAAATTTCTGTCACTCCGACAAAATCATAAGTGCTAGTTGTGATTGTAGATTCAAAGTTCAAAACCTTGTTTGTGCACACCACTAATATAACAACAATTGGGGTGGCACAGCAGTGCAGTGGGGCGTTTCGGGTACTCCTGATTCCTCCCACAGTCCAAAAACCTCCTGGCAGTTTAATTGGCTTCTGGGAAGACTGGCCATGGTGTGTGTGTTTGTGTCTGTGTGTACCCTGAGATGGTCTGGGGTCCATAGTGTACCCCTCCTTGCACCATTGCTTGCACCATAGTGTACCCCTCCTTGAAAATGAAAGGATGGATAAGTATTCCAAGGCACTTTACACATAGTAGAAAACCCACTTTATCTGCCACTGAGGTGCAGTATCCATCTGGATGACTTACAGAATCCATTTTGCCCAAGCAACTCTGCGGCATAGCATATCAGGTGGAGAAACAAGAAATGACTTCCCTAATTGACTTAAGGGGGATTCCAGACTGTTCAAAGCCCAAGTGAAATTGAAACTGAAGTCTGGGCAATCAGCATCCAACCCAGTTTCCAGTGGTCGGAATTTACTGAACACTCTGTCCTTTTCATTTGTTGCAGGGAGAACAGACCCTTTCTAAAACTATTGCCCTATAGTGATCCATTTTCTTTGTACTCTAGATTGTTCCAAAATCTCTCTCCCCTTAATTATTAGTATATAAACAACCTTCTTTAAAGGCTAACTAACCACTTATTACAGATATTTAAGGCAGAACATGTCAGCAAGTTAAAAATCATGAACTAATAGTTGAAATTGTTTGCTGATATTTTTTTCCAGTTCCTACTGTAATGAATGCAATTGTTGAATTAGAAATACATAAATATTTCAATTTGACAAAACATAATTTTGCAATTTTATTATTTTTTGTTTTGCAGAAAGATATTACATTTGTCTTTCTGTAAGCCAGACATACTTTGCAGATTTCTTTAAAGATTTATCTGAATGTCTAACCTTTATTTCTGTCACAGTTGTGACCCTTTCTTGTCATGTCAGCAGAGTACCTTAGCTGTAGGAATCAGAATGCCAACAAAAAAACCTGTGGGTGTTCTTGTTTTTTAAAGTCTAACTTACATATTTCATCTTAGGAAATATTTGACATGTATTGTTAGTAACTCCCAGAGCAGGCAACCTGTTTTTATATACTACAGTATATACTATATACAGTATGTACATATAAATATACTTTATAACATTACAGGCCACAGAACCACAGTTAACAAGAATTTGATTTGACTGCCATGGCTACCTAATGTAATCTGCACTTCACAACTTAGCAGTTACCTACGGGATCTGCCATTCACTGTCAGTCATACTTCATGAAGTGACATGATGCTTTCCTTCAGATTACCTCTCACAGCAATTAACCGGCTTTAGTTTTTAACTCTCCAAGAAGGAACGTGTCATGGTATTTTTAGGAACTGTGCTTTAGTGTTTATCAGAACTTTTGGCTCTTTACTTACACAACACATTTGCTTTAACCATTTATTCACTGACATTTTGCAACAATGTGGTTCAAAAGCCTATTAAAACAGTGTCATTTTTCTATAAAAGCATCGAACTCTGTATTGCACATACAAGTTGTAATTGGACCATTGAATAAAAATAACTATGCAGGATTAATTACCCAATAATACAAAAATATCACATTTATACCTGGAAAAGAAGAACTAATGACCTTGTTTGGATCATATGTTATCTCTGTGTACATTAGTGATTCAGTGATCCTGTTTTGATTAACAGGATCTTTGGATCATTAATGTACACAAATAGTTGATCCCAGTTATGTCCAATAATGGCTCTTGGACATCCGTGTATATTAAATAACAATGCAGCCCCTCATTGAAGTATTAATCTACTATAATACAAGTGAAATATTTTGTTTTGCTTAGGAACTACTTTTATTACTTTATGTGTTTTAAAAATCATTGAATATGGCTCTTAGAGACCTGTCTTTTACTGTTAGAGCCTCTTGAAGGCTTAATGAGCTTAACAGAATTTTCCACTGCCCTACTAATAATTTAAAATACAGTAGGTGTTTGGGTTGTGCATCAAAATACAGTTTCCAAGAATTCTCAAAACATCTGTTTTTTATTGAATTGTGAAACTGCTGATTGTTATGGAAGCCGGGGGCTAGCCGTGGAGAGAGACTGGCGATACAGGAAGACCCTATGCGAAGCAGCAGAAAAGTTTGCTCTGGGATCAAGGTACAGTATCAGGTGAAGTTGGAACAAGACATAAGCCCTCAGGTAGCAGACGTGGGGTGAGCCTCTCGACAACCGATCCTAATGCCGAGCGAGGAGGATGGGACAGGCCAGAAATAAATAGCAACCTCCACCAGACGCACCGGTAGCACAAGAACAGGAACATGGAAGCAAAGAACAGGACAGAAAGGTGGAGCGCCCTCTAGGAAGAGAGTCGTCACACTTATAAACTGTTATGGTAGGATGGGAAAAAAATACCAGTAAAATTTCTGTTTAAATCATTCTACGACATGAAACCTTGCTGTAGTGTTTTGGTTTTTGTTTATAATTCAATTTTTAAATTCTTTATAATCCTATAGATTCACACTACATTAGTAGTGTTAATAACCTGGTAGAAATTATCCGTAGCATTGACTAATTTCATGGTTAATAACAAAAGTCAGATTGTTTCAAATATACTATAAACGTTTCCTTAATGGTTAATTCAGTGCATATAACTTAAACCCAAAAAACAATTAATTTAGATTTTAGGCTAATACACCATACATAAAACATTCAGCACAACATGTTTTGAAATAAATTTATTTTTTTTCCTCAACATTCCTATCATAATTGAGTCTAACTCAAATTGATGCAAAATGTGTTTTTGAAGGTTTTTGTGTCTGGTATGCTGATCTCTTTTTAGTGTTTTGAACACAAAATTATATAATGAGAGAATAGATAAATTCACTCTCTGTTCTTATACATTTTAAATTTCATTTTGATCAAAAAATAATACATTCAACAATAGAATAAATAAATAAAATACATTGCTGATATACCTAATTTGCTATTTTAAATTTACTTTATAGGCAAAAAACCAAACAAACATCAAATATTTCCTGCAACAATAATTAATTATACAGTATTTGGGTATTTGGAAAGATTTATGGAAGAATTATTTATGGTTTCTGTAAGAATGTTTCTGATGGTTGTAAAGTGTTTAACTGTGAATGTTACAATACAGGGAAATTGAAGGTAAACAGAAAATATTTACAGTACTGTACTACAGTACAATAATGTTTTTATTTAATTTGCAGCACACTGAAAGGATCACAAACAATATTTACTAATTCAGTGTGTTCAGTCTCACATCACCATTTTTCCACCCAACAATCAAAAATAATGTTCTGACTAGATAATTTAGTAATGATTGAAGATATGTTGTTACCCTGCAATAGTTTACTGGGCTTTCTTTAAACTGGGACGGCTAAACAGCAGGCTGAGTCATTCATTACACACAGGAGGTGTAATTGGCAATTACCCAGATTAAAGAGTGAGTATTCCCTGATATTTGGTTTCTATTGTAACAATAATAATTGGTCTCTTAAACACAAACATGAGGTTGATCTTAAAACAGCACTTTTTTGCAAAGAAGTGCCATTTAATATTTGTTAATAATTTGACAGATGTGACATCCAGTAGTATGGAAGTCTCAAAATGTTTTTCTTAGCCAATGAAGATATTTAAATCTCATTTTATAAGAGATACTTTACTAAGCTTTACATATCTTTTAAGAGATTCATTACTAAGCTTTACATTAGAGCAAATTCAACAGGAATATGATTCTGTTGATGTAAATCTTTACCTTATGTTTTAAACCCTAAGGGAAGAGGAAGAATATGTGTATAAATCATTTTAGTAATGGATGTATTTTAATTAACCCTATGAATTTTAATGGCGCACAGACACATCTTTTAATGTTTGACTAGGACAATTAATCCATACTGTTCCTGTTTAATTTTTTAAATTACATGTACAGTAATATCATGCTTACCAATTCCGTGTCAGTGACTTTATTTATTATACATCTAATTTATTTACATCTAACCTAAAAACTGAAATCTTATGCAATTTTTTTGATATTATTAATGTCAATAATTAATCTATTTTCTAAAATATTTTAAATATTTTTGGTAATTTACAACTGTACTCAAAAAATAAGTGACATTCAACTTGCAAAACCCAACAAATTCCTCAATGGCAATGTCCACAGGTAACTTAATTCACTCAATTACAATGACAATACACATATAGTATATCAAAGCATAAACCAATAATATCAATGTCAAGACCAACTATGAAGTGTTCAAGGTACACAGGTTGTTTTGACAAAGGTCACATGAAATATAGCTTCCAAATTGTCTTCCAGCTAAATGGAGTTCTGAATATAATTTCCCCAAAACCACCCATAACAAGAATGAATTTCTCTTTTTGCATTTATCTTTTGCATAATCGGTCTACATTTGGACCATGCTCCATAGCTTAATTTTAGCTATTCCTTCTGCGTCTATCACCAGTGTCCATGGCCCAAAACCAAACACTATAGTGCCCAATTACATGCCTTGTGGTTCCTGCTGCTCCTGATACAGCCTGATACTGCTCTTCTATTCTAGGTCAATCCAATTTCTTACAAGTGGCTGATCCAACAGGTTTCCACCTCCTCTATCTTTTCTGCAATTTCATTTTTTTCTATTCAAATCTCTCAAGGTCCATTAAAACGATAGAGTCTTTGTAATCTCTGAGTGAACGATCAGCCTTTTGTTCACAGCAGATCGTTCACAGATATATTGTATTTGTTGTTTGTGATATACGTTTTTGGTGTTTTAAATTATAGATTTAAAATCTGTCTGTGAGGCTATAAAGTATTATGTTTATTTGGTTCCTAAAAGTCATCAACTACTCTTGCAATTTATCGTTACAATTTCTAATTCTTACAGTAAATTAAAAAACCCACACATAACTTATTCAGGGAAGTAGCTTTTAATTATCCACCTGTCAGTTCCCCATAACTCTCCCTTTCCAAACAGTTTTCCCTTCATTAAGCCACCAGGGATCATGCAAGTTCCTTCACTACATTAGTAAGACCAGTTGCATGGTTTCCCAAAGCTGATGTCTCCAACACTTTAAACATTATACCTCTCAATCTCTATCTGAGGCATTTTTCTACTTACCCTTGTGAGATAAATTTTACTCTGCAATAAAGCTTGGCTGCAATCAGGAGGCAAAAATAAAATCCTAGCTGAAGCATTTTTTTTTCTGTCTAAATCCTGCACTCAAAAGAAACTTGTGTCCCTAACTGGTTACCATAGCTATGTACAGTGCCTTGCGAAAGTATTCGGCCCCCTTGAACTTTTCAACCTTTTGCCACATTTCAGGCTTCAAACATAAAGATATAAATTTTTTATTTTACGTGAAGAATCACCAACAAGTGGGACACAATTGTGAAGTGGAACGAAATCTATTGGATTTTTGAAACTTTTTTAACTAATAAAAAAATGAAAAGTGGGGCGTGCAAAATTATTCGGCCCCTTTACTTTCAGTGCAGCAAACTCACTCCAGAAGTTCAGCGAGGATCTCTGAATGATCCAATGTTGTCCTAAATGACTGATGGTGATAAATAGAATCCACCTGTGTGTAATCAAGTCTCTGTATAAATGCACCTGCTCTGTGATAGTCTCAAGGTTCTGTTGAAAGCGCAGAGAGCATCATGAAGACCAAGGAACACACCAGGCAGGTCCGTAATACTGTTGTGGAGAAGTTTAAAGCCGGATTTGGATACAAAAAGATTTCCCAAGCTTCAAACATCCCAAGGAGCACTGTGCAAGCGATCATCTTGAAATGGAAGGAGTATCAGACCACTGCAAATCTACCAAGACCTGGCCGTCCCTCTAAACTTTCAGCTCAGACAAGGAGAAGACTGATCAGAGATGCAGCCAAGAGGCCCATGATCACTCTGGATGAACTGCAGAGAACTACAGCTGAGGTGGGAGAGTCTGTCCATAGGACAACAATCAGTCTTACACTGCACAAATCTGGCCTTTATGGAAGAGTGGCAAGAAGAAAGCCATTTCTCAAAGATATCCATAAAAAGTCTCGTCTAAAGTTTGCCACAAGCCACCTGGGAGACACCCCAAACATGTGGAAGAAGGTGCTCTGGTCAGATGAAACCAAAATCGAACTTTTTTGCCACAATGCAAAACGATATGTTTGGCGTAAAAGCAACACAGCTCATCACCCTCAACACACCATCCCCACTGTCAAACATGGTGGTGGCAGCATCATGGTTTGGGCCTGCTTTTCTTCAGCAGGGACAGGGAAGATGGTTAAAATTGAGGGGAAGATGGATGCAGCCAAATACAGGACCATTCTGGATGAAAACCTGTTGGAGTCTGCAAAAGACCTGAAACTGGGACGGAGATTTATCTTCCAACAAGACAATGATCCCAAACATACAGCAAAATCTACAAAGGAATGGTTCCCAAATAAACGTATCCAGGTGTTTGAATGGCCAAGTCAAAGTCCAGACCTGAATCCAATCGAGAATCTGTGGAAAGAGCTGAAAACTGCTGTTCACAAACGCTCTCCATCCAACCTCACTGAGCTCGAGCTGTTTTGCAAGGAAGAATGGGCAAGAATTTCAGTCTCTCGATGTGCAAAACTGATAGAGACATACCCCAAGCAACTTGCAGCTGTAATCGCAGCAAAAGGTGGCTCTACAAAGTATTAACGCAAGGGGGCCGAATAATTTTGCACGCCCCACTTTTCATTTTTTTATTAGTTAAAAAAGTTTCAAAAATCCAATAGATTTCGTTCCACTTCACAATTGTGTCCCACTTGTTGGTGATTCTTCACATAAAATAAAAAATTTATATCTTTATGTTTGAAGCCTGAAATGTGGCAAAAGGTTGAAAAGTTCAAGGGGGTTCAATTGTGTCCCACTTGTTGGTGATTCTTCACATAAAATAAAAAATTTATATCTTTATGTTTGAAGCCTGAAATGTGGCAAAAGGTTGAAAAGTTCAAGGGGGCCGAATACTTTCGCAAGGCACTGTAATACAGTACAAATCACCCTACAAGACGAAGCATTTATATAGGATCTCTTTCACTGTACTGCAGTACATCATTCTCCTTCTCCCATCAACTACACCTCATCTTCCTACAGGAAACCGCCAGTAAGTCATTAAGACAAGACTTGTTAATTTGGTCAAGAGCTATAAAAAACATCATCATGTTGGAGCTGACATTCCCATGGGAGGAGGCCCACAAGAGGAAGCTGAGCAAAGTACCAGCCCTTGGTGGAGTGTTATCAAAGGGATGGAAAGTCAAGTGTCTGCCAGTGAAAGTTGGAGGGAGGAGTTTCCCAGAAAAAGTTGCTGTTTTGAGGGTGCTGAAAGTCTGGGGCTTAAGAGGCCAGCATTGAAAAATAATTTGCAAAGTAGCAGGGCAAGAGGGAGAGGCAAAAGGCATCACAATATGAAGGTGCAAAGAGTAGTGCACCTACTGAAAATGGGGCTCACTCGATTGAGCTAGGAGCAGCAAAAGCCATCCACTGCAGGTATGTTATGTACATTCTGAACATTTTTACTCTTTAGCTGAATTATACCCAATTGATTGTTGGGGCTGCTTCTTTTTGTGGCTACAATTGTAAACAAAAACCCATTGTGATTCAGTCATCCAAATCATCATAAGGGGACACAGTTCTCCAAGCTCATCATGAAATTCCTTTGTCTCATTTGGATCAATTTTAAGTTTTTCACTACTACCGCACAGGTTACAGAATCTGAATAGTATCACTGACACTCTTTTTTGCAATTTCAGGAATTCAAGGACTGGGCTCCTGATGGCTGTCAGGGTCATCGCCCAAGTTCTCTTTATTATAATGTACTGTTTCTCTGAACCATCATGTTTTTTTTAATGCAAATTTTCCTTCTTTCATCATCTTCATTTCAATCATCATACATTACACTCATGGTCAGGACATCTACAATTCATGTTGATCTGATTGGAATTAACTTTTTCCATAAATGGCTGCATAGAACACTTTGTGAGTCTATTTTCCATGCACAAATTATTTTGTATTTTAAACTCTCCAATATTCTGAGAATGCTACACAAAGTAATTAATGAACACTTACACCATAAAGTATATCTTACTAGTTTGCATATACAGATTTAAATCTGGCTGCGATTTCCCAGTTGTTAACATCACTCTATAATTCCTCTTTTTTTCGACCTTTTTTGGATTTCTAAGGTGCTCCAAATTTACAGTCTTTCTTCATCTTTTCTATTCACCCTTGCTTATCCTACATTAACATCCCTTTGATGCTTTTTACATTTTTGCACAAGAGAAGCTAAACAAATCAGTTCAACTCAAGTACTTACAGTATACAGTATATAATTTCAAAATAGAATCCTACAGTAACCCTTATAAATTTCTCATAAATTATCTCCAGTATTCTTCAAGAAGCATCTTCCACAAATCTTCTCTTCATTAATGAGAAAGGTCTTGACATATCTGGTAACTCCTTCAGATAACTCCAGCATCCTCAGCAGCCCAAACTAAGAGCATTCAGGACACCGAGTTAAGTAATTTGGTTGCTGGTCATCAAAAGCATATGACACATTCAGTACATAAGAACCAATACAGATGTCTTCAAATAAGCATTTCAATCACCCTTTTAACTTTCCAATAGAGTTAAAAAATTCAGGCTTTTAATTCCAGTGCATCATTCTCCTATTGACTTCAAATCCCTCTCTTTCCTTTCTGATTTGCACTGTAGGTTTTGGGGTCCTGCTTGGTTCTTTTGGGGGTCTTACCTCCTTGCCCTAAAGCCAGGGGGCTGTCCTTCGACTAAGCAGGTTACATCAAATCATACTTTACCTTAGCAGTCAATAAACATCTTCAAAACATCTAAATTTTAGGTGTCATTACTCTTCATGAACTGTAGAATATCCTATTACTAATATCATGTTGACATGCAATTCCCAAATGAAAAAAACTCTTTGTTTCGTGTGGCTGATGCTTTTATTGATAATTTCCAAAACGTTCCAAAGCAGAATACCATGGCTGGCCAAATTAAGTTATCAATACACTTGACTTGCACAGCCTGGCCTAGCTAACATTTACCTTTAATTCAATTAGTGAATCACAGTATTTTCTCTCTTCACTGCGTGAGCTATTGTGTAGTTAGACTTCTGGAGCATAATGACTGGGGTGGGTACAGCACTTGAGTGGTAGATGAAGTAGACCCCCTCTTATTTGTAAAGTGCTTTGGGAACCTTTGGTTGTGCAAAGAATTGTATATTATTGTTGTTGCATTATCTGATGCCTTACTTTGAGGGACTTTAGCTACAATATTTTGCAACTAGTGCCCTAGTTACCATCTGTTGGTCCTCAGACACCCACTCCAGGGTCAATTAATGATATTTTCAGTTCTGTAACAAGGATAATGAGGTACTCATGGCCAAATGGAATCCATTCATTTTTGTGGCTTTATACTCTTGGGTCCATACACTCTGCAGCTTTCCACCTTTTGTTTCCTCTTGTCATAGTAAATATGAGTCAGTACATATCCACTCGTGCTCTTTGACATGTGTCGTATGCCCTGCGGATAGTAAAAATACCTTTTTAAATTGACCTTGGTCTAGTTGTTAAAAGTTGTTTCTACACGTTTATAGCAACCACTGTGTTGCCATACAACTTTCAGTACAGATTTTCTTTCACCTTTCTATTATATTCCTCTTGAATTATTCTGAAAGGTTCTAATTATACTTTTAAACTATTTGTTTTATTTCTATTATATAATGAATATTTTCAATTACACGTGCTACATACTGTACAGTAGTTATCATTTTCATGCTACATTGACAAAACATACCAGCAAAAACACATTTCTGTTTACTAACAATGATAATAATAATAAGTCACCTCTAAAAATCAGTATTCTGTAGACGAGGGCTTGAAAATGGGCCAAAATTTTACACATAAACTATTTTTAATAAATCTAAATTTCACTTATATTGTGTTTTCTATCCCAAAGTACTTGGAATACTGAATAATGCACCACATCTGTTTTGTGCCCGAAGCCTCACTATGCTGCAGATGATGCAAAGAATGGAGTGATTGATACACCAGTTGAATTAAGGGGGAACGTTAGGTAGGACAGGTTATGCAAGCCACTAGTGGAATATAACTACTGTAGGGCATACAGTGTAACTAGAGGTAACACCTTTACTGTTGTGAACAGTTCCTGTAAAATAATTGTTCATCTTAGAAGGTTGCAATTTTCTAGGTCCCAGTGACTTTCTTGCTGATGGGGAAGGCAGTAGACCTCCTGGTGTGACACAAGACTGTGTTTGTAATCCCCCTCACAGCCTCAGAACAATTCATTTGGCTGACCCAGGAGACTGCACTGACAAGTGCTGACTGAGGGGATAATGTGTGGCTACTCCCATACACCTCTTCAAGCAGGTGTTTCCATTAGACAACCCAGTGGGGGGTTATAACTAAAAAAGTAAAACAGCACACTTTGCATTAAATCTAGAAAGAAAGTGGAAATAGTTACCTGAACAGAAAGCAATGCAAGTGAGACACATCCTGTGGAAACTTCCATTCATTAGTGTACTTACTGTATATCCACATACTGTACCAGTCCATTGTTTAAACTGAATAATTCAGTTGAATTGAAAAATCAAATACAGAAAATTGTAAGAAACCCTTGTTTTCTTTTTAAAAGAAACAAATTCATATAGCTGTCAAAACAAAATGCAAAAAAAAATATTTGCAGCTGGGGCACATGCATATTATTAACCAGACAGAACACATGGAAATTCATTATACTGCTTTGTAATCTGGGATGATCATCGGAGCATTTGCAATCAGCAGAAGTTATCAATATGGAGTCTATTGTTAAAGTATTAGCCTACTAGCATATGTAGCCACTTTTGAAACTATACAAGCTGTGCATCTGTGACACATGGGTTGTACAAATATATAGAATATAAGAATATAAAGAAAGATTACAAATAGGACTACATGTAAGAATATAAAGAAGGGCTACAAATAAGAATAATAAGAGGATCTCATCCAGCTGTTTTCTCAAATAAACTAGATTATCATCTTTGATCACTTCACAGGGTAGCTCATCCCAGACTCCCACAACCCATAACATAAAGAACAGCCTCCTGTCTTGGTTTTAATAACTTCCATATTCAAGGACTTTCCACTTGAGGTCTCTAGTTTGTGATCTGGTGCCTAGTTGACTTTTATAGCAAGCAGAGACCAGATCGTCAAAATTCCTAATGCCCAGCAAGCCACTCTACACAAAACCTTTTAAGAAATTTAAGAAGACTTGGCTCTGATTCTGGTAGGTTTAACTGTGATGACTTTGTCTTGTCTGCCTAGACAGTACCAGAGGCATGTACTCTTAAATAAACTGTGTGTAGAAGTTTTAGTCTCTGTTATTTTCTTCATTTTTACTAGGCTTGAATAAATCACCTCAACTTGTGCCCAATCAACTTATTCACTAATGAGGTAATCTATTGCTTATGCAAGTCAAAGTCCACTTAGCGGTAACATGGTCAGAAAAGTATGAACAATTTCTAAAAGTGAATGAAAAAGATTTGATATTTAAAATACTCTACTGTATGTAAAGATGTATTTTTCTAAAGCCATACATGTAAGAATATAATTTTCCAGATAATACAGATAAACTATTGGCATTTACATTTTACATTTATAGACCTTCATGCAATTTATTTTTGACTTACATTAATATCCCTATAGACTTAATAAGTTTGTGTAAAATGCCATTTTAATGTGTTCTTTTAAAAACTGATATTGCATCTCATGGGGTGTGTTCAGTGTGGAAGTGGGGCCCTGGATTAAGGATGACGCGATGCCTCAGCAACCACAGCTGCTCTGGCTAACAAAGGACGAGCTGCAGTTGTGGGGGCCCCTTAAGAACACACTTAGCATCACCCTGGAGGGATGAGCAAATCCCTGCAAGGGAAGAACCTTTCACCGACAGTCCCAGAGGGGATTGTGACACTAGTGTTAAGGCTGCATTTTTGCTTCTTTTTTTATTTTCTTTTTCCGTGTATCTCCACTGGGGCAGGTTGAGTTTATTTTGAGTTTACTTTGGCCTCATGCTCCTTTTCTTCCAGACTGTTACGTCCCCGTGTGTGTCATTGGTCCATCACTACACCATCTTTGCCGTTGTGACATCATCTTCAATCAGCTTCTTGACCAATCAGAACTCAACTTCTTCAGTATTTGCTCAGGTGGGTAGCTACGTCAGCATGCATAGGCTTTAAAGGAACAAATAATAGGTTTATTCCATGCTGAAAAAAAGAAGAGAAAACACAACGTTTCGGCCATGGAGCCTGCTTCAGGTGAGATAAAGACAAGGCAGTAAGCAAAGGTAATGTATTATTTTTAGTTGTGTTCTAATTGCAAGAGGTTTTTGCTCGCACCAGTGCTTCCGCTCTCTCAGAGGGGCAGGCTGAACTTTTCCCCTCCTGGTCCGCCATGTATCTCCACTGGGACAAATCAAGTTTTTCCTCCCTTGTCCCGCCGTGGATCTCTGCCAGGGCAGGTTGAGTTTCTCCTGTTTTTGGCCTCACACTCCTTTTCTTCCAGACGGGACCCCGTTAGATAGGGAACGTTCCAGTCTGGATGCCGCTGTCCCAAGCCGTTCTTTTTCTTTAGGCTGGACTCCACTAATTAGGGACAGTCCAACCTGAATGACGCCGTGCAAAGCATTTTTTGGGTTTTCGCTACTGGTTTGGTTTCCACATCAGTGCCCCCGCCCCCTCAGATGGGGCGTCAACTCTAACCAGTGTTCACCGTGGCTCCTCCCACTCCCACATTATTACAATGAACACACTGGGCATGCAAAATTCATATTCCTTGTTTTGCATGTCTCATTTTTTATAGATTTACAGCAATGAACTGTATGTCCTGTTTCTATTTTCTAGTCTAGAAAGGCATCACCTTATTATATTGCATTAGAAGATGTGTTTTATCTCTGTTTTTTCCAATAAAAATTGGAAGAAAAAAACAAACAGGAAAATAAATGGATTCAAATGTTTTGTTCCCTTTTCAATATGTGTTCCTTATTAATTCAAAAACTGCTAAAAATTAGCCTTTCTGGCATGGATATATTGTTAAAATGCTCCTATAAACTTTGTTTCTATAAATATTGTATAATAAATATTGTAGGTAAATATACTGTATTATAATAAGGAATATCAATTCTTATTAAGATGCCCATATAAATGAAAATAAGCTGTCGAATGGAAATAAAGCAACATTATGTTTTATTTCTCATGTTTATTAAATTTTCTTGTGAAATATAATTTACACAGCATAATCATTTTTCCTTGTTAAAGAAAATACAAAAAGTTTATTACATTAATAAAAACAGGTCAATACAATGGTGTTTCTTATATTCGTACAAGACATGGAAAGCAGAAATAATCATGGTACAAAAAAAGTTGTCTTTACAGTATGTACCGGTTATCAAGGACTTGTGATCTTCATTTTGTGTCAAAGAGATGTCTGACATAATGCAAAATCACTTCTTTAGTTCAATGCATGAGATGTTCTGTTTCTTTTTCATGATTTACTGTACACACCTGAAGTGCTGGATTTCAAGAAGCCAGAGATGGTATGTGGACCATCATCTATAGAATTGCAGTGCCTATTTAATGTTGAAATAGACTACAATTCTAAAAGTGCTGCCCTGCATCTGTGCTGTATATAATGCTCCATATGTCACTGTGGATACACTTTTATGATTATAGCAGACTTTAACATGACAATTCCACCATTCATAGAAGTTGGATTTGCAGCAGTCCATAACTGGTGCAGCAATCCAGTTTGCTCTTTACTCTAAAATGTTACAAAACACAGATTTCCCACTCCCAGGTTAACTTATACTTTGTTAGACATTACCTGAAAAATGCTAAAATTACAAAAAATGATAATTATACATTAGTTGGGCTAAAATTAATCTTTGAAAAGAAGGAGAAGCTCACAAATCAGGGGATTTGGAAGGGTATTAATACTTTCTGTTTACTTAGATTTACTGCCTTCTAAATGAATCTGTTGAAGTAAGATTGAAGATTAAACAGTTTGCTCCCTGTGGGCTGTGGAAAAATATATTGGTGCATAAGATAAAAAGTGTCTGGCATACTTCTTTTCTCTTTGCGACTCAACTCTTATCCTGCATGTTGAATTAAAGCATTTATTCATTTGGAGACTTGGTGCTTGGCGCCAACTGCATACAGTACTACGTTTCCATAAGTAGTTTGTTTGCATCTCCCCTTTACCTGCTATGTGAAATTATCTCACTAATAATTTATTGAAAGGTTTAATATTTTTTATTAACTATAAAATGCTTCCAAAACCTTACAAGACAATGAGCTTACTAATACTTTGGGACCTTGATCTTAGTACAGTATGTCTATCAGTGTGATCTCAAACAATGAGTGGCAGAATTTTTTTATGGGCCAAGATTTTAATATCAAGGCTCAATAATTATACTTGTTTGCCGGAGGGTCAGTTGAGAAGTTACAGCCATTTTCAGTCCGTTAATAACATACAGGAGTAAAAGAGTGTATTTAGCAGCACATTACAAAAAAGCAGTGGCACACTGTGATCACAATTCTTCATAATACAGAAACTGTGATATTTTTCCAGTTACACTGATTGGTCATTGTGCTGAATATAAGAAATTGGTACAGTACATTCTTGAAACATAGTTTCACAGTTTTGCTGTTTTGTGAAAAATGCCATGGAAACATAATAATATATTTCATATTTCCATTGGAACATTCACCTCATCTGGTTCTGATTAATATTTTTTAACTGGGTTATATAATGTTCATTTATATTCTTATACTTTTTTATTAAGAATATAATTTAGAAGTTTTACAGTAGTTATACAGTATGCAGAAAAGAGGCTGGCATGATGGCACTGGTTAACATTACTGTCTCACAAACCTGGGGCCCTGGGTTCAATTCCAGATCTGGGGGGCTAGCTGCATGTAGTTTGTATGTTCTTTTGATGTTTGCATGAGTATCCTCTGGGTGCTCCAGTTTCCTTCAACAGTCCAAAAACAGATTAACTGTCTTCTGGGTAAATTAGCTCATGTGTATGTCTGTGTTTGTGTCTGACTGCCCTGCAATGGACTGGCATCCTAGCAAGGGTGTACCCTGCCTTGAGCCCATTGCTTGCTGGGATAGACTCCAATTCCTCTGTGACAACAAACAATTGTTGAAGGAGCTGGTAAGCAAACATGTAGAGTTACTAGCTTGTAGTGATACTGAATATTTTTAAATTATAAGGAGGTTTGTTACCAATAATTCCTTATGAGGTCCTATTCCCTTAGGAGCATTTTGCGTGAATAAGCCAACATATTTACCATAGCATTAATCTAAATTTAATCTCCAAAAATTAAAATAATGTTTAACGTCATAACTGTAAAGGTCAATAATTGCTATCTTGCCCTCCCAAAATTAATCCATCTGCCAATATAACTTTAGAGTGATACTAAAGATGAACTTTCTTTTTTTATTTTCACGGCCTAGAATCAAATGGTATATACATTATGTAATAGTATCAAAAATACCAAAGGAATTAGAACAGACTCTATGATTCATTGAGGCCCATACTGCATGTCCTTAGGAGTTCCCAAAGGTTCAGTAGGTTGTATTTATCTGATGAATGACATAAGCACCTTAACATTCAGGACCCTATTCTGCTTTTCTGGTCAATAGGAGCATTATGCATGAAAATTGCAATGCAGGAGTCCTGAATATATTTAATAAGACAATGTTTCTTACAATGCTGAGAAGGCTTTTTCAAAATTAAAGTTAGAAAAAAAGGTCAACACTTTAAAAATTAATAATATATACAGTAGCAATGATTTTTTCATATATTACCATTTAATTATCAAGGTAATCAAACAAGAATTGGATGGTATTATGTTATGGCATTTTCTTTACAGCTTTTACTGTAATTTTACAATATGCTATTGATTCCTGGAAGTGACAAATCATTTGAAGTCAAACAGATTCGCTTTGGTATATGATATTTTCATTATTATAGTTTATTTTTCAGTTTTATTTACTCTTACTGTAGGTGTATAGCTTTTTTTTAAACTCCAAAACTGTAAGTCAGTAAGCATTTATTTTCTCTGTGTTGCTGTGTTGCTACATTGCCTTTAACTTGAAGTAATGCCCAAAGAACTGCCAAAGATTATCTGAAGAGAAATAAACTAAACATTTTCAAAAACACACCTTAAAACTGACATCTGTATCTCTCTGGTGTATGATAAATTGTTTCAGATCCTAAATTCTTTAGCAGCTGCACTAAAAACAATTTGTATATGCAATAAAACAAATCCATCATACATTCTGCACATTCAAGTTGCATTTCTAATACTGTACACACTGTATGATAATGACTAGTCATCATAGTATGATCATAAGAAAAAATAGGTTTTGGTGCAGACAACGATGAGGTAAAAGGGTTCAAATCTTAAGAGGAGCTCTTGTGTCCTTGAGCAAGATATTTTACTCCCTTTGCTTTGTAACAATCCCTGCTGTATAAAGGGGTACTCTCTATGATGTCATTGTAAATGAGATTTCAATCTTCCTTCACTTATCTGGTTAAAGAAGAGTTATTATATATAACAATTTTTTATGTGACATGGGGGCAGACAGTATAAGAAAATTAGAAAATCACAGGCAAAAGGCAACAACAAAAGAATGCATCACTAGAAATATGAGCTTTATAGCTTTATATTGCCTGGTTGAATGCACATATTCTATTTTATTTTCTATTATGCATTATCTATCAACTAAATCCTATATAGAAGATTCAATAAATACATACACAGGTGGGGGTAGTAATAAAATGCCTGTTAGAATTATTCTTTTCTAGTAGCTCTGTTATTAATTAATTAATCTATACTGTAGCTTTATTTTTGTATTTCCTCAAGTCATATTTGACCATCCAGTGATGAGGATATAAGTGCTATAAAAAGGCTGTTAAAATGTTAAAATGAACTGTATCTTTGTCTACTGTAGATGCTCAAACATATAATTATGCTGAAAAAGTTATACATAAATTAGCTTCTGAGCTATTCACATTAATCACAAAATGACATCCGTTTAGTTTTTAAAATTCAAACCTGTCTTCTAAAATCATGATTCACCAGTTCTTTTATTCCTGTACTTATCTTCCACTTACATTGCAATAGGAACATTTTGAATTCAAGAGCAAATCCTCTAGAGATTAATATTGATCAGATTAACCTAGCTGATCTGCATGGGTTTCAACAGCTGGAGCAACTTGTGAGTGAAAAAAGGCCAAAAAGTGCTCAATGAATTGGAGGATTGTTCAGTGTGCAACAGAGCCTACATTGTAGGTAGGATACCAGTGGGTGTCTGGAACAGCATAAGCCCTTATGGATTAATGTTATAATTGGTTATTGTTAGGGTGAGTAGGCTTCAGTTCAACAGTTTGTTTTAAGTCCAACCATCTAATATCAGAAAGGCTCTTACACCTGACAATGGTTACAGCAACTTGGAGCCTATCCCAGAAGCACATATAACAAGGTGAGACTACATCTAAGAAAGCATGCCAGTCATTCACAGGGTGCACACAGAGAGACACACAAAAATTGGAAACACCAATAAATAGTCAGCTTGTCATTGAAAGGTGGAAGGAAACTGTAGCACTCAAAGAAACACCACTTGAACATGGGGAGAACATGCCAAACTTAACACAAAAGACTTGAATCAAACCCAGAACCCAAGATCTATGAGGCAGCAGTGCTAAATGTCATAGTACCATGCTGTCCAGATTTTACAGTAGGTAATTGCGAAATATACTGGTATATATAATTTATGTATGTATTTATTTTCAACTTTCATAGTATGTCATTGTGAAGTCTGCCAGTTTGAATCAAAAATGTATACAGAAAATGGTTATCTCTGAAGTTTCACCCTGTTAAATGGTAGGCAATTAAAACAGCATGGAAATCAGGAAAGTGTGTCAATTATTAGGTTAAATTCTCCGCCTTTTCCCTTGATCTTCAAATCTACAGTTGTTTCAGTGCTTTTGATGAGTCATGACAAAAATGGGAATCAGACAAGCTGACAGCACATTTTTCTCAGTATTTACATGTGATATTTTATTCAGTTTATGCTACCGTGGAGTAAAGAATTTATGTATCTTTATATTTAAAAGTAGAGGTTCACATGCAACTGCAACACACTTATCAGTTGTCAATCTCTAACTGTATACTGGAAACAAACTTTGCCATTATTTCTGATGAGTGATGTTTCTGATTGTCACAAGACCAGTTTTTCTTGTAATCCATCAATGTTACTGAAGCAACCTGTAGATTGAAAACCAAGAGAAAAGGCTCACAATTAACATGTTTCCACTTTGTTTTAACTGGTCTCTACCACATTAAAATGTGTTTAAATGGAGAGAATAGGAAGTCCTCTTGAATTAGATTCTCTCTGGTTTCACAAGTAATTACTGAACAAAAATGTGTTCTGTGAAACAAAATGGTACTGTATATTAGTGGCTGTCAATAGTGCTAGAAAAAGAAAAAAAGATGCTTGTATCTGAATAGTAAGTTTTAAAAATTGGAGCTAAATCTACTTGAATGACATACAGTACGCTGTCATCTACAGTACATGTCTTTAGAAAAGTTCTAGAAGTGGGAGTATCAATTCACCTACAGTATACGAAGGCCATTCCTCAAACTCTTCAATACCATCATGTCAGCAGCAGGAATGAAAATCCACTAGGTTGTTTTACCATTTTATTTATATTAATTTCTGTATGTGTGTTCAAAACAGAATACACAAATGCAATTCAGAACATGTATACTTTTCTATCAATATTAAGAGACATGAAAAACACAAGAAATGCTTTTGGTTTTGGTTCTTATTTGTTTATCAGTTTTATTTTACTACAGAATAAAAGAAAAAAGAGCACTACACAAAATAGTTTTAGAAATAACATTTCCCCAGTTTTCCAGTTAAAAATCAAAAACATTCCACAGAATCAGAGGTGTAGGGACCAGTATACCTCTCTCCCAGGAGATTTACTGTGTCTTTTCTGTTCTTTTTTATACAGTATGTGAGATGCTTTTGTAAGATTTTATAAGATCCTGGGATTCAAAGTCTACTTAATAGAAAATTATGCATTGTCATGATGTTTTAGGGATGTGTCTTAGGATGTTTATTTTATAGTAAAGTAGGGTCCGCACCATACAAACCTTGGATTCCAACCAATGGAACACAGGGGTCAAGTTAGTTTTCAGACATGAATGGCAAATCTTTAATTTGAAATTCTTGTGAGCCAAAAGACTTTTCTACATGTATAAGGTGTATTCAGTGTTTAAGTTGCTAAACGTATTTTAAAAATGCCATATAGAAAATGTTGATGATGGAATAGCACTAAGATATTATAGAGAAATGTTAGGAAAAAAATCATATCAAGAAGTACTGTATATAAACATAGCAGGAAAATAAGATATGGTAGTAGGAAATTATTATAGAGACAAAAATCTTACCTTGCTCATGAATTTTTGTTGTAAATATTACTACATGGACGAGTAAATGGAATAAATAAACTGAACATGCATTTTGATTTATTTTTTAATCTTTGGTTACATTTCGAGGATTTTGATTTGATTTTTGCCTGCAGTTTTGCTGTAAATGGCCTCTCTGTCCCTACAGAATCTCAGAGGTGTAATCACTAAATTTCCCACTGGCGCCTGCTTGGCTAAGCAGTTTTAATACACAAATCAATTTTGCATTACCTCCTTCTGGCTGTAAGTGTTCGTAGTGTGGGAGCCATGAAAAATTGATAGGCCTAAGAATGCAAATTGCAGCCTGAGTGAATCTTTAATCTGTGGATGGGCCCTTGAAAGGACAATGTCAGGAAAGGTGGTGGCAAGTGTTTGCTCTGCTTCTTAACGTATGAAAATTTAATTCTCTTTTTTCGTTTTTGCAGAGATTGGCTTTGCAGCTGGAATTTCAATGGGGGACCTGCAGAGAGAAACACATGAGGTGGAATTAAGGTAGTAGGTTAACACGGATTGCTGTGCTGAATCCAAACGCTTCCTGATCTGATAATATCAAACCAATTTAAAAATGTACTCAGCTTTTTTGTGACCTTATGATATAAACTAGAAAGACTATTAACTGTCGTAATAGTCATTAACCCTTTCAATGTTCTAGATCGTGCTTTTCGTTTTTACTTTGGTGTATTCTTCTTTTTATGTTTATTGTTTATTAATGTTTATTGATTGTGTTATATTTAAACCCATTATCTCTGCTTTGTTCCGAGTTTTGCTTATGCCATCCAAGTGATTTGAAGTTTGAGACTTTAAAGATGTTCTGAGTATTATTAATCGTAGTTTTAAACTCAGTGTGATTTTTGAGGCTGTGATGATTTAAATACATTTCTGCAGTTTTATGTGTCTTATATACAGTATTTATACAGTAGCTTTCATTTATTAATGGTTATAATGAGTCTTTTTTAAAACACAAATTTAAAATAAATCCAATGAAATGTACATTTTTTTACCAGATACAATATGGCTAACTGTATTTTCTTAACCTTATATTCATCTAATATTTTCATTTTAGACAAATTATTATAAATCTAATGACTGAGATCTTTCATAAATAAAAAATAGATACAGTAACAAACACAGGTGAAAAATAGAATTGACTTTCAAATTTTATATACTTTACATTGTAATTAAGGTACTGAAATGCCTAAGCAAAATAATGTTCATTTTATTTTCAGACTTTGTTTCCTTAAACTGCTGTATAGAACCTTATTCTTAGGACTGGTACTTTGTAATTAAAAAATAGCACCAGTAATTAAAAAATACTTTTGAATACTTTCTTTTTAAATACAAGTCTTGTTAGAGATGCTAGAGAAATTGTTTATTTGTATTTCTTACCTGATAAAACTCAGTAATTAAAAGGAGTTTTGAGAACAGTTGTGGTAATTAAAAAAGATTATACTAGCTCTGTAGTACCAAAGAGACTTAAAATGTCTTTTATTTTTTAATCACTGAGAAATGTATATGTTAAAAAGTATTTTCCTGTGATACAAACGTTATGTATGGAGATTAATACATATGACAAAATGACATGAGATGTGACATTACTTAAGTTATATTCCCACAATTATTTTTTCAAAAATGAGGTGTTGTTATATTCCTAAGTGAAATTCAGATTTTACCTTTAATTTTAACCAATACTGTATGTTAAATTCCTCTGGAAATATTTTAGTTGATATCCTATTTTCTCCTTAGTGTAAAACTACTTTTCCAATTCTACCACGGAAATTCTGCCTTGTGTGCTAAAATTCTTTTTTGGTTCTGTTAGAGGAATACTATCAGTGGGATACAAAAACTAAGTTTTAATCTGTTATATGTTTGCTACTGGATCTTTACTATTTTTCACAGAAAACATTGATACATTCTTTTCAGTACTGTAATTCACAACACAACTGCAGAGCTACAGATTGATTTACTGTATATTCTTAATTATTGCTTCTACTTATTTTGACTTAATCTTACAAAATTAATCTCACCATATGATCTGATTTGAATATCCAGTACTTATGGATGTTCCCGAGGATCGAGTTATGGAATAGAAACAAAACACACAGAAATCCTTAAAATCAGGGTCTCCAGACTGGAGACCCTTCTTTTCTAATCTTTATACTGCCTCACTCACCAGACTGGGAGGTTCTACTTGAAGAAGCAGCAGTCTCTCAAACATCTGAAATGAGACAATGATGGCTTTTAATTGGAGGAGTCACATCTTTCTTCACCACATAGGTTAAAAAGTTCAGCTTACTTAGCTTCATATCAGAAATACATTATGTACAAATCTGAAAATGATACTTTAATTGACCTCTAAGGAAAAACAGGTTTCTGCTGTAAGTAGTGTTAGTGAATCAACAGATGGCACTCTTCCCTATGGACCTGAATATCAAAACGAATGCTCCAGAATGTGAACAGAGACATTTTGCCTTAGGAGATACCATTCGTTAGACGTTTAACTGAAGTCCTGACTGCTAGTACTGTACATTAAAAAAGTCATAATTCCACAGCCCTGATGGTAAGCTTAGAGGTGTTTACCCCAGTGTTCTGGCTAAATTCCACTCAGGGCTGGTACAATCTGGCCTTTCTAAAGTGTGCTCTTAATTCAACTGGAGCAACAGTTTCTCACTTCTCCATCTCCAATAAATAAATTCATTCCAAAGAAGAAAGTTTTTTACATATAAGATAGGACCCAAAATCTCCATCAATTAAGTGCAGAACCTACCTGGATGAAGCAAAGAAGCAGCCATTACACCATTAGTATTAGTACTGTACTGCCTAACAATTCAAGTGATACAAACTGTCACAGAAGCCAGGGGCTAGACGTGGAGAGAGACCAGGGAGGTGGGAAGACCCTATGCATAGCAGCAGGAGCAGAGCAAACCCCCATATCTGAAGGTATCGGGCGGAGTTGGGGAAGAGACATAAGCCCTATGGTAGAGGGCTCAGGGCGACCTGGTGAGGCGAGCCTCTCGACAACCGAACCCAATGCCAAGCAAGGAGGAAAAGGATACCTAGAAATATATAGCTCCAGACAACAAGACACACTGGAAGAACAAGTAAAGCACAGCGAAACTAGGAACAGGACAGAGAAGGAGCGCCCTCTGGATGTAGAGGGTGTAATAGTAACCTTTCAAGGGCAGCTCCTGACACCCCAAGAAGTGAATGAGCTGCACAGCACTGGGGGGAGGAAAAACTTCATTTAACTGAAAGGAAACCTCCAGGAGTCCACGGCTGAGAGCTAACACCCTCCTCCGGGTAAAAGCTTTGTTGGGTAGAGGAAGGGGGGACTGGGAGGGGCTCCGGAGGAGCGATACAAAAAAACAGACAAAACATGTAAAAAAGTATGCACAACACAAATAAACCCTGATGGAACAGGGGAACAAACAACACATAAAAAAGACTCACAACAAACAGGGAGACCAGGGGGCATGGGAGGGAAACAAACAACATGAAAAAAATAATATAACACACAACCGATAAAATCTCGGAATTCAAAGGGACAAACAACACATAAAAAGGCCAAGGAGACAGGGAACCAGAAGCCAGGGAGGCCAGAGAACCAGAAGCCAGAAAGACCAGGGATCAGAAGCCAGGGTAGCCAGGAAAACAAAACCCAGGAAAGAAGAAAAGGGAGACAAGGAACAGAACCCAGGGTGGCCAGGAGATCGCTTGCAGGGTCCAGTGCAGGCTCGGTATTCTGTCACAGAAGCCAGGGGCTAGCCGTGGAGAGAGACCGGAGAGACGGCAAGACCCTATGCGTAGAGGCAAGAATGGAGCAAACACTGGGGTTTGCTCCAGGCTCAAGGGATCGGGCAAAGTCGGGGATGAGACATAAGCCCTTAGGTAGCGGATGTGGGACGACCTGTTGAGTTGAGCTTCTCGACAACCGAACCCAATGCCAAGCAAGGAGGAAGGGGAGACCCGGAAATATAAAGCCCCCGACAACAAGACACACCGGAAGCACAAGTAAAGCACAGCGAAACTACAGCAGGAACAGGACAGAGAAGAGTGCCCTCTGGATGTAGAGGGCGTGACACAAACAACCAAAAAACATTCACCCATGCTAAGAGCCCTATGATGTGTTTTTATGTACTGTATGTAATTAGTTTACCTCCTTGGTCTGAGCAATACAGAACATAGTTAATAGGTTTTCTCAATAACTTCAAAAGTGCTTGCTGAAATAAATTAAAAGGCACCTCTAATCAATTTTCCGTCTACTAGAACTGTCTATGGAGTGGAGCATCTCATTCTTAACTGAAAGTATGTACAGTACTGAGTTAAATAAAAATATATAATATACAGTATAGATAGTGACTATACTATATAGGAGCATATACAATAGTGCAAAGCAGAATATCTCCATTGTCTCTTTTTTTCATGACTGTTATATTTAAATTCAAAGAGTGTTCTGCTTATAAATTGCACAATTAGGTGCTGATCTTTCTCTTCCCAGTGGAATTAATGTTTAATTATTAATAGCCACATAAATAGGTATATTACAATAGCCTTCATGAGGAACTAGGGAATTCCCCATACTGTATCTTCAATGTCAAATTTGTCAGGACCTTAGTTTAATGTCTCTTCTAAATAATGGCGCTCCTGAATTACCTATCAATGCTCGTATTACCTAACAAGTCACAAAAGGACTATACTGAAATTAAAACATGCACTGCCCTACTTTGCTTTCTAGACTGTTTTGCTCAATGTATATATTTTTTTGGTTTAAAGAAATCTGTGTTAATGCACGCTGACAATCAGTGCAACCACCTTAGCTCTTCATGTATCTGTAATTCAGTTGGTGGAACTCACTTGACTAAAGGAATAGTACCCAGCAATGAAAACAAGTTAAGAAACTCTTTCCCATCAGAGTTTTATCAACATCATGTACAGTACCAGTACCATCATGCTGTTGATGAAGTTCATGTCAATCTATGTTGTAAACTGTCCATGACAGTGCCTGTGTAAAGGCAAGGAAAGGTCTTTTGACAGTTTTACCAGAGGGGGCTCAATACAGTTGTGCCGTATTCATTTAAGCAAAATACAATGAGTCATTGATAACAGTCCTATGAGAATATCAATATATGAATAAATATGGCATGGTGGTACAGTGGTTTACATTGCTGCCTCTCTGGGCTGGGGCCCTGAGTTCCTCTGGAGCTGATTCATGGTGTATTGATGTGGGTTTCCTCCAGGTGCTCCGGTTTCCTCCCACAGTCCAAAAATAGTTTTGTAACAAAATAAATGATATACTGTACATCAATGTAACAATTTGTACGCTCTACCAAACCATAAAATCTTGAAATAAATAAACGTTCAAAAAATAGTTATTGCCCTTTTTCATTCTGTGCAAGTTGGTTGGATTTACACAATGAAAGAGTCCCTCCAAGCGCTATGTCTTGCTTTTGTCTATGCCTTTTTTCCTGTCCTGGTTTTTAAACTGTGGCCATCAGACCTCTACAAGATTTCACAGGAACAGGTTTTTCCTCCTTAGTCCCTGTACAGGGCCCATAGTCTCTTCCAGCACCCCTCACCATCGAGAAGCCCCCTTTAGTGACAATGCAATTCATCCTCCTGCTGAGGTTTGCAAGGATGGTCTCCTCCAGCTCCCTTGCTCCCCATTCTGTGTTGTGCTGGATGAGAGTGTTCCTCATTTTCCACAGTCCTTGTTTTATTGGGGACATCAGCAGCCAAAACAACTACTACAGTATGTTCCTTTGTCCATTCTGGTTGGTGCCAGCCCTAGCAGGATGCACTGGTAACTGAGCACCGCTCCCGCTTCCAAGAGTTGCATAGTGTTGTCTATTCTGTCCCAAACTACTTTGACAAAGGAACGGCTCCACAACACGTGCTCCTCCGTCTCCTCAACGAAAAACATGTCCCAAAGTCAATGCGGGTTCCTGGTGAGTGAGTGTCTGTAGAGGACCTTTCTGGTCACCAGCCTCTGGTGCATAGCCATCCAGTTGAGGTCCTTTAACATGTTGTTTAGCTCCTTCGGATGCATCCTTTCCCATAGGAACCCACAGCCTCTCTCCGGCCACCGGTTGCCCTCTCACCACCTTGTATAGGCCCCACAGTCCAAAGATCTACTGGTAGGTTAATAGGCTTCTGAGAACATTGGCCCTGGTGTGTTTTTTTTCTGTGTGTCCTGTGATGGACTGGTGTCCAGTCCAGGGTGTATCCTACATTCTGCCTATTGATTGCTGAGGAAGGGTTCAGCATCCTCATGACCCTTTATTGGATAAAGTGATTAAAAAATTGATTAAAATAAAACACTCCCTTTAGTCTTTATGTATTATATGCACTTCTTTAAATCCCCCCAATACACCCTTCTTGTAATTTAACTGTTATTAAGAAAATAGGTATCCTCATTTTCACAGAATACCTGAAACTTTTCATTTTTCATTTTAATTTTAAGTGCATTTAAAGTGACAACTGTTTTTAGTACTAATTTAAAAATGTTTCTTCCAGGTATTGTTTTAATATGTGCTTATTGATTGAAGTTTGCCATTATTATGCATATGCAGAGAGTGTGCTTATTATTATTTTTGCATTGCTAATTCATTTATACAGATGAGATTACATCAACATTTGTTATAGGTTGCCAAATCAAAATGCCAAGTACATTTAAAAGTAGTGCAATCCCTTGATTTCCGTATCATACATATGTAAATGATATCTTTGACAATCTATTGAACTACATTGCTTCTTGATTCTGATAGTATGCATATGCAACAGATACCCTTGGCAATGCACCTTGCAATCTCTATTTTTCTCCATGACATTTATGCAAATGTTAACAGTGCACTGTTTGGGGAAATGCCACAAATGTCATTAAATGTGGGTGGAACTATATAATGTACTGTTTGGTTTCACTAAGAAACTGGCACAACCCAAAAGGGGATAGTCAGCATGCTTCTATAAAAGGTATGTCTTGTATAAATAACGTGTTAGATTTCTTTGAACGATCAACAACACAACATTAATTGACAAACACAGAGCATGCAATTTGAAATATTCCAGGTTTCAGAAGGATTTTTATTATGTTCCCCATAATAGTTTAATTCTCAAACTACAAATAGGACGTATTCAAGGCATGCATGTATTTAGATTATGCTTGATTTGTAGAGGAAACAGCACAGAAAAATGTAAAATGGGTAAAGCGCACCATCTCTGTTTACAGAAAACAAAATGATGCCATCAGAGAAAAGAAAACCTCCCCTACAGAGAAACATGGAGCAGGTTCAGTGATGTTTTAGGGTTGCTTTGCTGCCACTGGCACATTGAACGTGTGCATGGCATCATAAAATCAAAAGAATGCCAAGGCATTTTGGAGCACAGTGTCATACCCAGGGTCAGAAAGCTGGGTCTCCGTCGAAGGTCATAGGTCTTCCAGCACGACAATGACCCCAAACACCAAAAAGCACCTAGGAATGGTTCAAGACAAAATACTGGACTGTTCTGAAGGGCCAGCAATGAGTACAGATCTACAGTAAATTGCATTGAAAACCTGTGGAGAGATCTGAAAACGGCAGTTGGGAGAAGGCACCCTTCAAATCTGGGAGAAGTGGAGTAGTTTGCATGAGAAGAGTGCGCCAAACAGCCAGTACAGAGGTGCAGGAAGCTCATCAATGGCTATAGGAAGCGCTTGATTGTAGTTATTTTGACCAAGGGTGTGCTACCAAATATTGAGTCTGGCATGTCAATAATTTTGTCAATGCCACTTCTTTTTATTTTCTGATTTAAAATAATATATTAAGCTCTGAATCAAAAACCAAGGTTCTGTAATATTAGCAGTGAAATAAAGAATTGTGGAGACCAAATACTTTAGTCAATTTCCACTTATTTTTTTGTGGCCACGACAGAAGCACTGCAAGGTCAACAGGCAACCTGAGAACCTCGCAAGACCACTTGTCTTCCTGCCCTCTTACAACTGATTCAATAGTTCAAAATCATCAAAAAGTATTTAGTCTAAGTCAACCCAGTGGAGTTCCAAAATCTACAATAAAAAATGAACCACAGGACACAATTGGAAACTATGTGGAAATGCATTTGAAACTGGGAAAAGGATGAACTATTTTATACAAAGGATCATGGAGATCTGAAACATGCTACCAAGATATGTTATTAAAGCCAATACACTGGGTTGTTCAAAAAACAGCTGGATGAGATCCTTGGATAAATATTCTACTAGCAACCAAATAGGATAGAAACTGACCTCCACTTGCTTGTAACCTTCTAATGTTGTGTTCCTATGGCAGCCTATTTAAGCAATGGGTAAACATTCACAGTATATGGCCATTTTAGCCCTAAAATGTTGATGGTTTTTAAATTGCAGCTGCTATTTATATGCTAATGCTACAAATTATAGGACAGGGGGTGAGAGAGGCTATATGCCAGTTTCCATTAATTGATTCAGGTCCAGTTACACAAATTCACAATCTAAATAATTTTCTAAACATATTATAGTAATAGTTTCATATTTATTATATAGCATTTCTGATACATTTTTGGTGTTGATTATGCCTCCTTGTAATGAAGGTATTCAGAAAGTAAAGGTTAAGATTCCACTCCACAATTTGCACTGTATAGTATGTATGTAATTATTTTTGGTATACTTGTTTTCTTTTCTCATCTAAATTCCTAACAGCATTTATGTTTTTATGTCCAAACCATTAGTTGAAAGTTATGAAATACAGTTTATTACATAGAAATATACACAATATACTCTGCATGCCTTTATAAAAATATATAAAAGTAATGTTAACAGGGACTTCTAGAGGCTCAGCTGCACTTGCTCGGAACAGATATTGAACCATACAGACCAAATATTACCTACTGTATGTCATTAATCAACAACTGGCCCTAGTGTTGTGCAATTGTCCAAGACTCTTGGGGTTGGGTCAGCTTTAGTCAGCACCAGGCTATTAATCTTCCTCTACAACAATGACTCCTGGGATCTTCCAGGTGCCTTTGAGCTAACAGTGACATCAGTGAGAAATATGTCACTCTTCCATTTGGTGCTTTGCCACATGTTAAGCAACAAACAACTGTCATTGTCAAGCGCATTAGGCATCTGCACTGGTGCTCCTTGCCTTCATACAGCTTAAAAGGTTATATTGTTGATCCGATTTCACCCATAAATAGGCTTTTTAAATGTAAAAATAAATACAATATTTTGATATTATTAATTAAGATTGTGCTATAAATCAGAACAAAGCCCCTTAACATTAACTTCAGCTATAAATTCAGCTTTGTTGAATGTTTTTGTAAAATGCAGAAAAAGAAATACAGTTTGACTGTACAGTATTTGGGGCAGTACAGTAGCACAGTGGTTAGCATTGCTGCCTCACAGCACTAGAGCCTTGGGTCCAATTACTGGGGTGCTTTCTGCATGGTTTTTGTTTGTTCTCCCCATTGTTTGCAAGGGTACTCCTCTTTCCTCCCACAGTCCATACACATACTGGTAAATTTAATGGCTTCTGGGAAGGTTGCCCCTGGTGTGAGTATGTACATGGTCAGTTCTTCCCTGACCTAGAAATAGATAAAGCAGTTAGAAAAAGGACAGGTAGAAGCACAGCATTTCCAAATTCTACAGTACTACATGGATGGCAGCAGTACCAAATTGTGCAACACTATAAAGTCTCTGGAGATCCAACACCTCCCCTTATACCTCATGGCTTGCTTGCCTTAAAATATTTTTCCATTTGTGCTAGCTGTTATCTTTTCCTATGCTATTTTGCCTGTACTGTATAATGTGACTCTAAGATGTGTGAGTGAGACTGAGTTCAATATTTCTGTAAAGAGAAACACAGTCCAGCACTAAAAACAGCACAGGCTGTAAGTGAAGATATGTTTTTTTTATCTTTTACTGCTGAACTTTAAAATGTTTCCTTGTCAATGAAACTCATTATAGATGATCTAGTGTTATTAATAAAATGGAGGAAACAGTGCTTGAAGGCAAATTAGTGAAACTGATTTTATTCTATTTAAAGGAACACATTTACTGTCTTATACTGGTGTCATTTATGAACTTGCATCCTTTTATTTTCAATGAATTATCTTCTTTCTATCCAATCAAAATTGCCACCAAATACCTAATTGGTGGGTCATACTGTAGGTTTGCTTGAGGCCCTGATCACATTTATCTAATTGACTTCACATACTCTAGATCATTAAAGTTTTAGTTTCACTTACTGTAGGCAGCATTGAAGTTATCAACTTCCCTAATGAATTAAATCATGTGTGGGTTGATCAGACTTCTTTTCTAAATCCACCAAAATGTGCTCCTGCATTCGCATTCTCCTATAAAGGAGCCTTAACTGCATTCTGTACTTTCAGTTTCAAATGATCTGGTGTACAGGTGCTTTTATTAGGCACTGAAGAGATGAAAGTCCCTTAGTGCCCATTCGGGGCTGAGAGGATGGTCCAGCACTGCTTGATGTTCCTTTCTGTAAACACTGACAGGTGTGCAATTCTGTGCAGCAACATGATGCTCTCACACACTGTAAACAAGTCAAACTGTTTCTGATGAAAGGTCTCCTTCAATCACTCAAGGTGACTGAGTCATCCCAGCAGAGGTGGGATTAAGAAGCACATCTTAACAGTAAAACAAGGTTTCCATTACATGCCTTGATTATTGCGTTATGCTGGACACCTTTAAAGAATATCACAATAAATGTTTAAAAGTAACAGACATTGATTTCAACTTGGGCACATGAGGCACCTACTATACATTTCATCTTCTGTAATGATATGTAGCATACCATAAATGCCTTTGGCATGGTTATATGTAAAATGTAGCTGTCAAAAGATCAATTTGGGTATAAGTATGAACATCTGTGGAACCCAGCAGACACAGAATTTGCAGTACCCCTACTGGCCATCAGTGATGCTGTGCAGAGTCCCTACTGCAATGTTGAGGTAGTACAGTATGTCTTCCTCTTCATCTATTAGGCACAAGGAACACTAGGAAGTGCTTGGACATCCAGATCATTTAATGTTTTGAATGTCTTGTTGTCCTGTTATTATTAAAGGCATCAAAGCACACTCAAATAAAAAGGAGTGTGTATACTTACAAGGGTTGACAATTAATTTCAGCCAGTCCTGTGCCCTTTTCTAGCAGAAATTGAATTTCACTGTTCAAAGCAGTGTTTGACTAGGTGTGTAGAAGGCTAACTGTCTTAAAAGTAATACTTTACATTACCACACAGGAGTGACACACTCCTTGAGCTCATAACAAAGTAAATGTTGATGGAACAGGTCTTCCTATTCCAAACCACTGGAGGGGTTTTCTTTCACTCACAAACATACTACAGTATGTATACAGTATAGTATGTACTGTGTTTTTAGGATTGTGTCTGTTTTAAAATTGGGTAATGATAGAATATTACGCATGTTATTAAAGAAAATGAAAAGCACAGAAAGGTAAAGAAGGTTGCAAAATAATAGGGTTCTATGTGGAATGAATACACTTTGCAGACTGTGTTTTAGGTTGGCATTGTCTTTTGTCTTGTAAATGACAACTGTTAATATATTGATGCTATACAACCTAGGCATGATTGCTTAAAGTTGTTAAAGAATTGTAGGAGACAAGGTAGAGTGACATGTGCATTAGTGAAATACTGTTTGGAAATGCCATTATCCTGTTAAGCCTTGATTGCTTTTGTAAAGTTTAAAGAAGTGGAAATTAGAGGTGTGAATACTTTGGAATTATGCTCTTCCATTCTGCTACATCAATAGATTAATTTACAAACTCTGGTTTAAAATGGCTTTAAAGTATTCAGATGTATGTTATATTGTCTGTACTGAATTTCTGTGAGCACCTTCAGGTGAAATGAATGTGAACAATTTGAAAGGAAGGCAGTGTTTTCAAAAACCACAGAGACCAACTGATATTGTGCTTTAGTACTGAAAATGATACAAAGAACAATGAAACTTGATAATAGAACCAGATGCTTAGCTAAGTTTTTTATTATTATATGAAAATAAGATTCTTCTTATTAAAATTGATTTATGTAGTGGATATAGTAGATGAAATCCATTCCAACCATCCATTTTCCAGCAACTTTTTTCCAAAACAAGGTTATAGGGGAGCCGAAGCCTGTCCTGGCAAGCAACAGTCCATTGCAGTCTTATAATCAAAATTCTTTTAATTCAATATTAACAGATGTGTGCAGCAGAAAATTGTGTTAATTGGATACAAAGTAAGATTATTGACTTAATGAATGTCCTCCATTACTAATACCCTCTTGAGACAAGAATAGTGCATGGTACCACTCTTTCAAGAATATCCCTCTCAGGATATCCCTTTGGAAAACATTATACCTGGTTCTAAGAGGTTTGAAGTGACAATAATTTAGATTCATGGGTAATACAATCATTAGAGGCAGTAAATAAATTAGGGCTCAAACCAGAGTAACACACAAAGGCTTTCATCAGTATTCCTGGAAACTCATATTAACAAATACCTTTATCGAGCTTAACATAATTTTTTGGCTTGTTTATTTTGCACATACTTGGGATGGCAGCCATTGGAAGTTTAGATTACCAGATGACCATGATCGAATATTGTTAGATATTCACAGTAAAACCTAGATATTTGGCAAGTTCTACATTTGTGATTTTGCCGGAAATTATTAGTGACCACTTCATTCACATTCGCAAGGCAAGATAATCTCTCATGGACTGTGCAATATGGGAGTAAATGCAGCCACCTACATGCACATTTACTGTACTGTACATCACAGATCTACAGTACTTCACCCATCCTGCAAAGTAAAGACATACTGTACTGTAGCTTAGTTAACAAAGAGTTAGCATGTTTATATACAAGCGCATCATGGGTTTTGCTTTAGTTATTTGGTTATCTTCAGGAAAGCATTAGAGGTGCATAATGCATAGACTTGTTATCAGAGTAATGCCTGCCTGAGAGTGATTAAAAAATAAATAAATAACACCTTAGTTATCCTAAGTGTTCACCTAACCTATCACTGCATGAAAGGATATCAAAATAAATTAGAAGAAGAAAGAGAATCAGATGAGCCACAGGAGCAGGGGACTGAGTTAGTTGAGTGGGAAGAGAGGTTACTGCTGCCTCTTCACCTCCACCCAGCAACAGTCAACAAACCCTATTTTATGTCTAGCCCCTGTATGCAAGATGTCTCCACTTTTATGGTAGGTGCAATGCTGCATGTGTAATTTACTGTCTTGACTGTTATTACTGCGCTATAGTAAACTTAATTTACAGTACTGTGGTGCTACATTTACAATAGTAATAAAAACAAAATGTAAAAGTAAAGAAAATACGTTCAACTAAGAATCAAAGAAAAACAAACTCATACAGGGTAAACTATAATGTCATAACAGTGATCTAATTTATTTGTCTACACATGCAATAACTTGAATTATAGGGGGAAAACCATGGTTTATATTAAGTTTACAATATTCATGCATCTCTCCATTCCCTAACAGCTTTATCCAATAATCTGTATTGAGTACGCAGTATTTGTTTTCCTTTTAAAACTTACAATACATACAGTAAATACTACCACCATTTCTGAAATAGCAGTAATAAAAAATATTACTAGGAAAATGCTTTTGTTGTAAGTTGTTGACTCATATCCTATTTTCTCCATAATGTATTAAGTCCTGCATTTGCAAAATTGCCATTCATAGTATTTCATAGTACTGTATCTAATCCTTGAAAATAGAGTGGTTTTGCTGTATCTTTCATACTAAATTTAAGACAATTTGTCTACTAATATACAACTTCTTAGTATCTCATTGGCACACAGTACATTAATAAATCATTTTCAAACTACATAAACTACAAAAACTTCCTTTTTACCACCCTTTTGTCTAGTTCTTCTGTACAGTTGAGCTAACAAAATTATAGAAAATATATAATATATATATATACCTGTAAAATATTATAGACCAATGTATTTAAAAACCTGCATTCTGTATAGCTATACTAGGAATCTAGTTTTTGTGTATGCAAATAAAAATATTCTAAAATTTGGACTAAAACGGCATGCATCCAAAGCAATTATTTATACTGTTAATCATTCAAAAGTAATTTTAGAAGATGACATTTTTTTGGTTAGCTATTAAGAGTAGAAAAATGTACTGCCAAAATGAGTGTTTCTACGTCTATAAAATTTTTGATTATATGAGTATTTTTCTCATTTAATGCTGCTACTTACAGCCAAAATATGTTGAATACTTCCCGCACTAAAAGAAATCCTAAAGATGCTACATTATGTACTTTGCTCATATTCAAGGGACAGTTGCCATAGTGATACTAATGTCACTTCAGTGGTAATGATGTTGAAATGGCAGGTGAGAGACTGTTTTTATGTAGGTGCCACACAGTGAATTTGGTTCTGATAATGGAGTCAATTTTCTACAAACTACATAATACTAGAAACCCAGAGTGGAGACCTAGAAAATATCACAGTATATCATTATACATTCCCTAAGTGCAGCTGATCCATAGTAGCTAGTTGTTTAATTCCATGTGCTTGTAATAGAGACACAAACATGTGAATTCACATCAAATTCTGTTATCTGTGAACCCCCCTATTTTATGGATCTCAGAAACCTGAGGCCTCAGAGCAAAGCAGCATGGGCATGCTAGTCCATCACAGGACACACAAACAAACACAATTCAGACATACTGTATCAGTTAACCTAAGCAGCATATTGTAGCTTGGTACTGTAGGAAGAAAACAAAGAACAAAGTGAAAACTACAATTAATTAGCTGCTTCCCAGGTCAAGGAAGCATTTCACACTATTGTGCATTACCCGTTTATTGGGGACATATCAGATATATAACCTGAGAAAAGCATTATTTTAATTTAAATGAATCAGATACTGATATTGTACATCAGATACGGGTATTTTTATTAAAATTCATCATATTCATCAGATAAATTCATCAGATAAAATCAGACAAAAAGTCAAATATTTACAATAGTTTTGGATCTTGTGAGTGGCATTTATTAATTTTACATTTCTAATTTTTACATGTATTATAGATGGCTACATCAGTAAGTAACGTGAAGTGTATTATTTATTAAAATCAATTTTTGTATTTGATTTTATTTGCTGTGCATTTGATTAATACAAAAATAATCAAATGCACAGTAATAGTCAAATACATATTCTGCAAATTAATACTTCAATTGCTCCCCTTCAAATGATGACTTAAAAAGTGAGTTCGGTAACATACTTTGCTCATGAGTAAATAAACTTATTAAATGGATAGTCAAGAAAACCTTTTTGATGGATGAGAAATGTTTGCGTAACTAGTTTTCTGACGTTCAAATACACAAAATTCGAAACTAGAAAGTAAAGGTGACTGCAAAAACAGTTTACTCTATTACGTAAAACCTGCTTTTTACAGCTTGAGGATATTTCTGAATGGAATATCCAAATATACATGAATATAAACCTAACTGTACAAATGTCTGGTAGTGGAACTACAAAGCGGTTTGTGTGATGCTTAATGATAGAGTCATTCAGTTTAAAGATAAGAAGGATCATTGAAAAAATAGACAAAAGTCAAAACTTTTTCAATGGTAAATGGAAAATATTGCATCAGCATAATTGCTAATGACTTTCCATTCAATAAATTAGTTCTATATTACCCCACAACCATGATATGGAAATGACATTTCTTTGTCAGAGAAGGTTTCAAGTGCTATCTGAATATAAATGCTTCCTCTAGGCTTCTTCAGATAATGCTGTGGTTGCTGTTCCGTTCCAGGACATTACTAGCTGAAGAAGACCTGTAATGATATTGGCTCTAAGTGCATGTAAACTAAGTTAGTATTGAGCTGACAGATGGAAAAATCTTTATCATTGAACAACAAAACAGGCCATCTGGAATTCAACAATGCATTAAAAAAGCATAAATTACCACAGTAAAGTTTTTTTTTTCATAATCTACCTATTTTTATAATTCTTCCAATCCTTAGCCAGGAGTGCTTTTAGCTGCATCTTTCTAGGATTCTCCTTGAACAGAAAGTATAATATTCTGTTGGGCAAAGACATGGATCCTCTAAACTGACTTCTGAATGCAAAGTACACCTAAGAAACAATTTTGTAACTATATAATATACATTTATTTAGTGGAAAATTCCACCCCATTCCAAACCAAAGACAAGTTCACTTAAAAACCACTCGAAACATATACAGTAATACCATACAGACTATTATAGCAAGCTAAGTTAACAATGCAGTTCTACTGAGATAAGCCAACTACAGTATAGCTGTAAAATAATTATTTCATATTTACATTTGTCATTCTTTCGTAATAGATCTCTATCCAAGCATTCAGCTACAATAATTTGTATACTGTTGTCGACTATTACATTAAATCATATTTTTCCTTAGGGCTCCTAATGAACAGCAACTACAAAACAAACGCAAAAAAACACGTTGAAAATGAGAGCACAAGCTTTCACTGTGATCATAAACAAAGGAGTTTCTCACTTTCTCACGTCCTCATCCTTATACAAAATACCTTGCGCCCACTCAGAAACAAAGAGCTGTTTGGTGGCACTGAATTCAAATTTTTACAGAAGATTCTTCAAAGTTGCTCACTTTCAAACTTCAAAGTTAGGATTTGTGAAAATTTGTTTTTATAATGTATTACAAGATACACATTTTTAATGTTCAGATTAGCAAAAATGTGTATACCAAACATTCTTATACTGGGGTATGAGTGTACTTTGAATTTAAAGCTGTAATTCAAACTTTGAATATGCTGTACCATCAGATACGGTACGTATTGGAGCTATTATAGCATAAAAGTAAACTGTGCTCATTTTATTGTAAACATAGTAGTATGTGAACCAATCTTCACTTAGAACCCAGTCCTCAAATGCTATTTCCGTGCAGTAAAAGTTAAATAAAAGGAAATAAAAAAAGAAAGCAAAAACCAATAATACTTCTTATCAGCTACAATGCAAATTTTAGTACAAGAAAAAGTCATTTAACTCACTACTCAGAACTTTTATTTTAATCTGGAGATTTTACATATTTATTTGCTTTTTAATACAATGTTTTTCTAAAGCCACTATGTACAATATATTTTTATAATCAAATTTAAAATAAAATTATAGGCTTTCTAATTACTATTTATATACAATAATAATACACTAATAATTCTGTAAACTGTCATTAAAAAAAACAATAATTCTATTAGCATTTTGCAATATTGTGACATACAGTATTTCATTAGCGGGTATGGTAGCAACATGGTAATAACATCCTGTCTCAACAATCCAATCATCGTATTTAATTAAATTGATTGTTGCTAGTAGAGTATGCACATGGTATGATTAGCTCAGGAAAGTACTAATGGTCAATTAACATTTCATACTGCACCAATTTTTCTTGACAACCACATGTAGCTGCAGTACTTTTAAGATTCACTGTGCTACCTGGATTATTACAGAACACTGCAGTCCTGCATCAGATTATTTGAAAAAAAAAAACCATAATGATGTGCCGTGGTCCAGGCTATTACGGTGTTTTAAGTACTGTATACCGACTGACACCTCACACATTCGAATTGGCTGCATCTGTATTCATCTCACAGCATATTGTTAATTTCATAAGTATAAAGTATAATAAGTATATAAGTATAAGCATTCCACCTTACAGTGTGTATACCAGTAATAACTGCTTTATGATGTACAGTATGTAAGAGTTAAAACTCAAAATATCCATATAATTTTCCTTTTAAACAGTATTCATAACATTTCATTATTACAGTCTTATATATCATATTTTTTCACCATCCCTTTCTCATTTCGTTTTTATTATCATCTTATATTATGATACAGTATACCATGTTTTATCTGGCATGCTTTATTGATATTATCAACTTGCCTGATTACAAAAACAAGGATCTAGCCATTTTCACAAATTACATTTACAAATATGCAAACAGTGAACACTGTAATTTGGAGTAATAGACACTCAGCTTTAGGTTAATTTTGAATGATGTGCTACTGTATATGCTGATGTGCAGATTTAACTTTGAGAGAAGCTTGTTCAGAGCACTGTGTAATCATTATTTATTATTCTTTTTAATGAAGATATTTTCCAATGTATTAAAAAGAACTCTTTCATATTAAAGTAATAAGATTGAATTTGTGTTTGTAAAAAATCTATTTGAAAGTAGTACAATACATAATATTTGGATTAACATTTAGTACATTGCACACAATACTTGCACATTCTGCAATACAGCTGTGAGATGATATGGTGAAGAAACATGAACCTGCTTTACTCTCTTGTTTTTACATGAAGTGCATAAGGAATTCACTGCTGCGTTTCTACTGTGAGACTCTTGACTTGAAAGTTGCCTCAGATGTTTACTTTTGCTGCAGGAAAATGCCTTGCACAGCACAACCTGTCTAATCCCCTGCCTGACACACAGGGAAGTCTGGAGCATGGCTGACAGAAAATCCATTAAAATGCTTTAGTCTGAATCTGGAAGAGCAAACGTACACAGGCATCTCTGGCTCAAAAGGCCCCAATGCTTATTACATTCCTAGTTAAGAGTAAAAGGTTTTGTACTGTATATTGGTAGACCCTGACTCAAAGACTACATTGTTGATGGATATGAAAACATGTAATAAAATGTAATTTTTTGCTGTCTGTCAAATTTGTAAACAGAAGTGAAATCTGCTTAAGGCCATCTCTTTGGTGACCTGCTCACAGGGAATGTTACTGTGTTCTCTGACACTGGAGTAACGTTGTGGCATACTCTTGTCAGTTATATCACTTTTTATAAAAGTCCTTTCTTGGTCTTTATCGACAGTAGCCTTAAGCCTGTTTCTACTGATGTAAAATAGACAATTCCAATACTGGCTGTTTACAAAGTAATGCTTTAATGTTTTAAACCAGAAAATATATTTTTTACACATTTGTAATCACTATAATTATAACTGCTCATAATAATATTATTGCTCAGTCGTATGGTTCTTGTACATATGTATTGAACAAAATCTGTGACATTTTTAGCAGTGTAGAGGTTTGATGGGTTTACTGAGACAATTATTAATTGTAGCAGTAATCACGAGGTTGTTCGTTGTGGCTTTTAGAAAATCAATCGTCAGAACAACTAACAAAGCACACACACGGGTTCAATACACGAGATACATTTATTAATATAAATTGTGCACCAAACATATACTAGTCTGCCTGGATACGAGCGGCAGACCTTACTGTGAGGGTTATCAAAATACATGGTATATAATCTCGAAGAGATGCAAACACAAAGAGATACACAACAGAGAATATATGTCAATATATATCGTTCGGTTACCAAATCGCTAATCAGTGTTATTACCCACTGTTACTCTAAACTTGGAAGTAAATACATTACTCATGAATTAAATTCATAACAACTTGTGTTGAGGTACAATTGAATTCTCGAGACGCAATGTAGAATATGGGGTTTACTTATCCACTGTGTATGGATTTGGAATTTCCCGGCACGAACACCAAACCAGCTGACAGGCTCTGTTGCGGCCTCTGTTCCAGCGGTTGTCCAATGGGCGTTGTCCCGGCGTCCTCTGGCTACCGGCCAACCAGTCAAGGTGCATCTCGGAGTAGGACGGGCGGAGGAATTTGACTGTGGCGCGCAGGGCAGTCGTTGCTCCGAGGGGATCTACCAGCAGTCCGGCTGGCTAGTAGAAAGTCTCTATGCACAGAGTGTGACCGCGAGTCCTCACAAATCACTCTTTTGCCTGGGAAGAAGCTGGTTCGTTCCTGGTCCAGCGCTGCTTCTGAATAAGCTATTCAGGTTGTCGACGAGGGTCCAACTGTAGGCTGCCGTTGATCAAGTGGAGCATTCACGTTGGTAGAATTCTGAGTACGTACGGGATCCTCGGCCTAGCGCTTAGAACAAAGTCCAAGTCCGTTTGCAGACAACAGCAGTTGTCACGTGATTGTCTCTGAGGATGCGCGAAAATGGGCAAGGAGAGCCCCGATCTGAGCTTGCACTCCCTTTTTGACCAAGACACAGATCTGTGCTGATTGGTTGAGAGTTTGGCGGGAATTGGAGACCCACGTGGTATTACCACGTCCTGCCAGTCCCTGATTGGTTGGTCAAGGTGAGATATAAGTCACTTACTCTTGACACTAAAGAATGCAGTCCAGATGTCCATTCGGCACTCCCTAGACAGATAGGTGCCAATGGATGACCATTGATCATGATAGCCAGGCTTAGCTAAGTGCATCCCTGTCTGGGAGCTGTTCCTTATCAAAAGAAAACATCTTAAATCAGCCTGCATGATTACTTTCTCTGTGGCTGCACCACAGAGATGGAGGGTGAGATGGGGCCTCCTTTAGGAAAGCATACCAACGCTTAATTCTGTCTTATTAACAAGCATTGCCGTTACAGCAGCATAAGATTTATTACTAGTTTAATACCCAGGATGTCTCAAACAATGCTAATAAAATCTAACCTGGAATCAGTCCACTCCAGTTTATTGTATATTTTAACTAATATATAAATAATACCAGTATATTAACACTAATACGATAGTTAACATTGTTCTGATAAACTTAGTGTTAAAAGTTTTATCTGCCATCTTCATAGAAGTTAAAAAATAGGAGGAAGAAGTTGTTTTTTGTTGTGGAAAATATTTATAACATTGACAAATTGACAAACTAATATAGTATTCTTTGAATAACCACATACAGTATATAAAGCTTTCAAATTGGGTTATCTTTGAATGTCTGAATGACATGAATTTCATTTATCACTGATATACTGTAATATTTCATATGGGTTAAACTCAAAAGAGGATTCTGAGAATTCCTTTTTTACATTTATTTCAGTTTGGCGGTTCAATTTGTTTTCTTCACTCTGTAATGAAATTTAGCTTAATGCAACATGCAACAAAAATTTTAATTCCTATATTGCAAAAATATTTACATTTAAGTACGCAAATGCTCAATTCAGAAAAGCCTAATTATATTTTCATAAAACTGCAACCAGGTCCTGGAACGACTGTGGATGTCATTCTTAATATGCATAACGCTGTAGTAAAAAGATTATTTTTACGCAAAATCTACAGAATATTTCACATTCACTGAAATATACACAGAGCATAACCAATCCAAATGTTTATATACAGTATTCTGGGTTAAGCAATTAAAATTGAATTTGAATGAATGTATTCATCTTCAGAGAAACTTACTTTGCCAATCAATCAAATGTATTAAGTGTTAATGTTCAATATGCTCTTTGAAATATATTGGAAGTACTTTCAATCCTAAGCATAAAGTGCACTAACTAATTCCTATGAAAAATAAATAATAAAATAAAAAGATATGAGTGTCCCATTTTGAAAGCATCATCAAATTGTCATTTATGATGGATGCTACTCTTTTTCCACATTAACTGGAACATTAGGAGTCATTAGTTCTCTGGGAAGTGCTCTTGAGATCTGAGACAATATTCCCATAGGGTCTCCTGCCTTGATAAGTCAAAAGGAGAAGTAGTGCTTTCCAGGCATAAAAGAGAGCTAGCCTTCATTTGCACATGAGAGCAGGCATTTGCACGTGACCCAAACACAAACATTACTTTTTTTTTTTTACTGTGCTGCTTGTATATAATTTTTGGTTTCTAACAGTATACCCTATATTATTATTGAGGCTACCAAGTTTGCTTTTCCAGAATAGCCCGGTCCCGAAGTCACGTGTGTTATAAATTGTGGGTGCAAATAAATTAAATAAATGAGGTGAAATTTGAATTTGAAATTAGGTCCTGACACCTGTTTGCCTAGCAAGCAAATGTATGAAATGATACATACTAAAAAAAAATGAGCCAGGGAATGTTGAGTATGGCCACGTGGCTTCTTTCTTTCTGTCACAGGAAACTTTCTGAGTAAAGAACTGGCAACAGTTTACATGAAACAAATAAGTTTATTCACAAAATGTAACCTTGAACTGCTACTTGCACATAAACATTTCCATTAAAAACCAATCACAACTCCTTTTCTAAATTTAATGTCAGGCTCTTTAGATTTCGACTATGGGTTGAGATAAATGTTTTCTATTATGAGTGTCTGTCTTTCAAGGAGAAGGCCGAAAGTGCTAGAATTCTGGCCTGTAAAAGATGGCACTCAGATGGTGATGCTTCTTTTTGTGTTGGAGGTAGGGAGAGAGTGTTGATGGCCAAACCTTCTCTGATATATTGAATGGATATCTAGAGTGACTCATTCACCTTTTCGCTAGTGATTACTATATCAGGTAATCTGTTACTTAAGTGGCGATGTTTTATCCAGTCAATGTGAGAATGTACTAAAAGCTGGAGGACTTCTATGCCTGTGGAAAACAAAGAGAAGTCGTCTTTACAAAAACTGCCAACCATAACATGTAAAATGGTGAACCTGGCAATTATAAAACAACCGCATCAACACAAAGTCTATCCCAGATGCATAAGGCACAGAGCAGGAAACACAGAAGTACACACGAAAAAAAAGTCTATCCCAGATGCATAAGGCACAGAGCAGGAAACACAGAAGTACACACGAAAAATTTTAAAACACCAATTAACCTAGACAGCAAGTCTTGGGACGGTCAAAGGAAACCAGAGCACCTAGCCAAAAAAAAACACTGTAACAATAACCAGGCTAAACGAAGTTTTTTTTCCTGTCTACTGTTCTTCTATACAACACAATAAATTATTCTTACCCCTTTAAAGTTATCTTTACAGCACTTAATAGGAAACCCATGAGGCTTCCAAAGTGTTGCTAAAAATATTCATAACATAGTGTTTTATTTAAATTCACCAAAATTATCCATTTAACACCAGCCAACAGGAACCCAATTTTCATTGGATAAAAATCAAATCTAGTGTAGATTATGGTCAATGGTATTAACTGAAAAGAAAAATATGGTTAGAAATCTAATATCAATAGTAAAAATGACAAATACACATTAAATTTTAACTTAGATTTATTAATAGATTTCAAGCGTAGCACAATGTTTTCTTCTTACTTTTTTTTTTCTCTGATTGTTTACTGTTTTCCAATGTCCTGAATATGCATCCATTCATTTTCTAATCACTTTATCCAATCCAGGGTCATGGAGGTGCAGGAGCTTAACCCAGCAAGTAACTGGTGCAAAGTGGGATACATTCTGGACAGGATGCCAGTTCATCACAGTGACAAATGGAGACAGACATACACACACTCACACCAGGGCCAATTTTTCACATACTGTATACCGTATTTTTCTGGACTGTGGGTTGAAACTAAGAATTAGCAATTTGGACACAAAAAAATGCATTGTTTAAAAATTGCATTCTGTAGCCAAAAGCAAAATTTACATACAACAAAATTGCAGTGAAAGAAGAGTAGTTTTCCTGTGCTAGAAGCTGTAAGATGAGCATTTAATAGGACTGAGAAATAACAGCTCTTTCTTCAGCCACAATCTTAATTTGTTCCAAGTAACTACAGTATGAGCCATGGTGTGTACTATTGTTTCTTTCATTGTTTTAATTAAAACAGTAAGTGGGTGATGTTAATTGAAAAAAAGCTATATAGCATCATGATATTAGATCTTAACAGCAGAAGTATAATTATCACAGCCAAGAAATATCTCTGCATTCAAGAACAACATGCATCTCACCCCTGTCTGTCATCTCATTTCAGACGGAGAAACGTTAAAACAGGTACTGGAAGCCTGTTTAAACACTAATTGTCAGCGTTTGGGCATAAGTTAACAAACCAAACTGATGCTGGCTGAACTGGTCGTTTCATATCACATTTTCTCCATGCTAAACTTGTAAATCAAGAAGTGCTGCAGTTCATGGTGAACAGGCTGAGTGGGTGCAAAACGGTCATGCACATAAGGCACTATTAAAGCATTTTCAAGCCACCTTCAGTTGTTAACATTCTAAGCAGATAACTAAAAAAGACAACATTTTAATTAGTAATTTCAAATATCACTATCATAGGCTGTTGGTTCTACTCTAGTTTTGAAACATTTCAACTCAGGTAGAGTGTACTGTACAGTATATGCAATCGTCTCAGTGCAGTGAACATGTAACAGAAGTGGCATCATCCCTGTAACCACATTTGTAGAGTGCACTATATTACCTGATAAAGCAATTTTCTCCTCATTTCTGAATAAGTGTGTTGTTGAATGTCTGAGCATTCAACATGGGAATCCAAAATATGTCCCATATTGATCACAGAGGGAACACAGACAATACAGTACATATATTGACAGGTGCCGGAACTGGACTCTGGTGAGCTCTTGTACAAATTAAGCACAACCTTTTCTGTTATAATGGCACAATCAGATATTTCCATTAAAACAGTTCATCTATGATTGAGCCATTCCTATACTGCTGAAAGCAGCGTTTGATTCAAACTATTAACTCCATTCTCATTCATGTTCAGTTTCTATGCTTGAAGAACTATTGGTGTCCCGTTCTCTTCTTTTGAGGGTTCCAAAATTCTCATCCTCACAAAAAAGTGACATTCTCTCAGATGAGCATGTCTGAAACCAACCATTCAACTTCGCCTCTCTGTACTTCATCTTATGCTAAGATAACCCAACTACTACAAAAAGGAGGTGAGCTAATTAACACTTTATGTGATGCATTTATTTGCAGTTTATTCCGGGAAAGAGATCAGAAACATCAACTGTCATCCACACATGTTCAAGGAAGTCAGCACCATATATGTTATGTATCAGTTTTAATATCTAGCCACATCAATAATTGGCCTGAGACAAATAGAAACACATAACACTCTGTAGTTATAAATATGGCTAAGTTATTGACACTGAATGACTCATGGATAATGTCTTACCTGAAATTGCTTTCATTTATTCCCATACTGCTTTTTTCTTATAGCTGTTCATAATAGTATTCTTTATATTGGGGCCATTTTGGTAGCTAAAAGTAGTCCTTTGAGATTTCAGGCCACTGGCTGAAGCTAGAGTTATTGGATTACCCATGTTGCGGAGATGTTATTCCCTAAAGCTTGTGTTTGTCAAGTACTTAGGTCACCTTGCACCTAGAGAAATAAAAGAAACCTTCTTTATAATATCTTTGAATGTAATGCTACAGTAAGAGTGACAGGGTTTTCAAAGAAAAACCTTTATTTTCAGACATGTAAAGATATATTGTTTTATTGTTTTATTTAATGGAAATTTGAAGAAATTGAGTCAGGAGCAGTAAGTGTGCAAGATATGCATCACTGTTTTAAGTAATTTTCTTGTTCAACGATGTATCATTTGTCAACTAGAAATAAATATTTTCCTGACAATTAAACAACAATTACACTTTGCAGAGCAATTTCAAAATGCTCATTTCCGAACCAGAAAACATCTGAAGCCTACTTTTGAGTCAAAGGCAGTTCTTTGAAAAATCAAATGCAGAAAATAATGAACACTATGCTCTCTCAGTTCAAGTACTGATACGTCTGCCCCCCACTCACACAACCCTCCATTCTGTGTCATATCCCCATTTCGAGGCATGGATTCGAATTATTCCTTCAGGATTTGTTCAGTTGAGAAAAATTTCATGGCTTCTGACTCAGGGGGGTTGTTTTTTTGACCTATTCCTTTCCTCCACCATCTGGTATGTTTACTCACAGTAAATGTGTTGGAGCAGGGGTCAACAGAGACATGGGGAGAGAAGGCATTTGCGCCAAGTGTAATAGAGAGGGAATGCGTGAGCTGCCCTGAATACAGAAGTGGTTCATTTACTGGCGGCTGTGGATCTGGCAGTAAATGCAGCTCCAGGTATTTATCAAAAGCAGACTGCGGGTCCATGGCAAATCATATTATTGTTGTTGTTGTTTTTTTTATATGTACCTCATTTACCTCATTTGGAGTTTAGAATTTTGCTTTTCTTGTTTAATTTTTTAACCTAAATATTCCAAGTTTCACAAATATTAAGATCCATTAACGTTTGATTGATGTGGAGGATGCATTTTAGCTAAACCTTCTATTTGCAGCGCCTTGTTGTTTTCTCGCAATTTTCTCACTACATTTAAGACAGAGGCTTAAGCTGGATTTATGTCCTATTTACTGTAATTAATGTAATTTCTAATTACTTTGCAGCAGTGAAGGAATGGCTCAATCATAGATGAACTGTTTTAATGGAACTACATGATTGCAGAAGCATAGCAACTTAAAGCATACAGTACGTGCCAGCAGGAAGCTGCATTAATGTTTTCATTTAGCAGATAGCTTTTTTCTTTCTGAAATATCCACATCCTGTTATATTAAATCAGTGAATAAGTAAATACTTCACACAGACAAATCTGTAAGATAAACATATAACGTGTTCCATATTAAATTATCCTAATACAGATCACTTTTAGGCCTCTCTTTTAAACTGTATTAATTAAGATGGTTATGTTGTGACTTAAAGAAAGACATACTGCCTTTAAGCACACTGAAGAGAAACAACCAGTTCAGATTCATTGTCACGAAAGCAATAATTTCTGAAATACTGAAGCTAAAAATCCTGAATTGTGCACATCCAATACTTTGAAGCACTTGCTAACATTTTGTCAGTAGATAGATCATAGAAAACTCAGTTTCACTCACGATTCTGGTTTTCTGCACCAGCAGCTATATGACATAGTCATGAGGACAACAGAGGCATATTTTGAAATCCATTAAGAAGGAAAAGTCCAGAGGTTGCTGTAGTATCAAAGAAGTGTAAAAGATCTGATGTTTAGTATTCATAGACTCCAGACAATTCATGCTGAATAATGGAAAGAAAACATTATCTGCAATTTTTATGCCACATCCTGAAGGCATTTGGAATTATTTTTGGAATTATTGTAATGACAATATTGCCACTAAAAAAGCAACAACAACAAAGCACAGCATTGGTCCCAATGCACTCATAAAATCCTAATATTGCTAGTTAGAGATTCAAGGAAATTTACATATCAATGAAAATGCTTTTTGTAGAAAATGTATTTTGACTTCAACAAAATATGAGATATGCAGCATCCCAGGGATATTGTAGACACAGAACAATATTGAGCAAGAAAGAGGAAAGGCACAACAAAATAATGACTAATTACTAATTACCAATGATTGCTTACTTCATTTGTCTCATGCCCTTTATTCAAAGAGACTTACATTTGCACCAATTTATACAGATGGCTATTTTACTAGAGTAATATGCAAGAATTATCTTGCTAAAGGGTACATTGCAGACTTCCCCTGCCTTGCATTATTGTATATAATCTCTTACCCAACAGAATCAATACTATTTCTGTATCTTTTTTGTAAATTTCATTCCGCTTTTTATTTAAAGATTTTTTTCAGGAGACTGCAACTATTTTCTTATCATTTTCTTTTCTCACTATTTATTTTTATTTACTTTTTCACCACAAAGCATGGTTTCAACTGGTTTTAAAGTATTTGCATCCCTTAAAAAAACTTTTCTTCTACAATATATACTGTTTATAGACTCACCCCCATCATGAGCTCTACAGACTGTATGGGATTAGTTGCATAAGTAAAAGTGGCTTTTGAGGGAAGTCTCGAGTATCTTTGATTTTGTAACTGTCAATGCTAACTGTCAATCATCTACACCAAAACTGCTGACTGTGCCGTCACGCCCCCGGAGAACTAACTGTCCGTAATCAACTCCTTCACATTCCAATGCAGTTTCTGATTCACTAATCAGACACACCTTCTTCCACCTGCCTACTTAAACCAACCTGAGACACCACTCCTCGCTCAGTATTGGGTTTTACCTAGCTAGAGCTGCATTGTTCCCCGTTCCCCGTTCCCCGTTCCCCGTTCCCCGTTCCCCGTTCCCCGTTCCCCGTTCCCCGTTCCCCGTTCCCCGTTCCCCGTTCCCCGTTCCCCAAGATTTCTAGATTTTTGGCTCTGACTCCTTGCCTTCTCTCTGACTTCATCTTCTGGATCTCAACTTGGTTATTGTGGATTTACTGGTTTTTGACCCTGGCCTGACCTCCTGACCCACTTTTTTAGATAACTCCTGCTGGTACTTTTGAGTTCAGAGGATTCTGCTTGTTCAAGCTGTAATTATAGTATTTCATGTGATGGCAATGTCTGGATCTTTTCTTTAAGTGACTGTATGCACTCACTTGTTATATATTGAATACTTATATACAGTACTGTATCTCACATACCCAGAGTAATACAAATCTTTACTGAAAAAAATGTAAAGGTGATCAAGATCCATACCAATATGTGCAAGGAATAAATGATTAGCTAATAAATTGGACATCATGCCAAAATAAAATAATGGTAGACTAATAAATGTTAACATCAGTAAGAAAAAAATAAAATACAGCAAAATATGATAATAATGCATTAAAGCATTGAAAAATGTACACGATTATGCAAGATATTCGAGCAGAGCTGAAGTTCATGAAGTGATGGAAAGTTTAGTGTATGTACTGTTATGCTTGGTGTTTTGCTACAATATGTTTGGTGCAAATTCCATCATAACATTTATCTTTAGCTTCTTTAGACTGAGATCCTTTCCCTGACTGAACAGGGGGAATGAAGTACAGTACTAAGACTTACTACTAAGCATAAGCTCAAAGGATACAGCCACTTGCTCGGTCACCAACATTCCTAAGTGGTAACAGTGTTGCACTGACCTTTGAAATCACCACATGTATTTCCAGCTGAATGTTTATGGGTGGACCTGAAGGAGATCTACTGTATGCATCTTAATGCACCAATAGGTGTTCCTTTTAAAAACTGAGGAATGCGTCTACAGAGCTAACATGTTTGAGTCAACTATAAATACAAACACAAGTCAAAGATTGAATATTTTGGTCATGTATTTTGCTTGCTTTTGGTTACAAGATACAATATACTGAAAGGAAGGAATTAATCGATAACAGATAGCACCATATTAAATCTGCATTATTTACAATTATCAATCATTGTAAATAATATTTGTATATATCTGATATCATTATGATATTCATATGTAGCTTGGAACAAGTTTTTTTTTCCTTTGGATAAAATTGAACTAAATTACAATAATTATGTGACAATGTAACAGAAACACAGCAAAAGATAAAGAGAAAATGGGGAACTCAGAACCAAACTACAACAGAAAAGGGAAAAAATAAGGGAAGGAGATTATTTGAATTATTTTTCAACATTGAAAAATCATCCTCTGAAAATACTTTACAGTATTAACCAATCTGTTGAATGCGAATGAGCCACATTCTCTAACAAGATCAAGAATCTAGAATACTCAGGTGTTTGCTCTTGAGGTTGGATACACTTTGAAATGGCTAAGTGGTACAGTATTTGTAATGTTTGCCCAGCTACACAGTCACCAACAGTGTCACTAACATAAAGCTCTTCTCACTGATACAGCACACCACCACAGCAGTACTTTATAACTCTCATGTTGGCATAATGTATGGTTTTAATGCAACAGTGGAGCTTTATTTAAATTATATTTATTATATTTAAATTATTTTACATGCTGTACGCAGGAAGTCAGATACTTTTGAGTTAAATATATTTCAAATTATAGAGAAATACAGTATATCCATAAACTGTTTTTATCTTCTGTTCCTTAGTGTTTTGTTTTATTTCTGTGCACACCAAATGCTCAGATATTCTGCTCAGAAGGTATTTTGACTTTGATCAGAAAAGTGTAGTAAGCATAGGATCTCAACTTAATGGCCTTTTTGACAGACTTTCAAACAAGGAGTCCATAATGTAACTTTGTGTACCCAATTATGATTTAAGAAGTTATTTGGATTGAATCATATCTAACAACTAAAATAATCCTTCATTCTCAGTTACAACAACAATAAGCTTAACTCAAATTTAAGCTTAACGTATATATTTACATGTTTTTGTATTTTTAAAGTCTTAAAAATTTCATTGTTAGAACAACACCTGAATTCATTGCCATCCTTTATTAAATTAATTTATTTTAAAAACAAATCCCTTCGACAGCACTTGTTAAAATTTGTACCCATTTATTATCATTTTTTTTGTTACTGGGTGAGATAAAGTAAGCAAAGCTCCTATCACCCAACTCTGTAGTTCTTCCCGCTCTGTTTGGCTTATTTTTGGCTACGGGCCTCCCAGTGTAGCCCATCCAATTCTTTTGTTATTTAATGGTTGTTGTAAACAGGAAAAGAAGCAAAAGCTATGCTGATTTTTTAATGTCCAAAGATAGAGAAAAGATAAATCCCTAGAGTTTAAAATCATTAACAAATGGGCTTCAGTTTTTCCCTAATTGCCAATATGTCCCTGTTAAATGGCCCCAAAGCATTTGGCAACAAGCCTACCACTTGCTGCATGAGGTAAAGCACAGCTGTACCCAGCAGTATCAGTGTTCAGGTCAGGCCAAGCAGTCACGATAAGCATGCACAAATTCCATTATCTCATTAGTCCCATCCCTAATCCTGCCATTCAGGAGCATGTCGCTGTTCTTCCCTGATCCAACAGACTCCAGCTGCTTCTGCCTCCTGCTATTTACCATCAGTCAGCTCTCTCCGGTCTCTGTGGGAAAAGCCACCAGAGAACAGCTCTCTGCGGCAGCTGCTAAAGTAAATATGCACCTAACCAGGCTTTCACACACTAACAGAAAACCGGAAAAAAACCCAACATCAATATCATGAAGAATTTGTGCTATTATACAGGTTTTTGTCATGAAATCCCCAGAAAGATCGCTCAACAGTTACAGAATTTAAAAAAAAAATGTTTTCTTGAAAAGGGAGTTTCCTTGCCTCTTACCTTGGAAATAGAAAAATGTTATGTAAGAAGCAAAGACTAAATACAGTACAGTATGTAACCTTTCCAGCTGCAAATATTGAAAGTGTTTTAGATTAGGGCTTGTAGCTTAGATTTATGAATTCTTTACATCCTTGAATATAGTAGTAGAGTCTCATTAATCTGGAACTATTAATGGATTGTAAATACTGATTTGTTGCATTTTGCTAAACTCACTATAACCAACATTTTTACCCAGCTGGGACCCTGCAATTCACAGTATACAGTATATTGTGTGTGCCATGTGTGATCTGAATATAGAAATTCAGGCAATATCCACTCAGGCAATGGGAAACCTGGTGGGATAATTTAGCACAGCCAATCAAACCTTGGGAGGTGAGAGTAAACCATATCACACAGAGTGCTAGCAATTACCTTACACATTCTTTATTGGCAATACATTCAAGACAAACAGTATATTGGTCTTTATTGCTAATAAATTGCAATAATTATCTTACCAACCTATATTTTCTCTCTAGTGAATACATTGCTAGTATGTGAAGCAATAAATAAATAACTCCTGCTTTACAAAATACCTATAATAAAGTGTTATGTATCAGGTAAAATAAAAAAGTAAATGGATTTTAAACAAAAGTCCAGGAGGAGTTTAAATCCTGCATAAGAATAAATATAACGTTTCTACCCTGCGTGTTTCATTTTGAATGATGCCATTCTCTGTTTAGTCTGGGCAGAAGAAGAGGAAAGAGCAAGAAAGAGAAGATAAATATAGAGAGTGGAAGCTCCAGTACAACTCCCTATGGCTCCCTTCTTCTACCCCCTGCCTGAAGAACTGCATCCTCCAGTGTTTCTGTCAGTTTAGCAAGCCACAGAACTCAGCAAACCTCAGTGATCCTTTCATACAAGTCTCCCAGCAACCACACCAGTCACTTGCAGTTAATCCAGCATCTAAATCCATCATTAGTCCTGTGTCTGTTCTCCAAGGGCATCTTTTTTTCATGCAAGCCTCACTGGGCTGACCCCCTCATGCCTTAGAAAAAGACACCATGCTGTCCTCCTTCTCGCTTGGCTCGTCCTGATGATGTCACCCCTCCACAGCGGATCAGCATACGGTATCTGTGCTCCTGGGATTTCCCTCCATCTCACCCTCCATATCTACAGTATCTTGTGTCTCTCTCATATTCTAAATCCCTCAGCTCCCTCAAAAAATGATCTCTCCCTTTTCTTTTCTTCCCTTCACACCTTCTTGCTCACTGTAACCTTGTTCGTAATTCATTTTAAGTGTTACAAATGAGTCTTTTAGTCTTACAAATCTAAGAATGCTACCTGGGTTCCTTTTCATTTCTTTTGGGATCCTGGAAGTTCATCCCCTCTGCCTGGGTGTCATTATCAGCAGGTGAGATATGCCAAAAATGCTTCTAATTTAAATGACACATTTACAGTCCTAATTTAGGATGTGGATAAACTGCTGAAAGGAATTTTAGAACATTTTTATATAACATTTTTGAGGAGACCCTTGTCGCAGCACTTCTGCTTCCTTAAGTATAAATATGATTATTTAAAATTATTAGCTAATAATTATTTAATTAGCTAATAATTTATTAGCTAATAATCTCGTCCTTTGGATGAGACGTAAAACCGAGATCCTGACTCTCTGTGGTCATTAAAAATCCCAGGGCGTTTCTCGAAAAGAGTAGGGGTATAACCCCGGCGTCCTGGCCAAATATCCCATTGGCCCTTACCAATCATGGCCTCCTAAAAAATCCCAATCTATGAATTGGCTTCATTACTTTCTGCTCTCCTCCCCACTAATAGCTGATGTGTGGTGAGCGTTCTGGCGCACTATGGCTGCCGTCGCATCATCCAGGTGGATGCTGCACATTGGTGGTGGTGGAGGGGAGTTCCCATTACGTGTAAAGCGCTTTGAGTGGAGTGTCCAGAAAAGTGTAAGCAATTATTATTATTATTATTATTGTTATTATTATTATTTTATTTAATTATTAGCTCATTTTGTATTCCTACTTATACCCCTTCTTCACTGTTACAGCAGGAATCTGGCCCTTTCCTTTGAAAAGGGGAGGATTTCGACGGTTTTTTCCTCTGATAAAGCTGCCAATTTAAGCACGCATCCACTATATTTTAAATTAGGGTTTGGTCATTTTTTAACCACTTTATCCAATACAGGGTCACAGGAGAATTAGAGTCTCTCCATCCAAGAAACATGAGCAAGGCAAGGCACAACGTGGACTGGACGCCAGTCCATCGCAGGACGCACAGAAACACTCACACACTTGAGCCAGGGCCAATTTTCCCAGAAGCCCATTAAACTACCAATATGTCTTTGGGCTGTGACAGGAAATCAGAGTATCCACAGGAAAGCCACACAAACATTGGCAGAGCATACAATCTCTATGCAGACGGCACTCCAGAAATTGAACCCATTGCCCCAGCACCTGTAAGGCAGGAGTGCTAACAACTGTGCCACCGTACCACTCTGCTACTGAAATATGCCTTATTATAATTCAGCATTAAAATCACGTCATTAGTGTGCTACATTTGAACACTGAATGATTTAATTTAAAAAACATGGCAATAAGCTTGCCAATATTTTAAAAGTACAGCTTCAAATGTTACAATGTGTTTTCTGCCATATATGTTCCTTTCTCCATTAAGGTCAGACAAGGAACAAGAAGATCACTTCTAGACTATTTACATTATTAAGGTCTAACCTACAAAACTTCAATTAATTATTTGGTCCTGGCTTCATAATCCTGGAGTAGAGAAAACAACTAATAACAAGGACAAAAAATAAATCATGTTTCATATCACAGAATGTGTAATTGTGACTATGGTATTTCTGCAGTAAAGACAGAATCGCTGTATTCTGTGATGTAAAGTATTAGAGTCTAGAGATATGTACAGTATAATAGAACCAGACCATTTTTCGCATTTTATTTAAATATTGTTTTTTTGTAAGCAATAACTCTCTTTTTGTAAATGTGGTGCCCTCAGAGTATTATTTTCTAATTTCATTCCCTTTACATTCATAGTATAAAAAAATAATACATTGCTGATTTCATGGTACAGGCTTGCATTTTTTTTCAAAAGCCATTCTAGGAGTAAAAGATACATTAAATTTGTTGAAGATTTCGGTCCTATTGCACTACATGCTTTGTTTCTTTTTTTGTTGGGATTCTTGAATCCATACACTTACAGTACTTTATGTATTCTTGGAGAACAGGGAGACTCTGCTACCTCTCAACATGTTCATTTCCTGTTTTGCAAGAGATCTGAAGCTTTGTCTGGGGTGGACAGACAAAAACCATGTTTCATTTATGTATTGCATGGCTACTTACCATATTTTGACACAGGTGACAACCCCTCTTGAGAAAGCTCACATTTTACGGAAGACTCCGTACAAGAGTAAGCAGACTCCCAGAAATTGATATTTTGATTTGTGCTTCACATTTGTATTCTTCCTGTGGGTTTTATACATCATTATCAGTACATCATTATATTGTAGTTAAAAAACACATTTAATGTGAAAATCATATTTTATATCAGCGATGACTCTACCTACCACCGTAACATTTTTCCTCACACTAAAACAAAAACTTTTGTTTCTCCTTGGGAGACAAAATACAGTATGAAACATTATGTAATCACTTTACATTATTAAATGTAAGTTATGAATTATTTTGCTTGCTTCAAATGTCACTTCAGACTAATACTATTTTAAAAGAAATTGAAAAATACTTCAGATGTTTTGGAAAGAAATTACCAGATTTTATTTATCATTTTGGTGTTTCATGTTCCTTTTGTGGCCTTATACTGTACAACCCATTAAGATGAAAAATAGAAAATCTATCAACTATACTTATAATAAATATAATATAATATATTGCAGTATAAATGTAGTACAAATATAATATAGTCCAAATTATTTTTTAAAAATCAACTCATTCATAAATGTCAGTTTTACCTTCATCCAAGTGTATTATGTAGTCTAAAGCAGACATCTAAAGACTTGTGAACTACATTGCAGACTTTTTGTGAGAACATAAAGTGACTGTGCATAAAGGATTCCAGAGATAATCTGCTCAACTTGCAATGTTGATCCTCCCACCAGTTAGAAACTTCCAATATCCAAAGCCCAATACGATAGTGTCTTGCCATTGGTTTTGAGTCCAGTATGTTACAGGCAAACAAAAATCTGTCATAATTTTTTAGTTTGGAATCAGCAACTGTCAAAGAGGTGAACTTTTTTAATTTAATACACATCTTTATCAGATCTAAAGAATAAATGTGTATGCGGTATAGTCTGTAATTCTATATGAACATATTAAACATCCATCCATTTTCTAGCAGTTCTGTCCAGGACAAGGATGCAGGGGATACCGGATCCTAACCCAGCAAGCAATGACTGCAAGGCTGGATACACCATGGATGGGATGCTAGTCCATCTCAGGACACACACAGTCATATCAGGGTCAATTGTTCCCAGAAGCCAAGTAGCATTCTAGTATGTCTTTGGGCTGTTTGAGGAAACCTCTGGGGAGCACTCAGAGGAAAACTATGCAAACATAGGAAAACATGCAAACTTCAAACAAATAGCACCCTAGTGCTGTGAGGCAGCTGTCATAGATATCAGAAGGGAAGAACCATGGAATGGCAGGAGAGCAGAAAAAAAACGTATGCATAGCAGCGGGATGGGGGTTAGCCCGGGCTCAGCAGTTCAGGAGATGTATAGAAACCAATGTCCTCAGGAGCGGGCGTGGGGCAATCTGGTGCTAGGCGGGTCTCAGGACATCTGAATGTCAATGCTGAGCGAAGGGGAATGAGTGACCTGGAAATATATAACCCCACACAGAGAGACACCGGAAGGACAGCAAAGCACAGGAAACCCAGGACATTACAGAGTAGGAACGCCCTCTGGCTGCAGAGGGCATTACATCAGCAATGCTAACTACTGCAGTACCGTACTACCCATTGTAAGTAAATATTTACATTATAATTATTATACTTTTAGATTTGTAAAGCTGATGGTGAGTAAATTATTCCCATGATCCTTTTCATACTAAAACAGAAATTATGACATTATCATATTGCATGAAGCAATAATGAGATAAACTTATTTTAAGCTTTCCTTGCATGAATCACAGGATAAGTACCATCTTGGGAAGAGTGGAATCATACAGTGGCAACACTATTATATAATCAATACATGGGTATATAAAAAAACTACAATATTTTTTTTTCTGAACCTTTGTGTCATTTAAATATTACTAAAATCTTAAGTTTATAAATAACACATGGAAATGCATAGTAATATATTTTCCTAAATGTTTTCATCATGTTTTACTTGAAGGAAGAGCATATTTAATTCAATAGATTTTAGTTTTTTAGTGGTCCTTCCATGTCACCAGAAAAAAATCAATCTACTTACAGTAACTGCAAATTTGTCATTTCTCATTTCTCAGATTTTGTTTCTTGAACCCTAAGGTTCATTGTTATCTTTTAGGATTGAAACAATGGCTTTTACACAGATGCTCAGTTTTTTGGTAAACTGTACTAGTTTTTTTTCTGGTATTGTTACAGTATAACACAGTGATGTGATTCATTCAAAACAAATACAGGTATTTCTAAGCTTGGACACTCCAATAGATTAATACTTCACTGTAGCTGTGTAGCAAACCTTAAGTCACTGATTTCATAATATAAAATGCACAGATGATATCTTTTTCTCTTGCTTTCTTTTTTTCAGAACAATATTTTCTGGTCCTGATATAAGTAATCATTTTTCTTTGAATACAAATTCTCTTTATTTCTTCCTTGTCTTTCCATACATGCAAAGAAATAATTATGTCAGTTTGCTTTGTTGAAGAGAAAGTCTATTAAATCATCTTAATTCAGCTGTATATTCTGTTTAACATTTTTCTCTAACTAAATATCTCAGCATAATTAGTTTCTGAAGAGGTGGGTTAGGAACCAAATTAGCATTATGGAATACTTCAAATCCCAGAAGCAGTGATACTCTGTGCATCACAAACATGCTTTCACAATCCTTTAAAATTACCACCCATAAAATACTCGGCTTGTAAAAATCATGTAGCGAAAACATATCGCAGCTAGCCACCAAGAACAAAAAAAGAACATCTGGTATTTATCACAAGTAATTATAATGAATAATTAATGTACATTATCTACATTATAGGGAGATACAGCTTTACTGATACCTGAAAAGCTAACCTATGTTTGGGAAAGGTCAGCCCCAAAAGGATCCTTCTCTTGACCAAATCTGCAGAACATAAAACCTATAGTACATCACCAACACCCTCCTCCACCAGAAAATCAGGCAAGGCCTCCTGGAAACAACCAAAATTCAGACATTGACCCTTGATCAACTACGGCATTGTTTGTTTCCCAATATCATACATATCAAGAGCTAATGACAATGGTACTATTCAACTTATCAACTCGTGCAACTGGTTATGTCCATCAAACTTACTTCCAAGCAACTGATCCAACAGAAGTGGTGTCAATCGAATCTGGCTAAAGTGGTGAAAAAGAGTCCCTTTCTATACAAATCTTCCACGTGAAGCACATAGTGTTTTTAATAGTTTCTTCTATTTTTAATTTAACATAAATCTATATTTTAATATATACAGAGCAAAAACTATGACTATTCTTCCACTCTTTTTATGCATGTACTGTATGCTTATATTTGTAAATCTTTTGGCATAATTTTAACTGTTGGCTACTGATTATTTATAACTGTGAAATAAATGACTGTTGAATAAATACAAAATCAACTTATTAGAGAGAGTGAATTGAGTAGAGGTGTACAGGTTATCTAACCTGTCACATTTGGTGAAAATCAAAAAAAGAAAAGCACAGAAAGAAGTAAATATACACACTTATGAAGGGAATAATGCCTTCATGCCATCTATATGTTGGAAATGTTATTAATTCACGTCAAAAGCAGTTTTTACCTGTAAGTAACTCCTCTTTAATGATGAATCGAGGTTTTCTTGTGTGGTTTAAAAAAGCAGTACAATAACTTATTCTTGTGTAGAACAGATCAATCAATGGAGAGGTGTGATGGTCTGACAATGAGTGTCTAGTGTCAATAGAACTCAGTTTATAATGATTCCTGGTAATTATTTTTTTCCTTTGTTCAGTATGTTAATTATGGCCATGCATGAGATCCAGCCATCATAATTGATCTAAAATATTTCGAGTGTTTGTATTTCCACATGTGTCAATAAGCTTGTTTTAAGGCTACTGATTTAAATAGAACAAGAATTATCTCCTTATTTGTAGTGTTTTTCTTCTTGGAATTGATGTTTCAGCTGCCCGTGGATTTTCTCTGACTTGAATAACTGCTTGACTAAAATACTTCAGTAAATAGTTTTAAAGTATTACAGACATACTCTATTCTAGATATTGTATGAAATTAACAGCAATTTTCTGTATTTCCATTTTAATTTACTGCTCAGGTGGATGTCTCTTCAGTATAAAGTACTTGTATTAAGCTGCAGCCTGTTTCACCCAAAGCTGAGCATTGCGAAATTCTTAACAAAACTGAGGTGAATGTTTTAGAGAGTCAATTGGGCCAGGATGCAATTTAGAATCCAGGTACTGGTATCTTGAATGTTTGGGACTTTAACACAGTAATGGGTTGTTCGTACAGATATTGGCATTTTTTATAATTGTCATTTTATTGTTAATAAAACACATCACTTTTGATCCATGTTTTGTCAACTTTACCTCTTTTACTTATGTTTTCATGTATCCTTATACAGTACATACCTGCAGGTAGCTGTTCTACTGTATGTACTTTATGCTCCTTTTTGAATCATCTTGACTTTGTTTTCATAACTATTTCCTTTCCAGATGGTGTAAAGGTTTCAGTTATTTTAATAATGTCTTCTTAGACATGCTAGATATTATCAATTTAATTAAATGTTAACCACTGCATTCCTTTCTGAAGTAGTACTTAATATATTTTTCTTTGATGCTCTTGTAAATGACTTAAACCTGTACTTACATACTTACCTAAAAAGGTCAGAAATCAGTGCTTCATTTTATCTATTATTCACATGTTTTATGTGAGAAATTATGTAACTTCGTTAATTGTGTTCTTTGTCTCTAATAGAATAATTAACTGCATCTTAATGTGAGCACATCTACAGTAATGACAGAGTTCTATAATAAAGTGGTATCTGTATCCCATAATATTAATGCTTAATTTGTGGTGAATTATTCAATGGAGATTCATTTATCATTTTTAGCAGATTCTCCACCTGTAAAATGATTAAACTACATCAAGACATAATAATATTATTAATTATTAATAATAAGATGTACCCCCTTTGCTGTCAACTGTCAGCTGGATCTTTATAGAAAAATATGTAATGATGCACAATGAAAACACAAGGTCTGAGATTTACATCAACAGATCACTATAACATACTGTACACAATGTTATTTATTGTACATAGAGTTTAAATAGTGAGCACATACTGTATTGTATATATCAGTGAAAACCATGTTATTGTCAGAAAACCTAAGGAAAAAGAACTTAAATATATACATATATACAGTATATAAAATAAAAATGGCATTCCTGTTTTGAATGTGGTCTATATAATTAAGAAGTTCAAGGCTAATGAGATGGTTGCAAATGTGAGGTCAGAAAAGCAGTTTGGGAGTAACAACTCTGAATCTTCAGAAAAATCTGGCATCATCAGGATGCAATGTCTCCATGACTACTATTTGAGCTTGACATCATGAAGCCAGGGTCTGTGGCAGAGTTCCATGGCAACATAAAAAGTAAGGACATAAACTTGCCAAACATCAACTAATTGTCTCCCATGTCAAATGATATTTCTGTATGAAAGCAATGTGAGCTTTTGCACAGTCTCACCAGGAATATGATGAGCACAGAGAAAAAGTGTTTGTTTTGGAAAAGAATGTCACCCATTCCATGAAGTATAGAAATGGACCTGTTCTGGTTTAGGGTTGGTTTGCATCCTGTGATCCTGGTGCCCTATTTAGAACTCATGGACAGATGGATTCCAAAGTTTACTAGAATAATTTAGCCACAAAAAAACAAACGTGTGCCTTCTGTCATGAGGTCCAAGCTTATTTAAAAATAGACTTCATAAATAGGATAGCAACATAAAGCATGCATCAGACCCCATGACCAGCATAAAAGTCTTGGTTATCTAAGTCTCTAGTAGAACATTAACTGAACAGAAGGATCTGCATGGAGGAAAGGTCAAATATCCCTTAAGGGCAGGCTACCAATTTATTAAAAGGGCACAGGAAGCACCTCTTTCAGGTTATCCAAGCCAAAACAAGGTTCACACAATATTTAAGAATAATTTTGATGATCACATATATTATTAAGATGTACTGTAGTGCTTTTGACATAAGATAAATATACAATGTGAAAAGTCAAACCAGTGTTTTTTTATATTTCTATAAAAAATATTGAAAACATCTGGATTTACATGATTCAACAACTTTAACTTAGAGTTCTTTGTGAGTATTAATCCTGCTACTGTTGGCTACTGTATTTGAAAGTCATCTATTATATTCTGAATATATGGCTATGAAAACTGACCTTAAACTTTTTATTTCCTTTTATGATATATTAGAATTGGGATTATTAACTGTTGTGGTAAAGTGGTAAGTCATTTTCCTTTCCCCCTTTTGGGCATTCCTGGCCTTTGCTTCTGTGGAAACATCGCACTGTAATATTGGAATATATTAAAGTAAGAATCATTTTGACATTTAAATGTTATTGCTTTCAAAAACGCCATGTACAGCTTTATCTTTTCAAAGGTTCATTTAAATGGGGGAAGGGGACAGGCAAGGGATGCAAAACAGACAAACCTCCTTTCCCTTTATGAGTCTGCTCTAAGAAACATTTTAAGTCACTCATACTTTAGAAGCTTAAATAATTTAGCAGTGCATGCAGGGAATGTGGTGAAATATTCATCGGCTTTGTCTTTTTAATGTGGGTCTCCATCCAACATGACCACCCACCTACCCTTATAGATGTCAGACTAGGATAGAGAATTCCCACTGAGTAGTGCATGTCTCTGCAAGCTCTACTGCTGCACTTTAAATCAGAGCATTATGTTATAATGATGAGCAAGCATTCATATATATGTATATTATATATTTTACACAGTATTTTTGTTTGGCAATGTTCCAAAGTACAGTAGAATATACAGTGTGCACATCAAATTTATATTTAATTATGCATCAAATAATGGCTAGGGGCTGTATTTTTATCTCTTTCCTCTATTTAGTATGATAAACAGTATACAGTATATTGTATGTGTATACAGTATACAGTATATGTCCATATACTACTGTATACAGTATGTACAAATATACATCCTTATTACATGGCACAAAAAAACACAAAAACACAAGAAGAAAAGTTAGAGAAATTTGTACCGAAAAAAAAAACACAAATCTAGTCAGTGTGTTTTTGGATGTTGGGTGGAAACCAGAGCACTGTATAAAACCTTTCAGACTTTCAGGTAGGTACTGTAGCTCCGTCAGCATGCATAGGCTGCAAAGGCACAAGTAAAGGTTTATTACATGCTGAAAAAAGAACAATAGAAACACAACGTTTTCAACTGTGGAGCCTTCTGAACCGAAGAAGGTTCCACAGCGGAAACGTTGTGTTTCTTTTCTTCTCTTTTCAGCATGGAATAAACCTTTACTTGTCCCATTCAGACTTTCTTTTACTTTTAGTCTAGAAAAAAACCCTATTTGTTCATCCTACTCAGACACGAGTCCCTATCCATACACTTTACATACTGTATATATATATATCTAGCACCACTGGAATTAGCTACAAAAATTATTTAAAAAATACATTTGTGGGTTGAGTTAATTTCACTTTCCAAAAAATTCTCATTTGCATTTAAATGTATATTTCACTTGTACTAAAGTCTTCTCTTCTAAAACATTCACAGTACTGTTGTTATTCCAGAAGAAAACTTTTATAAATTTAAATTTAATCTTTTAAACAACGCGAAAATAATTGTACATTGTGATCAGTGTGAATTTATAATTAAAGTATATGATTATTTGGATTGTGAGTGGGCTGATCCAGATAACTTAGGATTTTCTTTTATTTAATTTATATTTCATTCAAATAAAATATTATGTGCTTCTGTCATGCTCCACAATGCGACAACAACACAAATAGAAGTTCATCAAAGTATTACCACAGTATTCAAATAAAATGCTTATATATTTAATGACATTTCTTGTTCTATGTACAGTATACCCATAACAGATATTTTATATCTGTAAAAGGGGGTACTCCGCATCTCATCTTGCAGGATTTCACAAACTGTTCTGTTGGGTATTGTACTGTATTTATCATCTCATTTTAGCCAAGTCGAAGTAATTTTTATTTTTGCTAATAAACCTTAACACTGAGTTCTTGCTCAAACATCTAAACACAATATTTTTTTATTAAATATGAACATATTGTGGACTAATCTAACAACTGATAGAACTGCATTCAAGCCTCAACATCAAAGGATTTGTAATCCCTAAAAACACACCTGATGTTTCCTTATGTTTTTGTGTCTTTTTTATAAAAAATGTATATCGAATGATTTATTTTGATTAATTTAAGTAATTGAGATGCACCCAGTAATGATAATGAATGTGAATGCCTTACTTTATGATGTCTTCTTTAGCAGTTAAAAACTGTATTATCCAAAAACAAGAATGGAATTGCAATGGCTGGGACAATACATTCAGAAGTGTCTTACAGCTTTAGAAATATTATTTTTTCTACTCTTTATAATACTTTTAAGTGCTCTTGTTATATTATTATAATATTTTATAACACAGGACAGGACAGGCAGGACAACTGGCCACATTCGCAAGCGGAATCAAGTACCTCTCTTTGCCATGAGAACTCGATTGGGTCAGCGGTCTTCATCAGCTCCAGGATATTTAAACCCTTCCCTGACTGTAATCAGACACTCTGTAATTGAGCTTCCTATTGGTTTAGGGAACTGCTCCTTGAACAAACCTGCCTGTCAGTACAACTAACTAGGAATTTTCCCAAATTAGCCCTACAGCCCAATTCTGATCTCAAGACAGAACCAGACAGCCAGTTGGATCCCTGTCTGCCTCATAATTGCTATGCCTCCACAGTGACCAACCATACCTGCGGAGCTCTGAGGCTTCCCTGTTCTCCAAACCCCCTTGGTTGAGCAGCGCAGATTCCCTGTTCCGCTCTGTTCAGCTGTGCCGTGCTTTTCCAGTCCTGTTCTATGTGTCTTCTGTCTGTCTGCACAGTGCATCCCCAGCTCTTGCCTCACAGCTGGCCTTCACTGGGACCTAGCAAGTGGATCCCCTGGCCTGTTATACAGACATGGCACTCCACCTCACAGCCGCGTCATAACAAATGTTGTATTAAAACGATTTCCCTTTCTGCAGAAGGAAATGTTCTGCAGGAAGGTTATACACAGATATTTACTGTATTGATATAAGATAATATGTTATAATATGTTAGAAAGCTTGATATATACTGTAAACCTTATATATCTTAATTGGGATATCTATTCAAAACTTGCTTCCCTGGAATGCATTTAGATTAAAAATCTAACCAATGCCAGAACTGTTACGATCCCTGCCTCCCAGCAACGGAAGAGGCAGAAGTAGGCGTAGCCCTACTCCATCAGTTTTCCTATCGGTTTTCCTATTCACCACCAAACCCCCGTCTCATCCTACTTAAACACCTGTCTTTCCCTACCTCCTTGCTCAGTATTGGTTTTCCTTTCGAGCTTCCTGGTTGCGCTACTCCTTCTTCTACCTTGTGTTCTTCTTGGCTTTCGGTTTACGGTTTTTCCCCTTTTGACTACGGCTTTTCGGATCACGGCTTGGCTTCGTTACTCACACTCTGTTTTGGATCTCTGGCTACCCCTGGACTATCGGATTGATCTATTGTCTACGATTTCGGATCACGCTTTGGCTTCGGTAACTCGTTCCCTTTTGGATCTCTGGCTTCCCCTGGACTCTCAGCTCGTTCCTTTGACTATGGCTTTCTTTGGATCACGGCTAGGCTCTGTCAGCTACTGCAAGTGGGTTCAATCACTGGTTTCAGTTTCTCTTACCGAATCCGTAACAAGAACTTGTACAATACTGTTTTTATAAATCCGACACGTATTACCGAGATAAAAGTAGCGAAAAATATAATGAACATACCAAATTGGCAGAACCAATCATGTTATCATCAGTAGTTGTGTTAACGCATTTACATACATAGAGTTCCCTGAAGTACCCTACGTTTATATACAGATATGTAAAAGAAATTACACACACTCTGAGAAAATAAATCTTGACAAACACTCAATTACAGTGTTTCCTGGATTTCAGTTATTCTGAGATCTCAGATATCCGTCTAACTTAATGGAGTTTTTAATGAAAGTTCGGGAGGAATGAAGGCAGCCGCGCTCATTCGACACAGCTGCTGCAATTCTCACTAATCCCGACGTAAGCACATCAGCGCCGCTCATCTCCCAGCCAGTCCTCACAAGATCCAACTCCTCGCCGAAGACTGTGTTCCGCCGTTGTAGTCCCTCTCTCATTACAAACCCAGCCTTCCCGTTCCTCCATGGCAAAATCTCCAAATAACCCCCGCTTCTCTTGAGGATGTCCCTGCCGCCGTGCTTCATGCACATCGGCTCCCCCTTCTCCTGGATCATCTCTCGCGATTTCCAACCGGACCGTAGCAAGCCTCCAGAGGATACTTCGAAAACATGGCGTCCATTTTAAAAGAAATGCTTTTAAAAAAAAAAAGCTCTGTTTTCCCCGTACTTAACCGCAGTCTACACAAGGAAACATCAACTCCCCAGCTTCCTCTCTAATGACATCACCCGCGCCGCCGCCACTCATCCCAATGTGAGGACCCCGAGGCCGCCCGCGCCTCTGCCTGTTGCATCTACTGTCTTGTCTTGTCCTACTATATCCGTGTCTGTCTCTTCCCCCAAGCAATTCATTCCCCTGCTGAACAACTGCACCTAGCCTCTTCAACCCAGCCTCCTGCCCTAAACTCCTTGCTGCCGAGTCTAAGGCCCCAGGCTCACGCCCTTCCCCCCCCCCCCCCCCTTCTCCGCTTAATCTAATTTCTGCACTCTCCTGTCTCTACCTCCGGCGTCCAACACAGCTCAAGCTCTGCCAGCTTGGTGCCTTCGGCCCCGGTTTCTTTTCTTTTGGCCCATGCTGCGGTCTCCACGGCCCGAAGGCCAGCTAGTAAACGACCCCCAGCTCAGCTAGCAGGCGGCCCTTACCCTCCCCCACCCCCTGGCGTCCAAGACGACTCGGCAGCCTCCTCAGTCCTTAATGCAGCCTTCGCCCCTGCTTCAATTCCCAACAGTCTTCGGCTTCCATATCCCAAGCCACCGAGCTTCAGTCCCCAGATCCGTCAAACCCCTCCTACCACAATCTGCTTTCCGCTCTTCTTCTCTCCTCATCTACTCCCTTCCCCGGTGTCCAACACGGCATCCGTCATCCCATGCCTTCGGCCCTGGATTCCAATCTCCCCTTTACTAAGGACTTTCCTCTCCGAACAGCCGTTCTTCTCCCAGCTCCTCCTAACACACTAAAGTTTAGTCCTCCTCCCATTCCCTTTTCACTCCGGCAGCAAATTCTGAGGTGCGGACATCAATCTAGCTCACTTTCTCTCTTCCTCCACTTACAACTCCGATTCTAGAACAGTCGACTGCGGCTCGATTTCCGTTACTCTCAAATCTTCTGACCCTCACTCTGCTTCAGTCTTTCAAATTTCCGACTTCTGCTTGGCTTTCAGCATTTTCCGCGACATCACGTGCTCCGCCTTTCCCCAATGTCGTCAGGAACTCGACGATTACATGCACAGCATCCCCGATCTATCCGTCCTTTTCGAGGGCTCCCTGTTCAACGATTACCATAAGCAGTCCTTGGCCGAGGCCTCTGCCCGCCTACTCCAACGGAACCAGCGCACCTACTGGGGAGCCCTCGACATTGAGCTTTACTGCCGCACTTTCACCAGTGTCCAAGCTCTTTCCTGCGACTTCTGTTCCTCTTGGACACATTCATCAAATCTTTGCCCAGATACCATCCGCAAGCCCAACCTCGACTCCGCCCCTTCTCCCCCACAGCATCTATTCTCCCGCCAGGTCTTCTTCAAACCTTCCCGGTCCAAAGATGTTCGCGGTCGCCCCATTGTGATGATCAGAGGCCAACAAATTCCCAACATCTTCAATTCCTCTACACGTACCTCTCCCCTTCGTCGCTTCCTTCACATTCGCAGCTTCTGCGGCGAAGCTCATGTTCGCTCTGCCTGCCCCCGCCGGCCCTTCCATGCTCGCTCCACCTTCAGCGTTCCCAAAAGACTACTGGCTTTTCTGTCTACCCCAATCGACATCCCCGTTCTTGCTTTCAGCCTGCTCTATCACCCCGACCCCTCTTCCACCCACATCTTACTCGACGGCCTTTCCTTCGGATTCTCACCAGGCCCGTGCACACTTCCTTCTTCCTTCGTCTTTTGCAAAAATTTGCAATCTGCCACCGCCGATCCCCAGTCCGTTGATTCCTTGCTAGCATCCAAAGTCGAGAATGATTTCATGATTGGCCCACTTGACTCTTCCCCATTCCCTGCATACCACATCAATCCCATTGGTATAGCGGTCCGTCTGGGCGCCTGGCTCGCTAAGGCCAACATCTCCAGTGCCGTTAAAGTTATGCCTCCTGACCCAGATCTCTGGCACCTCTTCGGAGTTCATTGGCGGAACAAGTTCTTCGCAGTCCGCCTTACCTTCGGACGTAGGAGTAGCCCAAAACATTTTCGGTACCTTAGCCGAAGCTCTCGGCTGGATCTCCTCAAATAAGCTTCCTTTTCTCGTCCACCTTCTCAACGATTTCCTTACCATAAACTTTCCTCACACCCCACCTGCAAGAGCCTCCACACTTCTTTCCGTTTTTAGGAAACTAGGGGTACCCCTTGCCATGGACAAAACAACTGGCCCCTCTCATATAATCCAATTCCTCGGGATCACCCTCAATTCCATCAATTTCTCCGCTTCCCTGCCTCGCGACAAAATCGACAGGATCCAGATGTATATCTCTATCTATTCTTCCGCCAAATTTCACACAAAGAGGGAACTTCTCTCTCCGCTCGGCCACCTCAATTACGCCATGCGTATCATCCCTCAAGGACGGTCTACCTTCTCGACCTCACCTCTTCCGTGCCCTCTCTTTACCACCACGTAAGCCCTTCAGCCAACTGCAAATCCGAGCTCAGGCTTTGGCAGCTTTTCTTGTCCAACTCGAATGGCATATCTCTTTTCTACGATGACCTCCTCTCTGACACTGAAGATATCCAGCTTTATACAGACGCAGCCCCCTCAGTCGGTTTCAGAGGCTATTACAAAGGCCAATGGTTTGCGGCCCCTTGGCCTCCTGATTTCTCTCCAATCCCTCTCGCCAACCAGTCATCGGCCTTGTTAGAAATATTTCCAATTGTCGTTGCTGATTCTCTTTGGGGCCACAATTGGAAACATAAACCATCCTCATCTATTCAGCCATCCATGCAGTAGTTCAATTAATCAACAAAGGAAGGTCTTCATCCCAATCCATCATGAAATTCCTCTGCCGCCTTAAATGGATTTCTCTCACACATCAATTCATCCGCGTAGCTGCTCACATTCCAGGCCACCTTAATGAGATAGCTGACTCTCTCTCTCGCTTCAATTCAGGAACTCGGCACCAGATGCAAGACCGAACCCGTGCACAGTATCTCCCTATTCGGAACTCACGTTCCTCTGAATTATGCTTTCCATCGCTATCTCCAGCCGGCCCAGCAAACTATCCTCTTAGGGATCGCCCCTTGAACTCTCGATTCTTACTGCACTGCCTGGAGGGGCTTCCAATCCTTCCACCTCTCCGCGAACATAAAATTCCGTTCTTTCGACATTCTCACCGTATCATCCTTCATTCGCTATCGTAAAAAGTCACTCAAGGTACGAGCATCCACCACCAAAGTATACCTGTGCGGCATCCACTCCTTTTCGGCACGATCTGTCCATCCCTTATCCACCCTCAAATCACTCTCCTTAAAGGCTTTCAGTGGCTTGAAAACCACTTCCGAACCTACGCGCACCACTTACCTCAGACATCCTTGAATCCTGTATCAACGTTGTCAGGTCAGGTTACCACTCACCCTAGGTCGACCGTCCTCTTGAATCTTTATTCTTGTTAGCCTTCTTTATCTTCCTAAGGTGCTCAGAAATTACCGCTAATTCCAAATCCTTCGATCCTTCTCCTCAACCCTGCTTATCTAACATCTCCATCTTATCTTCCGAGACACTGACCTTCTCAGATCCGCCACTCTCATCTATTATTTCAAACTCTGTTCCTACATAAGCACTTACGAGCCTCTATCCCATTACGCACATCTTCGCACCTCTGCCGGAGCTTTGCCTACTGCCCCTCTGTTCGCAAATGAGAAGGGCCGTATCATGATACCCTCCTAAACAATTCTCCGGGCACTCCTTTAGATCAGGGGCCGCATCCTCCGCCGCTCGCCAAGGCATACCCGAGTATCTCATCAAGCAACTCGGCCGTTGATCCTCCGAGGCTTACCATGCATACATTAAAACTAACCCCGGTATCCTCAAGCAGGCACTTTCTCTCCTCAGCTGAATTGGCCCAATAATCTTTTGTTTTTGTTTTTCTGCACTGGTGACTGGGGGTCCCGCTTGGTTCTTTTGGGAGGGTCCTATCCTCCCCGTCCAACAGCCGGGAGGTTGGCCCTCAGCCAAGCAGGTTATGCCAAATCTCCACATCACAATAAACGATTCTAATTTCTCCCAAGCTTTCGGCTGCTGTCATTCCTCGTGAAGTTTTATTATTAAGAATTTCAATTTTATGAATGTACTATACTAGTCACTGTGGCTTCAAAACTGGAGTTCTATATCAAGAGGCATGAAAACACAATAAATGAATATTGGGACCAATGGTATATGGTATACAGTACGTATATATAAATATGCTTGAGAAAGAGACAAACCCCTACAAAACCATTGACTTCATACAATTAATAAAGTAACAAGCACCCCTCTTCCATTGTAATTTATTTAACATCTCTCCATCCTTTTGCAGAAGATCCTTGGCTCATTTTGCCAATACTTTTTCAAATAGCTGAACCCCAATATTTATGGGAAAACAGATCGACCAATTGATCTGGAGGATCTGGAAAATGTACTGCATCTGGATCCTCTAAAAACCCTTGATTACCAGTTAATTCATTTTAAGATAGACCTGTGTTGTCTGAGGTGCTATCCACACAGAGTTTGTATGTTCTCCCTGTGTTTGCATGGGTTCCCACAGGGTGCTCTGCCTACTAGTACAGATACTTACTGTACTAGTAGGCTAATTGGCTTCTAAGGAAATTAGCCCTCATGTGAGTGTGTGTTTGCATCTGTGTGTGCCCTGAGATGGACTGGTATCCCATCCAAGGTGTATCCTGTCTTGCTCCTGTTGCTTCATAGGATAGGTTCTGGCTATCATGCATCCTGTATTGGATAAAGCTGTTAGAAAATATATGGATGGATTATTTCCCCACCCTACATAAAACCCCTCAATCCCATCCTGGTTGCTATTTCTTTCCTCTATCTAAACCCCTTAAATTCTCTCAAACAGCTTCACATATGTAGGAAGGCTTTGAGCTCTTCAGCACTTCAGCATATAGATAATTTTGTGTTCACTTTTGTACGTCTTTTGACTCTGGAAAAATTCAGATAAAATTGATGCACAAACCTTCCTTCTTGTTGAAGAAGGATGTCAGTGCTCAAGAAATGAGCTCACAAAGAAAGCAGTGGTGGGCTGTTCTTATTTACTAGATACAGTTCCCAGCTTCCCATACAGCACAAATAAGAAAGCCCATTTCATTCTTTTCCCCATATTAATTGAACACTTTTACTAAAAAATACATTTGATTGTGGATAGATATATACTGTATAGTCATACACCCTCCCACAGAAATGACAATGCTCATTATCCTAGCGACATTGTTAAAAAAGGAAGCATGTCTTTTTCAGACTCATCTTGTCAGTCTCTAAAAACATATGTGGGCCACAGAAGGCATTATCTTTCTTCAACTATTCAAGTCTGAGTAGCATAATAAAATTGCTACAGTAGGGAAGAGGAGCTTCTCTACTAAAATGCTATCTGCAAAATGATGTATCAAAACATTTGACATATTAAATGGTTTGTGTCACAATAAAGAGTCTATTTAAGATCCTTTTATTACTATCTGCTGAATACTGCTGTCATGTTACATCAGTGTTTTTTTTAAAGAATCACTGCAGCATCAAAGTACAGCATGGTAAAGTGAGGATTCTAAAATAAGCAATCTATGCTTGACATATTAGGAGGCATTTCTTAAACTGAGGTCTTAATCTTACATTTTTATAAGCTATTTGAACATTTATAAGGAGAAAGCAAAAACCTAGATTTTGCCTCATTAACTTTCTAGTATTGTATACTGTATCTATAAAATACATTACGTTTGTAACAGCAGTGATATTGATGTCTTTATTGTAAATAGAAAACTTGAAAGAACATATTGTATTTAAATATGTGGTATTCTTCAACATTATGCATTAATGTCTGTCTTGAGAAATGAACAGCAAGCACCACAATAAAAGACACAGCCTTATGGTTTCAAATGCTTTGAAGCAAAGTCCACTAAATGAGCTGTAAAGCACCGTGAAGGTATCAGTCAGTTCCTTGAATAATGGACACAATGCTTCAATAGCAATATTGTATCATCCAATGTACAATAATTTGGCCCATTAAAAGTATATCCTTCACCACGGCACACAAATATACATAGACTCACATTGTAAATGATAAAAATGATTAAATTGTAAAATAAGAACACAAGAAGGTTTGAAACAACAGAAGGCCATTCAGCCCATCTAACTCCATTGCTTGATAGTCAATAATTGATCTGTAGACCTCATGCAAATATTCCCTGGAAGATTCCAGGGAATCCACTTTGACAACATGAAAAGATAACTTGTTTCCAATTCTCTTTGTGGAAAATTATACAACATTCTCTGTGTTAAATGCATTTTTTTTCTTTTTTTCAGTGTGTGCCCCTTGGTTTGTGTCTCACTGATTTTTGGGAAAATAAGTCCATTGGGTTTTAAGTTTGTCAAAGCTTTTCTTGACTCAGATCCTCTCATAGTCTTCAATCTTCAAGACTAAATAGATTCAGTTCTTTCAGGCTGTCCAACCAGGAGCTATAGCAAAGAAACGTTCTACCTCAGTAATTGCTCGGGAAGCATTTTAGAGTGATCTGGAGAGAATGGACTATGTACCAATATCTGGGCGTGTATCACAATGTATCCTAGATAGCATGTTCCTGACCATTCTGTAGAAAGCTAGGGATAGGCATTCTTCCCACGTACTAAGTACAGTAGGTGCCGTTGGGCAGTAACCCATCTAACGGGTACTTCCCCACTCCCCAAGTATTATTGTCTCCTTTCATTATAAAGAATGGAGCTCTGATGTTTTCTATTTTATTACACACACTTCTTCCCATAAACTGTTTATTCTGATAATGTGTCCTGTTAAAACATAACAATCCCCTGTATGGCCTGGCAAGGTGCAAGGCAAGTGGGCATTTACTGTGATTATAACGAGGTATGTACCAGCCCTCAAAATTTGTGGGATTCCACCCCTCCCCTTTAGTCATTTCTCTATATGGCTATATGACCCCCAAGGGCAACCCTCCTTGTAATGTGTAACGTGGTATGGCAATACATATCCAACACAAGCTCTGATTATTCTTTACTGTGGAGAAATAAGCTAGCGACAGAAACAAATTTTCTCATGGATCCCTATGTTGTTCGGGACCCCTGTTAAAATATAAAATATAGAATACATTTTTTTGTTGGGGGGGCTGTGTGTTCATCTGTACAGTTCCATGATCAGAACCAGCTATAGGGACCAGGGGCACTTCTGTCTCTCCTCTCAAATTATAATACCTGGTTATTTCCTAGAGAAGTAGTCCAGCCACATTCCTCATAGGTTATAGGGTAGGTATAGCCAAAGGGTATAATTTACATGAGCAAAACTAACTTTATATGCACACCTTTGGAACAAATAGACCACCCAATGAAAATCTACACAAACAGAGGACAGACGTGCAAACTCCCCACAGATCTAAATCTTGAATAAACCTAAGATCCTAGACAGGAAGGCAGTGACATTGTACTGTCTCAACAGACCATACAAAAACGTATGATCAATTTTATTTCATTTTTTGTTTTCTCTTAAGCTTTATAATTTGCAACAGTGCACTGGAGGAGGCTGGAAAAGGTAATAATAAAAAAAATGTTTACACTTCTATAGCACTTTTCTGGACACTCCACACAAAGCACTTCACAAGTAATAGAGACTCCCCTCCACCACCACCAATGTGTAGCACCCACCTGGGCGATACAACGGCAACCATAGTGTGCCCTTATACTCACCACACATCAGCTATCAGTGAGGAGGAGAACAGAGTGATGAAGCCACTTCATAGATGGGGATTATTAGGACGCCATGATTAGTAAGGGCCAAGGAGAAATTTGGCCAGAAAGCCAAGGTAACACTCCTACTCTGTTCAAGAAGCATCCTGGGATTTGTAATGACCACAGAGAGCAGGACCTCGGTTTTACATGTCATCTGAAAGATAGCTCCTTTTTACAGTCCCTGTCACTATAGTGTGGCATTAGAACCCACACAGACTGAAGGGTGAGTGCCCCCTACAGGCCCCTCTAATTCCTCTTTCGGCAGCAACCAGGAGGTCTCCCATCCAGGTTAATGGCCAGGCTCACACTTGCTTAGTTTCAGTAGGTTCTCAGTTGTGAGTTGCAGAGGTACAGTATATTTCTGCTGGCAAGTCAGTTTTATATTATTGTCTCCAAAAGTACTGAGTATATGAAGTTCAGTGTTTGAATGTTTTTTTAAACTACATTATAGATCATAATATAGATCATAATGAAAATATTATTACTATGTTATTATAACTACAGAAGATACTGATTTTTCAGTGAAATTAGCTTATATTACTTTTCAAATAGCATATCTTACTTTCTGGGCTATTTCTTCATCCACAAGAAATGTACAGTAGGTCCTCAAAAGGACGTTAGACAGGTCTTTCACAGATCTCACACAATGATTGAGGGTACCAACCTATGGCAAAAAATACTTTATGGAGTGATGCATGTGAATACTGAATGAGTAGTGGAAGTAACATTGCAATTGAGGTCACTGTACTAAATATATCAACTGTCATTTAAAATGGAAAACAATTATTTTTTCACTAAAATATACATCGACAATGTATGCTACCTCAGCCATTGTCACCACACAGAAACACAGCTTTCTAAAATGCCAAGAGGTTTCAAACACAGTAGCACTGCTCACTTCTATTTGTAGGCCTTAGCTCCCTTCAGACAATGCAATGTGTCGCTGTCCTAACACACAGTTTCCAATTACTGTTTTTTTTTTCTCAGAGCTTTATTTTAGTTTTATCACACTGTTGAACTGAACTCCATTACCCTGGGCTTGTCAGAAAGAGTTCTGGAAAAGCGTGAACTCTTTCTTGTGTTTGTGTGTCAGCAAAGAGTTCTAATGAGCAACAAGGATCGAATGTTGTGCTGTGGTGTCTGACAAAGAAACCTGACAGCCACTTTCAGCTTAGTGCAACACTGTGTTGGCAGTCTCAGCTACTGATCCTCTACTTTTTTACTGTTTCTAAAAATTCTACAGTACTAATTAAACATTCCTTTTATTGTATTATGTCTAGCCCTTGTCTTAAAATTCTAATTATGTTTGAGTTTGTATAGGTAATAGGTATTTATAGTTAGTAGGCATTTTTAATAAGGGCGCATCAATACCATTTGCTGACAACCCAAGAGTGTCTTAGTTCCAGGCACAAATTGAAGGAAAGCCATTTCCATTCTTATGAACTGCTCCTTAACTCAAGAAGCTAAATCATTAAATAAAGTCAGATACAATACCATACATGGCTTTCTGTAGGATATAATTCTAATATATCTGAGCAGAAAATAATAATTAAATATTGGAACAAATGGGTTACAAAGAAAAGAAATCTCAACAGTTCAGACTTTAAAAGTAAACTTCAAGTGCCTTCAAGGACAATAAAAAGAAACATATTATTCTATCACCACTAACACATACTGTATCTCTGACAGGGGCAAGTAAAATAAAAGGTTCTATATCAATGGGTAAGCGCAGTCAGCTTCACATTCTGATACTTTTATAGTTTATTGATCTTGGGTTTCATTCCTGTAGTTCTGCTGGTGACACACTGGTTGGATTCATTTTATGTACTCTGAGCTCTACTGAAAGCTGGAACATTTTCTAAATGTAAAAAAGTCAACCTCCAAGCCGTTCTCTGCTTCCAAAATGTATATTAAATATTGTGTTATACCTCCTGAAATAAACCCTTATATGTGAAATATGTATTAGCATTGCCATGCATCCTTACAATCAAGCACACCTCACCATTTTTATGACTTGGAAACAGGATTGAAAAACTCAACTGATTTCTTTTCAGGTTAAACAAATGAATACAATTATTGTTATTAAAAATTCTGTCTTGTATTTTATGAGTACTTCACAGTACAAAAAACCAGCACACACTATTAAAAAAACTATAACACAAACATTATTTTGTTCTTTTGTGTATTTAAAAAAAAAAATCTTCCATGGGTGATGCAATTCTGAGAGAGTGATCAAATATGTCATTATCAATATGTACATTTGGTTTAGATCCAATCAATACCTAAAATTTCTTGAAAGATGCTGATGAATGCAATGTTTTATTAAATTTCCAGAAAGCAGTAGTATTACAACTTTTAAGTGGCTCATTATCAATAATTTCTGAAATAATAAGTATATTGTTGTTTTACACATGTTTTAGTATAACTAAAACAGCCTTGTAGAAATGTTAAGGCTTCCCCTGAAATAATGATTATCCATTATTCATATGCCTTTGCATGTAAAGAATATACAGGTAATTGGACAACATGAGTTTCAAAATCATCAGATATGCAATTGGATGTCTCTCATAAGTAGATCACCTGATATTTCACCCTTCATCATAGGTCATGTAGTTGGTTGCTTCGAATGTTTCCAGAGTCAGACTCATTGCATACAGTAGGTTCTTAATCTGTCAAATGTATTTGTGCATAACATCATCACCCTTTTTACTGACAATGGCATTACATCTGCCGAGCACTGCCCCCGAGCCCTGTCAAGCATTACGCCACGCAACAAACGAGCATCGATAAGGCACGTTCCACTGGATATTCATCACTGCCTGTCTGATGTTTCAGACATAGCAAACAGGATAACTGATGCAGTTTGTCAGCTCCTATGCAATCTTGGCTACCAAAGGTGTATAGTTGAAAGGCTTTGTTGACAACATCACAAAAAAAGCAGTAATTTTCATGGTCTTCTGAAATCTGTCATGATCCTGTGGAGGTCTGGAGAGCAGTAGTCTTTCCCAGTGAAACCCACTTTCTGCAATTCAGATCCAGGAGGCCAGCTTGGGTGTATACAGTAGAAAAGCAAGTGACAAATTCCAATAATCCTGTTTGCAGAGAACAATCAGACGAGGAGGTACCAGTGTTATGGTGTGGGCTCCCTTTTGAAAAGACTTTGTTTTCAATAGTGAAGTACTGCCAGTGACATTACTGTCCTACAAACCCATCATCTACCATTTTTTCATTGAGGTGTTTTACAGTCTCACACCTATACATTTCAGCAACGCAGTACCACTTGCAAAACAGCTAAAGTGATAACAATATGTAGAAGGGAAAAGGCATAATGGCACAAATTTGACAAAGCTGATTTTCAGAAACTGAATGATCCGTCCATCCATTTCCGAACCGTTTCGTCCGATTCAGGTACACAGGGAAGCCTAAGCAACAGGCATAGGCAGGCTACATCCTGGACAGGATGCCAATCCATCACAAGGCACACACAAACACACGCACTCACACACTCACACCAGGGGCAATATTCTTTGCACCCAAAGGAAATCCACACAAACAGAGAGAACATACAAATTCCATGCAGATAGCCTCCGGCCCACAACCAAACTCAGAGCTCCTGTACTGCAAGGCAGCAATATGGCCCATTGCACCACTGTACCACTTGAAACTACAGTAACTGGTATCAAATCTAAATCATGTCCAAGCATTATCCAAGGAAGAAAAAACTACTGTACATACTGCTACAAATTGTAGATTGTAAGTCTGACATGTATTTTAATTTTGATGAAGAAAATCAATTGTGTTGTCATTGTTTCACTGCATCTCATTTTTTCTGCTAGAACTAGTAATTATATTACTCATTTTTTGTCTACATAAAAAACCTTAGTTTGATTGCAGATTTTTTTCATTGACATCCAGCTTGAAAAATTACTGCAACATGAGAAGCAGTTTCAGGCTGAAGTAAAATAAAAAAATAAAAACCATCTTTATCTCTATACTAGTTTCTTAGTATGCTATTACGTATTGTTTTATTATTGTAATATTATACCACTTTGTTATGTGATTTTATTTGTTAGTGGCACTCAATGGTGTTGTCATACTCCACAGTGTCAGCATGTCATAATTTAAAGCAAGCACATTTTAAGATTACAAAGTGCACCTATATGCTCTTTTTTTTTGCCTTGTGTGAAACACCACACTGTTTTGCTGTTTTATTCAAAGGTAAGCACTCTGAAAAGAACTGTAGCAGAATGATCCCAGAATGCAAAGTATGAACACAACCGAAAAGTAACAATCAAGGAGATAGACTCTGGTCCTCTCTACCACATGATAAACTAAATTTCCTGGACAGTGAAAACATTAGTGTGAAAATCAGTTCCATTCAATCATTGAATATTTAATACAGAAAAAAAAGAATAAATAAAGCCTAGCTCGTATGAGACTGAAAATTACCACTTGAAATGGTAGCCTAAAATCTTTTTATGTTCTTTGGTTTAATGTACACCAATTCAAATGATATATTTCTTTTTTAATTTTCCCCAGACATTGTGTGTTTTACAAGGCATCTTGACCACATGTAATGTTTTATTCAGGTGCCGTGTGTCTTACAGTCATGTACAAGCCATGTCAGTATGGTTATTTGTATGGTTTGTTGGTTCAGGTTTTTTGCTTGAAGGCCATTTTCTGAGAAAAGGGCAGATGTACAGAACTTAAAAAATACACAAAGTATAAGATATTTAACCTTGCTTAAACTTTGATGAATTGCTTTTAAAAAAAAGATACAGTGAAAATAAATAACACTCTTGGTCTTAACTGATTAACTGATTAGTGTTTCAGTTCTTATTGCACGTATTTTTTCAATTTCATTAATATGTAAAAATATGTTTTTGTTAATTATTGTCATTATTATTTTTAAAGAAAAGAGAACTACAACATGTGTAGCATAATCATCATAATTTTCAATATTTCAATATTTTCATATTGGACTTGTTAGTAGATGTCCTTAGCTTTGACCAAATTGGGGGACCCTTTTGATTTTTTATGTTGTGTGACCTATACTTACAGGAATCAAGGTTCCGATGGAAAAAAGGCAACTGTCACGATTGTAGTCTCTCCTCCTAAAGGGGACTCAGGCTCTTTTCACTTCGGACCTAATTCTGTTCACATGCCCCTTGTTCCAGCCTCCTTCCCCCTTAAAAGCCAGACACTCAGTCAGTTCCAGGCTCTGCATCTGATTCCCATATCATGCGACCCCGGGTCCTGATGCATCTGGCTCCGTCATTTTTAAGTCTCTGTTCCTGTTCCCCCTGCCGGTTCCAACCCGGTTCCTGGTTTTAACCCGGCTGTTCCTAATGGACCGCCTGGCTTTGGACTTTGCCCGTTTTTTGGATTCCCTGTCTGGATTACTTTTGGATTGTTTGCCTCGGCCACACCTCCCCCGTGCACCGGCGTACCATGGACACGCCCCCTGTCCTCATTTCCGTCTCCTGCATGACTTTTTCCACAGTGTTTCCTCACTTTGCCCCGGATTGTGTCGTCCACATAGGGTCCGGAAAGAACTGTTCTGTTACAGCAACAGAGCCAACATGAAAGGGAAATGTTCTAACTTTCATACAGTATATCAGTATGATAAAATGAAAATTATTTTCATGATAAAGACAGATTCTGAGTGATAATGAAAGATACAGTACAGTTGTAATATACAAACACTTGTCTGTCATAACACTAACAACCAACCATATCCTCTATTAGGTCATTGATGTGGTTTTCACACCTTTTTTAACTTGCAAAGTTTTTAATTCTAAAGCACAGTCAAGTAGGCAGTTTAATTTAATTTGGCTCCACAAACTAAATGTTACATTGTAGATATGGCTGATGCCAGTTTATCAGCAAACGCTTTCATACTTCAGCAAAATAGCAGGTGGATTAAATTACAGCTTCCCTAAGCTCCAATTTGATGTCATAACCTTTAACTAAAAGACATTTAGACTGAGCAAACTAAAAAATCTCATCTCCAAAGTTAAAAGGTAAAAAGAAAGTCAATTTAAGCCTCAACAAAAAAGACAATTACTAAGCATATTTGTACAGTATACGAGAAAAATGATACAGGAAGGCTTCAAAACACAAAATAAGAAATCTAATGTATTTGACATTTTAATGCAATTTTAAGACAAGAACTAAATATACACCCATGATTAGATAATGTGTCATAAGCAGAAGCCATTTATGATATTTCAATATGTGTATTATGCTTTTTATTTATAATCACCATGATTACTGGATGACTGACTCCTAAAAACAAGTATATATAACTATATTGTGCCTTCCCTCAAAAAAATAAAAAAAGATAAAAGATAAGAAAGAAAATAGAGAAATACTGCATAATTAATTTTACAACAATAGTACGGTTAGTGTACATTTTTTAAGTATTTCATTAATTTCCAAAAATAGTTTAGGTAGTGGACGTTGGACAGAGATGACTACTGTAAATACTGAATTTTTATATCAGCTTGGTTACTTTCCCTCCATGCTGGTTTTTACATATAGTGGGAAGGCACTATAGGAGTTAACACAAGCCCTTTGCAAATTCCACTGCTTCTTTCTTTTAAACTTAGGAAAGCATTTCTTGTTGTAACCAATGGTGTTTGTAGTGAGATAAAGGAGGAGCTTTGACTGTCTTCTAGGGAACCTGTGGGGGTCAGCTTATCAGAAGCCAAATCCATATAGTGTATCAGTCAGTGGACAATGGCTATATCATGTTATAGGACTGTGCAATGAGAAGCATCTAAAACTAGGGATGAGCAAAGCATGGGTGAAGCCCAGAAGAAAACTTGCTTGAATCACTCAAGAATTGAAAACTGGATCAAAAATATGTATTTTAGTAAGAAAATGATAAAAATCACTAGCCCAAATCCACATTAGATTATAAAGTTTATAAAATACGAGCTAATATCCTTTAGTGCTCCAGATGAAGTCCTGACTTAAATCTAATAGAACATATCCGGGAAGGTTTGAAGATTACAGTCTGTCAAATATCCCCCCATCAAAGTTGTCAGAACTTGGACACTTTTACAGGAAAAATTGATCAAATAACTCCACTGTGAAAACCTGGTAGTCACCTATCACAAATACTGACAACAGTTATTGCTGCCAAAGGTATAAATACCAGGTGACTGGTATGGGAGCTGGATACTTCAGCAATTATCAAATTTAATTTTTAAGTCTTCTTATAACATTTATGCAAGGCAGTGGAATGAGTAAAATACTAAGATATTATCTTTGAACATGAACAACTGGGATGTAGACTTGTCAGAGGAATATGTGCTTGAATTTAACATCCTGAATTCGATTACTATCCTTATTAAATGAAATTTCTCCTAACAGAATATGAAATTGAAAGCTTTGAAATGGAAAACTATGCCTTCAACCAGACCTATGTGAAATCCGTAAGAATGTGCTCCTGCTTGTGTTTTAAAACGAAAGAATTAGCAGCAAGGCAATTCTTGTACTCTGCTGAGAAATCATAATTGATTTTTGCCTTACTTCTAGTACTGCAGATACACTTTATTTTGTATTAAACATGATCAGAAAGATGAAACCCAAAGGACAGCTGGGATTTAGCCGATCATTCTATTGACTCACTGTAGCTGAGAAATTGTTCAGAAATATTTTATACAGCATATATGTCTTTTCCCTCTCTTTTCTAAAGCTTCATTCCTGCCTTAAGGTTAAAATCTGAAGTTTAATGGGGCATGGAAATTGCCTTAAAAGATTTGATCTTTTGTAGTTTTAATAGAGAAAGGCTTAAAAGTGTGTTTGTTTTCTTTCAGATTCACATTACAGATACCACATTAGACGTTAACTACTGTACATTTCTTCTGTTTTCCACATACTAATGTGAGATTCCACTTTTGTTATAGTCTGGCTTGCAGTCTCTTCAGTTTTCATGTAAGCATTGGACAGATGTGAATTAATTGACCATTCAAATTGTGATGAAATTATAGGATTTAGACTCGGTCGTTCGTTTCTTGGGTACGAAAAATAACATACCGTAAATACACAATTGTGCTGAAAGGTGGATAAAAGGTAATACAGTATACAGTATATAGTTTAGCTCACAACAACAAACTTATTCCATGTAAGTAACAATGACAATCGATGGAGACAGCAGCTTTTCCAATCTTTGATATTCATTTTAAAAGGTTCACTGGTTCGGCTTACTACAGCAAAAAATAAGTTTAAGGGAAAATCTAATAATATATTTTAAACATTTATGTAAATTGAACACTACCAGATGAACAAACAAAAAAGAATTACAGTATGACAGCTGTAAAGTAGGAATGTCAAAAGTAAACATTCTACAATATATGAAATGTGAAACTAGATATCTTGCTATTGATAAATCAAATAATATTTTGAGCATTTTAGAATAAATCCTTTCGTTTCCCTTTTCTGCTGTCATATTCCAACAACCAAGCTGAGTTCCTGGGCCTTACAATTATTTGTCATTCAATTAAATGGCTTGCTTGCAAAGTGGTTTTGTTTTTTGTATCAAACTCCAGGAAATGGGAATTGATTTTATTTTAAAACCTGACATCAGTATTTCCTCACCTTTTCCCCTCTGTAATTCCTGAAAAAAATTAACTTGGGTACCTGACTTGCATGTGGTTGTCACATTCATCAGTGATCCAAATACACAGTTACTCACAAGAAACAAATAAATGTCTAGCAGACTCTTTGACCTACAGTATGCACTATGGACATGGTAGCTTATTCTTGCTTTGTTCCTCATCCAGCTTTCTCAAAGAAGCTAATGGTTGTTTGGTCCCAATGTAATTATACCACAGATCAACGGAATGACCTTTAGTTTGCCCACAGAGCTTGTATTTCCCAAAAGTTCTGATCCCTGTTAATTTGATTTCTTTTTCTTTTGTTTCCTGGGTTTCAATCTGTGTACATTCAGCACAGTATGCAGTCTTAATATATGCACATGTGCTATAGTTGCTTCAGTGTCTCATACCTTCTCGAGCTACTGAAGTTGACATGAGTATCTACAGTAGATTCCTTATACAGTATTTGTGAACTGAAACAATACTAATGAATCATGTGGGTTTCCTGTGGGTACTCCAGTTTCCTCTCACAGTCCAATGACATACTGGTAGGTTAATTGGCTTCTGAAGAAACTGGCCTTTGTGTGAGTGTGTGCATGTTTGTGTCTGGGTGTGCCCTGCAATGGACTGGCATCCTGTCCAGGGTGTATACTGCCTCAAACTCGATGTTCAACATGAAAGGCTCCGGCTCCCCTGTGCCCCTATATTAGATAAAGTGGTTAGATGATAGATGGGTAAATATAGAAATTATGCACGTGTCCTTTTAACACTGAATACAAAAATGTTTGCATTTCATATACATCTTTTATTATTAATTTTCCTGTATAAATAAGTGATAATTTGGGCCTTAAGTGTGTTATTTGATTTTTAGTTTCTCATTTCTATTTAACTTTAAAAACAGGCCAAATTATACTCACCCATTCAGAGTCAAATTTATATGCGTTCTGATTTCAAAACTGTGAAATGATAAAATGTAAATCCATACAAAAATAGGTTTAATTTAAAATGCAATAAAAAACCATCTGACTGCCAATATAGGAAGAAGAGTTACAGAAACGGTCATACTGTATATAAAAAATCTTCTTCATCCTAGCATTAATCCTGCATCAGCAGGGTTCGCTTTTTGACACGTCCATCTCCATTTGGTGCGATAACTAAATCTTGAGCTGACGTTGCCATTAGATGCAACAGAGAATACTCCAAAGGGCGTGTCGCTCCGCCTGCCAGTAATATCAATATAAATGGTATCCTTAAAAAAATCACAGGATTGGGAGATTCTATTTATGAAGTCCAAACCAGACCTCTTTTTTATCTTAGAAATATTGCACACATTGGGCAATTTCTACCAATGTCTCATGCTGAGTGCTTGATTCCAAAACAGTTATAACATCAAGGCTTGACTTCTGCAACTCTTTACTCTTCAGGTTCCCTAACGCTCTCCTCAGTAAATTGCAATACGCCCAGAACTCCAAAGTTAGGCTTGTAACTCACACTAGACCCTGGCAGCATATTATTCCTACTTTTAAATCTTTTCACTGGTTACGTATAAAGTCACATACAGTATATCGATATAAGATAACAGACTTATAAGGTTCAGAATAATCTGGCTCCATCACACATTTCTGGACTTCTTCAAGTCTACAGCCCTTCCAGCAGGCTTCGTTCAGTTGAAGCTATCTTTTTGCTCATTGCACCCGGGACTAAATGACGGACTGCTGGAGGCTCATGCTTTTTTTGTTGTTGCTCCATTTGAATGGACTGCCCATCCTGCAACTCCTAGACAAGCAAATTTTTTTTTTAAATCTAAACTTAAAACTGACCTTTTTACAACAGCCCATGTCTGATTGTCTTACAGTGTGTCTTGTACTTGCTTTATCTATTTGATTGTGTTTTTTAATGTATTTTTATCATTATGTAAAACATCCTTAGGTTTGGCAAGGTGCTTTATACAATAAAAAACTGTTATTATTGTTAGCTGATAATTTAAAGCATTTGTAAATTGTATAAGTTTCATAATAGCATCCATAACCAGTTTATTTACTACTTAGTACACGTATAAGCAGGGGTCAACAAAGGCCAGTTTCAATTTAAAATTAGAAATTATGGGGATTGCTATGGATTACAAGAAGCTATACTGATATTAAACTTTATGTTTTTGCAACTAAAAATTTCTCCAATAAAGACTCATGCAGGATTTGAACTTTAAATAATGTAGAACATACTAATTGTCAAACGCATTTTGAAGCAAGTTTTTTTTTTAACTTTGAACACCTGCCTGACCAGTACCCCCAAGACAAAGCAGACTGTGTTCTGCTTGCACTTGAAAAGAAAAATGCAACAGGCAAAGTCAGTCTATGGTTTAAGAGGACCTTTGTTTGTTGTCATGAAATTCTCTTTCTAATCTTTTGTTGTTCCGAAGAACTGCCAGGGAAGATGTGTAAATTCCTGATTTCTTATTTTATCTGTGCAGAGCTAAATCGATCCTAGGCTCCTTTGCACCTGCTCCCTTGTTTCTGCTGAAGTAACGGTGCTATCCAGCCTCTTTCTAATCAGACCATTTAAACCAGGCTATTTTGAAGGAAAATGAAAGTGGCTCGGCTGAGTACTATTCAATGCCTCAGAAGAAAGAAAAAGCTAATAAATTCAACAAACTTGACACATTTAATTGAGATTTCATGCCCTATTTCAGACAGAACCAACTGCATTCCTTCAAGAAGTTATATTTCCCTGAGGATTTAGATGAAAGAATCTTTTATTTTTGGTTTATTTTTATTTGTTGTTGTTGCTGCTGCTGCTGCTGTTGTTCTTTTATCCAGCAAAACACCTACTTATACTCTGTTGAGACTCATAGTCTGTCATTCATTCATATAGATAAGAAACACTGAAATTCTGATGAATCTGTTTGCTCTTGCCAATATGGAAGTAATAAGAAGGAGCAGATATCTACCAAAAACATGTTGCTCACAGATGTGACAAAAAATGTGAAGAAGACTACTTTAAAAGTATGTGAAGCATGTACAGTATATGGTTTATAGAGTTTTGCCATACAATTACAATTATTATGATAATCATAGATAAAATATGATTCTAATATTATTGTAAACTTTATATTATCTCATAAACACCTTAACTGTCAGTCAGTTAGAATGTATAAAAAAAAGGTTTTTAACAACAGTATAGATAAGTGTCATTTAAAGAATTAGATCAGCCGTCTTTGGTTCTTGCAAAGCTAAGAATTCACCCACCTACTGCTAATAAATAGTCATCTTCAAGTAGTGATTTTTCCAACCTTGAATTACAAACATCTGCTGTGATAGGGAAGCAGTTACTGTATCAGTGCTCGTCTTCTAGTTTCCTTAACCAGATAATATAATAACATTATTTACCAGTAGATTTAAAACTAATGAGTTTCTTTTTTTACAACAGCTGTGAGAGAAAAAAGGGTTATACCTATATGTACCATCCATCACCTAAAAGAATTAGGCTAACCCATCCATCAACTACTATAAAGACCATGTAACAAAAATCTTTCTTTTTGTTGTGTATACTGTATATTGTTATTGTCACTATTTACAAAAACACAAGTGTGTGTATGTGCCCTGCGATGACTAGGCTTTGCCAGTTCATTTGGCGTGCTAAGCTCCAGCTCTCCCACAATCCTTAACTGGAAGAAGCAGTTAGAAAATTAATGGGTGAATGGATGGTTGGAAAGGAACACAGAGCAATGGCTTTAGACAACCCTAAACCCAGGTGCTTTGCCAACTGGGAACTGTCTCTTGAGTAACAGTCAGCTTGTAACAAGGAAAAGTCTCAAGCGAGTGATGTATGGGTCATAAAATGAAAACATGCAGTAAGAGTCACTCAGGCAGCCACGAATACAATCTAGCTAATGGTTTTTCAGTTTATTATAATTTGTATGGATAAGTTGACCTTTAATTCTGAGAAGATATCTATAAAACAATCAAAGCAAAGAATGCATTCTACAGACATCAATGGGAGCAAGTTAAAAACACATTTAATCTGTTAAAAGGAACAGAATGTGATGAAGTGGAGGGGGCTTCCTTGGGGAAGTCAACATCTTTGAACAAAACCCTAAGCTTTGAGAAAGAACCATAAGAGACAGTTATGTGTAAAACCAGAAACAACTCAGTTTTTTCCCAGAAGGGACCAAAGTAAGAGAAGATCCTGGAGGAGTTACAAGCATAATATTTGGATTATACAGTAGTAAAGCCAGGCCATTAAAGACATCAAAAATATCATGTGATACAGCCAGTGTTGTGCAACAGAAGGTGAGGCGGTTTCAGGTTAAGGGTGCCACAAACTACTGTAAATTGTGTCTCTTTTCACAGTACAAATGTATAAATTAGTCTCTCTAGGGATTAGAGTAACCCAGTTTTTGCTCATTTACTAATCATTGTTTTAAAAGCTTAGGCAATAGATACTTATGTTCCATTCATAAAATAACTTTTCACATAGAAATAATGCCAAGAGCAATGCCCACAAATTACATTCTCATTTAACAGAGTTATAACACAAAAACTAAATGAGTGGAGCACACCTGTAATCAGACGTCTACAATGTCTACATATTTTAGCAGCTTCAGATGTAAAAATATTGTAGCGCCACACAGGGCGCTTTAGCCATCCACACATAAGGCAGGCAGAGAACAGCACCTGGGGGTGGGAACCTAGTAGTCAGTACTAGGAGGAAGCACTTTTGGCAGCAATTACAGTATTTTTGGACAGTCAGCTTTGTACAGTGGATTGGTGTAATTGTGTTCATTCTTCCTGGGAAAATTGTTCTTTAGGGATAAATGATATAGCACACTGTAATCTTCACGTCTCAAGGTATATTTTTTATTAGATTCTAGGCAGGACTCTGACTATGTCACTCAAGGATATTCTCTCAATTCTTCTCTAACCTCTTCAATGTGGTCAATTTCCTGCAGAAATGCGAAATTTTGACCCAGTTTTAGATTCCTGGGTGATTCAGACAGGATTCCTTAGCATTCTATTGTACTTTGCACCATCCACTTCTTCCCTGAATCCTGATAAGACTCCCAGTCCTTGCTGATGAGAAGCATATACAGTACATATCATAATGTCACCACCTCACTTTACAAGTGGGATGATGCTACCTGGATGATGTGCTGTGCTGAGCTGTCATCAGACAAAATTCTTTGCATTTAGAATTTAGAATGTCTGACCGTGAAACATTTGGCCGCGTGTCTCATAAAAGATGTAAGATGACTCTTCACTAAAGGCTTCTTTCTTTCTCACCCATACAAGCCAGCTTCTTGTAGAGTCTGGAATATTGTGAATGCTTGAACAGTGTCTCCCATATCTGACAGAAAATGTCTTTCAAAGTCACTGTTCGCTTCACAGCAACATCACTAGTTGGCTACTCAGTTTAAACGTTTACCTGATCTAGGTGGTGGTATGGTACTGTATGATGCATATTCCACTTCTTAGAGATAGACTTCACTGTACTTAAAGGGAAAAGTTACCTTCTCCAGTGACTCTCATCCATTTTATCCCTGATTTGTTTCAAAAGCTTCTGGGGCTTCTCAGTCGATTTTGTATCACTATGTGAGTTGTAGCCTGAAATTCAATATCTACCTGAATGAACCTACAGACAGATCATTTACTCTGAAGTCAAGTTAAATCATTTTGATTACACACGGAGACGATTCTGTTAATTTTGTGACCTTTAAAACTGTTTGTCTGCACTTGACCTGATTTAAGGTTGCTGCAGCAACATATAGTTGAATGGTTATGCAACTGAGAATATTTTAATTCTCATTAAAAATCTAATTTATTTACATAACATCAGCAATCTGTTTGTTTTACCAGATTGTCTCGGTTTTAAACACAAATTCCTATTTGAAAGTGTCACGACTGCAAGTTCAGGCAGCAACATAATGCAGGAACTTTGCAAGTATAGAATTAATTTGCGAGGTACACTATACAGTACATTGTCTCTGGCTATTTTAAGAAGGTATCATGTTTGTTCAATTTAATTCATTGTACAGTATCTCTTGTTTTGCCATTTACATTGTTGAAGAAGATGACTAGCCAACCATTGTAGGAAATGGTCTAATGCTAATTTATTTATATATCTCTCAATTCATTCATAGAAGGGTGCTTTTCTAACAACTTGGAATTTGCTGTCCAGAAGTCCTTTTCTTTAGACGTTTTTTCATCCTAACCCATTCTCACATTCTGTTTCACCTGTCTACCTTACTCCACCCCTTTTCCTAATATTCCATAGTCTCCCTTTTGCTCACCCATATCCCTGTTGCCCCACAACAAAACCATTGTACTTTTTCTTCTTTTTACTTCTCTACATTGAATTAACCTTTATATTTTTCTTGAATTCCCCTTGAACAAAATCATTTTTTTAAAATCAGGGTAAATTCTGTTGAAGTGCTGTAGAAAGTAAGCCATCACTAAGTCTTTACACATTTATTTTTTATTTGTAATTATCGACAGTGTCCCTGTTTACTTCAGAAGCATTTTAGAATGTTTTGAAGTACTTAGTGGACCTTTTATATTAAGGAAACTCATTTTAAACTGTTGTATCATGTAGTATTTCATAGTGCAATTTATCCACTTATATTATTAAACATCTTGAACTCTCTGCTATGCAGCAATTTCTTTACTGGCATACCGATGATAAAAATCTGTCCCACCATTAAGTAACAAAGATATAATCGAAAATGGCATTTTTTCCTTACTGCATCTGACACTCAAAACAAAACATGATTATTTGACTGTCTTGACATGCCTGTTCAAATCAAATTATAAGTATCAGGTCTGACATTTTCTCAAAGACGTAGAAGGTTATAATTGTGGGAAAAGCATATGATTAAATTCAAACAGTCTTTTTTACTGAAAAGACATCTGTGCCCACCAGATAGGTACAGTAAATTGCAGGTGTTTTTATGTGTATGTATAGTGATGATGGAGATTGGATTAAGAGTTATGGTATGCAAATAACCATCACATGTTACTACTGGGCCCAAGTGCAGGAAAAAAAATAGTAAGAAAGCTTTTGCCATTTTTCTTTCTTTTTGTACTTTGGTATTTTATTGTTTCTACTTCTCTTTTTTCTATTAGTTCTGAAGAATAGCCACTATACTGTATAATCAGAAGTTAAAAAATATTTGTTCATAAAACGCTCCAGATGCATACGGTACTCAAATGGAACCCAAAAGATATATAAACTCTTTGAGTCACATTGGTCTTTCAATGTATTCACCTGCATTTGCGCAATGCAGTTTTGAGAGCCTGGAAGATGCCTGAGAGAAGGTGAATTGAAAGAGGACAAATTGTACTGTATATAACTCATCTGTAGAGTATATACAATACGTGGATGTGAGTGTGAGATTTCCCAGAAAACTGAGATAAAGGACACGGGAAATTAGGATCAATTTCTCTGGAAATTGGGATAAAAGACTATAAAAGACACTCTGTAACAGGAAACCTCAGAAAAACAAAATGACAGGGCTCCATAAAGTGCATTCCAAAACTCCAACTGCAAAAAACTGCAATATATAAAACTATAAAACTTGTATAGGACAAGCATGAAATCAATTTTCTCCTTCACAGGTCTGTTTCAGGTATGTTATAAAATCTTCCTTACTGAGTCCTGTTTATAATGTCTTGAAAAGAAAGTCTTTAAATATGGAACACTCTGTGAAAATATTTTTTCTGACTTGTTAGTCATAACCACAGCTGAGAGTTATCAAACACACAAATGTGTTGTTTGCCATGATTTATACAGAAGGGGTTCAAATGTCAATAGCAGCTATTTTGAGAGATTAGCATGCTCTGTGCTCAAGATTCTTCCATGTCAATAGTCTGTGAATTACATCGAAGTGATTAGAAGGCTACCGAGAAGCAATAAAGTCAAGTATGTGGACACACTCTTTTTGTAGGGCCAGGGCTGATAGAGATAATAAGGATAATTGTTGCAAAACACAGCATTTTGGACAGTCTGAGCACTTAAAGTACTCTGTTACTTGGCTACCAGTGATGAATGCAAAACACAGTATACATAAAATGCAGTTCAAAGGTTTCTTTGGCAACTTGATATTATGACCTGTGAGTTTTGTCCCATCTTCAAACATTTTGGAGCTTTTTGAGCTTTTAATGTGAATAACATGAGAGTAAAATCAGTGTGAATTGTGAATCTTCCCTACAGAGATAAGAGTACTGTACTTGATGTATGTTTTACATTGGTCTTCACTGTCTACAACTCTATCCCTAGCTGGCTTGAACAAACCTGCATGTGTACCACATATCTTTAACAATACAAGGATCTAGTACAAGTTTTTTTTGTAGTCTCTTTTGTGCCTATGGCCAATTTAGTTTATTCTGTTATTTGTAGATTAGAAATCTACATTTTAAGACTCAATAAATTGAAATACTGACCAGATGGTGTGAAAGTCATTGATAAAAATTATATTCTTAACTTTCTTTGATCTCTCCAAATAATTGGGACGTAGTTTAAAGAGAGATACAGAAGAATTAAATATGCTGTTCCTCCCACAACATTACAAGGTAATTAGTGTTAATTACAGTGCTAATTAGTGAACTTTTATTTTAAGCAAATCCCAAACATCAGTATTTTGTGTTCTGGGATGAATCTTTACATGGTATGATTTCTGTGGAAAATGTATATTTATATGTATTAATATTATATACTGATTAGTAAATTTTAGATTAAGTATGAAAACTGCTTCTCCTAATCAACTAAAAAATGAAATCCATTCATTAGTGCCTGGATAGTATGATGTTTTTGGAGCACTGTATTCCTCACAATGATTGCCATCATCCATAAAATGCACCAATATTAACTGACAGACAATAACAATTCAGCAAAAAATAGCTTATTACTGCTGTATGAAGACAAATGAATCAAGCTACAATACAGTATGAGAAAACACAGAAATAAAAAAAGAACCCACATACATTTGAAACAAGCACAGAATGTGTATATACAAACGGACACGATCCCAAAATAAACTGACATACAAAGGCAAATGAATCCATTGTGAAAACAACCCTAGTTTTCTTGCTTATGCCCTTTCTTAACTCAATACTGTTCATTTCTTCTAGTGACTGCAGACACAAGTTCCTGATACCACAAAGTTCTCATTGGATTATACTGTACATGTCCAAACATCATTTAGTCAAAACAAACAAGAAACATACTTGATTTGCCATAAGACACATAATTAATACAGTAGATGCAAACAAAGAAAATTAGTCTTAAGATATTAGAAACAAAGTGTACAGTTTATACAGTAGTACTCCTTTGTAGGCACCAGGAGGCTTACTATAACACGACAGTTTCACCTTGTTGCTTTTTAAAGTTTTGTGAATTGAACTACACTGTAGTTATCATGCAGCAAGAGCTCATGTAATCCTCTCTGTCATTGTGTTTTGTGTGATTGATAAAATACATCAAAAACCCACTGTAAAAAATCAGCAAGCTTTGTAGATTGTTGATCTCATAGTGGTTCCAGCAAAATATTTTTGGAGGGCACTACATAATACATAATCCAGAAAAACTCATTTTTAGTAGCTCTCCATATTCAGTGTTTGTTTTATGACAACTAATTGTTACATAATAATAAATAAGTTACATCTCCTTTATCTCTGTTGGTTTTGGAACACATAAACAGAACACTTAATCTGTCTTTGCATTATTATCTTAATATTACTATAATACTAATATTTTTTTAATAAAATCTTCAAATACTTATTTGTAGCTTGAAACAGAAAGTTCAAAATGTGAAGTTAACATTTTATATCCCTAGATAGACATTTACATCCCCTAATTAGCTTGCATTTGAGATAAATTATTTCACAGTTCCCAAAATCTTTATCATTTTAAACACATGCAAATATATTGTAAATGGTATTTTTGTGCCCCCAGAGATACTTATGTGATTGTAATTGTCGCTCTTCAAAAGCCAAGTAGTTTGTGATTTCAGCTTCCTGTATATATCTAAATGAGACCTTGCTTTGATTAATGCTGCTCTTCTCCTATAATTGCTTGTTTTATATAACTGAGAAAAACATTTTTCACATATAGGGAGCATCCATGTTGCAGCTGGTTTGATTATAATTAGACAGCAAAAAAGAAAGGTTAGAAAGTAGTTTTTTTTCTTAAGCAAAATATAACATTTCAAAAATTAAATATGACTTAATGTTGGGTGGCAATGTTTCATGTTTTTTAGCACTGCTGCCTCATAGTTCTTGTGTCCTTATATTGATTACAGACTGCGCGAACCTTCTGTGTGGAACTTGGGTTTCTCCCTGTGACCATGACGGTTTACTTCAAGCTCCTAGTGACATGCTGGTTAACTGGGCTCTCTAAATTTTCCCTTTTGACTGTGTGTGTCAGCCATATGATGGACTGGGTGCAGTCCTAATTTTTATCCTTTGCTTCCATAAACACTGGGTTCCATTTGTTGAATAAAATCATCCCAGTAGTAGATGGACGAATGCCTTAGTGTATCTCTTACCAAAATCAAATTTATATATATATACGGTATACTGTGTATTTGGGGTTATAAATGAAAGATCTGAATTGAATGCTTTAATGGGATGTAGAAACATTAAAATCAGTTGCCAATCAATATTCCAGTTGAATAAAACCTTGAAGAACTGATGGAAAATGAAGAGTGTCCCTTAATAGCTACTGGAACCTGCTGATTTGGATATTTGAACTAGACAGTCTTCAAATTTGTTGTACATTAATGTATAAGGATTCTTAAGAATAATCAGGAAATGTTCACATAATTTCATCCGCAGTACATTGTCACCAATATTTCTTTACCAGTGACAACTTATCACAGAACTGATCACTGCTAATTTATCACAGTTACAGTACAATCTTTTCAATAAAGGAGTAAAGGAGTAAGAGTTCACTAGTTGTGTCACTACAGTAATTACAACTAAAGTCTGAAATGATTTACAACTATCTTATGAGCATTATCTTCCTAAACAAAGTTATCAACAGAAATGCTAAAAAAGTTTAATAATAGATTTTACACTTATTAATTATGTTGCTGATACATTAATCCAACAAGGAATGAAAACCAGAAGACATTTTTCATCTCCAGAAGCAGCAGTAAGATATAGTGCTCCAAAACTACATTTGTCTAGACCAGGCGTGGACAATCCTGATGTGGATAAGCCACAATGCAGCAGGTTTTTTAAGTTAAATTTTAAGTTATACATTTCTAAAAATCAGTTAGTTTTGACCATTGAAGCAGGTGAGTTGTTCAATTAAAAAGATCAGAGACATATGAAACACCAATACTCTGTAGATTTCAAGAACCTCTGTTGGGTTTTCCTAGCTTGATTAAATCAATTGACTTACAAACTCACATGTTCAGTGTCTTTACAAGTGAAGTGTTTTTAAAGCAAAATGTATGACCTTCTGAATAGTGGCTTTCCAGGATCAAGGCTGGCCATCCACAACCATGAATCAATGAGCCTATTCCTACATGTTTCTAGAAACTGAGACTTTACTCCCACCTTTCAAATAACAGTTCCAGCACCTTGAACCAATATTCCATCAGTTTTGCTGGTTATCCAACATTATCCAACACATGTTTGTTGCATAAAACAACAGTTATATCTCTTGAAGTCATTAATATTTTTACATGTAGCTGAATGTTATATTGGCTTGATTAAGGTTCAGTTGGACCACTTTAACTCTTTTCCACAGGTTTTGACACCTTAGGTATCAAAGTATCAGACTCAGTTCCTGGAAAGCCTGGTGTAATTTACTTTTTATTCCTCCTAATTTCATTCAGTTTCACTCAGTTCATTTAATTCAGATGTTGCCAAAATGTCAGTCACAAACAAAATGTAGCTTGTCATTTGACAATGTGTAGGTTGGATTAACCTCTTAACAAACTGCATTTTAATCATCTAATTGGTGCTCCCATTGACTAAATCCTTCCCAAGAACAATTTATTTTGATCCCTGATAACAAAATGCAATGTAAGGAAAGCATAACAATATGTAAGGAGACCAAAATGCTACATAGGGAGGCAAAGTCAGTGTATATGGAAAATGACGCTGTATAGAAATACCAAAGCATTGTAAAGGCAGTTAATGCTGCACAGAAAGAACAACACACTGTGTAGGGAAAACAATGATATACAGTACATGTGTACAATACATTTTACAATAAAATAATAAATAGAGAGACCAAAATATACTGTATCAAGAGTACAACATGAAATATAGAGGGAGTGCAAAATCATGTTTAAGGACAAAAAAATACCTAGAGGAAGAATAAAAAATAATGTTTAGGACAATGTTATACTGTATAAGGAGACTTAAATGCAGTAGAAGGGAAACACAGGACAGATAAAGCCAATTGCTATACAGTACAGTATATGCAGATGACTAGCAAATGTACTGGAACAAAATTCTGATTCAGACGATAAATTGAGGACACCAAAGGCTGTATACTGAGATTAAAATGTTATGTAGGGAGGACGAGTTCAAGTTATAGGGACACAAATTCTGTTGCTGTGTATTAAGAAATCAAATCATTGTATAGGGAGTACTAAATGTTTGTATATGAGGAACAAAACCTGAATACAAAACCTAATGTATTAAGTAGTTGCAACAAAATGCTGTATAAGGACAATAAAACTGTGTAGGGAGACCAAAACACACAGCATTAATCAGAAGTAGACTGCAACTGTTTGAGGCCCCTGGTCTAATTATTTAATTATCAGCATAATTGTTACTGTATACTTCTGTCCAGGCTCTGGGGTGTTTTAAAGGTAACTATATCATTAATTAATGTAACGAACAGTTCTTTCCAGACCCTATGCGGATGACACAATCCGAAGAAGTGGGGAAACACTGGGGGAACGTCATGCAGGAATACTGGGCTGAAGACAGGGGGGCGTGTCCAAAGTGCGCTGGTGCACGGGGGAGGTGTGGCCTAGGCGAACAATCCCAAAGAGTAATCCTTAGAGTATCCAAAAACACACGAGAAAGTCCAAAACCAGGAGATCCATCAAAACACGAAGTTAAAACCACGAAGGCCGGGTCGGAACCGGCGGACAGGGAACAGGAATGGGAACAGAGGTTAAAACCTTAACGGGACCAGGCGCTTCCAGGTCCCGGACTCGCACGATACGGAAATCAGATGCAGAGCCCGGATGAGCGTCAGCGCCTGGCTTTTAAGGTGGGCTGGGAATAGGGAACAGGTGCACAGAATAAAGTCTCACGTGAAAGGGCTGGAGCACCCTTAAGGAGGGGGAACTATAATTGTGACAATTAAGTGAATATTTTGAGGAATCAACAGTAAAAGACCTAGAAAATGAAAGTCCCATATAGAGTGCCTTGCAGACATATTCAGATCCTTCCAGCTCTTGTATTTTGTTGCTTTAAAGCTTGCAGTCATGGCACTTTGAAGAAGCAATTAATATTTGTTATACACACATCTCACTCCACATGATCAAAGCAAAAAATCATAAAAAGTAAATAGATAATTGACATGAAGGTAAAATGGAAAAGACGTTGCATAAGTATTCAAACCCTCTGTTTTGATAAATCTAAATTAATTAAGGCTCTCAAAATTATCTTAATGAGTCACACAATTAGTCAGGTGGCCTCTGTCTTTGTGCAATAATAGTGATTTCAGAATAAATACAGTACACCTGTCTCTGTGAGGTCCCCCAGTCAGTGCATTTCAAATAAAGATTTAATAATGAAAACTAAGGATCTTTCAAAACAACTCAGGTTTAAAGTTATAAAATAATTAAATAAAATTGGGAAAAAATGTGCCATGCCAGTGTGCAATGTTGGTAGAGACTTAACCAAAATGACTTGGGTCTTGTAGTGCAACTGAAGGTGCTTCCATCAAATATTGAGTTCACAAGTCTGAAAACATTCAGTATGACATCAATCTACTGTATATTTCAGGGTTTTCTCTACTGACTTCTAATGTAACTGAACCTACTGTACCTTTACAAATATTCAGTTTGAACATTCAAGTTTTGAATAAAATATTACAGTTTAAAAATGAGTATGGATTGTTTTGTAATTAAGAATAATTTATGTACTTTGAGGCTTAGTGCAGCTCACTTTCCAGAGTTGCATGTTGTCCCATGGCATTATGTTAATCATTAATGTCTTAAACTTGCGGATTGTTGTGAAGGTGTCTTCTGTTCATCTTCATAACCTGCACATATCTTTCCGAGTCTGTTGCAGAAAAACGAATGGTTGCTTTTGCCCTTTTCAATCTTAAGGTTTAAAGTAATCCAGTGTGTGCTTGTGTATGTTCTTAAGCTGCAGTATTTTTAACTAAAACAAAACACAGGAACATATAGTATAACCTCTCTTTTAGCTTCCGTGTGCTGGCTTCCTGTGCACTTCAGAATGGTAGTTCTTAATACTAAGTAATGGAAATTAATCTCTGCTAAATATATGTAACTGTTAAGATAATTTTGACGTTTATTACAGACAATAAACTACACAAATAAATATGATATAATTGTGTATGTACAGTATATAAACCATGGATTTGTATTTTATGGGACAAGAATACAGTATGAGTCTGAGAAATGCACATAAGAATCATTTTAGTGTTTAACTTTTTAATATAGAAACAATAATAAAATTAATGAAAATAAATTTAACATGCAAAAAAATCCAAACTAATTTTGGAGAACTCTTATTTAAAAAAGGGAGGGGGACTAATAAAATAAATCCTGTAGTTGAAAAAAATAAACTGAAATTCAATTTTGGACTCATAAAATAGATCTCATATTTTGCTTGCCATTAGATGCCTGAATAAAAAAATATATTAACACATTATATTGATAGTAATGTGAGAATTGTCACTGAGAAGCTTAAAGGGCAAAGACATGCATATATGTCTCAATTTATTTTAAAAGTCTTCGAAAAAAAAATTAGGTCTACATTTAGTAGTAATACCAGCCTGTATTTAATTCTGCACAACTGGAAATAATTTAGGTGCAATGTCATTTAAGAAAAGAAAGACAATTTCCAACCCAGCACAGGTTAAGAAGCTATCCTTAACACCTCAAAAGTTAAAAAGTTATAACTGTTAACAGAGATATTTATAGTGTTCAGGCCTGTGTCTGTTCAGTAAAGGTAAGGATATGAATAAAACACTTGAAGACTTGTATTCACTCATTCAGAATTAGACAGCGCATCATTATAGTTGTTCTTGGGTGCCCCAATAAACTAATTGTTTGATTTGTTTAATTCTTAGTCCAAGTGGCCAGCTAGGACTTGTGTCCTAGTTTGTATTGTATTGACATGGAGTGTATTAGTGGATTCTGCTCTAACTCTGATATTTACAGTACACTTTTTAGTCTTACACTCCTGAATCTGAATTTTATCCTTTTTTTACACAATACAATAGTGGTAATTTCCAGACAGATTTTTTTTTTTCATATTAGAAGCAAAACCAGTAAAATCGACTATTCTACAGTAACAGAGCATTTAGTAATATCCCATAACAATATAATAAATGAGGATAGGTTCTATAACTATTGCCAATGCAATCTCTGAAACATCTTTTAAAAAGGCCTCATATGGAAAGAGTGAAAACACCATTATTTGGCAAGAGTGAATTCTGGAACTAAATCAAATGAATAGATGACAAAGGTACAATTAGATATTAAGATTTAGAACTAGAATGAAGGGACAGAGACACAACTGATGAAGAGGTATCCCATGCTAAATAAATTGAAGTTTCCTCCTCTAACAGAATATACTGTATTCTAGAGATTCTAAGCATTATATAGGATGTAAATCTCAGCTTTATAGTATTGTAACGCTTACGGCCGACAAGCACTGTGTAAGAGCCGGCGTACCAGAGCAGGTGATGTCACCGCCCTTCCCTGTGATAGCAGGACTACAGCTACTGGGCTGTAGAGAGATCTCTCTTTAGCTCACGGGGCTGGGTCGTTGCAGAGAGACGCGGGAGTCCCGGGTTCGAGCCTCAGTCGGGTCGGGGCCGACCTAATGCGGCAAGGGCGCCCGTCTGAGCCCCCGTTGCGTTACAGTATTATTTGTTGCTATCATTTCACAGCAAGGACCATCGCTACCACTGTTAAAACCTTTACAATTAATATTTTTTTCCTATCAACCACTATAATAAACAAATGTCAGCATTCAAGAATGGGCAGTAACAGGCAATAATAAAATATAGTGTTTATCATGAAATCTTTAAAAATCAGAACTGAATGATTTGAATGTCCTTATAGTCAAAAATAGATCTATTGAAGAGTGAATTCAAGTCATGCATGTTACAGGATATACAGTAAAGTTATAAGGCGTGTGACTGCCCTATGGGTGTATCAGAACCAGGACAACTGACACACCAGCAGAACTATAAGGTTAAAAAATAATGCACTTTGTTCACAGTGCAGTGAATAAAATCCAAAATACGCCACCAAACAAAACACCAATACAAAAGTTTCTTTTCAAGATTCTGACTTACTTCTTCAACGCCTTTCCTCAGATTCCTTTGGCCCTCAGTCAGTCCTTCTGCCCTCAGTGAATGAAGCACACTGAGTTTCTGTCTTCTGCCCTCCAGGCAGCAGACATCACTCCAGCTGATTGACACAGAAAGCCTCTGCTTCCTGCTTTTTAAACTGTCACCTGGCCACTTCCTGCAATGTGAGGAGTCTGAGAGCAGCATATATATTCTCAATGTGGTCCAGACAATGTGGCTGCCATCTTGTCTGGACTGGCTGTTCTCTTATACTGTAGCTGTTATTTGAAGATTCAAAAACACAGCAGTATAGGACAACATACTCCCTGGGAGCTGAATAAATGTAACAAAAATACATGAGAAAAAAACAGGAGAGCAAAAAAGTAATGATTTTTTGTTTTTAACAATTGTCTCGATCGTAATTGCTCCTCTTATGGGCGCTCTGGCTCTATTTTAGCTGATGACATGCACCTGCCCCCTGTTCTACCCCTCCTTATTTAAGCCTGGCGCTCTTGCTGTTCTGGGCTCAGCATTGGGAGATGGATGCCTGAAGCCCACCCACTAGCTGGTCCGGGAGTGACCTGACAGCATAGGCTTCATCATGACGTTCTGACCATCTGAGTCTGGGGCTCACAGCGCCTGGCTTCGTTAACCTATTTTATTCCCTGTTCTGGATCCCGTTCCAGTTTTTAACCATGTTTTGTCTCGTCTTGGATGGATCACCTGGTTTGGGACTTTGGACTGTGCCCCGGATTTTGCCCCTGGACTCTTCGGACTCTTTTGCTTTTGCCACACACAGCCCCGAGCACCAGATCAACATCGTCACGCCCCCCTGTCTATCAACCCGCCCTGATCCTTCTTGTCTCCTCTTTGTTGTCCTTCTGCACTTACAGGTACTTCCGGATTATACCATCTGCATAGGTTCGTGAACTATGCTTCACTAGAGCCTGGACTGGCTCCTGTTACAACAACACATAAAAACACAAGTTCAACTGGAAAAACGCAAGTAAAATATATCAGAAATCAACCAATAATAAAGTAACAGAATCCCAAAAAACTAAATTCAAATGCAACGTAATCTACGAAATACGAGCAAACACTGAACTACAGTCTTATGGGTTAGTTGACAGACACAGCAGAGTTGAGGGTTAATGGTAGATTTGCCATGTAGTGAAAGAGGGAACCTTAGGGAAATGTACAAACTTTGTTTTATCAGTTACCTTTTATCTAATCTCTTATATACCCACTATAATTTACAATTGATATCCTAATGGGGCACAGCTTTGTGTACTGTATTTCATTTACAGGTATGTACAATACTTTGTAAGAAAAAAGTTTTTTATACTGTATACATAGTATTCTTGTTTACATCTGTCTATTCCTATAGTCTGAGCACATAAAAATACTATATTATCAGGTATTCCCTACTATTATATCTCAATGTTTTCTTAAGATATAAAATATTTTTCAACCCTAAATCAAAGATGACATGAATATGGTTTGTATTTTGTGAGGCATAAAAGATTATTGTGTAATGCGTCATGTGTTAGAAGAGAAGACACAATAAATAATAGACCATTTTATGCTGTAAAAAAAACATTTCATTCCTCTGAAAAGATGGCATCCTTAAACACACATCAAGATTACATCAAATTGAATCTATTTCTTCCATGTCTATGAATTCTGTATCTTCAATATTCTACAAATGTCAAAGTTGTCTCGAAGGTGCAACATTTTTAGTCTTTTTTCTTCAATTTAAAAAACAAATGTCTGAATGACCTCTGTAGAATTATTTGTCAAAATCCTGGCAGATAAATTGAGACATTTTATTCATTTTCAACATCTACATATATATTATATTATATTATATTATATTTACAGAAACATAGTGAATCCGTTTTGGGATCCTTATATAATTAAACTCTCAGCATTTATATTTATATTATATTTATATTGCTTCTATAAGTGTTATAATACTTGTTTATTAAGTATTTGATGAGGAAGAGGGAGCAATTGTGTTTAAAACTGCATCTAAATTTAGAGAGAAAGTTGTGGTTTGCTTGGTGACAAAGACAAGCCTTTACCATTTTAGTTTGCATTTCATCCTTTCTAGTTCCTGTAGTACCAAATACACACAGAATAAAACTGATGACTATAAAGCCCCAGGTTTTAATGAATGGAAACTTGTATATCCTAATTCAAACGTTCAGTGATCCTGTGTCATTCAGACCAAGATAAATGGTTATTGTTTTCTTTTACCAAAGAAAAATTTGTTTCTAATTTTCCACTTGAACTGTTTTGACAATTTAGACCAATAAAATTTCAATTTGGCTGTTGACTGTAAATGTAAATTGGAGTTTAACATTTAGATTTCTTTTTTCAAATGTCAGTGTAAGGCAAATGTAAAAAAAATATTATTATTATTTTCAATAACTATTTAAATATGCCACTGACAAAAATTAACAATACTGTACAATTCTGACACTTTTTATTGTACTTTTATCGTTCTACATAAGTATCTATTTTATAGTGCTCTTGTTGTAAATGTCTAGTGTCTTTGTTTTTTTAAATTAAGATGAAATGTTTGCAGAGAGGCCAACAAGTGTAACAAAGCCTAGTAACAAAGTAACAAAGCCTTTTAAGTAATACAATAGTAAGCCATTGTTTTATAATTATTGCATTTCAATATGATTGCATTGCATTATTTTGTAATAGCACAATAATATTTTTTTTCTTTGTGGTGCCTGTTGGCTTCTATGTAATAGCAGTCAAAATACAAACTGTATGTTCATAGATCAGTTAGAAACTATGAATAACAGTTCCGGCACCTTGAACCAATATTCCATCAGTTAGAAACTGACTGGAAATATCATGAAATCTTTGAAAGAGTTGAAAGTTTGAAACTATATATTCGTTTTCAAGCAGTGGTTTAATACACATTTGACAACTTAACCTTTATCTTAAGTCGTTTCATTTCATGGTTGTGGGAAGCTGCGACTAATTAAATCCTCTGACACCTTAATACAATTTCCTCAATTTGACATTATAAAAATTTCATAGTTAATAATGGGACTGTTTATATTTTTTAGAAGACATTGCAAATGGGATAACATGAGTTTTGTCTCAAAGCGGATAACCATGCATTGTTATACCTCTACAAAACCATTTCATCAGAGCAACTCAATTTCAATATCACTTTCAAAGTGCTCATTAATCGACAGAAACACTTCTTGGACATTTCAGGATTAGTGTCAGTTCTGTTGGGACTTATCTGCATGTGGTACCTCTTCGTATTCAACAGAAACAACACATTCATGCATTATTGTGCTCAAACTTGCAAGGCCCATTAAGACAAGGATTTTTATCAGAAATGGGAACATCAATATTGTGGAACCCTAGACTTAAATTTCATTCAGCATCTCTGCGAGTTAATTGAATGTGTTGTTTTAAAGCAATCCCAAACCACAGAAGAGCTTTAAGAAGTGCATATTGTATGAAATGGCATTGAAACAAGAAAGCATTATATTGCATAATAGAACATTTCTGCATGAATATTTTTCTAACATGAGCTTCACCTTCTTTACAGGAAATATAACACTGATGAGTGTGTCCAAAACACTCTATTTTCATTTATTGTGACTGTAAGAAATGATTCCAATTGCCATTCAGATGTACAGTAGTTGGGCCAATACTAGTCACCTCATTCTGCGCTTTTTCTTTAGAGAAGGTGTTTTCGTTGCAAACATTTCATGAACTCCATATACAAGATTAAGTTGTATCCTACAGTATTCCTGGCAGAGTTTCCACTATACCAGTAGCCTTAAATGTCTTAATAATGAATACTATATTGAAAAGAGGTAGAGCGTCACACTATTTTTGGATTGTTTTATAGCTATCTCATAACTGATGGAACTCAGTGACCATTTACCTGCAGTTTTCAAAGTTCGCTCTGACTTTAACTAATGATAGCACATTTGTTTTGTTCCATTCTACCCAAGAAAAGCCGGAAACCTTCAGATGCCTCTATAAAGTTCCAAAAATCCATTCCACATTTAAAGAGCACAATGTTATTGTAGATCCAGTGTTTTCTGGACTTTACTTCATTTAAAAAAAAATTCAAGCAAAACACAATATTCAAGTAGTATCCCGTTCTGTTATGGCATTATGATATGGGATTCCATTCTGTTACACCTGGTCAAGCCTGAGTTCACAGCTCCTGATTACCGCGGCAGCTGGCCAGGTTCCCATGCAGAGTATAACACCTCCTGGTGCCCTGAGAACACAACTGGGTCTACCATCTGTGCCACCTGCCCCCACAAAACAGACAATTATCTCAGCAACTGTCACGATTATAGTTCCCCCTCCTTAAGGGTGCTCCAGCCCTTTCATGTGAGACTTTATTCTGTGCACCTGTTTCCTATTCCCAGCCCACCTTAAAAGCCAGGCACTGACGCTCATCCGGGCTCTGCATCTGATTTCCGTATCGTGCGAGTCCGGGACCTGGAAGCGCCTGGTCCCGTTAAGGTTTTAACCTCTGTTCCCATTCCTGTTCCCTGTCCGCAGGTTCCGACCCGGCCTTCGTGGTTTTAACTTCGTGTTTTGATGGATCTCCTGGTTTTGGACTTTCTCGTGTGTTTTTGGATACTCTAAGGATTACTCTTTGGGATTGTTCGCCTCGGCCACACCTCCCCCGTGCACCAGCGCACCTTGGACACGCCCCCCTGTCTTCAGCCCCGTATTCCTGCATGACGTTTCCCCAGTGTTTCCCCACTTCGTCGGATTGTGTCGTCCTCATAGGGTCCGGAAAGAACTGTTTGTTACAGCAACGTGAAATGCTTAAACCCTGTCCAGTCCTCATTCAGGTGCTCTGTCATTGGGCATTCTCCCTGAGAAGTCTCAAAATGCTCCTCATACATACCAGCCTCTCTGAGCACTATCCAGCAATCCACCTGAATTTGATTGCAAATCAGAGCCAGGACCTGAACATCAGTTGGATCCTCCCTTGAATTTTGTGTACAGAACTCTCTCTGTTTTTCCTGGCTGAGCATTGCACATTCTGCTTTGCCTGTCTGCCCAGTGCAACCTCCACCTCACCTGTCTGTTTGCCTTCACCTGTGCGAGAGATTGGATTTCTCAGCATGTCTCACAGCAGCAGGAATCCCTAGGTCAGCATTGCACCCTAACAGTTATATGATGTTTTTTTTGGTTCCTATTTCATTGGAGGTCTGAATAAATCTGGAAGACCTAGTGTCACGCCCTCTGCAGCCAGAGGGCGCTCCTTCTCTGTCCTGTCCCTAGTTTCTGGTCTGCTGTCCTTCCTGTCCCTCTCTTTCCCTTGGGCTATATATTTCCGGGTCTTGCACTCTGTCCTCGCTCAGCATTGAGGTTTGGATGTCCTGAGACCCGCCGAGCACCAGGGCGCCCCACGTCCTCTCCCTGAGGGCATAGGTTTCTATACGGCATTCCTGAACTCTTTGCACTAATGAGCCCGGGCCTTTTTCCCGTCTCGCCGCTACGCATATGGGTCTTTTTCCGCTCTCCTGCTCCCCACGGTTAGTCCCTTTGGACGTCCGTGACACCTAGTATATGTATAGGATTAGCATAAAAAATAATAGAAAAACTCTACCATGAACGTGAAATGTTGTTTGAATGTGGATCATAAAACTATCAGACGACTCCAAAACTAGAAACAAAAAATGCACGCTTTTTACATAGCTTTTGCCTTACATACAGTATACTGTATTATGTTTGTACTTTATCGATATGAAGGATGTATTTTAAAAAATACAAATATGAGCGCACATAAACCCATATATGTAAGCAAAAAATGTTTAAAAATACATGAAAATTATGAAAAAAGCATCATTATCATAAGGTAAAAAGTCAAAGGATAATCACCTTGTGTGGTTTCAGTCCTCTTTTAGAAATACATATAGGATGTAATATATATTTTCTGAACCACTAATTATACCATTGATTTTCTGTCGCAACACAGATTTCACTGATTAAGGATTGTCGTGATGAAAATTAGTGGAACAAAAAGATTGTGTTGTCCTTGTCTGGTTGTTCCACCATTTATTGTCGGGTAACACACTCAATTCTGCTTGGTTTAAACAGAAGCTTATTGGTCATTTTGTCAACAGCAGCCTCAAGAGGAACTCAGGGTATTTAACCAGGTACTTATATTTTTGCAGACTAGACTTGTCCTCAACTTTGTGATGTAACCTTTTTTCTGTGTTGATACACAACAATTGTGAGCCTATTTCAGAAAAAAATGCTGTTTTGTTGAATGTTTCTTTCATTCATCCATTTTCTAAACCACCTTATGCAGGGGAGCCAAAACCTATCCAAGCAACGGTCACAAGGCAGGATGTATCCTGGACAGGACGCCAGACCATTGCAGGTCACACACTAACACGGGAACACTCATACCATGCAGAGCTAATTTTCCCAGAAGCCAGTTGAACTCCCTCTTTGAATTGTTGGAGGGGATTGGGGCTGAATGTAGTGTATTTTTTCTCTGTTGTAAATATTTTTTCTTTCACAAGAGCACTGAGTACAGTAAGCTTTTCACATTATTCTTTGGTCTAACCTAAAATATGACTTCTTTGACCACCCTTGAATTTACTGCCAGATGGTTTAGTCATACATACATAGTATTTCTATCTTAGTAGTATTTCTGAAATCTTAGTAGTACTATAATATCATGGTACTGCTCCTGCATCTTGATTGATTTTTTTTAAAAAAGGCTGCAAGACATTTATACATTTTGTGAACAAGTTCAACAATCCTAGTCTTACAGGGAATGCATTCTATGGCGTGTGTATGAAGGGGTTCGTGGAAATAAGTCCCTGGAAATTCCCCTGTTGTTCAATTATATCCTTATTATACTACTTTTCACTATATTGTTCAAGCTATGAATGCTAAATATTTTTGAAGCGAAGTCACTCTTGACAGGGGTGTCTGCTAACTGACACCCCTGTCAAGCTAATACATAACTTTTAAAACTGATACTTACCTCTGGTATTACAGAAATGCTAAATAGACAACATTCTGTTAATTACTTCTACGTGACAGCAATTCTACAATGTAGACTGACCAACATACTCATTTGTGATCATTCACAATGTCACAATACTCCTTTTTTATATAAACAAGTCCTGTATTGGACAGAAAATACTGAAATGTGGTGTAATCACCACAGCAGGGCTCCATGTAGAATCACATAAAGATTTATAAAAATCAGTCTTTTGCTATGCAGGTGATTGGCATTCAAGCTGTTTGTTGGACACACAGTACCTGGAGTTTCCCACAATTTCTGCATCTTGGAGCTGTCACCTCTGGACAGTAGACCATATTTATAGAAACTGCTGTACTGTGTAGATTACAAGAAAAATGTGCATCCATTCCTCACAGCTACAAAATGAATAAAAATATTTCGGAGCCTTGCTTATTGAAGAAACTGTTATGTCAGTGTATGAATTTGTATATTAAAATGCTTTTCCCTAAGAAGAAATAAATGTAGTTTTTTTATACCAATGGGATTATCTCTAGTCATTATACTATTTATATTTAGAGCTATAAGATACTGTTGTACAGTATTATAGATGTTTTAATACAACATTAAAAGTGAAAGAACCTCTCCTTTTCATGTTGGAATTCGATCTTGATGATCCATAGATTGAATTTGTCTACACCTCCACAGCACTCACGATGTGGAGGATAACCCTAACTATAGCATAACTAGCAGTTTGTGGTGACAAGATATTCCAGCAAAGAATTTGAAGCTTTTTTTAGGGTGAAAGTTTGAATATTTAAAGATCAAAACCAAAGCATAGGGCATTATATCAGAATCTAGAATAAAGTGTACTGTATATAGTGCCTTCTTGAAGTATTCATTCACTTGCTATGATGTCCCATTATTTGTGAAATTACAAAATAATGCATAACATTTTTAAAACTTAATATTGTATTCAAAACCTGAATACTCAGACTGAATTATTCTTAGGGTAAGATAAGTTTTTTTGAGATCTCAGTGTATTGCTAGTTGTAGTTTTGCTACTGAACTGACCTTAGACACCTAGGACATACTGTATACAGTACCTAACTGTCAGTTTCAATTGTATGCCTTACTGTGACAGCTGCATAATCCAGTATCATAAAAAGAACTGCAATATCCCAGTTTAGCTAGGATGCATTCAAAATGAGTCAGCCTGTCATGGTTAATGTACAGTAGGTTGGTACTGTATCTACACTATGGGTCCCAGTGAAGTAAAGCAATCTCTATTTGAAAAAAAATATTCAACTAATTTCTGACAAGCCAAACACCTAATATTCATAAACCTCAAGTATCTAATTTTGAGCATCTCAACAACAGCTGCTATTAAGGTCTAACATTAAGGTTTTGAGAATATACTGCCATAGAATGTTTTAAACTAGTGGCAAACAAGATTACTGTACTTGAAGGGGTGAAAAAAGGATGTTCTGGATAGGGGATATTTTGTCTTTATGTGATAAAAATAGTTCTTAAACTTAAACAGCAGTACAACTAAAAAAGAGCAAGCTCCATTATATTACAGCAATACTTCATACAACTTTAGGAATTTAAACCTTGACATCAAGTCCAAACGGGAAATTAGTGGGTAGAGAACATTTAAAATGTGATGTGGGTAATGACAGAGCATTTTTGTACAGAATGTGCCAAACCCAAGGAAATCAACACTGGAAGATTTGAGAGACATACAGTAGGAGGTAGGTTTGATGAGAGAATTATCCTTAAATCAAAGAGACAAAAAATGGTTTCAAATGATGTAGCACACCTTAGGAGACATGTCAAGGAAATTTGAGGCTGAGAGCATATGAGCATTAGTTTAATTCATTGAAGATATTTTGGAATCTCTGAATACTCAAATGTCTTAATTTTAAAAATATAATGAAGACATTCATGAGGATGTTAATTTATAAATATAAATGAAGCTCAGTGTGTGGTTTTTTCTGATAAAAAGGGCTTCATCTTCAAATTATGAAAAAAAACTCTGCACTATGATTAGCTTTTATAATGATACTCAAAAAAATCTGCCAGTATTGCTCCATTTACCAAAGTGTGTTTTTGGCAGGAAACCACCTTGTGAGTAAAATTAACTGTAAATGTTTCACACAGTCATTCTGTAGTGCCACAGAAATTCATGGCTCAGGTAACACTGCAATATTTGGGAAAGCTGAAATGTATTTTATTTACGTGTTATGATGTATAAAGCAAAACATCTGTACTTGCTAGTTTTCGTTTTCCTGGAAAAAGAAGGGCAAGATGAGTAGTCATTAAACAAATGAGTCAAACTCCTATCATTTTCTTTTCTACTTTACGTCACCGCATTGTGACAAACATCTTTCTGTCCAGTGATGAGTTGTGATGAGACTGGCAGGGAGAAATGAGTGGCTTACGCACAGAAGTTGGGGCACTTCCAGAAAATAGAGGAGAACAAATTCATGGTTAAGACACTCATAGGAAAATTTAATATTTGTGTAGCAACAAACTGGGGACAAAGTGTTGGTTTCTAGCCGATATGCTCCTTCTATCTTGCCAAGTGCTCCAAAACTCAAGATGAACCCACATGCTACTGTGTGTGTATGAATGTAAGGTCTAGATCTAGACCTTTTGATGTCACTGATGTGCTGGAAAAGTCTAGGAGGCAGACTCAACAAAAATATAACTGGAATTCTTTCTTTCATAGTACAAATCTATCCATCTTCTAATCTCTTTTTCGAGCGTGGGGTCACAGGTAAACTGGAGCCAATCCCTAAAAGCAACAGGTGCAAGGAATGCTAAACCCTGGATGGGACACACACAGACATGCACACATTCCCTCCAGGGCCAACTCTCTCTGAAGTCAATTTACCTACCTGTATGTCTTTGGACTGTGAGAGGAAATCAGAGCACCCAGAATAAACCAAGGCAAACATACTGTAAGAATAACATACAAACTCCATGCAGCCAACAGCCCAGGAATTTAACCCTGGGCCTCAGTGCTGCATAACAGCAATGCTTACCATTGCACCACAGTGCCACCCATTACTACAAACATTTAATAAAATTTTCCATTATAGTGTTCTACTCTGTTATTAATAGAATAGAATATTACTAGAATTAATAGAATGGAATGGTAATTGTATACAGTTTAATCGATGGAGAAATCCGGATGGATTGTTGTCGTCTTCGTCATCATCAATAAGGGAAAATGCCACAGAATCCAAAATGCTTTCTCTCATGTAAATGACCAGCACATAGTTTGTCTACAACAAAACCCAATGACACTTTGACAATGCTTCCAATTTGCTTCCAATTTGCCAATGCTTCCAAGTTGCTTAAGAAATGGCATTCTGTGTGTAAGTGTATCCTGGAGCTGGAGCACTCCTGCAGAGTGCCAGGTTACCCTGAGAAAATTGCTGGTATACTATTTTCTAGTCATTTTCCTTTGCTCAATGGATCTGACAGGTAAAAAAAAAAAAATTGTATTGCTTTTTGTTTAGTCAGAGATCTTTGCCTGATGTGTGTATTTACTGTATGAGAGGGATGAGATGAACACACTCAATAGGAAGAATGAGGTCTGGATTGACCACCCAAGAATAAGGATTTCTTTAGTACATAAAATGTCTCGGTTTTGAGCATTGTAGTTCTGCACCTTCTGGAAACTCCCTTCCTGTCAAAGTCTGTATGGCGTGCAGCACAATTGAGCTGCACATTTGATTTGAGCAGTGCTAGAGAGAACTGGCAAGGATCTGAACAGTAGCTTAGTAAGCAATTGTTTTATTTCCTCTGCTGCAGCTTGGGTGAAATGCAAGTCTAGGGAATGAGGGATGAGTGAAAACTACAACATGTGGACCTACTGTATTTCTTTTGGCAGGTTCACCCAGGTAAAAACCTCCATACTACTTAACCAAGAGTGGGTGGGGGATGAAACATTACACCATAGAGCTCTCTAGTGCTTATTTTTGCTACTCTTTACATATACAGTATACTAAATTATACTGTATATAAAAAGTCCTAAAGACCATTTATATGAAGTCCAATATATACATTCAAAATACATACTCTTCATATATGTCTGTCTTCCATTCTGATGAAAACAGAAAATGATCCTCAGCAATCTATTTTGAGGACAGAAATCAATGCTGAAATCTTATACCAAAACTGTATTGAAGATCCTGAAGTAGTATTGAATTGTGTTCTGTCGCAGTGCTGCAGTATGTATATTTGAATGAGCTTTTCGCATTAAAGCAAAGTGGCAGTCCTTTGCAGTAGTCTCTGTAATAACTATCTGCACATGCTGTATAAGATACGGTAATATAAACTTATTTTGTTTACACTCTATGAGTAGCCAGTGAAGCATAATGGGTAAGTCCTTGGTAAACTAACAGGTTGTTGGTTTAAATCCTTCTTTTGGATCCTACTGCAAGGTACTTTACCCCCAATTGCTCCAGTTTACATAGCTATTTGAATGAGAGTCAGGATTACTGGGGTTAGGCCCTATGATAGACCAATGTCCCAATGAGGGTTACAGTAAGGAAGTTTCTTTTTTTCCTTTAAAAACATTGTTCAAAAATTGCAAACAAAAAACACTGCTTCCTTTGTGGGACATTTACCACAATGCTGTACAAGATATCTATAATAATTATAGTAAAGAAAATAATACATGTATGGTAAATGTTTACGGTTATCAGACTACTCAATTAGCATTTTCTTGGCTGTCTGCATGTAAAAGGTTGGCCACCTGTGCACTATGTACTGACAAACATGTACATTTCGTTCACCTTTTAGTTATGCATGTTTATGAGCTTTAATCAGAACATTTGTCAATTTGCTCATTATAGACTGTAGCTTTGCAATCGTGGTACTTTTTCAAGGTACAGATAAAGTATTTTTAAATTTGAATGCATTTCCCCGGAGGTTATGGATAACGAATCTCAAATCTTTCTGGATGTTTTGGAGAGGGATCTTCTAGACTTCATACCCATGTGACATTATAACCTAACAGTTTGAATTTGAAAAGGTTCGCAGTGTAATTTTTCTGTAAACATTAACATGTTTTTTCCCCCCACTAATTGAGTGTGCTTGTCACATGTGGCAAATGCACCTTCTGATGAATGTGACCAGATTCATACATTCAAATGCTCCTTTTCACATGCTCGTACTGATATTTAACTGTACACTGAGCTCAGGAACAAACAAATATTTTGTAACCAAGCCAGGTTTTTTCCAAATCTTTTCTGAGTCTTTGGGTTGCAATATTTATAACCCAGAATTGCAGAGAGTTCAATGAAATATTTATCACGTACAAATAGGTAAAATGCAAATATGAACTAAAATACTTATTTTTAGCAAATGTTGATGAATATAATTGTAACACACTGGTGTAAAAAACAAAGGACTCAATTATCCTGATTCCCAGTGTCATGGATTTTGCTGCTTACCTTTTTGTGTAGTATACTGTACATGTAGTCTTAAATTTTTAAAATATAGTGCTCTAAATCAAATTATTTTGTAATTATTGCTGTACTCACTGGTACATTTTGTGCTTTCCAATCCAAGTTTCACAAAATTTTGCAGTTTTGTTTAACCATCATATATTTTACTGCGCAGAGAGTCAAAAAGTTTGTTCCTTTAAACAAAAACAATAAAAAGCCTAATTTCATGTCTTTATTTTTCTAAAGCACATATTTACAATTTGAAAGTATTTTCATAGTATGGTTACATTACAATGGTACTTAAAATGGTAATTGTATAATACAATTTTTCTAGATATATTTTATGTAATTATATATTATACAGATAGACATACAGTATACAGTATGTGGTATTTGAGGATGGACATATTCATTTACTGCATTCATGTATATATACAGTACTGCAAGTATAGTCTCCATATGTACAGTATATTACCTACAGTACTTATGCATATTAATGTCAATAACTCTGTAAACGTTTTAATTGAAATATTGAAGCAAATTATCCGTTATTCAAATTAAATTCTATCCGTTCTAATGGAATATACAACGTTTTTTTTTTCTTTAGCTTTCATCGGAATATGTGGTTGCCTTCGCTACCTGAATTTCAATTTCTTAATTTACAACACAGATAATGTAGGCTAGAGCTGGATCTGTGCTGTTCTCGCCAATGGGTTTGTTCTTATCAAGCGTGAAGTTTGGTGCATTGCAAACCTATTCAAGTGATTATCTGTAGAGGACCTCTTGAGCCATCACCATCTCTGCAGTCTGCTGATAAGACAGCTGTTCCTATGTCTGCTGTCTCTCTGCGGACCTCATCCTGTTTTTGATACAAACTAAAGCTTTGTTATTGTGCCCTAGCGCTGTCACTTTCAATGTTTTTAAAACGTTTGATCTCGGACAAAAACGATTGATGTAATTGATTGACCGCTTGTAGTCTGTGAAAAGCTACTTTTTACACGTTTTAATTTTCGCTGAAAGTACTAAAAGTTTAATAGGAACGATATCCTATTAAAAATCCAACTTCGGCTGCGACTTCCAGCGAATGAAGTTATAACGGTTGAAACCACCAAGACATTATGCTATTTTTAATTAAAAAAAAGGTTAAATCAGAAGTGAATACAAGAATATGGAGTACATTTTATAAAAGCTTTCATTGCAACAAAACTGTTGTTTTCAACGGCTGCTACTTTAAACGATTTATTGATGACAAATAGTAATTGATTATTCTTGCTGGTACTGTATGTTCTAAACTTGGTGTGGCATTATCTTTTAAAAACTATAATACCAGAAACCTCTTAGGCCAAAATAAAAAAAAAAGTTTAATTTTATGTATAGCTTGAGCACTCAAATTACAGTTGTCTGTTGATGCATAACACAATTTGTGTCAAATCATTTAATACCACAATATTATTTAACGAGTCGTTGTTGAATCACATTTTGGTGCGTACTGTATGTTTAGGGATGCCAACGTGTTGAGCTACAGGTCTGTTTGTCGGATTTTTAGGCTGGTCGTCTGTCCTTTGTACCATTAAACTGGTGAACAATTATTAACGCAGTCATGCCTGCGTTTGTTCCATACTTTTCCAAACTGAATCCGAATTGATTGGAAATGGCTTCCTGCCTCGCTGAACCACGTTTATAAGAACTGGAAATGTTCAAAGTTCCCGCCACAAACATTTTGCTGGCAGGACCACTCAGTCAGTGAGCGGAAGGTTAATATAAACCTACAGTAGACGAATCACTTTAGAGTCAGTACGAGGTTAATTGTGTATTAAGCTTATCAGCAGTATACTCAAAAATGTTTAGAACGAAACCTTATGTTGAAACAGATACAACGCAATACTTGCATGAAATTAGAAAATTGCAGTTTATAAGGTTTATTTTGGTAACGCCATTTCCTTAAGAAAACGTGAAACAAAACACTGATATATTTGTTTTCTGATTTCAACGCGGAAAACAATGATTGAACATACATTCTACATTTTGAGGTTCATGTGTATGATGCAGACACATACAGAGTAGTAACATTATTTTTGTGTAGTATATTCAATTTGATACACTTTGCTTAAGACACGATTAAAGTTACTGCATGTATATCATTTCCTGCGTAAAAAGCAGTGTAGGAAAAAAACAAATCTAGAAAAAAACAAGAAAATCCTCCTGCTGCTCATTTCATTTCAGTCATTTCTGCTGCTGTCCCAGGTGCTGAAATCCGATTTAAGTTCTACACTGCTTAGTTCTTCACAGATATTTTTAAGATAGTTTCTCACACTTTACACGTGCAACAGTAAATTGTAGACATACAGTAATACTGTTAACTTTTACATTATTCAATCAACACATAAATTAATTTCCTACAGCCAAGCGCTGGACATTGTCTACCTGAAGCAATACTGAGATGAAGAATAAGTGGCTAAAATAGTTATTAATTCACAATAATGAATTTAGTTGGGCAACAGCTTATTCCTTCTAATGTATTGATATTACAAATGTTAGGATTAAACTTTTTTTTGTGAATTAAAAAAATACTAAATTCCTTGTTCTAAGGGAATTACAAATGCAGCCTTGTGGAACATTGGTTAGAATTCTCGAGTCCAGAAAGGAAGGTCATGGGTTCACAATGGGATTTTTCTCTCAGTTGATTTATCGGTTTGAATATATACTATTGGCTTACCTTCTTAAATATAATAATTGGGAAACGTTTATGTATTTGTCTTTTCTTCCTTTTCAGATTGATGAGAATGAAAAAGATAAGAGATAGGACAATAACCAATCAGTATCCACTCGGCATGAAATTGCAAAGTTATACTAATATTGGAACATGTTCTGGAAATAATACTGTATATGAACGGCTTTACCTTTAAAATGTCAAAAAGAAAAAAAAGGCAAATTCATAATAAATATGACCATCATAACTGTAAAACTATTATAGACCTATTCTCCACGTTTGTGTAAATATTCCGTTGGTTTTGATCTTACAATTTAAAGATCGCCCATATTGTACTCATGCGGCTTGGATTTCAAACTGAAGTAAGCTGGAGAGGAGTGTTATTAAGGCTGCAGCTTTTGAATCATTTATAGAAAGATGCAGTCAAGGGCACTTTCAAGGTACATCGCTTTGATTCCCGCGCATGTTTGTGAATAATTTCTGTACACGCAAATATCAGGGGGGTGGATTTGACTATTGTGAAGCCTAAAACAAGTCAACGGAGTTCCCCATGACCCGGTCATATTGAGAAATACTGAATCCGACAATAATGTCAAATAGAAGTATTCTTTTTTTCCATAGTGGGCTATGGTGACTACAGGAAAAACAAACAGGAATAAAAAGGTTACATTTTCAAAATGCTCATATCAAACATAAAATTCCATAACACTGGAGACAGCTTACTCTAAAGTCTAGGATGTATCTTGTTACTGAAGAAGTCATAGACCACAAACTGTAAGCAGTAACTTTTTTTGAAACGCAATTGACATTCTTCACATTCTGCATTGAAGTCTGTATGTTGTGGTAGTTTGGTCAAATGAAATCCCATGCGTGTCCCCATGCTTTAATACAATATTTAAGATTCCATATGCATTTAACCTCGTTTTGTTGTGCACGGCAAAAGAAATGCATTCATCAAAATAAGACAGGTTACAAAGCTGTTATGTTATATTAAAAAAAGACCGCACATGGGTCGGGTTCGATAAAGAATGATCTTCTTCATTAATAGGTGTAAATAGTCCTGCGATCACCCCGTTTGATTTAGTCGAAACCGGACGGAGTTGATCAACGGACGTGTCACCCTTGTAATCCTGTTGTTTGACCAAAAAAAAAAAACCGAAACAAGTGACAAAAAATGCTCCCTATCCTCCTTTTGGTTTACACGCCTCTCTTCTTCGTTTGGGAAAGCTTTGTTTGACACTTCAACCTACATGGTGAGGGATTCTCAAGATCCTCTTGATTGAAAGAAACATTCAACCAATGGAGTTTCCGAGCTGCTGGAAGGGACGACTCCTGGACTCATAATACAGCCAATTGCATCTACACCTCAAAACAACATGGTAGATAGAGCTATTCCTAAGCGTATACTTCCGCGTGCATGTGTGTGCACGAATGTGTATAGATTGAAAGGATGTTGCACCGTTAGTGCGGAGAGGTATAACATTGCTGTGATACGGCTCTATATATCCACCGGCAGGACCACCTTCCATTTAAAGACAACCTCCTGCTCACTTCGGGTCTCAGTTAGTGATGTTGCTTAATTTTGTGGTGAACCTGTGAAGAGAGAGGCAGAAGCCGGCTCTTTTTTTAATTCTTTGATTCCTTCTTTTGTTTCTTCAGTTGTTTCGTTTTCTTTAATCACATCATTGCTATTGTTTTCAAAGGATCCATTGTTTTTTGTTTTGTTAAATAAATATATTTTTAATTTAATCCTGATTATTTATTTTAAGTTTGCTTATTTTATACTCGCGAGGTTCATGCCAGAGTTAAGGGAATTTATCTTACAAAACCTTGCTTAGTAGATTCTTGTTTGGTTCTTGTGTTTAAGACAAAGTGCACTATTTGGCTATATATCTCCTAACACTAAGGACGTCTGTAACTTTGGTTTATAGAAACGGTAAGCATTTTTTAGTTTCCCTTTTAACATGTCACATGAAAGTATTTTAATATGATGTTGCAATAAGTGACTTCAAATTTCCAGTTGTAATGTGTGCATGTTTCAGTGACATTATCATCATCATTGTTGTTACTATAATTACTAGTAGTATTAACATAATGAGACTGAATTTATTGCCTATAGTGCAAAGTCTCTTTAGTGAGGTTAAGTTTACTGTATGTCGTCCGGACATGATGTTGTCCTATACTGGAAATGAATAATAGTACGTTTTTCATATTTTAACGTATTTTTTCTAATGCACGTAAACTATATTTTTGTTGTCAGTTTTAAGTCATGTACAGTATAACTTTACCGATTAAAACGACGGATCAGTGATTTACGAACAAGCACCACTGTGGAGGTGTTTACAATAATAGCTTTCAAATAGGTGTTACAGCACCAAGATTATGCGATGTAATACCGAACACAGTTATTGCATGATCTCTGGGAAATATGCTTACTGCCAGGCAACTTTTCCGTTCGGTTTAAAACCGCAACAGACATTACATTAAAAACAAAAATCATAGAATAAAAAGTGATGTCCAGCTTAGACTACAGACAATAGGAAACGGCAGGCTGTGGAGCAGTCCTTGGTACTCATGAATAACAGCTACCTGGATGCTGCGATTCGTTTTTTTTTTTCCTCGACATTAACGGATTTCGTACATTAGCACTACAACATATTCGAGAAACGACAATCTGCCTTTCTAATGCTAGCTTATTATGTAGTGATTGCAAAGGTAGTTAACGCTATCCATTTCTCTGTCTATACGTACGTCTGCAGTACTAGTCTTTTTCACTTAATGTGCGCCGGGAGCTGGTCTCACTAGTGTACTGTAACTCCTTGCCTTGTGAAGCTCATGAAGGGATGTACAGTACGGTAACTGCACTAACAGGTACACCTTCCGCAGGGTAATAAATCAGAGTTGCGGCACTTGTGGATATCTAATCCGAGAAATCACAGATGAAGGACATTAGGACTCAGCCTATGGGTTGGAATGGATGTATGGATACATTCACTGATAGTTATGTTTGAAAGTGAGGGATTGTTTTAACGACGAAGAAAATAGCGGCTACAGTAGATCCAGAACCGCACGGACTGTTGAATGCAAGGAACGGTACCAATACTCTTAACTAAAGTAAATGAAAGAACATTTGTGATGATCTATTAAGTTGCGTTTCTTCGGGATCCTGCACATTCTCTAGTGATTCAGAAGTGACAGCGAAGGAAAATTTATATTTTCAGTATCTTTAATAACATGATAACTATATTTAGCCAATATTTCTAATGCTGGTACATATAATTTTGTCTTGACTAATTTTACCTAAATGTGAATCTGCTGCCTTAAATCTTAACATTTTCTTATTTTAATACATGAATTAGCTTCTTAAACACAATATCTTCCTGGTAATTTCCATAATCTTTTTTTCTAATCTAAATGGTATATGGTGTTTTTTACACATTTCATTAATGAAAATAATTGTATTGCTTAGCTTTAAACCATTGGCATTAGAAGATCACAACTACCTGTGAAAACTAAAAAGCAAAGCTTTTTTTTTTAAAAAAATAATCTTCAACTGAGAAGTGGTAACACCTGAGAGAACTTAAAGAGCAAAGGTGTCCTGATTTACGATTTTACACCCACCCCCCAAAATAATAAATCGATTGGTGCGTCTAACTTCTCGCGATTTCGGTTTAATCCGCCCCGTCGGGCAGATCTCTGTGTTGATTGGCCGGGTGAGATGTCAATTCCCTTGGCTGGATGTTCCGCACTCGCCCTTTTAGCTCACGAAGCGCTGGCGGGCTCGCGCTAGCGTGGGAAGAAGAGATCAAGCTCGTGGTGTTTTATGGACCGGCTACTATAGACTTTTGCGCCGCATTTCCTACCAGAGGTACCAATACACATGTCTTTTGAACAGGCTTTTTAAATTTTCGAATAGGCTGCGGCTCAGGCCGTATGCACGGAAACGGCCCTCGGTATAGTCGTACGGCAGTTGATATTGGCTGTAATTTGATATTGATTTGAAGCTGCGGTTGTTCTTTTATTTAAAAAAAATGTGCACTTGTTACTGTTGCTTCCTAATGCATAAGTGTACTGTAGTATACTGCAATGTATACAAACGTTATCAACTAGAGCACAAAAATGTAGTTTATAGTCGCACAAGTGTGCAAGAAGCTCGTGCATGCCTTTCGATCAGAAACTAAGAATCGCAAACCGTGTTCAAATTGAATCGCGAGTGAATTTGGAAACCCCTTGTTGTAATCGTGTAAGGAAACTGCGTATTCCGTTTGCGTTCAAATGGAATTAAGGTGCTCGGCTTCGCTTTTCGTTCCAGCTGCACTCGGCACGACTTAATTGGATTAATCAGTTGCTTAATGGGAAGTTCACGTGCAGTTCCAGATCTTTGCTAAATGATCTTTTTTTTAACTCGGTGAAATCCATCTTTATTCAAATTTAAGAACAGTTCGGAAACTCGAGGTGAAAGAGAAATGGCAATTGAATTTAACATTTGGTAATGGTACTGTACTACGGTTTTCCCCGTGAGGCGGTGTAGCGAGTGGACCACTTTTTTTTCTTCCCCTCCAGAGCGCTTTTAAACGTGCGAAAAGCGGCAGCAATGCTTTCTTGTGGGTTCCACTCTGTGGCGAAGAGAAGTACTACAGTTTGCGAAGGTCTATCCAGTACTCTGTATCAGTAGTGTTGCGCCAGAATCTAAAAGATTTTAATACGGCGTTCAGTCATCTGTTGAGTTATGCTAGGCATGTTTGGTCAGGTGTAGTATTTAATGAATATTCATACTTAAATACCTTGCTTAGTCTTAAATGAATACGTGAAGTAGGGTTTAGTTAACTGTCTATTGCAATTCCTCTATTTTACGATCTATAAAGCTTGTGCATGTTGTAAACTTATTCGTCATACTGCGCTGCTAGGTAAAAAGCCATTCTTCATCATGACATAAGTGTCAAGTATATTTTCCACTCTTTGCTTTGTCTCCTAGACGGTGATCTTATTTCTAGTGTTGTTGTGAATCATTTAGGTAGACATGAAATAAAAGGTCTATTTTCAACGTGCTTTATCAAAACTTGTGTGTCCTTCAGAGAGCGAGCATGTTTTGCAAAACCATTGAACATTGAACTTTGAACTTTCAAAACAAATAAGCTGCGTATTTTTCCGTTTTCTGTGAACCACAAAAGAGGACCTTTGGTTAAGAGCAAGTGTTTGCTTAAACCTATAGAGCCTTTATAAACCAGTTAAGGAATGAAAGTTCAAGAAGGTAAATTTGTGTGTACAGTAAACTTTCGGTTTGTATTAGTTTCTGAAAGATGTATAAATGTACGTAACCCTCTAGTTTCATTCAATAAATAGACCTTGATACTTTAAAATAGAGCTATTCATGTTGTATTACATACATAGAGCCTGAAGCCTGCAAAACCTAAATACGGAGCAATACGTTGTTTCTGTTGCTGCAGATATAATGTGCACATTATACTGAGCATCGGAACACCAATAACCTGCAACCACTGAGTTATCAGGCAAAGGACAACTTTTATAGCGGGTGGGTTGGACAGACATGACAGGCAAACTCATTAAGCTGATCCACCTTTATCAGCAGGCTTGATTAATAGGTGTTGACCATGAAAACCACAGTCTAGTCTGTAGGAAGTAGCAACACAAGCTACATGTAAGTGTACAGTATGTTACACTTTGCTGCGGATGCTGTCTTGTGGGATTCAGCCCCATGCTGTTCATAGGACAAGCATGTGCCTGTTCCCTTATCTTTGAATCTGAGGTGCCACACACACACCTCATTTAATCTTGTTTTCAGTGGTGTCCTGGGTCTGGTGAGTGATAACGGTCTTGGGCACTCCACATTTCACATCTTTCAAGACGGCCATTTTACAGGAGCAGCATCATAAGCTTTGTCTTGGATAATGAAGATAACAGGTGATTGAAGAGTTCAGAATGTCTCGGGTGGTGGAGTAACACTAACTTTGTCTCCCTTGTAAAACCACACCGTACTGTCTGAAATTATCCAGTTCACTTGTGTGAATTGCTGTGACAGCCATATAACATTGTGCAATAAACTGAAATTAGTGAACTTTTCAAATGTGGGGTCAAAGTGTCTTTCCCTTCTTCCCCCCAAGTACCAATACCACTGGTAGAGCTCTGCTGCAGCTGAGTTTCAGCTAAATTGATGCAGTTTTCTTGCTGGTCCGGTAACCAGTGACTTCCCTGTACTTCATGGGTTCCAGCAGGCTTACCATTCCTTAAGTTGCTGCTACCTCCTGTTAGTTGCTATGGAGCTTTTAAAATTATACTGGGATAGGCACTGCTGGTCCTCAGGTAGAAACATGTTAATTCTAATATTGATGATTGACTCAATGAGCTCAGAACTACTGATTCTAAATGCTGAATCAGTAGTTCTGAGCTCATTGAAAGGCATCTCTAAAATCTGTAGGAATCTGATACGTGGAAACTGGAGTTGTCATTCATTGAATAACAGGAGCTGATTCTGCAGTTGGACTTTGTATGGTGTGAAAGCCCTTTAATTTTATTCTAAGGAACATGGCAATATTACTTGCTTGCTACCAAGTCTCTATAATGATTTATAGCAGTAGTAGATAAAAGAACAGTCTGTAATACCTCTTTCCTATTTTTAGTTTCATTCTTGTGGACTTCACTGCAGATTTGAATGTAGTTCAAATCCACAGAGGTAAGAGTTTATTTCCCATTTAGGTGTTAATGTCATGGAACTCGATTTATGAATTAAGATAAGTGACAGTTTTTAAGCATTGGCCCTGTTTAAAGGTGTGACATGTAAGTTTCATTGTGCAGTCACGCCTTCAGTAAACAGCTCAACAAGGTAGGTTTTATGCCAAAATATTCCAAGGAGGTGATTAATGAGCCCAAGGGTTTTATATGGATTTGCCTGCTAAATATAGCAACCGTGAAAAGCAATGTACTTTTTAAGTATTTTCCCTCTACTTCAGAATAAAGTTAAGCATGATGTTAGGATATGTACAGCTCACCTCTGCTAAATAGAATGAATAGGCAGTTTGGGATGGAATGACTTCTTAGTTTGAAGGCTGGGAAAATCATGACCTGGCAAGGCAGCTCAGCTGTTGCATATGTTGCCAGTTTATTTAATGGAGGCCTGCTGCTTCGATTCTTTCTAATGTGCTGCTGCAGGAGGTGGTCCTGAAAGGTTTGGTACATTGTACAGTAGCACTTCTGGCAAGTCTGAGTGCTAGGCTGCTCATGGGTAGTTGCAGGTGAAATCATGCCCTTTATTATTGGAAGGTACATGTAAACTTAGCGCTAGTTTCTCATTTGTATATCTGCAGCAGTGCTTTTTTTTTTAAATATAAAGGCTGCTTTAAATTGACCTTGATATCTTGGAATGCATGAGTCTTGCCTTTAACACACAACATTTTAGTAAGCTTATTTTTCCTGTACTTGACTGATCAGCCTGCATGGCTGAACTGATCTGCAGGTTTTAATTGTATGTTTTTTTTTACTGAACAGGGTTTCTTAGTCTAGCCTTTGACCTTTAACCCTAACCCTGTAATTATCAGCATGACAAGCTCTAGAACTATGAGTTCTATATTGTAGCTTTTACATCCATTGGGCTTTATAGAGCTGTACTGCCCCCGTGTTGCAGGTGTCTGTTCCAGGAATGGCTAGTGAGGACTGGCTGTGCCGGCTCTATCCCAGATTCCAAAGGAATTCATGTAACACAAATCTGTAATAGGTGTCTTCTCATTCAGTTTGTTGAATTGTCTTTCTATTAAGTACAGTATTAGGAACCCTTACCTGCTTATGGTTTTTAGCATTTCCATTACCTTATTTTAAATAAAGCCCGCAAGTTTTATGATGGCTTGTCTGTTAGTTACTGACCAAAGCCACAATGAAAGTTAAACTTTGCCTTTATTATGCACTCACTGCTTGGCAAGGTACAGTATGTGTCCTTTTTGTAAAATGGCTACACCTTTTCTCAAGCTAAAGCTGATCTAAATAATGGGATTAGACCAGTCAGACAGATTTTTATAATCCTTTATGTAACCATATGAGTCTGAGACAATTCTTTAGTCCTAACCTGGCCAAGGATATACAGTATACCATGCAGACTTCTGGAATGTTTTCTTGTTGCAATGATATGTAGCTTTCAATAGTTGGCAGTGGCTGTATTCCTGTGTCTTTATTGTTTGGCAACAATGCACCCCAGAAGACAAATTATAACAAGGTCCAAGCAACAGGCAAGAGAGATTTGATCTTACAATTCACAAACCCCCATGTAAAAAAAAGTGTAAATTATTCAGAATCCTTGCCAGTGGCATATTGAAGTGGCTTGTGCCTTAAGTTTGTAGTTGCGTTTTGGAGGTATTCTACTGAATTCACAGGAAAATGTTTGAAAATTCTACTTATGTTGTAGGAAGGTAAGGAACACTGCTTAAGATAACCATGTTTTTCCAATTAAAGATGCCTCACTGGCTTAAAAGTGTGTAGCTATCTTATGTAGATGGGAGGGGGGACAATAAAATATTAAAGATGGAGATGATGACTGTTATATGGGTTGGCAGGATTACATTTTATGGCAGAATTTTTCCCAAGAGCAGCTGTAAAGGACATTTTGTAAATATGACCATAAATCAGGATGGGGGATTGTGGCCACAATTTTGTTTATAATTAGAGGATAAAACAAGATCTGTTGTAGACTGGGTGTAGACTTGACTTTATCATATAACTTTATCAGTGAGATTTGAAACTTAAAAGGTATCAACTACCTAGACCTACAGTAGGTAATTGTGACTTGCTCATGATTTTGTTTTAAGGACTTGTGACTAAGGGAGCAGTACAAATTAATGCTGTAAAATTGTTTTGACAGTATGTGATCGTAGGTTTATGTCCATATTTCCTTCCCAGGTTTTGTTTATTTCACCCACTTTGTAAAGAAAATAAAGGTACAGTAGATGTTCAGACTGCTGGGATGGTACTTTTTAAAACAAAGTAGGTTTTCTACAGTGGTTCAGTACCATCATGGCATACTGCTTTCAGTTATACAGAGCTCAGCTAGTGCTTCAGGTGCAGTGACAAAAGGGACATTAGACCTTTTGACTGCAACATCAACTCAACTGAATCAATGCTGTTAACCAAGCAGCATTAATGGCATGTTTGTCGAATTAAGCAGTTATCAATCAGTATTTTTCCAAGTAATGGAAACTGATAAAACAAGGTCATGTTCTCTGTAAAATTAACTGAGTTACAATGTTTCTTTGGCTTAATAGATTATGTCCTTATCTTGTGTGAATTTTCCTAAATTATAAAGGAAAACCAGTCATCTAGTCAAATCCAACCTAATGCTAACACTCTTCAAACAATCATCACCTCCAGTTTCCTGAGAAATCTTTAAGTTCGTTACACTATACTGGTTTCTTGTAAGTAATATTCTTTTGATGTGCCTTTTCTTTGAACTGTGAAAAATGGCCATAGTTATTTTCCTTTAACTTGCTTTTTCTGCTGCTTTGGAAGTTGCAAGTAGCTGTTTTTTTTTCCAAACCATTGGGATTCCAGACTGACAAAATTAGAGATGTTTTTGCATATTTAGCAAAGTGAATTTCCTTCAAATAGAGAATGCTGACAGATTGTAAAGCGCACAGTGAAAGCTAAACTTTTAGGGGTGCTTTGTGGAGTGATGTGGGCAAACCTGCCAGATAAGCAATGACAAATTTTGTGAAATAGAACTTTCACTTTTACCTTTCCTCTGGTAAAATCCATCAAAACCTGTGCTTTTAGACTTCTTAGCAAGGTAAGATTATAAGACCAGTTAAACTATGTAGTACCTTTTGAAAACCTAATTGGACTGTTTTAGGTAGGTGTTGCCATTAGCTACATTCCTTCTAAAATCTTAATTTATGAGAAGTACATAATGCAAATTCCAGGTTGCAAAGCTATGCAGCTAAGAGAAGTAAGTCTGTAGTCTTGTGGTTATATTGTGTTTTTAGTTTGGCACTTGTTCTTATATCTGACTCAAAGGTGTTATTTTGTTAGCTATTATTTATAAATGCTTACATTCTGTGACTTCACAAGCTGACAAAGTGGTAACCTGGGTCACATTTCTTGTAGGCTTTTAACAGTTCTCTAATTCAGCAGTGCATTTTTTATTTAACAGTGTGTGATCATTTTTTTTCCCCATTTTGCACGGAACAAAGGCATTAACTGAAATGAAGGTTTTGTGTAGCCAGAGTAGGGCTGGGCGATATGGCCAAAAACATCACGATAAAAATTTTCATATCAGTCGAAACATTAAACAAATCTGCGGTAGAGAGTATTCAAGTCTTTTTTTTATGTCAAAATATGCATCAGTAAAATTTACAAAATGAATATCTTAATAGAAAAATTTAAATACTGCAGTGTAATAAAACGCACATAGAAGATGGCTCAGACAGACTGCAAAGTTTAAAGTGCTCTGTTTTATGTCTGATCGTAAAAAGTTGAATGACCTTTTCTGTCGATGACGTCATCGTCCTTCGAGCTGGTCGTTGGCAGCACTACATTTGCTTCAGTGTTGCTCATTTCTCCACTCTAACTTCAATCCTGTCAGCCACCACCGTGTGGGTAAACAACACATTAGCTGCCCGGTCTGCAACACGCACCCGCACTCGCACAGTATTTTGTGTGCATGGGCAAAGCATAAACATATTGAACATTTATCGAACTTTTGTTACAATTATATTGAGGAAAATTATATCGCGATCATTATTGTTATCGAATTATCGCCCAGCCCTAAGCCAGAGTATAATGGAAGTGTTGACACAAAAGGCTGCTTGCTATAAAGTTGTTTAGCAAGATTTCAGCAGATCATTTGAATCAAATGTAAAACCTATCAAAATTCAATGCAAGGTAATAAGTTATTTATATGATCTCTCAGGTAGGTTGGTGCCCAATTCATCAATTATATGATTTGGTTCATGCAAGTGTTGCTTGACCTGGTGCACAAAAAAAGGTGGAGAAAAACTAAATTTCTGCAAGCGGTTTTCCTCAAAGTTAGGCAACTTTTTACAGTTGACAAACCCGATTTTTTCCACTGGACTTCTTTCATTGGGCCTGCAGATAAGAATGTCGAACTCCATGTTCAACACGAATCCAGTGCACGAAGTTTATAGTGAGGGTAAAGTTTAAACACAGGGGAACCAGTATTCATGAACTGGGTTGTCTCAGAAATGAAAAAAATTGCTTTGCACCGTCACCGTAGAGGTCCAGCACCTATTGGTTTAACTCAGGAAGGCAAGTCTGAACTGACTTTATTAAAGAACTTGACATATCAGTCCTGTTTATTCACGTTGAGGTAGAAAAGGAAAATCAAAGTTTAAACAGTGCCATTAGGTTTGGATGAACTTTGAAATCTCTGCAGGTGTGTAGAGACATTCTGATATGCGATTTAAATGTCCCAGTGCCTTCATAGTTGTACATGTTATTTGAATTTCACCAGTTTTTCTTTTTAATTTAGCTGACAGCATTTGTCATATTTTAGATGTCAGTGTTGATTTTAACTGGGAGTCTTATTTTTCCTCTGTGTGTTGGCAGTTGAAACCCTGTATTATGCTCATAGTAGATGTTAGCACCTATTTAAAATTAAATTGAGTAGTTTATTGCTTTTGATGACCTTTGTTTTCATCCAAGTTCCTAAATTTCAAAATGTGAGTTACATTTGTTGTATTTCATGTGACCTGACAATATATGCCTAAAGTGCAGAAGTCAGCCTTGCTTAGTGCTTTTCAGATCAATTTGAAGTTCAGTAAACCATAAATATTTCTATGTCATTGATAATTATCTGCCTCATGGGCTTGAATTTTTTTAGGAAGTTTAGTTTGCCTATTTGGCCCCATTATAGCTCCCTTCTGTGTCCATGGGGAAAACAAGGGCTTAATCCAGCATAGCTTGTTCAGTTGACCAGTAAGTATTTTAAAGCTAATTTGACTTCTGAAGGATGTTTTGCTGTCCTGTTTTTTTATAACTGCAGTGCATAGTATCTGACATCTAAAGGGTTCTTCTCTGTTCCTATTATAATTTCTTGAACATGGCTAAAGACTGTATAAAAAGTTCTGATTTCATTATCTGTCCTTTATCACTGGGAAGAGCATTTAAGCTTGATTTTCCTTTCAGAAATCATCAACCTAAAGTTCGGTAGCCACAAATGAATGTTTGTTAGTGTCATAAATGCAAGCAAGACATGCTTTTTTTAATGGCACATTTGAGATTACATGGGCATCTATGGTCCATCACACTGGTTCAACTTTAGTTTTTACAATAAAGTTTACATTACATTGTTGGTTCTTATTGAACACTTAAGCAGCAGAACTGCTATACTGCCAACCTACCTCAATAAGTCAAGGATTTTTACTAATACAGGGAGTTTGTACAAAGCACTGATGCACAATGAAAACTTAAGTCTGTTTTAGGCTGCATCAGTATCTCATTGGGCATGTGGTTTTATGGTTTAAGTTGTTAGCAGATCAGTTTAATCTTTGGGATAAGAGTTTAAAATACTGAACTCAGTGTGGGAATGTTAATTTCTTGGGGCGGGTTTATTCAGTTTTGTCTTTTGGTGAAAACTATTCTACATTGGTTCTTCACTTTAACAGTATGATAGATCTGTTGAACCCTGGAAAGAACCCTTTTTCCTGATCATAAAAAGCAGGTGTGCTCTGGAGAGGTAGAATCCAGCAGTTCTGGTCATCCTTGCACATTTTCTGAATGTGTAGAATACCATTTTGTGATCACTGGAGCAGGTGGTTAAGCAGATAATGGTTTGAAATAAAATAACCAACAGTCTAGCTCAGACTTTGATCTTAATTGAGCCAATTCAAATCAAAGCCCATGTTTAAAGTCTTAATTTGTTTTAAGGGTGGTCTTAAAACCTGACAATTTGTCTCTTCAAGAAAAAAGGCTTGGCCATCTTGGATGTAGCTATGTGCATGTCCATAGGCCTGGGGTGGGGACTCTATAGTTAGCAAACAGCGGTTTGATGTGTGCTATTAAGTCCACTGGTAAATGCAGATACAGTATGTAAGGCTGACTTGTGAATTAATCTAGCTAGGAAGAGAAGGAGAATTTATATCCGGTAGGCAAGAAGGATGTGGCAGACAATGGGACTGTTTTAGTTTGGACTTTTCCCAATTCCAGTTTACATTAAGATGACAACTGATATTTAATACATGGAGTAAAATGACCAAATTGTGAGTTTTAACATGGTCTCTGATCCCTTCTTAACACAAAGTACTTGAACTCCATCTGAACAGTGGCCTTGTAGCCAGTAATTCAGGGCGATTTCTTGCATTTATTGCTTTTTCCGTTTTGTATTTTCTTTTGGATCCTACATTAACTGGCAGAATAGGTTGTTTTGCTGTGCCTGGGAAAATTTTGAACAACTGCGATATACGGATTTTGCTTTGCTGATCTTTTGCTGTAAGAAGTAAACTTGAACACATGCAGTGCTGCTGTAAAAGCGTGTCAAAATGATGCAATTTATAAGTATTTTAACTCTTCTCCAACCCTGTCCCTTGTTTAAAATGTCGTGGAATACTTTTAAATGTTTTAAATCAAATCTAGCGCTCTGTTTTCTAACCACTTTATCCAATACAGTGTTATGGGGAAAGCTGGAGCCTGTCCACTTAAGCAATGGACTCGGGGCAGGACGCAACCTGGATGGGACACCAGTCCATTGCATACACAATTATAATTGCTTACACTTATAGCACTTTTCTGGACACTCCACTCAAAGCGCTTTAAAGGAAATGGGAACTCCCTTCCACCACCACCAATGTGCAGCCCTACCTGGATGATGCGACGACAGATATTATGCACCAGAATGCTCACCACACATCAGTTATCAGTGGGGAGGAGAACAGAGTAAAGAAGCCAATTTATAGATGGGGATTATTAGGAGGCCATGATTGGTAAGGGCCAATGAGAAATTTGGCTAGGATGCCGGGGTTACACCCTTACTCTTTTTGAGAAACGCCTGGGATTTGTACTGACCACAGAGTCAGGACCTTAGTTTTACATCTCATCCGAAGGACGGCACCTGTTTACAGTATAGTGTCCCCATCACTATTCTGTGACATTAGGACCCAAACAGACCACAGGGTGAGTGCACCCTTCTAACCTACTAACACCTCTTCCAGCAGCAACCTTGGTTTTTCCTCAGTAGGTCTCTCATCCAGGTACTGACCAGGCTCACACCTGCTTAGCTTCAGTGGGTTGCCAGTTGGGAGTTGCAGGGTGATATGGCTACAGACATGCACCTATTCAAAACCAGGGCAATTTTTTCTGGAAGCCAAAAGCCAAGCAACCTACTGGTATCTCTTTGGACTGTGAGAGGGAACAGAAGCTGGTTTAGAACTTTCATTTATATAGTGCAATATAGAAGATCTCTTTAGAAAGCATCTTATATTAGCTAATTGTGGCAGTCTTTCCATACCTTATTATGGATGCAATTGCTGATTAGTGTGAGAGGAAATCCCCATTATCTTAATTCCCATTTTACAATATGTAATTAAACTCTGTACACATTCCCCAAAGAAACTACAACACTGGATTAAATTCTGTTATTGTTGGTTTGCTATTAAGCATGAATCTCCCTGATGTATGTTAAATGAAATTTATAAGTACAACTCCAACTGTTTGTCACAGAAAGGCATTTTATCTCTGGAAGTAAGCAAGATACCATGTTTAAGCATAAACATCTCCCTGAAGTATCTTAAATGAAATGTACTAATAAACTCCAGCCATGTTCCTCAAAGAATCTTCAATGTTAGTTATTACACTTTTCAGCAGGTGTTTTCTGAGCATGTGCCGTTTACTTCACACTTGAAAAGGCCAAGTACAGTAGGGCACTAACATTAAAAAACAGTGTAAACAAGTCAAAATTTTTTAGGCAGACGTTTTGAAGTGCTGACATCCTGATAAGAGGGACTTGAATCCCTCGTTAGCAGCATTTACAATGAAACATTTCTATGCAAGATTCATTTGCAAAAATCCTGTATTGGATTTAAGGAATCCATCAGTGCATAACCTGCTAGTTTGGGACATTGGTTTTAAATCTGTTATTTTATAAGGATTGTCAGTAGTTTGCCAGTTCATTCACATGTGAGTAAAAAGACTAACGTGCTGTTCTTTTTTTTTTAAGCTGATGTGCAGTGATAATTGACTATTGCAGGTGTAATGATGGGAAGTATAAGTTTAGTGCCTGCTTAGGCTGAAGCTAATAAATTGGTTGACCTCTGTAAATATTCATTCAGAAATACATGATTTTAATTTATATACTGTATGTGAACCCAGTGAAGGATGAATGCCCCGCTTGAGTAATGAGGATCACCTGCTTGCCTTTGGTAAAATTGAAGGCTGTGAATAAGTTTGCCCAAGGATTAATACTTTATCGATTAGAAACGTGATTGAGAGAAATTAAGCGACTTGTTGTGTGGGACAGGCCTGAAGTCAGAGGTAATTGCACTGTCCCCCGATTACCACATCTGTCTGGTCCATGTGCATTATTTTCTGACTGCTATGGAATTTTCCAATGAAAATTAGCTTGATAATGATCAGGATGATCATAGTCTTATAACATCTGTGTAACCAATTGCCAGTGGCCTCAGTGTCTAACTGGCAGAAGAATGCAGCAGACCTAGCTGGCAAAAGCAATCGTGTCCCTGGTCATTAACAATTCTGGCAGCATCAAGACAGATCTGTGTTTTGATGCCAGCATTGTTCATGATCAGGGAGGTGACTGTATCCGTTCTGATTTTTAAAATTCCTTGACTCGACACTGGAATAGCATCTTTTTAAGCTGATCTTTCCCCTTATAACTGTCATCAAGGATATTGCTTTTATTACCCCTAGAGCAAACCACGCTGTGGACTCTTGCCTGTTGTCCCATTTGTATGCATATTGAATGGTAGTTTTCACCATGGCAATATAGGTTAGCTATCCTTCTAAGCATCCTGTATTAAAGAATGCAATGACAAGGTCCAACAGCAGTGTACAATGTAGTTGAGCACTTCAGTTAGCAATAGGCTATTGTGGTCTAAAGTAGGTTATATTGTTTTGTTATAATATTGATTTATGAAATCTAAAAGGGCCTGAATTTATAAGTTCAAAAGGATAGTGGGGGAAAAAACAGGTCTCCATGTAAAACGGCAAATTCCTTGTGTTGGTTCAAAAGAGCTACGGTATGTTAGATTTAAGTTATGACTACCATATTTCAGCATTAGATGCAACATTTTTGCTTTTTCATTAGTACTCAATTAGATGTTAAAACTGTACAAGAAGTGTTAACTTTTTTTAGGATTATGCATCTGTACAAAGTGGAAGCCTGGTTGCCTTGCATAGGTGTCATCCTGTCCATTTCCCTCATTCTTACTGTGCGCAGCAACATCCTGTTGGCAGTCCTAAAAATCTGAAGGATGGCTTTGCCGCAAACTAAAATGATGTCCTCGATGCCAGTTATTGACAGCTGTGACTGCAGGGCTGTCTTGAATGGATGTGGTTTATGGTTTTAAATTGCCGCCTTACTGAGACTGTGCAAGATGGCATGCATTGAGTTAAGACAAGAACTTCAATCCCAGAAGACCCATTGCTATTCTGGTCCTTAGGCAGTAAGGATCATCTTGCACTCCAGGCAGAGGTTGTACAGAAGCAGTTTTTATTAGTGTCTGTATGGCACATTTGAAAGTGATTATTGAATTTTAAATGGCAGAGAAGTATTTCCCCCATGCTGTCTGTGCTGTAGCATATTAGTAGGGTCTCATCTTAAGATTCTGTGATGGATGCCTGTCTTTTAAAATGGTCATCACAGGTGACATTTTTGCCATTAGCAGAATATAAAATTTAGCACTAACTCCTAACTTTGAAGGTGTTGGGGTAGAACCTGTGACTTCATATTTTTTTGTACCCTGCTGTCTTCTCAATTTGTGATACCCAATGCTTTATTTAGACCTAATTCTGAAATCTCTCCCATTATTCTGAAGGTCTGTGGCATAAGATATTTTGAAATGATAATGCTTTGGTTTCACAGATGTAGTTAGTACCAATTTAAATACCTTCCAAAGGCAGGTGTTGAAACATGCTGAGCGTGATTGTGTATGGATGTTCTGAATCTAGGTTAACTTGTCATAGCTGCTAGTTTTTGGAAATCCGTTACATAAGGGTCTGCAGTGTGCAGAGTATTTCATAGCATAGAAACCTTAAGTTCACATTTTTTATATTGACAAACGTTTCTTGTCACATCCTATTAGCATTATATTTAGTTTTGAAACAAGTGCCAGATTAATTTTCTCTACCTTTATTACAGTAAGTAATCTGAGCAAATCATAATTTTTGTGTGGCTGAATATGTGAATAGGTCACTATTGGGGGGGGTTATGAGGGCAAATGTGCAGGAAGCATAGTAAATTTTAGTTTTGGTTGCAAAACCATATGCACCAGTCAGTGATTTCTGCCTTGCCTTTGGGGGAAACTTTCCCTTGAAGCAGTAGCAAGAATGCCATACACTTAAGTTGTTTAGGGTCATTGTCTGCAGGTTTTCATTCCACTTGTAATCAAAGTGACTTTGTTGAAACAATTTAATTTGGAGAAAGTAGTCTGCTTTTCTGATCTTTGCTTGTTGGCTACCAGTAAATCCTGTCGAACTTGGACTCGAGGACAAGTGTTGCAGGCCCCAGTTCTAAACAAAAGCAGTTATCTCGCACTGAAATAGAATGATGACTATTCAGGTAATTTAAAACAAGTAGCTTCTATGTGAGCTGAGCTTTTAAGTTGAGAGATTTAGGGCAACTCAAGTTTGAAGAGCTAATTGACTTAATAGACTTACATTGATTTTTGTTTCAGCTATTTGAGCAAGTTTCTTGTCTCTTATTTACCATATGACAAGACTGTAATAGATTTACATCAATAAATGGCTGCAAAGCTATTCCATCATCCCTTCCTACTGAGTTTGGCAATAACCTTATTAAAATGTCAGTGTGCTAGTTTCTCTGAGATGGGACTAATGAAGGGCTAAAGCCTGTGGATGAAAACTAGACCGATCAAGGAAATTTCCTTAATCTTTAACTTGCTTTAAGCATCTAAATGGACGCGTTTGCTGGTTTTTCTATTTGGATGATGCCATTGTATGAAAACATTTAGTTTTTGCACCAATATATGAAGTATGGTTTCTCTTATTCTGCATGTGATTACTTGCTTTACATATATACAGTAGCTAATATAGCATTAAGTGCTTATAGGTAAGGTATACATGACTCAGAATAGGGTAGCCTGGAAAATATACTGTATCTGAAAATGGGAAAGAAACTGGCAATCCTGTTTTATACTGCATATTTGTAATAGTTACATACTGTATTAAATTACCCATGTATTTCATGACCTATTGTTGATAACTTAGACAATGGACCCTTATAGCTTGCTAGGAGGACTCGAATTCAAATTATACATTTCTGAATAAGTATTAAAAAAAATCATTTATAGATGTAGAAGCATCTTGCCTGCATTGATTATGATCTATGAAAATACTTTTTTAAATCACTCACTTAAGTAAACTAGCTAAACTAAGTCCTGTTTTTTTTAATTTACTAAAATGTAAGATGACAATCATCACCAATTCCTGACAAGTGGATAAGACTCCCATTGTGAAACAATTACAATTCGTCAGGTATTGCAAGCTTCAGGTACTTGTAAAAATTGTGATTATGCAGAACGGTTACATATTTTGAACTCTAAACATTTGTGTAGTGTTAAGTTAGTGACCAGTACAGAATATCAAAGACCTGTTAGTCCTGTGTAAAAGCCTGTAACCTCTAAATCCAATTAACAGAAGTTTAACTTCTGGGAGACAGACCACTTTCTCTGATTTAGACTTTTCTCAGTCCTGGTGGTGCTTTGTTTGGTTTTGACCACTAGGGAGTTGACTGACTGGGTTTAACCTTGGAATCTCTATGCTTTATCCCTTTATTCAAGGAGGAACGATTATGTGCATGTACAGTGTTTGTGTACTAGATTAAAAAGGTAAGATACCAGCTGTGAACTTGGTTTCAAGTTTAATTCTTGAAGGTGTTGCATGCTGGTGTTGGAAGAAGCGGTTTAAATGTATTGAATCCCTATTTTACATTCTACAGGAATCAAAATGTGGTATCCATTGGCTGATCATACTAGTTAGTGATTAGAATTTAATTTTCTTATGAAAAGGGCTATTAAAATAGAATTTCAAAAGCTATAGTGGAGATCAGTGGAGGAGAGTAATAGCTTTTGATCTTTTGTGGACTGGTGGGAAGTATCAAAAAATCAGTTTGATCTCAAGATTCTGCTTTTGTTTCTTGTGACTTGTGAATAAAATTGGTAAAGAATTTTCAAGATGTTAACAGCACTCATGTTTTAATAGCTGAGATGTGATTCTGTAACATGGTATAGTTGAAGCATTTTGTTTTCTAATTCTGAGCTAGTGGCATCAGAAGACTTTAAAATTACTTAAATGACAGATCAACTATTTTGCTATCTGCAGTTAATCGTTATTGCCTTGTATAGCAGTCTTAGATGCATAGTGCCAGTTGATTGCCATGTCTGGAATTATAAATAGTATGTTTTTCTTCATCTTGTTTGTTAGTTGAAGGCTTTCTTAATTCTTCCTTGAACACCAATTTGCAGCTATACATTTTGCAGCAATTTCAATATTCAATTTCTTCATGACTTTTATATGGGCATTGCATGCTGTGGTGAGAATTGTATCCCAGTAGCTTAACCAACAGGCAGAAAATGGATTCCCTTTTTTTAAGGGAAACAGTAGATATATGGGTTTAACGGATGATAAAAAGCTGATGACCTTTAACCAGAATGTTTGAAATAGCTGTGCATGTGCTTCAGGGGAAATGCTGTACAGAAATGCCAGCAGAAGGAGAAGGCTGCTGGCTGTAGATACCCGAATCATTTCCAAGGCAAGAAATTCACTGAAGTTTGCCAAGTTCCTTTTTCAAGTGTTTATCTGCTCTGATAAAATGTTAGTGCCTTCTAGCAGTGTTGGAAGTGGTGTGTGACATAATTAGGTTTGTGGAAAGTTAAAGAATACAATTTTGAATTAAAATTAGTAGACAGTGTACTGTATTTAGCTTTATTTCAGACTGAGATCAGAAGCATCCATCAGATTTATTGAAAAATGGTTCTGGAGAGCTGCAGTCTCTTGGAATTTAGTTGACAGGCTCACTTTATGGAGTAGTTTCTGTACATCTTGTAACTTGGTCTGCAGATCTCGGTGAATTGTGGTAATTTTTAGATTTTTGAGCAGTACTCGTAGGATGTTTTAGACAAACTGACAAATAGTAATGATAGAATGTAACTTGTACAAATTTATTGTATAAGGTGGTCTAAGCCCTGAATGCTTCACATTTTGTTAACCTTTGGAATATAGAATGTAGGCTGCACAGCATTACAAGATTAAGGCTGTTTTAGTTCATTCTCTAGTCCTGTGGTATTTCATTATTGGTTTGGATTTTAATGGATATTTAACCACTTCAAGGCATGATTTTGTTACTACTTTGCCATTAGTCCAGACTTGACATTTGCTCCCATCAACTTGCAGCACAATTGTACCGCCAGATTCTTGAACTTGGCTTCTTTGCTCAGTAGTGCACGCTGCCCAAAGCATATTAAGTTTAAAATTAAGCCCTTCCATCAAGTTTCACAAATGATGCATTTCTTCAAAGTACCTCAGTCTCAACATGTTTTACAGTGATTTCTAGTAGTCTGCAGGTCTTACTTTGTGTATTCTGTTTTGTCCGCGAGCCGAACAATTGTTTCCTTAAGTGTTTGACAGTGTTAGGTACACAATTGCAAATCTCCATTTTGGAATTAGATTTTATCCCTTTTGAAAAAGGGAACAAATGAAGCTGTACTGATTTTGTTTAGTCTAATGTCATAAATTACATGGTAATATACTTTTATCCAGTAGTCATTAAAAGGGTGAAATGTTTTGGGGAAACATTAGATGGAAACGTTTTTTAAAAACCTGCTAGTATTTGAATTGTATTTTTTTTGCTGTGGGTCTTAATTTTGTAGAAACCTTAAAAATTGAGAACATTAATATTACATACTTTCTAAATGCTTATTTTATAGTGCTGAAAGTAATGCTAATCAGCAATAAATGTTTGAAAATTGGTGAACTGATTAAACTTTATGGGGTAATTCAGATGCAAGTGTTCCTTTTAGTATCCTTATACTGAACTGTATTGGATTGTAGACTAAGAAATTTGCCTATCTAAACAGATTTGGTTTTGCACTAGAAAGCAGAAAAAACGTGCAACTGGAGAGTTTTTTCCCCCATCTTTATCTTCTATCTGGCAAGCCCCTGAGTGTTCAGCATAGGTTTGAGGTCTCCGGTATTTGTAAAATCCTCTGAGGTTTGTCAGGTGCAGGTTTTGTTGATAATGCAGTTGAAATTTAAGTTTAAAAAATAGCTTACTCTAGTTATGTGAATGGTCCCACTCTGCTGCAAGGAATAAAACATTATGGTAAACTCCCCTGATGTGTATATTAACTGTTGCAGGATTGGATTTTAAACTATCAAATTACCCGTTTTCTTATTCAAAACGGGTAATACTACGATTGTTCTTTAGAACTTTTTCATTAAGACAAACTAAAAGTATTTTATACTTTAAGAGCTGAGGCTTCCTAAACCTGTACAAGGAAGGTTACTACTCCCTGTCAAATTCATATTAATTGTCCAAGTGTCAAGTCTACATTATACTGTAGATGTGTTTTGCAGATGCAGTATGGTTTGATGTATATTATGGAAAATGTACAGTGACTGTTAACATTTAATGGAGGTTAATTTAAATTAAGTTGACTCCCTATATGAAAGGTTGGGTTTTCATGTCTGTTGAAAGATCTGAAGATAATTATGGAGGTTAAAATTGAATGTTTTTCAAAGTTCTGCTTTGTATCAATCATTTAGTGGAAGTTGTTTTCAGTGTACTGTTCTTAATTAACTGTTGTTGCGACCCTGAAACTACTGTACATTTTCGTGTAACTGCAAAGTGCTTTTGAATGTTAAGTGATTTAACAGGGAAATTAGGTGTGAACACAGTGCATTCCTCCACAGGAGGGCAGAGTAGTTCACCAACCTTACTGTATTTGAGGGGTTTCATAGAATCCATTCAGTATATTTTCAAAAGTTTGTAACATTTACATGTTCTACATTGAAACAGAATTAATAATCCTGTAATAACTATTAAAGAAGCATGTGGTTGGTGCAGTTTAGCATCCTTTAATGGTACTTAAGAGGTTCTTGAAAATAAAGGGGTATTTTTCATTCAGTCTAGTAGTCAAATTTAACTGAAAATAACCTTAACACAGGAGATCCAGTTTAGAATCTTCCTTTTAAAAGAAAAGGTTGATGAGGCCTTGACATTACTTGCTTGTTTGGATGTTTAGTAGCTAAATATCTATTTTCTTGAATGACTCCAGAATCTGGGCAATCTACTATATAGTACTTGATGGGAGATATATTCCAGAAACCTGAAGCTTTGTGTAAAATTTGAACCATAAATAAATTCCCCATTTTTTTAAGATTTGAGTAGAAGTAGAGGTGGAACACGTTGTAGATTTGCATAAGAGGTTTTAAAATGCTAAACATTCTATGGCACAACATAAATTAAAACATTCTATAAAGCAAAACATAGGGTACATAAAATGCAATAAATACCAATTCTCCAGCCTTTTTTAAAATGACTCAACCAAGTCCTCATCTTTATTTTTCTTATGAAAATATACATTCAGGCCATCTTACCCTTTGGATAGGTAGAAGCTAATTGGGTGGTCACAGATTTCTTAAAACGCCATGGTGCAATAGCTTGGAAAGGTAATTTGTCCTACCCTTTGGGGGAAGAAGTGGTTCTGGATTTTAAAAGCATTTTCTACTAGTAACCTCTAATTTTTTCACTTTCTGAAAGTCCCCTGGATTGACTATCGGTGCCCGTAGTATTTATTCCTACCTGATGTTTTTTTTTTTCCCTCCATTTATAGTCATCAATGGAAACCACTACACCTGGGCATTTTGTTGGGTCTTATTCCTCACTTGGAGAATATTTTTCTTTACACAAACTTTAGACGTTAAACTGACTTAAGTGATAGATTCTTTGTTGCACATGCACAGAGACCAGGGTGAATTATTTTTTTTACCGTGAAATCAGAATAATGCATTATGCTTTATTTTACCAACCACTTTCTGGAATTTTCTTGCATTTTTTTTAAAACATGCTAGTATGCGTATTGTATCAGTGGCAGACCGCTTATGATAGCTTTATATATGTCTTTTAGTGTTGCAAGGGGCAACAGACTAATCAGCTGTTTCCAGTGTATAGTGTGGATTGTGATTCATGGTTTTGCAATTGGTCTGTTTCTTTCTCTAACTCTGCCATCACAGCTAATAAGATAACTGTTCTGTAGTAAGGCATCTGCCCCTTAGCACTTACAACCACTTTTAAAGTGTACTGTTCAGTACTTTAATAAACTACTGTTGTAGAGTAAGTACACCATACATTGTAAAGCATTAGTTCTACTAACTAACCCTAGCCTGCTTTTCAGCTACGATTCAATCACTGCAAACAGTGTAAATTATTGCAGGCCGTGCACTTAAGGCAATGAGAATAGAGGCCACACAACTTAATGTTTCTTTATTAGCCCTATACAATTTCTTGCATTAGGAATTAGTCTTGGACATGTACAAGTTGGGGATTACCTGCAGATATTAAGTTGTACAGTACATCCGGATCAGTTAAGATCATAATCTGAGTAACAAACTGTCAGGTCCTCTGAGTTAGTTTCTTAAACATTTCCAAATTCAAACTTCCAGAGTGAGGTCATTCTAATATTGATACCCCCTTATGTGAAACCTAGAGGATATTAGTTTTCTATTTTAAGGTTTATCTGATTTGTGTACATGCAACTAATGATGCATTTACATTTGAGAATATAGTACAAGATTTTAATAATTCATGGCCTTATTGTGGAGTCTAAAATTGCACACATAAATCGGCAAATGTATTTTTTGTGTGGTGGCTGACAAAAAGGTTTTATGTATATTTTTAGCATTGGGCTGGATAAAGTTACATAAGGATACTTGGTTACTGTGACCAGTTTAGGCTAGTTCATAAAACGCTTGCCTGTATCTTTTGAATTTTTTATTCTGTGCTGACAAGATTAATTCTGTTTTTAAGATGTCTTTCTTTGCTACAGGAAAATACTGCTTATACCAGAGTTTGAAGGTCACAGTGGTAGCCCGATCTAAGAAATAGGTACTTGATAACTCCTCTAAAATTCTTCAACGGGATATGTACTCTGGCTGACGGAAGTAACTATTTTGTAAGTTAGTCATTTTTCTGTAAAGTCATTTGTATTTAGTACTTTTATATCAAGAACCTTCCTTTTAAAAATATTAAAGTAACAGGCAAATCTATTAAATTCAGTTTATGGATTTGGCAACTTGTAACGGGTTTCTGTTTGTAGGATTTAGAGTATTATCTGATATACTCTTGTAATTGAACTCTGAAGGGGTATTATCAGAAGGTGGGAAAACCTGAAGAACTGAAAATGTTTAAGGTACAGCAAAACCTGGTTTATGATGAGACAGGGTTTGTAATCTGGGTTCTTTGCTTAAGTGTGATTAGAATTAACATGACATTCTGTAAAACTTAATGCCAGAAGTTTAATTGAGCTTTTTAATTGCTGAGGCTAGAAAATGGCTTGAATGCTACAGTAGTAAGTAATTTTAATTGAGGCACTGATTTTTTTTAATGAACCATCCCACAAGTAGCAAATCTTGAAACTGATATAGGAGGTTGAAGTACATCAGCAGTTACACCTGCCATTTTCAAAAGATTTAATATTAAATCCATCTGTCAAACACTGCTAGGGAAAACTTGACAATTCTTCAGAAACATTACAAAACAGTCTAACTGAACCTAAATATAGAAAGAAATACACCTTCAATTCAACCTTTTTGTGTTGTCATTTGCAGCCATGACTTTTCTAAAGTTGTTTTAGGCTGTGCAAATTGTATGCTATACACAATTACGTATTTTAATACAGCACTGAAATTTCTAGAAACATTTGAACTTTTTCTCTGGTTTAACATCAAACTCTTCACCTTACATGTTTATTTACATGGGTAGAACTATTTCATATATAGAACATAGATATGTCAAAGCCACAGTACTTATTGTAGATTTAATTCTGGGTAGTGATCTTAAGGGAGTATACTTTAAATAAGTGTGCACAGTTTTTACCCGTTTGCTACAGAGAAAAAGGGGTTTATGGTGTTTTTATGTAGATTAATCAGAAATGCTCCCTGAGGTTCATACCCTTTTACATGCTTTTGATTAGAAACAGAATAAGAATGTGACCCGTATGGAGGCTAATTTTTTTTTCCTTGGTGCTGGTAAAGGGAATTTCTGCAGTTAGGTTATGCTCGCTGTTTGAGTCTTACACCAGCAGTAGTGACACTTTCTACTTTCAAACTTGGGAATATACTGTATCATATTGTATGCTCTTCGTAAACATTACTGTTGTTGCTTTTAAGAACTGGCTAAAAACACGTACGTTTTTAAATGGTAATCCTGTTTCCATGTGATGTTCTAGGTAACTAAGTAATGGAAGCAGAGTATATAATAGGTAATTTACAATAAAAAACAAACACTACAAGAGCAAGTGTCCAGTCAAGGGTTATTGCCCATGTCTTGAAACTGTTGGATGAGAAGCTGACAGCTGTTGATTACTGAGTAGAATTTACCTGTGACACTTCTGCTTAGTCTATGCTAATCTGTATCTGATTAGAGGTTTTCCTCTGCCTGAGCCTTTTTTTTTCCTTGAACACTTCAGTGAAATGAATTGGAAAGGAGTGACTTTCCTATTTTATCCAATACTTGACTCAGTTTGCCGTTGCTGAGGTCTTAGCCTCCATGACAATATCCTTTTCACCTGTGCTTGTAGTTATGCACCTTCAGCTGGATCCTGTATTTTTTGGATTTTAAGGTTATTTTGGGGGGGGATTTCTTAAGGTGGCTATTAAATGAATGGATGTTAAACTGTTTTGGCCACAGCTTTTTATCCTTTTATTCACTTCATGCAAATTCCCTATTTTCTAATTCCCATATCAAATATATTTTACTTACTCCTTCCCTTCACAGTCTGCTGTTCTGAAACTTTAAGCCTTTTAGACTGTACCTGTGCAGTTTTAATGCCTTTAAATGCTTACTGTACATATGATCAGAGTTCTCCATGGTTCTTTCCTTTTTCTTAGTCTCTACACTCTTTTGTAAGTACAGTCAGGACATGTCCTGTGACCATTATCACTTGATGGATGAAAATAAATTACAGAACAAAGCCCCTGCTAGTCCTTTGCTTGCACTGTAATAAAGGATTGTCCTGTAGTTGGCCACTGACCAGGTCCTAAAGCACAAGATCCTATACAAAATGTGAATTACTAAAAAGAAAAAATGTTCTCCTGAAATAGTTTGAAAGGAGATCTGTTATTCAATGTTAAGTATTCTATTTACTATTTTGACACCATGGCTATTGCGCCTCTGCTGTTTTAAGTTTATTTACTTCCCCTGTAGTTTAGAATTTCTCACCCTTGGCTTGCATGCTTGTTTTTTGCCTTTTGCAAGCTCATAGTCCCACATGTAGTTAGCTGGGGTATTCATCGCTTCTTGCTGCTGCTTGTACGTTACGATTTGTTGTTTCATCTTCGAGGTTTGATACAGACGGGGTAGCCCAGACTACCCGAAAGTCTGTCTTCATGTGCTGCTGGATCCTGATGCTGATTAAGTTTGCCACTTGCGCCTCTGCTTTTGTGCTGCATTCAGCACTTCCCTGTTTACTTTTGTGCAGTGTGCTCAATTCACTGCTATTGTTGGATTTTTTTCCCCAATACTGTTACAACCTGCTGTCTTGTTGGTGTAATTTAATTAAGACATGTTTTATCTGTTATGAACCTATGTAAAGCTTATGGCACAGCTGAGAGGAGTGTATAGAGAATGCTGCATTGTTTTAGATTGGCTGTGCTACTAGTTTATTATAGACATTCACTTCAGTCATGTTTTAATATTTTTTTGTGATTTGAATCAGATTCCTTACTTCCCTTACTAAAACCTTGCTTAGATGTAAGCACAGGTGCTCTAATCACTGTTTAGTTTGCAATATCTCTGCAGTATATTACCTATAATATTAGTTCCATTTTGTCCCATTGGTGTGAGATGTTGCCTGAGGACTGTGATTGATTTTGGCAGTCTTCCTAAAACTGCAACGTGGGCTAGGTTTAATTTAAGATATCTTTGGTAACAGTATCTGCAAAATGTGCTCTTTAATACTCTATTGAATAAAGCTCTAATTCTCATTAGGTTTGACTACAAATTGGTTATGTTTCATTGAATCATGGCACCTAACAAATTTCACTTTTAAATGGTTATACCCACTGGTAATGGGTATATTGAAATTCCTTCAACTCCAATTGGGGTGGCTATTTATCTGCTATTCATAGCAAAGATGCTGGCTTAAATTATAATTCCATGACTGAATATTTGAGTACTTTCACATAAAGGGATCTTGGTCACTGCTGATAGTTCTGGTTATCCTCTTAAACATTTTACTACTACATAAGCCTTCAAGTTACTAAGTTCAACCATGTATTTTAGTTTTCAGAATGTGTGAGGGTTCTCTGAATGTAGACTTAATCAGTTTTTGCAGTCAGCCTTTTCAACTTATCAGCATATGAAATGCTGGAAATTTTTTGGGACTCTTTTCCTTAGCTTTATAGTCCTTTCTCTTCCTTTGAAAGATCAAAGTTGTATTTTTCTTAAGAGTGAGGTTGGGAAGTCCAACATGTTTGGTAGAAGAGGCCACAGAAATTAGTTTACCTAGTTTACTTTTCCTGAGGGTTCGTTTCCAATTCACACTGCTCAATTTTTCAAGAATTCCTTCAGAAACATTTTTGCTAGTTCTTCCCGTGTTTCAGACTACTTTATGAAAGTAGATAGGAATGGTTGTGGAGGGAAAACTGTGGCTCATTGTTAATCTATAGGCATTTGGATTTTCATAAGCCTATAGAAATTCTATGTTGTCTTGAACTTCCACTTCTCATTGAGTGGGGTTGATTGTCCCTTATGCTGTTCTTCCCTACCAATGAAGTGCTTGTAAAAGGTAATGTGTGCATTTTCTGCCTCTACTGAACAATTTACCCATGTGATTTTTGCACAAAGTGACCACCTCTTCCAATGTGTCTGTCTTGCCCTGCCTGCTTTAGTAAGTTTCACTTTCTCATTTTACTGCTTTAGATGTTGCCAGTTGGCAGTGAAAGAATGAAAATACTACTGGTCTGGTTTCTTTTTTTTTTTACTTCATCCCTACACAAAGCTAACCTCTCAGCTCTTCTCCTTTTTATTACTAACCTTTTCAATTGGTTTCTGAGGTCCTATTTTGTTTTTGCAGCTACTGAATAAAATCTGATGGTATCACACCCTTTCAAAAAATTGCCAACTGATTAATTCAGGTGCATAGCTTCAGTTCTTCAAGGCTTGAATCCAGTGCGTTTGATCAGTGAGTTGATGAGATAGACCAATCTGATACTACTGCTACAGGTGCCCGTCTGTTAACCATACTGTAGATTTTTAAACTGAACATCCCTTAGTCTTTCATAAAACTTTCACAGACTCCCTGCATTAGCTTTGATTTTGTGATTTCTGCATTGATGTTATTGAAATCGAGCCTTTGCTGGAAGGTAGAAACTTAATCATTTTGAAGTAACTCATTTGAAAAGTGTTAGGAACCAGGATACTTCCATCTCCATAAAATCTTTCATAAAATGTGATTTATATAATAGTGTAATGTGACAATGTATGTAACCTTATTTAATTATATAAAATATACCTTAATATTCCCCTACAGTATTTTCACTCTGATTCAGCATATCTCCCTGTGAAACTGAGTGGAAGTTCACATGCTTATAAGGTACTGAACCTTCTAGCTCCATCATGGAGATCAGAGCATTGTTTGAATAGCTTAGTTCTCAATCTGAGATCTAATGCTTTGCACTTTGGTTTTGCTTTTGTTGTGTGGCAATCTACAGTTCTTTTAGTGATTTTACAACTTGTAAACACTTACAGAACAGCTGTGGAACTTCAGTTGGATCATAGAAATTGTGCCAGAGCTAATAGGTCTTTCAGTTCAGGTTTAGCACAATAAGACACTCCACACTGGCTATTAATGGAATTGATTTAACCATTTTATGCAATTTTAAGTTGATCTTTGTGCTTTCCATTTCGAGGCTTTATCTCTGAAATGATTTTCAGTGAAAAGTGTCGATTTGATGCATAGGTTAACTTACTAGATATCACTTTCAGCCGCAGTGTACTGAATGTGCAGTGAAGCTAGTGGCAATTGTGCAGACCAACACCATTGCAAGTATCGTGTGACTTTTTGGGGGTAGCAAATTGGCCACTGGGACAGCATATCGGGATGAATGTATAATTCACACTGCAATATGTAGTTTTGTTTTTGCACCCATCTAATGCATGCAGATGTGTAAAATGACAGATGTGCTACTCAATTGTGGGTGTGGATAATAGCTTAACTTACTGTATATAGCGCTTTTCTGGGGACTCCATTCAAAGCACTTTGCAGGTAATGGAGACTCCCCTCCACCACCACCACCAATATGCAGCACCCACCTGGATGATGCAATGGCAGTCATAGTGCGTCAGAATGCTCACTATACACCAGCTATCAGAGGGGAGGAGAGCAGAGTCATGAAGCCAATTCATAGATGGGGATTGTTAGACTATGGCCAATGGGAAATTTGGCCAGGGTAACACCAGCTCTTTTTGAGAAACTCCCTGGAATTTTTAATGACCACAGAGTCAGGGCCTCGGTTTTACATCTCATCTAAAGGACGGTACCTTTTTACAGTATAGTGTCACTGTACTGGGGCATCAGGGCCCACATAGATTGCAGGGTGAGTGCATCCTGCTGGCTCTACTAACACTACTTCCAGAAGCAACCTTAGTTTTTTTTTCCCCCCAGGAGGTTTCCCATCCAGGTACTGACCAGGCTTATACCTGCATAACATAATATTGGCACATTTCAGGTGGATATAAAAGGTTGTAAATTTGGCCCCTAGACTTAATTTCTCAATGGATGCTTTTCATTAGTTTGTTAGCTGTGATTTGGTGTTGATATTTTTTTTTAAGGTTTACCCAATTTAAGAACTTAATTGTGTGCCAGGATCTTGTTGCCAGTCAGTGGTCAGTTGATGTTGTGCATCATCAGCTAGTTGGCTAATTTTAATGCAGTCTTAGCAAGGAACGCAACTAAAAAACCTTGATAAGCTAAAGCCATAGGTGAGTTTTGCCCGCATTTCCTGTAATTGTTGGCATCTTTTTGTTGAAGTGTAGTTATTATAAATAATGGGTTGAGCTACTTTGAAATCTACATTCCTACAACTAGTAAATACTGCTCCTTCCTGTTGTGATTGGGAAGTTTGAATTTACTTTGCTAATGAGCAGAAATCAGGTATTGGTTTTCCATTTTTGCAGATAAAATGTAATCTTATGGTTTTATAGTGCAATGATGTATTGTTTGAAAGACAAAGCTGACATCTATACAACAGGACTTTTAAGAGTCTAAATTTCCATCTTAGACCTCCAGGAATCCAGTTTCTTCGTCCCTGATGTGAACTGGAAAGGATTTCCAGAAACCAGCACCTCGTGGCTTTTACCAGCTGCCAAAGGAACAAGTAATAAGTATACATTGTTCCCAAGTAATGAAATATTGAATAACTTGCTCCGAGTTAGAAGGCCTTGGCTGGCAAAAGGCAGTTTTGTGGGGTGGGTGGCGGGGTAGAGTGTCTGTGTTCTGAAAATGTAATTTGAGATTACCTTGAGTAAAAAGTTAATCTGAAGTGTTTAAAAGATTGGTATCTTAATACAACATTTTGCACACTGCAATAATTTTAGAACACTTACTTAAAATAAGAATGAGTTAATCATACCTTAAGTAGCAGCAGACATATCCAAGGACTATGGACGGTTCCATTTACAAGACTGTTACTTTAAAAGAAAATTGTGCTAATGATGCTGAGATTCCACCCTGTCCCCTCTGATAGTCCCAGGCAGTTGACTAGTCATGATCCATTCTCAGAACTCGGAAGCCTGGGTCATAAAGCTCAGTGTGTGATCGGGCAATTGAATTTACAAGTTCTGATTCTCAGGAGTAATGTTCTACATTACTTTAGTAAAAAGCCAATAAAGCTTAGCATTGCACCCTATTGTTGGTCTTTCTATACAGTTGGCTACATTGTGCAGACTAGATATGGATTTTTCTAGCTGCAGCATGTGCAGTTTTAAACTACCAAAAAGCTGAACACATTTGTTATCAAATTATTTTAATTCAGTTTGGTTTAATAGGTCTTTTTTATATCTATACTGCAAGGCTGCTTATCTTGTTTTATTGATGAGGTCATTTTATTTACAAAAATCTGGAATTAACTGTAGAAAAGCCTAATTTTTATTACATTTTGCTTATCAAAACTTATGCAGGACAAATAATTTACTGGAATCATCAATACATACCTTAAATAGCTTAGTTTTCAGTTTGGTCAGTGACTTACCTGATGCCCATTTAACAGTAGCTAGAAATCCTGACTTTATGGTTTAAAACTGATCATTAGAACAATTTAAGGGTTTTAACACTAAAAAATGTCTTAAGGGAAACTAAAATTCCTAATGTAAAGTTTTATTCCTAGTCTAGCACTTCAAACCCAAGAATTATACATTGCTTAATTCAGCAGTCATGATTCTGCTGACTTAATGTGTACTTTCAATACAGAAAGTAAAATTCTCAGTTGACCCCATGTGAAAATTCATTTTTTCCATCAAGAACAAAAGCATACTGAATAAAAAGCCTTAATCTAATGCTTCCTTGGGTTAGCATTGTTTTATAACTTTTAGTGTAATCTCTTAAAGTTCATGTACTTTATCTCTTGACAAGAGCTTTATAACATCTTGGCTGTTTTTTCAGTAGGTTATAGGTTTGATCTTGATTAAGGATTATTAAATTCGCTTGTGGTGAATGGGAAAGAGGACCTAGAACTTAAAATATAAAAAGCTGCCCCTTATTAATGAATATCCTGAAGCTTTCTGTTGTAAGTGAAATTTCTCACAAAGAAAATGTCATTTGTGGTATTATTGATCAGTCCTTTTCATGACAGAATAAACCTTTATTTCTTGATTTGAACCATTTATCAGATTGTATTCATTTTATCACGCATTACTAGTTTGCTTTGTCCTTGACAAATTCATATTTTAATTGCATTTGTGCTGAAAAATCTGAAGTGGCTTATTTGAGAAACAAATTTAACTGTAGCAGTAGGACTGAAGTGTAAACATACATACCTCAAGTGTCTCTGCATGTGGATAAGTATAAGAGATTAAATATTGCTCTGTCACTTGTATAAGTCTGCATTTAGTTTTTGACAGGGCAATGTGCATGATTGTGTGGTTTACATTCCAGTGTGAAAGCTTGTTTTTGGTTTTATAATTAGTAACTTGGACTATTGAACATAACTAATGGTATGGGTGATCATAAAAAAGACCTTAATAAATTGCAAAAATTACACTGCTTCATCTTCATATTTCTAATGTGTTGATGTCTTAACATCTAATCTAATGATTCAAATTAAACTTTTGTGCTGTAAGTTAGTGTAAAGTAATGGCATCCACAAGGTCAACCCTTTGCATGGTATGTATTTGCATGGTTTTTATGATGCGGTGACCACTTGTCATTAGACTATTCTAATCCTATCAGCTCAGCCCTTTATTAGTGAAACAGAAGCTGAGCCTGGTATGACTGTCTTGAACCCCAGAAAGCTTTTTAGAATTAATATAGAATATTAATATGAATTGCATCACCTGTATGAATATTAACTTACTGCAGCACCTCTTTTGTACAGTGTATTCAAGATGACTACCTGCTGAGTTGAACCCCAGCCACTACAGCTGATGGAGACAACTGTTGCTCTGTAGCAGCTTTCCTAATTTTTATACGTAACCTACAAATGTCTTCAAGCCTTAAAGATTTTGGACCATCCACCTGGGCTTTGATCTCTTCTTTTCAAGAAGAATACCCATGTTGTCCCTCAACAGCCACTTGTAGCAACCTCTTCAGGTCCAACAAGTATCCAGCCAGTTTTGAATGTACTGAAAAGCTGGTTGCTTAACGTTTGGGTGTGGGTTCCCCGATGTCTTCACTGGCAGCTCCTCCTTGCTGTCTGTAGTAGACACTATAAAAAGAAATGCTATGCATTTGAATAGCTTCCCTGTGCATCGTAGTTTAAATTATGGTTTTAAAGAAAAATAAGTTGCTCCAATACATACTTGGTTATGTCTCGGGGAGGATATTTGTTTGACTGTACAGTAGGTACCTCAGTCCTTTTTATGAATGGCAGCATGTGCAAAACATAGATCTTTGATAGCCTTGAATCCATTTTCTAGCCAGTAATTTTAGTTATTTTGCATGGTTTTGCAATCAAGCAGTTATTCTAATTGGAAACTATGAACAGTTGTGTATTTCTGGTTGTCTTTTGCTATAAAGCACACTTTAAGAAAAGTGTTATGTATTTATAGTAGTATAGTACTGTACAAAAGTATTACTATTGCCATAAATACTGGCTGTGGTGACCTGAAACCAGTGCTTCTTTAAACCACCCTGCACTTTTATTGGGTTTGCGATATTGGAATGCTTTCTTAAATATTAGTATATTTAAATTGAGTTTTTCCCAGTATTTATAAATTTCATGGTAATTCACACCAGTCTTTTCATCTAACTTCACCGCCTACTAGAGTTTAGAGTCCTTCCCTCTCCTTTTTGATGTTAACAAAGGCCCTTTTTTGTAATCACAGTATGAACCTAATGTCTAATTGCCCATTCCTGCTATTTTCTATGCTTGTATTCTACTTGATTTCCCTTGAAAGGCAGGGGTGTTAAACTGCAATGCTTTTTTTAATTTAAATTTTCATAGGGGAAATAGAGCTTAAAGGGTTTGCTTCATAGACTTGTTCAGATAGCTTTAACTTTAAATTGGCTAATTCATTATAAAATTGCAGCATGAGCTAATATTAAAGACCAGGTTCTATTTTGCTCAAATACTTGGAATGTGTGTATTTTAAAACCAGTTTTTTGGTATTCCTAGTACATTTTTCTGTTGCAGTTACTATTTTAATATAGTCTTGTAACAAGTTATCATTGAGTAATTAAAGAAAATGGGGTTTAAAATCTAAATCAAATTGGGCCCCGACACCACTTTGCTTTAAAATTTATATAAAAGTTAACTTCACACTCCTTGTCTTTGGGGAACACTGAGCAGTCAATATAGCTGGTGCTTTCTTTTTCTGAAATGGTGTTGTAGCAAAGTAATCAGGGAAACAAACTTAGATTTAATGTTCCCTGTAGTATGAGCATGAAGGATCTGTTATTTTCGCATGTCCCACTTAATTTTTTGTCTCTTAATGTTTGTTCCCTTTTGGGTGAATGTTGCTGCTGGAAGAGGTGTTAGTGGGGTCAGCAGGGGGCGCTCACCCTGTGGTTTATTTGGGTCCTAATGCCACAGTATAGTGACGGGGATACTATTCTATAAAAAGGCACCATCCTTCGGATGAGACGTAAAACCGAGGTCCGGACTCTGATTATTAAAAATCCCAGGGTGTTTCTCAAAGAGTAAGGGTGTTACACCAGCATCCTGGCTAAAGTTCCCATTAGCTTTTACCAGTCATGGTGGTAATCCCCATTTATGAATTGGCTTCATCACTCTGTTCTCCTGCACACTGATAGCTGGTGTGTGGTGTACTGTGCACATTATGGCTGGTGTGGCATCATCCAGGTGGGTGCTGGTGGTGGTGGAGGGTCCCTGTTCCCTGTGAAGCCCTTTGAATGGAGAAAAGCATTATATAGTGTAAGCAATTATCCACACCAACAATTGAGTAGCTTGAGTGCATCTGTAAAGCATTGAGTGGAGTGTCCAAAAAAAGTGCTAATGTAAGGAATTATTCCGCTGCAGAGAGACTGATGGGTGTGTAGTCTACTCAATGAGGAAAGGATTTTCCTTTGCTTTAGAACAGTGGTTCTCAAACTCTTTGGACCAGGTACCACCCCTAATCCAACCAAAGCATCCAAGTACCACCTACAAGTCATCTCATAGGAACCCCAGAAATTCTCAATGACCAACATGAGCGCACGTGTACACATACTCACACATACATATAATAAATATTATTATAATAAACTTTATTTGATATAGCACCTTTTAAAGGTGGCTTCTCAAAGTGTTTTACAGAAAAAAAACATTAACAACAACTAATAAAAAAGCACCATTTCAGTGAGAGGGGTGAGCCTGTTTAGCTGAGCAAAGCAGATGTGAATTAATTTTTCGAGCCTGAATACAATTCACAACGGAGTCTAACAGATATTAAATCGTCAGGCATTTTCTTGACGGCAAAGGTCTCGCGGTGGATGTTGTAATGTGTACATTAATTTCTGGAGCAACCTATCTAATTCGTGCAACTACACAGTTATGTCAGCTTGTCATTACTCTAGCACAGTCTGTACAAACTCAGATGCATTTTATCCAGTCGAGGCCATTCTCTTTGATAAATTCATTCAGAAGCTGAAATATGTGCTCTCCTGTAGTTCGTGTTGGTAGTGGTTTACAGAACAAAGTCTTCATGGGACATGCCCTCAAACTCGTATCTAATGTAAACGAGCAAATTGGCCAAATCGACTACAGACTCATCTAATTGCAGTGAAAAACATCTGCTCATCTTAACGCGCTCTATCAGTGTACTTCTGATATAATCCTTCATTTCAATAATTCTATGAATGACTGTCTTTCAGGGGGAGGGGGGCAGCAGGTCGAGCTGTTTCGCAGCTTTTTCTCTACACATAATACGTGGCAGCTCTTTTGCCAACAGTAAATAAGGTTCTTCAAAAATAGTGTAGCTTAACTGCTTTAGCAATCCGCAAGCTTGCATTTTTCCGCGTTTCCGTTTTTATTTCCGTATTTTAAGTTTTTATTTCATGTGCATGGGAGCGAAACACAGACGCTCGTTGCGTTTTTCTCAAATTAGAACAGTTCTTAAATATTTATCATGCTTTCGTGTGCTCACAAGATTACCTGCGTTCGTAGCACGTATTTCTATGCATTCCTGTGTTTACTGTGGCATAGTTCCAAAATCACGCACATTCTCCTTTCTCCCTATTTGCTGGAGATACAGTAGCTTTTTTTAAATAAAATTGGTAATTTGCATCCGTAGCACGCATTCCCTATAGAGTAGTATAGAATTACAGAGTATCTCATGTCCACTGAAGTATTAGCGTGCACTGTATCGTAGTATGTAGGCTGCGTATTCGACACGTATTAAAATACAAAATATGAAAACCCGTCCCGATTTTTCAGCGCACACGACACAGTTCCAGGGTCATTTGGCGTACCACTTGGCGGCACTCCACGTACCACTGCCGGTACGCGTACCACAGTTTGAGAACCACTGCTTTAGAAAAAGGAAAACCGCTTTGATTTTGACTCTGAAGTAATCGGTAAAGTAGTTTAAGAAGTGGAGTTGCGACTATCAAACCAGTGCCTCAGGTATTTCTGGACCCTTGGGCCCTTTGTCAAGTGTGTGTATGGTATTTTGGTTTGTTTGTGCTTTTCTTTAAAAACAGGTCCACATTTGTGACTGTTTATAATTGCAAATAAACCATTTTCACATCCATAATTTATGGTTTTAAGTTCAGTTTTTAAAATTGTATTGAAAGCATATTATGGGTCGGTAATGGTTACTGGTATTGAAAATGTTTGAAAACGCCTTTATTGGTGCACTACTGCTGACAAGTAGTTATCACTTTCTTACAAAGTTGTTACCATTTATCCATATGCCTGTTGATATTGTGCATAACCTTTTCAGATTAAAATTTGATTTGGTTTTTGGAATTTTATAGTCTTAAACTTCTGGCGAAAATGACAAGTTATAAATTAAGTAAAAGTTTTCTAGACTGACATGATGTGCAGTTGGCAGCCTTTTTCTATGGATTTTGGCTTCTGTGACTTGGAAGATACTAAATCTCAATGTAGGCATTGAAAAATTTCTAGATGCCTTAAATACTGTATAAGTTATTACACATTGCTTTGCAAAAGCACCAATTATATGTTGGTGTTGGTACTATTCAGATTTTAACTTTGTTGAAAATTCCTATTCCCAGTTAATTCCCATTTCCAGTTAAAATCATATCCTGAACTGTAGACAGCCATGCATATTTAATCAACAACTGTTATCTGTCGAGAACAACCTGGAGACCTTAATACAACAGGCTGACCAAGATGAGGGTGAGGCTGTTTAATTTTCTGAATTAGGCCCTCTAGTAAATACTCATAAGTAATGGGATTTGATTAATTTTGGAGAAGCATGGATTACATTTGTAACCCCTGCATTTAACTGTATCTGTATTACTTCTCTGCTAATGAGTATGAAGTACTCCACAATATTTTAATCAAGAGACCCAGCTATAGTGGCATCACCGCCTGCACTTGTTTAAATAAAGCACATGTTGATTGCTGAAAAGTGGCAGGGTGCTGGAGGAAGTGGGTTGCGTTCCTGTGCTGCTTTCAGATGGCACAGATTGAAGGACTGTACTGTGAAAGCATATTAGCAAGCAATTTAACTTGGTTTTCAAATGAACCCAAGTGTAGCACACTTAAATCAGTACTGCATCACTGTAGTACCTGTATCTGTCAGGGGTTTGAAGTAAATCTGAGCAGAAAGTTTTTAAATTAGAAAATGACTTCAGAATTCTGAAATAAGAGCTGTGCAGGTGATATAGCAACTGTAGTCTAGCCAGGTGGGTTAGACATTGTGGTGTGAAGAGGTGACCCTTTGAGAAATTGGTCACTTTACAAACTCATGCGAGTGGGAAGTACAGTTGTTCCCATTCTTTACTTTTGCATGAGCAATTCAGGCTGTGGATGCCATGAGCAGAGAGAGGACACACCCAGATCTATATCCATTCCTTTTGACTATGATGGCTTGCATGTGCCCTCTGGTGGACAGTAATAGTGTCTGAGGGAATGTTTCATTTCCATCAAGACAGATTCCTGAGCAGGAAAACACTTGAATGGGATTTTTTTTTCTTCCAGTGAGCTGCATAATTAAACTTTCACTGTGAACCTGACTGCAGAGAGCCCCTTTTCTGTTTTAAGAGGGGAAAGGTTTTTGGCTGTAAGATGGTTGACCCGATCCATGTGAGCCTGAGTGCCTGAAACTGGTTTCATCGGGGTTCCCAATTCATTAGAGACATTTAAAAGGGCAGAAATGCAATGATTTGCAAGAATGGCTACTCGGATTATTTAATGAAAATGTTACAAAATCTAAATAAGGGAGCTTCAAGTGTTTTAGCATTAATTGATCTGAAAAAGCTTATTGGGCAATCGGTAACCTTCATAATTGTAATCGATCTTCATAATTGATTTGAGTGGCATTCCAACTGAATGTTTTTTTGGTTTTGTTTCAAACTAAGTGAAACCTAGTTTTCATCTGTTCAATTCGAAGTGAATTTCGAATGTTCATTTTTATTTTGCTCAAATTATTCAGTTTTTTTAACATTGGGCCCATCATTAAATGAAGCAGATTACTATATGATTTTATCCAACTGTACTTTCCGTCCATACAAACGGTACCTGGGCTGTAGCTAATCTGCTTTCTTGTAGCAGAGAACTGAACCTTTCTTCTCCTTCAGTTTGATGTTAAGTAATCTATGAAGATTTTATCCTTTTCCAGACATGCAGCAAAGTTCCCAAGTTATCAGCTTGTTTAAACAATTTCTGATTACTCATTTATTTATCAAGCTTAACTGACATGTTTTTGAATTCATTCTTAAAATGTAGGAATTGCTGAATTTTCAAAAATCATTCACCTGTACACTGCATGTGACAATCTGCAGTCCAATGTCTAAATAGTGCTTACATTATTTGAAATAGTCTTAATTTAAACCAGTTGGTTTCATAAACTCTTATCTAAAATGTGTAACTTTAGTTTTTATTCAGCTGCAAGCAACTGCCTTACAAGGTTTTTGAATTCACTAGTCAACTATAATTAGGCATTTACAGTATATATGTATTATGTACAAATTGTATAAAATTATTGAACTGCTAAAAATCTGTAAATGCTGTCCTGTAAAGTCTGTCATGACTATAGGTACAATATAAATGTTTTTTTGTAAATCAACACTTTCCAGAATATCTCCAGGGATTTAACTCTTCATATTGCTTCATTTGCTGTTCATACATTTTACATTTAATACACATGATGCAAAATGGAACTGTGTAAAGTTCTTATTTAAACAAATACAATGGTTTATTCAGTGTATACAACTGACTAAAGATGCTTGAATAGATGGCATGAATTGCATGCAGGTGAACATTCAGGTACTAAGGTAGTTGTAGCATTCCTTTCTGGGTGCATTTTGCGATTAATATTAAAAGCCTGTCCCTGACATCAAAATAGGCATTCTGTGGTATTGAAGGATACAGTATGTAACTGATTTCCAGGGCTGTGTTTTATTGTATATAAAGAAGTAGAGGTAAAGGAGTAATGTTCAAGAACAATAAAACAATTTTTACATAATGCTCTTAAACAGTGGCAATGGTCAAATCGGTTAGTAATGCCTATGGAATGAATAGCAATATACAATATGAAATGTAATGTGCTTACATTAAAAACAATTTGCTAAGATATCAAAGTAAAACTTTGCCCATTTTTGTGGAATTATGCATTACATCATCCAAAGTCAATTTAATTGGGATTAAGGAAATACTTTTTTTTTTGCAATTTGTGAACTTAACTTCAAGCTCTGTGATGCAAAATGGAATAGAATGACAAGTGCATCAGATCCATCAAAATAAACATCCTTTTTTTAATTTAATGTTGACTTTTCTTTTGTACACTTTTTAAATATCTGTGTACATCTATCTATGTATAAGTATATTCTATATGTATATTTACATGCATACAGCCACACATACAGTACACAGTGCCTGGTAAGCATTCGGGGCATTCTTGCTTTACCTAACACACTGAGGGGAATATTCAGTTTTTTCCCCAATTTCCTTTTAGAGGATTTTGATTGGTAGAGTAAGTTTTATGTATGGGCATTTAAGTGTGCTGCTTATAAACTCCATTTAGCCGTTTTTACGGGGAGACTAGTGACACTTAAGTACTTCCCCAGTGCAGCATTAAGCTCTTGCCTGCTTAGTCTGTAAATGTCACAACAGATATGAGGTATGGTCACCTACTGTATAATTAATGTTATAGAATAAAGGTTTTGGTTCTCAGTGGGGTATACCAATTTCTCAATTCCACTCCCACTGTTGCCACAGCAAATGAACACTTCCTGATCTAAAATGCATATAAATCTGGAAACTTTTTGATAATCCACTGCTTTTCAGTGAAAGAAGTTGCCTTTTTCAGTAAGGTACAGTACATGTGATTGGATTCCATATCTTGGCTCTATGCTTAATTTGTATACACTGCTAAGTGCAGGACTTAATTTAAAAATGTATTTACTGTGGCAAACTACTTTTTTTAATGTACAGTTTAAAACCATTAAACTTCCTTCATTGCAAATGTGCTACTACAGCTAATTTTAATTCATGCATCCTTTTTGGTGATTTTATGGAGGTGGCGTTCTAATCATTTCTTGTGATCAGATTTCCTAGAAAGTGACGTACTCTTTCATAATTTTAGGCCATTTTAATTTGTGCAGTTTTGTTTTTTTAGACCTTAAGCATACAGTATGACTTAGGATCTTATTTGCTTTCACTTCAGTGTGCTGTACTTGGGTGCAGTCAGTATTAAGTACATTGGCAGTGTTCAAGATATGCAGCTGGATAAGATGTTACATATTGGGATGAATAAGATCACATTGATGATGGGAATCAAATTTACTTGGTTATACCAGCCACTAATGTATTTAACAGACTAAAAGGATGAAATGTAGTTGAACAGTCTAGATTTGCATTACTCATGGATAAGGTTCCTTCACATTCACAAGGGTATTCTGGAATGATGCCACACACTTTCATCCTCCAACAATGTGAGCAAATATTTCTCTTGAAAGAATGGCGCTGCTCCTCTTCTACAGAAATCCAGACACTTGTCTATTGCAGAGCATATGGCCATATTGACCCAATGCTCTATTGTGATTTTATATCTGTCTGTTACCCGTGTACTATGGTGTCATACTAAAGCTGTTGTGCTACAGTATTGCAGCTTACCTTTCTTTTTTTTGAAGTGGGACTGCTTTTGCTTCTACTGTGTAGTTTTTTCATGTCTCTAACATCCTGTCCAGTTGACCCTCTCTTCATGCTCAAATATTCTTGTCTGCTGAACAAAATTCTCCTGTTATTCAGATTTGATATTTTCAGCAAAGACTGCTGTGCTAGTGGTATTTTATGGTGAAGGATAAAAGGTGGAAGTTATATTCAGTAAACTATTTTGTAAAAGTTTTTAGCATCAAGTCAGCTAAATGCTGCAGCACATATAAACTTAATTTATAGGGAATATCTTACAAGCTGATACTACTGTATGTATATATTGCTTTTGGGGTTGATCATGCAATGCCAAATGTGTAATGTGTGAATGCATTTGGAGCTTATCTGTTTAACCATTATTGCCTCTCTGGCTTGTTCATTTTGTTCTGATCACGCTGTTACTTGTTGGAGGTGATTGCTGTCAGATGTTAAACAATGTGAATAGTAAAAAAATTAAGTGTATAAGCCTGTTTAATGCATAATGACCTGTTTCTTTTAGCTGTAAAAGTGATTACAACTTCCTTGATCTGAGAAGTCCACTAGGTGCTTCATTGCTTTTGCAGTGTTAAGTAAATATTCAATTCAATTTTTTATATAGTGCATTTCACAACAAGGTTGCCCTAAGGTGCTTAAAATACAATACTTTCCAGCATGAGCTGGGCTGGGTTGTACATAAAGCTTCAGCTTTCTGCATGGGTACTTGTAAGGGTCAGATCAATACTCCAGTGTTATGTTCTGACTTGCCCTATAGGCCTCAGAGGAGATACACACATCTTTGGCTACTGTGGTTAATCTTCACTAAATTTTTCTGAAGGGTACAACAATTTGGTGGCCTTGACAGGTTAGTTTTTCCATGGGTATGGATGGACTCCAGAGCTAGAAAATTGAGATTACTTGTCAAATTAGTGCCTTTTTACTCCTCAGTCCTTTGTAGTGAGATACCAGGCCGGTATCATGTTGAACTGTATTGTTTTTAGAAAATACACAGTAGAAGCGTCTTTTGTCTTTTCTACAAAGTTTATCCCATTTCTACATTTCTCATGCAGTTACACTGAACTATTTGTTCTTTACAACATTTGGCAAGATTTCATGCTAAATATACTTCATGCTAAGTATTTCTGAGAAAATGCTGATCTTTAAATATATGCTAGGTACTCAGACCTAGTTTTTATTTCTTTAATATAGGTCACAGAGCCTTAACTGTATCCGAGCCAAAGACAACTTGTAAAATAGTTTTGTCACGTGATATGTATATTAATCGTTTTGTTACTTTGTCCCATCTTAATTTAAGTGATTTTGCTAAGGTTTGGGACTGGGCACCAAACACTTTTTGTTTGATTTTGATGTAGCGCAACCTTCTGCAGCAGTGAAATGTTTGGGTTAAATGCTAACCTTCAGAATGACTTTCAAGCCGATTATGCAGTGTGTGCCAAATGCTGTGTTAATAATATCACTGCCTTAAATTGTGTATGAATAAAGGATGTGTGTGGAAAGCTGTGTGCAGTAATGTACCACCATGCGATAGCAAGTGTCAAATGCTTATTATTCCAGATCACTGGGTTGCTCTTCTGTCACACCATTAAAGCTACAATGCAGTGTCCTTGCTGTGCTATAGTAGGTCTCTTATAAATTTGAAGGATGTACAGATGCAGTAATTTGACTTTAAAAAAAAAATCCTCAATCTGGCAAAATGAACCATTTCCTTAAACTTGAGTAAACGTTATTGTCATCCTGAGCATCTTTTGATTTTTAGTTTTCTGATATTTTTCTGCCTTTGTAAGCTTGAATTACCAACTTGGAAAGATGACTGTTTTGTCTTTTTCAGATATTGTTGGCAGTGACCTTGAAAATGTTTAACCTGGCAATGGTTTTTGTGTTGGTCTTATTAACACATGGTTTACAATAAGGAATCAAGCTTATAAGTGGCAGCCTTCTTGATTTTGATCAAAAAGCGCTTCAGTAGGTAGTCATTGTGAGCTTTAAAACAAATGTGCTGTAGTAATGGTGTTATGGTTCCATCCAGATGTAATTGTGCTTTCTTTTTGGATGGGCTCCTTTTGAAAGTTTGCAGATTTTATGAAAATTGGCTAACTTGTTTATTCTGGAAGTTTTACATTTTTTTCCTTGATTTGTCATCCTTTCACTTGGCCTTTTCTGCTTAATCTGATTGCTTTCATACATGTCTGGTTGAGTGTGTGCTTTTAAAATTCATCTGATAGGATTAGATTGGAATTGGCCTCTACCGGGTTAGCCAAGCTGCATGGACGTGCTCTGAATAGACAATAAAATTGCTTAAAATTGACTGTTACTTTACTTTTTTTGTCCATCTAACATACAGTACTTTTTGTGTCCATATTGCAGACGGCAACACCAAACTAACATGGCAGTCAGACTGTGTGATGTGGCTTCTCTTCTTAGAAGTGGCTCGTGGGCAGCAGAGCCTTGGACTGGGGTCTGTGGGACTTTTCTTAAATTCTGTAGGCTTTTATTAATCATTTAATGTTCAGGCCATACCAAATACACTATGCTTTAATTTATAACCAAAGTTCAAATTGTCTGAATGTGTATACAGCTTAGTTTTACCAAGACTTAATTTGATATGTAATCATAATTTTAATTTCCATTGTTTTGGTATGGTCTAACTGAATTTCACTGTATAACAGGTAGCCTGCAGTCTATAGTTTTGTACAAATTTTGCAAGGAAACATTTCTTAAAGGGTTATTTTAGGGCTGTTTTTCTTTCCCTGTACTGTTTTAAAAGATTTTTCTCATAAGGAGGCCTCACATTAACACTAATCAATATTAACAGTTAAAAAAGGATGCTTCTTTTCACACAGCCAGTGTTGACAAGGTGTCACATACAATGGGAGGTTTCAGAGGCCCAAAGAATTTACCATGTTCAAAACCCTGTTTTTTTCTTTAGCGCAGAGGTGGAGGTGGGTTAGCATGCAGACTTATACATCTTAATATTTTTGCACTAACCCTTTAAAAACCACTGCAACATCTTTTGTTTCTGCCCATTATAGGAGCATTGGTACCCATTCACTGATTTATCTGCAAAGTCTTGCATATTAACATTAAGAATCAATTCAGAGCAGATGGTTCCATGGATGGGAAATGCTGTAATTTACCAGCACATATACTGCTGCAGCTGTTCACTTGAATCTTGGCTAAGAATATCATTTCTGCCACCTGGACTTGAAAGTAAATGTGCAATTAAGTGTGATTGTTTGTTGTCTTTCCCTGATCCTGCTAATTTCCAAAAAAGAACAGTTTGTTAAACAGTTTCTGCTGCCTGCTTAACTGTACCAGTTAAACTGCACCCCTGCCAGCATTTAACATTTGGAGCTTCTTGGTTCTCGAATTGACAGGAATGTCACACAGCACTTTCTTAATCTTTGTCCTTGTGTGGCTTATTTGCTGGTGTTTGCGTGCTCAGCTTCAAACTGAAGACTAGTTAAATGGCCACTTATGTGGAATTGCAGAATTTTCTCTTTTGATATTTAAGATGAGCTCTAGATAATCTAATTCCTTTTTCCTTATTAACCTCTTAGATGGCAAACGTTGTATGAGAATGTTGTGATAACTTTTCTGTAGTTTCAAATTAGGAATTACGGTCAACACTTGAATATGAGCAAAAAAAACCCAGTCTTGGGGAGAAGCCGTGCCCTGCATGTATCTTATAGACAATGTGTTCTGTGAGCCCTGCATGTGCTGTCAGGTGAAGTAATTGTCTGTGGGCCAGAAAGGAGCTGTGCCAAGTATGTCAAGGTCATAAAAGGGGGATCTGTGATTGTACTGGTAAGGCTTACTCTTTCAAGGTAATGGGTGTCCAGCTTTTTCCCCCATAGTTTACCATGTAAATTCTTTGCCACTTAAGTTAACTATAGTGGTTTTTGGATATTTTATCTTATTTTTATAATGTATGCCTTGATGTTTTTAACTCAACATGTTTCAACAGGTGGGATATGAATAACTGAATAAAAGCATAATACAGCATTTTAGTGCACTTGTAGCCTACTTTTAGAGAACTATTGGGCATTATTTTAAATCAGATTTTTTTGTTTCTTGCACAGAATGCTAGGTAATTTTAAAACTTTAAACTAGTTTGGAATTACAGGAATTGTAAGAACTATGAGATCTCTGTGAAGGTGGAAACGTTAAAACGCAAATGGTAAAAAGAGCACAGAGGACTGTCCAGAATTGTGCACAATCTGGTGTTAAGCCTTTACTGTATTTTTCCTAATGCAAAATATCTTCAACATGAAGAAATCAGTTTTTAAAAGTCCAGAAAGAGGGTATCTTTCCTCTACAGTAATGTGTTCTAAAATTAATGCATTTTAATGAAGTTCACACAACCTTAATTTGCATAAATTTCTGCAAATACTATTAAATTGACACTGATATAACTGCTAAATTGATGACGAGCATCCTTATTTAACTGTACAATTAAATTTTAAAAGATGCTAAAATCGATTTTAAAGCATTAGGCCTGACCTTTTTTTCTTTTTTTAGCAGGTAATTGCTGCCATGGAAACACAGCTGTCCAATGGACCCTCGTGTAACAACACCACCAATGGCCCCACCACAATTTCAAACAACTGCTCCTCGCCAGTAGAATCAGGAAGCATAGAGGACAGTAAAACTAACTTGATAGTCAACTACCTTCCTCAGAATATGACACAGGAAGAGCTGAAGAGTTTGTTTGGAAGTGTGGGTGAAATAGAGTCCTGTAAATTAGTACGAGACAAAATAACAGGTACTGTATGAAAAATCACTTTGTTAAAGTATGGCTCAATTTGAAATATCGGTTGCACATTGTCATTTTCAGCTATTTTCAAAATCTTGTTGTGTAGGAAATAGCAGATTTCTGGGGCATCTTAATCCTTCTTGAAGGTTTTATCACTTGGTTTCTGTAATTCAAATTTTATTGTGCAAGTCATTTCAAGTTTTTTTTTTCAGGGATATCAAGGGCAACCTCATGTTACATCTTAGCCCTTTTAGTGGTTAGCTGTTATGTGGTCTCTCTCAGTACTGTTATGCAATCACAGCCTCAAAATAGCACCTACATGTTACTTATGATAGTTTGTGGTGATTCACATTCTGAACTTTTTGAATATCACGTTTGTTAGCATCTGTAAAAAATAACCAGGACTCTAGTCTTTATATGCTCATGGTTTTCTGACTATTTGTAGATTTTTTTGTAAAAAAAGATGGTCTTGATCTCTTTGATCTATGGTGTCATGAATTATGGAACTCCTCTTTTTACCCCCCAATTAAAGCATAAGGCTTGCAATTTAAGATGGTTACCGAGGCAAAAAGACTTTAACAGAGTAAAATACTCTAATTATATGCCATTTCTAAGTGAAAACTATAATAAAATTTACCCAGCAGCGAGACCAATTTGCCATACTCCATTAAATACTCATTTATTTGTTAAATATCACTGGTTTTAATTTGTATTTTTTAAACTGCTTGTTCTAATCATTTTCCCATGCCCTGAGCAAAATTGTAAATTTAACCCAAGGGGAATTTGCAATGCTATGTGACAATTCTTATTTTTATGGTCTATGCCAGTGTGTTCTTGAGTACTTTTAGTGGGGACTGTTGGGTCCTTTCTTGTTTTTGGACTTCACTACAGTTCATCCACACTAGATTGTGTCACAAGTCCCACAATAGGATGACTGAGGAGAAAATTGGGATTTGTGCCTGGGACCGTGGGATGGTGGTCACCCATAATGGGCGAACAACATTGGTTATGAATGAAACGGACACCTGATGTTTTTTATTTAAGATTTAGGACACTATTGAAATTGTCCTGGGTACTAAGTGTTCAGAAAACTGTGCTGAACTTCTAGTTCATACCTTTCTAGTAGTGTAGCATTCACCAAGTCTGAATGATGGGTTTTGAGCATGTGATCAGAACCAGCTACAGTTTTTGATAGTACAGTTGTGTGCAAAAGTTTGAGCATTTCAATTAGAAAAGGACATGTTTTGTTAATTTTCTAATTGAAATGAAATGAACACAACCTCTGCACCAAACAAACTTAAACTTTCTTCAAATTTTAATGCATAATTACTATTTATTTGCTGAATTTAACTGATTGAGGGGGGGAATAAAACTAAATGTGGCATGTGCAAAAGTTCAGCTAGTGTTATTTTTTTGTAAGGTCTCTGAACTTAACTTGTTAGGCCTTAATCCAAGTCGGATGATGACAATTCCAGAGCTTAAGTTCTCTAACTCTTCGAACCTCTCAGGATGTTGTGCTTACACTCAACAACCATGGGCTCCTCTAAGCAGCTGACTGGGGATCAGAAAATAAAGATAATTTCCTCTTACAAAGCAGGGGAAGGCTATAAAAAGATATCTAAATTCTTCCTGCTTGCAATTTTCACTGTCTGAAATGTCATTAAGAAATGGCAGTTAAGGGGAACTGTTGAAATCAAGACAAGATGTGGAAGACCAAGAAAAATGTCAGTTAGAACTGCTCATAGACTGGTCAGGAATGCACAGCAAAACCTCCAGATCACTGCAAAGGACCCGCAGGAAGGTTTAGCTGGCACAGGAGTAGTGGTGCACTGTTCCATTGTGCAGCATTGCTTGCACAAACATCTGTATGGAACAGTCATCGGAAGGAAACCTTACCCGCGATCTCAAACTTCAAAGTCTGAAGTATGCAACGCAACACTCGGATAAGCCAGAGGTTTTTTAGAACCAAGTGCTGTGGTTTGGTGAAGTAAAAATTGAACTCTATGGCAACAATCACCAAAGGTACGTTTGGAGACAAAAAGAAGTATTTGAAGAAATAACACCTTGCCAACCGTTAAGCATGGGGGTGGATCTGTTATGCTTTGGGGTTGTGTGGCAGCCCATGGCACAGGAAATATTGTGTGGGTAGAGGGAAGAATGGATTCTACTAAATATCAACAAATCCTGGAAGCTAATGTCCTATAGTCGGTGAAGAAACTGAAGCTGAAAAGGTTACATTACAAGACTGATCCAAAACATTCCTCAAAATCAACCATGAAATACTTAAAGGAACGAAAGATTAAAGTTTTGAAATGGATTTCAGTCCCCAGGCTTGAATATTATATTTGCACATGCCACTTTTACTGTTTTTATTTTTTCAATCTGCACATGTTATTTGACCAGGGGTGCCCAAACTTTTGCATACAACTCTACAGAAGCAAATGTGAGCAACTTGGTTGTATCCATAGCGTCTGTTAGCAGTTTCTTGGGTGATTTAAAATAGTTTAGGTGCATTAGACTAGGCTATATTAAAATTTGTTACCCATGTTCCAATATGGAATGCTATCTTATAGGTAGATATGAAGAATGGCTCTTCAGAAATTGTTGGTTTGGTTTCACACTGGTGCTGGAATGTGAAACTGCTTGACCTTTTTATATGTAATGCATTTGTCGGTAGCATTGATTACTGCGTTCTTTTCTGTTTTGATTTTCTTTCATTCACTGTGGAAAAACAGTTCTTACCCATATGGAACCAAGGGTGTACATAAGTATCAATGGTTAGAAATAGTTCAGTAATTCTACCCTACACATGAGCTACTAATGCAAAACACCCCTGACCTTGTGATTTGCAACTGTTGTACAGTATATATTATGTTGTCTGCATGCTATATTTTGTTTCATGTACCATCACAGTTGAAAGCCAGAGAAGGGAAGCAGGCTGATTGTGTCCCATGTGAAATACTTCTGGATCTGTCGCTGGATGAAACAGTCGTGCTTGAGAGTAGATAACTTTTTATTGCATGATCTTCCTTTCAATTTGATGTCTTAAATTGAGATCGGGAACTAGCGATTTCTGGTAAAGTAGACTGTAGTGATTATCTGATCCATGAAAATAAACATCTTTAATTGATGAGGTTTTAAAACTGGCCTGATTCAAACTTCTACAGTGTACTCCACTAAGTTATTTACCTTGACCTAGTTTTTGTTAAAAACAGATTGATTTTATTAAATGTCTGCCAATCTCTTAAACATTTTGCTGTTTTTGTTTTAAAAACAGTGAGTGAACATTGTGGACGACTTTGGGACATGCAAATCCTAGCTTGTTTAATTTGCAGGTTCCTGGAACTTGAAAGGTGTTGCATTTTTGGGGGGGATTATGAATTTACCGCTTTTGTTTAGATCTAGGTGTCTGCATCATTTATATGATGACCTAAGGACTACCCTAGAGCCCTAGGTGAGCCAACACTTGGAATATTCCCTTGCACTTAAGTATAGTGTTTGCAGAAGTATTTAAATCATTGCATGTTTTCAATTTTGTTGCTTGTAAAGCTTATGACATTTAGACATTTAGGAGAAACACCCTGCCCCTAGACACATTAAAAGAAAAAGTTCATGTGAAAAAATGCCAAAGTAATGTTTGAAAAAATATTCATCCATTTGCTGTGGGGAAAACCTCAATTTAGGTGCACACTAAGATGAATGGCCTGGGTGTACAGTAATGGTGATTCACATGCTTTCAGAATAAATATACCCATCACTGTAAGGTCCCTTAGTCCCGTAGTGAATTTCAAGGATTCTGCTGTAGACTAAAGAGCTTTTGGGGATAATAGTGTGTAAAGGTGCAGATCTGAAGAGCACCATAAAGCATTTCAAAGGCCCTTAAGTCTTTGAGCACTGTGAAATCAATCATTAGGAAAAAGAAAGGTACTCACACTGCCTAGGACAGGGGGGAAACCACATCACTAGAGATGCATCTTCTGTACAAGGTCAACTGGCTTTGAGAGAGTTTAGTGGCTCAGACAGGACAAAATATCCTATTTGTTCCACAAAGGTGGCTTATTGAAAAAGGCTGTGGAAATGGGGGAGGGAGATGGTTTGCAAAAAGCATTTAATTGGTACTGCAAACATTGCAAAAGGTTTTGTGGTCATGGACAAAACTGGAAGTTGACTCTAAATGCAAAGCGTTACATCTAATGCAAACCCAACAGCTTATTACTAAGTCAACACAATTCTTGTCGTCAAGTGTGGTGTTTGCAGCAATCCCATTGAGATTTTGTAAAAAAAAAAGACTTGTCAACTGCTGTCCACAAGTAATTGCTAAGCAACTTGAGAGAACTTGAGCAAATTGGCAACTTTGCTCACTTCTAGGCAAGAGGGTTGTGGCTGTAATTTTTGCCAAAGGTACTTTCACCAAGCAGTTCTTTTGTTGTTCTTGCTGACATTTTTATTAAGAAGGTAAATTTTGGTTTAGTAGGTTTAAATTTAAGTTTTAAGAAATGTATGCATCATTTTGTAATTTCACTGACACCATAGGAATTGTCTGAATAACCATTTAGAAAAATGTATCCTGTACTTCGGTTTTTATTAGAAGGCTTTACTGCTGGTATTTGCTGTAAGAGCTATAGTTAGAAACTAACATCTCTTGCCCCACAATCTTTGTATCCTTCTTTTAACCAGACCACTTTGCTCTCCACTTCCAGAAGTAACTAGTTTCCAATACATTGGATGTACAGTATGTGTAACATTAGATGTCTTCATGTTTCAATTTTAAGACTAATTTCCTCAAAGATGTCTAACTTGAAAGTTTTGAAGTTAAAAGTGAATTTCAGCCCTTTATTTACTTTTGATTTTAGTATTTTGTTCATTTTAACTGACAATTGTTCTTGCATCTGTGTAAGGCTGCCCTTCGTGAACCTTGTTTCCAGAGAAATTTAAGAAATGTGGGTTAAAAAAAAACCTCCCATACCATAAACGAAAGTTTGACATTTAAAAAAGACTTTAAGAGACCTGAAGGGGCATGGTGGCCTTTATGTAAAATTGTAGGTGGGAACAGTGCTCATTGTACTGTAATTGTTCTGTCCTTTGCTTATCACAGTCACCATAAGTAGTCCATAGTTAAGTTTTTGGTATATCATTCAATACGGGGTAAGTCTTACCATCTTTTAGGTAGTTATAAACATGAGGGATAGCCTCTCTAGCAGCTAGTAGCAAATTGATTCAAGGATCTCACCCAGCTGTTTCTTAAAGGAAGCCAAGGTATTAGCTTGTATACTCTTAGTCCTTTGTGTAAAACGCAGTTTGTTCTTGGTTTCGAATACACTTCACAATTTTCTCATCCTCCATTTTGTTTCACCCTTTTCGTCCATTGGGTTTAAATTAATCGGTACTTTTGAGGATGTTGAATACAGTCCCCTATGGCTTAAACTATTTTTCTTAAATCACTTGGCAAGCTAACGTGTACAGTAGGTGGGCCGAGTTGAAAGAAATTAGCAACTTTTCCTGGTGTCAAGTTACCCCGGACCTTAACGAAAACACCTCAAGTGTTTCCAGTCTTAATGCTAGTGGCAGGTTTGATTTTGACCATTACGGATCCATTCTTCCTTGCAAAGTAGGTTTTGTTTTAGTGCTGTTTCTGCAGTAGAGCAGGGTCAGCATTATGACAATTTGTGCCTTTAAGCAAAAACTGTCAAGTATTGTACAAGCCTAAGCTTCATTATTTAAAAAAAATGGCAATCCAAGGGAAAAATTGAATGGCTGATTTCTAAAGCAGAAGTGGCCATTAATGGTCCTAGAGAGCTGGCCATTTGTCTGCAGATTTCTAGCAGTGGTGTGTGGTGAACTGGGTGGAAGTTAAAGTATTAACCAGGTGGTTAAGCTCTTAAGAGCTATAGGAATGAGAACCCACAGACCAACCAGAATCAGGATTGGAGACCCCTGCCCTAAAGTAATGCATTGTGAGCTTCTGGCATTCAAGGTTTAAGTGGAAACATCACCTCACAAATATTACTGCTAGGAGAATAACCTTTATTAGAGTAGTAAAGTGATTTTGATTTTTTTCATTGCTTTACTGCTGAGATAATCACCTAATGCCCTAGTTTAGCCAACACTTGTTAAATTGCTCCATCTAAAGAACTGCTGGCTAGCTTTGATTGGCTTTTTAAGATTGTGACTTTAAGATTTTACAATGACCCTGTTATGGCTTGGCATCCATTGGCAATTTTGTGCTCCGGGTCCCATCTACATCTTTCTTAAACACAAAGCTGGAGTTCAATTAATTTTACACTATCAAATGCAAATTACAGAAACATGTAAGCGTTCTAGTAGGCGCAGAAAAAGCTTATTTTACCACCCCTTATGTATTTTGATTCCATCCTGCTTTGCATCACTGCCTCCACTAGCTTACAGACCATCTTTAAGAAAGTGTGATTAGTCCTTCTCCCTTTTGTTGAATAAGTTGCACTTGAAGCCAGTTGGGCATGACTGCTGAGTACCAGCTGGCAGTCATGAGATTCAGCTGAATCAGCAGTTTGACCTGCCCTAATACAACCATGCTCATTTAGGAAAACATTCTGGGAGAATGATATTCCAATAACTTTAACCAAGAATCTGGTCCATTAAGAGAAACCAATTCTGATGGTGAATAAAATCGGTAGGTTTACACTGAATTTAATGCAGCTGAATTCCAACAGCTTGAACTGTATGATACAAGTTACATACTTCAGTTTTATGATGGAAAAATTGAGAATTTGTTTAATAACTTTTGAAAGGACATTTGCTGCCACTATAAACTGTTTGATTTAGATCAGTACTGTAAAGGCACTTATTTTTATTACAAATTTTAACCTGAAGAGTCTTTTGAGATCATGCATTAAATGCCAGCTCAAACAAGAATTAAACTGCAGCTTGAATGTATAAAGACTTTGATGAGCATACCCTGGAAGAAAGTTATTTTTTCCCCATTAATAACACTTGGTACAATGTAATGCTTATGCGTGTTATATCACTTGCACATTTCCTTATAAATCATTGCATATTTCATTGTAACATCTTCTGTAGCTGTTATGATGAGATTATGCAGCAACATTCAAATAAAGCATTACTGAAATTTAATTGAAATGCCAAGTCTTCAGTGCTGTCTGTAGACCATTCATAGGAAGCACATAGGAGAAGATGGTAAATCCAGGAAGAACAAGCAGTTTGCAAACTTTATAGCAAGGCGACCTATAATAATGGAGAAGTAGGCAGGCAGCTGTTGGCGGCCTCAGTTGTATGTGGAGGCAAGCAGTCTGAGACTGCAGCAGCATAATGGTTTCTGCAGTAGCAAACCCCATGTCTAAGCACAAGCACTTTGATTAATGGGTATTGAAGAAACTAAAGACTACAAATTCATGTGAGTATTGTCTAATGCCGCAAAGGCAGAAGTGGCTATAAAACATTAAATGCAATTGAAATATATCCAAAGTGTTTTATTAATAGTCTAAAATCCAGATTGGTCAAGTATCACTTATTCATATATGTACGGCCCTTTTAAAATAGAATAAGTAACCAAATGAAATTTTCCAATGCAGATGAGACCTCAATGTTGTAATCAATGCACTTAGGTTCCTCTAGTTGGACTACATGTCGGTGCAAGGCCTTGCACCGCCATACATTCTTGTATGAGATGGGCTTCTCATGTACTGTGTATCTAATAAAATACTTTCCCGTTTACTTTTGCACTGCTTTCCCATTTGGGTGCTGGCACTTTTTGTTGCCTTTTTTCCTCCTGTAAATTAAGTTAATTGCTTTGCTACCAGCATTAAGCAAATGGCTAGTATGTTTTTTTTATTTCCTTTGAAAAGTTGCTAAGCTTTATTGTGCCAAAAATGAATTAATTTATGCTGTACGGTCTAGAATAACCTGGTAAATTGTAGTGTAATTTAATTTTCAGTGTCCCTCAAGCAAATGCTTTGCATTTATTGTGCCCACCTACTCTTGTATAATCTTGGTTGTAAGCTAGTGTTTTAAACTATAGAACAAAATGTTGCTCACTGTGGACTGTTTTTAACACAGGACATTATTTTGAAATATGCACTGGTACACAATGCTTGGAAAATCATAGGTTGTGTATATTGCTGAATAGTCACGATATGCATGTTGTTCAGCAGTGTTTGTACAGATCAGTGGTCAGTTGCTTATCCACTGTCCAGTTCAGTTGCATTTAATTTACAGAGCAGTTCTGAAGGTGGGGATACAATTATAAAGATGGACATCGTATAGCCAAAACTTGAAAAGGTATTGCACTGTGAAAATTTAAATGCAGTGCTTTCCTGTATGACTTTTCTTTTCTTGGAACTGTAGAGATGCAAAGAGTCAAAGTGCAGTCCAGTGAATGTTTGAGATGAGGTTTAATTGGTGATGAAAGGTCACTTCCAGAGAACACTGGAAGAAGATGCATACACATCCCACACAGTGTCTTGAAACTGTTTTATAGTCAATTAACAACCATGGCCACCATCACCAATGTATTGAAATCATAGAAAATACTTCTGCTTGTGGCATAGTGGCTTTTCCTAATGTTATCCTGTTTTTCAGTCATTACTGTGATATGCACACCATTTATTTTGTCATGTACAGCAGGTGTCCATTTTAAAATGCACTCAAGCCATGTCAAGGGTAATAACCCCAGGCCAGTGTCGCATTTCTACAGTTGCTGTTTAACTATTTTTAAAAATTAGTTCTAGCTTTTATTTTCAAGTCCTGCGGTATCGTGGGAGTGGTGTAATTTCCCAAAATTTGAGGGAAGTGAGTTCTGATCTAAAACTTCAAATTGCTTTTTGTAAGATTATGTATGACAAGTTTAAGGTGTTTGTTAAATTTCTCATTTAAACGTGTTACATTTCCAGCATCTCAGTGCAACTCTTCATTTACAAGCATTTTCCATCTGTTAAATCTATAGCACAGCCTTGATGTGTTAAGTCTTAAATGTATTAAGGAATGCAAGTTAAGTTTAATTAGCACTTTTGCTACAGTATCAAAAGGCATTGAATGTCTTCTGGCTGCACAAAGTAAAACTGGTAATTTTAGGAGTTAAACCAATAAAATATTAAATCCATTGCAACAATGTTGGAGTTTTCTTGTTAAATATGGCTGCTAAATCGGAGGAGAGAGCTTGCTTTGCCTGTGTATCACAACAGTTTGCCATAACTGTGGTTCAAGTTGAGCCAGATGCTCTCCTGTGTATTCTAAAAACCGCATGGTCCAGCTTCTGTAGGAAAATCATCTTATGAAATCTTGTTGTACAAGAAAGGCAGGGTACAGGTATCTAAAGCTTTAAAATGTGTATTGTAGAAAGCATATATACGTTGGCCTTTACAATAACTGGTATAGAATTTGTACGATAAGGCTGAGACTAGAAGCAACACAAGATAGACATTTGGGTAATGGCACCTTTTGTTTTTCAATAAGGTTTTTTTTTAAGTGAAGGTTGTAAAGCAGATGGAGCTGTAATTGAAATTGCTTTTTGAGGTTGATTTTAAAGTGCAGAAGCTTCGTTTTGGAACGTAAGCTCACGGAGACAAATTTCTTTAGCCAGAAATTCGAATTAACTCCATAATTCAGACTTTCTATTTTGTTCAGAGATTTGCATTTGTTTGAGAAAACATTTTGGTTGTTAAACATTACCAAGACTTGGTTTTTATAGCCCGAGTATGGTTAATGAAATGGTTTGAAATTTTATCATGTTTTATCAATGTTTTGTTCTTTAAAATTGTGGTCCACCTGTACATACTCTTTAGTGAAGACTTGTTTCATTCTCTTGATTTGAATTTATGGTTTAATTGTAAATTTTGTTTGTGCTTCAGCCTTTTAAATTTAGTATAAAGTATTTAGGGTTTATCTTGGGTCAAATGTAATGTTTAAATTTGTTGACTATGATTGTATGTTTGTCATAATGCCTCTTTACAGATTTATATTGATAAAACCTAAGCATGCATTTTTATTTGGTATATAAGTTCCCTGCAGGAGTTTTATGGAAAGGATTCTTATTTTTCCTCTGCTGGAATGCATTGAAAATAAAGCTTATACTGCCTTATTTCCCGTATTTTTTAACAATTAAGCTGTCGTTTTTTGATTAAGGTAACCTTTAAGTAGGGCTGGGCGATATGGCCAAAAACATTATCACGATAATTTTCATATGTCGATATCGATAAATATCACGATAAATGTCAAATCATTATTTCTTTCAAATTTAAAAGCAGATTTTTTTTCTCCTGAGTGAAAGTTGAAGAAACCAGACAGTTAACTGGTAAATTAGACAACTCTTTAAGAACACAAACTCTTGCCAAACAGCAGAAACATTAAACAAATCTGCAGTAGAGAGTATTCAAGTCTTTTATGTCAAAATATGCATGAGTAAAATTTACAAAATAAATATCTAAATAGAAAAATTAAATACTGCAGTGTGATAAAAACACACATAGAAGATGGCTCAGATGGACTGCAAAGTTTAAAATGCTCTGTTCGTAAAAAGCCAAAATATCTCCAAATTACCGAAGTTGAATGACTTTTTCTGTCGATGACGTCATCGTCCTTCGAGCTGGTCGTTGGCAGCACTACATTTGCTTCAGTGTCGCTCATTTCTCCACTCTTAACTACAATCCTGTCAACCACCACCATGTGGGTAAATACCACGTTAGCTGCCCGGTCTGCAACACGCAAACGCTGTCGCGCAGTATTGTGTGCGCATGTGCAAAGTTTAAACATATCGAACTTTTGTTAATTATATTGAGGAAAATTATCGCGGTAATTATCGTTATCGAATTATCGCCCAGCACTACCTTTAAGCACATTTAAATTTCTCAGGTTTAAGTAGTTACCCTTGTTTTATGATTGGAATGTGTTATTCCTTAATGTAAACAGACATATTGAAGGTCTTTTGTGTATATTATATATGAACTTGTATATACGTCTTAAGTGTATGAATGCTGTTTGGATTTTATTACAATATGACAGTGATGTCTAATTGTGGTCTCGTAACACTGGTTTCTGATGGTTTTCAAAGACTACTTAAAGAAGCAGCATCTAAAGAACTGTGAGAATCTGTATTACTGTCTTAACTGCATCAAATAACTAAATGAAATGAACACCTGGTGATTGCATACCCCTTTAGTATGAAGTGTGACCAGAAGATTAAAGTATATCCTATTTTTATGTGCTAGGATTAGAGATTAGAAAAGACTAAACTCCTGTGTTTCAAGACAACATAAAATATGCAACCATACCTTGTATCAGGAGCTGAGAAGGGAATGGTTTTACTTTGTCCAAAGATGAACAATTGTCATGTACTAAACCTCAACCTGCAGAAGCCACCTACTTCATGTTTCCTGGTAAAAAAGTGATTGCCATCTTAGAAAGCGAAACATGGAAAGATACGGTTTCTTTATAATTAGTCAAATGGTGCTTGGAATTTGAATAAGATTTCACATTAAAAGATTTGGAAATGGTAAGCTCATGGTAGTGCATTTTTATGTTGCTTATTAGACTTTGTTCACAAGTACTGCTTAATACTAAAATTCAAATGCTATTTGAATGTCTAAATTTCTATTTGATAGTTTATGAAATTGCAGTTTCATAAAAGGACTAACATTTTACACTAAAGACTTAGTGTTTGTGAAGTGGCACAATTGAGTGTTTTGTGAATGATGGTCACTCAGCCCAGGTTTTGGATATTTTATTCATTTGAACAAATTTTATATATTGAATCTGTAATGATCTGGAAAATCTTAAGGATTTCAACAGTGAAAACTGCCTCCGGTTTTGGAGATTTTTTTATTGGCATGTTTTGTAAAAATGTATAAGCTAAACAATAGGCTTTCCTTCTCAAATTGCATGTTTAGACTTAATTTTAAGCTTGACACTTTTGAGCAATGGAATATGTATACCATAGGAAGATCATCTAAATGGATGTCCTGCTTGTTTTCGTGGTCATCAATTCAGTTAAATTGACACGGTTATTCCAGTGAATTCCAGATTATGAAATGTAATATGACTCATCCAATAACTCAATTTGGCCTCCTCTCCTTTTCTCTTTAAATTTCCAACCAAGTACCTCAAAGAATCATGACTTTTTGTATTGGAAACATTTTATTCCTCTAAACACTTTGATATGTAATAGAACATTTTACTAGTCTCAAATGGTTGTGAAAATGAATCCATTGAAACACATCCAAAAGTAAGTTTCTGAAAAAATAGTCTTAGAGTTCCCAAACCCCAACAAATTTAAGGGGGCAAGATCGTAAACAAAAGTTAATCTGGTCATGCTTCTGCCGTGGTGCGTGTTCACATTAATAGGATACTAGAAATTTCCTATTATAAATATCTTATCCCATCATAGGAAAAGTATAACATTTGTGTGTTGATAAACAAGGTGTTGGACCTTTTTTCTAAATTAGTGTCCTAAAGCTGAAGAGGCTGGTAATACATTCACGTAGATCTGAGATACAGCAGGCTTGGGGTTCCTGTTTCGGAAACTAGTCACATCTTCAATTTCCTGTAAAATTCACATTAACAGATTTAGTTCTGGGGGAAAATTCTGCATTTCATTTGAAAGTGGGCCAATATTAAAGAACTCGGTCTAAAATTATTTGTTCTATTTGCAGGGCAGAGCCTAGGGTATGGATTTGTGAACTATGTGGACCCTAAAGATGCTGAAAAAGCCATCAATACATTAAATGGCCTGAGACTTCAGACCAAAACAATAAAGGTAAGCCGAGTGCAGATTAATTTGAAAATAGTTGCCTTGTTAGACAAGTTAAACTACCTAGGTGTCTGAGAAACTTACTTCAGCACATTTGACATGTTTTGAGTTTTGTTATAATACAAAATATCCACATTAAGTTGCAAAGGCTTTTACATCTACTATACAGGTAGTCTATTACTTTGTCCTTAAAATGCTTAACAATATTTCGTGTTAAAATTTGAAGCAGTCCCCAGAAAACGTAGCCATCTTTTTTTTGCCCCACTATCATTTCAGTGAACTCCTTAGTTGAAGACATGTTTACTGCAGAACAATTTAATGGAGTTTTATTAACTTAAAAAGATCAGGTTTGTATTGAAGTTCAGTTTTATAATTGGAGACATTTAAATACGAGTATTGAAGCCAGTTGCATTTGTTTCATTTAATGTTTCACTGAATTTGATAAGAACTGTACTTGAGCTGCTTTTATGCATAAAATCAGATATAATATTAAAGGCATATTTGTTCGCAGCAAAAATGGACTAGTTTTACAGAGGCTTCCATACTGCAGAAGAAATACAGTAGTTGAAGTATGTTAAAAGTATTTTAAGGTGCAGTTAGCAGACTGGAATTAGCTAGCCAGAGACGACCTGTTTCTTATCTGGCAGATAGCATCTCCTGCGGCTTGCCAGTTGCCTGCAGGCATAAAAGTAACACTACGTTCCTCTGTTCAAAGCTCTCTCTCCTGTCAGACAGTGGAATTGTGATCTCTCAAATGACAAATGAGTCTGTAGGTTGGTGTGTTGGAAGACATGCTCCTCCAGTTTCAAATTTTATAAATGGGTGATTTTCCATACATACTGTACAAGTCAGAAATAAACTATCCAGTAGTTGCTGGATTTGTGCGAGGTCCAGTCTTATGCTTTTTCTAGAAATTCCATGGCTGATGTACTTGAAGTTGAGAAATGAAACTATGCATCATTTAATTGCATGTTTTGCTTCATTTGAACTTTTTAACTTCCTGGAGGCTTTTTCCAGACCCTTAGTAATGCTAAATAGATACATTAGCTTTTGTAGATTGTTTTTCCTTTCACTGTGAGCTTTAGTGTCTCTTGGCAGGTCTTCACACAAGACAACACAATTGAGTCTAGTAAGTCTGTTAGTCTTCCATAATTAGAGATGTGTGCATTTTCTTAATTTGAATTGCTTGTCAATACCATTTCTTTCTTTTAAGTGATTCTGCAGTAATATTGCATAGCTCCTTAATCTTTGTCAGGGTTTTCAGTGTGTCCTTGATCAGTCAACAGTAGATATGACCAATAACAGCCACTTGCTTTTGGATTCAGATTCATTTTCTTGGAATTGGCAACTTTTCTGTTATATGAATCCCTCGGTTTTTCAATTTTTTTTAGGAGGGAACATTCTGGCAGCTTGCCATTTAAAGCTTGTGTGTACTGTGACATGTCTCGTGTAGAGGGGAAAAATATCTTAAAATATTGGTGGAACACTGTTCTGAAGATGGTACAAAAAGTGAGGCTAAACAGGAGGTTTTAAAGCAAGGTCCAAGTGGATAAATATGAAGACTGCGTCAGACCTGTGAAGTTTCAAAACTGGCAAAAAACTATGAAAGTAGTGCATTTCCTAGAGAATCCCATTATAGTTAGAATAGATTGTAGCTTGTAAGAATCTTTGCTTTAGTGTCTGAAGATATTTTGTCTGATGTATGATATGCTGTGGGGACACAAAGGGTTCTTCTTTAAAGGTGGTAATTGGCCTTCATTTAGTTTGAACTGTAGATGTTTAGGAGTGCATATTGATCCCTGACATACTTCCAGTTCTAGTGTTATTCGTCAGCCAGCCAGGAACTTTCTCAGCACCTTTTCTCAAGTCCACAGTGTTGTCAGAGCAGTTTCATTCCACCAGTCTCTCTTCACTCGGTCATGGGCACTGCAGGGCTGTCAGAGCGATTTGGGAATGAGTACCATTGCGTTTTTTGGGTGAAAATGGTGCTTGGTTCTCATTGTTGCAGTGCAGGCATGAGCTTCGTAGCTGTACAATGATTACAGGTGTAATCCATTCGTTTTTTTAATGTTCTGTAAAATTGGTCAACTCATTGTTAACCTTAAAGTACTTGGAGTTTTGTTAGGTTACAATCACTGTGGGGTTTTCAGAAGCGGAAGGGGGAATTATGTACTACAGTTGTCATTGGTATAAGAATACTTGATTTCAACAATTAAGCCTTGCTTATGATATGATAGAAATCACTTTTGAGCAAATTTTAAAAGTTGACTTGCTTACATGAACAATGACCCATTAATTCCTCCTTCCCATTGTGGTTGTGCTACCCTTATTTTATCTTGGTAAAAGACCTATTCTTTACAAGGTATTGAACAAAATTCAATTTTAGAGTTTAAAATTAGACTTAAAATATGAATAGGTGCTACAGTAAATATCCACTTGCTACAGTTGAGAAGTTACATTAAAACAAATAATTGAAGTCATGGTTTGCTTCCATTTTGTATTCTTTATTAACGAAACCAGCTAGGCAATTTGTCATCAAGTTCACAAGTTGTTTCAGCATCCTTACGTGAATGTGAAATTTATAATTTTTACTGAAGTATTTTGCATTTCTGCATAAATTGGATGTCTTCGGTTTTCAGAAAACTGTGCTTGGCCATAGCCTACTTTTAACTGTCAGCAGAATTTGTCGTGTGCAATAATCAGAACTGCTCTTTTAAGGCTGCCATGTGGAGTTTGTATATACATCTGGCAAGTTGTCAAACCCAAATTGGTTTACCTGATGTATGCTTGCTATATTGAGAACCAGTAAAAAATGAGGGATAAGGTTAATTCTTAAAACCCATCCAAAAGGATTGTCTGCTTTCACCCAGAAAAACTGGTAATGGATTTTGTGACCATTTAAAATCCTGAAAGGTATCAAAAGGTTAATCAGGGGACTATTTCGGAACCAATTGAGGCTAGGATTTGAGGACATTGGTAAAAATTGAGTGTGTATTTGACTGCAAACAGCAGAGATTTATATGAAGACAAGTTATGCATCTTCAATGCAAGCAGGGTGGTCTTGTTTGGTTTGTAAACTGTTACAATGAGCATTTAATTTGTTCCCTCTCTATCATGCCTTAAAAGGTGAAAACCATTTACTTGCTGTACTCAATATAAAGCTGTTTTGTCTTATTTGATTAACACGTTCATTGCAGATGTTGCATTCATGTATCTGACTATATAAACCTCTAATTAGCTGCCTGTAAATTTGTTTACGGTAGGAAGAGATTATAATCAAGACTTTAATGCACTGAATGAGTGGCCATTTAGAACAAAGGGCACCATACTACACGTTCTCAAGATGCATGTCAGAAGTGTAAATAAACCCGCAAGGTGGTAAAAAGCATTTTGCAAATATTAGCATCAAGTGAAGTGTGAAGGTGAGGTAAAAAACAATTTCACCTTGGCTTTCTTCCCTCCAGTCCAGATACTTAGGGGGAGGGGTGTCTATTGATCTGGTTACAGCTAAAGGGATCTTACTTGGAGGTTTAATTAAAGCAAGTGAAATGTATTGATACTATCAATCAGAAGGGATTGTTCAGAAGGCCACTGTGCGGAACCATTTAGCAATCTTGACACTGCAATTAAATTATCTCTGCACTGCATTTTGTAGATAAAATAAGGCAGTGTTGTAGACCTGAATCCGTCAAACAGCAAGATATCTTTAGCCAGTTAGAAAATAAGAATCTCAAGCTGCAGGAGCCTGGAACAAACCAAAAAGTTCTGCATAATATTTTCATTTTTCTCTGTTGCTTACATTTAGTATTTTCTCATTTTCTGAAAGTCATTTGACGAGGAACAGTGGTATAGGATACTGCTTTGTCAACCCTTTTTCAATGTCAAAAGATCACATTAAAGCAAGAGAGCATTAATGAAAACGCAGTATGTATTTTTTTTTACAGAGCTGTACAGCTGCAAAGCATATGTATTGTGTGGTATATGAGCTTGGGGTGCTTTGACATTAAATGTATGCCTTTCAGAACAAGTAGAATTCATTATCTTCCTGTAGAAAATGATTGTTGCCTCATCAGTAGATACTTTGTAAATTGGTAATGGTTATAAAGTCAATCCAAGTGTTTTTTTTGTAACTCCCTATTAAGACCACAAGCAGAAGGCATGTAGTGCAAATTGAAGCTGAATTCAGGACTGAGCAGGAGAGGTGCTTAATGCAAAGGGCTGTGGGTGTATAGTACAAAATTAGTTCACAATGTATGCTGAAACAGCAAGAGTTTTCTGAGGTCTTAATAGGGTTCTTTGGTCATGATGTTGCTAACAGCTGGAAGTGCGGAATATTCTGTTCTTGCATATCCTCGTATCGAGTTCAACAGTCTTTGGACTTGAATCCTGTGGAGCCTTAAAGCCATTGTCCCAAAGACCCCAGCATCTCCTGATATTCAGTGCAAAGTTGGAATGAATTATTCTGGTCTTTAACTTGTAGCAGCTTTCAGCTTAGCTATACAAAATCCATAATGTGAAGCTGGCAAATTATATTTTAGAATTGGTAAATACGTTAACCTGGTGAAATGGGAAACCTCAACAAATGGACACTGCAGAAGGCAGGCTTGTGAAGTCCAGTTTCTGAATTCTTTGCTTTTTTTTTTGCAATTATATACCTCTCTTTGGATGTAAAACTGTTTTTATCAACCATTCTCTGTATAGTATATTTATACAGTAACTATCCTTAAGAAGGTCTTTGCACACAAATTCCAAATAAAAAGTATACAAGTCAGAATATTTTACCTTAAAGAGCAGCACAACTAAATTTTGCATACCCCAGAGTATGGAAGCATAAGGGCATGCAAAGGTATTTGTACAAGCCCAGAACCCAACAAGTCCAATCACCATTCCTAAATATAAAAGATTTGTATGGGGAAAAAAAGTCTCTAAGGCTCAACTTGCAGCACTAGATAGCAGGCATTGCACAAGGGTTGCATGAATAGCATGGGGAAACTACTAATTATTTTAATCAATATTGTTTTACCATTTGAAATGAAAATAACATTGATAAAGATAATCAAAATCCTGAGATTTTTACAATAGTCTTTCTAGGTTCAGTTTTGGGGATAATTCCAGTGTTTGGAATTGGCTTTGGTATTTAAGTTTTATGCAGTTCTGATCTAGTAGTGAGGTGGTCAGTCACAACTGTTAAAGCTGTTAAGGTATTTGGTAAGCCGATGCCTTATTTAGTTTTATTACATTTAGTTATAAATTACCCCAACTATAACAATCCATTAATCAAAAATAAGCTTTTCTGTATTGGTTTGGGTACAGTATATAACGGAGGCTAAGGTTTGTCACAGAGCAATTTATATTGTTTGGATGATCTGATCAGATGTACTGTATGCAAGTTGAAATAAAACCATTAAAAGATTGAGATGATTTTGTGTTGGACTATATTTTAGACATCAGACTTATGGAACTGTCCGATTCCAACTGATCAGATCATGGGCAGTTCATGTTTGCTGTAAAGATGAATTGGACGGAATAATGATTGTGGTGGTTTCAAATTGAAATGAAGAGATTTGCTAAACTGCAGTTTAACAGTTAATAGTTTGAGAACTAGGGCGCTCTGGGGAGGTGTGATCTCAGCATGGCTCCTGTACAGTGGAAAAAAGACCAAAGTGGGGTGGAGGAAAGGCCGTAAGTACTGTAGTTTTAGCTTGGTTGACTTGCTTGACTGTTTTGTTACTCTGGAGTTGCCACTCCTTTCATCTCCAGTTTTACTATATAGTGCTGAACAGATGCATCAAGAACAGTTTTTAATCCAGGAATTTTACATCCAGATTTATTTCAACCTTTCTATGCATGGATGGTTGAGCAGAATTTCTAGATTTAAACTGCAAAAAGATTGTCAAAATAGAATATTCTGTGTATACTAGCAGGGTTTAGTATAATTCTGTTGTAGACCTGCATTCCGCATTTGTTTTTAAAATACCCAGTTCACATCCTTATTTTGAAGAAAATTCATTTAATCCTGCAGTGTATTGACTAATTACTAATTTTGAGAATTCACACCAATCATGCAATGCATTTCTCTTATACTGTATAAGGAGCATTGGGTTAAAAATACAGGTTTGTTCTACAGTATACAGATCCTGCCTTTTCATGTGGGCTTTATAAGGTAAATCTCATGTCCTGCGAATTGCATTTTCATTTTCTGTTGTCTTTTTTTGTCATCCTGTTAGTGTTCACAAATAAATGAGGACACTTGTATTTGAACATCCTCTTTTGTGTATTTTAATTTCAATGCCTGACCTTCCTGGCAGCATAAATGCTGATTTGTGGTCTACCACATGAACTCCAGAAATAAAGTATTTTTTTAACTACCTAGATAATAGGTTTAATTTTCTTTTATTTATGAATCAGATTGTTTATGAGGATTTCGACAACATTGGCTGGTCTGCCGATGACAAGGCAACTGTTCAGTTTAGTGAATCCGTACGCATCAAATATGGAAGTTTACGTCCATGTGCCTTCTACTAACATCCGTCCCCACAATTATTTGCAGAATGGAAGTGTAACACAAGGGTAATTTAGTAAAAACTAAGCTAAAAATCTAAAGATTTATTTTCATTGTAAAATGTTCTTTTCAGAATATAACCTGTAGATGCAGTAGGTTAAAAGGCTTAGGATCTGAGTGAATTAAATACAGGGTGTGCCGTCTTCATACAAGAAAATAGAAATGGGGATTAGAACAGAGGTCCCTTTGACAGGCTCTCCCACGACTGGAAAGCACTCTTCCCCAGGGTGTTGCTGCCAATAGTATGAAGGAATAAATGGAAGGGAGTGGGCTTCTTAGACGAGAAAGGGACCCCAGCCCTTTTGTGAAATATGTTAGATCTCTGGGGTTCCCTCCACTACTTCTAAAGGGTGTCATTACCAATGCCTGCTGAAAGGGGCAGTTCCTGTGGCAGCAGCCTGCTCCATTGGCTGCTCTCTAGCTCCCAAGATGGCCATCACCCAGACAAGTGAACTAGCTGAGAACACAAACATACGAACAGGCCAGTATAACATGATTGTAAATTCCCCTCATCTGTTTTGACTGAAAGGCAAAAGCACAAGTGTTGCTTTCTTTTATATAGTCTTTTTAGAAATGGCTATTTATGGGTTTGAAAACTGTATAAAGTAGTTTCATTCACCTCACTCTATGAAAGCTGAGATGTATGATCAGTTGAAAATATTTAAGGCTTTACCCTTTATCTTTTGAAGTTTTCACTGCACAGGGGCAAAATGTGATCATTTTTTACTGTTTTCTAGGGAGATAGAGTAGTGGTGTTGACTGGATTACAAACATGTTTGCAAGGGTTTCAACCTTTTTTTAATAGCTTATCTTGTAAATCCTTAATTTGTTGTTGTATTGGACAGTGTGTTTTAAAGTGCAGAATTCCATTTTCTGCTCAGTGCAAATATTCACCGCAGTGTGTGACATCAGTCTGTTGCCATGTATCACAGCCAGTTCTTCCCTGGCTAGTCCTGGCAATTGTTTGGTTTATTTTGCTTTTCTGTTCCCAGTTCTTCAGAAAGTGGCACAGTCTGGGTTTAGGCCAGTTGTGTCCGAGCTGTAGCTTCTATCTAGCAGTCTAGGATGAAACCTCTCAAGGTTTATCTTGGCACAGTGTAGGATTTGAGATCTCTTTGGCAGTGAAGATGTTCAACTTCTTGTTGAAGTTGCCTTCTAAATTGCTGTGGCTGTAGAAATGAGCTTAGTGGTGGATTTTAAAAACTCGCACTGTACTCTGATCAAGGATGCAAAAGTTGTAGAAGGAAATGCAAACTATTCCTAAACAATAATTTGAAGCAATCTATTTAAAAAAAAAAACAATGCATCTGGTCTTTCGGTTCTGAATTTCCCAATGGTGACTTATAGTCATTGCTGAAGAGTGATATTCTAAATGTATAAAACATGTAGCATATGAAAGATGCTGAGGGTTTTCATTTGCTGATGACTTTATCTACAGTCTTTTAAGTCCACATTTTGTGATCGGTAAGCGCTAAAAATGATCCTTGTTTAATTTCTTCTGCTTTAGGTGTCCTATGCCCGTCCAAGCTCAGCTTCCATAAGAGATGCAAATCTGTACGTCAGTGGACTGCCAAAAACTATGACTCAGAAAGAACTAGAGCAGCTTTTTTCTCAGTATGGACGCATCATTACCTCTCGTATTCTGGTGGACCAAATGACTGGTGAGTAGGCAGCACGGTGCTGTCTTTTTCACTTTCTCCGATTGGCAGCTAGAGTAAAATTCTGCTTTCCAATGAAGTATTCTTGCCTCCAGAATATATCAAAGGTTGTGATATGTGGTTTTGAAAATGCAATTTTCTGCTGGAAATGTTCATAAATATGCATAGATGGAAATAGATTGCAGAATGTGGAGCCAGACTTGGTAATTCCCCCCACCCCCCTGAAGGTACGGGTTTAATGCCTGTTTCACGGCGAGTAATAAAATAAATCTACAGCTGCTATAATCTCCATTTCCAAGCTGCTATGTGAAAATGGAGTCCCGGTGCTCCTTATAAAATGCTAATAAACAGAATCTCTTTATAAAAAGAATGAATTTTTTGCAGAAATGTACAGTATGTTCTCTGAGGCGAGGATTATGGACAAGGCTCAGACTGGTAATTGCTGCTAAGGCAATTTTCAGGTTGTTTTATTTGAGAAAGGCATGCCTGTAGGCTAGGTTTCTCATGCTGAGTTATGTTGTTGGAGGAATGTTGAATTCTGCCTTTATTTAAAATGATTCCTCAGGTTTTCTAAGTGTACCTACGTGAAGTGTCAAATTCAACCCATACCGTACATATTAGCTGTTGAAAAATGTTCTTGGATAGTACTGCTTGGGCCATGGTTAAAAAAAATCAGTGTTTTAGTTTAGAATTTCAGGCTCTTTATGTATAACTGTAAAATACAAGCTACTGTGTTATGCTTGTATATTGCTTACACTATAGCAATTATATGCAGGAAAAAAACGCATCATACTGTAAGTCACTAGGCAGAATTTCTGCATTCATTTTAATTAGGCTCTTCAATCTTTCACACTTTCACTGGGGATATCTGTTAACTTTGAAGTTGGATTAGAAGCTGGACTTGACATTCTCTGATTTCTCATGCAAGCAAAAATATAAGGGTTCTCCAACTTTTTTCCCCCCTGTAAAGATGAGCAAAACATTTTTTCTGCAGGTGTATTTTGAAGCACTTTTGGTTAGATGCATTGTCGTGATACATGTACACTGTATGATGTACTTCGAAGCATACAGTGCCATGAAGGTACTGTAAATATCTCCTTCCAGTATTTTTAGTTGAAATACAAATGTAAACATTTTGTGAATGTTTGATTAAAACTTGATCAAACTGGACGCTTAAGGTGGGAGGTAAAATTTAAAAACCCAGAATGTTGATGGCAAAACTAACCTCCACCAAATAATACTGTTTGAATGCTGTTGAGCCTTTTATAGTCTTTGGATAAGTCTACCAACTTTGCACACCGGTGTGGTTCACTTTTCACATCTTTGCAAATTTGCTTAAGGCCTACCAAGCTGTTTAATTGAGAATAAGTTTGAAAACGTATTTATGCACCTTTTATTACAGAAATACACTTGGTTCAAGCAGAACCTCCAGTGTTGGTATATGAGAAAACTCCCATTTGAAACTTTTGTGATGCTATTCGGAGTGCTGATGCAGTTAAGAATGGGTGCAATTAGGACCCCTATATGCAATTTACTGCATAAATTGTGTATATAGAAAAAACTGAAGAAAATGGCAAATTTATATTGGAATATTGGAGTTCATTACCAAGAATGTAAGAGGGCTTTCACTAGTTCTCAACAGCCAAGCTGAAATTAAACCCAGTATCATAACCAACAGCAGTGCTTCACTAGTACCTGAGGATTCATTCTTAAATTTAATGTGCAGTGTACCCTGCACATTCTTCTACTGGGTAGCAAAATCCCACAAGGATGAGTTGTTGCATTTTAAAAGGACCTTACTAAATTCAAAAGTGAGTGATATATTTGTCTGCAGTCTCAGCATTTATTTAAATGGAAATTGTTGCAGCTTGTATACCTAACTGTAGAGAAAGTTAAGTATATAAAGGTTACAAGATGAGGTTATTAGAGTATGTTAAGGAATCCAAAAGTGCTTAAAAACACCTGTGTACCAATGCTAGAAAAGTTGTTTAATGATGTGGATAAACTGCACTTGGATTTACCCACAGTTACTCTTTAGAGATACTCTTTATATTTTGGCTTGTTTTTAGCCATTTTATAGAAAGCTGTGATGCTTTGCTCTTCTGTGCTGAGCCCCGTTTGTTGCTTATACAATGAAGTTGGCTTGTAGCAAGTCTAAGTATTCTTATTCAAATAATATGCATTAATCACTGTATGACTGCATTGAATTTGTCATGAAAGGATACTGGGGAAAATATTACCTAGCTTTACCTACAGCTGTTGTAGTTTTCAGATGTTTCTTTTTTCACAACAGAATTAATCTTGACCACAGGCCGAGCTACCAATACTAGCCATTTCTGTTGGCATCTATGGAATAAAAGGAGGAAAGACTAGATATGCTTACCCCCACCCTTCCAGTCCCAGCGATACACTGGGGGTTCTGTGACTCTCCTACAGGCTCTCCACTGTATTTTAACTAGAGCAGTCTGAATTTGAAATGGCAATTTCCAATTTCCAATTGTTACAGGAGAACCTTTTAGCTTGGTAGAATATCTGAAAGCTCTGACAGTACAGCTTTGTTCAATTGTTTTACTTTCAGTTATAAGCAACATTTTTTCCTAGTTATGAATAGGCAGAAATGAACATTTTTACCCCCAGCAGAAATGTAAAATGATTGAATTTTTTGGTAACATCGTTTAAGGAAATTTTATAAATATTTTTTTTAAATGGAATTTTGTACACCCCATAAACAATTTTGAATTAGCATAGCTTTTTGGTCAGTGGGTTGAAATTCCAAATTAACGTTTTCCCACCTCTCCTGATGGATTTTATTTCTTAGGGGTCTCCAGAGGGGTTGGTTTCATTCGATTTGATCGAAGAATTGAAGCAGAAGAGGCCATTAAGGGTCTTAATGGTCAGAAGCCACCAGGTGCCACAGAACCAATCACAGTCAAGTTTGCAAACAACCCAAGCCAGAAAACCAGCCAGGCTTTGCTCTCACAGCTGTACCAGTCCCCAAATAGAAGGTACCCAGGACCCCTGGCACAGCAGGCTCAGCGGTTCAGGTAAGGCCTTGCTCTTATTGCCGCACGTGATGGTTAAATGTATTTCAGTATGACTACTCTAAATCAAACCTGATGTCAGACTGGATGTTAGCAGCCTTTTTCTTCCAGACCAGAAGTGAAAAGCTTGTTCTTCATAATACTATGAAGCGCTCCTCTCCAGACCGCATTCCTAGTACTGTTTTGAATAACAGTATTGTATGTTTTTTTCAATTTTATTATTATATTCAATATAGCTACTGTAAGTAGTTCAGCTACCTTTTCATTAAGAAGTGTTAAAATGGGGCATTTTCCTCCACTGAAATATAATTTGTGTAAGGAAGAGGGGAATGTATTTAAACAGTTTCAATTTGAAACATAACTTATATATAGACTAACAGTGAGATGCAGTAGGAGGGTAAAGTGCTGTTAAGGATGGTTCAAAAGTTCAATTTTAAATTGGGAATCAAACTTAACAATTCAAAACCTTTTAAGGTTAATGCGATAGGCAGCTGTCTTTTCTCTGGTTAATAAACCATTTGACAATGTTTAATCATGAATGTTACACGTGTAGTATGCCTTTAATTTTTAGGAGAATAAAAATTCCAAAACACGTTATGGCAACAGACTATTCAATTTATGCATACATGGAACGAGGCCATGGATCTCCAGCTCTGTTTCTGGGGGGGGAACCTAAACTTGACATTAAAAAAAAAATTAAAATGCTTATGGTTGGCTTAGATGTGCTTTGGAAGATAAAAGCTACTTGTGTAAGGAATTTTTAAAGTAGGTGAATTTAAATTATAATCTGTGTCATGTCTGTATAGTCAGTGGAAAGACACTACCTCATAGATTCATAGATTACATTTCAGTCATTTGCCATCTCAACACATTTTCGCATTTTTTTCCCCAAATGCGCTACGGTTCAAAATTCATTCGGAAATTGATTTGTAAAACCTACTGAAAAGGGGGGCCTTTAATGCTGTGGTCAGACCCAGAGGACTCTACACATATGATGTAGCCCTAGGAATATTTTGCAGATGTGCATAGCATCATTAAAGTGCAGCCACTGAGTATGTAGTGAACAATATTAAAAATGTGCAATAAGTTATTAGATTGACTAATTGGTACTTGAGTCCCAGAACACATTGCAAAAATTGTACAATTTGTTTTTGTGAAATGGTATACTAGAAAAGGTTATCAGAACTGCTTATTCATATGTAACTTATTTCATGAAAATTCAAAATTTATCAGTATGATAAGTATTCCCAGATGTATATTTTTTGCATGAGGTTTATGATCCTTGATAGCTAATTGTTATGCGGGGAGCAAGGTTGTAAATAAAATCATAGATTTTAAAATCCACAGCTCTGAAAGTTGCTTTTAGTTTATTTAAAAATATGAATTAACTTATTTTGTAATGTGCATCATGCATTCAAAATCTGTGCAAAGCCTTAGATTATTTTTGTATATGTGCTTTCAACTGCCAAGTAGTGGACTGAAATGTACAGTAAATGACCGTGTCCAGAAAATTGTAATTGGCTGCTATAGCAGTTGCTCAACGTGTGGTGTTCAAAGAGACTGATGAAGACCAGAAGAGACCAGTCAGGTTTTGTATGGAATGAGGTAAAATTGCGTGGCACCTTGCTTCAGGGGCTATCATTAGTTTTATCCAGCCAAAATTTTGTAGCCCAACTGGTTCTGATGCATTTAAGTACACTAACATTGGAGGAAATTCAGTATACTATGGAACTTACGAAAGGTCATCCTGTTCATCAGAAAGTAAAAGAATGGAAGGCTTGTATTTTTCTAGGTCAAGGGAGGCAAGAAAACCTAAACTGATTAGAGAGCCATTTTACTAGTTGTAGAATTGTTCTATTGTATTAGTTTGACTAATAAAATGCCATGTTACATGACGGTAAAGACATTTATAGCTGGGTGCAAAGCAGGTTAACTTAATTTTTTTAAATCTGGTTCTAAGAGCCTATAATACAGTGGTATAGATGTGCTGTGTTGTATTCATAGGTATTACCTTTAAGTTTCACTAGAATATACCTTAAAATTGGAGAGTTGTGCTTCTAAAGACTCCATTGCATTCTTCTGAAGGTTTTGCTGCTGTTCTGATTTCAAAATAGGCCATAATTTTAGAACTCGGTATACCACTAATTATAACTTATTGAATTACAACAGCAGCACAGATTGAAGTAAACTATAAATGGTTTCAAACCTCCTGGGGGGTTAAGTCTTGTCACCCAAGCTTGCTCACTAAGGTGGTCTAGATGGTTATATAACTGGAATGCTTCTTATGAGGCTCTAAGATGTTTTCTAGGTAAGTCTTCAAAGATGTGGATGGTTTTAGTAATCAACTTGAGAAAGTTAATCTGATATCCAGCTAACAAATTAGGTTGATAAAGTGCTCACTTTGGAATAAAAAGCAGAACACCTTGGTGCTCCAGACTATGGGTTTTCAAGTCCTGTGCTGTAAATTCTTCACCCATTGAGTTCAGTTGTATTCCTGGTGTGATTTTGTTAATACTGTCTTTTTGTTTTGTTGTAGGTTGGACAATCTTCTTAACATGGCTTATGGAGTGAAGAGGTAATTACAAAATCCTGCTTTTATGTGATACCTGAATGTTTGAAAGCGAAGTGTCAGGCATAAAGGAACAAGTACTGTAGAGGCAAATTCCACCCTAAAAAATAGAAAACTGGCTGTGGAGTTTGAAGTATAATAGCAGATGGATGAACTGGTAGCCAAACTGCTACATTACACTGTTAAATGCAGCTCACACTGACACAGCTGCCTACTTTAAGATAACTTTGTTCATCAAATCTGGTGATGCCAAAGACAAATTTCTACCCCCTAAAACTGTAGCAAAAATAAATACACATTAAAAACATCAGTTGCCTTTCAGGTAGGACTTTTGATCTTTATTGCACCTATGATTTTGGTCAATTTAAAACTGTACAGTGTGGAAATAAAGTAGTGGTTTATTTAATGATTCCTATCCTGAATCTAAATCTAGAAATCTGTCAATCTTGCACTTATTAAAATAGTGCAAGATGTTGTATTCTTTCTAAATGGTTTCCCCCCTTTTTTTGGAGAAGTCAAGATACTGCATGATCAATTAATAAGACATAAAGGTAAAAAGCGTGTATATTTTTATAAGGCATTGCAGAAATGTATGAACATGGTTTCTCTACAATAAGGCTGTAATTATAATGCCTAATTATCTAAACAGCTCTGAGGTGTTTAGTTTATAACATTTGGATCCATGAATACTCAACTAAATATAACATGATGCTGGGATAATACTAACATCTAGAAGGTTAAACAAGGCAGAAAATAAGGTATCTGAACGTGATAAACTCCTTAAAGTATAAGATGACTTCTTGAGAAATGCACTCTGTGCTTGACCTCGATTTAGAAAAACAAATAAGATTCGTATATAGATATGAATTAGATTCTTGTAAGGTATAGAAATTGAACTTGTTGGATGTTTATCTTAAGACCTACAACTAATAACTCAGAGCTTATAGAAGAACTGGGCAAAGCACTAACTGTTGTGAATCGTGGAAAATTGATAGCTGATTAGTGCATCACTGGATAATATCGATCAGTTCTATCATAAACCTTTTGCCAAAATCTAGACAATCTGAGTTTTTTTTGCAATGAACTCCCTAAAATGAACATGGCAATTTAAAATAGTGGCCTGGTATTAAGTCGACCAGCTGTCAAAACTTTAAGGCTTATTCCTGTGGACAAAAAAACTTTGCTAGACATTTGTTCACTAATTGTACTGCTTAAGCCATTTCATCTGCATAACTTGATGTTACAGAAAACATTGTGTGGTGCCAGCTGCATCCAGAAATGAATGTCACATTCCTTCATTTTTAGAATGCATTTTAAACTGGCTTAAAATTCTCATGCATTTAGGTCTATTAATATTAGCACTCAGATCCCACGGTGCAATTGCAACTGTACACATGCAAACCCATTTACTTTAAGGCTAAAAGCAATAGAAATATTTCAAATCTTTTTTTTAACATACTTAAACATCTCTTGTAGCCTATTCTAAATGGGTTCAAATGTTTTCTTGTTACATTTGACATTGTGGACAAGAAAGATGATTGAACTTGAGCAAGATAGCTCTGCCAGAATAAAAAATGACAAAACTTCTAGTATTTGTAAATTTGAGACTAGATCTATCCTTTATCACTTCTGTCTCCTTCATTCTTGTAGTTTAGTTACCAGCCTTTAGAAAGCCATTCAATTAATCTACAAAAACATGATCATACTTCTAAGTCCATTAAATTAGGTCTGAAGTGTTAGCTACTCATTAAGTGGCCCAAATATTAAGCTTCAGAACATTAAATGGTTTTCAATTTTGAAAGACTGATTACTAGTTCTGGGTGCCATCCAGATTAAGTTAATTTCTTGGCAATATTGCAGAGTAAAATAATTATGTATCCCTTTAGCAGTCACTCCCTACAATATCAGCTTCTTTTGTGGCTCTGTGAATGTGGCCTCTACAAACAGCACAAACAATAACTGTCAGTGCTTTAATTTGTGCTGTTAAAAGTAGTATTTGTGCTGCTTTCATTTGAGATACAAGGAATTGTTTTAGAAGATGTCACTCAGCTCCTGTGTTATTTTCATGGCACAGGAGAACCAAGCCAGTCTGTACCATTCAAACATGCCATTAAATGTAGCTTTTGTGCTGTTTTGCATTCTGGAATTAGGGTTTTATTTTTGCATGGGGGAGATATGGCGTTGCTTAACCTGTGAAGTTAGTGTCCAGATGACCTTTGTGCAATTGAAACTGGCATTTATTCTGCTTTGATTTGAGATCTTAGCAGCCTGTCCAACCTAATACCCTTGTTTACTGTCAGTTGGTGTTTTCTACCATTGTATACCCTTTCAGTATTAGCTTTCTGCAATTACCTTTTTTCTTTGAGATCTTATTCTCAAGCTCTTTTTAATATGTACTGTACAGAATGTTTGTTTCTGATGTGTGCTTCAAAGCAGTAGTTGACACCATCATGAAGCATGATGGACGTTATATATATATATAGGGCAGAAAGGTATCAGCTCTGCAATAAGCCGCCTTGCGCCAAAACTTTAATTTCATGATTCAGTGATCTACAAGCTCTAAGATGGAAGGAACTTAATAGCACCGACTTTTGTGCAGTGCGGCCAGGCATTTCCGTTGTGGTTATAGATGTACTGTAGATAGTGCTTCAGGACTGGCGGGATGATAAAATCAATCTAAACAGGCATAAGTGCACAAAGAAATATAAAATGAACTATTGGCTATCTCGGAAGGAAAACGGTACTTTTAAAAGTACTCACATAGCAGAAACTTGGAGTACCTGGTTTGGATCTCCTTCCCAGTTGTATGGGAGCTGAATGACACAAATGCAAAAAAAAAAAGCAGCATGAATGCTACTTTTTAATGGCACAAAAATGAAATGGGAAATACTTTTTTTGTAAGGGAGCCAACTTTACAGAGCTCTTTTTTATGGCTATTTAATATTGAAAAGCTGTCCGGTATGATCATACAATGTGACTGGATGTGCTTTTAACTTTATTCTACAAAGCTCATGGCTAAGGTGTGCTTGTTAAGATCAGTTAAGATTTAGAAAATATTTTTAAAAATGTGCTGTTACTGATTTTCCTGATTTACCATTAACCACTCTGAAACTGGAAAGTAGCATTAATGCATATACCTAAGAATTTGTTTGTACAGGCCTTTCATGAAACATTTGCAGGTTGGTGTAGGTTCACTAGTTTTTGTTTAGATTTACCTATATATTTGCTTTTCAGCAAAATAAGCTATATAGATGGAAATAAGACTGTCCAAGGGCATTGCATTGATAGAGCAGTTTTAGCAATCACAAATAGAACAGTACATAAATACACATGTGACAAACTCAACTGGAACTGTCAATGAAGGTTTCTTTAAACTTCCTTCTTTGGCCTGATATGTAATGGGTAAATGTACATCCCTTGTGCTGTGGTTGGCAGAAGCTTAGAAAAATCCAATTCTTGATGACTTGGCAGATCCTTCAATTTTAGCAATTTTAGCTTTGGGGAAAAAATGTTGCCTAGAGCAACTGTTGGGTATTAGAAGAAACCAGCATACGCGTATGATCAATTGTGACTTTCCTCATACAGTAGTAAATCTAGAGTTGCTATCCGTCAAGGGTTGTTTCATCAGAATGGAACCTTGTTTCCAAACTACATTCTGAACCGCAGAAGCCTTCCTGGTGACATGTAGGATTCCTTCTGGTACTGTTGGGAGGTGTTTACATGAAACAGTAATTGTCCATGTTGAATTGATAAGTGACCATACTTGGGTGGAAGCCAGACATGACTCCCTTGGGTTAATCAGGGTTCTAAATCCTATCTCTGAGACATTGATTAGGTTTGTACTTTTTCTAGACAACCTCACAGACCTTAGCAAGAGTTTATCAAGCATGGAAAGGCATTTTCTAATGTAAAAACATCTCATTTAATGAAAGTGTTACAAAGAATGTGAATAGCCAATATTGAAATTTCATCTAATCTTTTGCTTTTTGTGCATTTTCTGAGTAAAGGGATGTTACATTTTTTAATTAGTCATTGAAATTGTCTAATGTAGTAATCTACATTGGAAAATGTTTTTCTTCTAGAGATTATCTTGAAGGATACTTTTCTTCCAGTTTAGCTTTTGTTATACAAATTACTATTGTTTTAAAAAGATGGTGTAGCAATTCTTTCTTTGAACTGGTACAACATGGTTAATTACTGTACCTTATTTTTGTTGTGATTCTCTGCCCACTCTGTACAGAACATGTTAGTTGTGCAGCAAGAAATGTGTCTGATCTTGGAAGCTAAGCAGTGTTGAGTGTGCACAGTGCGAGACTGTCATTAACAGTGTTCATTTCTCGACTGGGGCCTTTCTGCACATGATGCTGCCAGATCTTGATGTCAATGCCAAACGGCATTAAGGCCACCTCATAGAGGGTTTGTAATCCTCCCCCCTGCCTTTGCCTTTGAAGGGCTGTCTTCGCTATTTTTGTACATTTCAGTTACAGGACTCTTTTCTCTTTTTACCACCTTTCCTCACTTCTGAAACAAACACTATTTGGCTTTCATTATTTGCAGTCATCTTTTCATGCTCATCAGGTTTTTGTTTTTAAAGAGTTGCTTCTTGGGTAATAAGTGATGTTTAGTTCCCATACTGTTGCGCTGTATCAAAATCTATTAATTGCTGTGTGTCCTGGGAAAACCGTTACCTAGGTATGTTGCTTGACTGCTTTGCAAAGCAGTTTAAGTCATTGAATCATTTAACAGTAATTTCTTAAAGCAGTTTATCTTTAATGATTCAACTGTCACAGCCAGGTTCACAGTGCAGTATAATCAGTTTTTCAGTACTTTTTTTTTACGGTGGTTACACTAGGTTTGTTCTTTTGTATTGCAGCAGGTTTTCTCCCATGACCATTGACGGAGTAACCAGCCTGGCCGGAATCAACATCCCAGGACATGCAGGGACAGGGTGGTGCATCTTTGTTTATAACCTGGCTCCTGATGCCGACGAGAGCATCCTGTGGCAGATGTTTGGACCTTTTGGCGCTGTAACCAACGTGAAAGTCATTCGTGACTTCAACACAAACAAGTGCAAGGGTTTTGGATTTGTCACCATGACAAACTATGACGAAGCTGCAATGGCCATTGCCAGCCTGAATGGATATCGGCTCGGGGACAGAGTATTGCAAGTTTCATTTAAAACCAACAAAACGCACAAAGCCTAATGTCTCCTCAGTTTTCTTTATACAAAAAATATAAAGGTTAACGTAAACTTTATACATTAGTAAAAAGTCTTTGTAAGTCAGTGTTATGAAGGGAAACAAATGAATATTTAGCGTCCAACAAGTGTGATTTTTTTTTATTGCTAGTCTTTGACTCAACTTCTTAAATATCCTTTATGTTTAAATAGAGAAAATTCAGCAGGTTTTTTACCTGACATGTTGCATTCTGATGCCTTCTTTAAAGAAGGACCTTTTAAAATGTTTCAGCTAAAGTATTTTTTTGTTACATATCTGCTTTGAAAGAGTAAGTCTTGTAAGGCTTTGTGTAGTGATTTACTTTGTGTTTTTTCTGTGTCTTCATTTGCCTTTGGTGCTTTTGCCCTTAAGTGAGTAACAGAAGATATTTTCAATTCAGACTCATTTTTGTTTACATATTTATTTTGTAAAGCTATTTTTGGTTGTTGTATTTTGAGTAGGGATATGGGTGGGCTGCATAATATTGCTTATTGTAAGATTACTGGAAAACACTTTTCTTAAAGCAGTACCTTGCCAAAGAGCTAAGAACCTCTTTGATGTGGGTTTAAAAAAATCTATTTTTATAAAAAAGAAAAATTTGGAGAAACTTTTTACTGGACCTGGAACAAATATTTTGACTTGGATACTTTGAGAAATATCTTCATATGACACCTTGTGAGCTTTTGAACCTTACCAGGAAGTTTGCAATGATTGGGATTTCTGGAGAGATTTATGCTGTAAACGATTACCTTTTGAGATCTTTGTATTAACTTAAGATTCTAGAATAAGTGGCAGTGTTGGTTTCATTTGTATAATCATCATTGGAATGTCAGATCATCCTGGTTGTAATGTGACAAGCAGCTCACATTCAGTTATTTTGAAATACAAATCTTTAAAAAAAAAATTACCAAGGTTACTTTAGCAAAAAAAGCATGCAAATTATAAAGTGAAAATACTTAAAAGGTTTTTTGGGGAAAATAAATCAGTTCTTCCTAATGAATTCCCTTCAGATGGAGCTCACGGTGTTTAGTGATGTACTTGCTATATTGTTAAAGACCTGTTTTGTCTGTGTATTAAAGGAATGAAAGTGGTTTGTACCTGCTTTGTACAAATGAGAGGAAAGCCTGCTTAAGTGGCAGAAAAGTTAGTATAAATTTTGAATGAAACATTGGAAGGATTACACCTGAGCTTAGAGCTATGTAAATAAGTGTTTTTTGTTTAGTTTTAAGTATATGCTTAAGTTATTGGACTTACCAATATTTTTGTGTTTGTATAAATATTTTTGTTTGGGGTGTCCCATATTTGGTTTTACTTTTGGTTTTCTGTAGGTTTACACTGTCCATTTAAGTATACAGTATTTGATTTGTCTCATGGGCCAGATTTTACAGTGCATTGACTTTGTTGGTTGTTTGGTCTGTAGATAGTCTTGCTTCCGCTATTAAAAGAAATCTATAGTGACATTGCTTATTTTCTTTTGTTTTATATATAATATATAAATGTGGTAAAGTTATAAACCACAGTTTTGAACAAATCTCCTGCCATTTTTCATACGAGTCCTCTATATATGTATGCTGTTACAATTTACTTTAAAAGGTGTATAATGCTTAAACCACTTTGGGGGAATAATTATGCCGTTTTCTGACCATATCAAAAAAGAATGCAAGTGGTTTCCTGAGTAACATCTTGCTTTTCAAATATTGAACAAATAAAGGCTGGCGGACTAGCCTAGATGCACTGATAATTGTAATGTCCTGCTTTGTATAAACTGATCAGTACTCATGCTTCCCTTATAATAAGCAGTGTGCTATGCATTGTATATTTATATTTGCATCTTTTTTTAAAACTAGAAATCAAAACTTCAGTATAGTTGACAAGAGTATATATATGCTGTGATACACATGCTGCTGTGAGTAAGCACATTTTTCATGCTAGACCGCTCAATGCTCTTTACCAGTAAGTTACATTTATGAGATGGCATAAAGTCTTTTCCTGTATCCTTTTATATGTATTTTTCTGAGTGCAACTTGCATCTTGTAAGGAAAGCAAAAACTTGAATGTAAGGTCGTGCAGCTTATGAAAGCATTGATGGTAAGGCATAAAAATTAGGCTCTACTCCGCCGTGTTTATCAGAACACTTAATGTGAGGTTGGTATTTATTTGAAGTTGTATATGGATTCAGTTCACATCTGTTGGGATAAAATTTCTTCTGTTAAGTATTTAAAAGGATGTACATGTTATTTTCTTTGTGTTTGGATACTTTGTATTTTTTTCATGTTCAGTACATCAATAAACAAGTTGAAGGGAAAAGCAGCTTTTTAAGTTTTTAATTTGACTCTAAATCTTTGTTGTGCAAGAGCAACCATGAATCCAGTATACTTTTAATATCCATTTGAACTTTTGTTGACTTAAGTTTTTCTAAAAATAATTTGCCTTAAAGATGAAAGTACTTTATGAAGAAGCTTTCTGATCACCTAGTTTAAAAAAAATCAATTGATGTTTGTGATTGCAGTCTGAAGTGTTATCAAGTTTGGTATAATCTTGTTGAATAAGGATTGCCTTTCCCTTTGTATGGCCATGAGTTCTGCAAAAAAATTGAGGAAAAAGCAATTGTAAAATTGTGTGGGAGATTCTGCCTGTGATTCATGACTGTCTTGTACCGTAGATACCTTGGTGGTGTGAAAATTGAAATCGTGAGACATCTTTCCAATCAAGTTTTTTTTATTGGTTTTAGGGAATGAGACATTGTGTATAGGAGAAAAATATAAATGAAATTGATATTATATTCCAAATACAAATTGGATCAATACCAAAATGTCTGTCATAACATGCACAAGTTATTAAATGAGTACATTATAATAGTCTATAAATATATTGGGCCCAGAAGGAAATATTAAAATAACATCAGATGCAGTGCAGCTTTTAAATTGCCCTTTCTACTTTGAAAAGCAGGAGGTATTTTAAGCAAATATTAATAGCCTCCACTGGATAACATTGGATTTCTGCAAGCAGCAAGAACAGTTGGAATGGGAAGTGGAGTGTACTTCACCATTGTGTGAAAATTGTGTATAGTAGCAAATTGTTTTGTATGTTGGGCTGAAGTTCTGTTTCCCCCTCAGTTTGCAATAAGGTTGAGACCTCAGGAATTTTCCACCCTGGGAAGCTGATGCAAGTCTGCACCTTAAGCCAACCACCTGCTGGTTATCATGGTCTTATCTCGATGATTAAAGAGGTCCTAATGTTCATATTGGTGATTATATTGCATGTATAAATATACTTCATACTTGTTTCTGCTACACACAGTACTGTAATTATTTAACACTGTGTGTATATATAGAGGTTAATTTTCTTATTTTAACCTTTCTACAAAATGAGTACTTAACAATTCAAAGCTGCTTGTTTTAATATATGGATGTAATGCATTGCTACTTGCTAATTCTATTTATTTTTTTTTCAGAAAATGAGATCATTACCTGGGTTAAAAGTAGCTTCAACACTTTATATTCAACATGGAAGTGCTTTATAGTTACTACACACAGTTGCAGTACTTGGTTATAAACGCATTTCTGAATAGTCACTGCAGCCTCTAATCAGATCAAGAAAGCAAATCTGTATTGGAGTTGACTTAGTGTATGCAAATTTAAAGTAAAAAGTGGATTTTAATGATTTGTAAGCACTAAAATATAAACCTCTTGGGAAAAAGACACTGGCCTATAGTATCAAAAGCTGCACTTGGCCCAGCTTGTAAATGTGTTTAGAAGCAAAAGAGGATATGGTGTATATCTCTTACCTAACTCAGTTGAGATGTTCTGAATGGAAAGTTTTCCATACTGTATGAGTGACATGTCGACATGACAGGAGATGAATATCACAGTAGCAAATGCGCCTTAATGTCTTTTTCATTAACTTTATTAATACCAATACTTTACACTAATGTTTAGACTGTGTGCAGAACCCATAGAAATTCCATGAAGTTGTCATTGATTTTTTAATTCTGTAAATTTGGAAAATAGTTTTTGTCGATCAAGTATCAAAAAAGTATTCTTACAACTTACAAAAACGTACTATTCGGAAGAGTTCTAGCTTAAGGGAATCCTAATAGTTATTTTTTTTTTATTAAAATAAAATTTGAATTGTTAGCCTTCAAAATTCTTGTAAGTGTACTTGGACAGTTCCCTTAGCAAATACAATTTTACTTTTAGTGTTTTGGGTTTGCTTGTATTAAGTAGGTGAATCATTGTAGCTTGTCTAGGCTAAGGAATTGTGTACAAGTGAGAAGTGAGTTTTGCTATTTTTGGTATTACCAATTTGTTTTTGAGCTGTATTTTGTAGAGATTTTTGAGGCTAAAAATGCAATGATAACATTTTACGATAAAGACCGGAGATATTTATTAAGACTAGGGATATGCCAATGTTTCTGCTAATTCTAGTCACAGTTGAAATGAAAGGGTGAAAGACGGGTTAAAATGTGGCTTATGATGCTAATCTCCATCTTTTTAATGCTCTGTAAATGAATTTATCCTCTGTTCAAGTGGAAGCTGTGTTTTGTGAAAAAAAAAAGGTGGTGTCCTTGAGTGTTAAGATAACAATGGAATGAAATGGATGTCCTCTTCAGCTCTATAGATGAAAATCAGAACTCTGAATATAGTACTGGTTCTGTCTCAGTCGGTGTAGAGTAGCACTTATTGTAGGTCTGTGCTCTTGCTAATCAAATTGTTTGGGTTTCAGGTACCCGCTGTGGATACTGCGGTTCTATCCTTAAGCATGGTACATGACTTCTGTTTCTTCAATCTACCTATCCATTTTCTAAGCACTTAATTCAGTTCAGGGACATGGGGGAGCTCGAGTCCTGGCACGCAACTGGCATTGTAGTACTGTATATACCTTGGACAGGACACACACATTAGGACCACTTTACCCAAAAGCCATTCTATCAGTATTTTTGAAGTGTGGGAGGAAACTAGAGAGCTCTGTGAAAATCCATGCAAACATGCAGAGACAAACTCCACACACAGCGCTCGAGTCCCCTAATGCTACAAGATGGCAATGCTAACCAATGTGCCACCTTCAATCTTTCCAGCTAAATTACATGCTTGTATTGCTGGAGATAACCCTATGAGGGACTAATTATCCAGGTTGCAAAGTGTTAGTACTGTATATTTGTTTTGCTATTGGAGGTAGGATAATTTTCAATTCTGATTAGCCATTCATCTTAAGTTGAGGATTTATTTACTTTATACTCTGCAGACCACAGTAGGAGAATAAATTAAGTTTCTGCTAAAGATTAAGGTCAATTTTTTTTGTTAGAAACTCAAAACATGCAGTACAACTCGGGCAGCTCAATATAATTGTTTCCTTTAGGTTTTTACTACTCTTATAATTAGCATAGAAAGGAAAACGCACTGATGAATAGCATCTTGATTGTGCTCTTTCAAAGTAGCATGGCACTGAAAGAAATGATAGTTTATAGCTTCCACATATGGAACTAACAGGCACTTTATACTGTACTGAGTTATTGCATTTGTGAGGTACAGTACCTGTTTATTTCCACACTAGAAGTGTCAGTTAGATTTTCAAAAAGATCCATTCTGGAATTAATGGTTTGAGTGTAAGGAACGGAGCTATTTTTTCCTTTTGTGCAGTGTTAACAGTGAGGATTTTTTGGTTTCATTCCGTTTCCAACAGTTTGAGCCCTGCAAGACAAGTGATTTTGTTTAGTATTGATAGTCTGGAAATTCATTACTTTCCTGGCAAACAAAGCACAACCTGCAGTAAACATTTTTACCCTGTTATTGGAGGCAATTAGCTATAACTGGCACAGCTGCTAGGTGATACAGGCTCCAGCCGAGATTATAAAAGGCCCTGTCTGCTTCATTTAGGCTTTGCAGGCTTGTTTTAAGGCTGCACAGAAAATAAGACCAAAAAAAAAAGAAAAGCTGTTGTTTGAGCAAAACTAGTACTTTGACTTGTCAGCTTCAATCCAGTGGAAATGGGATATTTTGCTTGAGGGGTGCCATGTTTCCACTGTGTCCAGGGCTAGAAATTCTACCATTCGTCTTGGCATATTTTAACCACGAGGGAGTGTAGATTTGAGCTACTGCATTTTGAAAGGAGTAAATCCAAGATAAATTGTTCAGTTCAGCATTTAAAATGTGCTGAATCCTTAAGTAGCCATTACCAATAGGTTTTTTCTCTCTGCCTGCAGAGGTGGCTGGTGAACTTATACCAAACCTCAATTTGTCTATATACTGTAGGTGTGACACAGCTCCCTTTGTAGTCTCCTTGTAAACACGATGTACAGTAACAGCACATATAAGCTTAATGAGTTCACTTTTGTTTTTTGGGACTTAAGGATGAAGTGATACTGCATGCTTACTAATGCACATTGAACCTGGAATATCTACCTTTGTATATTTTGCCTCCTTGCTGTTATCTGCTTTTATTCTGATGTTCTGCAGCCTTCATTAAGATTGCTTTTCATGTCTGCTGCAGAAGCACAGCAAGGGAATCCATGGCACCATTGTTCTGACTCTTGAGTAAATGGAATCTAGAAAGGTAAAGGCTTTGGGTGGTATTCAATGTTTCCTCTAGTTAACTACTAGATTAGTGTCAAGGTAAAGGCTTTCTTTAGCCCATTGGATCATCGAACCAGAACTTTCCCAATTACTGTTACGTTAATGGAAAGTACCTAACTCCCCTTAGTTCGTAGTCCTTCTCTGGGTTACCCCCAGTGGTGCAAGTATCCATTTATGCATCCCCATTAGGTTAATGTACTTTTCTCAGAGGTACAAAAACGGGAGTCTTTTCATCTTTCTCAATCCATATACACCACTTTGCTTTCCCTCATGTGGATAACTATTTTGCGGTAAACTTTGAAATGCCAGTTTGTTCCAAAGTACAGTGGTAATAACATTTGAGGTGAATTGTATCATCTGCTCAAAGAATCGACCTAGGCAGAAAGCACTTCACTGATTGAATTAGGGGTGATTTTCAGTGTGCAAATCCAAATGGAATTTAGCCAGCTGAGCTAACACTCTCTTAGAGATGGGATCCTTAAACCCGAGTAGTCAGGACTTTCTCCTTGAAGGATAGCATCTTCTAAAACACGTTGGATTCTGACCCAATACTGGGATATTGGTTTTGAATTTCTGGTTCAGGCAGTAAGAGTGTCACCAAATAGCAGCAGCCTCGTTTTCCTTGGAGTTTACCTACAGTGTCACAGAATTGACCAAACTGAGCTTTGCTTAGCTTACAAGATCAGGCTATACTCCCCACCTCACTCCATAAATTTTTTTCCATTAAGAGCACTTTGTTACTGTGTGGGGAGACTCTAAACTTCACATTAGGGCAAGCAGCTGTTCATTTGATAAGGACTTAGGGGTAATGGGAAAGGCAAAGCGAGAGACTTATGGTCACTTATGCTGCAGAAGCCATGTTTTCTCTATAGGAGTTATGGTCCATTATACAAATCTCATCTTGTGTGACCATTTCTATTGATCTCCAATGAATGATTTATGTTAAGTAACTATTTGCTCATCCCCACACGACTACAGCTCCTACATGTTTGATGCTGCTGTGGCCCATGACTTTGGAACCAACATTCCAGGAAGCATGATAATGTGACTCTTTGATTGTATGAAAATCTGGCCTAGTTTCTCCCTAGGTATTGTGTACTCGTTTGCAATAACTAACATTTTAGCTATCCAGGAATATAAGGTTTCTGCCACAACACTCGAGACCAACAATTATTACGTTAGACAGGTGCTGCTGGAACTTTCAGGTATGAACTGAGCACTTCCATGATGGGGGTTGCATAAGGCACATACAAAGAATTAGAGCAGGCTGTACCTCACACCCACACACACTTACAGTGAGCTTTGGTATAATATTTGCTGGTCAGGTCTATGCTGAGTAGGAAAACGTGTTTTTACTGTCTGTTGATCTCCCTTGGATGTTGAAGGAATGTAAAATTTACATTGGTTATTACTGACCTATATACTTACATGTGGGTTGGGGTTACTAGCTGATGTTGTACAGATTTGATTTAAGATGTTTTCCCATTATCATTTGATAATTGTAGTGTAGTATTAAATTGTTAAATATACCCAAGAATCATTTTTAAAGAGAAAGTAGAAGTTGGTAGAATTACTGTTATTAACCAATTTCATCATCTTCACTGATAAGACGTTTATCATGAAGCTAGGACCAAAAAGTTCTGTGCAAGATGAAACTAAATCAGTTTTTCTCATTTCAACCATACAAATATAGCCTTGCAATTTTTCTCCCATGAAAATAAAATCTAGCATTCATAGTAGTTCACATTTGTCAATATTAAGCAGCAATTTTTTCTTATAGGAACATTCAGCACAGATTCAGAATCTTTTGAATTGTTGAGTTTTGGACTTACAGTAAGATGTGTGCTTTGTTAGATCTGTCCTTTGTATTCAGTTCTTTAATTGTCATACCAGAGGATTTTTAGTTTTCCTGTTTGTGCAACTGGTTTATAGAAAATGTCTCTAGCCATCTATTCTAATAACACTAAAGAAATTTCACCTGGTTAAAGCTGTGTAATTTAGATGGCCAACACAACAGTTGTTGCATCACCAAATGATCAAATCCTGTGATCATATTGCGGTTATTCTCACAATATTAGAATAATCAATTTGTCAGTGTAAAATAAAAATTCAGTATGCACTGATTTCCTTCTGTCCCGTACTAAGAACAGGACCTGCTGCTAGTTTGTAACACGATTGTAAAATGTAGCTTCTGCTCTGCAATTTTTTTAAGCCGTCTTGTTTTCCCCTTAGATCCCATCAATAGATGTAATCTGTTAATATCAGGTTTCCAAAACCTTCCTTCCTGCTAGATCTACTGTCAGAATACCTGGATATCCTGGTACAGCTTAATGGAATTAAAGTTATTTAACAAACATTTGAAAGCTAACTCTACTGTACATGCTATGGGATCTACAGAGCAGGAAGGGACAGATGGGTTACCAATGCACATTTCCATGAAAGACTGAGGGTGGGGTACACTTTTTTGTCCTGAAATGACGTTTGAGGGTTTTATTGGTAAGCTGGAATGGTGGTGTGAAGGTTTTATGGGGAAAGAGTTAAATAGCACTTGCTGGGTCTAAATTGGGCGGAGGGGAATAGAATCAGATTCTAGGCACCAAAAAACAGCCTTTTTTATAAAAAATGAAGTGTTTCACTGAGGACAAAAACCTGTCAGACTTGTATTATATCTAAGAAAGCAAATTGTTTCTCCATCTCTTCAGAGATCTCTATTCCTTTATTTGCTTGTTTTTTTTTGCAGTCCTATGCATGTAGTTTTACCCTTATATATTTTTAGTAGTATCTGTTTACTTTAAACCCTTTAGTTAAAATAAATACTAGCATCTTATTACAGTAAATCACTTTCATGAAAACCTCATGCGTTTGCCACCATGCTATTTTAAGGGCCATGTAAAATTAAAAACTGCCTTCGTGTTACATAATCAGTTAACAAAAGCTGTTTTTCGGAAAATACCATATTGCTTACAAAATGTGCATTTTATTTTGTGTACATTTATCAGAGGTAGTGCAAATCTACTCATAGAAGATACTGAGCCTTTCACTAAAAGGTTGTCATGTTTTATTCATGCTGCTACTGTATATTATGAGTTCTGTACAGCTAATACCACCAGCACATTGCGTACATCATGAAAGATGAGCCACATAGTACCACACTCAAGTCATTGTTTTTTTCAATTGGAATTGCCAATTATTTTATTATACTGTATACCCACTCAATTTGGAATTATCAGTCAGCTCGTTAACATTAAATGAGTAATGTTAGTGACTGCTAATGTCTGCAAATGACATCACCAAATTCATGTCAGTGAAGTGTTTTGGATGCAAATTGTGTTCACTAAATAGTACTAACTTCACCATGTGTCTCAGCATGTGGTAAAACTCAGGATTGCTGAAACCAGGTGGTAGTTATAAATTGACAATATAAATAGTGCAGTGTGTAGGAAAGATGGAGGTGGCACTCTGTCATTGAGCTGGAAGGAGAGCACAAGGAAGAGCTGAAGGCTGCACAGGAAAGTAAGAAAAAAGGCTAAGGGAGATGATATTCTAGATCAAACAGACATTAGGTCTTTGTGAGAAGGGCTTTAGGACCCTATGTTAATTTAGCACAGACGTTATTCTCCAATTAAATAAGAATCTAGAGCCATCCAAGAGCTATGCAGTGTCAGAGGCATAGTAGTTTGCCCAGTATCTGAAATTTAACTTTGGTTTCATTTCAGACAAGTATGTCAGTAATTGGTAGAGTATGACAGCCCACATATTCTCTTTATAAATTGTTTTTAAAATGAATTGGAAGTATCTTATCCAAGAGGAATATATTCCCCTTTATACTGTATGTGGAGGTAGGCTTTTCTAATTAATGTTGGGGCTACAGATTGCACCCATATAGCACTGTCATCATACTTTAGTGTGGAATGAAATGTTAATTTCTAATAAAATCTTATTTGTTGTATACAGTACATATACAACTTAAGGGAGTATGAAAGTGAGATCCTTTCAGTGAGTACTCTGCCTCAAATGTCAGAAACATTTCAACTTTGGTCCAATAAATGAATGAGTAATGACATTAAGTGGAAACAAAATAAATGCATCACCTTATCGAATTACATTTAGCAAAGGGGCTTTCAGAAAACATCAAATTTAAATGGCTAACTCATAAGTGAATGAGGAATTAGACAAATGGAGAGAATCTATGCTAAATTTACAAAATTGCTTAGCGTTGCAAATATAATAGATTAATGTTCGACTGACAATTACATTTATCTATTATCTAACATATACATCTCAACAAGAAAACTAATATCAATACTATATAAAATTTGCATTACCTTTTACAAAATATAAGCTCCTATTCCTAGGTTTGACAGTGCTGCATGGTTGGAATCAATATCCCCTAACGCATGCAAAAGTCAATCATTTTGTGAAAGGCAACATTTATGTCATGGAGAGTATCTGTCACTCTAACAATATATCCCTGTGAGTTTTAACTGGATATTCAATACCCTCTGCAAACTGGGAATTTGTTGCCATCGCCCTTCAACTTGCTAGAAGCCTGTAGTAGGCACAGTGTAACATTTAAAGGAACTTTGTTTTTTTCCATGTCTTCATATATCTGTTCTCTGCAAACTGTGCCATATTATGTGTGGTAACAAAATACAATTTACATCCTTCATTTTAATTGTGCACATAATTTGTTTAGTGAATACAGGAGAGACTGCTAAATGTTCACATGCAGTGTGGTTTCTCTCTACTGTGCGGTAATATGAATGGAGTTTTACTATTGTTTAGTGAATGAGGATTTAACTGTCTGTATAATGGGTTGTTTTACCGGTGAATCTCACTGCCATTGCCTGACTCTCATCTATTATTCATACTTTAGACTTATGGTGTATGGTGAATGTTTCTATAGAAATAAGTAAAAGCCTAAAGTAGATAATACATCTGCAAATAAGTATTGGAACCACTGGATTTTCATGTCAAAAGGCATCTGAGGATGTCCGTACATCCTGTAGCCTAAATTGTGTATTGTGATGTGCTATGTGCAGTTTTCTCCTTACTCTTCAGCTCATTTCATAGCAGGACACAAACGAAATTGTACACAAATGGAATTGTACGAAAATACTCCATAGAGAGCTTTAAGGTTTTCACTTTAATTATAGTGCCTTGCGAAAGTATTCGGTCCCCTTGAACTTTTCAACCTTTTGCCACATTTCAGGCTTCAAACATAAAGATATAAATTTTTTATTTTATGTGAAGAATCACCAACAAGTGGGACACAATTGTGAAGTGGAACGAAATCTATTGGATTTTTGAAACTTTTTTAACTAATAAAAAAATGAAAAGTGGGGCGTGCAAAATTATTCGGCCCCCTTGCGTTAATACTTTGTAGAGCCACCTTTGTCTGCGATTACAGCTGCAAGTCGCTTGGGGTATGTCTCTATCAGTTTTGCACATCGAGAGACTGAAATTCTTGCCCATTCTTCCTTGCAAAACAGCTCGAGCTCAGTGAGGTTGGATGGAGAGCGTTTGTGAACAGCAGTTTTCAGCTCTTTCCACAGATTCTCGATTGGATTCAGGTCTGGACTTTGACTTGGCCATTCAAACACCTGGATACGTTTATTTGTGAACCATTCCTTTGTAGATTTTGCTGTATGTTTGGGATCATTGTCTTGTTGGAAGATAAATCTCCGTCCCAGTTTCAGGTCTTTTGCAGACTCCAACAGGTTTTCATCCAGAATGGTCCTGTATTTGGCTGCATCCATCTTCCCCTCAATTTTAACCATCTTCCCTGTCCCTGCTGAAGAAAAGCAGGCCCAAACCATGATGCTGCCACCACCATGTTTGACAGTGGGGATGGTGTGTTGAGGGTGATGAGCTGTGTTGCTTTTACGCCAAACATATCGTTTTGCATTGTGGCCAAAAAGTTCGATTTTGGTTTCATCTGACCAGAGCACCTTCTTCCACATGTTTGGGGTGTCTCCCAGGTGGCTTGTGGCAAACTTTAGACGAGACTTTTTATGGATATCTTTGAGAAATGGCTTTCTTCTTGCCACTCTTCCATAAAGGCCAGATTTGTGCAGTGTAAGACTGATTGTTGTCCTATGGACAGACTCTCCCACCTCAGCTGTAGTTCTCTGCAGTTCATCCAGAGTGATCATGGGCCTCTTGGCTGCATCTCTGATCAGTCTTCTCCTTGTCTGAGCTGAAAGTTTAGAGGGACGGCCAGGCCTTGGTAGATTTGCAGTGGTCTGATATTCCTTCCATTTCAAGATGATCGCTTGCACAGTGCTCCTTTCGGTTGTTTGAAGCTTGGGAAATCTTTTTGTATCCAAATCCGGCTTTAAACTTCTCCACAACAGTATTACGGACCTGCCTGGTGTGTTCCTTGGTCTTCATGATGCTCTCTGCGCTTTCAACAGAACCTTGAGACTATCACAGAGCAGGTGCATTTATACAGAGACTTGATTACACACAGGTGGATTCTATTTATCACCATCAGTCATTTAGGACAACATTGGATCATTCAGAGATCCTCGCTGAACTTCTGGAGTGAGTATTCGGCCCCTTTACTTTCAGTGCAGCAAAATTTTGCACGCCCCACTTTTCATTTTTTTATTAGTTAAAAAAGTTTCAAAAATCCAATAGATTTCGTTCCACTTCACAATTGTGTCCCACTTGTTGGTGATTCTTCACATAAAATAAAAAATTTATATCTTTGTTTGAAGCCTGAAATGTGGCAAAAGGTTGAAAAGTTCAAGGGGGCCGAATACTTTCGCAAGGCACTGTAGGTGTGGGGTGTGTTTGCATTACTGAATACCATGGCTATGCAAGTCTTTTCCTTGAAATTATCCACAATATTGCAATATATAGTAGACATTTTAATATTATATTCTGAATTCAGGCTGAATTTTTATGGGTTCCATAAAATGGAAGAAGCTTCCTGTCTTTGTGTAACTTTCAGGAATTTATACTGTATATGCAGTGATTTCACCGGTAAAACTCAGTGATCTGTCTTTGAAATTAATGATTGATCTCTTTAACAGAAATATGGCTTATCTCAAAGCTTTTAAATAAAGAGAATCGCAAATTTGACCGAAACTGATATTTCGTTTTAATGAAAACTGAAAAGGTGAGTCTTATGGTAAAATTCCTAAGTGGATGAAGCTTCTGAGGACTTGACCCTCGCTCACTTTGTCATATTCTACCTCCCGGTTCTTTACATCCTGTGAGTGAGCAGTTAATAAAGTATATGTATGTACATGTATATACCCAATACTTCTACATCGTAATGAGCAAGCCTCACATAACATTAAATACAGTACATAATACAATGGCATGAACAAGCAGCATCAAACAGGAAGTAATCTGATACAGAAACATGCAGTATGGTGATATCTCAACTGTACCATTCCTCATCAGCCCACTTTTAAATTTAATTTGAACTATTTGCACTTTAACTAGGAGGAGTTCTCCCTCTCGTGCTCCTTGTACAGTCGAGCAAATTTAGTTGAGTAGTTAAGGCCAGCTTTAAAATCCTTTTATAACCAGCTCAGGAGCTGGCTATACTGACAGCTGTGCAGGTGAGAGCAATAATGCCTTGCAGTCACAGAGAGTGGGTCAGGAACAAGGAATCTAGAGCAAAGGTTTGAAATACAGTAGTAGTGGAAGTAGATTAAGAACTGGGAAAATGTTTTAATTTTACACAGTAGGTTCTCTTGCTGCTTTTCTCTGCTTCATTGGTCTCTGGCTGTTTTGTGTTTTGCATCATATCTTTTAAGTTTTAACTTTTTTTAAAATGGTAATGAGCTGTGCAAATGGATGTTGTGGTCAATTAATCTGCGTGCACAACATTTTTCACCCAAATTAAAACAGTTGGGCAACAAGGACTACGAAAACAAGAGTAAGTAGCACCATTGAGTCTTCTGGGTGTTAATATGGTACAGAAAGTATTGTACTTGGTCTCCATCTTCTAACCATCTATCAATCCATTTTTTAACTGCTTCATCCAATTCAGGGTCATGGGGCAGCCAGAGCCTATCCCAGCAAGCAACGGGTACAAGACAGGGAACACCCTGGACAGAACGCCAGTCCATTGAAAGGTACACACAGACATCCACACATGAACAGCAGGGGTGGTTTTCCCTCCAGCCTACCAGAATGTCTTTGGACTTTGGGAGGAAACTGGAGCACCCAGAGGAAACCTATGTGAATACAGGGGGAACATACAAACTCCATTCAGATAGTACCCCAGGAACAAAATTGAACCCAGGGCCCCAGGGCTGTGATGCAGCAATGCTAAAACTTCACCACTGTGCCTTCTCCTCCCTCTTCCACATTCTGTGTTCCTCTGAACATGCCAGACACAGTAGATGGATGTGTAAAATCTCATCAAAAATTTGCTTTTGCAAAGCGCAATCATTTTCTGCAAGGCAAAATTGAGCTGAACTGCGTCTGCTTTAACTACCAAACAGCCTGACAGAACCTGAATTCCAAAATCAATTATATCAATTTTACAGGAAGGATTTATTTAGACCAGTTGCATTATAAAGGCTGCTGACATAAGCAACAAAGCAGGATCTATTGCTCGAACAATAGCTGTGAATCAGTCGGAGAATAGGAAGAACAGAACAGGTTTTGGGAAACAAGTTTTTTGTCTGATGGCTATTTTAATCATGTTGCGTTCCATCCATATAAAATTTACAGAACAACCCAATTGTATATTATTGAGGTGTGTAAAAACACTGCTCCTAAAAAATACATGAAGTTTGATGTGAAGTGGTTACTGTGATATAACCTTATAGCTCACTGGCTTTATTCTCCTGCTTGTACTGTACAGTACAGTATGTTGTGGGGCTTTGGTGGACTAGGGGGGTGCCTTAAGAAAGATCAAAGAACAAATCATGTTAGTGATTATCAACAGGTATTATCAACAGCCACTATTATCATTGTGTTTTTTTTGTATGCTTCAGTAAGTGTGCTGGTGTAGGTGTCCAATCCAATAAATACCCTTTAACTATACCCTGATAGGTTGTTTGTGTTGCAGATTGTTTGACATTGCATGATATTAAAACGGATAATCAGAACAGATAATTTCCTATTCTGTAACTTCTACAACTTATACTCTTTTACCTGCTTACTTTAAATACAACAGTTCCAGCTTCAAACTTGAGAAGTTGGGTTTGTGTATCCTATAGATAATGTAAAAACTGATAATGCCTTGGAATAAGAAAATAAAAGAATGACATTTATTTAATCAGGCAAATCAGCTAAAATCTAATTTTCATTTAAAAGTATTGTCTTGCCAAAAGACTTATGCATTTGTTGCACAGAATCAGACAATTAAATAAAATCAGTAGCATAAAAGCAAGTTATATAACAGGATGTGGAAGTGATAAGTGCAGATGTCAGGTTTAAAATATTTAATCATCTGACTGAAAGTGCCCTTAAATACAGAGGAGGTGCATTTCAGCTGTCTCTGCAAAATGCTCCAGTCATTGGCTGTGGTCAAAATGAAATTATTTGCATCCAAAAGCTTCAGCTTTTCTTTGAAGGTTGAATCTGATATATCGTAATGGTGCAAAGAAATATATTTTCAGTACCAGAAGATGTTTTTGCAATTAAAGACATATCTATCAAATTAAACCAGTGAAGGATTTGTCTACTGTACCATAGGGCCAATCAATCAATCAAAGAGAAAGGATGATTGTTTTTTAAGGGTAATAGTACTGTTTATCTTTTATATATAATGAAAACACTTTAATGTAGTCAGTATTTTCACTGTCTACAGTGAAATCGTCATGCAAGAATTAATTAGCTTACAGCTGTAATAATTCATTATTACAGTAAAGGTACAGGAAGTATATTGATTTTTTTCTAGGTTTTGAAAAGTAAGTATGCAAAAAGACAAATTCCTAATACAAGAAATTGTATATGGCCAATAAAGTGATCTTATCTTATGCGTGACGAGGCTTTCTGTTATGCCCTAAAGCTTTGGAACTCTAAGGATATGACAGTCACCTTCTCTAAACTCCTTCAAATCCAGACTCAAACCGTTCTTTAGAAGGGCCTTTACTTGTTCTATTTACCCCTCTGCTCCTGCTGTACTCAGTACCCCCATCTACTGTCTCCTCTCATTGTGCATTTTCACTGTGCATATCTTGTGTATTTTTTATTCTTCTTGTCGTTTTGTAAAGCTCTTCAAGAAGCCATCTTTAAAGGTACCATATCAAATAAAGTACAGTATATTATAATAAATTATTAATTCAAAAAGTTGGAGAAAAAAAATCGGAGAGTTCTTTGACTTGCTTAAAAGAGCTTAGTCTGAAGGTATACTACTGTAAATACAAAGAGAAAATATTTTCTTGTCTCGGATATATAATACATTAGATAATATTATATATCCGGTTATTTTTAGTTGTCTGCTTTTTGGAAATAACATTACTTGACATGTATGTAAAACATAAACATTTATAATTCAACTTTAAGAAATTAAAATGTTAATTGTCCCAGGTACAATTAATTTAAGGAGGAAAACTGCTGTTGTTTTTTTCTATCTTCCTCACCCTCAAGTTTGTGATGTTGACTTGATAAATAAAGCATAAGCAAAACCAGAACTGATGAGATACTTGTAAACAGATTTGCATGTGCTTGCTTTTATTTATGAAAATCTGAATTTTCTATTACCTGCCATTTGTAACCACCTCCTTCATGATTGCATTTCAATCTTATCTCTCATTGTCAATGAAATATCAGATTGCCAGGTTTTCTAATCGGGAAAATAAAAACACAATTTAAAAGGAAAATTGCTGAATGCTGAAGGTAACTAGATTTGGAAATAGCACTATGTTTTTAGGCTGAAACTACACTATTACTGTAAGAGTAAATGTTTAAAATGTCTTATTCAGTATTGAAAGGAATGACTCATCCCTTTTAATAGTCCATTTGGTTTATAACCCAGTGACTGTTAGCAGCAATTTAGTCTCTTTCTGTTGTACAAGCATGGAACTTCATGTAGATCAAGAAAGTCGTTGAAATCGGTGTGAAAATTTGCTGTCCACATTTCTCTTTTTTAAGCTGGTTCTGTGACATATACAGTGGATATAAGAAGCCTACACACCCTTATTAAAATTGCAGGTTTTTGTGATGTAAAGCCAGAAATCAAGATAAATCATGTCGGATATTTTTCATTCTTTAATGTGACCTTGCAACCAACAAAATTCAAGAGAAAAACAAATGATTATTGGAAAAATAATTTAAATAAAAAAAACACAACACCCTGGTTGCGTAAGTGTGCACACCCTTTTATAATGGGGGTTGTAACTGTGTTCAAAATTAACTAATCACATTCAAAATCTATGGGATCTTATTGTTGAAAGGTACCGATCAGAAGAGGGGTGTAAAAGACAATCAAAGGCATTGGATGTACCCTGGAGCACTGTGAAGACCATCATCAATAAGTGGAGAAAATGTGGCACCACAGGGACATTGACAAGATCAGGACAACCCTCCAAAGTTGATGAAAGGACAAGGAGAAAACTTATCAGGGAGGCTACCAAGATGCCTACAGCAGCATTGAAGGAGCTGCAGGAATTTCTGGCAGGTATTGGTCACTCCTTCCATGTGACAACAATCTCCCATATTCTGCACACATCTGGACTATGGGGTAGGGTGGCAAGACGTAAGCCATTTCTCACACAAAAGAATATCTAAACCCATCTAAATTTTGCAAAAATAAAAATTCATTCACCCTACAACATGTAAGGAAATGTCTTATGGTCTGATAAGACAAAGGGTGAACTTTATGGCCTTAATTCTAAAAGATATGTTTGGTACAAAGACAGCACAGCTCATCATCCAAAGCACACCATACCTACTGTGAAGCATGGTGGTGGAAGCATCATGCTTTGGGGCTGCTTCTCTTCAGCTGGGACAGGGGCTCTAGTCAAGATAGATGGGATAATGACTAGCTCCAAATATCAAGATATTTTGGCACAAAATCTGCGAGCCTCTGTCAGAAAACTGAAGACGAAGAGGAATTTCACCTTCCAAACATAATGACCCAAAACACACATCCAAGTCAACCAAGGAATGGCTTCAGAAAAAGATCATCAAGGTCTTGGAATGGCCCAGGCAGGGCCCAGTCAGAGGCCAGACCTCAAATCCATAGAAAATCTGTGGAATGACCTAAAGAGGGCTGTATACAGGAGATCCCCTGGCAGTTTGATGGAGCTTGAACTTTTTTGCAAGGAAGAGTGGGATAAAATTGCAAAGTTCAGGTGTGCAAAGTTGATAGAGACTTATTCACAAACACTTACTGCTGTAATAAATACAAAAGGTGCTTCCACAAAGTATTAGTGCACACTTATGCAACCAGGGTGTTGTGGGTTTTTTTAATTTAAATTATTTTTCCTAATAATTATCTGCAGTATTTGTTTTTCTCTTGAATTTTGTTGGTTGCAAGGTCACATTAAAGATGTCTGATATGATTTATCTTGATTTCTGCCTTTACATCACAAAAACCTGCAATTACGATAAGGGTGTGTAGACATTTTATATCCACTGTAGCTCCCTGTCTAAAAATATGTCTGTCTCATAAAATTGTCTGTACTTCTCTAAAACTTTATGGTATCACTCTTATAGAGAAGTGATACCATAAAGTTGTCGCGTTTTTGACATGATAACCATCACTCATATCGAAATACTCTTTGGGTCAGGTTGACTCCTTTGGGGAAAACTTACAGTGACTACAAAATCATCTTCTCTGACTCCTTTCTATGCTAAAAGATACTCAGCTTTCAACAAAATACACAGTGACCTCACACATCTGAGAACTTTAGTATGTCTAAAAATATTGAGAATGACACTGAGGAAAGAAAGTAGCTGGTAGCACAATTTCTTCCAAAATATTTTAATATCTTTCCTTATTTTAGGACAAATCAACAAGCATTTTTTCCACTCCTTGTGTTGTATTACTACAAATGTATTCAATATACTGTATCATTCGTCTTTTAGAACATATAGCTTACATAGGAATAATATTCATTTTATAGTGTGTGTGATGATGGTGCTTCTTTGCTTTCTTCATAAAATAAGGGGTAACAAATGATCTGTGAGTCTTTCAGGAAATGTTAAATTATGGCATAAGCTTAATATTATAGTTTTTTTTTCTGTCATTGTAATCGATTAGAATAGATTCTAACTATATGTTTATAGTTGTAGCATAAGTCAAAACAAATCTGTAATTTGAATGTATGGTTCATTCGGACTGTTTTCCTGTATTTTCTCTAAGACTGCAATTGTTTTTTGTGTACTTGTATATACTGTATGTAATGCAAGGCCCTCTGTATACGCCTCTCATAGCATAGAGAATAATTAAGTTGAAACCTTTTAGTTACCAAATATCTCTATAATGAAAATTGTGGTAATTAATTTTAAAGTTCTCCATAGTGTTATCCTCTGTGATCTTCACTTCCTTGATGTTTTTCAGATAGTTATGTGACACGGATGTCAAATTTTTTCCTAATTTGCAGAAATTAGTATTTCCATATGCTTCAACTCTTGAATGTAACATCATCAGAATGTAAATTGTTGAACTAGTTTGCTGAAGACATACATTTCAAATGTCGTTTTGTGGTGGCCCTTGCACCCCGTTTTAAAAACCCATCTAATTTCTGTCCATTTTTCCCTGTGATTAGACATTTCCAGGACATTAGCATCGAACTAGAGTTCTGAACTGTATATATTGCTTTAAATTGTGGTGTTTGAAGCTGCTATAACCAAGATTGTTTTTTGTGTAATCTCACTTTTTTTTTAATATCAAATTAGCTTTTGGTAAGGTGTCATTTTAATTTGCACCTCTTTTATATTTGCATAAAATTTGATGGATGCATTTTACACTAGTTGCAGCGCAAGATAATTTTAGACCATTTTAATTTTAGATTCTTTTGGCAAAGTACAAGCTTCATAGCAATACTGTAGTGGTTCTTTGGATCACTGTGAGGTGGCACCAGGAGCTGTTTTCTCCATGCCAATTGCTTACATAGTGGTAAATTATGGATGAAAATTTTTAAAAAGCAAAGATTAAGGTTTCTAGTACATACTGTATCTTAATACCATCTCAGTGATGCCAGTCTAGTTAATCTTATTGTTCTTTGGTGAAATCAGACCTTACTTCTTTACTAAACCATTTTTTTAGACTACATATACTATAGAAAGAGAACACAACGTTTCGGCCATGGAGCCTTCTTCAGGTGAAAAAGACTCCACGGCCGAAATGTTGTGTTCTCTTTCTTCTTTTTTTCAGCATGGAATAAACCTATTACTTGTTCCTTTGCAGCCTACGCATGCTGACGCAGCTACCCACCTGAACTACATATACTGTACATACAAAACCCAGTGCTTTCTAAACCTGTTCTTCATCCACAAACCATAAAACACACTTTCTCATCAACCACAATTGTTGATGCTACCATCACCTGATCGTTGACTTTCAAATCTACATTGATTTGCAGTGCATATAAAAAATAACAGTATAGCACATTGTAGCGTATTTATTTGTAATGTTCGAAAATCCATTTGCAGGGGTGGTTAGCACAGACACAGGTTTGCAGCAAATCAAAGATCTGCCACAAATCTTTACATGTGGTTTAGTGCCTACAGCATCTGTTTTTTTGTTATAGGAATCAGATTTTTCATTCAAATTGGAACTGGGATTCCATAGGAGCTTAGGAATTGGGGTTAGTTGGCCAATTGACCACGGGTCTCTAGAAATGAATTTAAAATCTAACAGGATTTAATTAGACTGAATGCTGGCCTAAAAGCTGTATTTCAGCCAGTCATGCATTTCCAGTGCATTTGTCCTCACACAGGTGATTACAAGATAACATGTGCAGTAAGTTGTATAAATTAAACTTTTTAAACAAACTGCCTTCTGAATTTAAAAAATTACCAAATATTTTCCAGTACATAGTGAGTATCCTGAGAACCACTGTATATATATATATGTTTATTGGTAGAGAGAATAATAAGTCAACCCATCCTTAAAATCAGAATTGTTTAAGCCTTTTGAAAATGAATAATCTTCATTTATTGTGTGAGTTCACTTCAATAACAGGCAGTTTAGAAATCCTGGGCATTTAGCCAGCAGGCCACAGGGGAGAGAAGAATGAACAGTCTATTGATGTATCTCAGAAAAGAAGCAACTTTTCACACAAAGAGGTGTAAGCATAAGGACTCAGCCACCAAACACTATAGAGAAAGATCAGGGAGTAAAACAGCACAAAAGAGATCCCAAGATAATGCAGCCTATTCACCCTTCTTTTATTTTTTAGTAGCAATTGCTTTTGACACAGAAAAACAGAATAATTGAAAAACCACAGTATCTTCATGACTGTATTCTGAGTTGAGTACCAGATTGCCATGTACATTTATGAGATATAAACAGACAAATATAACTCCAGCATATAACTAAACAGGAAACACTGTTTTGCAATAACAACAATAAAAATAAGCATTGCATTTATTTATCACATTTCATCCAAAGTATCATGAAGAGTTTGTAATGGTACAGACAGGACAGAAAAGACAAATACTGAGATTTATTTATTTTTCAACAACTGATCAAGGCTACATGAATTGTACAGAGCTTTTATGAACTTAGGTATTTTATTATATTGTCATCACTATGCTACACAGTGAATAAATGAAAAAATATAATACTGCACTCCACATACAGATAGTTCAGCAGACAGGATTTGAATGTAAGCTTAGATTAAAAAAGAGACAAGGAATAAGTTTTTTTAACAAAACATTTTTAAATTTCATCCATTTAAAAAAATGTGAAAATTAAATTATATGAGAACCCTTAGGAAACCTAATAACAGAGACAGTAAGATGGCATATACACTGTAGGTCATACTGTATATGTCTTTTAATAAGTCTCTGTCTTTAATTTCACATAATGTTTTGTTAAGCAGAGTGGTAGAGTGCAGTATACAGTTCACTTATGAGATCTGTTTACTCTCTCTGATTTTTATTATTGCTTATCACAGTCCATGATGCTTTGAGCTCAATTTCGAGTTTAAATTCTGAAGGGCTGCTTAATAAACCTGACACTGAAAACTGCTGGAGCCACTTCAAGCTTGGATGTTCACAGGAGGTTAGCCAAGTCCTTTTTTTTCTTTTCATGTACAACAAGGAAGTCTGCTAGCAGAGAAAGAAGGTTCTGTGCTATTTTACCTTTCAGGTAACATTTCAGATCATATTATTTGGGAAATTTTCCCAGTCAGCTTTCATTACTGTCACTTAAAATACTATTTCTAGAAAAGGTTGTTTTTATTTACTCTAAAAAGTAGTTTTCTAAAAAGAATATGCCTAAATGTCATTACAAAATTAACAGTCCTAAAAGTAAGTGTTATTAAAATAGAGAAAAATGAATTTGAACTGACAAAACCACTTTCAGCAGCTGTAATTTCCTTCCTGTCAGCTAGGTAACATCCTTTTTGTTAAATATTTCATGAATGATGTCAAGTAAATTAAATGCAATGATTTGCTTTCTTTTTTCTTTCACTTCAGAGATATCAACAAAACAGACTATGTATGTCAGAAGTGCAACTGATTTTACTGTATAAAAACAAGAAAGTAAACGCATAAATCAAGAAAAACATTCCTGCTGATATTTTTTAACATACTTTTGTCATATTTAATGGCATTTTATGGTGTGTAGTTCAAATGCTGAGAACAACACCTACTCATTCTTTATCTTCTGATTTTCTCAAATGGAATAATCTTTTTCTTCAAGGCAAATACAGTACCCGATGTTGTACATTTTCAGTTACTTTTTTCGGCAGAGGAAAACGTCTTCAGAGAGAAGATGTAGGTTGAATATGATAAGGGCTTTCAACGGCTAATTTACAAATGGTGCCTAAAAACACACATAAAACACTAGTGGTTTCACTGATTTCAAGTTAGACCAAAGCAGATTCCTAAAATCCTATTAAAATAAGAGACAACTGTTCTTGATTGTGTGTTTGAGGTGGTAGGTAAACATCTTTCAATATTTTTGTCTATTTATAGATACGTATTTTTGATACTTGATCTCTAGGTAAATTACAGGTGAGATACAGTATAAAAACAATTAAAGTGAATATGTTCAACTAAAAATTCTCAAACCAAACACCTTTTTGGTGAAAGAAACCACAAACTAAAAAACTAAAATAAAGTTATTGCATACAGTATTCACCCTTTTTCTATGTCAAGCCTCAATTACTTAAGGTTCACAAAATAACACCATTAGTTGAATGGTCTTTGTTGACATGCAGCAATCGTGGTTGACATACAGTATCTTCAGAATAAATACACTTGTTTCTGTACAATTTCTTGGTGAGTTAGTAAATTGCCAGAAAAGATTCAACTGTGAAAACCAAGGAACTTTCAAAACAGCTCAGGGATAAACTTGTAGAAAGCACGTATTAAGAGGTGAGTTTAAAATTTTCAAGGACTCAATATATTTAAGCACGGTGAAGTCAATCATTTAGAAGTGTGAGGTGTATCATATTACCCAGATGCTGCTTTGAGCAGTTGGGTATGGAGGTGACTGGTAAGGGATGCCACTGTGAGGCCAGTGGTGACTTTGAAAGAGCTACAGAGCCAAATGACAGAGATGGGAGAAAATATTCAACAATAGTGCAGTCACTTCACAAAGCTGGTCTGTATGGCAAAAATGGCAAACCAATCTCAAATTCCATACTGAGTTTGTATAAAAGTATCTAAGTGTTACTTCAAATTAGTGGCAGAAGTTGTGTAAAGACAAGACCAATTCTGATCTTTTTATTCTACATGCAAATTAATGTGTCTGGTACGAACTCCAATTCATTTTCCGGTCAACATCATCCCTCCTGGATGGAGCAAAGCACAGTACAGGCAAATCTTAGAAGAAGACTTCAATAAAATAGAACAAAAATTCACAGGACAGTGCACAAAAGTGTAAGACCAAAGCTACTGTACACTTTAGTGGTTTAACAAGAAAAAAGTCAATGTGTTTGTGACATACACCAGCTTTGATATGGGGGCTTTGGGTTTTTGAGCACATACTGTAACATATCACAATGACCATACGTGTAAAGTGAAAGACTCTACAGCAGTCTCCCCAGATTTCTTCCTTAACCCAAAGACCATTACTATTTGCGAGTCCTCTCTATACACTTATACACACTAACTACCTCAATGTAAGAATGTACACTCATGCCCGTAAAGGGGAACCTGCAACACTATTTTTATATTTCAGTGTTAGAAATTTCAAACTAGGAATGAAAGTAAAATGTACACAGTAATGTGGAAAACCTTCAATTTACATCACAGAACAGATTAAATTTCCAGGTATGCGTAGCACCTAATCTTGTGATTCATAATAGTGCAAGAAAACCTCTGGTGAGGTGAAGCAGTGTGAAGCATGAATACACACTTTTCCTACAGTATATATCCTAGCATTTTGTTGGCCTGTTTATTTGCTTCCCCATATTGTCTCAAAGATATAAATGACATGTCAAAATAAGCACTTAAGTCTTCTTCTTGAGTTGTCTCTCCTAACTCAACCTTTCCATGCTGTATGTATTTATGTTTTTATGTATGTCTCATTTAATCCAATAAATATATTGCTCTCAATTTCGAGACGGTTTTGCCCACAAATACAAATTCTATGTTAATGCTGCATGCAGATAGCATTGGAACATTTTTGCGTTGGAAAGTCTGCTGCGCAATATGTACTTATTTGCTTGTATACTAAATTAATCATTATAAAGTGATCAGTGAGCAGAAAGGGCAACTTCATGTCGCAATTTGTGCTAACTCTCACTCTCACGCAGGTGTTTGTGACAACATGGAGACTATAAAGTACTTTCACACAGCAGTTCAGAGGACACAGAAAAGTCACTGTGCATGAAAATATGGTGATGGGTCACAAAAATCCACTTTAAGTGCCAAGAAGTGTGGATCTGCTGTTCCCTGCACATCAAACAAGGCTAGCAAGAAGGCTAAACTATAGGAAGATCCAAAGAAAAAACTAAGGATCTGACAGATGGCTAGAACTTCCAGACTACCAAAAAGGATTATGTACTGTATTGAGGTGGTAAATAAAATCAATCAGGCCCATCCACTTCACAATGGTAAAACTTGATGATTGCTAAGCATTAAATATAGAAAAAGACCTAACACCACCCAACAGAGATTGAAAAATTCACTCACTCTAAAGATTGGATCCTGGAACTGAATTGTATCAGACGTTGGGAACCTCCACCACTTATAGGAATACCAGCAACAGTTGGATTCTGGACCTGCAGTACAGTATGTGTTTATAATTGAGACATGAAAAACACATAGGCTTTGTTAATTTTTATTCTTAGAAGACCGTATGAAAGGAGAGCTGCCATACAAGAGCATCCCATACCAAGTATTCAGGCAAGATGTTGATGCCCAGTTGATAATACCAATCTGGAGATAAAACATCTCTGGACAATATATCACTGCTCATTGGGTTATGCTAGAGTTATATGACAGGGTCCTGTTTGACTGATATGATATACAGTACTAGACTGCATTGATCAAAATACTTTAATTGATCAAAAATTTCTTCATCAGTTTTAGCATACTCAAACTGACTTGATGTTCATTTTAAATTGCAAAGTAGGCTTTCCTTGCAATGAAAAAATAAATGTTGTCAAAGCAAGTTCAGTACCTTAAGACATACTGTACATTAATTAATTGTCAGTTTATCATTGGATACTTTGCAACTCTGTGTCTGATATTTCTAACTCTATTACATTTTTCATTTTTCTAGATTGGCTTCAGGTTTTTTTACAGGTACAGTATGGGCACTAGTATTTCTGTTAATACATTAACTCTGTCTTGTGAGGGCAAAGGCATCATTCATGAGATATAAATAACCATTAAAAATTGTCCTTGTGCACTCATCTCTTTCTATCCTTCATCTCTTTTCATCTGTAATACAGAATCCATTATCAGGTTTTACTGATGCCTGTAAATAATTGACAGCTCATTTCAAAAGTCTTCTCACTCTCTTTCTAAACATGCAGGTGTCGGACTTCTGCCTCTAGAATTTAAAAAGCTTGTGTTGTTGAGCTCACTTTGAAGTGAACTGACTGACATAATGTGACACTCACGCAGATTCTGTGGTTTTTGAGCTTCTATTTATCACAATGTCGTCTTTATTACTGACTGCTTTAAGCAAAGCAGACTGCATTAAAAAAAGTGAAAGAAGTGATCGACTAATGGTCAATTTTACTATTCTTTTGTTGAAGATCAACCTACCTTTCTGTTTGTTTTTTGAGTAGTTTGTTTTCTCTTGGAACTTCAGACAGCTTCTTTGCATCTGACTCTTATATATTTATGTATAAATCTGATAGAAAATCTAGCCTTTTGTAATATTGACTAAGATGAACTATAAACAAGTTTTCATTCAAGAAATACCAAGAAACTTTTATAAGGCTTATATAAACTTTAAACCTTTAATGGACTTTAAAGGGCTTATGCATATATTTTTAATATCAGGATTCCCAAATGATTAAAACTGTGTCTCCTTTTCTACAACATGGATGTCCAAAAGTGAATCAGAAGAGAATCAATCTCTTTATTCTTAAAATGCATCATCATACTAGTAGAGAATGTTTTTAGACTGAGAATTTCACAAATCTGAAAACTGTATTTCCTAAAATAAGGGTAGCAAGCTCTTTAAAATAAGATTCAGATTACTTATCCATGATATGGTTTCTAAGACTGATCAGAACAAGGTCCTCTTGGACTGCCCAAGGTTTGAGATAGAGGATGATGTTGTTACTTCTCTGTCCTTCTTCTGTTTCTCTGTTTTTCTGTTTTTTTTTCTCTCATCTTTTTATGTTGTGTTCTAAGACTGATCAAAACTCTAATGATTTGAAATGGTGTTGTTTATTAATCAGAGCAAATCACCGCAAAATAATTTTTGATCATCTGTGTTTGTCTGTCTTTGTTTACCTGCAGCTAGGGAAATACATTAAATAATATATAATAAGGCTTTGAATAGTGAAATCAGAATGTGAATTGCAAGTGGAACATCTCCTAAAGTAGCTTGTAACAATAGTTTTACATGAACCTTTTAGGATTAAACCCTTTCTATTACTATAGGCAGACAGCATTTCTGGTAGTGAAGAATGTGTGGCTTGATACCATTTAAATGCCATTTTATTATTACGTAGCTTGAAATGCCTTCGTTAATAATGTAGCCATTTTCTTTAAATATAAAACGGATTAAAATAGACAATTTCATTAAATAGATACAGTGCTGACTTGAAAAATGTTTAAAACGGGTAGATCCCTGATTGACTTCATATGTAATGTCATATGTTTGTCATGCCCAGTGCAAAATGTTACACAGAATAACTATGGGTTAACTAAACATAAAAAGTGTGTTTTTTTCTTATAAGGTAATAAGACTGAGAAAGACATTATTCATTGGTCTTTGATTTCAGACAATGTTTTGCTTGCGTCCTTAGTGAGACAATCATTTTCCTCTTTAAAACCTATAGTAAAAATCACTAATAAGGTATTGTTTGAAGTGTCTTCATAGGAAAACTGCATAATAGGAGTACATATTTGCTATTTTTAGTTCCTTAAGAGATTAGTTGTTTTATTTTTTAATGTAAATAATTCAACATAATTAGTGTAATAAGTAATCTTTCACAAATGTATTAAAAAGGTCAGTAGTGGAAAACTGATGATCCCATCATCAATGCCTTGACCCTTTTAGAATATTTAGGGATACTACTGTAGAGAATGCAAAATATACCTCTTTCCTTTTTGTTTTTAAATATCTTCTGCTATTAACCTTATCCACTCCATCATAGGCCCATCCAACTTCGAGTGTCAGTTCACTTCTAATGCTAAGCTTTCCAGTCTAAAAACATTTTTTTTAATTCTTTCTCAAAATATCACAAATGCAAGTGATCTCCATTTTCCTCTTAATGCAACCATTATTTTTTTTACAACAGAGAAACTATTTCGTAATAAACATAGAAATCAATAATAAAATGCCTATAACAACACTTTCGACAGAAATGGGGGTATTATTAATATTCTGACCAGCAAAATCAAAACTCAACACTATAAACCATATAACACAACAAACAGCAAAACCTAGTCTTTTTAGAAGTTGTTTGGATCCAGATACAAAAGCATAAAGCAAATTGTTTTTGAAGGTACAGTATATCTAGCGTTTCAAATTTAGAGACGGTCTGAAGCCCATCGGTAATAATCGATTCTTAAGCAAAATGCAATCACAAAAGCAAAAATTCACCAAAATACATGAAATCCCTTATCTTTGAAAAGGTTACTTTTGTAGAATAAAACTACACTAATATACTGTAATTTACAGTAAGTAGAGTAAATGTCAGTATATTAACTAATGACATTATACAGGTATAGTCTCAATAATTGTCTGGGGAAAGATTGTGATTTTGTTCACATGCAACCTTATATCCATTTACTTACTATGTAAAGCACAGGTTGGTAGTAAGAATGGAAATCAAACCTCATGCAACAAAAATAATAATTACCCCACCAATACAAGGCTCTTGTGTTTCTTGAAAAAAAAAATGAATTCAGTGAATGTTGAGTAAGATTCACTTGTTTCTTTTCCTGACACTGACACAAATACTTTAACACTATTAGGACCTTGTATGAGATATTTCTTCAAGTACATATGCTGTCATTCTTAAAAGTTATTTTTTTCTTAATCACTGGCTTTAGAGTTTAAGCAACATAAGCATAATGTATTTTCAAAACAACCAAACACACTAAGCAGTGTATCAAGAATTTTGGCCACTAAACTTTACTAGACTTTACATTGACTTTAGCCTGTTTATCCCTTTCACTCATTATTGGACAAGATGACAACTACACTGTTCAACAGGTAGAGTCAGTGGTTTCATTGTGCTCCTAGACTACTGTATATCATAATTTTTATAAGTGTACACTAGAATATGGAGCTGTTTAATTCTAATTCCTAATAAAAAATATGAAGGGACAGCTTAGGCATTAGCATAGAAGTCTTCCCTAATACAAGACTGTTGATAAAGCAAAAATGTGAGTCTGTCGTTTTTAATTTTGCTGAGCAACATAAAATGCCAGACAAACAGGCCCAAAGAATAATAGATCTGTCAGAATAACAGCAGGAGGAAAGGAGTCAACCTTGCCTCCTAAAATTACATGACTATTTGCTAAAATGTATGCTTTCTACTGAAAACACATAATACAGTAGATACGTTTAAAATAACTTTAACTGCTCTTATGAAGCTTGCAGTTCTACAGAATTAGGACATTTTGTTTAAAATATTTATCAATGGCATATATTGTACAGGTACCTGACTTTAGGCTGGGTGGTATTTAAGGCAATGCTGTTCAGAAACATAATAAAAAAACTTCAAATTATTATTTTAGCTTCTTAACTGCACAATACAGTTTGAAACATTGGTATTTTGGGAATATCATTTTGTAACACAACAATTTTGTAACACAACTATAGAGTAATGCAGCTTTGTGTTATTTACTCAGGATTTTCTTCCTGGGTCATGCAGCTGATTATAAAGTAATTACGTAGTAGTACTGAAACATACTGTAGCTAATATAGAGTTATCCCAAGAAACACATACTATAATTAATGAATATACATTCAAAGAGCATTGAGGCACAGGGCATTTAATCAAATAACATAATCAAAATAACTTAAGCAAAACAAGCAAAGGACAGAGGACTAGCAGCACATTATGGATGACCACATTTAAAATGTTTTACCTTATATAGAGAAATTGGGAAAATATTGCCAAAGGAAAATGTGGAAATCATGGGTGATTTTAATTTTGCTCACATAGATTGGGAAAAACCATCAGGGATTTTAGCAAATGTAATGAAGATGCCTAACAATTGCTTCCTGCCTTTGTTGAAACACCTGCTAGAGAGATGCCTGTATTGAACTACTGTTTAAATACAAGATAAAGTGAGGAAAACTGTAACAAGTTACAAGTAAATTATATAATACATATTCATCTAAATATTACAAAATAATATGACCTATACAATCCTTTGAAAAAGTATGCATTACTTTCCAGTGATACCCCTTCTGTTGAATCATAAATGTTTAAAGCAAATATTTAAAATCAGACTTGAATGCTCAAATTAACAATTTTATGGGTGAAAGAAAATAAACTGCAAAATCAAAATAAAAACTAATATATATTGATTGCATACTGTAAGTACTGTATTTGTATAAATCAGAAATATTTATATATCACAATATATACATTACCGAATGTATATCACAATTCAGTGCTGCCTGAATGACATCTGAAAAATAAATAAATCTTCACTTAAAACCGTCAGTTACAGAAACTGTGTGACCCTGGTATAAACTGCTATAAACAGCTATTCAGGGAAAATGGTAAGACCACAAATTAATAAGCATTCAGTGTGTGGTTTGCATTTATTAAATTAAATAACTTCTGGTATCTAGCAAAATTTATATACATACTGTACAATACTATAAAGCATCAAATGACTTGCAGCATATGATCTTTAGATTCATTTCAATGCTGCACTGTGTCCTTGCTACATCACAGAGTTGCTCACAGGGAAATTTAAAAAATACAGTGCTTTTCCGTGCGAGCCTAGAGCAGCAACACACACAAAACAGCAAGCCTAGGGTTCTGTGACCAGCCAGTCTCTTTCACACCAGTTCATATTCGATTCTGTGGTCAAAGAAAAAAAAAACACATTTGGGCTTTCCTGTAAGCATAATTGAACCCCAAGGCAAGGCAAATTCTTACATTTCCAAGTGAAGAAAGGCCAATCTTTATAGATTGCAAGAAGTAGGACTGTGCCTCCCACAGCTTATATTGATATGTTTCTTTGAGAACACCATGTATTGGAGTATATAAGGAATGGAAAAGAAGCACAGCAGGGCAGCAGCTGCTGGTAGCTGGATGCTCTAGTTTTACCTTTCATCTTTAATAAGGCTTGATTTAAGTACAGCCAAACAACACAAAAAGCAGTTGTTTTTTTAAACTCTAAAAAGCAAGATGACCTTCATAGCACTTTGTAATTTTTGTCTGGAACAGGGTTTCAGGATCATGAACTGTAAAATATTATGATGTATTGTTCTTATTGATATTGTGCAACATGAAAATTGAATAAAGGATAGCACCGTTTACTTCATTATGACAGTTGTTGTATTGAACGATTAAATTTGTTGCACATACAAAAATGACCATACATAATGAACGTATATTGGAAATGGAGATCAAGCTATAGAAACCGAGAAAGAACTATGAGCTTCAGAAATGGGAAAATCACACATTTGCAACTTTCTACAGTTTGCACCCCAATTTGACAGAGGTGTTTGCAGAGAGGAGATGGTCCCAGGTTATTTATTCAGAATTTTCATCTTGAGTCACATAGGTGATTATAATGTAATTAGTAGTACTGAAACATAGCTAATAGAGAGTGATCCAAACACAAAAGTAGTGAATAAACATTCAAAGGACATTCAAGCACAGGGCATTTGATCAAATATCATTAAATCATAATTTCAAAGGAAGAATGCCACAAAACTTGATCCTGACAATACCGCCTAATCTAAAATTATGAAACATATTTGCTTCGTTCCAGGACCTAGAATCAGTCTGTCTTGATTAGGAAGCTGAATGCTAGGGCATCAGCTATAGATCTGTAAATTTTCAACATCTTTAGTCTGTTGCTGTCACCAAAAACACAAGAACAAGAGACATTGTGGCTGTTTAAGAATGTATGCTGTGTACAGTATATAGTAAGGTATGCAGTCAGAAATGTCTTCCAGTTAACAAGAGTTTGCTGACTTTCTGCAGAATACTGTACACTGTCTGGAGTATTGTCCAAATGGTAAACTGGTTAGCAGCAAGGGCAGGTAAAAATGACATCAGTATAAACAGTACACTTTTGATATAAAAAATAGACATTGAGTTGGACCAATCTGCTGGTTTTCTCAGAGATCCTGGCTCTGCACCATCACAGTGTGTTGAATAATGCTCCAGTTGTTCTGGAAACCTTCTTTATGGCAAAGGTTACAACTACTTTACAGATCGTTTGGATGACATCCAAGACAAGCCATGTTTTTGCACTCGGCACTTAGAAATGTTCAAAAACATTTAAATTAGATTGGAATGGAGGAGAAACCAAAAATAAAACCTAGCCAGGGAGATGCTTATAGAAATTTTAGCAATCACAGAAACACGGCTAGCACAGAGGAATGGAGAAGAATAAAGTATTAAGAGATTCACAGCATTCCACAGAGAGAGGAAAGAGAAAAAAAGAATTCAGTCACAGGAATTTAACTTATAGTAAATGAATCAAGGATCTCCTGTATTTGGTTATGCCAGTCAAGAATCATTCAAAAAGCATAGAGTATACTACTGGCCATGCTGTTCTGAGCTGAGAGACCTCTAAGGAAAACCAGGTTACTTTTGGCAGTAGTCATTTTTGGCATGCATTCCTGTTGACCAGAAAATTCCAAAACAGTTTCCCACTATAGAGACAGAGCACACTGCACAGTAAAATTGCATCCTTTAGATATTAGACCAAGGTCCCAACTACTGCATCATTAATGCCAATGTATATTAACCCCATGGCCTGGTTAAATTCCAATACGGGCTAGAAAAGCACTATACAAATACTGTAGAAGCCACTATTATTATAATTATTGCAAAACAGAACGGACATCTAGAAATGTGGTATACTGTACTATGGCCTTTTGAGCCAACACAGGCTCTCAGAAAACTAAAATTTGTGCTGTAATCATGACATTTATCCAGAGTAATTCTTCCATATTTGTTTGTTATAATTTATAATTCTCATTCCTTGAGAATAGGAGGGACTTATTTACCCAGAATGTTTAGTGGGGGTAAGGAACAAGCTACCCAAACATGTTGCTGAAGAGAATACCCTGGTTTCTTTCAAGAAACAGCTGGATGCAATCTTTGGATCAATTAACTTCTAATTACCTATAGGGCTAGATTGTTATGTACTGCAAGTCTAAGTACTAATTTGTAGAATTCTAATACTTCTATTAGTTAATAAGAACATTAGAGGGTTTACAAACCATATTTATAAATTAAAGCATCATTGTGTAATTGGGAAAGTTTAGAAGCTTAAATGTTGCAGGTAAAACTGATTACTGAGTAAGCACAATTGTTACTGTTACACTAATTGAAGTAGTATTTTAAAACACTAGAGAAGAAAAATCAAAGACTCAATGTGAAATTTTCTGGATTAAAAGAATTAGCCTACAAGTTTTAATAATTGCAAAATTAGCAAAAATTGGATTTAAAATTTCAATTATAAACGTGTTCTAGAAAATGACATTACTTTAAGGCTGTAGATGGTGGATAGTAAGCTTATTTATGTTGGTTTCTCTAAGTTTTCCAGCTGCTGTGCAAACCTATTTGGCTGTTGCCGCTGTCTGCTATTGAACATTCAAGATTTATTAAACTCCAATGGGCAACAGCTCTCATGGGAGCAAAAAAAGTGATTTCTTTCCTAATTTTAATTAGTTTGCACTTGCTGGCAACACACTTTATTAAAATTTCAGATCTCACTTTAGTTTATTACAGCTAATCAAAGTTAAAACGCAGACTACCCTTAGGGGACAGGCTATATTTACCTACTTCTAATGTCTCAGCCACTGACTTCAAATTAGTTTGACATCCTGGAAGCACAACATGGTGCTCCATTTTTCCCCGATGGAACAAATGCAGCAACAGATCGCCCCTATAAATTCTGACAAAATGCCTAGCGCTTAATCACATAAACAGTTATGAATGCATAACAATTTACAGTACCACCTATATGATATTAGCAATCAATTGTTTTTAATGCAGCATTTCATGATTTTTTGTGATGGTGTTTAATATACAGTAAGTGCACTATTGTTCTGTAATTTGCATAAATTACACCAACTAACCAGATTCGTGTATGCTGGGCTTCGCCTTTAATTAGTTGTGACCAGAATTTTACCAAAATTGAAATTACAACCAAGTAAGATCTATGTTATTAAGATAGACATGAGTGAGTCTGTTTACACTTGCCGTGCCTTGTTACAATGACATCTGCAGCCTGTCAAGCACTAGTGAGTTTGCTGTGCTGTTATTGATTTTACTCCTCATGCTAGATATTCTAACTCATCTGCAAGGACATTGAGGACATGCAGGTTGTAAATTGACAAAATGCCTCGGAGGTGTACTGCCTTTATTCCCCCATGCTGGTACAAGTTTTGTAGCGGCAAGCTGAGGTGATTAACAATTCCTAATTGCAAAATGTGGAGTACTACATGCAGGGTGAATCCATCCTATTTAAAGTAAGAATGTCATCATTTCTACACTGCACAATAACTGAAAGCAAAATATGCTGTATGGTGTGTAGCGGTGAGGCTTATTAATAAGGCAGAATTAAGTGTTTCTGAGCTTTCCCAAATTAGGCCTCATTTCTCTGTTCATCTCTGTGGTGCAGCCACAGAGAAACCATTCATGCAAGCTGATTTAGGGTTCCTGATAAGGACAGTTCCCAAAGGGGGATGCACTTAGCTAAGCCTGGCTATCATGATCAATGGTCATCCATTGGCGCCTATCTGTCTAGGGAGTGCCAGTTGGACATCTGGACTGCATTACTAAGTGTCAGGAGTAAGTGACTCATATCTCACCTTGATCAACCAATCAGGGACTGATAGGGCCGAGTAACCCACGTGGGACTCTGATGCCCATGGAACTTTCAGCCAATCAATGAGCCTGTGAGATTCAGATTCAACAAGATTCAGTAAGATTCTGAGGAGAATTCTAAAGGGAATTCAAAGGAGAATTCCAGGGCAGGACAGCCCAGGAGCAGAAGGCTCCCAAGGGCAGGACATTCTCGCAGCACGCCTGACCATCCTGAGACTCAGCCCGGACAACCACGGAACGGCCAGTGTGTCCGAGTGCCAGAACTTTCCTTTGTTCTAAGAGTCTAGAGTGGAGGTTGCCAGAGAGTAACCATCAGCAGGCCTCGTGAACAGGTTGGAACTGTGGACAGCTGAATCACTATTCAGAACTAGCTCTTCATCAGGAACGAACCGGTCCTCTTCCTGACTTGCTGGGACCCACAGTCATCTTTTCTCCTGTGCACAAACTTTGCTAGTTAAAGCCAACAGTGAGCATCAGCAGCGCACCGTCGCAAGCCGCACAGCACAGCCTGGCACGGAGCCAGAGAGCGCGGATTGGAGAGCAACAAGCCTGCAACTGTTTCTTTGTGCCCGCAGGAGATCTGAATCCCCAAAGATTGGATGAGTATTCAACTTCAATGCATTACAGCTCGAGAATTCAATTGTTATCCAAACCAGTTGATATCAATTTAATTCCTAAGAGTTATGTACTTGTTTGAGTATCTAATGTAGAAGTTATAACCAAGTTCATTTATGAAACGGTCTAAATGAATGATATACTGAACGTATGTCCTCTTGATATCTGTAACACTTTGTAACTGACTGAATATATACCTTATTCTGATAACCCTCTCGATAAGATCTGTTAGGTTTAAGGCATATTCTATGTATTAATAAATGTATCCTCGTGTATTAGTACCTGTGTGTGTGCGTTGTTTGAGTTATGTCGCATGGTTGGATTCTAAAGCCATCAAAAGAATCAACTTTGTGATTTACTGCTACAATTAATAATTGTCTCAGTAAATGCCCAAACCCTACAGAACTGGTGCCTTCAGAGAGCCACTACATTACATATTTGGCGTCCCTGAGCCGTTTTTTTCTACAGGTGTATAGTTTTGTTTTTGTGATGTTCAGGTTTAGATAAAGTACATTCTTAATGCACAGTTGTGAGTGCAGTTCAATTCAGCAAGTAGAAACTACAGTTACAGCGTAATTCAACTTTGGGGAAACTTGGAGGGTAACCATCCAAAGGCAACTTGATGAAAGTGTACTGAACCAGGCTAATTAAAACAGCATCCCAAAGCTTGGGGCTGTGCTGAAAACCGAAAGTGTGAAGTACATCACCCAGCTGTGAAACAGACTAACAGGAGATTTGAAGAAAAAAAATCCATTAGTGTTAAGAATCATATTGCTCAAAGGACTAAAATAGTGGGAATAGCACATCTGTTGAACGTTGTGTATCTGTAATATTCTCTTATAAATTGCCATTTCTGATTTTACTTTATAGAAATGTACTGCATAACATGATTACTCATTTAGGCATAAAGGAGGAAATTCATAGACAACATGCACCTGCTACATTATCAGAACATGATGCTTTATATTTGGAGCTTTTAAAAGACATGCAGTCACAGGCAAACATTGAAATACAAATGACAAGAGATAGAGTCAAACTCATTTAGAATCAGACGTTTTTTTGTTTTGAAATCATTTATGCCATCCAATAAAATTTCAGTTTTGAAATGTTATTAAAACTATTTTTCTGCATCTAGTAGGGGTTCAATATCTAGGGCAAGTACAAGGAGCGATATTTGTAAAAAAAATTAATTATACTTGCATTTGTGATTAATAAAACCTGTTTGATTTGACAATAGTGGGTAATATACAGTATTTTAAAGCCTGTGTGTGAGTCCTTTAAATTATTCTATATTCAATAAATACACGGAGTAGAAGGACAAGGTCCTTATTCTTTTTTAAATGAGTGATATGTTAGCTTGATACATTGAGTTTGGGAAACTCCTATTCTCCATATACAATATATAGTGATCATAAGTGGGATAGGCTTATCTTTAAGTGGCCTGAGAGGGCTATTATATTTATAACAGAATAAGACTTAAGGAATCTTGTGAAAGAAGGGTGCTGTGTTGATGTTTTTCTTTTTAAAAAAGCCCTAAATTGAATATTAGGTTCCATTATACAGTGTATGCCATGATTGGTTTTCAGAGTATAAATTGTTTGGTGTTAAGATTGCCATTTATTTGTTGCATTCTGACCAGCAGTGTTTTGTGAAATCAGGGTCTTTCAATAATAAAGCATTAAGTTTCCAAAAGCATGGAGTTGAGTTCATCACCAACTAGTCAAAATAAACAAATAAATAGGAGCATGACTTGCTGTGTGTGGTGATAATTTTGCTGGTCTCTACAAATAGAAGAATTAAATAGGGAAAAAAATAGTAATCTGCTTTAGAATTGGTAAAAGGATGGCAAAAGGTGTAGTGTTGAAAACCTGTATATCCCAAGGTATATTTTTGTTTGCTAAGTGAATAAAGATGGTGAATATTCTAATACACTTAGCCTCTCCTTTTTCTATGTATACATAAAATGAATGAGATTTAAGCAGTTATACCTGCAGTGCAATTGTTTCAATAGAAAAAGTAAAATAAACACAATAACATCAAGGATACCTAGGTGTATGCTAAAATGCACATTCTTTTTAGGATCAGTTGAAGAACTAATCAGCTGATAACTGACTTTTGTGCTCAAAGAGTGCACAAAGTCGGTGATGAGCTCTTTCAATCCTACCGTATGTTCATTTCTTACATCTCCAGTATTCAGCAGTCATAGAACACAACATTTATTTTTTGTTTAGGAGCCATTTGATGGTCTGATAACTCTAATGTTGCATCTTCTGCTCACGTTCTCTTGATAATTGAATTTATCCGTTGATAAATTGAATGGAAATCATGCTCTTTGATGATTTTTTGCAATTCTTGCTCCTTGATGATTTTTGTTTATTCCAATTTTGTTGTAAAGTTGTCTATGAAAAACAATATTGTATTTTAGTAATTTAGATGTTTTAGTTTCACGTTACCAATCGATGCCGAGCCTTTGGTGTTTGCGTGATAAATATCTCAGGTTACACACAGATTAAATATTGTATAAAATAATTTAAGGTTACGTGTAGGTTTTTAAAGCAATCAATATGCGTGCCATGAATCATTGTGATACAGTGGTTTGTTATCATCAGTGTAATATTTGGATAATTTAGAATATTTTTGACAGGATTTACTGTGTAGTTCTTGACTGATCCATGACTCTCCTTGTCCTAGCTCAAGCAGGTGCAAAACCACATGGTATATCACAGAAAGATCAGACCCTTACAAACCAAATATTGATTTTTATTTTCATAATGTGATTGCACTGACAATGAAACCTAATTTACTACAGTGAAACCTCCTTCTTCGTAAGTTGCAATATCACTTTAGCACAGAAGATGGAATCAGATATGTCGTATAAAATGAAGAATATTATGTTACCTCACAAAACAAGAAACGAACACTTTTGCATGTTATCACCATAAATGTCAGTCCTTGTAACGAGTTCATTATTTCTTAGGTTGACTAAATGAATTATGCTAATTGTAAATTCCTAAACTGCCCCTGCTGGAGAACCTTGGGTGGAGTAACTTGTCTTCTGATTGGTTAATACAAGCTTTCCATGTGATTGGCTCACATACTGTATTTATAGCTTTTATTCATGTCTTTACATCTGAAGACATTTAATATTAAAAGGGTTGTTAGTCAAAATATGTGCATATCAATAAAAATATAACATATAATATAAAAAACATGTTATTGCATTATAATACATTATATATAATATACAAAATATAAGTGGCACAGGGTTTAGCATTAGTTGCTCTCTGAACTCCTCATGGATCTCTGAAAATAAATTGCTTGGAGATAGAAGAGTGTGTATGGATCTTATTAATCTATTTTGACTGCTGAATGATTGTTTTGAAGATATGGATACCAAATAAATCATCTGATAACTGAGATGTGAACTTTATGCTGTAATATATACAGTATATATAGCTGAATTGACATTTCAGCATTATCTTTATCTCAAAATAATATTAAATGTCCCTTTCTATTTGAGGAACAACCTGTTTAGAGTTTAATATTTTTGCCACTGCAAGCACAATAACATTGTATTAAGAGCAAATTAAATACTCAGAATTAAGATAATGTTTTCCCACAGAATTATTTTTTTAAAATATTAGAAATATGAAGAAACAATGCCCCTGACCTCAATCAGTTTGGGAATTATTATGATTGAAATCTGTTGTAATGAACCCATTTGATGAAAAACACACATTAAATGAAAATGAATCGCAAAGATCAATAAAGTAATTGGCATTCATTTGTAAAAGAAGATATGAAAAAAAAATGTACTGTATAAACATCTTTTACACAGCTATAAAAAAGACATCCAGTATAGCATGTAATTACTGTATAAATTCTACTGATACTGAGTGACAGATAACAGTTTCCATTAAATTTAGTAACAAGTGTTTCTGGTACAGTGTTTAGAATTCATTCTATAATTACCATATTAATAATGTACGTAGGAGGCAGTGTGGTAGTCAAAGTAAGATAAGGCTCTTTAAAAGACGGTTTGAATCCTATCAGTCAGCTCAGAATGGCTCTGTAATTACAGTTACACAGAAGTCATTTCTAATAAAATAATGCAAACTTTTTTTTTCTCCAGCAAGCAAATACGTGAGTGAAATAGATTTTATTTTAGGGAATAGGGAAAGTCTTCACTAAAATCAGTGTTGGATATTTAACCATTTTATTTCAATCTATAATGTATTGAAAATATAAGTGTGATCAATGATCAATGAAAATGATCAATTCATTTTCAGCTGGTGAGTTTAGTTTTTAGGGAGATCCATAGCAGTACAGGACTGCAACTATGGAAAGCCAGTGCAAAATAGCCATCTTTTATAAATGGAGATAGAATTTCGTATTTTGAAATTTAGATCTTTTATGAGGCTTCCAATCATGAAGCAATATACTTGCTTACTGTATATCTTTTGTATCCAAGAATACTTTTGAAGATCATATGGCCACATTGGCCAGATTTTTTTAAATAAAGCAAATCAGCGATTTAAAGATTGTATCTACTTTAACTTTTGTGTGCACTTTAAAGGGGAACTGCAGTCTCATTTTTTCAGACCAGTTATTAAATCTCAGTAACAAACTAAATTCATTGATGTTACAGAACAAAAATACAAATTTCGAATCACAAAGCACAAAATCATTAACTTTTTGTAAGTACTGTAAGTCGCCATGTTGACGCAAATCTTGTGTTCCCATGAACAGCTTTGTGATGCACCTTTCTTGCTCACTAGTCACTGTAATGAATAATGTAATGGGAAATATAGTATGAGCATATAAATAAATAAACAGGTTGTGCAGCAGATTTTTCACCGCAGTACTGTAGTTCTAAAGTAATCTGCATGCAGGGTTAACAAATAAGTAGTAATTGTTGGCAAAACCATTGGAAAATAGAAAGAAATATTTCTATTGCGTCAGATGTATTCACAAGCCTGCTTGTTTACAATGTCAAAGGCCACACACATCACCAGAAGTTCTGTTGCTTCGTTCTAAACTGTAGATCATGGAGCTGCACATACCTAGAAATTTCTTGTGATGTTAATTTGAGGTTTTACAAATTTATGTGAATGTTTCACTGTTATTGTGGCTTGAAATGTACTCATCAATGTTGATTCTTTCAAACCCTGAAATGTGAAAGTAGCATTGCAGTTCCCCTTTAAAATTCTGATGCAAAGATGTGATGTTCATAAACACTACATACAGTATAACATGTATAAGGAATGGAAGGCTTAATATTTTTATCTAGTTTTTAGTGAGAGCTACACTTGAAGCTCGGAATGAGTGATGTACAGTACTGTAATATGCATTGTAAGTCAGTCCAAAGGATTTTCAGCTTGAGATGCTCATTTACACAGTGATAAACAAGATATCAAGTTAGTGAATATTGCTTGTTTATTTACCTCCAAGAGATCTCCTGACACATTACTACAAAATAATAGAGTCAGGGGACTCTTTCATGATCTCTCAGAATTGTTTTGAGTAAGGTGAAGACAATTCATATTCATGTACATATGAAACCTATTGTATGTACACAGAAACCTAAAAAATATTTCAAACAAGAGCATAATAAGAATAAGAATGTTTAGCCTTATTTGTCTGTTAGTATAAATCCTGATAATTTTGATCCTAAGAATTCCATGTAACTCTTTTTAAAGGATCCCATTTCCCATTGAAATGATACTGTATGTGTTTTCTCTTTTCTGTCTTGAATAGCCCCAAACCTAATTTACATGGGTCCCTGGGTCTTGTGTTGCTGCTGATCTTAAAGACATGATTTGGTTGATGCCTTTCGGAATTTTGGGTAACTGAATAAAATTCTGTCATAATCTTCTCTGTTCCAGGCTATACAGATTCAATTGACTTGATCTGTCTGAGTATGAAATTCCCTATTCCCTATAGGACAGAACAGGTTTAGTGGATCTCCTTTAGACTGGCTCTAGAGCAGCAATTTATTTCTTTTAACATGTTGACCAAAATTGAACACAAAATAGACTTGGAACACAAAGTCTATCAAATGCAATGTATAATTATAATACATTTTCCTTTGTTATTAGTTCTATATTAAAAAAATATACAGTACAAACAGTTCACTAAGTTCTCCACATTGTCTAGTTGAAGAAAGTAGTGGCTCAGTGTTCTTTAGTTCTTCCATTTCAGTATCACCTATCTAATATTTGAAATTAATGTCCTTAATTCCTGCTTGTAAACCTTTCACTTTTTCACTCTTCATTTGCTAAGTGTGCCCCTAGTTTGTATAAGTCCTCTTTCCTGTGCTGCTGTTACACGATTTGCAACCCCACCTATTTTTCATTTGCAAATTTGACACATTTAATCGGTCAATAAGATTGTCTGCACAGTTTTGAATGTAGACTGAATTTTTAAATTTAAATTTTCAAGTCTTTTCCACTTCTTCAAGTTTTATGCCATCTATTAACATAAAGTTTAGCCATGTCAGAGTCAAGATCATTGATGTGAATTTGGAAGTGAAGCTGTCCTAATATTCTCTAACAAACTCACTTTCTTTCTAAAGTTTCCTTATTAGTAATATCCTTGTTTTCTATTGTTTGGCCAATTCTTTATCAACATGCACATGTGGCCAAACATTCATACAGTTTTAAGTTTGAGAATTAGTCTTTCATGTACTGTATGACCTTTTTCAAAGATTTTCTAAAAGCTCAATTGTACAGTATACTGCATACCCAAATGTTTTCTTTAGAAACTTATTGAAATACCTCATTTTTCTGTACTCCATTTGAGGTAAGATTAATATGTCTATCATTTCTTAGTTCTCTTTTGTACCCTTTTTCATGAATGGATATTATGGTTTTGATTATCCAATCAGTAGGCACATTTTGTGCTAGAAAATCCATTTGAAATATCCAAGTAAGTGATCTATTAATAACGTCCTTCATAACATTTAGAACAGACAGGTGGGTACCATCTGGTCAAGAAGACTTATTTGTTTGAAGTTCTCATAGTCCCTTTAACACCTCATCCTCAGATATTCTGAAATCAATTAGACTGAGCAGGATTTTCTTTTAACCTGTGGCATGTTATTAATTTTGTCTTTTGTGAATACATGTGTAATCATTCAAAACTGCTACTCCCTGCTTGCCTTCTATAATCAATATATTTGTATCCCTAAGACACTTTATTTCTTCCCTTACTAATCTTTGTCTATTGAAATACTAAAAAAAGCCCTTGGCATTAGTTTTGGCTCCCATAGTGATATTCCTTTCTATCTCTCTTTGGTTTTGTGATATCTTTGTGTCTTGCATTTGCAGCTCAGTATGCTCTGTGCTTTGCTTCATCTTTGTCCCTTTTGTATTATCTATAAAGCCATTTCTTTCTCTTTATGTTCTCTTTAGCGATCTATTAAACCATTTAGGCCAAAACTGTCTAGACCATGATTTTTTAACCTATGGTATGAAATTCTCCTGTGTCTATAATATCCCAATTTTGAAGTGTAGTCATGCATTTTCTACTTATTTTGTATCTAATTTACCCCCAATCTGTTTCTTTTACTCATCTTTTCTGAAATAAAAAAACAATTCTCCAGTTTCTGCCTGTCAAATTTTGAAATATATTTCTAATCATAGTAAGAACCATCCCCAAAATGTCTAATCTTTTCTCCGATTGAAACATTTCTTACCTTCCCAGGGTGAAAACACCTTTTGCTTGTTGCTGATCTGGCAAGCTGAGAAAGAAAACATATTTTATGAAACAATATTAAACATTTCATGTTTCTTTGGAATATCAAGACAATGTTAAATATTTTTCTCCTAATTGGGATGCAGAGATCACCTAAAATAATGAAAATAAACAAAGGAGCTGGAAAAGAAATGCAATACACAGGAATACATTTATAAGCAATTGTAATGGGAGCCAGTCCTGACTCCTGTGTAGTGCGTATTGATGACCCTATGCAGACGGTATAATCCAGAAGAGATGGGAGAAGGGCTACGGGGAAAAGATGGACAGGAATGGATGGTAGGAGAGACAGGGAGAGGCAGTGTCGATGGTTATCCGGGTACAAGGGAGAACCCAGGCCAACAAGTCCAGTAGGAGTCCAAAAGGGAAAAACAGGGCTCAGTCCAAAGTCCAGGTAGCCAGGAGATCAATCCAAGACAAACAGTTAAAAACAGGAACCGGGTCAGAACCGGAACAGGAACAGGGAAGTTGAAAACACGATGACGAGGTCAGGTGCTCCAAGCCCCGGACCCAGATGGCCAGGACACCGTGATGAAGCCTGTGCCGTCAGGTCTCTCCTGGATCCGCTGGTAGGTGGACTTCTGGACATCCATCCTCCAATGCTGAACCAAGAGCTAAGGTGGCACAAAACCTATATAGTGACGGGTTACACAGGAGACAGGTGCACATAACAATGAAACTAATAATAAAAGGTGGGAGCGCCCTCTAGAGGAGGGATGACGACCGAGACAGCAATAGGACAGGAGGTTCAGACAAGATGGCAGATTTTGTCTTAACTACATTCCCCAGATGGCAATGGGGAATGACCCAACACCCTCAGTTACCAGACTAAGGTAAGAAAACAATACAAACCTTACTTGGTGCGTGCCACTTCATCATGCCAAATGTGTCAGATGGTCCGAATGGTCTTTACTTCTTTATAACCTTTATTATGCTCTGATCTATTCTGAGTTTTTACTTAAGTGATTGAAATAATGTTCTTTTATTTGGGCTCATCCATTACCTTACATAGATCTAAAACCGCTGATGATTCAAAGACAAATAAAACCAACTGTGAGCAGTCATCTAGATATAAAACTAATGTTAGCCACAGTGGAAGTAAACAGAGCCCCATGCAAATCTGCAAAAAAGTGTTAAAATACAGTTGAAAAGTAAAATGAAAGTTTTTTTTGTGAAAAAAAAACAAATACTCATCTTTTAAGGGGTGAGAAAATACTGTTAGACAGACAAAAATACAACAAAATACCTTCAGGTTACTGTATATACTGTAAGGTCTGTGGTAAAACAAAGTCAGTAAATTCTGCTTTGATAAAATATTAATCACTTAACTTCAATATAAAAAATATTGATTTCTGACGTACAGGGGTTCTTATTTTTTCCTTTCACTTCTCAATGTATTTCACAATGCATTTTATATCTGAAGACTGAAGGCAGCAGTAGTTCTTCAGAAGACATTTTAGAAAGAATAAAGAATCATTTGAGTTATTTTATGGTTAGAAAAAAGGCTTTGTTCTCATCATTCCAACTGTAGTAATAATTATAATTAAAAAAATAAACAGTGGCTATGGTCATTAAAGATGTTGGGATGGGTAATTGCATACTACCAATTCTGGTTTATTAGATGCTGAGATTATCTGAAAATGCAGCACTATTTCTGCTGTAATTTACTATTTTACTTATTTACTTCTGCTTGTACCCCATGCTCTACTTATGTTGACCTTTGGTGTTGGCCCAGAGAGGGTGCAGGATCTGAACCAGATGATACCAAGTCCCTGCCCTGACTATGTGAAGGATTAAGATGTGTAAGCACACTTACTTGCTTTGACACTGTTGGATTTCAATTCAAAGTCCATTGTATAGTTCTAGCATGCCTAATAAAGCTGGTTTCCTGGTCTGCTGGAGCAACTGGGGTAAGGTGCCTCATTCAGGGGTATAAAGGCTGTGTCTGTGGTGGAGAGGACCACAACATATTATTTTTGATACCAAAATATTACTAAGTATGCAATACCGACCCCTATACAGTATGTTATAGTATTACAGCACTTTTGAGGTTTCCACCTTAAAGACTAATAAACTTTTCATTTTACACTTTAAATGTGTCACTCTGATACCAGCATGCAAGTAAAAACTAGAATCACGTTTACATCTTTAAAAAACAAATACCTAAATTTCACAGTGCATTTATGTTGTTCAGTTGTTAGGAATTTCTCCTGGGATCATAGCTTTTACCACAGCTTTTGTTATTTCTGTTATTTTGTTTTATAGAGCATAATGGGAATTCTCAATGAAGCAATGTTTGTTTTTCAGTAATGAATCCCTTCAACAAGTACAGTATCATGTTTTATACAGTACCTTGAAAAAGAAGTCCCTTTCTTCAAATAATGTCAAATTCTGTTGATGTATGCCCATTTTGTCGATATGATTAATTAATTACACAAAGTATGCTGAAGCTGAATACTTTTTATTGGTAAAAGAAGTTAAATGCAAAAACAAAATTAATTAAAATATGAATGAAAATTCGTTTCGGAATTAATACTGTTAGAAACAAGAGTTTCCTCAAGGATCTATTTTGACATTTCCTAAATGAGAGAAAATGTTACCTTTATCTGGCAACTGGAATGGTGGTGTTAGTCAAGCATGCTTCATATTAATGTTGATAAAACCAAAGTAATAGTAATCATTAAAGTGATAGTCATAAATTCGATTTTCAACCTCTCTCTGTTATTAATTAAATTGTGGAGGTTGCTCAGTGTTTCAAATACCTAGGAACAGTAAAACGTGAAAAATTAAATTTTTCACAGAATGATAATTGCATTTTTAAGAAAGCTGGTCAGTATGTTTTTGATCAGGAAGTTGAAAGAGTTTGGGGTGAGTCAAAACGTTTTAGAGATGGTTTAAAGAATGTTAGTAGAAAGCATCCTTAGTTTTGGTATCACAATGTGTTACAATAGCCTGAGTATTAAAAGTAAGAGTACATTGGCCAGATGTGTTAAGACTGCTAGTAAAATAAGTGGTCGATGATAGAAACAGCTTAAACAGCTGTATTATACTGCAGTTCAAAGGAAAGCTCAGCTTATAATTGATGACCCTTCCTAAGGTCTTCATTCCCATTTTTAACTGCTACCTTCAGGGAGATGTTTTTAAAACAGTTTATACAAGAAATCTTTTTTTTTTCCTCTGCAATCAGTATATTAAAAGCAGTTAAGTGATTTATTTTCTGTATAAAATATTAGATAAATACAATGATAGTATAATATGAGCAAAGCAAGATGCAAATGTGTGTGTGTGTATACAGTATATTGTTGCATGACTAGGACTGTTGTTTTTTTTTACTATTTCCTTAAGTAAGAACATTTAGTGCTGCCTCTATAGAAACATAAGACTGAATGTAGCAATGAATACAATGGTTTCTGCATTTCCCAGTAAAGCCCAGATTGCTGTTATACATTCATAAACAAATTTGAAGGGTCTCTAGGATACAGCATTTCATAGAGACTACAGGGCCTTGCAGGTTTGTTCATAAGATTATGTACAGTTAACCCCATCAACAAGTGACTAGTGTATGATGTTTAAAGCTGTGGGATACCATTGTGAGGCTGCTTCAGAGCTGTGGAGAGAGCTTCTACACAACCACTGGAAGTCATGTTTCAGTGCAAACAATCAGGAACCAGCTGCATTAGACAACAGTGTTCTTTTACTGTCAGGACAACATTGAGAATTATGTGCAGTTTGAAATGTGAGGAACTTTGTAACAAATATCAGTAGGGACTGTAAAATAAGATCTACTCATTCTATAGTACTGTATCTGTAGAATAACACTAAGACATGGCTAAGAGCTTCTAGAAATAATCAGTGATGTCCAGATCTTGGACAGAGTCAAATGGCTACACACATGATGAGATTTTTTATTCCTATCATTTTACATTCTGTAATAGATGTTGTTTCAGTGTATGATAATGCTTACAGTCACCTGATATAGGCTGGTTAGCAACCTCTGAATTTATCAGTCATCTGTGTGGTTTCTTGATCTGATCATTACAGAGCATGTCTCCTGGAAGATATATGACATCCTCAATTCAACCTCCTGCAGCTGTTCATTGATCTGAGAGGAGAGCATATGAGAATCATGCAATTAAGAATAACCTAAGAACAGTGTTTGCTGTAATTGTGCAAAGCTAACCATCAGTAAATGCTACTGTATATTTGGGAGTTTTCATAATTTTCGTAAGCCAAATATAGCATTCATGTCCTGTGTGTTGAAGAAGATATATTTTGTTTTAAGACTTACTCAACTATTGGCTGATGATAGTCATGATATTACTGTATACTGTATGTGGCTAATTTTCTTTTCTCACTGTCAGCGTTTTAAATCATGTCGCCCATTAAGCAATAATATTGTACACTATGTACCTGAAAACAAAAAAGAAAAAACATAATCATTTAAATGGGACACTTTGAAACTCTGGAAAAATACAAAATATTCCTGCAGGAACTGAGTTTGTCACACATCTTCTCTCTCTCAATTAAAAGAGTATCCTCTCTGCACTGCTTTAAATCATTTTAATGAGCACTGGATAAAGCTCTACAATTTATAGCTGAGAAACTGTTCTAGCAAGGCAAGAGAAACGTTTGAACTGAAGGGTCATCTTGCACCAGTAGAATTATTTATATTGAGGTAACACAGCACAGACTGAAGTGTTGAAATTGTTATCCCCAAGGCCACCTTCTTGTCTTCTGATGGGTGTCCTGAATTAATGTTACTTGCCATTGACAGCATTTTAATATTTGAACCTTAAATCACACCTAGCACACGTGTTCTGTTTTAATCTATTCAGCTTGTAACTTTTGTGAATATCCAGATGCTTTGTAGCTTAACAAATAATGAAAGAAATACTGTCTAAAATTCATCCAAAATACAATTGAAAGAACTGTAAGTAGATACATTTCTATATGAACAAATAATAATAATGAATAGAAAGATCCAAACAGATGGACTGGCACTGGATGTTCTTAGATTATTTTTGAAATAGTAGACTTCAGCATCAGTACATACAGTACAATTACAGTATTTTTCTCTGGGAAAGTCCTGAGCATTGGAAAAAAATGTAATATACAGTAGCATATTGGTGTTATCAGATCAGAGTATCTGCATTATAAAGCAAATATACACTGCAAATGGTGAAGAGGTATTTAGTATAATTAATATGCGAGGGACATTACTGCTTTCTGTAAGAACATGTATGGTCTTGCATTATCCTGATTGAAAACTGACAATTTTGAAAAAAGGGGTTGGAAAAAGTGTTGGCTCAAGGAATTTTGTTAACATATCAGTCAGCAGCAAGGTTGCCCTCAATGTGCAAGCTTTTGTTAAAATAAATTTGTCTTCACGGTGTTAGTCTTCCATTAAGCCTATCAAGCAAAATAATATTTAGTGGTAAATAATACACTCCATCACTCTCTCTGCCAGCACCTCAGATATGCTCTGGTCTCCATCATCAACATATTACTTGAGAACAGATTCCACGAATGCAGATAATTTTAACACAAATAGACAACCCCGCTTACAAACAGGTCCCCTTCAAACATCCAAATAGCAACGAAAGATGGTTTGAAAGCTTGTTTATACAGATACATTAATTTTGGTACCTTTAACAATTCAAATCTTCACAGATCAGGTGATGCCTACTGTACTTCCCCGCTATTCAGAATATAAGCAATAGGAACATACCAAGCTCTCTCATTTGCACACCTCTAAAAGGAATAGGTTGCATTCACCTTGTGCTTGGGTTCAATGCTTGATAGTTTAAATAGTTATCAAGAGAGTCTTATATAATTTTATGCTTTTTTGCCTCGAATTAGAATTCAAGTTTATTAACACTGTTCTATATTTTAGCAACTTGCACTTTTCTGATTCTTTATTTTCAGCCATCTCCTCATCTCTTTCCATAAGCCTTTGGTTGTATTCATGTTATTTTTAATAAACTCACCCTTTATAAACCAAAGCAGTCCTGATTTGAATTTGTATACTGTAGATCAACCTCAGCGCTATCTTGAATTCGGGTTGTTAAGCATTGTGTTGATTATCACATTAATCTGGCCGGGTTTTCAGAGGACATGGTTGTACATGTATAAGGGTTGGTGTGGTGATTATCATTAGATCACAAGACCTGTTTTATACTTGCTCTTGGTGTTTTGGAATCCTGGGACATGTGGTTATGGTCTTGGGGTTGAAAGTGCTTACAACAGGGTCTAAGGTTTAGTCACATGTGTTATTCTCCCAGAATGTGTACATGACTGACTGGAGGTTCAGGTAACCCTCCAAAACCATTTAAGGCACAGCATTTTCTCCATTTTCTTTCATATGAATTCATAGTTCACAATGACAGCCTACACTGGTAATTTAAGCAGGCTATACAAATATTTAACTAGACTCTATTATCTGATTACCCCTAGGTCAAGATTATGTATGCCTATTAGGTACAATCAAATGTTATATTCAACATATTTTCACTTCACAGATTATACATCCTGCAGTAGCTTGGGGGCAAACCTCTTCTTTTATATATACAGTATCAGGAAAATTGACTATATCCTTACCTTCACCGCCAGATAGAGTTGACAAATTAGGTTTGCTTGATTGATTAGAATGTAGTGGTGGCATTACAGAATGTTTCTGTTTACACAGTGCTGTTTTGATGGGTAAAAGCCTTCAAATAGTCTGTGACAGTGTGTAGTGGGAGGTGCCGCAGTGAGCACCGGTAAAAAATAAACACCTCGTGTGAGGGGATGGAAGCACTGGTGTGAGGTTAGTGGGGACCAAAAATAATGCGAAAAGAGTGGGAAAAATAAACAAAAAGGCAAAAAGAAAGTGTATCGCTGTGCCTCGTGACCTCCAGGCTGGGCTTACCCTATTTATCGGTCATGGTACTGTATCAGCTTTGACTACATGCTTGGGTAGCTTTTTCTCATGACACTTTATGTAATAAAATGTCCCATGCCCACAGTTTTAAATGCATTTACCCAGAGTTTTCACAAATGTCATTTTATTTGTGTTGTTCTGATTTTGAAGAAGTAGTTGACATTGCCAAATTCTTTGAACATAAATTTATAATAATGATAATGTTCCTTTATTAGCCCTATAAAATTCCTTGCACTAGGAATTCATCTTTTCACATACCCCAGCTTGCTCTCCATGAGACACAGACAGGGAGAGAAGCTTGGGGTCAGAGCAGAGGGTCAGCCATTGTACAGTACCCCAGGAGCAGTTGGGGTTCAGGGCCTTGCTCAGGGGACCAACAGAGTAGGATTCCTCTGCCAGCTGCAGGATTTGAACTAGCAACCTTCCAGTCACAAGCACAGATTCTTAACCACAGAGCCACCACTCCACCCCAATGTGTATAGCAGAGTATATGTGTACAGTATATACTCTGGTAAACATTCCCTTAAGCCCAAGAATGTATCTAGTCACTTTTCTTGAGGCTGATGCCAAAGCAGCAAGAGTTTTTTTTCTTATGTGGTGATCAAAATTCTAAGTGGGGTTTTAACAGTGCCTTGCATAATTCTTAAATAAATCTCTTGATTTAGGGGGAGCATGTAGGCACAGTGGTTGGCATTGCTCACCCCCAATTGGGTTCAATTCCAGACCTGGAATACAATCTGCATGGAATTTATATGTTCTCCCCATGTTTGTGTGGGTGTCTTCTAGGTGCACCAGGTTTCCTCCCACAGTCCAAAAACATACTGGTAACATAATTGGCATTTGGTAAAATGCGACCTGCTGTAGGTGTATGTGTGTGTGTGTCTGCCCTGTGATGCCTGGTGTCCTGTCTAGGGTACAGTCTTGCCCCTGTTGCTTCCTAGGACAAGCTCTGGCTCCCCAGCAATCGTGAATTGGAAGAAGCAGTTAGAAAATGGATGGATGGATAGCTGATTCTACTCTTTTTTATATGTAAAAATTAAACTTCTGTTTGTCCTTTTTATTGCTTAGAAGATGTTAATAAAGTGTCATCAAAAATAGCTGTCTGAAGCACTTTCTGGAAGCATGCTGCTTTCAGTCATATATTTCAAGTTTATGCTTTGTCTACCTGCAATCATGCAGCACTTGCATACATTAAATGTCATCAGCCATGTGTTTCCACAGTCTTACATGCTATATAAATCTTTTGTAATGTTGTTCACCTCTTCTGCAGTGTTTATGACTCCTCCTATTTTGGTACAATTTGTAAACTTTAGTAGTTAAATATGACAGACTGTAAATTGCTGAGGGTATACCGTATGGTATTCCACTAGTTACAGTACATCACCTCAATTTGAGTAATCTGTAAATAATCTAGAATATTTTAGCATATTAACCTGATAAAGGTTACTGTATATAACACAGTCTTTACAGAATGCATAGGGCAGAGGTTAGTACTGAGAACATACAAGCAGTCACGAACAGATGCCAGATAAACAGGCCATGGACAAAGGAAAGAAATACTTTATTAAACATAGCCAGCATCTCTTTGGGAGTTAGGAGGATACCAGAAAACCCATGTAAATGCAGAGAGAATGAGCAAATTCTTAGGCACCCACCTGAGACTGCAATCAAACCTTAAGCCATGGAGCGGTGAGGCAAAAGTGTTATCCACCATACCACTGTGCCCTATGTTACCCTATGTTAAAAGTAGGTAGATCTTGGGAGTCTAATGTTTTCAACTTCAAACAATATTAAGCTGAAACATTGCTGTATGTTTACTTTTTATTTTTAAACGTAGCTACAGTATGGAATTATTAGGAAATTCTAAAAAAATGAAATACAATAATTGTGTGTCTTCAGTGTAATTGTGACAGAATGAATAGTGTAGGTGTACATTAAATTCCCAGTACAGTACAGTCTCACCTCATTCCTGTCTGCAATGAGGTGAGACAGGCAGTACTGTCAGTGTCACAGCAAAAAGTGTCCTGTTAAAAGTCCATCAAGCATGCAATCAAGACCTTTATGTTCTGACTTAAAAAATGAACATGCAAGATGGAGTGTGGAGGTTATATTTAATAACATTTAGTACAAACATACCTACTGTATATGCATTTTCAGCTTGGCTTTCAAAAAGAATCAAGGCGGCGTGAATCATCATTTTGTGAGAATTTGCTATTTTCTAACACAAAGAAAATAGAGATTGTTTAATTATGGTAATATGCTGTAACACGGTAGCTGTGTTGGCCTTAAATCTTATTTAACATACAGTACTGTAAGTAAAATCTAAGTGATAGTTTTCTTTTGCACAAAACTGATTCATATAAGTTTGACCTAAGGGTATTTGAAACTGCATGTAACTGCTGTAGCTTAACACATTGCAGAAAAATACTGCTTTAATTGAAACTGTTCTTAAATAATATAATTTGTGAATTGTATAATTCATTATTATGTAGTATAGCCCTCTCTGAGTCCTGTTATTTTAGTGATACATACCCAGTACTTAAATTGAGGTGAAACAGGGGTACTCCATATCCCTTGTTTAAAGAGGTTTACAAAGTTCCCTTTGTTGCAAGAAGCTTTCACCTTTCCTCAACAAAGCTTCCTCCTCTGACTTAGGATTGATTACTTCACTGCCCTCAGACCAATAATTACATTAAGGAAGACACTCCCAATGAAAGATTATCCGTTGTCATACCCGGGCAGCATTCCCCTTGATATTTGGCAGTGATTGAAATGTATTCAGCTACCCTGTTGTTTCATTGCACCTTGAGGTGTGATGTATTTTAGAGGAATTTTACATCTTATTCAGGACAAGAATACAATAGTTCTTTATATGGGATAAATACTTGGTTTTTGTATCTGATAATAATGATAAATACTTCCTTTTGTGCTGAAAACTGAAAGTACACACAAACAAGATCAGGAATTTCACCAATGCAATAATACTATACTAATTAATATTCAGATGCTTTGAAATGGTTCATTACATTCCAGTCACACTATCATAAATACTATGAAATGGAACGGATGTCTTTGAAAGCTCCTGATATGTTTTCAGATGCTGCATATTGTAGACATGGGGAATCTCACAAATGTGCCTTATGTTTCTCAAAATGTCAAAAGAGAAAAGAAGGCAACTGTATTGCAAAAATGCATGGCTATGATGTACAGATAAATACAGGATACAGAGGATGTTACAGATCTAGTGAGAGGTGTGTGTCTTTGCAAAAAAATAAAAATCAACACTACAAGACCTACAATATGTAAACTTCCTCCAATTCCTTCTCTAACCTTTGGAGCAACTTCTCTGACTGAACCACATCTGGCCTCACCAAAACTGTACCTAGATTCAAAAGTAGGCTATTGAAAACAATAATAAGGGTCTTGTAATATTTATCAGAGAAAAATAAACAATTGTGGGTAGTTCAAATGAAGTGGAGAAATGTGTTCTTTGTAGATGTGAATGGAAAGCCAAAACACTTAATTTGTACAACTAGTAGCTGTTGCCAAAGAACAACAGCCGTTTTTATATCGCTGATTTCTAACATCTAAATTTTGGTGTATATTTCTTCTCATGTGATGTGCCTTTAAATTTGCCTTTTGCCATTTTTTTCACAGTTAAAACTTCTACTAAATATAAAACAAAGGGAGAGCCATCTCTCACTTATCATCACAAGAGCTGTTAGTCTAATACTGTACATCCCTTAAGCAGATCTTACAGGTGATGCTCACCAGTAATCCCAATTCTTGTATAATTCACAAAAACTCTTTCAAATGTGAAATATAACTATATTTCTATTGGTTTTTTACAGTATAAAAGCTCATGACAGGTCACAGACACTGGAGCTGGGCAGTTTGTATCAGTGTTAATGTGTACAATGTAACTTGAGGGGTACTTTGTTTAAATAAAGCCTTTCTCTTAGATGGTGGGAGTTTAGGCAGAAGCATATCTTCCATCATCATTCACTTCCCTTCTCCATCTTTATAAGGGTGCTGTCCTGCGTGGGCACATTGTTGATATAGAAATAATGTCAGGGTGACCTTTGACACTGTTCATCTTTATCCAGAATTCTGTTGCACTACAGATTCTTTATCTTGTTCTTTAATTCTCAAACTGTCTAGAGCTTGGAGCACTGCTAGCTGTAGTTTGACTATAACATCCAGAGTCAATCAAAATGTGAGTTTTTTTTCAGAATAAAAATTGAAAGCATTCACTTACAAAAGCTTACTATCTTAACATTACCATTGTGAAACAAAAAATCTGTGGACTTCATTGTAGTCAAACTTGGAAAACAAATTCCAACTTTGCAGAATTCTGGAATATTTCTGCATGTTTTAAAAAAGAGTAAAGATATTCTCACTCATATAATATCCAGGACTCCACAGAGTTTAGTTATATGATGCTTTACAACTTACTGGTTTCACTAGAAGCCACTGAGCAGTGCTATACAATAATTAATGAGCTGAAAACCCAAAAGAAGCAACCTGTCAATCAAAGTTTGTTTTATTAAATATAAACTCTTAGGTTTGCCAAACGCAGTTCAAATTCAAGTAGACAAACCTGCAGTGGTTAAATTGATTTGTATGCTTCGACTCCAGATGCATCCTGGCTTCGGTGTCTTCTATTCAAAGGATTCAATTCTGTTTCCAGCTGTGAAGCAAACATCAAAGTGGGATATGGTGGTTTTTACCAAGAAATGAGCCTAAAGGATCAGCAAAGAATCATGGCTCCTATCCTTTTCTGTCCATTACTGGACAGCTTTCTGGTTAACTGCTGATTAGGATTCTAGTGTAGATCTTAGATAAAAGAAAAGTAAAAAAAAAGTGAGAAGTATCTATTGACATAATGTTTTAAGCTCTTTGTATTTGTGTCCTTCAAACTCTAAATGTACTGTAAAGTACATATCTGTAGTATACAGTACATATCACATTCTGCATACAGTATGTACACTTAATTCAGGAGTTCTACTAAATTACTGCCTCAATGCGTGTGGAAAATGACTATGTATTCTAGTCACACTGATTTACAGAGTAGGTTGAATTCCTTTGTAATCTACTATAGATTACAAAGGTTATAAAAAATGTTTTTTGTTCAGAGTAGTTTACTCCTCACAGCATAAAATGCACCATCTGCAATATTTTTAAAGGAATTTAACATGGTTAATGTTTTATGGAGAAGGAATGAAATATCTTTTTTGTAGGTGTGTCTTGTAAGAAGTATCCATATCCACAATTGCAAGCAACTGCGTGAAAATGCGATCCATAAAATTAGACATGTGTTGCACAATTCCGATCAATCCTGTGCAAGTTACTTCTGAAATCTGGTGAGCTCATTTTTCAGATAGCTTTTCGTTTGTTCATCTTTTGTGAAATGACAAGCCTTTCACAAAATGTATCCCTGCAGCCATGTACTGAATAAGAAACAGCCAAACCTGCTGTATGTTATTACTGTACAGCAGTGCGGAGCCTAAGATGCTAATATTTCAGGAGTGCTTTCTGGATGCTTTTCACAGAGATAACATTTATTAAGAGTGACTTTGGACCATTCTAAATCTCAAGGGTCTGATCTGAAGGTGGAAGCTACAGTGAATAGCTGAAAATGAATCTTCATTTATTATTGTTTTTTCCTTTTAACTCTTTCATCCCACCATAAACCAGTAATCAAACATGTCTTTAAAAAATGCTATTTCACAAAACCCTTGAAAATACCCTTTGTATTATAACTATCTTGCATTTTTAAAGAAGTTTGCATTATTCAAGTCTTTGCTGGTTGGATTTCTACTCTGCATGCTAAAAAGTCCATTCCAAACCATGTTATTCTCTCATTGAAACAAATACAACACATACAGTATACTATATTTTGTTGTGTGACTATAAAAAAAAGAAAATTAATAGAATAACTGGCACTGAAGAATAATAATGTAAAGCTTTCTGCTGATCATTGTTAGTAATGCAACTTGGTCCACATTGAGAACATCTTCTTTAGGTTGTGGCAAAGCAGGGTTTGTGCACAGATAAGAAACACTAGATCAGAACCTGTGGAATGTTACAGTTGGGGCAACCAAGTGACCTTCAGTGCAACTTAATTAACACGTTCTATGCATTGCTTTTCTTCAACGGCCATTTCATTCAGTGGTGCTCCAAAACCCAGGGAAGTAAGAACAAGGTGTTAGAAGAAAAACGGATCATTTCCATAAGCTAGAATTACCAATAAATTTTATGGGTGTCTCCAAATATAAAGAAAACATTTTTGAATAAATAGCCTCAGGAAGGAAGGTTGCTGGTCACAAAAACATTTTTAAAATAAAAAAGAGAGTTAATTAAAATTATACTTTGGTAATATAATTACAAAGCAAAACCTTAAGGCACTGATTTTGTTATGTAGTGAGCTGTAACATGTATATTTTGTGCCGTATGCATGCCCGCAGGGAAAGTCTCATCTGAAAAAATTTCTGGAAAGATCTTGACCTCCTTATTTCATTGGAGCACTCTGCAGTCCCATAAATGCACGTACCAGGTAGCATGTAGTGACAATGAAAGACCTTGGGTTGCATTAACACTCTTCTGCTTGTGTTCAGGTGAATTTGCTACCCTTCAAAACAGTCATTACCAAAGAAAGTATCCAAAACAAGTAATAAAGAAATGCACTTCTTCTAAATGTAAAACTGGGTCTTTTAGAGCGGATTTTGCAATGTCAAATGAAAATGAAGATATTGAATATTCTCCTTCTATTTTATTTTAAATTCAGTTCATGTTCACAATAAACACTGGAAAATACTGTTAGCAGTTCACATTAGAAGAATCAAAAGAATCAATGCTTTGGTGTCTAACAGTAAACCACCATCAGTGCTTATCATCTCAGAAAATAAAATCAAGTATGGTGCTAAAAGATATAACATTGCCATGAAATGCTTTGGGCCTGAGGGCTGAATTCCCTAGTCACCATGCAGCTGTAAAATACTATTATTAGGGGTAAAGCCAACCCATAGAACTTTGTGACATTTAAAACAAGTGACATTTTGAGTTCTATACCATTATTGAGGATGATTGTAAAGCAACTTGAACGCCAACAAAAACAACGGCATCAATAATAATAATAATAATAATAATAATAATAATAATAATAATAATAATAATAATAATAATAATAGTAGTCGTAATAATAATAATACCGTCTGAGTGTTTTCTAGTAAACTCTTTGTCAGAAATTGTATTTTATTCAGATGTAATACTATTACCGCAGAAGAATAACTTTACAATTATACAGCATGAACATTATGGAAAAAGGATTCTTTCATTATTATTGTCAGGTAAGTAAGGCACTTGAGTTTATTTTTTTCTGAAAAAAAGAAAAACACACTCAAATGCATTTCCCCCTCCTTTCAAACAAGAAGAAAAATACACAGGATGCTGGATCCAAAAAGTAAACGCTGTGCTTGTAGAAATCATTCTAATTTAATTAAATTACCTATCCAATGTGGGTGAGAAAACGTACACACTATTGCTCAAATCGTCAGAAAGACTTGGCCGAATATCACTGAAGTAGCCCAAGTCAAAACTGTCACCCACTGCTCTGGATGAAACTCCCCTCTTGTCACAGTTCATTGTGCACATTTCTTTTAGGCTGCAGTGGCTGGCAAGCTGCAGGAGTTTGAAATTCCATAAAATACTGGCATTTACTGGGCTCTTTAACTGATTTCAGAACTGTCTCTGTGCCGCACATCAGCGTGACCTAGAAAAAAGGAAGGAGAAAAAAATAGCTTGGTCAGCTTAGGTCAGCAATGACGCCACGCTACTCCTAAAACCTTTCTGAAGGCTTTAGGGGACTATTCTAAAATAATAATTATTTTCTGTGCAAGAGCAGTATACTACACATTTGTGTTACTTTAAATAGCTACTTCACAGGCATTTTCATTTACACTCATTAACAGTAACATACACATGTGAGGGAACAAATATGGTGACAACTCAGTATCTTCTTTTTTACTGTGAGTCTTCCTAGTTGGTAACTCATCTGTATGTCTTGAATTCTGGTCATTACTCTTAAAAATGATTCTTCTGTTGTTTACATGATGATACGATAGGGAAATTAAATGACTTCAGTTGTATAGATTTAACCAAGTCTACTGTTATCTTTTGCTACTATGACCAGAGGTCACCAAAACCGAACCTGGAGAGTTAAAGGGACTTGTTTTGCACGCAAACTATTTCCTTAGTTATCTGGGAAATTCTATTGTTTTATCTAACATTTTTAGCCACTGACTGAAGACTCCTATAAAACCTGATGAACTTGGGTGGGTCTCCACAAATTGCGCGTAATCCAAATAAAAGTGTTCATTATTTACTGCCAACACTTTAGGAAAACATAGGTGATAATTTCTCAGTGCTCTTCTAGCAATGCTGGCAAAACATTACTCTCTGTGGCAATATGTATTTGAGGACCTAGGTCTTAGATTAGCAGATTAAACTTGCATAGAGTTGCAACAATCTTGAATGAGAAATGTGTCCACAGGCATGCTGCAGTAGACTTTTTGGTGAACAGAAATAACAGCAGGTGACAGCACTTATCCCCATTGTCAAATGGGGACTGCACGACTTTGTAACACTGCCAGTGCAGTGAACACTTGTGAACAAATTTTCCAACCACTGAGCCACTACACACTGGTGTGCTGTCGGTCAAACTCCAGTGTGCATGTAAAAAAAAAAAACTTTGAAAATAAAAAAATGAATTATTTTAAACACGTAAAACTAGTAAGTACCACTCAAAAATAAAAAAAAACATAATTAAAAAACAGATCACTTAATTTAAACATTGTTTCATTTCCATTACACTGTAAGAAACATGATATACAGTATATACTATAGACATTAAATAAAAACAACAAATTAATCAGATTGCTGATGTTATAGTTCCCACCTAATTATATATATATGATAAAGATACCTCTCATGCAATGTGATGCCAAATACGGTAGCTTTTTGCCAACTGCTGGCAACATTTTGAGCAGGAGCATGGGAAAGGATCAGTAAAGAATGCAAATGTTCTCTCATTGAACTGGCAGATAATTGTACAGTATTTTTTTCAAAAAGAAAAGCTTTTGTTTTATGGTAACTTGGTTTGAAATACTGTATACAGAAAAGGCACTTGGTACAGCTTAATGGGAAAAGCAAGTTGTGTTATTTGCTGCTATCATGAGTGATATTTATTGTCAACTCTGTTACATACTTACTGTACAACACTGTATAATTTTGAAAGATGTTTGTGTCATTTGCATGGATATACAGCACAGCGTTTTTGCTTGACCCATTTGTACGTTGAGGTAGTAGGTTGAAAACGTCTTTGTACTACCTATCATATTTAAAATGAAAAGTTTAACTAATTTGAGCAAATTAGATACTTTTTCTTCTTGTGCAATAAAAACCAAACAAAATACATTTAATTAAAATACTATTTTAGACAAATACCTTTATAAATAACATACTGTATCTGACATGAGGATAACAGCTGAAATGAGTTTCGCAGTTAACAAAAATATTTTTTATACATTATTCAAATGAATTAATCTAATTTAATTCTAAAAATATGCAAAAGAAAAACAATTTTGTATTTGAGGGGATATGAAACTAAGAACTGGGAGGAGGAACAGATACAGTAATTCCATAATAACATGTGATTCTGGAGAAAGCAGAAGAAGGTGATTGGGAAAGCTGAAGCAATCACTTTCTACCACATGTTGCGTTGAGCACAGATAGCTCACAACTCCATACTGTATATAATCTTCCCTGAGATAAGTGTTGATGAATCTGTATTGTTGAGAGTACAACAGGCAGACTTGAAAACAATGTTCCCTCTAAACACAGGTTATAAAATCAGCACACATAGGAAGTTAAATTGCACACAAAAAATTAAATTAAAAAATTATAATAATAAAACAAACACGGTCATCAATTGAAAAATGCTAAATTGACCACATGAGACTGGCTGTGAGAGGCCCAACTTGGCTGTGTGCATTATTATTGCTACTCGATAATCGATATCTATGCTCTCGTAGTCTCGTACCTCACTGCTCATGCTCACTCGACACTCAGTCTTTATGACTGGGCCTGTTGAATCGCTGTCTTTTGGATCTCTGTGAGAATTACTATATTAACAAAAATAATTTCAGGTTTACAATTTTACACACTGTGTAATCAATTTAGCGCACACAAGTTTTTCTCACCGGGAAAAAAATTGCACAACTTGAATTTTTTGCACACACAGGCCATTAATAATTAGAGGGAACATTGCTTGAAAACATTTCTTCTACAGCTTTTCCTGAAAGTATCCATGGAAAATGTACTTTTGTTCAAATTAACACGTCAAAACTTTCCGAGAAATAATGACAGCAAGTGACCAAGTTAAAGAATTTGATGCTGAAAAAGTTTACGAAGAAGGTGGAATACTGTTTTGTACCTTGTTTTTTTAATTTTCAGCTACCATTACCAGTTATATACAGTACATATATAACACAACTATAGTTATATTAATAAATTAATATTGTTAATAATGCTCTGAAATGTTATATTTCAGGGGTAATTTTATTCACAGCTTCCATTTCCCTTTAGTTACACAATTACCTATTAAGGGGATTTAATGTCATAGGCTTGCAGCACAAGAATATTACAGTACTGGAATTCAAAGTACCAAAGTACAAAGTGGTGTAATGCAAGAGTAATCAATCTAATTGATCCAAGCTTCATTCATGGATGTAATCCCCCTTTAAAAAAAGTGTTTAGAGCCAGGTTACATTTTAAAATGTTAGCTAGGCTACGTATTTTATATGTTTATATAATACTGTATATATTTTCAATAAACATTATTATTAGACTAAGAAAAAACAGTAAATGAAGCTACGGTTTCAGTAACATCTAACGCAATACAATTGCCACCTATTAATCTGCTTTGAGTAGTGACAGGCTGAAAGCGGTGTGGTGGACAGGAATGTAGTACTGGATACCACAGTGTGCTTTCTGCTGGCATGAATTTTGACATGTATTCTAGATGGTTGCATCTGTACTTTTGCCTTCTAGGAGGTGGGAGTGGTGTGAGCCACCTCATACAAAAAGAACTTTCACCCTGCCTTGAGACAGAAATTTATTCTCTTTAGTTAAAAAATATATAAGGATAGAATCAATGTTTTGATTGCCATTGAACAGAGATGCTTCAACAGTGAACAACAACAGGGACATGAATATAATCTCTTCCTTGAAACCTTGAAAAAAGAGATCAGATTAACCACTCTTTATGGTCTTAATTGTTTGTTTAAATCTTTGGCAAACACGGACTTGAAGTTTGGACTGTTTTTTTGTGTTTAATTTTCAATAGGCTGCATATTTTTAAACCTGTTTCTGAATGAAATTAGCGGGTCCCTATTATTTTAGTTAAATTCCAGCGGACAGCACATTACAGTCCAGAAAACAGTCCAGATTCCTTTATCATTATGTAATAAATAAATATTTCTATAATAACTTTCTTTCTAGATTTATATTACTTAAATATAGTATTCTGGTGCATCACTTTACTTAATTATTGAATATAGTGTAAAGCGCATACACTTTATACAGTACATGCACATCATTCCCTGTTTTCTAGACATCAAGCTTTAATGGTCTGAATGTTATTAGATAAAACTTTCTATAGATTCTATTGTAAATTATGGACAATAAATAAAATAATTGTTAATGGTGAACATTAACACTTGGGGGGGATTATTCTTCATTTCCATATTTTTATTAATACTGATAAGAACCATAGGAACCTTTAAGACACTTTTACTATGTGATTTTTCTGTGGTCTGATTGTACTTTTTAAAACTCCTCAAAACATTTAACTTGGTCCATGATTACTTCTTCAGCAGTTTCCATGGTAACCCACTCATTTCAGATTTTCCTCTTGCTTGCAATTCATCAGAGGTACAAACAGACCCAGCAAGAACATAAAAGTCTGAGAGATTTAGTACGGTATCATTCTGATAACTTAAAAGGCAGTGTGAATTATACAGTCCAGTACTGCCAAGCCTGAAAAGAAGAAAAATAAAACAGAACATAATATTGTGCAAATCATATAATGCTGATGTACTATACCAAATAACAACACAGATACAGATGCAGCCATTCAAAGTGTGCGGTACACACACATACCGGAGGTAATTGGCTACAGCGTCGTGCATTGTGACACACGATGACGCGCGGTACCACGGTACATGATTGGTTGACCGACAGGGGCACTCGTGGTCCGTTGGTCTGTCGTAGAAAGATTTACAGTAAACGTCTTTACTGTGCCCGTTGTAGTATTGAATATTTATATAAAATTTTACCACTGAAGGGAAATCTAAGTAGCTGAGCATAAAAAGAATAGGAGCATACTGTAACGCGTGTGAAGGCCATAAACGATATTAATTTTGGAACATAAACATACAGTATATGGCTGGTCTCGGTACTTTAAAGAAAAAATACACACCAGTATTCCATTTCTCCCTAAACATTTTAAGCATCGAAGTCTTTAACTAACAAGATACCGGAGTCAACAAGGATACTTTTAGAATTAGATTAAAAGGGAATATAATATGGAATCTAAAGAAATTAATAACGATATAATTATATTCATGTACCGCAACACAAGAATAGTACACGCTGTACATTGTCTGTTGATAATGTTTCTGTAGTGCTTTTTCAGCACTTTGCATGTGACCTTGCCGGTGGCGCTGTGGGTTAGGTTCCTGACTCCCATGTCACACCGTCTGTGATCGAATCCCATTGTGGAACCATGACTTTTTTTTTAACAAACATTTCTTTGAAAAAATGAAACGTTTCCCTTATTCCCTTAAGTTTAGACTTATTTTAAACTGTATTACAGCAGCACAATGGACAATGCAACGTAATTGCAAAAATGCAATTGGAATCTGTCCAAGCCCTACTTTGTCAGGGATTTTCTTTTACTGCAATGGACATAAAAACTCCCTTGCTTTTAACAGAGCGTTTCATAATTTCTAACTACGAAAATTATTTAAACTGCGACACTTATCATTCATTCCATTCCATTATCAGTCTTCCATTTCTCCCTAAATATTTTAAGCATGAAAGTTTTATAAAACGGTACCCAAATATGAGATTGCTGTATGGAATGAATTTAAATTTTAAAAAATTATTTAACACGAAAATTAAGCTGTTTACATCTTCCGCCTGAGAACAGTCACCCGTTGCTACCCAACGCAGAAGCACAGCCACTAACTAGCAAAGAGAGGACATTAGCCAGCCAATATGATAAAGAAATAAATGATTATTTTATTTCTCTTGCACAATTATTTGAACATTTCCATCGATTATACAAGCACTTGGAAACTGTCCAATCCCTAGTTCATCAGGCATTTTCTTTTACGCTGTGGGTATTCTCCTGGTCTGGCGCCGATCTGTGTCTTCTAGGATATAATGCCAGTGAACTCTTGTTTTTATGTCCACTATAACAGACAATCTCCTTTGCTTTTAACCGAGCGGCTAACCCCTCTGATTGGAGAAAAAAGACGCGCTGGTTTGCTATATATACAGTACCAGGAAGATGATTTCTTTCTATTCGAAACGTGTATTTTAAAAGCTTAAGAAGCAAAAACCTTACAGCGTACACAGATTTCTAAACTGATCAGGATCGTTATCTTTGTCTTATCCATAATAATGTTCACCGCTCTGTCCAGCAAATTAATAATAAACTTTATTTTATATAGCGTTTTAAACAAATAAGTAATTAGATTGCTCATAAACCTAATCGCTTTTTCTACATAAACACAGCGTGATTGCTCTCTGAAAATGCTCTTTCTTTTTATTGAGGCTCAGATTTCAACTATAGATCGTATTATTATAAACTTTCTTGGAAAAATGTCTTTTATGTAAACCATGTTTGCTATTAATTCATTTAGGGCTAGAATATGTTCATTGTCTTCCGATCGAGTCGAGTTGACATTAGAAGCCTGCCACGCCCGGACTGTTACACCAACGCATTAGCATGTTATATACTTTGTTGAGCTTATGAAAAGAAAAGGTACTGTAGCTGTACTAAATACACAATTACATTTAGAATAAGCATAAGAGGAACCTGACTTTTCTATCAATTTGCTGTGTGAAAATGTTAGATTTTGGGCCAATCTTTTTTTTCCTCATTCATTTAAACGCAGTATACACAGATACTGTAGTTATCTGAACATCTGAGCTGAATTCTTCTGATGGATATGCTCAAACACACACAAAAAAACTATAAACTAAATTCAGTTTAAGCTTTCAGATGCCTGAAGATGTTATCCTATGAAGCTTTTAGAGTTTTGGATAACACTTAGTTTAATCCATCTGAACACAGTATTAAAATATTACTTAGTTAAAAAAATTGATTGTTTACCTAATAATATCTATCGGTACAGATAATATGCTGGCTGAAATTCCATTCTATAGAAAAATGTATTTTTTAGTTCTTTTGTATTTCTAGTAGTTTGTACAGTACTATTCATTAGAAGCAAAATTGTAATTATAGTTTTGGTTTTACTTTTATTTTAAGCAACTGTTGTAAAGTTGCCTATCTCAAAAGTTAAAATCTGAAGATTTGAATAAATGTACTGTAAATACTGTATACATACTGTACACAACAAGTTTGATATTTGTTGCATAATGATATATATTTTTATTCACAAGATCCAAATATGGAATCTGAATTAATCACTATACCTGATAATCAGGAAATTCAGTAACTGTAGTGAACTAACATGCAATAATGCATCCCAGTGAAATAGTGTGGGCCATCTTTTCTAAGGTGATCACCATGCACAAGCAGATCAAATGATATTTAGAAATTTACCTCTGCATGAAAAAATGTATCTACTGTACATGTATGAGGCGATGTGGTGGGGAGCTGTTTCTACACATTTTAATAAATGTATTTTGCATCATATTATGTTTTATAGCAATAAAAATACTTACATTCTCTATTGAAAATACAGTATTCTACTGTATTTGATACATACTATAGCATGTAATGGTTAGTTACATCTTTCTAGGAATTCTAGGAAATTATTGTGCACAAATTGGCTAGGTTTTTGTTTCATTCTTCTGCAAAAGTTTTGACTTTTAATGGTCCTTAACTGTCCACTTCAGGTCATTCTGTTCCTACAGAGCATGTCACAAAACTGAATAGGGATCCAACGTAAATTGCATTCGCTATTTTTAAGTGCATTACCATTTTTAAGAGCTGAGTATTTTTTGCAAGTGAATGCACTGCTGTATTCTGATCATTATTCTAGGAATTCCAGGAACTTGTCATAAATGTAATTGAGGAAAAGCATTATACTTATATTTTATTCACTGAGAATTGCTTGTAATAGTAGATTCTAAAGAGTAATTTTCAAAGTTAAAACTAACAGATAAATTCCTGCAGTTAACTAAGGCAGTGGTTTTCAAACTATTAAAGGTTGGATCCCAAAGACAGGTCAATTATTTTCTTGGATGTGTTACCATAGTTTATATATTTGAGGATAATATTTGCAAATTATATTGACCATATTTATTTTCACATACTTTACAGTTTGTAAATGTCAAAATTCGACACTTAAACCAAAGAAGAGCTATGTAATATTAGTGTATACTGTATGACCTGTGAGTCTATCTGTCAGAATTATGTCACAACATAATTCCACTGCAAGAGATAGGTACAACTATAGCACCAAAAATGTATTTAGTACATTTAAAAATGTATTTGGTACATAAAAATGTATCCGAACATAATTCCACAAGCTCTGCTACAAAAACTAGGCATAACTATAGCACCAAAAATGTATTTAGTTGCCTTCACAATACTCATTATATTATATTATACTCTTTATATAAAGGAATAGTGTCAATAGTGTCGTCCATGAATAAAGTGTTTGTGCTCTGGATTTTGTCACTCACACAACACTACAACATATATCAAAAAAGTCACTTCATTCTGGGATCCCTTTCATAATAACCAAATTTGCTCTATGGCAGTTAGATGACAACAGGAAGGTCAACTGTAAAACAAATGAAAAGCATAATGACTGCATTCCATTTCAGGGGTCCAGGGTTGTGAAGACAATAAAGATTGCAGGCTGTGCTGTTTAGAGAGTATTAATGTGTTGCCTCCAAATTTGATGAAGAAGAAGTCGTAGAAACGTAGTGTACATCCAACACAGTGTGCCAACATGTTTCTTGTGTACAGTATATAAAACAATTTGTCCAGTTCTGTTATAGTTGACAAAGGTCTAAAGTGGACTGTGGATGATGATTTTGTTATTTTATAAGATTTGCTTGTTTTATTAGGGCAGAGCTATAAGTAACACTGGACATTAGAGAAATACAAACTATAAAAAAATGGACAAATGTCTTTTTTTAGTTTTTAAAACTGAAATTGTTCTTGCAGTATGTACATGATGAAAGTTCTGCAAACTGCATCTGAAAGTGTGGAGTTCTCTTCAAGAGTCATCAGTGGATCAAATCCTAAATAATACATTCCAAGTGTGAAAGGATTTTAAATGGAACTGTAGTTTTTTGCATGAACAAAGACATTGAGGGAGATTTCTCTGGATTCAAGATCAAACACATCAACATCAAACACATCTTCCATTTTTGTAATATTCTATGGTTGTGCTTTGTTTCATCCTTTATATTAAAAAATACAGTAACAGTCATTCCAAACATATTCAAACAGAAGCAGCAAAACGGGATTTGACTATATGGGGGTTAACAGACCAAATGTCCTATTTTTTGCGTATAGAATATGTATTTTCCCAAGCCCAAAACACAGTCATGAACGTTACATAATAACTTCATGCCCTGCAAACAACTTTGATTATACTAAGCAACAGCATAGTGTGACCAATGACAAGATCTGCATTCCAGGGAGTTCCAAGATTTGAGCTAAAACAAGACAAAACATAAGTCATAGCCTTTCCCTTCCTCTCCATTTAGGAAATAATTTCACAAAAATTAAGATAAGCAAAGCATCTTCTTCAAAACTGTTACACTGGGCCCGACAAGGTGTTGAAACGGGCTCGGCGAAAATTAGAGTCAATGAGCCAAGATATGCGGCAATCAAGATTATTTTTCGATGACAGCACTGAAGAGGACTAACAGAGCTGAGACTGAGGAAACAGCTGAGGCAGTAGCTGCGCAGCTGAAGCAGGCAGAGCAGAGGCTGAGGTCTGAGGTGATGAAGAGATGATTAGTGGCAATGATGACTGAGGAACTAGAAACTGAGGATTAAGAAACACCGAGAAATACTTCTGAGACAAACTCAAAGCAGGGTTAGTGACTCAATGTCTGAGCGGTGAGGAATGGTTCCTCAGGGCTTAAATACTGTGCGAGGTTCCCTAATTGGCCTGATAGGCTCGGCCTGATCTCGTAGAGGATGGCCCCAATGAGTCTCCAGCATGTGTGGAATGCGCATTGTTAATTGGTGGAGCTAATGCAGCGGTGCTGGAGATCGTTGAGGCATAACAAAAACTTAATAGAGAATTCAAGCTTTCATTTTTTTACACAGTGACATGATATATATAGTAGATCTAAATATTAGGCTGTAGTAATGGATAAATTCTATTCATGTTCAAAATACATTAATTTCTGTCACTGGTTTCTTAACGCTTGATAATCAACTGTGGGTATCCATAGACTTCACAGTTCTGCTATGTGAAATGAACCTCTCCTTTTGAAATACAGTACATGCTGTATTGCTAACATATACTGTTAGATAAACATACAAATAATCAACAAACTTATTAAAATGGTTGTCGATAAAGTTAAGAAAAATACTTTTTTCATATCTCAGCTCATAGATGCAAACCCAGGCAACTACACTTAGGGAAGAATATTAAAGTGTAGACACATTCCTCTGACCTCCCTACCTTCCAACTGCTTGTCTTTTAACACATGACAGCCTTGTAACACACCACAGCCTTGTACCAGAGCCTCAGGGCTGACTGGAAAAGAGGTGCACTGTTCACCAACGTCACTGCTTGCAAACAGGCACCCAGGTACCTGAAAAATTAGAGGCACTTTGCCATCTATCCTTGATGGCTGTTAGCCAACAGGGGTCAACTTGGGGAATTCCAGACATAGTCAGATGTGACATGACCTTGGTTTGAACCTTAGACATCCGTACATTGCTCACCTTGCACTTGGGTGAGCATCTAAACCAAGTCATCTGGTTGTCTTGTGATGAAATTCAAAATTTCAAATATACTGTAGGAGCTATACAGAAAACACCACAGAGATTGATAATGAAAGAGAAAAAAGTTAATCACATGTTGCAATTAGCATGTTATTGTTACTTTAAATAATATTCGGAGGTTTAAAAGATCTTTAAATTGAAGCATGGCTGGAAATCCCTAAAATGCAAGACCTGTATGTAGGCTACTGGTAATAAAAAGCAAAAATGGAAAAAACATTTTACTTACCGTTGCTGACCTGGCTGGTCCTTGCCAACAAGGCTGGCCTTTGTCAAACTTCATTTTGCTATACTTGTTCCCTATGGGGCCAGCCCAAGAATGCCACTTGCTGGAAAGCACAGACAAGGAAATTGATATGAGGCTACTCAACCATAAAGTATATGTTTATATCGGAAAGGTGCTATAATTGTTGCTTCATGGCAATGTTTACTTGAAATTTGAACAGTGACGCTAAGCCATTGAAAAATACTATAGTTTTCTTTTTAATAATGACAATCTGGAAGAAGAAACTCACTATCCATCATCATTTAAGATAATGCTCCTCTGTCTTACCTTGTTGAACCGCTCCAATGTCTATGTGTATTAAAGTCCATTTTGATTTTTCCAAATTTCACAAATAACATTCCTGAATCTTACCAATTCTAATATATTAAACTATTTTGATGTTTAGCAAATGAAATAAACAAAAATGTTTTTGATCCATTTTGTTGCATTAACTGTTTTCTGTCTTTTACAATGTCTCTGTTGTAAATACGAAGTAAATACTTTGCATATTTCCTAATCCATAGCTTGTATTTTAATTATGATTCACACAGGAATTTAGAGGATTAACACTAACAAAAGCTGCAAACCTAACTAGCACTTTATTAGTGATCATAAACCTACAAGAAGCACTGATGATGCTGAAGCAAATAATTAATTTTAAAAGCCCTGTGGAGATGAGCCCTGAATAAAAGCTTTTATTTAAATACTAAATTATGGATAATAATCAATATACTGTATGCCAGCATGGTTTATAGAAGTTAAAAGGGGCTTATTTTATTAATTTCATGTGTGCACTAAAGTGAGGGAACTTAACTAGCCCCTTTGGAGATTTCAAAGGAAACATCATAATAATAACAACTTATCATAAGCAGAAGAACACAGGGACAGCAGTGAGTAAATGTGCAGTACAGTGAACTTTAAAGAGAGACAGTCTAGATCTGTTATATGTTGTCAGATATGTGAAAGGATTATAAAGAGGTAGTTGAACAGTAGGCCTTACCCCAGAGATAACTGGAATAATCTCATTCACCCTAAAGAAATGTCTTTTTTACAAAAAGGTGAAAAATGAAAGAATTGCACAAAGCATAGAACACAAAACCATAAACTTAAAAAGTAAAAGGGTATTTTTATCTGTTTTTGCAACATTTCACACATTTCAAAGCACTTTCAGTTAAGCCTTAAACATTTCCCCTAGTGTGTTATTGTATATACAGTACCATGGGGCAAAAAATAGGATATGCAATGTAAGACTTGATACAAAGATCATCAAGCCTTATTTATTCCCTGAAAAATCACATGGACTTAACGTAATCCTGAAGTATCTCACAACACAAAAAAAATGTTTTGGGGCTCTTTTCAAATGCCACTGCTGTGCTGTGCAGAAAAAAATTCTGACCTGTAGTTCCTATTTTCATCTTTGTTGTTTGCTTGCTGGTCCCTAAAAAAACCCAAACTGTAAGATATCTCCAATTAAAAAAAAACATATTAAGCTGTTAAATAGCAGGCACCTTTAACTTACACTGGATTCACAGTTTTCACATATTTGAAGCATCCATTGAATTTTTAAGAAATGAGAAGCCCAATTTAACAGCAACCAATGATTCTAAAAAGCATTAACGAATTAAATATCTGTCTTATACAGCTTCATTAATTTGCATGTCTGTTTAGTTGTTAAGAACAGCCTTTGCATAGTTTTGTCTGATCTAACTTGAAAATATCATAAAATGTATCACAAAAAATAAGACTCCTCAATGATACTGTAATCAATCCATTCTTCTGTTATGGTAATTCACGTAATACTTAATTACAATTACAATTCTATCTTTAATTTAATGAATGTCGACTTACTGTATTTCAATATTAAAGAATTGATATTACCAACAGAGCAGAATAAAAGCAATAGACACTGACAGGACCTGTCATCTATTCCTGGAATAAGAGTCAGTTGAAGGGAACACCATTGTTCATGGCTCATAATGTCTCAGAAGGTCACTCAGAGGTGAAGTATTTTTACAACAGGATAAAAGAGCTTCTTGTCTTTTTTCAGTGTTTGATTACCTTTTAGCACTTTTTCATCCTGGGAGCCCCCAAACAGACTGCTGTAAAGAGTTTCCACAGTGGAGAAACTGACAGCAGTCTCTTGGGTTGGAAAACCAACAGCAGACCTCAAGTCAGGTCTATCCAGTCATACAGTATTTGAATCCTCCCTCCTCTTAAGCCCTGCACCCACTGGATGATCAGGGAGAACCATCTTCACTTACAGTAGGTGACAATTACACTGAGATAAAGTTGTGTGTGGTTAAATTTATTTTTTTTTCCAACAGAGACATAAGCCTAATTTTTTTTGTTTATTCCACCTCAGTGTTTTGTTAATGAGTTGCATTTTAATAGCTGTTTGGAAAAAAAGCCTGCAAGGCATTATAATAATAATAATTGTTTACACTTACAGTACTGTATATAGCGCTTTTCTGGATACTCCACTCAAAGTGCTTTACAGCTAATGGGGACTCCCCTCCACCACCAACAATATGCACCATCCACCTGGATGATGCAACGGCAGCCATAGTGCGCCAGAAAGCTCACCACATCAGCTATCAGTGGGGAGGAGAGCAGAGTAAAGAAGCCAATTCATAGATGGGGATTATTAGGAGGCCATGATTGGTAAGGGCCAATAGGAAATGTCCCCGTCTCTATACTGGGGCATTAGGACCCACCTGGACCACAGGGTGAGAGCCCCCTGCTGGCCCCACTAACGGGGACACTATACTGTAAACAGGCGCCGTCCTTCGGATGAGACGTAAAACCGAGGTCCTGACTCTCTGTGGTCATTAAAAATCCCAGGGTGTTTTCTCGAAAAGAGTAGGGGTGTTACCCCGGCGTCCTGGCTAAATTTCCCATTGGCCTTTACCAATCATGGCCTCCTAATAATCCACATCTATGAATTGGCTACATTACTTTGTTCTCCTCCCCCCCCCTCCGACTCTGACAGCAGGCGGAGCGACGTATTTCTCGGTCGCAGTTAATGGCAACGTCAGCTCAAAGATTTGGTTCAAACCACTAAATGGAAACTGGTGCCGACAAGTGGACCCTGCTGATGCAGGATTAACTTTAGGAAAGAGAGAGAGATGGCTGCTGGCATTAGTGTATATACATTACTCTAGGGTACCTAAAAATACCTAAAGAACTTGTTGGCTCCCATAATTATTTTGTAACACTTAACAAAAAATCTTTGGCCTGGCCTTCCAGCCACAGATCCTAAGCCACAGAGCCACCACACCACCCCCATTTATGACATTTAATAATTTAATAAATGTATGACATTTAATGATTTCAACTGATAAGATTTAATTTATGAAAGGAAAGCATGCATAGGCTTCAACATAATTTATACCTATTACTCTTCTATTGTTGTAGAATTTCTACTTTGTCTGAACACAGAAAAGACCTTTCAACAGGATGAGTATTGTTAAATTTGTGTTAAAATCCACAAACTATCTTTTGGTTCAAATTTTATCTGATGGATTAAGCTACTGCATTTGTTTCCCCCTGACTTCTGTAAATTGTTATTATCATTGGATTATTGATAGTAAGAGAAACAAAATAACTAAAGATACTGTAGGGTCATTAAAAAGAGTAAAAACAATACAAATCTAATAGTACAGTTTATTGAATTTTGCTCTGGATAAACCAGTAAATGGTTCCTGGTAATAGCTGTACATAACCAAATGCCACTCATATACTCAACATGTACAATATACACCCACACAAAATCTATCATTTCTATAAACACCAACAGTATATGCAAATTGTTCTACAAAAAATAAAAAAGTCACTTTTGACACTGTGCATCTACCACAGTATTCATGCTTCATTGGTCTCCTTTAAATTTTCTAATGCACAGCATGGTGTCACATTTTTAATGCATGTTTAATGAGTATGGAGGTGAAGAAGAATTAGCATGCTGAACACTTTGAAAATCAAACAACGCTAGAATGAGAGAACGAGAATGCACCCGGGTCTGGGTGATGGTGATTGATGATATTTTATTAGTGAAAAAGCAAACTTGACACAGTCTGCCATCCTCAATGAACTTTCTGTCGCTTGTAGAAAAGCGATTCCCCTAGAGCATCTATTGCAAAGCTTGATATTTTAAAAGGTAAACATGCATTCCCATTTTTCAAAACACTTCACTTCACATAGATGTCAACAATACAACAGCAACATTTAACAGCATCTGAATAAGTAAATCATTTTTATTTTACTTTTTATAGATGACTGGTATAGGGACTGAAACTTCTGCTGATCCTTCTGCCTATCCTAAAACCAAGATCTGAATACTTCAGAAAACACCTTAACAGACCTAGTATAGCTGTGGTAGTACAAATGATTTTGCAGTCATAGCACTGTAATCATAAATCAAAAATAAGTCTAACTATACATACCCATTTCATTCACTCATTTTATTTATATTTACACGTTGTTTTTTCCTTTTTGTGTTTTTTAGAACACTAACAGCCTATCCCATAACAGTTTTCTTCCGGAAAAAACTGAAGAGGGTTGCAGTGCTATTTCTTAGAGAGCGTAGCGGCGAGGCTTATTAATAAGAAAGAATTAAGTGTTCTGAGCTTTCCCAAATGAGGTCCCATCTCTGTTCATCTCTGTGGTGCAGCCACAGAGAAACTATTTATGCAGGCTGATTTAAGGTTTCCTTTGATAAGGCACACCTCCCAAAGGGGGATGGACTTAGCTAAGCCTGGCTATCATGATCAATGGTCATACATTGACGCCTATCTGTCTAGGGAGTGCCAGATGGACATCTGGACTGCATTCCTAAGTGTCAGGAGTAAGTGACTCATATCTCACCTTGATCAACCAATCAGGGACTGGTCAATTTAATTCCTAAGAGTTACGTACTTGTTTTGAGTATCTAATGTAGAAGTTATAACCAAGTTCATTTATGAAACGGTCTTAATGAATGATATACTGAATGTATGTCCTCTTGATATGTGTAACACTTTGTAACTGACTGAATATATACCTTTTGTATTCTGATAACCCTCTCGATAAGATCTGTTAGTTTTACATGCATATTCTATGTATTAATAAATGTATCCTCGTGTATTAGTACCTGTGTGTGTGCGTTGTTTGAGCTATATCGCATGGTTGGATTCTAAAGCCATCAAAAGAATCAATTTTGTGATTTACTTCTACAATTAATAATTGTCCCAGTAAATGCCCAAACCCTACAGAACTGGTGCCTTCAGAGAGCACACTACAAGAGTAAACTGCATTATCAAGATACTTAATAAAAATACCAGCTCTACAGTTGCACATACAGTACATGTTGAAGGTGAGGTTGCATATCAGCAAAACCTACTTGTTGAAGACTCCTTTGGCAGCACTTTCTACTCACAGCATTTTTGGATATTTCTCTACCTTTGCTTTGCATTATGGGGTGTTGCAATTTTGTCCTTACTTCCTGGCAAAATATTCTCTATTGCATTAATGTTGACAAGTTTGCTATTGGTACTGAACTGCAATTATCAAGCCATGCCATTACTTTTTGATTGGATTCAACTCAAGACTTTGAGTAGGCAACTGTTTTCTTGTCAAACCATTTCTGTATGGCTTTGGGCTTGTGCTTTGGATTACTGTACAGGATTCACCTCTACTATTTTTTCTATTATTTTCCATGTTTCTCATGGAAGCATCCTCATAGTGCTGGCACCAGTAAACATGAAACTTGGGATTGTACTGACTGGGTGATGTGCTGTGTTTAGGTCACACCATACAGTACATAAAGCTGAGTATTTATAACAAAAAAAATGTTCAAATAAATTTTGCTTCATGTGATCTTAAAATGTTTTTTTTCAGTACAAGCTTTCTTGCCACTTACTCGCCACTTTCTTGACACAGTACTGGTCAGTTTTGTGTGGGGTATTGCCAATGTAAAAACAGTGACTCCCATTCCAGACACAAGCCTTTGCTAAACTTTCAAGGTACTGTATAGTAGTATAGTATAGTAAGTTAAGCAGTTCTGAACCTGGCCAGTACCTGGATGGGAGACCTCCTGGGAAAAACTAAGGTTGCTGTTGGAAGAGGAATTAGAGGGCCCAGTAGGGGGCGCTCACCCTGCAGTCTGAGTGGGTCCTAATGCTCAGGTATAGTAATGGAGCCACTATACTGTAAAATAGGCACCGTCCTTCAGATGACATGTAAAACCGAGGTCCTGACTCTCTGTGGTCATTAAAAATCCCAGGGCATTTCTCGAAAACAGTAGGGGTGTTACCCCAGCATCCTGGCCAAATTTCCCCCTGGCCTTTATCAGTAATGGCCTCCTAATAACACCCATCTATGAATTGGCTTCATCACGCTGTTCTCATCCAGACTGATAGCTGATGTGTGGTGAGCGTACTGGTGTACTATGGCTGCCGTTGCATCACCCAGTTGGTGCTACATGGTGGTGGGGAGTCCCCATTACCCATAAAGCACTTTGAGTGGATTGTCCAGAAAAACACTATACTATATAAGTGTAAGAAATTATTATTAGTAGTATAAATGTCTTCAACCAGATATCCTCAACTTACTGGATATTCAGTACATTCTTTAAATAGTATGTCCAACTCTATAACAGACCTATGAATTTTTTGCTCATAACTAGGATTGCAAAATAAAATATAAAACTCACCATTAGATAATATCCAGTCGTGTGTACGTCTAAACTGCAATTTTACAGCCAAGCAGTGCTGAGTTACAATATTACTATTGTAGATAAATAAGTCCTTCTATTGATTTCCAGTACTTTTGACAGTAATATTTTTTTTCTTTGTAAAAGCAATCACCTAGGAGTCCTGTCACATCTGATAATCATGTTGCTGAGTCTCTACACATGTTGTGAATCTTTGCCATGGATATTTGACACGTCCTGGATAAGTCACAGTTGCTTCCTCTCAGTTGGAGTGCTACAGGAATACCGTATATTCATGAGGGATACCTGAATCCTGAGTGATGGAGGTATTCCTGTCAATAGCATTTCTTCCAGATTTGCCTTTTCTCTCATAACTGAGTTGTGGATTTCTTGTGCTGTGTTAAAACTGGCAAATTCACAAACATTCTTATACATGTAAGCAAACAAACAATTCACACCCTACATGTATAGTCACATTTTATATTGTTTTTTTTTTATTCAGTAAGTAGCAAGCAATGTCCATACTCGAACTAGAAGTCCATTAGGCTGGAACTTATCCTGGAATCTATTGTGTTAAGAAGATTTAGATTATGTGATTCCCTCTGGATGGGAGGCCATTGCGTTTATACAGTTGGGTGGCCTTGAGCTGTTACTTGACATCATTACTTTTCTCAGGGGTACAACAGGGTTAACAGCAGGGAATTGAACCCACAATGTTCTAGTTATGAATTCAGAGCCCTGACCTAGGCTGCTCTAGTCTGCATCAATATACTCAGAAGGTGAAGAGGCCATCTGAGCTCTGTCCTCTTTCCAGGCATATGGCATCACAATCTTCCACTATATCATTTTTAAAAAGGTTAATAAATTAGAACTTCATAATAATGTTAAAAAAATATAATATAATCCAATATATAGTACATTATCAGATTCTAAAGTAGATCCAAAATTACTATTGCTCTGTTTATAATGAATAAAACAATTTTTAATCTTCTAACCTCTTCCTAGAAAAAAGGTGAAGAGAAAAAACCTTCACTTATTTTAGAAAGTGTTAGTCATTGTCATTATGGTTTGCCCAACATGGAGTTTTACTATTAAAAATATTTTTAGCAAATGACAATCCAAATTTTAAATCTTATTTTCTCAGACTAGTAAGAACAGAAGCACAATAGACTATTCATAATTAATGACACTTAATAGAGCAGAAAACTGAACGTAAGTCTGGAGTTAATGTCACCAACCAATTCCTTGACGGAATAAGATATTTCACAATTTTATTACATTGTTTTATGGCACTGAGGAAGCCGTTTGGAAAGTCTGTAATTGCTACTAAAAAATGTGGGTAATAAACTTCATTGGCTGCCTAGTGCTGCAAAAATTACCTAATCAAATTCTTTCATGAATACCTAACTAATTCAGTTATTATATTCAGGTTGCTTGCACATATTATATTGCCATTCATTACACTGGTATCAGCATTGTTATTTGGGGAGAAAACAGGCAATTTGGGATTGTCGAGTAATCTGATCTTAAAAAAATATTTGCTCTTTTGTATTTTACAATACTCCCAACAATCTGTGATAAATTAATAAACGAACAATAAATGAAAGTTAAATTAAGTCATTAATAAATGAATTAGTAAAGGAAGTCATAACAACTATAGATATTATACAATCAGTGATTTAACTAAAATTCCATAGCTAAAAACATGAAAGTCAAGAATTTAATTTACAAAACACAATATACAGTATAATGTCTGTTATGTTATTTGTTTCTTGGGTGAAGCTAAAAAACTAGTTATCACATCCTAACATTTCTTTTTCTAAAAAAAGGTTTCTTTAGCATAAATATGTCCTTACGATTACTTAAAAAGTAAATTAATAATGATTATAAAGAAAAACAATTTATAATTTATGTGTACATTTTAAAAATATCTATTAATGCCGATATAGCTCGTACAGTAGATGCATTATATTTGGTAGTGCAGGTTTTTTTCGGCAGATTTAAAGGGAAAAACAACAGATTCTAATTTCAGACATTACTATATAATTACTATATATATTACTGGTACTGTATCTACATTTCCAGAACACCTGATATTCTATAGCAGTGCATTGATACCTGTATATAATGCGGCCTGAAAATGGAGGATAGTCTCTGGGCTCAATAATAATATATTACTGTATAATTAATATCTTATCACTACTGTAAATGTTCAGCATCTATACAGTACATCCTTGTATGAACCACATTTCCCAGGGAGCAATGGGGAATTACATTCTCTCTTAAATCACCTGACCAACTGATGGAAGATAATTGGTCAGATAATATTTTAAAACCAGGAAGTATTAGCATGCCCCCCCGCGTTATAGACTGGACATTGAATAAATGTATCTGGTGATCAGACACTGTTAGGTTTCTGATTTTCTTTGTATTTGGAGCACTGTATAAGAGAGTTTTTTTTACCTTACAGTGTGTGTACTCTACATGTGTCTAATTCCTGAGACCCACCTGTAAAAAGACCATTCTCATGCCTTTCCTCCCCTGGGTGATTATATATTTCAAAGCAAAACAGAACATATTAAATGACATATTGTATTATCTATATTTTTCTCATTTAAAGTTTACATTTTGCATTATTGTGAACATACTGTATATATTTATCAGCAAATAAAATGCTACAGTTTAATATTCTTTGATAAGGAAAGGTTAAAGCTGTTTTTGCACTGAATAATAACCGACTTCATTCACCCCAAGGAAAAAGTCATAATACAAATTTATTATAGGTGAAGGAATATAATCTTATAACACTAGATTAGAAGTTACTAAGACATTTCATTAATGTTTTATGAATCCTACAGTATATATTAGTAAAGTAATAATAGAGTGACACATGACCTTCTTTACTGGAAAATTTAATTCAATTCAAAAATGAAAAAAAAAAGCTACAGAGACAAAATAAAAAGAGTGGACTACAAAGATAAAATTATTACATATTGGCTGGTATGCAGCATAAATACTAGAATAAATGGTGGTGAAAATGCTAAATAAGAAAATCAATCAGGTCAGGACCTGAAGCAATCTTGCTCTGCAAGAAAATTATTTAAGTTAATAATTTTATACCTTGTATTAATATGGCACATTTTCTTTGCTCTACAGCACAGTTTGGTAACAATGCAATACCCAGGTAGACAAAAAGGACAAATAGTTTAAAAAATTACAAAAAATATAACATTCTATAACTATGCAGATTTTTACTAATCTGTAAGAATATTTTATGATAATTCTTATGATAATGATTTTTCTACAAAAAGAAACACAACAGTCCATTTCATAAGGCCTTGAAGTTTTCCTGAGTGTAGTCTGAGTTTTCTCATGGTGTTAATGCTTCTTACAATATGCCTTCCTCTCGCTTCAGGTCCTAGATTCTCTGGTTTCACAGGGTCTTTTTATGCCGTCTTAGGGCATACTGTACAGTACATTTCCAATGTGTCTTCTCCTCTCTCTCTCTCATCCTAGCGTTAATCCCGCTTCAGCAGAGTCCGCTTGTCGTCACGCCCGTCTCCACTTGGTGGTTTGAATCTTTGAGCTGACGTTGCCATTAAATGCGACTGAGAATACTCCAACCGGCGCGTCGCTCTGCCTGCCGTCAGATCCAATGTGTCTTCTTCTATGAAGGCTAAATTAAAGGGGAACTTCAGTCCCAATTTCTCAGACCTGTTATGAAATCTAGGTAACAAAATAAATTAAATGACTGTATCTCCAAATTTTACAAATTTTGAATTAAGTGTAAAATTGTGAACTTTGTGAAAGTACTGTATGGGTATCCCATGATGTCGCAAGCAGATGAGAAACCGCTGGTCTTGTCAAAGTGTGCATTTGCACAAATTGTGACATGAAAGCGGCCCTTCCTGCTCACTAGTCATGTAAGCAAATTAAAAACAGGGTCTCGTAACAACATCAAACCTTTTATTTTGTCTTTTTGAACTAATTTATACAGTATATTTTTAAACAATGCCTTGATGCCAAAATGTAAAAATAGTGTTGCAGTTTCCTTTTAACAACGTATATGCGATTGGTTTAGTCTCAGCTGAAAAATAGTGCAATTGTCCAGCAATATTTGCTGCTTCAAGGATATGATAAAATAAAGGACAGGTGTGCAAAGATTCTCAAAGATACAGGGAACTTAAATAAGATGGAGGTTAAGCTAGAAGAAAAGAAGATAGAAGGAACATCATCTAAAGCTATGCCCTGGGAGAGCTCCTCTATCTAATCAGACTTGGAACCAAATCCTATTTGGATAATTAGAATATGAAAAGTGTTCAAGACTCTGAACTTTATTATAGATGAGAGAATTCTAATTTATTTGGAAATTCTGATTGTGTATTGTGGGATTTCCAGGTTACAGTAAAATCATCTCTCCTCTTTTGCAGTGATGCATTGACAGAATAAGGAAAGTGGTTCCCATTAAGGTTAGGCCTTTTAGTTTTTTAGTGAGCGATATAAACTAATAAAACACTAATTTTATTAGTGTCAGATTCCCTCTGGTTGACTTATTAATATGTTTGTGGCATTCAATTTGTAGCAATAGAATTCTGCATTTTTATATGTATTCATAAGTCAGGACCCACTGATTATAACATTTTGATCTATTGTGTAGCCATTGTGTGCTATATACTGTAGTTGTGTTATTTTTGGTTAATAAATACTGATCTTATCCAAGTTTGGTCCTGATTATTACTGTATTGTCAACTTGTGCCAGATAATGAAAGAACACATATGCCACATAATATTTGGAAATCCCTAACTTGTCTGGGCATTATAAATCTTTATTATTTGCTTGCATTGCAAACTGGTATGGGCACCTGGTTTTGTTAATGATTGGATAACCTCCATATTGAATAACCTTGTATATAATCAGGTTCTTGCTGCAATGAGCAGACACCATCTAGAGTGCAGTCCAACCTTTTGCTTATTCTTTGAGAATAATAGGCTCTATGCTGCCCTAAATCTTACAATGAATAAGCTTTCTGGTGATGGATTGAAAATCAAGATTTATCCAAATGTTCTATACAATTACTGTGCTGTAAATGGCAAATCAACAGATGTCTCCACCACCTAATTTGACATTGCTAATTAAATACATGTAAGATACCTCTTCAACTGACCTACTCACACAAATTATTTCCAAGGAATTCAAATCAAAATACAGTCACAAATTAATTTAATCTTATTTTACTCTTGTGAGAAGTCTTTTTTTTACAGTATATTACATTGGCTGCCCTGCTAGCTTTCTGAATTGAATATACACATTACCGTGAGACATAAATAACTTGGTTCAGATTTTAATTTATTTAAGCACTATTTAATCCAATTAAAGACAAGGACAAAATTGAAATTCTAATTGTTATAGATTTAGGAAAGGTACTGTAGCTCTTGCTTAACTAATTTCTTAGAGTTGCAAAATCTGGAATGGATAAAGCAGAGCTTATGATATGGTATACCTAGATTTTCAAAAGGCTTTTGTTGAAGTTCCTCAAAAAAGTTTAATTCTCAAATTGCAAGCAATAGGTTTAAGATGGCAATGCATACATTAAAATTAAAGTGGTTAATGGATAGACAACAATGCATACTGTACATATAAAGGTGAATTCTCACGATGGGGTGAACACATTCCTATGTGCTCTTCCTATTGTATATTACTAATCTAATATGTAATAAAGGAAACTAGTCAAGTTCATCGATGATGCCAAATTGAGCTTAGTAAAGAGTGATATAGTGATATAGAAAACAATCAATTTCAAATATAAGATGGAAAACAAGCATTAATATCCTATTTATGAACATAACTTTTGTGATGACATATTATTTGTATATCTTCATGGCATTGTGGAGAAGCAATAAAAAACAAAAAGAACTAATATACAATGTATCTTTAAACATAGAGAATTTAAATCTCTATCATTGTGCTAGTAAGACCTCATGTAAAAACCCATGTACAATTTTGGTCATCACATTTCACAAATGACACTGCTGCTCTATAAACAGTCTAGAGAAGACTGACAAGATACCCTCCTCGGAGGATGATTCGGCACTGACAAGGTAAGAGAACTGAAGCTTTTCAGTCTTGAACAGAGAATAGAAGAAGAGGATTTGAGCACGGAAAAGCCAAAAAGCCATTACCTAATGAACTCCTTCTTAATCAGCAGTGAGACACAAACAAGATAATGCAACGGAAACTACAGGGCAGTGCAGTTAAAACATGAGGCACTTTGTATAGAAAGGGCTGTGAGAGTTTAACACGAACTATCCAGACATGTTGCTGAAGCTGATTGGAAGAGTTCCATAGATCTACTACTACAAACAACTAAATGTGCTAGATGTGCTAAATTCTCTCTTCAGGCTTGTAACTATTATGATTTCTGTCGTACAGGTACATGCATGTAGAACCACATATTGGAATAGTTTCCCCAATAGTTCAATAATGCTTATTCCCAAATAATTAAGTTAACAAAGTTGTACCTTATGTAAAAATCAAATTATGGAATTACTCAACAAACATTTCTAACAAAAACACATCAATATTTGTATACAACCTTGCAAACTAAAGGTTCCAATAGGGCTTCACATATCTGAAGGGACCAACTTTATCCCTTCTGAATGAAGCCCCCACTTCAGGGAGTGAAGAGCATCACTCATTATTCATCTGTAGCCCTTGTACGCAGCGGATCAGGTGGAGAAGTGAATAGTGAAAAGTAATTCAATTAAGGTAAACTTTAAGGCTGAATTTAAGATTATACAAACCAAATCCAGGAAACTGGGGTTGACATCCAAAAGACAACACCTCCTACAATACAATGTCTCTGATCACCATACTAGGACATTAGTTTTCTTGTCCAAAGTACAGACTGATACTGTACCACAGCTACTTACAGCAGAAACCATTTTGTTTTAGAAGTCTCTGAGCTGGATTTATATTTTACACCTAGAATTAAATGCATATACAGTATTTTGCCAACGTTTCTAGTTCTGGACCAGCTTATATCAACTCAGTTAAATAAATACAATTACAGATTGAATGAGTGTATTTTAGAATTCTTAAATAAGGTAGTGGTAATATAATTTGTATTATCTGTATGTATCCTGAGTAATAATATTTTAATGTATTTTCAAATAGAAAAAAGTCAGATAGGGAGACTTTCTTATTCATTATAGGGCTATTTACAAATCTTAGATGGTTTCTACAATGCCTGTTTTTCTGCTAATGGTGAAAGCTTACATTATTTATAATAACCTACTTTGCCCCCTTTTACATCTGAATACTGTAGCTGTCATCTTCTTGGTAATTATGGACATACTGATTTTAGCATCAGTGTCTTAAAGACAGTGTGATGAATATTAGATGAATTTTTCTTTCACTACATCTACTAGTATTAAACCAGGAAAGTTAAAAAATCCCACAACATAAAACAATTATTTAAAAGCACAGACATAATAAAGACAGACCAAAATTATAAATAGAATTTTCTCTTCATTCTCATGCTACAACTGAAACTACTTTAGAAGGATACATCCTAAAACTTTCTTCTGCCAGTGATTCTTAAGCGGTGAAGATAATTGTCTGATTTCTGATTTCTACAATCATGATGCTTTTTGTCATATTTGACATCAAACAATTTTCACATATAAAAACCAAAAATAAAAGGGACAAGAATTCAGTCAGTGGTGAGAATTTCACTAGTCCTCAGACACCAAAGTGTAGTCACCAGCTGAGCCATTACTCAAATACAATAATGTCAAAGTATTTCAAAGGATGAGAAGGAAATGAAAAATAAAACATTGCCAACAGTGTGGAATTTGAAAGATCTAATATTTTCTCTCTCAATGGGTGCTTTGATTTTTATAATGGCATATGACATAAAATAACATTTTTAACACAATTAGTGGATCTCTTGCTCATACTCTAACATGCAGACATGGACAAGGTAACACATTTCTAAGTGTTTAGTGCATAGTGGACCTCACTCTTAATTCCCTGTTTTGGGCCCTGCACCATTAACATGTGACTTTATAATATATATATTTTTTGCTTTCTCAATATTTGCTTACAGTTTTGGGTAATGTGGTACTGCATAAAATATAATATATAATTATAAAGTTGTAAACCTACTGTATATTGTAGGCTTTGAAATAGAAATATATGAAGATATAATGGGATAGAATAATTAAGCACAGACAGAGATAGTGTTTATAAGGATTTTCTTCCAACTTTTAAAACTGCTCATGTTCACTACCATACCAGGAAGCAAAGCAACATCACACAAAAGAGATAAAATGGGACAGATAAGCTCTCTTATTTAGGACAGAAATTAGGGTCCTGAACCAACCAAGTTGATTGTCTGATCTGCATATTTAAAAACATTTTAAAATATTTTTGTCCATGGAATCCTGTTCTAATCAAACTAAAACTTGGCAGATTACATTAATAACCCAAGCCATTTAATTTTGAACCTGAAAAGTCACTACAGTAGTGTTTATGCCTGCAATGGATCAGAAAATAATGAGATATGGCCCATTTCTTGAAGTGCTCCTGATCATATACTGTTTGGCCAGTTATCTCTAAATTGTATAGGTATAATTTAAGTACAAAGAGAATAAGCACATATAAGATGCATACCTCTGTAAACTAACACCAGGGCTTGGCACTAACTCCTGCTTTTTAACAAACAGTCACTTCAAGACAGGGAAGTATCACTCCAGTGAACATACAGTATCATTAACCCAGTGCTTTGTCATTTTTTTCCATATACAGTATTGCACAATGACTACAATTTTGTTTTCACATCTGAAACTGCCTCTGTCATCGGAACTATTGCAGTGATTTAATTGAATCCTTGAAGACAACATGAACAAACAGAGCTATTTCTGATTTACTGTACAGTATGGCTGTAAGGTTGCTGTTATAATTTTTGTTCCTGCAGAGGGTCATCAACTACTTGACAGCATGTGGCTCCTTTTCCAAACTGCTCCTGTTCAAGGACTGTTTTGCCACTTAATTCCAAACTTGGAAGGTACTGTATAATTAAAATGGCTATTCAGCAATAAAGTTATGCATGGCATAATGTAATTTCTGAATGAGCCGTAATGCCAAATTGACTGCCATTTTGTTCTCGTTGTCCTGGGAACTGCTGCATGTTTTGACTTGAAGTTTGGTACTGTAGTTTACATCACATCCAGACCTGTTCCAGAATTACACCTCACAGATAGCAGTGATACCCACACCAGATCATTAAGTATTGGCACTGCATAACACTAGCTTGTCTTGTTTAAAATTTGTTTTGGCAACTAAAGTCAGATCTGTGTGACTTGTGACATATACAGTATGTTCTGTAAGTGTACCATTTTTGTGAAACATGTAGTCTACACTAGTTGTATATCCAAAATATATTCTGTTCTGCTGCCTTAATGGCAAATAAAACTAGCTCCTCAACTTTTTAATTTCTTTAAAGTCAGCAACATACTGTAGCACAATACCAACTACAATGGATACATAAAACAGGAGAAGAATGGGTGGCAATAAATGCAGTTATTGTAAATTAGCCATAACTTTAAATTTTGTATATAACTTTATATTTTTGAAAAACATTTTCTCTTCTTGTTTTTCTTGTAGCAGAAACTGCTCCGGATCAACAGCTGTTTGACCTAAATGAGACTAAATTGACTCTAAATGAGATCATTTTAAGGACAATGCAATTAACACAAGTTAAAAGAGGATTTCTACATAAACCATGGCAAACTGCCTGTCCACCATTTTGTTCTGAAAATTCAAACTATGATGGACATTGGAACTATAACAAAAGGCTTCAAATCACACCAAAGCCTCCTTCACTAAGCAGCCAGTCACCATGAATAAGAATGAATTCACTTTCTTTTTCAAATCTTCAAGTCTTCAAAGTATTGTACTTATGTTCATTTTTATACTGTATATTTAATTTAATCACAAGCAGTGTGCAACAGATGCTTTGCTTTGTACTAAATTGAATGCAATGATAAAAAGGTTCAATTCAAGAGAATTATTGTGATTTTTTTTAACTTCAAGCCTGCTCACTTCAAGTATCTTTAGCTAATGAAGTGAGCATTTTCAATTTTAATTTAAAGACAGTGATCCATCCATACATCCTATATCATTTTACAACTACTTTATCCAATACATGGTAGCAGAGAACTGGAGCTTATCCCGGCACACAGGTACAAGGCAGGATACCCCTTAGATGGGATACCAGTCCATGACACAGAAAACACAGATACAAACATTCACATACTCACACCAGGGAGAATTTTCCCAGAACCTAATTCATCCAATATTGTCTTTGGACTGTGGGAGGAAACAGTAGCACCTGGAGATACTACATAAACACGGGGGGAAACGACTGTGCACCACTGTGCCAACCATAGACAAAGATATAATAATTCAAGAAGATATTCAATAATCCAATATTCAATAACTTTACAGTACATACTGTAAATTCCATTTAATTCTATAAATAGTAACAGTTTTAAAAAGAAACATGTAACAAAACTTACATAATTCATCAAACAATTTAAGAAAAACACTATATGGAATTTTAGTGTTCATGTTAGAAGAATTAAGTAATAACATTTTAAAGCAATTTGACATAAAAAAGGAAACTAAAAAGACCCCAGCACTTTACAGAAGTTCCTCACCTGGATTGGGTTAATAAACGTCTTGATTGTACAAGTCAATGACACATTATGTTAGACAATTTCTGGCATTTATTGTATTAATATAGCCAAAATCTGGTTCTGGAATGCCCACATTGTTTAATTAATGTTTGGATCTAATCCTTATTAAGAATAATTAGCTTTTTAAAAAGCTGATTAGCATTAATGTTATTATGATAATGACTTGAGCTGATATAAGCACTTGCTATTTTTAAAAATATGTAGTACCCAGTAATTCAGTTTAACTTCATCACTCTGTTAATCCTGCATGCTTCTGGCGATAAACCTAGGAAATCCAAGCTAATCCCATATAGCATTCAAAATGAGTTAGCCCCAGATATAGCCACATATCAAGCTGTCAAAAGCAATTATCATTTATACAACTCTACTTGGAATATGAATGTACTATAGTTGTGGTAAAAATCTTTTTAGGCTACAAATTGGAAGACTTTTGAGAGCCATTGCATGTACAGACCTGAATGAGTTTGAACACAAGAACACAAAGATAAGACATAATTGAAGTGTTATTGCCAAACTTCATTTTCCAAAATGGAAATGATAATTTTCTTTTGCAAAAGCCCAGATATTGTACAGTGTAATCAACAAAGATAAATGTGTGGATTCCAAAAGTAACAATTTATAATGATTCTAAAATGGGCCTTCATTACTGATAGACTGTTTCTGATACTCAAAGCCTCTACAAATCAGCAGAATACGGTATATTAGAAAGCTTAATGACTGCATTTAAACTTTATGTAGCACAAATACTTATTTAATGGATGTCAAATGTCAGTGTACTTTTATTTGACTAATGAATCCAGCAATGTAATAAATATCATTACACAAAAAAATAATTGAATATATTAATATTTCTATCCATAAGCCAGGCTCATCGACTTTCCATAAAAAATGTGATACAAAAACAATATGCTTTTTAAAGATTACACAAAATATGGATTCAAAAGAGAGTACAGTTTTGCCATTTTAATTTATTACAAAATCATGAAGGGAAAAGAGGTGAGATTATTCTTGTCACACAAACACATGCTGTATATATTTATCTAAATTGGATTTATAATAATAAGATAATAGAATGGCATGCTGTTCTCTACCTACTGTACAAGATACTGACTGAGCAGCTTTAAATTGAATATCTTTAAATCCTTTATGGGAATGTGCTGGAGGAAGAATACTAAGAGTGGGGAGCTGAAATAAGAGATGAGACATGATCCCAAAAATCTATATCAGACTTGTACTCCTTCTCCATAAAGAGTTTGTTGCGGACCAGATATATGTAATGTGATTAGGTTGTTTTTAATTTCTGTAGGAGGGCAATTAGATTGTTTGGAGTTAGCCAGCACACCCATGAGGTGGCATTCAACAGACTGGTAGAAGGTGTTTTAACTTTTAATATAACAGTATGGTACTGGAACTTGAGTATGAAGTGTAGAAAGAACCGTTTTATAAGAGTTACTGTTCTATTGCAGGGAAGGTGACCTGCAAGTGAAACAAAAACAGTTTTTGATAACGCGGTCCATGGGTAGGCAAAAGTATAATTAATGTTGCCTCCCCTTAATTCTCATTTTGTGATGCTTCCATCTGGCTGTCAGAAATATGTATAAAAAGTCCTTTATCCTATATTCCATACAAGTACAGAATGCTACAGTAGATAATGGTACTGCATGTTATCTGTTTGTAACATGTATTTGCATTATGAACAGTTTGATTTTACCCGTGAATGTTTGATTTTCCAATCTGAAATTTTGCTCATTGTTTATGTTGATTGATAATAATAAATATAATAATTAAAAATAATTGCTTACACTTATATAGTGCTTTCCTGGACACTCCACTCAAAGTGCTTTACAGGTAATGGGAACTCCCCTCCACCACCACCAATGTGCAGTCCTACCTGGATGATGCGACGGCATTATGTGCCAGAATGCTCACCACACATCAGCTATTCAATTCATGGGGATGGGGATTATTAGGAGGCCATGATTGGGAAGGGCCAATGAGAAATGTGGGGTTACACCCCTACTATTTTCGAGAAATGCCCTGGGTTTTTTAATGACCACAGAAAGTCAGGACCTCGGTTTTACATCTAATTCGAAGGACGGCACCATTTTTCTACAGTATAGTGTCCCCGTCACTATTCCGGGGCATTAGAACCCACAAAGACTGCAGGGTGAGCGCCCCCTGCTGGCCCCACTAACACCTCTTCCAGCAGCAACCTTAGCTTTTCCCAGGTCTCCCATCTAGGTACTGACCAGGCTCACCTGCTTAGCTTCAGTTGGTTGCCCGTTGTGAGTTGCAGAGTGATATGGCTCCTGGCATTAGTGTATATACAGTACTCTAGGGTACCTCTAAATTTACCAAAAGAACTTGTTGGCTTCCAGAATTATTTTGTAACATTTTACAAAAAATCTTTGGCCTGGCCTCCCAGCCACAGAGCCACCTCACCACCCCCATTTATGACATTTAATCATTTAATAAATGTCATTTAATAAATTTATGACATTTCAGAATTTCAACTAGTCAGATTTAACTCACTGTACTAACAATTACATTTTAGAAAACACATACATAATACATGTATTATCATGTATTACTTATGTTTATGTATTTTTTAAAATGTCATTGTGTTATTTGTAATGGGGAAAACCCAAGACAAAGTTCTAGTCGTAGTGGACAATAAAGCTAATCTAATGAATGATCCGAAGTCAACTGTTTGATACATTTTATTTCAAATACAGTCAGATGTCACATCATGTCAAGAGGAAGATGGCAATGGTGGCTATGCGGGAAGAATGAATTAAGACAAGAAAGCTTTTGATGGCAAATGGTGCAGAAGTTGGTGTGAATTATGCCCAAAAGATACTAAAAGGTGATGCAAAGGAGGAGCAGTATTAGATACCTTATATTTTCTCCAGCTTTCAAAATGATAAAGTGGGAACCTCTGAGGAGTGGTTTGCACCTTGCAAAGAAAAATGTAGAGGTTAATCCTATGCTGAAAACTAGAAAGAAAGAAATAAAATCAAAGTTTTGGCAGCACAGCCTCTTTCTTCACTGCACTGCTTTTTTCTTTCTGATTTCATCTACTGTACTTTTTCTACTGATTAAGAAGTCATTTTGGGAATCAAAAATATTTTGTCACAGCTTTCTTGATGGCCATCTAAAGCATCACAAAATGATAATAAAAAAATAAAAAATGCAGTTAACATATTTTTAGACATTTAAAATGTGTATTAAATGTACTCTGAACTGGTTTAATACTGTAATTAGTTCATGCTCTAACTGCCTTGACAACTCCCATTAGGTTACCAATTAAAGACCTAGAGATTCAGGTGAGACAAATAACTTCTTTAATAGTCTTGTTACAAGATCCCTGTTGCGTAGCCATGTAATTAATATTTTATATAGACTCTTAGCAAGAGCAGATATGAAACCTTACACTGAGAGTTGGTCACGGCTAATTTCTAATTCAATCAGTTTGGAAACGTTATTATGGTGGTAAAAACAATTACATTTTAAATGGACGAGCGAGGTGGAGGCTATTGCAAGAAAATTATTTCAGGTTTTAAAATTTGAATATGTTAAAAAAATACAATATCAGTAAGTCATGCTTGAAGTGATATGCGTTTAAATATAAGTTATATGTGCTGATGTTAGATGTAACTTCTGCAATTCACCACCAAAACACACATTTTTTGCTTTGTTGATTACAAAAGGTATTTTATGTATTATTGTTTTTCAAAATCCAAATAAAGTTTTATAACAATTGTTAATTGTTAAATACATGTACATCGCAACCAACCTGAATTTATCCTTCACAGAAGACAGGTACTCACCCCTATTCACACTCAAACTATTTGTGGGGCATGACTCCTGGGGGCATTCAGTAACTATACATCAGCCTGCTAGGGTGATGGGGTCCATCCATCATATATTATTTCTTTGCCATGGGTGCTGCGTGACCATTGCAAACTTGCAGTTCCTGGAATCCTATGTTGAACAGCATACCCCAGAGCCCACTCCATCACAAACATGGTCCATATGAGGGTGGGGTGTTTACAATTAAAAACAAGCACTGTGAGTACTACAAAACAAAATATAGCATTAACAAGGTCATCATTTACCTGGCATGTGAAATAAATACAGTACATTTAGGTTTTAGTAAATCAGTAATTTATATTGTATATAATCAAAGTGAGTGAAACAGAACCATACAATGTTCTGTCAATTCAGTTAATATGGAGAGAGTGCGTTTTAACTAATTTTAGGTATCCTGTAATTTCCTAAATTAGACTTAAACAGGGAGGATACCAATTGAGCATTAAAGAACCAAAATTGTATTCCTGTGTGTGGCAATCAGCATTGCAGTTGGTTCCTTATTAGGAAACACTTTTGCTATTTACTGCAATTAACTCTTGAAGACATGCAGCCTATTACCATAAATGAGACAAACAAAATGATCATAATGGTAAACAAATCTTCAAACCAAGAGTATACAAACAACACAGACTTTTGCCTCTTGGCTAGTGTACAATTGGATTATAAAAGTAATTAAGCCTTTTTTAATTATCAGTGATAACTATTAAATGTATGGTGAAAAAACAGTGGCAAGAGTGACACTGATACATGGGATACAATATTATGTCCAAGTTATGCAAAATACATGGTTTTAAAAGGTCACAGCTCTCCTGCCCTGGCCCATAAGATCTAGAATCCAACAGGGTTTCTAAGACTCTTTAAAACATTAACTGCAGAAGACCTTTGAAAAGTGTTAAATTGGTCCAGTTGAGTAAATGTTCAGCTCAATTGGGTCATTACGAGCAGAGGTGTAATGAAAATGACACTGTGGATTGAAGTTGCGCACTACTGTAATAGAGTGACCTGATGATCATCAAGCATTTCAGTCTTTTACTCTGAGGTGCAAAAAAATAATAACTCTATACTAATAAAAATGAACTAAAGAATTAACATTTTAGCTAAGGGCTGAATAATTAAACTAATAATGAAATTCAATTCTGATATTCTGAAAGTCAAAGCTTACCTTTAGTACAGTGATAAGACGATATAGTATTGTACATCTTTCAAAAATCAAAGAAAAATAGCTTTCATGTTAAAAGTTAATATACATTTATAACTGCTAAATTAATATACACTCAACACAGTGGCAAGACTGCAAAACATATCAGAGATGCTAAAAAAGTGCACTAAAACAACTTACTTAAATTGTACTGCAAGCAGTTCAACTTTAAATGCATATCCCATTATCAAACAGAAAAAAACTAATATATGTTTTAAAGGTCAGATGCACTAAATTTATCACTAATGCCTGGAAAAATCTTTTTCAAATACTCATTATGTAACAACACTGTGCAGCAGCGTTATAAAAATGTCAACCATATTTAAAAATGGTTTTGTACATTGTACAATGTCCAACTAATGTGATAAATATGAAAACCAATATCTCATGTTGATACAGTATGTCAAACAAATGAACACTATTATAAAGCAAAACAAAGTTTTCAGTAATTTATTAAGAATACAATACCCTTTTAGGTTAAAATAATACATTTACAAAACATCCCTAGTTAGTGATAGATTTGATTATATATAAAGATGAAACTATTTCTAATTCTTACGCTTCCACCTGTATTGTCCAGTTTTGTATTGTCCTTGAAGGTTAACATAGTATTATTTTAAAGACTTACAAAAAAATAGGAATTAAGTGGCAAGGATTACTGTACAGCATGTGGAACAGCTATTTCAGCACATGAGGTAAATGTACTGCTTATAAGGAAGCAAGGTACTTTGGCACAAAAAAGTAACTCAGCATTATGCTGAAGAGGAAAATTAAAATTATAATGCAGGATATGCTAATACAAGGTACAGGAGCAGGAAGAGGCAAGAAAAGATCAAATGAAGTGAAAAAGGGTTATCATTGCATTAAATTAATAGTGACAATGATCTAATAAGTTGTATGGTCCGCAGTGCCTGTACAACTATAGTTTTCTGTTACAGAACCTTCACATTAATGAAACATAAAAACACTGCATACGACATGGTTTTGGAAACAAAAAACAAAGCAGGTAATGCTTTGTCATGCTCATGTCAGGTAATGATGGAGAAAACTTTCAGGACACAAAGTATCAACAGCAAGTCGTAATGTTTTTAGGACGTACAGAATATCTGCAAATCTAATGTTTCAAGTTAGTAAGATCACACAAGTATAAATGACACCACTGCGGTAGAAATTCATGCAAAATAATGTCAACACTTTAGAAAAGCACCTTGATACAATAAAGAAATGCCCTGTAGTTGGTTTAATACCAGAAGTATATCAAGAGGCTTATCACAAAAGCTCAGAACATTGAGAAAAATACACTATAAACAAAATTCTACTTTTGTAAATGAAAGGATGAAGCAACTAGGGAATTAAGATGTTGCTCAGTGAAGAAAGTCTGGAAAGGTGAAAGATTGCAGCCACAGTGGATTCTCATGCGTGACCAGACATCATCAGGGAAACAGTGTAAAACCTGAAACAATGCACAAGCAGCACACTGCATAGCACACAAGCTTTCACCTTTTTGTCATTAGTGTGGTGCTGTTTGTAAAACAGAACACATACGGAGTTTCCAACAATACTTTCATCTTTATTTTCATTTTTTTAAAACAGAAAAAACCTCCACGAGTGGGAAAAACAAATGGAGGAACAGACACTGAACTTCACCCAGCCATGTGCGTACCTGCCAATTTATCAGTGCTATTTCAGCAGTTTCCTGAAAAGAGAAAGAGCCCTGGGAGACGGCTAAAAAACCCTGATGCCTCCACTGTTCCTGATACAGAGCAATGATTTTGTCTGAATCTCTGTGTTGGTGACAGTCTGATTTTGCGACACTTTTGTTATTTAGTGACAGATGTGTTGACACACTGTTCTACTCTCCAAATGTTTTTAATAGGAAACCACAGATATTTCCTCAACCAATTTAATGATACACAGTACAAAGAATAGCTGAGAACTCTGTTGGGTAATCCTGACACCAGAAACAGGAATTGTTAAGAAGTTTATAGGAGACAAGCTTTTTGATTGACACATATGGAAGCCAGCTTTTGATAGTGCAAAGAACTGAAGTGGGTTTCTTTATTGATGAACTTGAGCAATATCTCCCTGCTGTTATCATGAATGATCCCACCTGGTTTTTCTTTGTTAAAAGAACTGAGTGCACAGCAGTCATCTAAAGGAACTTAAATCTCTTATTAGCCAGGAAAAGATGGAGTAGCTCACCAAATTACTTCACCACCTTTTTGCAGACATAGTTAGACCATGATTTATATTGTGATAACAGATCATGGTCTCAGACAATGTGGTCATCCCTGTCTTTACTTCAGAATACAGCAAATATGCTGAAAGGACATTGTGTCTCAGAATACAGCTCTTGGTTTAATGGAATAATAGGGTGGAAGAGGTGTCTTTTATTGCTAAATGTTGATTAAATCACAATTTTCAACACCAAAACACACTATTACAGGAGATAAAATATACACTATATTTTTAACAATTGCAATTAACATAGTCCATGAAAACTGCTGTAGTACTGTAAATGTACAGTACAAGCTCTATATTTCAGGTGATGTGAAAATGCTGTTTAAAACTCACTAAAGCATAAGAAACACAAACAACACCCATGGTAAGTAACTGACCTACAGTAACTCTATAAAACACCATTGATATTCCCGATTTACTGTACAGTATAAACCTATGTAGTATCTATTTTACCTTGTTTTATTATTTACACATTTCCATATTATTGTGGGGAAAGTCTTGTATTTCTGATTTTAAAGACAAAATTCCTCTTTAGCAGAGTTTGTCTTTAAAATCCAAAGTCCATTAAAGCAAAGTCCACTAAACCGAGGCTTTACTTTAAATCTACTACAGCATTTTAGTTCTCATGCCCAGTGATGTACTGTAGTTTAAAGAAATCAAAAAGAGAAAAGAACAAACAAGGAATAAGAGAAGAAAAATGCATGTTTTAGATGTTTTGTTTTGAGAAGTTGTGTATGTAGTATTACTGTTTCTGATTTGATCATTTTTAAAATGAAAAGGTATGGACTTACAATTTTGTTGAGGGACATTGCTGTCTGATGTACAGGATGCTGTTAATTCATAACAACAGATGCATGATGGGTTTTCTTACATAGAAATTAGGTTACAGTTGGAGAGGAATACTGCAGGCTAAAAATATTAAATAGCGTAGCTCAAGCTAAGCTTTTTTTTTGCCAAACGTTCATCAAAGGGAAGATATTTAGACATTTGCAGTTACCAGAAATGCACTGTGTTGAAACTTTTTTTCTGATAACCTTATAAGGAGAAATGTAAACTGAAAAAAATATACACTGGAAACTTATCTTTCAACCACTAGTAGGATATTGTTCATCCTAGAGCAGGGAATTTTTCAGGAGGTGAAAGAACAAATCGGTTTCTATTAGCTATTTAGTTTTATTACTAAAACAAAAACTTATTTAGTTTCCTTTGACTTGTGAAAACTTTAATTTTCCAAAGACTTTAAATTATTAGATGAGCATTTTCAAGACTGGAAAATGTGTTTTTCCAGACTTCTAGACAAACATACAAATCCTGATGGTTGAAACCCATAATATGTGCAATATTCTGCACAATAAGCATCTGACAGTGTCTCAGGAATCTCTTTAACCATAATTCAAAGGTCTGTTTTATAAACTCCCATCAGATTGACCTTGCACTGTATGACACAGCCGAAGGCACAGTGTGATGGCAGGTATTTTTAAAATATATGGGTCTCAGGCAACAGACACACAGATACACTTGTACAGAAAAAAAAATCAGTGCTCTATATTTTAAACTGTAAGCTTCTAACAAAAAACAAACAAACAAAACACAAATTCCTCTTCAACACTAAATGTCTTTAATAGACCTCAATCAAAAAAGAAAACAAAAACCTTCTTAAAATCCAAAAAACCTCTTCTACAAACACAAATGCAAGTGTCCATGGCCTCATCACTTGCTTTCCTTGTTCACTTCTTACCTGCACATTATATTCAGGGGTTTGCTAAAGAAGAAATAAACAATAAGCCTCAGGAAGTTTAAGAACAACATTCTTAATTAAATAGTATGAGTACAGAATTGGCAAAAGTATTTCATGTACTGAAAGCACTCAAGATGAATAACTGATAGTATCATGTCAATTGTACTCAAGGAAACAAGAGATACTGTATTATTCAGAAACCTTGATGCAACTCTTCAAACACTTGGGTAATGTACCCATGTACTATAGAATGTCTAATGTAGTGCCCATCCATAAGAAGAGTGACAAAAAAGTGATTATAGACTGATATGTTTGACTTCTATTGCTTCTGAAGTTATGGAAACTTATAAGAGCTTGAGTAAAACCTGTATGGAAATAATATCCTAAGGAAAAGTCAACATCTTACCTAGTCAATGTGTTAGTGTTCTTGAACAAACAATGTTCAGTAATTCAAATTCAATTCAAGAGATATTTTACAATTCAAAGATAAGTACAATACATGCAGACCGAAGTAAAATAAAGTATTTGGATTGCAAATTGGTTAATAAAATAAAAAAATACAAATCAATGGTTATAAATGGCGAATACAAATTAGGGATGAATACTCAAAATGGGGTGATATAATTAGTGGAACAAAAAAGATATCTGTAAAAGGACCACTGGTCTTCTTCATATGAAAAATCCTGATTCTAAAATAGTTATTCAATTAGTCAGGTTTACAGGTGATACCAAAATTAGGAACAAACACTGCAGAAGCAGAAGATGAAATTCCAAAAGATTTAGATAAAACTCAAGACTAGGCAGTGAAGGCCTTTGCCTGCAGTTAGCAAAAACAAAGTATAAATATGAAATGCGAAACTGAGATAAAGGCTGCTTATGAAAAATACTTAGGAGTTTCTGTCGACACACCATTTAGATTTTCTTGATAATGTGGGCAAGCAATTCAAAAAGCAAACTAATGCTGGGATATAAAGATAAAAGCAGATAACTTACGTAAAGGGATGTTAAGTTAATATTGTAAAATACACTACGAAGGCCTCACTTAGAACATTGTGCACAATGCTGGTGGACACACTGAATTTAAGAAAAGATATTTCTAAAATAACTAAACTTTTTTTGTTGAGAACAGAGATGATTATGAGGGAAATTGAATCCCAAAGGCATTGAGAAAGGTCAGAATCAACAGTAAAACACAAACCAGAGGACACGAATGGGAACAATGGGCAAGTGCATTTAAAACTGAGAAAAGGAGGCACTTTTTTACAGATGGTTCTGTGACTATGGAGTTGAAGTCAATAACCAGGCCTTTTAAGAAATGGCTGGTGTGATTCTTGAATTATTTAGCCACTAACTATTAAATAAATTAGATGGACCAAATGGCCTCCTTTCATTTCCAGAAAGGTTTGTAACCTTTCTCATATTCTTATTAATTAGCTACTTCTAATTAAACAAACTACTGTAGATTAAATACACTGCCACCTGATCTTGTCAGATCTCAGAAGCTATGCAAGGCTGGACCTGGTCAGTGCTGGTTTTGGAGACCTCTGATTTTAAATGTTGCTTTAGTAAGTAGTGTTTGAAGAACTTTTACCACTAGTCTAGAATTTGAAACTCAAAGCTTCACGTATGGTGATAGGGGGCACTGTGCTATTGGAAGTGTCATCTTTCAGATGATATTTTCAACTGTGGTCCTGTTATTAAGGATACAATGATACTAAATGAAGGAGTAGGAATGCTAACTCAGATTTACTAAACTCTGCTTCAGCCTAGCTCAATCTAACCTACAGTACCTAACTTTCTCTCTGAAATCTGGCCTCCTAATAATCCCCATCTATGAATTGGCTTCTTTACACTGCTCTCCTCCCCACTGATAGCTGGTGTGTGGTGAGAGTTTTGGCGCACTATGGCTGTCGTCGCATCCTCTAGGTGGATGCTGCACATTAGTAGTGGAGGGAGGTCTCCATTACCTGTAAAGCGCTGCGAGTGGAGTGTCCAGAAAAGTGCTATATAAGTGTAAGCAATTATTAATTATTATGATTAAATCTATCAGTAAAACAAATACCTGATCTTTTGTGTAGTGGGGCTTCTAGCAAAGAATGGCTCCTATGCATCACACCTAAGAGGGTTAGGTTCTCAGGTGTAGAGGAAGAGGTCCCCTCCAATGTGTGAAGTGCTATACAAAGGCAAGAAATTGATTAATTAAACTTTAAGGGAAATTTGATATTTTACAGCTGCCTGATTAAAGCTCAGACTTGAGCTTTAGATTAAATATTAAACACTATGACTACTGTATATGAAGCTAACAATTGTTTTGTTGGACACTGGCAGTGGTTATCATTTACTTGTTAAAGTATAGAAATACACTACCAGTAAACAGAAAGCTAGGGAGAATTCGGGTAGATATAAAAAAAAATACAAAACACACAGAAATAGTTGTACACCATGATACATTTTTATGATAAATTTAAATCTAAAATTATCTATGACAATTTTGCACTGCCGCTGCACTAGTCTACTTTCACGTCTCTAGTTACTTTGAAAGCAAATTAACGTGTCAAGATAAAGGATGCTTCTAACATAGAAGATAAATGGAAAATGGAAAATCTTAGAATGGCAATATTTAAAATACCTGCTGCATCACTAGGTACTGTAGCTTTAACTGTCCCATATTAACTGTATGTAGTAATTTCATCTAAGAGGTCCTCACTAATGGTACTTTAGGAGCTGCCCTTAGCTGGTTGAAAATGAGCCCATTAAGTAAAACACTTTATTATATAATTACATACTTGTTTCAGTGCAGTGTTACTACTTTGCAGGGTTAAATGATCACTTCTCACTGAAAATAAAATGTATTCAAAACCATATCAAACCAATTATGAATACGATCACCTGTGCTATAAACAGCTAAAAAGAGTCGAAAAGCACATCTACCCTCTCCTGTAACCAAATGTGGAGAAATAATAAAACAGATACTATCCACTCAGCAATAATTGTCTTGTTGGGTTTTAACAGCAGTTCTCAACACCAGTTCAGAAGTGCCTGCTGCTTTCATATTCAAGGTCTGCTCAAGTTGGCAGTCTACTGCAATGTTGAAATACACCTCAGGAAAAATTAACAAGAAATATAGCTATCTGTAGACAGAAAAGAAATGGTTCTTCTCCAATTTTATGAGGGTAGACTTAGATACTTTGCAAGATACATCACACCACGCTCCATTCTACCAGAACAGGAGTTTTGTGATTTATAGAACAGTTGGCTATGGGAATACAATGCTCATAAATACTGTAAATGCTCAAAGTCAAGACAATCAATCCAGTAATGTTAAAATGATATTTTTGTAGAACAGTTTAGGTCCTACTTCATTTATCCAACAAAGAGACAGACCTTTTCGTGGGATAATGGCTGCTATAGGTACAATTATTCAGACATGCAGACACAGACTTTGAGGGTAGACTTGAAGATCATTATGTAATCATATTGGTCTTTTTTCCATGATATTACAACTGAGAATGTTGAGTATTATGAGGACTGTATTATGCAATTATTTAGTGTACAGTATGTCACACATCACACATCAGTGGAAATGGTTTCATAACAATTCTACATTATCATTATAGTGTTAAATTATAAGAGGAAAAAGTCTAAAATGTATAACCTGTTACACAAAGGGTTACACAAGTGCCGCCTTCATTTCCTACTTATTAGAATTTCCACAGGTCTCCTGGTCCATTTGCAATATTTTTTTTCTTTTACGGAAGGACATTCCAATGTAAGCACCATCTTTAAGAGACAGCAAATCATGTTACAACACAGCGGTTTAACGGGGAAGAGGGAAGTAGAGTAAGCATTTTTTGAGGGAACCTGATTTTTATTTAATGCTATCAGGTTTATGCATTGCCCTGGGTTCTAGTTCCAGACCTGCAGTGCTAGCTAAGTGGAGTTTGCATGTTCACCTCATGTTTGTGTGGGTTTCCTCTGGGTGCTCCAGTTTACTCCCACTGTCCAAAGACATACAGTACAGTACTGGTAGGTTAACTGGCTTCTCGGAAAATTGGGCCTTGGTGTTAATGTGTGCGTATTTGTGTCTGCATGTGCCCTGCGATGGACTGTTGTTCCGTCCAGGATGTACCCTGACTTGTGTCCACTGCAACCCAGTATTGGATAAACTTTGATAAAGCAGTTAGAAAATGGATGGACGAATGGATGGATTAAACAGTGTCTCTTGCTTATTTTTCCCGATTAATAGGACACAAAAGGAAACTATATGGAAGTGCCTTTAAAACTGATAAAGCACAACTTTAAACAAAACAATTTGGGAACATTGTATAAACTATGCAGCCTTGTGTTGAAATCAATACCCCGGTTTCTTTCAAAAATAGGTGGATGATGTTCTTGGATAGATCACCTGTTAAACACCAAATGACCTAGATGAGCCAAATGGCCATGCTTTTAGCTGTTCTTACCTTCTAATCTTTAATTAGATTTTTTAGACTGAGTTAATACAGACTTGAGAACTGAATCAATAACATAAGACACATGGTGAATAAATGTCAAAAGACATTTTCCAAATTGTAGCTATTATTAAAAAGATGTGATTACATAAGGTCGGCCACTCCTATCTTGATGTTTAGCATTTCGTGATTTTTACTGTCAGTCTTTCCGTCTATTTGGAATTAAAAAGCCAAAATCAAAAACTTTCAAAGTGTAGCAACCCAATCTACATGAAATGACCAGAAAAATTTCATATTGGCCTTACTATCTAATCAGATCCCCTTCACGTGATGAAAAAAGTAATCTCTGGTTTGTAAATGTCAGACACAGATTGCTGAATACTGACAGAATAATGCCAGTGGTATTGCTCACAGCTGCTAGTGTTGGATCTGCAAAATAATGTTCATGTTTTAGGCTTTGACAAACCAGAAGCATGCTGAACACAATCCTTTTGTTCTCTACAAGAATCCATTTACAAGTCTTCATACAAAACAAAAAATATCAGTTTAGATGTTTGCTTTGCTTTGTATTTTAAGACGGTAACACAACTTATGCTTGGGTACATCGGTCATTTTTATTATGGCAAAGTCATTCGTGTGATTCTGCTTTGCATACTGTAGCATGCAATATCTGGCATACTGAAAAGTAGATGCATTACTTGCAGATGTTTTGTATTTGTCCATAGAACACAGAAAAGGCAAAGACAAGAAGCAAATACTGTATACCTTGTATCTGAATGATAGTATAGTATTGTTAATCATATATACTGTAAGCCCTCAAAATGCCCCCAACAAATCCACATATTAAAATAGACCCATCTCAGGATTCAGGAAAGACTACAGTAAGTTCTCCTATAAAAGAATGTAACATTGATGTTTTCAAACGGGTGTTCAAATGTGTGTGTTTCTTGTTTTGAGGTAACACACTGAAGCCAACTAAAGAATAAAGATAAAACCAAAATTGTAAATGGTCATGCAAATTAAATTGAATGCTAAGTAACCTAGGGATGAAGAGAAAGCTTAGGCATTGTCCACTGTGACCAAGCCACTTGATAGAGTGTAGAAACCCATAATTTAATATGGGCTTACTTTGTGTCTGTTTAGCACTGTTCTTACATTTCATACTGCACTTACATTACATCTCAAATACATGCAAATGAACAGTAATTAAGGTATGCTTAAAAAGGAAGAAAAGAGCATTATCATTAGACTTTTCTATTATTTTCTATTATTATAATTTTTAAAAAGTCGGTGGGGGGTTTCAAATCTCTTGTGCATGAAATAAACCACTACTGACCAAACAAGCATATTTCCAAACTACCATGAGCATTAACGGGGGATTCACCCTGTATTCATGAATTTTCAACATTGGATCAACAAAGTTCAAAGATTCACAGGGCTATAATAGACTTTGGCAATTAATATTTCATATCTCCTGTTGCACTGCGTTTTATGGTAATCCTTTATCAGGAGGTAATTATCTAAGGAAATGAAGAGTAGCAATGAAAGGTTTACTAAATGAGAAAAGAGTGTGACAAAAAACTTAACCAAAAAACTGCGGGAGTAAGTCTGCAAATTCATTATGGTAAAAATTTACAAACTGACATTCTTAGCTATCTGGATGACTGCTTCAGTCTTTGAGCCTGAGTACAGAATATATTGCAGTCCCCATTCCAGATCTGACAGGTTGCTAGGCTACATTATTTTAGTCTTCCATTTTCCAAATATATTATTTAATTAAACAGTTCAAGGCACACCTATAGTTTTGAATACTACATGAGTTAAACTTACAATAAATTAATAGTCAATGAATGCGACAAGATCTTCATATTTTATTATTTTTACTTGAAATTTCACTTAAGCCAACATAAACCTGGATTTGTGTTGTGTGTTGTTCATTTACATAAAGATTTAGAAATCATCTGGTTAACACATAATGCAATTTGCTTGGCAATGCCTGGAATCGTCTATTACTCTGTTTCCTGTTGCTTTGATTGAATAAACAGGAGAAGGCCGTTATGAATGACAATTTTTACAAATTACACATCTACAAATGGGATAAAAGCATGAACATAGCTTTGCTTTGAAGTAAAAGAACACTATATTTAGCCCACTCCCTTGTTTGTGCATGACTTTTGTCATTTGTGCAGAAAGCTTTTAATTACTCATTTAATTCCATCTCTCCCAGGGAAATACAAAGCACAGTGTTAATTTTACTGTATAATCAATACGATAACTTTGGGTTTAGTCCTTTGAGATGCCAGGATTCTGCTACTAAAAGAAGATGACTCTTTCTATCTTTCTCTGCTGTCACAGCCTTAAGAGCAAACCTGAAAGTACAAAGTCTCCCAGTGCTGACAGAAAATTCTCACGCTATATTGCTGAGGCACGCATCCATGAAAATGTGAATGCAAAGTAACTGTGGGCTAGCAACATATTAATCACAATTCGTACTTTTTCCCCACAAACACATATAGTACTGTAGCATACCAAATGTTTTGTGGAATCATAATTCAAAGCTGACCAGTTCCAATAAATACATGAAAAAATACCTCAGCAAATGTTCTACAGAAAAACACTGGGTTACATTAAAGGTTATTAAAATGCAATGGGAATTTCTGTCATAAACCCTGTTCAATTTTCCATGCTTTTTTATTTTTAAATCTGATGCTGCCTTTCTGGGCTCCCGAGGAAAGATGTAGACCTTAAGAGATTGCAGCTGGAGGGTTTTCAAGGTCAGATGATGGACAGGCAGGGACAATACAGGACTAATTCTCACCAGCCTGTAGAGAACTCTTTTAGTCAGCTGCCTTCTCTGGTTTTCCCAGGACACTAGAAACCTAAGAGGTTTTTATCACAGGCAGACTGGAATATCACTGCATCTATTTCTGCGCATTGATTCTTTGAAAAGCAGTTTAGCATTGTTTTAAATTTTTAATGAAAGCAGTTTTCTAAGAATAGACTGTTTCTTGTTAACTGCTGTAGATCTTGGAAAAGCAAATGCACTTTATATACTGTATTCAGTACAATGCACTTTTTTAAACATAAAAAAATAAAAATCAATTATAATTTTAAGTCAATAGGGATAAGAATCTTTACAATCTTGATTGAAAAGAAAATTAAGTAAATCACATGCCAACAAATACAGTAACATCTGGTTTAGATGAGTATGGGAAAATGGTCAGGATTTGACATTCAAATGATCACTCAATGGCCACAATAGTAATCACAACAGAAAATTCAGTTTTAAAACAGTTTTAACTATCCATTTCTGGAGTATCATCCATGTGGCAGCTGGAGCTGCATAAATCATTGACGTGGTAAGCAATATAAACAAAGAATATGTTAATAAAGATAATTTATATGCTTTTCTGACAAAAGCAAACCTCACACTATCTATAAACATCTTTCTTTTCTAGGTACACTTTTTAAAAAGTCATTTTTAATTTTAATTTTGTCATGGTGACACTGGGAGCACAATGGAAGACTAGATCCTTAAAAGGAGGAGTATACTGCTAATGGAGGTGAATGATGTTTGGTGGGGTATTCTTATTTCTATACTTCGGTATAGATAGAAAAAGAAAAATACAAAGAAACCATTCTGCTACTTCATGACCCAAATCCAAAGAGAAACTGCATTGGGTACTAGCAGCTGAAACAATTATATAATGGTGAAGCTAAGAACAAAAGAAAAAAAATAGTTGGCGCTGCATTTTTGTGCTGGTAGGAATTTAATGTACAACAATAAAAATAACCAAGTTATTAAAGGTGCTTGCTCATCCAATCATATTCACTTTTTTATACTGCAGCTTGGTTCCTTGGTGACTGCTTAGCTCGGGCTTTTGTGAACCACACTTTATCAAGAAGACAGATCGTTTACTTGACTGCCCGGTTTGCTATATTCTCTAGAGGTGGCTGCAGCTGCAGGAACATGTCTGCTCTTTGGATTTTTTATTTTATTTCAAAGGAAGCACATTTACCTTGTGGCAGTCTTATGCATAACACCATCATTGTACCTTTTATTAAGACAGAATATTCTGTCTTGTGTAGGCACCACCATTCCCCAATAAACCCATGGTCTTTTTTATTATTATTTTAATACAATGTGTACTATATACAGTACATATTTTTTCAGATCAAGTTAAACCTGGAAAAAAAAGGAATTGCAAGAAAGAGAAAGAAGCAATTGGGACTTTCAAATCCTGACTCATCACTAATGTGAATGTTACACAATGGTCACAGAAAATACAAAATAGTCTAATACATCTTGAATGTATATTACATTAGCACATGTACTGTACAGCTACCCTGGCAAATAAAGGCATGCCAGTATTAAAAGGGATGTGCTTTCCTGCAACAGACTGAAATGAATGTGTTTTCTGAAATTAGAATTGTGCCAGTCTAAATAATTACATTCACGCCCACAATGCCATTATATTTAATAGCTCTTATCTTATTTAAGTGAAGCAATGGTCAATATAACAAAGGGCATGCTGACAGACATGTCACCTTTTCAGTTTTAATATACACATTCTTGGATTTTTCTGCCTGTGTATTTCTGCTGCATATTTGTGATAAATGTTACAATTTATTTCAAAGTTTTCTATTCTTAGCTTTTGCCACCAAGCCACCTACACAGGGGAAAAAAGAACTTATCTTACACACAGATTAATATTGGTGCCCACTGCTACTCTGTGAGGAGCTCCAGAGCTAAATGAGTGATGGTCTGTCTGGATAAAAAAATGAACTTATTCCCACTGCTGTGTAGTGATTCATCCTTTTCCTGTGCACTTGTTAAATGTGTGGGCTATGCCATAAATGCTGCACTGCTTGTATACTCACAAATTATATTACTAGTATGAGTTCCATAGCAGCCAAAGTGACCATTTAGTCTCCATTAACCAGCCTGCAGAAAATGAAATATTAAACAACCTCTTAACAGTGCTGGCTGTGTGAAATACATAGATGGAATCCTGATCCTTTAACATAACTGTTACATACAGTAATAGAGCAGACAACAAGTATATGAAACACCCTGTGGATTTGGTCTGTGTTTGTGTGCAGCAAAGGTGGTGATATGGAAGGACATAAAATGCATTCTCCTGTATTTCTCGTCCTACTTATACTGTACATTCCTAATTCAATAACAAATGCAACTTATAGGCAAGCTTATCCTTACAGAACTGAGAGCTATATTCATGTATACTTCTATGAAGTCACTGTAGAATCTTTTATTTTTTTTTGAGTTCCTGATATGTATAAAAAAAAACATTACTTCAATTATGTTGGAAGGAAAAAGAGCTATAAGTATGCCAATGTATTTTGATTCAGAGGGGAAAATGCTGTTCCATTATTAGTGTAGATATTTTAAAATACATTTTTATTACAAATTCTTCAGTATTTCTAGAAATATTGTTATTGGTGCTATATTATAAAGCAGAATAATGATATGAGCAACTCTAGCTCATTTGGCCTTTTCTCAGGGCAGTCTAATAAAATCCTCTATCTGTAATACAACTGAACATTTAGCTGTCAGGACCAAAATGATCGATGACATCTAGGAAAATGGCAGTACCCCTCATGATAAAGAATATTAAAAGTTTATTAAAGGTAGAATGCCAGTGAAATACTGTTTACATACCTACACATTATAAGCTGTCTTTTGACTGATGGCAAAGGGAACTTTGATAGTAAAAAGTGACAACGGATTGGCAACCTTTAATAAAGAAATGAAACCTTGATAGATTGTAAATCCATAAATGAAAAACTGTTTCATAATGCACCCATTTATCTACAGGAACACAGCTGATATGAAATGCAGTGAAGATTAACAAAATATTGTGTAGTCACGAACATTAAACCAACAAAGTGTTTTTTTGACACATCAGCATGTCAGATGGAATGCTGTACCATGCAAATACACCATCCTGAGGTATTCAAGTCAACCAGAACTGGGAAAGACTTTGAGTGAGAAAAAGCAGAATTTCTGTGATTTCAAGATCTATGTTCTTTAAAGTGGGAGGCTACGATAGGATATTGTGTAAGTTGGCCAAATGTTTCTGATGGAAAAGTGTCATCTTTTTTGACAAAACATTTCCACAAACCATGATAATCTTTGCATTTTGGAATATTCATATCAGAGTTTTTTATGATATTCGTTTTTCAACTGTCGCTCTGGACTGAGTTCTGCCTCATTAACATAGAATCTAAAATGTCACTAATGTAATGAATACTATTTAATTTTAAAACGATCCTTTTATTTAGTTTTCAATTAAACACCCTGCAGATAAGACTTCTACAGTTTTGTATGTGTAACATTATAACGCTGCTTCTTTGACTTATGGAGTTGAAATTTGCTTTTTCCAAACTCAGGTTTTGTGGTGCAAAGAAATACATTTTAATAATCCTGTGGTGCGTTAGTGCAAACCACAGTATAAGTCCAAAGAAATAATTTAGTACCAACATAGCATTCAACATGTAAATTACAAGAAGAACCCTTTGGACTCAGAATTACAGTATGTACACAAAACTGCAATTTAAAGAAATAATATATTTAAGTGTATAATATGTATAATACAGTAACTCAATTACTTCAGAATCACATAACACTGCTGGCCTCGAAAAGAACAACACATATGCTGAAGGCACTTTTAAAAATCCAACATTTAAATCACTTCTATACCTAGAATCAGAATGACCTATAACTGAGATGCACATTTTTTACATTATTACTGTCTCAACACGTACACATTACAAACAATAAGGCAACATACAGCATTTGACTTATACTGTACTGCATTTATTTTTTTATTGGAATGAAACCTGAATTGTGCAATTGTTGTTTGCATTTACTTAGGACTTGTTACGTTCTGCAATATAGTGGTAACTGAGAGGTTAAAAGGGAACATTTTACACCAAACGTAACTACCTCCATTGTTGATAAAAGTAAAGGTAATGACTAGATAAAATTTGAACATTGACTTACCTGCCAAGTGTAAATTATAAATTACTGGCTGGTTCTTTCTTCAGCCCAAGGAAAACTTATCAAATACTGGGATTGTAATTTATGATTGATGATAGATTCAACCTCCCTTTTCAAGAGTGCATGTGTGGTTTCCCTTTGGGTAGACTATGTGTCACAAAGTTCCCATCTACTTCATTTATTATGGAGTTAACAGTTAGCCAATAAATAAACCAAGTTCCTTTGTCTTCCCAAAACAGTACAGATTGCCTTCAGTGATAAACATATTATTTCTATCCTTAAGTCAAACTGAAGATGTATCTTTTATCAGAGACTGAAGTACAGTCAGTATTATTTAATGATACTTTATCATTGAACCTCTCAAACTTAGACATGGTTCCCTATCTGACGTACAAATAGAGAGAGTGTGCAAGAGCTTTAAGAAATAAAACATGCCAGAATAGTGCCTCTAGCAAATTACTTACCCTAAAACAATCGTCTCAGTTCCTGTGGAACCCTTCTGTGTTACTTGATTGAAGGGACAAAACATATAAGTGTATCTGTAAAATGAAGCAGGCAAAATATTCTTAGTTTTCAGTCATTACAGCCGTATTAGAGTGATAAACGTCAGCCAACTTAATGAACATACTGAATGCTCACATTTAATTCCAATGCCATTTCTGTAAATGAATGTGCAATCCTATTACAACCCCCGCAAAGTAGTGCTTCATTAACTACATGTGTAGAAATGGATTATTTACCCACAATAATTCTACTGACATTGTCTCCTGCAATTTTAAAAAATAAAACATTGTAAAGCATAGTTAAAAAAGAAAGGAAATTAGCAAAAACTATTTTGCTTACCAGTACCATGCACTTACATAGTCTTAGAAAAAAACTGTATGCCTGAAAGTGATGGTTTAGTTTTAAATTCCAAAATATCTTGTAATTCTTGAATTTTACAGATTAAAATCATATTCTCAGTTAAATTTATTAAAGTACTGAATACATCTACCCTATAAACAGTAACATGTAACAAACTAAAAACTGTACTTACACGTAAACATACTGTACTTACAGTATGCAGTAAATGTAATCTGGCACAATAAACAATAGCATTAAGTTCCACAGAACTCAATAGATTACTGTATATGCATTAAAAATTACTAGGCACTAGATTACTGAACATTTTATATGCTATCATATTGTAGTTATATACTATACAAATAATTGTTAATTAACTATTTAGAGCATCTTTACCTTTCTTGGACCTTTACATACAGTATGAATGTAAGGCGATAGGTACTGTACGAAGATAATTAGTCCAAGAAATCATACAGACAGCACAGAGTGGAGCTGATCAAATATGCAAGACAAGTCATTGAACATTAAGAGCAAAAGGGAAATTTAGGTATATAGAAGACATTACTGAAATGGATAAGAAAATCCTGTCATATTTTTGACAACTGAAGAAAAAATGATTAAAATACAAAGAAGTAGTCAAGTTAAAAAAAACATCAAAGGTAGTGACATAAAATGCAAGTTAGAAACGGATGAACATCAGAGACAAAGTAAGTCAAGATGGTCGTGACATTTCATTAGGAATTGTTTGTGAGATAAATTAATTGTTTTAGTATACTTTAATGGTGTTTAGGCTATTTACTCTTCTATGAGTACTTGCTCAATTTCTGGTACTTTTCTATTTTCCTCCGGTTTCGCTATAATGCCTGCATATGTGTCTTGGCAGTATAGAAACATCAGCATGAATCTCCCATTTGATTTAGCACAGAGAAGAATTTCTCATTTAATCATTGGAAAAGCTGAAATGAGACCCATACATACTATAAAAACATGCATCACTGAAAAGGCTTTTTTTTCTACATCCTTAGCTTGAACAACTGTGAAATGCATTGCAAACTGCAGATATTGCCCATTCCAAATATGTCAGATTTTTACATGTTTTAGAAGATTTGCTGCAGTTTTTGCTGCTAATTTTGTGAAAGTGTAACTAAAAAATATTGCATTATATTTTAAAAGGTCTGTTTGTTTATACAAATAAGTGTTTAAACATTTTTAACACTGCTCATAACATTTTAAATGATTTTAAATCATATTATTATTATACCTCTTCTTTTTCTATCCTTAACCAGCAGCTTAGCTATTTGGACTTCATGGTTTTATTTCCTAGTGCTAGTGACAGTGAGAAGTTAAATCAAGCACCACACTAATTTTTCCAGTAGTTCATTAACTTGTATGAACTAGTCATGCTGCAGGTCATTTTGGCAAAGGCTTATTTCAGCTCAGCTGACAATGACGTACTGTAAAAGGAAGGATCTAGCAATAAGGTGAGGAGAAACAAGAAAAAATAAATAATAAAAATTAAATAAAGCAGTTCAGACACTCTGAGAAGCATTAGATGAGTCTGATGGAGCACAAATCATCTATTCTTTTGACAGAGGACAACCACTGGTCTTGTATTACAATTTGTTTAATAAATGTCACAGCTTTTCATGGAATACATTATTTCATCTGTCCTTTTAACTGTTACTGTATATCAAATACAGGGTAGTGGAGGAGTCAAAGCCTACATCCACAAACAACAGGGGCAAGGCAGGATACACCCAGGATGGGACGCCAGTCCCTCACATGGCAGGCTCATAAACGCAGCCACAAACATGCACACACTCACACCAGAACCAATTTTGACAGAAGCCAATTAATTATGTCTTAGGACTACAAGAACAAAGAGGTGCAGCTAGAGGAAACCCACGTGTACATACTACAGGAAGAACATACAGTACAGTACAAACTCCATGCCAAGAGCATCCCAGGTCTGCAACTGAATCCAAGGCCCCAGCACTGCAAAGCAGCAAAGCTGCCCAGCATATTTGTTAAGAGTTTTAATTGAAACATGCAAATACAACATTTTATAAAAGAGAAAGATGAACAAGGCTGAAAGTCCTGTCCACACTTAATTATTGTAACTACTGTTGCTGTATTTATGATCGAGGCAGGGAGAAGAACACACAACAAACATATGTGGAAGAGACAGTATAGGAAAAATAGCTTTTTTTTCCTCTTCAGCTACAGTATATACTTGGGACTTTCTACACCAACCACACAGACTTCAGACAGTTGAATGTATGTACTGTAATAGGCTCAAACTGGTGAAAAATAAACACTATGACACCCTCAATCAATGACTGGCCCTAATGACGTGGTGAAGTCACCTCATTTTGAACTACAGTACCAGTATCAGATTCTTAGCACCATAATGCTGTTGCACAAAACAGTAAACTATCATCTTCCATACATAAGTTTTTTAACCACTGTGTCCAATATATAGGGGAGTCAGAGTATATCCCGGTAAACAACAGCCATGAGGAAGGATACACCATGGGCAGGACACCAGTTATCAGAAACATATTATTCACAAGAATTGCCAACTGGGGGAAAGTGTTCACAACAGATTTAATCACATGGGTTTTGTACTTTTAATGACATATACCTGTCATTCTTCTTATACTATATAAATTGAAATGTAATGTAATAATTAAATAATATAATTATTTATGTTAACTTGTATGTACTGTAGAATCAATTAATTTTCCACATCTATACTACTAGAAAAGATCAGATAACCTTTTCTTGTCTCTTGCTATGGCTCAGACAAAGGAAAGAAGAAGAGACTGAAAATGGGATTAAGTTTATGTAGTCGTGGTAGGGCCTTAAATATTAAACACTTGAGTTTTAAATACAGAGTTCCCTCTCTTAAGTGGGTGCTGACGTCAAATTGTTCATTTATTTGGTGTGATTCCTTTACTGTAATCTTGTGAAACACCTGAAGTGGAAAAGCACGAGGAAGTTAGCAACTTTACAACATAAAAACAATTTCTGAATAATTCATAATCTTGGAGGAATAAGAACTTCTAAGTTGTAAAGGAAGGTTGCTTAAGTATTATTTAAACCAGAGATGTTCAAGTTTGTGGTATTGAATTTTGTGTTCACAAACATTAACCACAAACAGATTTTTACCATTTTTTCCCACAAAACAGTCACAGCATTTAGTTTTCAAAAGTTTTGAAGTAGTTTTTATGGGCTTGCTTCCCTTCACAGGTTTTTTAATATGAAGTTAAATAGTATGAGTAACTAATTAGTAAGCTTAATGGTACAGTACATGCACCAGTTTATCATAGTTTCCCACAGAGAGAATCCTAAAAGCTATACATAATATAAATATTATGAAGAAAATATCCAATCTGCAAAGTTTATGATAAGAATGCCAATTAATATTGCTATTACATGAGTTTAGGAAGATTGTATTGAAAAGTCTGCAGGCACTTTACCTTTTCTTAATTGGCTTACAGGTAGTATACCGTATAGTATTTCTCTAACAACCCCTAAGGTGACTGGATTGTCAAACAAGGTGTAAAATGCAATATTGTCTTTTCTATTAGTTGGTTAACTTTGCACCTGATGGTAACTGAAGAAACTGATCTTTTCTGTCAAACTGTGTGACTGTTCACATTATAAACAATACATATTTTTTGCCATATGTATTGTGCAAATTACTGTAAGTGCATTGAAGACTGAGGATATACATTCAGTTAATACATACACTATGTCAAAAACCATTTAACACATTAAAGCAACAAATAAATGATCCTGTCCTGTCTGAGAAAAAAAATCTTTTACAAACCAAACTCCTTTATTAAGATCTCCATATCCGATGTGAATAGCATTGTAGGTTTTTTGATTTAATTTTATTTGTTGTTATAAGTCATCTTAAAGACAAAATAATGCATGGTATTCTAATTACCTAAAGATGTACTGAAGAATAGAAGAAGAAAGCAAAATTTAAAAAAACAGCATATTGTATGAGCTAACACAATTTGTATCAATTCTAAGCAACACCTAATACTTATTACAGTATTAATTGGTTTTCAGTTATGGAATTTGTTGACTGATGAACAGTTATCCAGTAACATGTTATCTTTAAAAAATATCTAAACAGACTTGTAAATGTTGGCAATGTGTGTGAAATGCTTTCTTATTAAATATTCTCTATAGCCATATCATTATTTACTAAAAATATTGACAACAAATCATTTTATTTAGGTGTGAAATAGAAAGCACTTATGCATGAGTCAGTCATTATTAAATGACCTACTGTACATAATTATCATTGTAAAGACTTTCCTGCTTTATAGACCAATCAGAACCATCTGCAACATTTTTAATCAGGTGGCACAAGTATTTAAGCATTTAAGAATTTCAGATAATGCTACACAAAAAAAACCTCTGTGACTGATGTTTTGTAGAAATACATGTTTTAAAATATTTTAATTAGATTTGTATTTTATTTACTGTAATTTAAAATGCAACCTTTATCTCAATTACATTACCTTGATTAGTGCAGCATCACTCATGTTTCAAGTGCACGTTTTCATAGAAATGTTAAATGCTCGTTCTTTTTTCACTGTGCAAATGGCCTATGAATGCTAGACAGAAATTACTGTGCATATTGACGAATTAATATTTTCATTAAAAGTGTTGCTGTTTTTTATGCTGCAAAAAAGGAAAATACAAATCATTTTACATGATTGTGATTCCATTGATAAAAGAAGTCTATAGTGTCTTAACTTTAGATGAGTAAATGTTAAGAAGAGCAATCATAGATAAATAATACCTAATTATTGGTATTACATTTTAACATGTACTGTATATACAAGCATAACTAAGTTGTTAATTGCGAGAGTTTTACTTTTTTGGCAGGTTAAAATATCTTAAAGGCTTACCATTTATAAATGTGATTTCTAAAGCAGTCAAGGTGCAAGAGAACTGTTTTTTAAGTACAAATGTGCAGCACAAACTGTGTACAGTATGCTCAAACAGTCCATGTAACCAAAGCCTTGCATTTATGCATACTCCAAACTAGAGTGCTTTATGTTTAGGGCTAAATGTTTTATTTCCACATGAGGGAAAATGAAGAGAAGTTTTGATAAAAATTGAATTAAATTTTCACCCTAATGGTTCAAGAGACATTCTTCCTTGCATTTGGAAGCATAATTTTTCTCTGATAACATGCTATACGCCTGCCTTTCAAACTTTGGTTTAATTTGGGAAAACCAGGAAAAAGGAACATTGATTCCTACAGTGCAGTCATACCAAACAAGATGAAGGCTGACAGGAAGGACATGCCTGCATTATTTTCTCATACAAATTAACTTGAATAGCCTGATATAAACAGAAAAGCACAATATATCAAGTTAAACAGGAAAAAAAAAGTCTTTTGTATGTAGAAGTAACAATTCATATTACAAAAAGATAACTTTTCCCTATTTACATTGAGAGCTATCCAAAAATGCAGTGAAGTAAATCCTTTTTGACAGGTCATTTAAAGAAATGCTCAATAGCCTTTTTCTCTTGAAATGTAATTGCACGTAACTTCTTGTCATTTGTTTTTCTTCTATTACAGTAACTCCATTTAAATGTAGAATAGCATTAAAGGCTCATATACTGACCCAAAATATCGTAAATGTACAGAAATATCCTGTTAATGTTTTATGAACTGAATATAGTATAATGTTACTTAAAACATTTTTCACGTGAAAACCAGTGACAAAAGGAAGTGTTCAAAAAGGAAAGTCACCTATTCTTTGCATTGCACATGTGGTATAGACTCAATTTGTGTGCTAACTGTGTATTATTTAAAAAGCTATCATAAATCAATAATAAAAACCTCTGTTCCATACAAAGTTATTCAATGGTAAAAGAATTGAAGAATTGGGTATGCTTCACTCTGATGTGCCCAATAGGCTGTAGTTAAACCAGTACAGATGTAAAAAAAACACCATCCATCCACTTCAGAGACAATGCATTGCCAATCGTAATGTGACTACAGGCAAAGCTCAGGTCATCCACATGAACACGTCTGAACAGGATGGGTGTGTACTGGACTGGGGAAATATGTTATCTGTTCAAATACCACAGCCAGTGATCACTGATTTCTTCCTAGCAGTGACAGAAGACAAGGAAAAGATACGGTGGATTACCTTCTTTTTGTTACCTTATGTACCCAACACAGATGCCTTCAGACCTGCGTAAGAAATTCAATACCCGAAGTGCTTCAAACCAATGTGAAAGTTTTATAAGGTGCAGATATCATTGATGGAAATAGTGCCCATGCATAATTTAGACACTTACTTGCATCAACATCCATATTTTATGTTTTGAGGACCAAGACATTGAACCTAAAGTTATGTTTAGTTACGTAGTTAAATGTTAACCTAAATTAACATTACATATAGGACGAGATTGACTTCATCCCCTACTGAGGTAAACATTGAAGTGTATACACTTGTTACAATGTATTTAATGAACGGTGCCCCTGGTCACTATACAGGATATTTGCTTGGCAACTCAGTTCCAGAGGAAAGAGTGCTAACCAGTGGTTCACAAACACCAATACAATCTCAGGTTTGGGGTAGTGTATAACTGATTATTCAGATATGTGTCCGCTGGTAGTAACATGAATGCCGCTGATAAATAATTAAGAACATTTGTGGAATTCTGTGCTAATCTATCAGCACCATTGTAAATAGAAATTGAAAAACAAAACTCTTATTACCCTGCAAAATAAGAAAAATAAAAATAGCCTAGCTTATGAGATGAAAAACAAATAGCAGGCTCCGCCCAGTTCTTTTAAATTATTTTATTACATGCTAGAATTAAAAACATTTATATTGTATTGATTATGTTAGCTGAGAGACATCAACTAACACAAGTACCTCAAGGGAGAGAGGTGCCACGACCCCATTAGAGAGCTCATTGCATGACTCCACATATCACTAAAATCCACTGACTATTGGACACTGCCAGGACTCAAAAAGCAAAAACCTGACTAATATGATCTTCTATCATTTTCAGCTGTACCCACCTTAGTGATGTAGCATAAAATCCATGCAGTGGTTTAAAATGGATAAAGCAAGGTGCCAACTTTTTAAATGATGTAAAAATATTCTCCCACTTGATGTCCATTTACGGACAATATATAACTTATTAAGGATAAGACTGGGAAGGGTTTAATCTTGTAAGGTATACTGTTTGTTTATTATATGTTAAAGAAGCAAACATTCCTCATATTTACATCATTGTGGTCATTGTCCACTGGCACACATTAGCATAGGGTTTACCATTGCTGCCTCACAGCACTGGGGCCCTGGGTTTAATTCTGTATCTGGGGTGCTATTTGCATAGAGTTTGTATGCTCTCCCTGTGTTCATGTAGATTTCCCAGGGTGCTCCGGTTTCTTCCTACAGTCCAAAGACATACTGTACTGGCAGGCTAATTGACTTCTGGAAAAAACTGGCCATTTTTTGATTGTGTGCATGCCTGCACAGTTATCCTGAGATTTACTGGTATTCTGTCCAGGGTATATCCTATCTTATGTCTATTGTTTGCCAATATACAGAAAGTTCCACTTCTCTCCCACCCTGTGTCTTAACTTATCCTCCCCTCTGCTCAGCCCTGCTTTCCTCTTATTTATCCTGGACCACCTAAAACTAAACAACTTAGGATATTTACAGTACAATTTAACTTAGAAAGGGAGGAAAACACCCATCGTCTATAATAGGTGTTTAAAGCCTCAATTTCTAATCTGTAAATATGTTTACAGTACATCCCCTCCTCGACCATTCCCAGTGGCTAAAACACAGACTTATAGTACAATGAGTTTATAACTTAAAAGCATATAATTATCAAACAGATCAGCGCGAGCCCTGTAAAATAATAAAAATTGTATGTACTGTAAGAATATAACATAATTTTACTCAATATTAGAAAATACTCCTTGTAAATGTCATTTTAGCTGTACACAATCACTGAAAGAAGAAAAGAGAACACTAAAGATATGCAAAGCTGTTTTTAATTAGCCTAGTAAACCTCTCCTGATTGCATAATTGGAGTAACCTGACAAATTATGCATGGGGAAATTAATGGAAAGACTTTACCACAGTCAATCATCTTTATCTCTTTCTAGTAAACAGTCTCAATAACCAGACAATCATTTCACACACCTACACTTCAAATGATCTTTGCATATTCAAACTTCTTCTAGAAATCCACCTTTTATACTACTGTTTTGGAGGACTGAATAAAGACAGCGGCATGACAGTGGGTACCATTATACACAGGAGGAACACAACTGTTAATCTCACTACATTGAACTAGACAACATTTTGGAATATGAATCACTGCTTTGTAGAAAACAAAGCACAAGTCCATAATTATATAATATCAGAATGTGCTGGTTTTCCATCAAGATAATAAGTGCGTGTCAAAATACGAAGCACCGAATTGAATAGACAAAAAGACATCAGTATCTTTTAGGCAGAATGGCCTTGTACATTATGAGGAGCATGACGCAACACCTAACAAAGATGCTATGCAGAAGCCTAATATAACATATTACTATATAATATAATTGATTAGTATTACTTGGGCATGTAATGGCTTTGGAATAAAACTAATAAAAATAATGAAAACAAGACAATATTAATTTGCCGGAGTGTGCTCCATTCAGAGTGACAGTGCTATTCATTGTGACCGAATGTTTGTCTTAAATTTAGATGAGTCATCTAGCCAATTATTTTTTTTCTAACAACCCAAATTTGATCTACACTAGAAATTCCACTAATCATTAAGACTCCATAAAATCTTATACATCTTCAAATTAATTTTACATCTTCAGTTTGGAAAACTACAATGAGATTCTTTTATTTTTATGTTTTTTTATTTTTGCTTTCCACAAACATGGGTAAAATGTTGTCTATAGTACTAGCAGTTTTGTATTAGTAGCAAATTCAACATTCAACAGAACTTCAACAGCAGCAATAAAAATTTAACTATGATATCTAAAATGCAAAAAAGCGTTCATTTAACTCCTTAGAGTACAACCTTGACAACCTTGATGATTTAACTAAGAAATTCTTACTAACAATATCTAATTGTAAATAGTGTTTAATATATTGTAAGAATATAAATAATTACTATTATTATTTTTTTATCCTAGATTTCAAGGTAATTTAATTCAAACAAAATGTGTACTACAAAATGTAATTTAAGATGGGACATAACTATGTTTTCCTAAACTGAGAAAAAGAAACTTTGATAAGAGGAATCTTATTTCAATGAGTTTCTGAAAAAAAAAACTATACTGTAAAATAATGAATAAATACTCTACATTCCCATATAAAAGTCATATAAAAGTCTTAGAGATCTTAAACCCAATCAGGAGTTTGAACATAATGGTGCAACAACCATGCTTTGAAGTGCTATTTTGGTTTTATGAAGCAACACTTTTAGATTTTTTGGGACATTTTAGAGCTTCAATTATGCCTTGTCTGACCACAGAATATTTTGACACATTTCAGTCAAATGTTTTGTTATAAACTCCATCAGAGTTTGATATACATTTTATGGCCAAAGACCCATGGAGATTTTGTCCCCTCTTATGCATGTACTGACTGGTCAAAGCATGTGAGTACCTGAAATAATTTAGGTTTGCTGTAAGAAAAATTGGTGAATATTTATGCAAGCAACATATTGTAGCGCTTTCGGGTTCACGTAGGTATGCGCCCTCGCTGCTGCCGCCTCAGATCGGCCCCCCACCACTGGGGACTCGAACGCAGGCCTCCAGCATCACTCAACATGGAACCAGTCAGCTGAGCTAAAGGGAGATCTCCCCCCTGCCCGGCAGCTGAGGTCCGTGCTATTCATAGGGAAGGGCAGTGACGTCACTGCGCTATGGCAAGTCGGCAAGCACAACCTGTAATGTTGGCCGTATGCGTTACACTCTCCCCCGCTTAATTCGCCGTCCTCAGCAAAGGGCTATCCCATCCCACTCCAAATACCAATGTAGCCCTTTTGGGTTCACGTGGGTATGCACCCTTACCGCTGCCGCCTCAGGTAGGCTCCCCACCTCTGGGGACTTGAACCCAGGCCTCCAGAGTCACTCAACAGGGATGCAGCAAGCTAAGCTAGAGGGAGATCTCTCCCCAGATGACGTCACCGCACTGGCAAGCACAACTTGTAATGTCGGCAGTATGAGTTACAATATTTTTGATTTTGATTAATGTAATAGGTTAGTCTGATATGTTAAATCACGAAAGGTTTGATTTCTTGTAATTCAGAAAAATGGGACATCATTGAAGGGGGTGAATCCTTCTGTATGTCATTAGCATCAAACATCTGGGAAGGAATTTTGTCACAAAGCACTGATCACAGTCTTCAAAATCCTGATCAAAGTAAGAGTGACCCTGAAAGAGTAACAGAAAACTTACAAATGAAAAGCCAATATGAAGTTTTGGAGAAAATAATCCACCACCTATTTTAATCAAATCTATCTGACAAATGTGTGGTAGGTGATTCCATAATTTATTCCTCTTCATACATCCACAAAACGTTACACTAAAGAACAGAGGTCTGTAAGAAATAACATTAAAATACCTAAATTACAGTTAACAACTGCAATAGAACTGTATTTTTGTATTAAGAAGAAAAACAATTGAATTGTAGCACATACAAATACACATATAAAACAATACAAAATGTCTAAGAGTTTTGCATGGTGCCCTAGTACAAATGTTTTTAATCCCAATTTTAAAAAAACAGTACCTTATTTTCGTTAATCTGATCAAATTGTGTGGAATATGTACAAATGAAAATAAGGACTTTAACATAAATTAATCTGCTGTATACACTACTTGCTTCCAGTTGTTATCCTGTTAAAGATAAATGTATTGCAAGAAACATATGTGTAGCATGCCAAATCAAGCAATGTTAATTTAGGAATGAAAAAGAAGTTAATGAGCACGTTTTACACTGTTTTGCTTTTCAAAAATTAAAAAGGCCTCTTAACACTGACATTTCCACACCGTTTGATTGGCTTCAGCAGTTGCTTATTTTAAAAACGGAGGTGATAATTAGTCTTCCCACATTACCCAAGTGTGTCAGACACATTTTAAATTAAAATGAGATGAAGTCTGACTGAAAATAACCCACACCAACAACTCTGCAGAACTTTTGCATTATGGATAGAAAAATAAAAATGTATAGAATAACTGTGGAAGGAGGGCAAGTAAAAGGGATGTTTCCACACTCTAAAGAGAATAAATATTGCACTGAGCACACAACACTAGGCTACAAAATGTTTTTAATCCACTTGGTATGTTTGTAACTTTTTGTACTAAGGTTTGCAATCATTTTAAAAAAAGGCAATTTCTTTAATTGCTTCAAATGACACTGTAATCAGGTATAAATGCTTTCTTTTCAGTAAGCACTTAACTACGATGATTTGTGTTTAGGCACTTTTTCCTTCTTCAGCGAATGAATACTTAACATATCTAGCAAGCAGCAACTGAAATATTGTCAAGCCTGAGACAATGAACTAAACTCTTTATTGCAGTCATTTAGAGGAATTGCTTGATCTGCAAGAAGTACTTTTGCAGTGTATCAAAAGGGACTATTGCAGTCTTTCTTGCATAAAGATAGGTAGCAATTCTGTCCCGTGTGGGCAATGAAGAGCTATAAAGTTCTTGTAAATAAGCCATATGAGGGCTTTCCCTTTTGTAAATAACTGCTCATAGCTGCCATCACTTCAATTTCAAGAGCACATCATTATATCAACTCATGTACTGGTATCCTGCATGGAGAGTGAAACTCCAAAGACAAACTGAAAGATAATGGGAGTTGAATAAGACAAATTTGTTTTTTTTTCTATTACTTTTTTTGTAATTTGGAGACAAGGTGTTATGGATTACTCTATGTACATACAGTACAAACATATAATGCAATGAAAGTCTTCAAAAATTTCCAGGTGGAAATAGAAAATGTGGGTGCTTTGAAAGCATAATGCTGTACTGTATGTACAGTAGCATCTCATAATTTGTTACATACAGCATACTGCTAGCAGCCATATCACCCTGCAACTCACAACTGGCAACCCACTGAAACTAAGCAGGTGTGAGCCTGGTCAGTACCTGGATGGAAGACCTCCTGGGAAAAACTAAAGTCACCGCTGGAAGAAGTGTAAGTGGGTTCAGCAGGGGGCGCTCACCCTGCGGTCTGTGTGGGTCCTAATGCCCCAGTATAGTGACAGGGACACTATGCTGTTAAAAGGCACCATCCTTCGGATGAGATGCAAAATTGAGGTCCTGAGTCTCTGTGGTCATTAAAAATCCCAGGGCGTTTCTCGAAAAGAGTAACGGTGTAACTCCAGAGTCCTGGCCAAATTTCCCAATGGCCCTTACCAATAATAAGGGCTAATAATCCCCATTTATGAATTGGATTCATTACTCTGCTCTACTTCCCACTGATAGCTGATGTGTGGTGAGTGTCCTGGTGCAGGTGGATGCTGCATATTGGTAGTGATGGAGGGGAGTCTCATTACCTGTAAAGCGCTTTGAGTGAAGCTTTGAGCTTTGAGTGGAGTGTCCAGAAAAAAGCTATATAAGTTTAAGCAATTATTAATTAATTATAATTAAACATTTTTTAGAAAATGTTGGTGAGGTGCCCTGCATTTGTATAGAATTTCAACTAAACCACATGACTACTGTATAACTAACTCATCATAGCCAACTCATTAGAAGGATCTGAAATATTTCTATGTCGGTTTCTTAAAAATCTTAACTTTATGTGCATCTCCATATTAAAGAATATTACCTTATAGGTAGTTATAGAAGACTTCATTCATTCTGCATAGACTGCATAAACATTCTATGTACTGTATAAGATATTTGATACAATGTATAAGCAGTAAATTTAATTATGGCCTAGGAAAAGATGAGCTGTTGCATATTCTCCAGAAAAGACAGCTTGTTTTCCATTTCAGTAAGTTTCCTGAAAAAGTTCCTAGAGGTGTTTCAAAATTGCATGAATCTTATCTTCTGAAACTTATTTTCTGTAAGTCAAAATTTAAGCAATGAGGAGGAAAATGCAGTAAAATTAACTATAATAAATCCTTTGACTGTGATCCAGAATGTGATAATTTTGTGAAATTACAAAAATGTTTTTTTTTTATCAAACCAAATATTTTATTGAAAACCCAAAAGCTCAAACTGAAGAGTTCTAAGGGTAAGATAAGTTACAGTAAATGTCAGCAAAATGAAAGAAAAAAAAACTTATATATAAATGTTGATTATATAAGTATTGTAATAAGTACCTTTGGAAGCAATTACAGCCACAAGACTTTTTGAGTCAGTCTGAACTTTTCAGCTGGGTGAAAAGTTTCCCCTTCTTAATGGTAGATGTTCTCAAGCTCTCTAAGGCTGCTTGTGGATCACTTATGGACACCAGTTTTGAACACTTTCCACACATCTCAATAGGATTCCAGTTCCTCACCCATAACATTATGCTGTCACCACAATGCTTGACTGTAGGAGATAGGGAGATGTGCTGTGTTGTTTTAGTGACAGAGGATTTTTTACAATATAGCAGCAATGGTTATTATCACACTAAATTAAGTGATAGGAAACATCTTTAAAATCAATTTCTTTGTTCTTAAAATGGACAATAACCCTGGAGCTTAGCTTTGCTAATTCAAGCCTTTAGAAATGCATCGGAGATTAACCTCCCTGATAAGAAGCTAGTCATGACTCTAAAACAAACTTGGATTCATAAATTGGGTTTTTCTTTTACCCCTCCAGTGATGAAAGTGATGAATGTCCAATATCTGTAGTGTACTACACCAGAATTGACCCATCTGAATTCAGACTGTATCTGCAGGACACCAATCAATCATTCAATGATGGCAAAAGACAAACATAGGGGGTAAGGAAGGATACTACACCTGATGATGTCACAGCCGATCACTAAACCTGATTACTGGACTTATAAGGTATTTTACGATATTTCTCTTTCATCCTCACCTGGGTCCTGGCAATATGACAAGCTAATCAATCATGTGATAGTGGCCACCTTTGTCTGAGCTTCAAGAAATACCAGGCTGAGAAAGAATGAGTCTCTATGTAAACATAATTACAGTATGCTTAAGGCTGTCTCTGCAATAAATCTTGTGACTCATGAGTCAATTCAAATTTCACCTAAAGAATTAAATCACCACAGTTGTCAACAAGCCAGCATATTAATAAATACTGTATTCAGAACTAGCAGCCACACCTTGTAGAGCAACCTTAAGTTTCCCCATCCTTTTCTCACTCATACACAGATCTGAGTCAGACTTTTATCACAAACTGTTGGAAAGCCACTCAAGATCAAATCTCAGCAGATTCCTTTCCATGATTTTCTTTACCCAGCTCAGCTCTGTCTTCATGCGAGGCTTATTTAACTCTTCAAAGGACAACCTGGCTACCATTTTGTTGGGTGAGTATAAATTTAATGTTCACATTAGAAATCTCAAGATTTAAATTATCTTTCTGAACACATTTGATAAAGTTCAGTTCAAGACAGTAAATATTTACACGTCTTAAAGGATATGAATAGTATTTAATTGTAACTAATTGTGAGACTCATTTAACTCATGAGGTTGACAATAATGAGTGTTATATCCCGATGTTATTAATAGCTTTATAATCCCTGAGAGAATGATTAGTCATTTCTAGCAAAGTAATCTATTTAAAATACACACTATTATTCTAGCTGGTTTGTTTTGCTATGTTTGCAATGTCCAATTGTTGTATTTATAAATTATATATTGTATACTTTTAACCTGTGAGACAATATTGCTTTTTATTTTGTATGATTGATGCCTAGTAGATATAAAACTCACTCACAAGTTACTGGTTTACAACTTTTTCTTTTTATAGTAAATTCAAAACAACACATCCCTGTAACAGTTACACCAAAAACTTCCAATTATGCCAAGTCTGACCACAAATCTTTCCACCACATTCTTGGAGCACCAGTTAATTGCTTTTTTTGCACATGTGGGATTTCAGATGTTTTTCCACTGTGCCATAGAGGCCATCTTTGTGGAACGACCGTAATATTATTGACTCAGAATGCGTTAATGTGGTCAAAGATGTGTGTCTGAATTTCTACACCCTTCCCCTGCTCTCTGCCTTTTTCTACAAATTTACACCTGTGTATTTATTCTAAAATCATGTGAACCATTATTATTGAACACAGATACTATTCAACTAATTGATTAAATTTTTGCACATGAACTATTTCATGTTTGCCACAGAAAATAATGAACACTCATACAGTCAACATATTTTAGTTTTGAATTTTTCATTACACTTTTAATTGTCATTATCTTCTTTCACCCATAAGAGCATTCAATTAGAACATGCACATTTTGTTTAAAAATATTCACTTTTAAAAATGCACATGAAGTATTTGTAACAACATTATTGGACTTTACTGGAAGGGGTTGAAATACACATCACTGTATTTAAAAAACAGGTCATTAATAACATATGATTCATTCTACTCAGAATGTGTTTTAGGTTAAGAAACTTTCATTACATTTTCTCCTTAAAAATGAGTTGTGTACAGTATGTGACTTATAGTTGGTGAAATCCATCAAAAGTGATGGCTGTACATAAAGTTGAAGAATTATGTTTGGAAATATGGTTAATAAATATAATGCATCAAACCAAAAGAAATGTCCTATAAAATCTAGATAGAATATGAACATAAATTATGGAATACAAGCACTGATACAAAGTATGGGAAATGTTAGAAAACGTCCCATGTAATTCATTCTGTATAGTATGAACAGATGGGCAACTTTTCTTCCTAGTATTAACTGTGATGAGTTCCACCTCCTTGTCTTCACTGCACCAATGAATAATTTAGGTTCAGCATTTATCTCACAAAGTCCAGGCAACTATGGTTTAGTTATCATCAAGGCTTATTAAGATTCCTGCATCTTTCATATTGTGTGAACAGTATGGCTCTTACAACCAAAAAATGGCAGAAGATGCCCCATCTGGAATATTTTAATGCTTGTTCTGGCAGATAAAGGCCTACTTGTCATGAGATCAAGATTGATTGCATTCTGGTATGACTTGTAGCTACCAGTATGCCATGGATTTTCCCAAATAAAAGATGATGCACAATATCAATTTGCCAACCCATTAATGGAGTACAAATGTGATGTCTTGAAACTCTTAATCATGATCTGGCACAGAGGTGTCTGTTAAAATAGGGTGGAGGCAAAAAATGTATCTGTGGTTAAAAAAAAAAACAATAATAAAACAAAAATATTAAAATTTGGGGGACTCTAGAAATGATTGTCTAAATGTAGACTGCTGTACTACATTTGTGGCTTGAGAACTCTATTAATGTCATTTCTCAGTTCCTGCCCTAAATGCAACATTTTGGGCTAGAGAAGACCAACTAAAGGAATGTGGAGCTGACTACATTTTCTTCTGGAAGGGAAACTCAGAAGAATATCAGATTCATATTCATGGAGTTGGATTTGCTAATAAGACCAAAATCGGCAATCACTTTTACCAGTTCCTTGCTCAAATTAGCAGAGAACCAATATGCCCATGTCATTTCTTCTCTCATTTAATCAAAGTGCTCTAATAGCGCATTGTGGGCAAGACTAAGACGATAACTATAATTTCAGATGATAAAAACAAGGAAAAACTTTCTGTGGCAAACTTGAGTTCAAAAGGAAAGAAGAGTTGGAGACTTTTAACACCACAGTTGGAGGAGGTGTTCACCTCTATAATAATAATAATAATAATAATAATAATAATAATAATAATAATAATAATTGCTTATACTTATATAGCGTTTTTCTGGACACTTTACAGGTAATGGGGATCCCCTCCACCACCACCTGGATGATGTGACGGCAGCCATAGTGCGCCAGAACGCTCACCACACACTAGCTATCAGTGGGGAGGAGAGCAGAGTAATGAAGCCAATTCATAGATGGGGATTATTAGGAGGCCATGATTTGTAAGAGCCAATGGGTAATTTGGCCAGGACGATGGGGTAACACCCCTACTCTTCTCGAGAAGCACCCTGGGATTTTTAATGACCACAGAGAGTCAGGACCTCTTTTTTACGTCTCATCTGAAGGACGGCGCCAGTTTACAGTATAGTGTCCCCATCACTATACTGGGGCATTAGGACCCACACTGGCCCCACTAACACCTCTTCCAGCAGCAACCTTAGATCTTCCCAGGAGGTCTCCCATCCAGGTACTGACAAGGCTCACACCTGCTTAGCTTCAGTGGGTTGCCAGTTGTGAGTTGCAGAGTGATATGGCTGCTGGCTAAAAATAGAATGGAATCAATGGCAAGGGAGGACTTGTAAATGTAAACTCCAATGGCATTCTTCAATATTTATGAATGCTATTCTATTTTTGAATACTGACAGAAGCCTTTCAGGATTGCAGTGAATTTACTAAATGTATGCTAAATAATTATACAGTATGAGATCGTGATCGGTTAAAATTAATCTTTAATGACTATGGTCCAAAAACAAAACCATCACTTCTGTCATCATAATCTGGTACAATTATGTTGTCCCAGAATATTCCATGATAGAAATGGACCCTGAGAGTTTTAAACATATTTACTGAGGAGCATCACCTTAATTCTCAATTAATAATCTCCAAATGTAAATGCCCAAGTGCCATTGGTTCAGAATCATCATACTCATTGGAAGACTAGAACATTCTGCAGAACAAGCATTTCTTTAGCATTGTCATTCATAGAGTAGCAAGAATTCTACATGCTTTAATCCTCATTGATTGAATTAGGGGCTTTTAAAGAGTGTGTCTTCAAAATTCATAAAAAATCAACAGGCAATGAATGAAGCAAATTGTTATTGTTAAATGAGTGCACACAAGAAATAAATGAGCAGCCTGAATGGTTGAAAGAGTGGTCAAATTCTCAAATTCTGCAGCAATGGAGGCTGTGAGAACAGAACTGGAACTGAACTGAAACAGACTTACTGTATCCAGTCTTGACACAAGACCTTAGACATTGTATATACAGACATTTAGACTTCACACTAACAAGAAAACAGTACAAGACACACAATTAGTGTGGTAGCCTAAAGCTTATAGATGGACTTTACCAAGATAGATTCTTGGTAAAGGACTTTTTGGAAAAAATACTGTCTTTAGCAAATAAGGTGAGAGCACATTCTTCTGCAACAAAAGTGTTATCTCAGCCTCAGCTAAATTCAGAGGGTTTTAGTCTTGGCAGTCGATAATAGTTTCAGTAACGGTTCTAACCCTAAAGATAGCAAGGTCCTTGAGGGAAGATAGCATGTGAACATTCCAGACCCCTAGTAAGGATATTTTACAGGACATTTATCTAAATATTAATTTATAATCATTCATCCTCGAATATTAAATATTTTTTGGTAAACCATATTGTCTATTTAACAGTTAGGATTACAGGCAGTTTTAAATATCTTACATTGCACTTTGAATGCAAACAATGTGCAAGAGCACCATTATGATGACAATACAATTTTCCAGACTTGAAGTCAGCAAGTGAAAGATGAAACAGATGAATTCATTAGGGGCACACAAAACAGAAACTAATAAGCCTATAAAAGTGCCTGAGCCATATGCACAAATGTATGTTTAATGTATGCAATAGCATTTCAGAAAAAAAGGTCTTCAGTGGCAAAAAGTTTATGACTGTGATTAAGGTAATGTAATATTTAATTCAGATACTTGTATATTCAATCAAAGAGTTTTGGAAAGTTGTTTGAATATGTTTTATACATGATGCACATTCTTCAATTTATCCTCTAAAGTGTAAAGGTGGCTCTAGTTCTATTCTGTGTGAGATGGCCATGTCTATGGCATCAAACCCACTGTAGTTCCATTTACTGTATATGGATGCAGCCATTCAAAATGCGCGGGCGATACCGCATTATTTTCCGGTGCGCTGTACGCAGTCTACCGCAAGTTACCGATAAATACCGCTAGTTACCGTAAATTCTCCTATAATACCACAAGCAAAATAATAGTATCCGGAATTTCCGCAAGGTGGAGCTAATAAAGCTCAACCTCTCATGTTTGAGCTGTCGCCATCAAAGTCTTTAACGAAGATATAACTAATAGTATTAATAATGAATGACCTTGGACAAGCTGTAAGTGTAAACTCAAAGTATTGCCCTGGTCCACATTCTTTTTTTCATTGACCGTCTTTGTAAAAGTAACACCACAGCATTTTGCAATCACGCATTTGTTTCCAATCATGCAAAGTACAGTAATTTTTGAGAATCGATTCACCATGCCTTTCACATGCTCATAAAAGAGATTGATTTAGGAACATAAACATATTACCGTATGCAAACTGTACTGTATACAGTATGTATATGTATATTTAATGTCTTAACTGTGCCCATTTAAGTATTGAATATTTATATGGAATTTTACAACTGAAGGGAAATCTTAGTGCCTGAGCATAAAAAGAATAGGAGATCCCACTAATATGGAATCGCGTATCTAAAGAAATTAATAACGATATAATTATATTCATGTACCGCAACACAAGAATAGTACACACTGTACATTGTCTGTTGATAATGTTTCTGTAACCATTCCATATTATATTCCCTTTTAATCAAATTCTAAAAGTATGCTTGTTGACTCCGGTATCTCTTTAGTTAAAGACTTCGATGCTTAAAATGTTTAGGGAGAAATGGAATACTGGTGTGTATGTTTTCTTTAAAGTACCAAGACCAGCCATATACTGTATGTTTATGTTCCAAAATTAATATTGTTTATGGCCTTCACACGTGTTACGGTATGCTCTTATTCTTTTTATGCTCAGCTACTAAGATTTCACTTCAGTGGTAAAATTCCATATGAATATTCAATACTACAACGGGCACAGTAAAGACGTTTACTGTAAATCTTTCTACAACAGACCAACGGACCACAAGTGCCCCTGTCAGTCAACCAATCACGTACCGCGGTACCGCCAATTACCTCCGGTACGTGTCTGTACCGCGCAATTTGAATGGCTGCATCTGTATGTGTATCAAATTGTAGTGCTTTTTATTGTTCAGTTTTCACAATGTACAGTAGTTGTTTGAATAGGTCAATTAGCATTATAAGCTCTCTGTATTTATTGTTCTTGTTGTTATCAGGAGTGATAGTAGCATTTAAGATGCCTGTAGCTTCCCTAATGCAACACTTCACTGCTTTAGGCTGTCGTACTGGCACAAATCGATTGCACTGGCTTGTCTTACAGTAAAGAGCAATTTGATCAAGAATATACAGTACGCACAGGGGAAAATTAAGTTAGAAGATTACAGAAAATAATTCATATAGAAGAAATTCATTTCTGACAACCTCCTGGTATGTGTGTAAAGATTTATTTTAACAAATTGTACCATACTGTATACTGTAGCTTTTCACAATTCTCCTGATATACAGTACATTCCAAGATAGCAGCTTCTAAGATTCTCTGTCAATATCAGATCCACTCTTATTGTTGTATTCATTATAATGCTTGGAGATGAATGTAATGCTTTTAAATCCCAGTTTTCTGCAATAGCAGAGGCTTCACATTCTACACATTTAAAGGATTCTGCAAATCCCTTTGAAAGGCATAATGCTCAGGAGCTAGGATGTGTACAAGTTTAGTATTTCTCAAAGCCTTCTATCAATGTTTTAATGTGCACCTCAGTGGCTACACCATGTGTAGCAGCTAAAATGCTTGCAGTACTCTTAGAGCTGTTTGGAGTTCTGTCTGCTGCTCCTGTGATTCAAAACATGGGGAGGATGATTGACTAACTGCAGGGAGCAGCTGAATGTGAAGAAAGGCCTGCATCACACTTCACTCTTCTCAGACATAATGGCCTGAAATCTGCCAGCCCACTCAAACAGAAAGTGAGATGGGAAAAGATGTACTATAAAGCAGCAGAAATGATAGGCAGGCAAAAAGTAAAGCACTGACACCATGTTACAAACAGAAACAAGACTGCTCAGTACAGTACTTAACTAGCTCCAGAATAAAAGGGAGAATGGCATTTGTTTGAAACAAAAACAGAATCAAATCAAAAGATCTAAATAAGTTGCCCAAGTGTTGCCAGTAAAAATCATCCAGTATCACAACCACAAGAACAATTGCCTATGTAAGAAAAATTGAATGAAACCAAACATCATGACTTGAAGATGAAAAGAGAAATCAATAGAGTAATCAGCTTCCTTTTCCATTTTAGAATAGAAAATAAACCCAGCTAATGGAAATGGTGTATTATCTTATAGCTGATTTTGAAAAACCCATTGTTTTATTGCACTTGCACATCTCCACCTGTGAAATAGAGCAGATATGTTTATATCATTTTTTAGATCTCTTGTCTCTTGGGTTCCACTTTTCTCTTATTTTTTTGTTATAAATCACCAATTATTTTTCTTTTTATATTCTACTTTTCTACTATTATTAATTAGCTATTTGTTCATGAACTTGCAGAATTGCTGTGATCCCCACAATTGTACAAGGAAGCTATTCCACCTCCATAGCTAACAATGTAGCCCATATAGCCCAAGGAAATAGGCTGGGATGTGTGATAGAGGGTTCAACCGAAAAGTCATTGAAAGCCACATTCTCTCATACAATAACATGGCTTCCTTACAAGGTATCCACTGTGGTCAGCCTTGTTCCATCTTATGTGCTTTTTCTTTACCAATTCAGAGTTTAGAGCAGATTTTCAAACTAATAATGCTACTATTACCTACTGTCTATCGAGCAGGATGTGACAAAATCATCAAAAATAATCAGCAGATGAGAGAGGGTTTGGGAAACATTATCTATATGTAACATTATACTATAGTATATCATCAGTAAAGAGGGATATTTTGCCGAATATAAATAATTGAAACATTCTGTAGAAACAGCAGATTGAAGGACAGCTTGAGCTAGTGGTTACCACGACAAATCAAACAGTAGAAATTAAAAACAGGCATCCCTATGTTGACACTCATGAGTGCACCTAAAATAGCAAATTGGGAAGATCTTTCATTGCCTTGTATAAACGATTGCTCGTGTTGGCACATAACATTTTAACCTTATTAATGAATAAAACTAATTAAAAAAAAACTGATTCTGATATCATAGGGTTTATGTAGTGAAGAGGCCTTTTGCATTATAATCAGAGCCAAAAAAAGGACAAGGGGGCAGCCACACAGAAATATGTATTAGCAAATCTACAGGCATCTTTTTGTTTCAAATGAGACTTCTGTTTTGTGGCAACATCTTGTTTTTCCTCTGTACCAAATTTAAATAGCTAGCATGCTTGGCAGGAGAACATACTGTACAGCATACATTCCAGGATAAAACAGAGCCATTAGTCTACAGATGCAGTCTACAGAGACCAAACCCAATGTCAAAGAGGAATAAATAACAGCTTAAATGAATATAATGAATAATAATGCACAGGTAGCAATTTCTAAACAAGAATGAGAGGACAAAATAAAGAAAGAAATTAAAAAATGCAGTACCACCCTCGGTACCACCCTTCATAATTGTAATGAAAACACAGACATGGCTCTGGAAACTTTACCTAAACAGACACTAGCTTGAAATATATTGTCTCTGCTATGGATATAAATGTCATATCTCATTAAAATCTTTTGTAAGACAATACTGTTTTTAGACAAGGTATAGTATTCACACAATTAATACTATTACATTCAGCGAGTTTATAAAGTTCTAATATATTCTGTTATTTTATAAATTTCAAAGGGTTAAAAATTGCACATCACATAGAAACATTAAAGTAAAAAAGACAGGTTTTCTATTTTAGATTTAATCTAAATCCACACCTGAGAGAAACTTGAAAGCTCTTCTACATACAGTAGGCATCATGCAAATCTGCTAAGTATGTTCCATGCTGGAAATTACAGAAAAACAGAAATATCCTTTCTTTACCAAACAAACCAGTGTTCTGCTTACATCACCACATTCAATTGAAAGATGAGCATGAACAGAAATAGAAAAATTGGCTTACTCGTAAACTGTCATTTCGAAACACTGGTTCTGCAAGTAGATAAATTCTTTATTGGAACCATAGTCTGTAGATAGCATCTCTTCAAGGTCCCTGAAAAATAAAATAATGCATCACATAGGTGATAACAGAAAATGATTTAATTGAATGTGTTTGTCTTTTTCTCCTTTCTTATTTTCAATATTTTTAGTAGTGCTTTGCTTGACAGAAAAGGACTGTATGATGAAGTTGAAATTTTATCTGAAAAAAAATCTTTCCTTTTTCACATTGAACATCAAAACAAAATGGAAAAGGAGAAGCATGACTCACTAAACATTGAAGATCAAATGTACGACGGGAAGAGACGCATTCATAGACACAATTATGAACTATTGTTTGTGTGAGTGTTGCAATTGATCTATTCACAAAAACTAAAATGCAGTGTAGCACTTTTAAAAGCACATTTTCCAAAAGAAACGTGATAGTAGGGATAGTCTGAAGTTTAGTTTAACTGAATAGCTAGCACTCTAGCTAGAGGAAAAACTGATTTATTGGCTTTTAAAAAATATGCTAACCTATTTTTGCTTGTGGAATGTGAACAGTTTTAAACACATATTACTGCATAAAGTTTCATGTTGTTTTGGGATAACATCAAAATAGCTTAACCAATGTAATAGTCAGATGAATTAAAACAACTATCCTGTATGTTAAACTGGAAGGTGTACCAAATGTTTTTTTTTATCTTAGCTTGAGTAATAATGTTACAAATAAATTCTGAAAACTCTTCTATTGCTACTCTTCCTCCAAGAGGTTATATTGATTTATCTTTGGAGTAACTTCTTCTGAGCATCCCCGGAGTGAGGTATTTGTGGGGTTAATTTGTGACAGCTTAAGGCAGGGATTCATACAAATCACTCGTTATGTTTCATTTAACTCAGCCCGAGATGGCAGGCTTCATCCCCACTGCACCATGCCCAAGCATCAGCCCGTGCCAGTTCAGAGTTAACCGAGAAGATCTGCCTGACTTTTAAATTGCTATGTGAGTTTCTCATTAGCTTCATTAGCATTTCTGCATCATAAATATGTAAATGGAAAGTTTCACACAGGAGACTTATTTCTGTTCTCTTATTTCTGATTAGTTCGAAATGCGCTCTGGCTCTGTCAGATAATTGGTGACACTGCATACCAATAAGGCATTTCCCAGCGCTTCATCAGACTGAAGTGAAATTAAAGTAGGCAGGGCTGTTAAAGTTTTGATGGTTTTGAACAAAAACTAGTTAAAATTTTAACTGACCCCATAATGGAGCTGATAAGTTATTAAAAGGCCTTCGTTTTTGTTTGAAATATAAAACGCTTTAATCGGTTCCTCATGCATAAAAAGAGGCCTCTGAGGCAAGACACTATCCAAGCAGCTTCATCGTGGTAATGAATGCAGTATGAGTTTTGATTATATATACTGTACATGCTCTATTCCTTCAGTTTTCACAATTTTATTAATTTTACATATTGCAGTTTATTAAGAAAAACCACAATACACATTTTTTAGATGGTTCTTATTTCCTTTTTTCTGCTTGTATGTAAATGCACGAAGATTTACTACTGACCATATAACAATATCCTGACAACAAAGTTTAGTCAGTCCTTTAAGTTACAAAGGTGGAACACAAATCATAGGAATGGTCATACAGCATTTCCAGTCAATGAAAGAGCCTTGTAGTTTGTCAAGCACATGTTTCAGTCCTGCTTTTGAGCAACTCCATGGTCACAGTCAATATACTGTAGTCATCAAAGGCTTTAATTTTTAAGCTCATATATGAACATCCTAAAGAAACTTTGTCTGTGTTGTGGTAGTGGTCAGTGTTGAAAATAAAGAGGATTCCTGTGACAAAAAGAACATGGAACGATAATCATAGCAGATGTCCTCCACAGAAATGACAAGATTGGCATAATTCCCTCTGAAAGAGTATGTTCAGATGCGTCTTGTGATAGAGATGAGCTAATCCACCTTCGATAAGAATTCAATAAAGTGTCAGTACCTTCCATTTGAGTTTCACATACAGTACATAGGTAGATATCCACCAAAAAATATATGTAACTTTTCAAGTAATGACTCAGTCATTAAAAAAAAATATTGTTTCATTTATCAGAATAAACCCCAAAACAAGCCTTGCAAGTCAGAAATGTATGAAAAAGAATGCTCTTAAATTGCTTTTTTGAAAAACTATTACCTTTACATTAAATTTACCACTTTGTATTTTTTCCCCACTATCACGCCCCCAAAAATGTATACACAATATTATAAATCTTCATTAAATTGCATGAAATGTGTGATTTGTGATGTGCCAAACTGCAGCAATCTGTACTTCAATCCAACCCTTCACATGAAAGCAATTGCAAATCACAAACCTGGATCTATAATTTTGAAAGAAAAAGCTCAGAATATTTGCTCTTTTCCAGGAATTTCAGCTTGAAGAAGACAGCTGCATTTAAATGAAAAGCATAGCAAACTGCCAGATGTCCGCATTTACAGCAAGCTGCCTGTACAGTGTAGTTTTTACAGCTTTGAAAAAAAGACTAAACCTTGCAGTATCAGTCTTTACTGAGTACAATATAGACAACCAAAGAAGATAGCATTAGGTTTGTTTCTGAATTCATTATATATATATATTGTTTGCCAAATCAAATCATCTTTGCCTTATCAATAGAGCTAAATTGGTGTGATGCATGATATTGTATGATCCTAAACTTCACATCTGACTCAACAATTCTATTATAATACTTCTATTTGGGTTCCCTTTGTGATATTTCTGACCATGTGTTAACTGCAATGCAAATAAATGGTGAGAGATATGTGTGGTGCAATTCCTCTTGTTTTATGTGATACCATGCCCGTAATGTGCCACAAACACTCCAATTTATGCTTGCAGGTAAGAATGACACAGATTCAAAAAATGAGACATGGCCATGCTGGCCCTGTCATTGATATTAGGGAATGTTTTCAAGAACTGTAGTACCAAATGTTTCATGTAGAAAGGTGTTGATGGATCACAAAGTCCATCCAAAGTCTGCAACAAGTCTTTTTTTTTTGCAGTGCCAAAACATACTTCTCACTGGTATAATCAGTTTTAACAACAATCACTATTACTGAATGACAGCTGTTCCTTTATGTTGGTGGATACCAACATATCAAAATAATATTTTTAATTCTTTTTATTCTCTTGAAAATATATATAACAAAACTCTACATTCTTATAACGATGTGACAAATATTGTTACCACTAAAATGAAATCTACAGATGTAGATTTCTTAACATTTTAATAGACACAGTTCAAGTAATGCAAAGTTATCTTCTCCACGTACTCTGCTCTGCAAATTGGTCTTCACCCTAGCCTCCCCTTCAGGCTGCTAATAAGAAATCCCACCTTCAAAAGACTGTTGCTTTGGCAGGTGAATTAATGCCTACTGTGCACTTTTGATAATGCATCAATATTTTCACCATAGCTTTTCCACAAAGGTGGAAAAGAGAGTGAATTCACTTGCAGTGTCACCCTTTCCCCTATATGATTAATTTAAGAAATCATGCGACCTTTCCTCCTTACTCAGTCTGCAACCTCCTTATTACCTACTGTAATGAACAGTTTGTTAGCCTCCAGGCTAGAATGCCACAATCCAATCCTCAGTTACAACTCCCCATATCAATGTAACATAAAGGCACTGATTTATAATGACAGGCTCTTAAAGCTTCACTGTAAATCTCTTTTCTTTAGCACAAAATGGTGATTTTACTTTTTTGTTCGAAATTGTTATTCGTATGTTGCAGGTCATTAATCACCTGAGGCATTTTTCTGAAGTAATTTCACTAACCAATTACTGCTAGTACTGAGCAAATGTCTGGGTTTGTATCTGGGTGAAGTACATAATGTAAATTACCATATCCAAAACTGAAAGGAAAGCAGAAGGAAAGTTATAAAAAAAATACAGTTTTGTATTTTAAATGTAAAGTAAAAAATGGTTTGACACCAATGACCTTAAGATTTCTGAGTTCAGTGTGAGGACCATTGACTTCTTTGAAGTATTGAAGGACACACAAGTACTGATTTAGCACAGTAAGTGTTTTTTGTTTTTATCTTGCATACTTAAAATAAATAAATCTGTGTTATGTTTTATTATGCATTACCTTTTCCAGACCACTTTTTTTCTTTTCAAGTTTTAACTATAGTGCAGATTGCTGTAAAAGCTGTATTTTCCACCTGTCCACATGTGCTAACTGCTCAGTAATCTGAGTAAAAAAAGATACACAGAAACCCATTTCCACTGTACTTACAGTCTAATCTAAGTCTCATACTAGTTTCCATACTAGTTAAGGTAATGTCTGAAATATATTTCAAACTAGGAGTCTCTTGTTACAACATACTGTACAGGCCCTAAAAAACCTGTTAAAAACTTCCAAACCAGTCACACCGCACCTGACTGGAAGTGGCCTCTCTTCAGAGTAAAAAGGAACATTTACAGTAAAAACAAGTCATGTTATTTGGACTCAGAAGTTTAATGTAGAGCTTACAGATACTGGAAAGCAACCATTATGAATACAGCAGTTCAGTTACAGAAATCATTTGACGCATTTGTGGCCACGAGCACATTTTCATAAGAATAGTTACGAATGTGAGGGCCATTCCACCCATCTAGCCCATTTCATACATCACAATTTGAAGCTGCTACTAAAAATGCGAACAATGTAATCTCACAAAAATATCATAATGATTTCACTCATATCAGACAAAATAAACAGCAGATGTACAGTATTAGGACAACCCAAGGCCTTACTTGAAGAAAGTACAAAAATTAACATGTAATCAAACACGTATTGTATTAGTGAGTTGCTATGTAGTGAAGTAGACTGGTTCTACTGTAGCAGCCAACCAGGCCTCTTCCACCTGACTGTCAGGCCAGTTGCCACGGAAACACAATCAGACAGGAAGCTTGCTTCACCTGTAAGTTATCACCCTTCCCTGTCTCCTGATAATGGCTTCCAGGTCTTTATTTGTGTCTCCACTGTATCTCTCTGACTTTGAACTGTGCTTGTTTCCCGACTATGATTTCTGATTTTGCTTTGTCTGTTTGCTATGCCTACCTGCTGCTCACCATCTACCTATACCTACTCTAGGGTTCCTCTTTTGCAGTTCAACCTTCAGTAGAGGTCATTACAAACTTCTTCAAGTTGTAGTAAAAATAACCATAAAATAATAATAATAAGTAATTTAAATGCAGTCAATAATACAACATGAAATGTGAAAGTCGTGAGAATGACAGCAGTTGAGTCATAATTGGGGCAACAAATTGATTTTGATTACCTTACACAGTACAAGATCTTTCCAATGTCCAAACCTAAGGGAATCGTTCATTTAAAATTTCAAGTAAGACATAACTATACATTCTCATGGCATTTGATTATTCATATTTTTGGTTAGGTAATGTTTAAGTACTATTAAAATGTAAGTATCAGACATAGTAAATTGGAATGTATGCTTTAGCACTGATCTTGTATGTAAAATTTGAGTGGAGTTCATATTTTAATGCACTAGGATGTATTTGTGTTTGAGCCCAGTGTCCTAACAAACCTTAATTTTCCTCTGGAAACAAAGGTTTAATGGAACAAAAGAAACAACCTTGTTAAAGTATTGCAAACTTTAGCCCAAGCTTATAAGAGGGATTTTGAGATATATACATTATAAACTACTTTATCATAGTAATAATGAACAAAGTATATCACCCAGGCATTTTAAAATTCAGCACCTACAACAGAGGGATGTAGCATCACGTCCCAATAAAGTTGCATTTCTGACTTAGAGAGCATGGTGTCAAATAATTAAAATGCAACCAAACCATTAGACACAACACAAAAGTGCCTTTTTTCCCTTGAAAACAAAAACAAAATAACAAACATATAAAACTATTTTTCAGCCACCATCAAATTGGCTAGAGTGATCATCTCTCTGCTATATTGTATGGTTCTGAGTCAGATGAAGCTCATCAACACATACTGTATGTGAAAGTGTTAGGGTGACAGAAGTCACAGACACCTTCAGGGTTTTCCTTAAACTCACTGCAATTCTACAGAATAGGACTTCCTGCTGTATTATCATTTAATAAAATGTCCTATTGGAAATCACTGAGAAACAAAATTAATCTGCGACTCTTCAAATATACAGTAACTATCAAGAACAATACCCCAGTTCGCTTGACAGTGGATGTTAGTGTGGAAAACTCATATCATTGCTAAGAAACACACCCACTAAGGAATCCAATGTTACTAAAGGTTTTACTGACCAGTAAGTTTAATTCTGAATTAATCTGTTCAATTTCAATTCAGAAAAAGAATTTTTTGAAGGACATGCACTTCACACTTGTTCATTCTATTCAATAATTACTCATTTTCTCATCTGTTTTATCAGGTTTTATTTCAAATGTTTGTTTGTAATTTAATCATTTCTCAGTTTTCTTATTCAAAATCCTGTAAAATAATGTTTTCATCAGGTGAAGGGGTTATATTAGATAATATTAGACTCTCACCTAATTTCCATTTTCACAGTTTCATAAGCATCCTCCACTTTCTTCAAATCTGCATTGGCCTTTTCTGCAGCTATAAACATAAAATAAAAATGTAATTAGGCAAGAATTTCAGAGAAAGAGACATGGTTGGTGTACAGGACTTAGTACATTTTTTGCATTTATATTAAAAATATCAGAACAGCAGAAGTTGATCCAGAAAAGCCAAAACCTATCAATGTAAGAATGGTGGATGTTTGTGATGTTTGAGACACAGACATTAGTCACGACTTTCAAGTCATGATTTTTCATTACATTCTCTGAGAGTATACAGTACGTATTCAGGTTTGCAGGGGAACTGGAGGCTATCCAAATAAGTAATGGGCACAAGGCAGGGTACACCAAGGTGCACACATCAGGAAGGGACCTTTGGAGGTCCCAGGACTATGGGAGTAAACCATAGTGTCCAGATGAATCCCTTGTGAACAAGAGGAGTACTGTACATACAAACTTCACACAGTCAACATAGACAATTCTGGTCCAGAATTGAACCCAGGGCAGCAATGCTAACCACTATACCACTGTGCCAATTAAGAATTACATCATGTGTCTATATCATTGACAAATGTGAGGAAAAGAAACTGTCTGCATGCACAATCGTATTTGGCCTTTTGCTTTTAAAATTCTAAAGAGTGTAGATTCTGACAGCAACATACAGTAGTCAGAGATTTCAGGCATTACACTAAAAATACTCCAATTATATCAGGCTCAAAGAAATTCGAAAAATGTAAATTTCATTTACATTTACAATAATTAAAAAAGAATGAAAAAGATGGGTGTAACTGTCACTGCATGTTTTCTAAAACATTAACCTCTGCACATATACTGTATTAATAAAAATACAACATCTTACATATTTTAAGTGTATACTGTATACAGATAATGTACATGTACAGTAATATTATACATATACAGTATCAATATTCCGATTCAACGAAATGTGTTAAAGACAGCACAAGAATCCAGTAGATAGGTCATCTGAGTGTACTGTAAACGTGCAATCCATGATATTTTTATGTTCAGTAAATAAAAATACTTTTTTGTTTATTTTGAAGTGATTAAAGTTTTTTTTTTATATACAGTATATAAGCATAAACACACACCCACATTTGCAAAAGCAATTAATGTCCTTTGGCTGTGAAAACTGTTTAAAAAAAGATCAGCTGTCTATATTTCCAGTGACCGTGGCAACAACATGGACCCCTCAAGGCTTAATTAGTTATCTGTAATGGGATGCTAAAAGAGAAGACTGTCGTTTTTGGCTACTGAGAAGGGAGAGCAAAAAATAAAGATGTTATCCAACAAAGCAGAAAGAAAATGCATGTTTTTGTATCACCTTTCACAGTTAACTCTCTTAGAAAAGGGAATCCATCGGAACTAGTAATGCTGAATTGCATGTAGAGCACTCATAGTTTCAAAATTTCAGTTCCAAAGATTTTGTTTTTTTACTACAATTAGTGCAATGCTCCATCTAATGCTTAACAAATTGCATGCTAGTTTGAAATCAATTAAATGAACATGTTGTAAACTGTAATTAAGAATATAAGAATGATTAGAAACAAGGGGGGCATTTGGCCCATGTAGCTAGTAGCTAATTGATCCACGGACCTCATCCAGCCATTTCTTAAAGGAAGAACTGTCAAGATTAATTTAATTGCTCCGAACCATGAAATCATGTTCTTTTTAAAATGGGATATTGAGATACCATATTCAGATTCAGTTTGTTTTGATGGCTATAAGATACAGTTCATATGTATGGAACAATTAATCTAATATTCAATAGTATATCAATACATTCCTGTTTTGATCCTATTATTTATGTTAAAATGATATGAGTTTAGGCTTATTTTAACGAGAACTGTTGTTGGTTTATATTTGCACTTATTGTATTTACAAGTCAAGGAAACTTACTATAATAAACTTTACTATGATAACTCATCAATGGAGAGTTCAGTGAACCTCTATGTCACATTCATTTAGGATTGCACAATAAAAAATAAACAATGGAAATGTCAGAAAATGGTTGTACAAAAAAAATAAACAATGGACTGTGCCTCATGCTACCTGTACAATGAAGGGTTAATGTTACTTGTGTCTATTATGGGGATTAAACATGAATCACAGTATCTGAAATTCAATTGTGTGTGCTCCCGTAAGTCTATAGGATTATAGTGTTTCTTCAGATGTTGCTGATGGCAGGTTCTGTTGCAAAACATTTACCAGAGCTGAAATATCAGCACGACTGTGTGGGAGTCTACAGCCACACAGGCTCAGCTGCATACCAATTAGCATGTTCATTGCATGTGGTCTCAGCTGGTTCCCAGCCTGCCATAAAGAGACATCCCTTACAGATGCATTCTGAGCAGAGCTGTACCCATGGCTGCAATTTTTCACAGTAATAGTTATTTGTAATGGTCTAGTTTCTACCCCCACCCTTGCCAGAATGCCACCAATATAAGGAGAGTGCTTCACATTCGTCTGACCTGTGACATCAGCTGAAATTCAGCCGGCATTCCCTTGAGAAGAGAAAGGGAACTGTGACAGCCTGCAATATGGCAGGCCAGCAAGTCAATATTATTTTTTACACAGTACACATAGCTAATATAAATTACAAGGTGAAGCTATTTGGTTTCCTAATATATAAAGGAATCCACAAAGTGTTAGATGGAAAAAAGAACTCATCTCAAGATCAGAAGACCTCCTATAAGCTTACCATCATTGTATTTAGAAAATCAAGACCCTCATTTCATCATTAGTTTTCAACGCATTTGATACCTAAATAATTTGTAGAATAAGTAATCTCATGTAGAGTACTAATTAAAAACACAATGTACAGTATAAAATGATGCTTATACTATACAATATATTGCATACGAATATTTTACCATTTTAAAATAAATCGCCTTTAACGACCCACTGTAGGTCTAGCTGTTAGCTGTGGAATAGTAATCTGCATTACTGAAGTCAGCTTCAGAAGAATGCAGATTACAATTCAACAATTTATAGCTAAACCTTTTCTATTTACTTTCTGTTTGGAGTTATTTGTGTAAAACAAAATTTCACCAAAGTGTCTTTAACACGTCACAAACTGTGTAACATGCCCAATTTAATGTGTTATAACACTGCAAACATTGCTTTATAGCTCAGTATTTTTCAGAGCATAATGAAACAAAATATAGGGTGAGAGATGTGATAATGAGATGGTTAAGGTAAAATGTTAAATGAATTATTAAAAAACGCTGCAGTTCTGTCAAATTATTGCTTCTCTTCATTTAAAAACAAGAAGTTATTATTTTTTGTGAACAATAATAAAGTCTCTAATAATAAAGATAGAACACTATACTGTATGTAGTGTGCTAGAATTACCTCAGCGTCAGTAGAAAATAAGATATGCCCTCAAAAGATATAATGTTTCAGAAGTAGTGTTGATAGATATTTCAGGATTATTTCACATAATCAGACTGCAATTAAAGGTGTATTTCTAAAAAGTTGTCTTAAAGTGAAATGTAGGTCAATACAAATAATTAGGATAGAAAAGGTCTAATCAAAGAAAGGGAGTGCAAGATGTCCTTAATTGCAAGAGGCAATTCTCTTGTCTTCTGTAAAAAAGGTTTTACAAAATGTAACTTAAGCATAAGGTAAGCTTAGAAAGTCAAGGATGAGGAGATACTAAACAGTCTTGGGATCTTCACCATGCCACTCCAGTTCAGTTTTAAGTCATTCATCCGGACTAATTATTTTCCTACCTGGACATAATAAGCTTAATTTAATTGTTTTGGGTTCTGAGGCAGTCCTTGAGGCCTGCAGCCTTTCTGTATTACAAGTATCTCTAAGTGATCAATTCCTATACATTCTTTCCCTTTTCCCTGTTACAGTACGTAAGGGGAACAGACACACATTACTAACATATTACCAACTTCTGCTTTTGTTAGGACTTACACTGCTGCTAATTACAGTGTGAACATTTCAAACAAGAATAGTGCATGATAAAAAGAAAGCATTGTATAACTACTGAGCATATGCATCACAATTTTGTTTCTTTAAGTAAAAAATCTGCTGTGCTCAGAGAACACCATTTTGTTGTTTCTAACTCCTGCCACTCCAATGAAACCAGCATCTGGTCTGATAGACCAACATCTGTATAAACATTTTGACTGATTTAAGATCTGTTAAGGAGTTTGATCTTCTGCTGTTCAAAGTGAGGCTAATTTTATTCTTTGTGACAATATTACAGTATGTTTTACCTGTTTAATAATCTTCTTATTCTAGGAAATTATACATTTTTTCAAATGTTGACATTTAAAATAATACACAAGATAAACTTCATAATCTTTACTTGATCTCGCAAAGATGAAAAAGGTTTCAGTAAAGATCCCTCAGTCCATTTTCAGTACCTGCTTTATACAGGGGAACTGAAGTCCAGTCTAGTAGGGACAAAGCACAATTCTGGATTCACCCTTGAAAGGATTTCAGTTTATTGCAGGATATACACTTACAGTATGCACACTAAGGGTAAAGTTATATTCTAACAAATAGTGTTATTTTTAATTAATTTGTGAATTTCTCTGTATTGAATAAAGCATACAAGGTCTGAAAATGTTATTAAGGCAGATGAATAAAAAATAAACAAGGAATTAAATTAAATGCAATGTCAAAATGGAGAAAACATCAGTTGTATCTTTTCGAATTTTTCAGAAAAAGAGTTTTCAGAAAAAAAACAATTGGAGAACCAAAAGGGAAACAAAAAAAAGGTTAAGAAGGTTTACAACAGTCACAGAATGTGTGAAATTAATTTGTTTTTAGCTGAGAAATTACAGCTACACAAGGTCTTTGAAATAAGACACTGGTCTCTGAATATAAGAAAGGTGACAACAAAGTGAAGGTCTTTAATTCCAACAGTTCATTTGGTTCCTGTTAGCTACATTCTTGAGGGTTTCATCCAGACGTTTCTCTAAAGAAGCCAGAGTGTCAGGTACATGGTTTGTTCCAGACTCCCATAACACTGTAAATAATGCCTCCTGACCTAAACACACTTCTCTGTATTTACTGCATGTATCATCTTTTTCATGTTTCACTGCTGGCTTTAAAGAAGTCAAAGAGTATGCCTTTTCAAATCACTGAATTTCTTCAGAGCCAATATTTACACTCCTTGAGATTCTGAATACTTAAATCAGATGCCCCCATAGTGTTGCCTATTAAAATACTTACAGTATTGGTAAAGTACCCTCATAGTTGGCAGAACTTAAATTTACATCGGGAAACCCTGATAGATTTTTAGTCCATTGCTTCATTCACTCAGTCACAACCACATACAGTACAGTATATAAAACATCTGATGCCCCCCCCGCCCACCCAAATTATGTGTACAGTACAGTAGTTCACATTCACAGTTGTGACATTAGGAGTGTCAGGCTCTACTGATAGAGTTATCCAGGCTCTAAAAATCAAAAGTAAAGTTATTCTCATAAACAATACTTAAATCATACTCGAGAAAGAATAAAAGGTATTTTCTGGTGTAGCAGCAAAGCTGGGATTATGCATCGAATTGAGTATTTGGAAAGCCTTCTCTCAGATTCACAGCCAAAACATTGTGTTTTCTCTCTTCTCTTTTCAGCATGGAATAAACCTTGTACTTCTTCCTTTGCAGACTACGCCTGCTGATGCAGCTACCCACCTGAACTACTTCATGAAATTATATACTGTATGTTTGAATCTGTGAGTGCCCAACAGTTTGTTCTGAACAATTCCTAGTAGACAAAGACACTTTCTGAATTTACTGCAGCAATTTCTAATTGCTTGAATTTAAACCACCAAATCAATTACAGTGGTCACAAAATTAAACAAAAAAAGTCTTTTCTGAAAGTATCCAGGGTGTAAAATTCAGAAAAATAAAACAACAAGGTCTTATTATAGCTAGCATGATATTTATCAAATCAAGAAATATACTGTATCAAATAAATTGAGCTCACAACTGCCATTTAAACCTGGAAGTACTCTATGAAGCATCTGTCTCACATGGTTTGAGAGTCATAAACCTTTGAAAAAGTGCTGACTGTGCCTCACTGATTCACTGACTAAATCATCCTTTATGGGTTCCCCTTCATAGAATGCTTAATTATGTTCCAAGGACATTTGCATTTCAGTGAGGTCAATGAAAAATGGAACAGTCCATTGACATGTAAAACAACTACAAAAATGATTTTGCTAGTAAAGTCTTTTGTGCTTAACATTTTAAAATGAATTTAGGAAAGCACAAAACATAACCTTAATTAAATTCTACTAATATAAGATTCTGATGTGAAACTACAGTACCAGGTGATTGTCATTTTTTTTCTTTACTCACACTCTTCAATGCTATATCATTATAGCAGATTTTTTTTTGCAAAAAAGATCTATGGATCATGGCTACACTCTTGTCAATGAATACCTAATAAACACATTACAGTATATATTTTGCATAATTATTCAAATGTACATACAGTAAATAAACATACAATGGACAGATATCAGCAAACAATTTCCAGATTGTTCAAAGACCATTTCTGCCCTTTTACTTCACTAATAGAATGCGCATTTTTGCATTCAATTGTATTGAAATTGTTATATGTATATAGAAACAATCAAGGCAAAACTGACAGGTGAAAATGCTGTTCATATTAACTGGTCCATAGGTCGAGAAGATCTTTATTTGCATTATGCATTGAGAAATAGTTTTGCTACTGAAATGTTTGCCTTGAATTTTTGGAAAGAATTTCTGCAAAAGCTACTCTCTTTGGAGCTAAAGAGTACCCGACAGTTCATTGGGAGATTTTTGCACCTACTGTATACTGTTAGGAGACTACAGGTTTCATCCCCAATTCATTATTTGCTGTTTATCTATCAGATTGCCAGCACTGCATACAGTTCAGACATCTTTCATTGGCATATTTAGACTCAAAATATGGAGTCTATCTAACAGTCTAACAGTGCATTTCCTTCCAATATTTCACACCATTGGTTTATACAATAGCAGCTCCCATTGTGTAATTCATCTAAATCTTTATTTTTCCATCTAACCCGTGCTGTACTGCAGTTCTGAGATTTCACTCCTCCACAGTTTGTTTAACTTAGATTTAACTTTCTCTTTTGAGAACCAAAGACAAAACATTAATTAGACAGCATGTGTTCCACATATGAACCTTATTATTGGCATTAAAAAGGTCTGATATGAGAAATATTTGCGGTCATTCATACATGTACTGTATGTAGTAATATCAGGCTCATACAGTGTACTGTACTGTAGTTCTTCCATCCTTTCACACACCATAATGTGCCAATACAAGTAATGTCATCAGCTTTCTGTAAATCTGGTCTTCTTAATTGCATTCTGTCAACAGGTTATAGAGCTACTGTAGGTCACAGGCAGATTTTTCATAAGTAATTAGTCTTGACCTATCACATTCAATACTTTGAGTATGCTTTTTTCATCCATTACCCTGACCTGCACACAGACAACACACCTACTTAGTATAACAGGCATTTATTCATACAGGTAGGTGATGCTCGTCACAATGTGCTGCAAAACTGAAAACTGAAAAAAAAATTAAATACTAGAGCTCAGAACATAACAAAACAATCAAGCATTTCTGTTTCCATTGCATTTATATATAGTTTAATTAATTTCCTTTCCACACATTTCAGCACTCATGCTCAAGTGAGTTAAGGAAGGTTTAATTTACAAGTGAAGAAAAAACTCTTCTCTGCTGAATAATGTGATAACAGAAATTAAAAATGAATTTTGCTAGCACTGTACTGTATATATCCATGTATATATGCATTAATATGTATTGTAACACACCAGGGGATGAGTAAATCTGCAGGTGTCATCAATAGACAGCTCTTGAAGAAAACAGCATTTTTATTTATTTTATTTAACAACACACTCAATCTGGCTGCTTATATGTACGAATACATAATGTAATAATATTCCTAACAAATACTTAATTAAAATATAATTGATGTAAATAGAAAAGTCAAATATTTTTATTAACTAACCTTTTGTTTAAAATTAATAATATGATTGATACAACAATAAATATGTTTAAGTACAGTAATGACTAGTAATTATAATCCTAACCTCTAAGATTCCTTGTACTGTATATGTACCTCATATCTTGTTTCTTTTAAGCTATTGGTAGTTATGCTTTTAGCTGGGATGTTACTGTATATTGTTCCCTGTTTCCCTATGATTTTATTCTTATAGTCTGTAGGAACAAAAACATTACTTTTATTTAAACGTAATTAAAAGATAACATTAAAAGTCTGCCCTCTCATTCAAATATAAAGCAGAGAAACTGAACTTAAAAAGGTTGTGTATCTTAAAGGATAAAGTTTATTAAAGAGTTCAAAGTTAATTTTACTCCAGAATTTTATCTTACATAACCAGTATCTTAAATGGAAAACATAACTGTCACTTTGTAAATTAAACTATTCTAATTCATGATATAAAGTAAAGAAACTATGTTTATACTGAATTTCCTTACTTTTAAATGTATAATAGATAAATTGGATTTATGAGTGCTCAGTATTTTTTTTTATTGTTTCTTAGCGCAATCCCATATTTTACTGTAGATTGTTATAATCACTTCAATACAAAAAGAACCAATGCAGACAATGGTTCAAACACCACTGCCAGAAAAGACAGAATATTAGAAGGTGACATGAACCAACCATTCTTCTTATTCAGTGGCCCAATTCCTGGCTTCCACACTGGATGATCGTTTTCAAATTGTATGCTGAGCCTGTGACAGTAAATCCACTGGAATCAAAAACTTCCTAGGAAGGCCATCCAGTAGATGCTGTAGATCTGCAAACCAGCACCCATGGGATTAAAGTGGGGCAAGAGGTAGGATATTTCCTAATCTCCTGTGATATTTTTCTGGAAGCCTAAAACGAGGAAGTGAGAAGATAAGGTATATATGCAAACGCATGTCTGATTGGGAGTCAGAAAAGTAACTCCCAATAAAGAGCAAAAAAAAACGTGCATCAATGGGCAATGATTGGATTCTTGTGATGCAAAAAGATCTAAATCTACCATCCCAAATCCAGCCCACCACTTGAATATGCCATTCTAAGATGAGCAGACCACCTCCTGACCAAACACATTGATACCAGTGCAATGTTAGAAGGAACATTCTGATGTGCAGATACTGCCAATGCCCTCAGCAAAAATGCATGCTTCTTTGATTTGACACTTTCAATGTCACAATTTTCAATACACAACCGAGGGAATACTGAGGAAGAGATTAGTCGGATCCCTTTACCACTGGAGAGCTTCCCAATGATACTGATACATTGGTTGGTGGCCACTCTTCAAAGTGAAAGAGAAATTAATTGCTTTATTCTGATATGCCTTTTTATTATTTTGCATGGCTTAAAGTAATAATTCTGTTAATCTCTTTTCTAAATGTATTGTATTAAGATTGCTAATTACTATACAGTAGCTGGCACCGTAGTTAGCATTGCGCCATGCAGGGCTGTGGCCCTGGGTTCAATTCTTGAGATGCTATGTGTGTAGAGTTTGTATGTCCTCCCTGTGTTTGCATAGGTTTCCTCCAGTTGCTCCGGTTTCCTCCCAAAACCAAAGACTTGCTGGTAAAGGGGGAGATCAAACCAAAATTACAACGAAAATCAGCTGGAAATTTGTAAAAATTTCAGGTTTGTGGAAGTGTGGATAAATGGCTAGGGCAACCTCTAGAATATATTCATGACATTGAAAAAGAGTTTAATTTTTTTTGCTTTCCTTAAACCAATCTGTGTCACAGTAACACACATTATGTGCTGTCAGTGCGGGGATGTACAGGATAAAGACTGCTATGTGACAAAGTTATTTAAGTCATTTATGAGGTTCACAGAAATTGAGTTCTAAATAACTTAACACAAGTCAAATGTAAATTATAAACATTTTGCTTGACAGTATACCTAAAGGGTATGTTTCTTTCCTAGCATGTCAGTGATTGTTTAATTACTGTCTTTGCAGTAGATGAGGGGAACATTACCCGTATACTACAATTTGCAGCTAGTAGCATTTCCACTAACCAAGTGGAAAGAACTTTACAGGTTAGTGGTTAGAAAGAGGACCACAGGGGACAGTGAAATCAAAACATCTGTAAAAAATTCCAAAAGACCAGGCTAATCTTAAAAATACCATGCCCCTAGGAAAAAGAGAATTGGAGTGTGTGCACTCTAAAGATGTCACAGAAAACCCTGTGGTCACTACACTTTTTTCCGATAAGCACAGATACTGTACATACAGTATATTGGGCACCTCTGACTGACCATTTGATTTGCATTGTGCACTTAAGGCTACCAGAAATTCCTGGGCAAATCTCAAGTCTGCATTATTCAGGTCATTTTTCCTAGTTCCTCATTCCCTTTAGGCTAACATGTTTCACAAAGGGAAATGTTAAGCCAAATCCGATTTCCACAAATCTTTTTAATTGTGGTTGTTTACATGTTATCATAGTTCTCAGGAAAATTAATAATAATGTGCAGAACTGCTAAGCATGTATTATTGACATACAACCAAAAATGAGAAACATTCAGGATAGAATTTGCCTCAGATCAGAGAAAAAGACAACAGTTCTGCTAATTTTGTTAGACATAAAAACAGTTTTTAGACAATAAAAGCTGTTTTCAAAATTCAACATAAAATAAGTGATATTAAAATTTCAGATCTTAATATTACTCATTCAATCTGTTTGTAAACTTGCAGTATAATAATGTACATAATTAACAGAAAAGAACATGAATTGGAATACCAGTAGATATAAAAAGTACTGTGAGCAGATTTATATTTAGTGAGTAAAGAATAAATTATTACACTCTTCTTTATTTTAGAAGCAGCAGTATGAGAAATGTATACCGTATTAAAGTCTTAAATGCCAAGGAAGAAGGTTAAGTCTAGTGAACTACTGTTTTCAAGTTAAAATTATGATGGATATTTTTTTATCCCATATACATATAAATTAAATGAAATATACAAATCTTTAAAAAAAATGAACCACCAGAATGATTGCAACTAAAAGCATCTTGTACAGTATGTTAGCTAATTATTCTAAAGAAAGGAAAGAAAGCAGATGCTTGCAATGTGTACTAAAGAGGAATCAGGGCAGCAGGTGTCTACTATAGGATGCTTGCTAGCTAAATAATACAACTCAATAATACGTCTCAATATGCAAGGAAACAAATACATCTGAAAAAAAAATCCATTGATATGTGAAACGTATGCTGATGGTAATTATTTAGACATCTGTCTCCTAATTACCAGAGAAGTTGACAGGTGCTGAAACATTTTTTGTTGTTGCTCTGGCCCACAGATTTGAATTATTGAGCTCTTGACGAAAAGGAGAAAAAAGGGTAAATAAACATAAATAACGAACATCAACAGAAAAGTGTATCACAGTGGGATTAATTTTCAAGTAGTAAGTCAGTGGCCCTTTTTGAGGACTTCTCATACTGTATGTGTGTCCTTTTTTAAAAAGAAGCCACCCAAAAGAGAACTGTATTTCAAGTGAATACAATTAGTACCCTGATCCCTACAAAGGTTTGGTTCAACAAATTACATTATTTTTTTAGATTGAAGTGCAAAGGTATTATTCTTTCTACAAACAGAAACTTGATCTTTTATACTAAAACAGCTCTTCAAAGTACAATTCATGTTTTGTTGACAGAAACATTACACTATTTTAATCATGTGTACTATTTGACTAGTCAGTGTACTGTTTAATTTGGTAAAAATCGCAATGTGACCTACTCAATGTAGCTCTTACTGTTTTCTTAATAATTAACCCTTTTAAACAAAAGAGGTGTCGAATTCTAACAGAAAATATATATACAGAACTGTATCTGCATACTGTATATTACTTCCAAGCAAAACAGATGTAAATTCAAGACAAAAGAAGGTAAAATAGTATATGCCTAGACAAATTCGAATAAAATGTCTTCCATACAGGAAAGCCTTTTATCTTCTGTCCTATACAGAAGCAATCATCTTTAATGCACTGTTGTGAGCCAGGTTTCTTTTATATCACATTGCATTTCCAGAGGTAAGATGGAAAAAAAAAGATTTCTAATGGACCTAAAGCTTTGTACTTTCCACCCACCCGCTCCCTCTTCAGGATTCGCACCTTTGAATCCTCCAAAGAGCTACTTTTCAGATTAAATTCTTTACCAGTCTGCGCATGCTCTTTTCATCTTCTGACTCTCTGATTGCAGCTCACAGGCTCCATTAAACTAAATCAAATCAAAGAAAGAGGGTTAAAAAAATACAGAAAGAAAATACAGAAGTCCAGGGGAAAATTTTGACTTCCTCTGGGGGAAAAGAGCGATGCAAAAATCAATCAAACGAATCAAGGCATTTGACAAATAAATTATTCATAGAAATTTAATTAACCTATTCCCTAGCCCAACTAAGTACAGCCCCTCTGAAAACACAAATTATGTATCAAGTTGTTAGTCATAGTAGTACGAAATGAATGCTGATCATGGAGGGCTTAGATTGTTTATTTAGACATTAATAAGCACTTCTTCTTTAGAATCTCGGAAAATTGAATGTGATTCCTCACATTCTTTATTAATTAACAATCTGAGAATGAAGGCAAGAGAAAAAATAGACCCATTATGGTAGGATAGCAAAAGGTACAGGGACATTGGCTTGTGGCTGTTTAAAACTTCACCCTAAAATCTTAGCATGCCACATCACCATGGATGTCAGAACTGGACTGATAAAAAAAAAATGTTTAAAACGTCACCCTGACAACTTTGACTGCCACATCACTATGGATGTCAGGACGCCACTGAAACAAAAAACAAAAACATGCAGTACCAAAAGCAGTCAAAATACAATATTTAACACCTCTGAGGATAAACTTGTAAGATACCAGTTAAGGTACTGTATTGACCTAAATGCAATGAAGATTTAGTTATGATTAAAAGTTATGATTAAAAGAGGTCAATGTGTAAGTTTAGATGGGTGTAGTCTACATTTCATGTTCCAAACCATTAGTGCATTTATGACAGCCTCTTTTAAGCTGTGTGGAAAACTATGGCTGTGATAGTGCAACACCTGTCCTATCTACACTGGAAGCATTCTTAATGCATCAGTAGTGCTGCAAACTGCAAGGCTTCATGTTCTGTTCCTTTTTTTCATTATACCAGAAGTCTGTTTTCAAGGTATCCATGCATAGTGAAACAAATAAGGATTTTTCTTGCAGAAATGTATGGAGTCGAGAATATAAAAAAGCGTCTTTAAAATTAGTTTTGAACTCTAATGTGTTAAGATTAAATGTTAAATTTTTCATGTCACAAGGAGGTTTGCTGACAGATTCTGGAGCACAGGCAGTCTTAATTGGAGAGGGATCAGAGCTCTGCTACAAAGTACAGGTTATAGACACATGGACTTCCATGCCGGAAAATGTGATTAGTTTCTTTCTGGTTTCAATAAAGAAAAGTGAAAGCTACCATCAGCAATCTCTCTCTCTGGGGATTCAGTTTGGGCCTTTGGGAAGCAGGTGAGAGTACCCTGGTGTATGGAGTGATTTCAGCTGGTGGCTAAGAAATCCCAAAGGACCCTACGTTTGAAAAAGCTGTCAGGCATGTTCATGTTCGTTATAAGGGTTGAAAGCTAACTTATATCAACAAGGATAGAGCAATCAGGGGTTTCTTTAATTATTAGGAGGTGAAACAGTTATATTAACCACCTGCGATGCTGAAAAGTAGCAAAAACTAAATGGATGATTGGATGTTTCATATTCAAGCTACCCAGAGGCAGGATCTTCCACAATATATGCAATCACTGTAATGAGCTTTCTCCATAGCCTAATAGATAAAAAATGAAAAGACGTAACAAAAAAACAATTACAGATTGGGTTTATGGTGGCTCAATCACATAGAGCAGTGAAGTCTTAACTGTTTCTTTTTCAATTCAATTCAACAGGCTGATAGAGTCATTGGAAAGGATATGGAACCCAAAAGATTGTATTTGGGCATTAAGTAAGACTGTTGAAGATTTTTTTACCTAATCAGTAGAATAACATTTTACATAGTCCTAGTCATAATAGCTTTATCTTTGTTTAACTCTGTGTCTCAACTTTTATTCCAATAATAATTCAAAGTTCTCAATTGATATTATATAAAGAATTAACTAGGAGTGGTCTCAGATATATTAAAAGTGAATGTTTTTCTGTTTGCTTATATTTTTGAAACTGTCAGGTTTCAATATGAATTTTCCTTTGGTAAACTATCAAGTACTTATAACACAGGAATTTAAATCATCTGAATGTCGAACATTCAATGTAATTAGCCTGTTTTCCATCTTTAAAGAAACCTCTGATCTTACAATAAAGAACAGCAGGTTATAGTTATAGGATTTGTATAAAAAATTCTGCATACAGCACAGTCGGAAAATGTCACCAGTGGAAAAAGATACATAATCTCTTGGGACCTGATGTACTAAGGTTATGAGATGTAGTAAAAGTGAAAAGCTATTTGACATTGCATAGTGCTGAATCACAAATTAGTAATAACCAATAGGAAATAGGAAGATTATCTTAAGGAGATTCTGCTAATTTGGAGTATCCTGAGAATCAAACACCAGTATTCTGTGAGATCTGTATAAACCACTTTGTAAATTATGAACAGAGGTACTAGAAAGTGCTTGAAAGTTTGTTTGAAAAAGAGATGTAAGCCTAACTTTTGAAAGGCACATTTCCAATCAGACAAATCTGGAAGTCATGTACTGTATGTCTGTGCTTGTGAGAGAAAAGCACCTGCACTCACTGCTAGTAGTGATGAGAATGGCAAATAGTACAAGATATGTTTTTCTTAAAAGAAGAGCCTAAGGGAAAAATGGAGGAGCCCTGTAAAAGCAGTGAAGACAGTGTAAAAATAATATGAGAATGTATTTATGTGACTCATATAAGTGAATCTAAATAGTGGAAATTAAGACTTGCACTCCATAATACTCATGATACCATCCCAAAACAAACCTTCTGTTCAAGTATAGCACATACAGCAAAACGCAGCAGGAAGAATTCCTGAAAAAACTAGGGCAAAGAAATACTTCTTAAAAATAAATATTTATGTAGAAAAGAGGGTTCTCATTCAATGCCTTAAATATATATTTAAAGATATATGAAAGATTATATATTATATATAATAGATTATATTCCATTCAATCAAGCCGTATGCTGGACCAAGTACCTGATCAAATATGAGGTATTTAACGGGGTTCTTCAGTGGTTAAGCAGTAAAGGAAATTTCTCAAAAGTGCAGGCTGAGCTTTATGGTTTAGATGTTTCAAGTGTGACCGTTGGTCATGTCACTAGCCCACTATCATCAAGATGCTCCAGAGGTAGTGTGGAGCTGGTATAGCATCACAGGCAAAGGAACAGTCTTAGATTTCAAACAAACAGCAACTTGCTGTTGGCTGCGGACGTGCAGTGACGTCAGCAGATATGCTTTTGCTCGGTAATCACTCTCCTGTGTACTTTATGGTGCTTGCAGTGTAGAAAATTACACAAAGCTTTACAGGTGTATGCGGTCATCTTCTGGAAAGACATGCTTTAAACAATTTTCAATTATAAAATGGTTGGATACATAATTAATCTCCCACCATTTGAAGTTAGGTGTTCAGGGGAATAAGGGGAATCGGTGAGGCAAAAGAAAGTTATGGACAAAGTCAGAGTGTAAAGTTTATAACACCGGCGATGGTCCTGCCTCAGCTCCATTTTTCACAATTCCCCAGATTTATTATTTAAGGTCACACCAAATAAGGTTTATGTACTGTACTTTATAACAGGTGGTGCACATGCATACAGTAGATCCTCCAACATCACACTACCAGGGGTGGGGGACCTGCCTGCCTCAGTAGACAATCACAAATTTGAGGTACACTGAATAGTAATGTTTCTGAAGAGGAACAAATCTCTCTGATGTGAAACACTCTGTAACATCACATAATGGAATCATTCAAAGACTAATGTAGGTTAACAGAAAAGAGATGCTGAAAAGTAATGCTTCTTATCATTCTTGTGCAAACAAAAACACACAGTAAACAGAGGACTTGACTTATGTGGACATGATATCAGATCATTTATAATGTCATTAATTGTAGCATTCTAGAATGCATGATTATCGGGAGCTCAAGGAAAAGTAAAGGAATCACCATGCCAATGCTGTAGCCAAATATAAATTTAATAGATTAAGAATATGTCTACATAATAATAATAATAATAATAATAATAATTAATAATTGCTTACACTTATATAGCACTTTTCTGGACACTCCACTCAAAGCGCTTTACAGGTAATGGGGACTCCCCTCCACCACCACCAATGTGCAGCCCCACCTGGATGATGCGACAGCAGCCATAGTGCGGCAGAACGCTCACCACACATCAGCTATTAGTGGGGAGGAGAGCAGAGTGATGAAGCCAATTCATAGATGGGGATTATTAGGAGGCCATGATTGGTAAAGGCCAATGGGGAAATTTGGCCAGGACGCCGGGGTTACACCCCTACTCTTTTTGAGAAACGCCCTGGAATTTTTAATGACCACAGAGAGTCAGGACCTCGGTTTTACGTCTCATCAGAATGACGGTGCCTGTTTACAGTATAGTGTCCCCGTCACTATACTGGGGCATAAGGACCCACATGGACCGCAGGGTGAGCGCCCCCTGCTGGCCCCACTATTACCTCTTCCATAATAAGCATACAGTATGTCTATGTCTTCACATACACATTTCTGAGGTGTCTTTAAGGCTTGATTATGTGTAACGTCCATAGTTATTTTTGTATCACTGAACACTTGATTTAAAGCATATCCTTTCACGTGTATCTAACGTAGGCATTAACTAAGGAAGAAACTGACAACATGACAAAGTTCTGTATTAAGGAGTACTAGCACAAAAGAGGCAGATGTGTTACAAATACTAGAAAACAGATAAACAAATATGCTGGACCTAAAGCTATTCTAACAATTCTAAACAGATCTCAACCACAGAAGAGTGACAAGATACCAGTCCATCAGAGGGTACACACACAGACACAAACATTCACATACAGTACTGATACCAGAGCAGGTTTCCACAAAACCCAATTAACCTACAGTAGCAGTATGCTTTTTGGACTGAGAGCATTGCTCTTTCAAATTTATAGCAATGTTCCAGATTCTTATACAGTCAGCAAACTAGTCAAGTATCATATGTGAAACTAAAATAGCTAAACTGGAGCACCTAGTAAGCAGCTGAGAAAAACATAAACAATACAGTAAGTATAATAGGGAAATACAGTATGTAACTCAAGAGGTAAACAGAATATCAAGATACATATCCTCAAAGGAGTACTATAGGACTTTCTGTCCTTAACTAAATGGGCTGAGCATTGTGAAACACAAACAACAGGACACAATTGGAAACAATGGGAAATTAGATTTAAAACTGAGTCCAGAAGGCACTTTTCTACAAAAACCCTCACACCTGAAGAAGGCTCCATGGCCAAAATGTTGTGTTTTCTTCTTTTTTTCAGCATGGAATAAACCTATTACTTGTTACTTTTCTACAAAGAAGACTATAGGAATTTGAAACAAGATATCCTGGCTTCTTTCAAAATATGGCTAGATAAACCTTTCTTCTGTTCTCATATCAATATGCCAATGAAATTATTTTTTTTTACTTGCTCAGATGATATACAGTACCTCTGAAACACAGCTCTTTTTCCATGCTTGGGGAAAACACCAATAGTACTTTAACAGAAAGCCTTTTGCTTCAGCAACAAAATGTTTTTCTGAGTCTGATTTGGTTTTTGCCCAAAGCTAAATTGCATTTATGTTCAACACCAACTCATCCTCTTTTATGTCAGCATGTAATATTGAAATAGCCTGTAATGACCAATGAACATTGACCAATCTCATGTGTTTACGCACATTACACTATATCTGATTATTTTAATAGCTGATTAATTATGGCAGTTAATCAAAAAAGCCCCAACGGACATTAATAATAGAAATATAGAGGAAATAAATATTACTGTAGAATTGCATTTCTTTCTCTCCAGTACCTTATCTGTATAAGTTCATTGCTGCTCACATACTCTATAATGGGAGGAGAACAACAAACAGAATATACTGTACAGTAACAAGCCAAAATATATATTTTATATATATGATGTACAAAAACTGCCAAGTCAGAATTAGGAATCAATTAAATGAAGGTGATGATGAAATGAAATAATGAAAAGATCTCTGACCATTTGACGATGTGATGTACAAAGACTTAATTATATCATGTAAAGATGTTCATAAAACAGCACAAACAGCTAAAAAGGAGAAAAAAGCATGAAACAGGTTTCTTTGGAGCTAAAGATAAAACAGATAACTTGAAATGTATATTCTACATTCATTTTTAACCTATAACAACAAAACTCTAGCATGGACACCTATTTAGTAACAAATCTGACATCTAGATCAAATTAGAAGATGGTGTTCAATAGTGTCACTCTTCAAGATCAAAGCCATTCCATACAACGACTGTGAACAGAATTAGAATGAGCAAAGAAAAGGGCTGTGAAGGATAAAAAAACGTAAAGCTCAATTCTCCCAAGCTTAAAAAAAATGATCAATAATATTTTAATATAACATACAGTGTGAAATCAATCAGCCATGGAAATAACTGTACTTTAAAGTATTGTTTGTGCAGGTATAAGCCTAAAATATACTGCATAATTGCAGAAAACACATATACAGTCCACATAAAATAATTTTGTAATAATAACAACAATAAATTGCACTATTTTATACATCATTTTTAATAACCACTTAGTATATGATTTGATAGTAGGGGCAGCAGGAACTAAACTGTATATGAAATGGCATTTCCTATGAATATCTTCAATCCTGAATGACACATTTTATTATTTCAGATTAAAACTGAAAAAAATTAAAACAACAAAAAAAACCAAACTAACCTTAAGATTAGATAAACTACAGGACTGCATGGGCAACAGAACAGAGAAGCTTAATTACTCAAGATCAAATACATTTTGCTATTTGGTATATTGTGAGAGAATTGCCATCCAGCTTAAACTAAATTAAAACTGAGATAAAAATTAAAACATGACATTAAAATATAACAACAACAATGCAAACGTCCTACTTTTGGTCTAGTTATAGATAAATCTAAATAAGCAGTACTGTATATACCAATAAAGAACAGAAAGTTCATGTTTGTATTTTTGTTGTCCAAGTTTCTTTTAAACCAAATGGGTATGTTTACTGCTTTGCACACCTGAATGCCAATGAAAACTAAAAAAAAAAAACTATCAGTGATGTATTTAATAGTGTTGACATTTACAGAAATGGATTTTTAGGAGTGCATTTGTTTGAACATATACTGCAATGACTCTGTAATCCCATTTTAATTAGATAGATGTAGCAAGCATACAAAAATCACAAGCTTTATTCCCTGTGGTGATGCCACACTGGCAAGGAATCAATCACCAAGGCTCTGGTTGCCATGGAAACTGATAGCTCCTGCACCACCATCTAAGTGGTAAATGATTGCTGGTGTAAGTCACTGCACAATGAGCACGGCGAGTTTTATCTCCTTTCCAGTAGCTATGCCAGGGAGTTAATTAAAAGCAGCGAACATGAAATAAATCTAAATCTGCAAAGAAATGAAACGTACAGTACAAATTGAATTCCCATGTTGAGCAAAAATTAATATGCAGTGCAAACCGCGGGGCAGCCTGAGCAAATGGAGGCAAAGGAACCTGGGAGATGTTACATTTGGCATATTTCAGACCACAACATGAGTTTTATCTTCTGCAATTCCCAGTTTTGTGTACATGTTTAACCATGAATGCTGGAGCCCTGTGTACAGCAAATCCACAAGGTCTCTTGTTAAAATATAAATACTCCTCTAAGTACTTGGCACACCACAGCAATAGCTACATACACTATGGACTATGACCATGTAAACCAAATTCTGAAGTTTTCCTTTAATTTCCTTCATTACCTGCTGCTGTGGGCATTGCTTTCTGTGCTAAACTCAAAGGGTTGTGTTCCTTTATAAAAGGAAAATAAAAAAGACATTGGAATTGTCCTTTTCTTATCAAGGAGATTCTGCAGGCTGAGCCCTGGAATTTGTTTAATTCCTTTAAAGATATTCTTTCATCTTTATCAACTGTGATATATTTTGTAGATCCAGATCAAGAATGCACACTACTTTTTGACACATATTTAAACAACATGTCTACATTGTAGAATATACTAAACATAAAAAGCAGGAAATTACTGTCTTCATTATCAAGGAAGATGCTGGCAAACAAAGTGATCTCTGGAATCATGGCATGTGAAAACAAGAAATCTAGCTATAAAGGAAATAAAAAGGTATACATTAAACTTGATGCATGCTATACTATGTTATCAAAGAAACTAAAGAGCCAATCTAGAGATAACAGTATCACTTGTGAATGGAATTTAGAGCAAACAGGAGTCTCTGATACTACTCTCAGTATCTTAAAAGGCACCTCATACAATGCTTGTATCACTCACTGTATTTAATGTTATAACACTACCATTTGTTTATAGGTTAAAGCCTGTGAAAAACTTAATTTAAGAAATGTGTAACTGAATTTAAAATATCTCCATTTTATACTGAGGTATAATAATGATTATATTAGCTTTTAAACTTTTTTTAAAACTTACTAGGGGAAAAAACTTGAGGATATTTTCATGGTCAGCTTACAAAAAAAAGGTTAATGAAAATATGAAGAGTGATAAAATAACTCACTCAACTGACTTGACTGTTACACAGCTTTATATTTATATTTCTTCATGCATTAATGATACTGCATCATGATACTGTATTAAAGACAACTATCAATGAAGTAGAAATATTACAGCTGTGTCTCGGAGTCAAATATTGAGTGTACTGTATATTGACGTTTGAAAAGAATCGGAACGCTACTGATGGTGCTTATGAGCTTTGGAAGCACAAATGTACCAATGCCACCTCCAATTTGATTTTAAACAATATTTAATGCATTCTTCCATAATACTCTCTCAACTAAGTTTGGCGATTGTTGCTTTATGTCTAGGCACATTGCAACAACTTCAGCACCAATAAGAGAGTAATATGGATCAATAGACAATGTCCAACCCTCCCACTCATCAGAGTCATTCATATTCTGGTGCACTGCAAGCTGCACTGTGCTTTACAAGTGTTAGTCCCAATTAGACCAGATTACCTCACTGACATCACTGCCTGCCTGCAGCAGCCTGGGAACTCAAAGGAGTCACTGTTTTACTGAGAGCCAAAAGAGTTCTGAACGTCCTTTCCTCAGTGATTGACCAATTAAAACGTCTTCTAAACAACTACTTGTGCACGACTTTGGGAGCCTTGGGCAGTCTAGTAACATATTCCAGACAAGATCTTGTGATGTGTGGGTCACAGAGCTGAACTTGTGCTTTGTGTGAAGAACGATCCTGGTTGAGCTTCTCAGGAGGCCCATTATGACTTTATTTAACCTTATTTTTCAATCACTTAATTCTATTGAGTTCATAGGTCATTTGAATATTTCAATGAAGTATTGGCTAATATCAAAATTTTCTAGGGATATTTTAACATAAGCTTCCAAGTCACTCTTAATTGATATTCCCCTTTAGATAATTTCGGTGCTGACCCCAGTTCTGGCAAATTCATTGGCTTCTTGGGGCAAAGTCATTTCAATTGGCTATGAGTTCTCCTTTAGTAAGATGTTTTCCAGCTCTTCTAGATTAAACTCTCAAGAATTATGCGCTAACACAGGTACGGTATGTCCAACAACAGCAGCATCTGTTGTCTTCCATTTTTTGTAATGTCAGTACCATCAATTGACTCAGATTTGGTCCTTATGGTGTTGTTCTGTAGAATTTACTGCATATATATGAAATATAAGAGATGAGTTATAAAAAGGGATTTTTTCCAAAGGACAAAAAAGAACAGACCAACCAGAGAACAAACATAATTGAAGGAAAGAAGCATGACAATTTAGATTAGCCATTGAACCATAAACCACGTGTCTTTGGAAGACGGGAGGAAACCAGAGCATCCTGTGAAAAGCCCTAGGAGCACTGTGACAATACACAGTACACACAGTCGTTAACATCGCTGCTTCGCAGAGCTGGGGCCCTGGGTTCACTTCCAGACCTCATTTTCTACTGTGTTGGCATGGAGTTTGTATGTTCTCCCCATGTTCGTGTAGGTTTCTTCTGGATGCTCCGGCTATCTCCCAAAGTCCAGAAACATAATGCTAGGTTAATTGGTGTCTGAGAAAAATGGCCCTAGGTGTGCGTGCACACACGTCTATTTGGTTACTCTTTGCATGCCAGGACAGGCTAAAGCTCCCCTGCAACCCTGAATTGCGTTGAGAAAATTGATGGATGGAATTCCCTGTGTATCAAGCATCTACCCTCAGAAAACCATATAACATTTGAACATTTGATACTGTATATGTCAGTCTTCTTGTTCTCTGCCTTTCCCCCTTTCAGTACCCTCTTACAAGAGTTTAGACATTAACAATAGTAACAACATTTGATATTCTGCTATTTTTGGATGTACAGTATGTTTTTAAGTTCAGGAGAGAGGACTGTGAAAGTTAAATTTCAAAGTTATGTGAAAAGATTTACAGGTATCCTAGAATAAGGAATCAAAATGTTAAACATGTTCTCTCATGTTTCATCTCTATATATTGCGCAGCAACTCTCAATAGCAGTACAAATTCAATAGCTGAGTGCAAAAATACCATCTCAATCTACCTTATGTTAGCTTTAGGGAAAGACAAAAGCTTGAAAATTGATATTTTTGAGTGGTTTATGAAGTAAAAGCCTGTGCCCAGATTGCAGGATGAGCCCTACAACCTCAAAGTGAGTGGTCTGAGATAAGTCTGTGTCACTTGTGTAGCGGCGAGGCTTAATAATAAGGCAGAATTAAGTGTTTCTGAGCTTTCCCAAATTAGGCCTCATTTCTCTGTTCATCTCTGTGGTGCAGCCACAGAGAAACCATTCATGCAAGGTGATTTAAGGTCCAAGGACAGCTCCCAAAGGGGGATGCACTTAGCTAAGCCTGGCTATCATGATCAATGGTCATCCATTGGTGCCTATCTGTCTAGGGAGTGCGAGTTGGACATCTGGATTGCATTCCTAAGTGTCAGGACTAAGTGACTCATATCTCACCTTGATCAACCAATCAGGGACTGGTAGGGCCGAGTAACCCACGTGGGACTCTGATGCCCATGGAACTTTCAGCCAATCAATGAGCTGAAGTTCCTCCAGGTAAAAACAGGCAACACAGAGAGCCTGGGAGATTCAGATTCAGATTCAGATTCAGATTCAGATTCAGAACAAGATTCAACAGGAGAATTCCAGGGCAGGACGGCCCAGGAGCAGAAGGCTCCCAAGGGCAGGACATTCTCGCAGCGCGCCTCCTGACCATCCTGAGACTCAGCCCGGACAACCACGGAACGGCCAGTGTGTCCGACTGCCAGAACTTTCCTTTGTTCTAAGAGTCTAGAGTGGAGGTTGCCAGAGAGTAACCAGCAGCAGGCCTCGTGAACAGGTCGGAACTGTGGACAGCTGAATCACTATTCAGAACTAGCTCTTCATCAGGAACAAACCGGTCCTCTTCCTGACTTGCTGGGACCCACAGTCATCTTTTCTCCTGTGCACAAACTTTGCTAGTTAAAGCCAACACTAACTAGCCGGTCAGTGAGCATCAGCAGCGCACCGTCGCAAGCCGCACAGCACAGCCTGGCACGGAGCCAGAGAGCGCGGATTGGACAGCAACAGCCTGCAACTGTTTCTTTGTGCCCGCAGGAGATCTGAATCCCCAAAGATTGGATGAGTATTCAACTTCAATGCATTACAGCTCGAGAATTCAATTGTTATCCCAACCAGTTGATATCAATTTAATTCCTAAGAGTTATGTACTGGTTTGAGTATCTAATGTAGAAGTTGTAACCAAGTTCACTTTACGAAACGGTCTTAGTGAATGATATACTGAACGTATGTCCTCTTGATATGTGTAACACTTTGTAACTGATTGAATATATATCTTTTGTATTCTGATAACCCTCTCGATAAGATCTGTTAGGTTTATATGCATATTCTATGTATTAATAAATGTATCCTCGTGTATTAGTACCTGTGTGCGCGTTGTTTGAGTTATGTCGCATGGTTGGATTCTAAAGCCATCAAAAGAATCAACTTTGTGATTTACTGCTACAATTAATAATTGTCTCAGTAAATGCCCAAACCCTACAGAACTGGTGCCTTCAGAAAGCCGCTATGATTACATATTTGGCGTCCCTGAACCACTTTTCTCTACATTTATTTGGCGTCCCTGGCACGGGCGTGGCAAGACTGAAATGAGTCAGCCAAGCGGAATAATTCAATATAAAACGCCGCGGGTTTCATACACGACAATACAGTGTGCTGAAAGCCGAAAGGAAAAAAAGTTCCCCTTGCTCTTTAAGCAGTGCTTGATTGTTTTGTGATCTTTTGCGATCTACCGGGTTGATTGCATACTTGATCTTGTGGTTTTCTGTGGTAAAACTGTAAATTCGTACTTAAAAGTAATACTCTTTAAGTTTAACGATGGTTGCTAAAAGGTCTGAATTCGAGTCGCTATTAAGCACTCTCTCTAGCAGCGACAGGTCTGACCACGATCTCTGCCATATCTCCGTCAGCGGAGACGCTAGAAGAAATCTCCATTCTCTGAGAGAGCTAGCGAAGGACATAGAGAGATTTGACCCCGCAGTGTCAGAGAATAATATCGAGAGTTATATTCAAGACCTCAGGTATACCCTGCAGTACCTGCCAAACGCCACAGAACAGGAGAAAGTGTTTCTGGTCAGGAAAACTACCAGCAGAGCTGTACATGAGTGGATGGCTAGGCAGATGAAGAAAGTCTGTAATGACTTTGAGCAGCTATGTCAAGCACTTATCGAAGAATACAGTGCGTTTATTGACCCAACTGCCGCGATAGCCGCCGCTCTTAACATTAAGCACGAGAGAGCAGAGTCCCCTCGCGAATATTACGAGAGACTTAGACGAACTTATTTTGCAGGGCGAAATGATGAGGGTTGCGAAGAGAACACACATTTCAAGGGTTTATTCATTGCGAATCTCCACCCGTCAGTCAGAAAGATGATCTTAATGCATACAGATGCACAGACCATGAAAATGACTGATATCAAGAGATTCGTGCAGAAAGCCTGGGAGTATGATGTCCAAAGTCGCTCTAAGCAAAAAGTTGCTAAAGCGACTGCGTTCGCCGTCAGAGCCAGGAGGGTTAATTCCCCCCTGCTCGAAGGAGCACAGGCTCCTGAGCTGGCTAAGCCCCGTTCCAAAGCACTCACACAGGACCGCACCCAGCGTCCTAAGTGCCATGAGAACACCGGGGGAGGGAAAGGGCTAGAAAAAGCTGAACAAAAGGATTCAGTAGCCGCCCGCCTGGCCAGGCTTGAACAACCTTTATTAGGACAGGGACAACCGCTCCCCAAGGCTGCCGGAAGCGTGAATGAGCTGATACTCTCCAATGGAGGAGGCGGAGACCCGCCCCCTCTCCCTCCCTCAGTCTATCTGATTGAGCGGAATAGTTCCTGCCTGGATGAGGTCAGCCACTCCCAAGCGAGTGCTGACTCCACCCCTGAAGTCACAGAGCAGGCAGTAAAACGCAGAGGAAAAGCAAGAAGCTTTTACCTCAAGGCTGCCATGGGAGATGTCTTACCCAGTGAGACACTGATTGACACTGAGGTTGAAAGGTGTTTGACGTCACACGGCAAGCTCAAACGGGTAGAAAAAGAAAAGGGCATGCGACTCAGAGAGGAACCTTTGGTGGATCACCAGAAAGGCAAAGTGTGGAAACAGGTCAAGGCTCCTAAGTCTTCTGTACAGAAGGAAAGGGGGGCCAAGAGGCAGACTGTGCTCACACAGTGCCCACCGAACACAGAAGCCCATGCGGAGATTCCTTCTGTTCCCTCTGGACAAGAAATAAAAATATTTCCTTGTTCCCCAGATATACAGGGAAGTCGTGTTCCGGCTGAGGTCCCAACAGCCTCCATGCCACAGGAGCGGTGCTCCGAGCAGCCGCCTGATCCACCAGGTAAAGCACACCCCTTTTACATCCCTAAAGAGGAGCAGATCTCCCCACCTGGCGATGAGAAGGAGCTTTCCCTGTGCACCCTGGCACCCAAGAGGGTTCAGGAACACCACCCCGCAGTGGTGGAAGGGATCCAGATGGCAGGAGAGCAGGTTGGTGATGTAGCCCTCACCCTTAGCGCTGAGAGGTCCTCTATTAGTGAGGATCTGCTTGAGCAGCTGTCACAGGGCCACCGCCAGGTGCCCCTGGTGCAACATTCACAGGTTAGACAGGAGGTCCAGCTGGACGCTGAGACTACTGCGCTGTGGACACACCTGTTCCCAGATGCCGATTCCCTCTGCTTTGACCCAGGGAACCTGCAGTCAGGTAACATTATTTCTCACAACTACCAGGTAGTGAGTGAGACTGACCTGATTGTTCCTGCCTCAACGGCAGGGTTGCCAACACACCCAGTCCCCCAGAAGGGACAGGGAATGAAAGCCGAGACGGTTTTCTTACAGCCACCAGCTCAGTCTGTCAGTCTGAGTCTGACCAACAGTGGTTCACCCAGACTGGAGCTGGATGGTCAAGTCACCCGCCTGCCAGTGCAGGACATCGCAAAGAGGGGTGTCAGAATCCCCGCCTGCACTGACATGGGCCTGGTGAGTGATAGTAAGTTCAAAGACAGTGAACTAGCTATCCCACTGCTGGGGCAGCTCCCTGAACCCTTAGCGAGGGAAGGGGGGAGCGAGCAGGTGTCCTACACCCACGCCCAGCGAACGATTGTAAACATGCCGATAGAGGGATTCCTCAATCAGGAAGTGTGCAGGGTGGACCTGAACAGTGAGAATGGGATAACAATCCCAGATCACTCAGGTGCTCCAGATGACCACTCAGCCGAGGGTCAGGCATGCTCCACCGCTGCACCGCCCCCTGCAGGGTTCCTAGAGCACAGGCATGAACAAATCGAAAAAGCAGATGCCCTGGAAAAGGAGGAGCAGCATCAGCCGCTGCGTCAGATCTCCCCAGATTTCCAGGATGTTGGTGCCCAAGATGCCACATGGCATACTGAGAAAGACACCATGTACACGCTGCGCCAGCTTAGAAAGGCAACAGTCACTCAGAAGGAGATGACTGGGATCAGCCACCCGAAAAGACTTTTGGGAGGACTGATTGCTGCCGCCACTGTTGCACGTTTGCTTTTTCTGGTAGGTTTGTGTGCTACTGGCACTCTCACCCTGACTGCCCCAAGAAGGCAGGTGTCAGAGATGCCAGAGGGTAGTGACAGACTGTATCGACAGCAGCAAAAGTTGGAAAGCTTAGGGAAAACCCTACAGGCAATTTCCTATGCAACAGGGTTAAATCTTATTCCCCAACCAGTGGACATGATTGTTGGTGTTATACAGTGGGTTTATGCTTGTGTGCAACAGGCCAGAATGTTGACACAAGACCTGTTAAGGGAGTTTAGTGCCACTGTAGCCAGTCTAACCATGGCACAAATCCCAACCCACTTGATTCCACTCTTCTCAGTAGAGGAGCATGTGACTTTAACCTCATCGTTCATAGCTCACCCAGAAGGCAATCCAAGATTGAATTTGGTTCCAAATCTTGAGATGGGTATGGCTACCAAAGCTATCCATTGGCTGTGTCTAAACGATTCACCAATGAAGGGTGTAAAGCTACTAACGAGCAGAGGGAGGTTAATGAACCCCATGAAGAGCAGGTGGGAAGTAAATGGCTGGTCAGCACACCACATTTAACTGACACTATGACTTGTGACGGGCATGATACAGCTACCACAATGCAGCTATCTAACCAATAATTTTCCTGTAAGTTCCCGAGGAGGCCATAGTACAGCATGAACTTAACTCTGTACGGTCTGGAACCAGACAACATAAGACCAAACTTGAGGTCATGGATGCCTTCAGGTGCCACACTATTGAATTGGATAGAAATCCAAGAAACAGTAAGCCCTGAAGAGGTACAGGTAGTTGAGTTTGCTTTAATGGAACAAACCTCCAAATCACCCTAGCAGATACCCAACACAGGTGTTGTGGTTTATCGGGGGGCTGGGAACAGGAACTGGTGTTATTGTAACACTACTGCCAGGTAGCTGGATCATGACTGACAGTGTACTCTGAATGATGTAGTCTCACATCAAGATGTACTCTGGGTAGCATGAATGAGTCAAAGGTAGCATGTCAAAAGAAAGGAAGTGACTTCTCCCCAAATATCTACCACAGAGGTATCAGATATTGACAGTGAACTTCCTGATGTGTAATTCCTAGACTGAGATAGTGTCTCCTACCGTGTTTATACATACTCCAGATGTTATTCATCCTGTTTGTATCCAATGCTGGTTCCGGTATGAATTCTCGAGGAGTAATGTGGACATTTAAGGTTAATGTTCTAATGGCAAGGGACATCACTTAACTCTGTTTTGTTTTGAAGGCAACAATGCCTCGGGACCTCGTGGCCTTCAAAAAGGGGGGATATGTAGCGGCGAGGCTTAATAATAAGGCAGAATTAAGTGTTTCTGAGCTTTCCCAAATTAGGCCTCATTTCTCTGTTCATCTCTGTGGTGCAGCCACAGAGAAACCATTCATGCAAGGTGATTTAAGGTCCAAGGACAGCTCCCAAAGGGGGATGCACTTAGCTAAGCCTGGCTATCATGATCAATGGTCATCCATTGGTGCCTATCTGTCTAGGGAGTGCGAGTTGGACATCTGGATTGCATTCCTAAGTGTCAGGACTAAGTGACTCATATCTCACCTTGATCAACCAATCAGGGACTGGTAGGGCCGAGTAACCCACGTGGGACTCTGATGCCCATGGAACTTTCAGCCAATCAATGAGCTGAAGTTCCTCCAGGTAAAAACAGGCAACACAGAGAGCCTGGGAGATTCAGATTCAGATTCAGATTCAGATTCAGATTCAGATTCAGAACAAGATTCAACAGGAGAATTCCAGGGCAGGACGGCCCAGGAGCAGAAGGCTCCCAAGGGCAGGACATTCTCGCAGCGCGCCTCCTGACCATCCTGAGACTCAGCCCGGACAACCACGGAACGGCCAGTGTGTCCGACTGCCAGAACTTTCCTTTGTTCTAAGAGTCTAGAGTGGAGGTTGCCAGAGAGTAACCAGCAGCAGGCCTCGTGAACAGGTCGGAACTGTGGACAGCTGAATCACTATTCAGAACTAGCTCTTCATCAGGAACAAACCGGTCCTCTTCCTGACTTGCTGGGACCCACAGTCATCTTTTCTCCTGTGCACAAACTTTGCTAGTTAAAGCCAACACTAACTAGCCGGTCAGTGAGCATCAGCAGCGCACCGTCGCAAGCCGCACAGCACAGCCTGGCACGGAGCCAGAGAGCGCGGATTGGACAGCAACAGCCTGCAACTGTTTCTTTGTGCCCGCAGGAGATCTGAATCCCCAAAGATTGGATGAGTATTCAACTTCAATGCATTACAGCTCGAGAATTCAATTGTTATCCCAACCAGTTGATATCAATTTAATTCCTAAGAGTTATGTACTGGTTTGAGTATCTAATGTAGAAGTTGTAACCAAGTTCACTTTACGAAACGGTCTTAGTGAATGATATACTGAACGTATGTCCTCTTGATATGTGTAACACTTTGTAACTGATTGAATATATATCTTTTGTATTCTGATAACCCTCTCGATAAGATCTGTTAGGTTTATATGCATATTCTATGTATTAATAAATGTATCCTCGTGTATTAGTACCTGTGTGCGCGTTGTTTGAGTTATGTCGCATGGTTGGATTCTAAAGCCATCAAAAGAATCAACTTTGTGATTTACTGCTACAATTAATAATTGTCTCAGTAAATGCCCAAACCCTACAGAACTGGTGCCTTCAGAAAGCCGCTATGATTACATATTTGGCGTCCCTGAACCACTTTTCTCTACACTTGCCAATTGTAGGTGAGAGTCTCCATAGCAACGCCTTTTATTGGCATGAGTGCCACTCAAAAGTGGTTGGATAGAGATGTTTAGAGGATATTCCATTCTACAAGTACTGTACAGAACTTCTTTAAATATTAAGAAAGTTTTCAAGTATACATTTAGGGTTCTTCGAGGGTAGATATTGTGCTTTGCAAATATAAAAGAATCTTTTATGAAGCTGAGCAAATGAGAACATGAATGAACATGAATCCCAGAACACAGAAACATATTCTGGAAAACTGTCAAAAAAGTTAAAATATGGAGATAATAAAACAGATTAATTGTAGAAGAAAAGTGACTTATGCTACAGGACTACTTTTTAAATTACATTATTGCTGCTAAAAAGCATTAAAGTCGTACATGATACATCAAAAGTGGATCACTTCAAAAATACTATAAAATAGGTGCATACAGGGTTATAATATATTTTATTATTCAAAGTAGATGTAGAAAACAAAGTATCCCACTATATTTAGCAGTGTTAATAACTGAGTAATTGAACACTCAGAATATTTAACATTATCTGACTGGTTGCAAAAGTCTACACAACCCCCTTAACAGGTAAGGAAGTTTCTTGAAATGTCTTGTACAGTTCTCATCAATTCTACATTGTTATATAAGCCTCTTACATCACAAAAATGAAACATGTTTCATGAAGGGTGGCATGGTGTAGCAGTGGTTAGCATTGCTGCCTTGCAGTTGTGGGGCCCTGGGTTCAATTCTTGGGGTGCTAGCTGTTTGGAATTTGTACAGTATGTCCTTCCTGTATTTGCATGCATTTCCTTGGATTGCTCTGGTTTCCTCTCATAGTCCAAAGACAATCTGATAGGTTAACTGGCATCTGGGAAAACTGGTCCTGGTCTGAGTGTGTGTTTGTGTCTGTATGTACACTCTGATGGAAACACGTTCTGTCAAGGTCTATCTCACCTTGTGCCCATTGCTTGCTGGGACAGGCTCATCCACTGCTGTGACCTTGTATTGGATAATGTGGTTAGAAAATGGATGGGTGGACTGAGTAATAAAACTGAAATTGTGCACCATAATGTAATATTTATTCCAAGCAAACATTCATTTTTAGTAAACGTTTTAACCTTAGAGATTTACAGTTAGAGCCATAAATGTAACTAATGGCACAGAGAACAAGTGGGATGACACCACAGACATGCATGAAGGGGACTATTTAGCGCTGCTAGCTAACCTAGACAGCATGTGGAAGCATGTGGAAGGAGCCTAGAGAAAACTCAAGCAGGCATACTGTAGGGATAACTTGCAAGCTTGCGAACTTAGGAGGGAAGAGATGTGAGGCAGCAACACCACTGTCCTTTAATATTTAACTGACAGCACTTAGAAACAACATATAATAACATTAATAATATTTCTGTGCAGTGAATGTCTGATGTGTGTTTGTTAAGATGCGATTATTTTGAAACTCCGAAGCATTATTTCAAATCTGAAGTCTCAAATCAGCACAAAGGAACACAATTTTTACAGGCTTTTAGCTGAATATGACAGTTAGCTGTAATGAACACTGACATGTGGTAATAAAGCACATGGAGATAAATATGGAGTGGATTCAGCTTGCATTGACCTTAAGACTGATCTCTGGCTCCTAACGTTGTTTTCCAGATGAAGCAATGTCCATCTGTTCAAAAATGAAGGGCTGTCTTTTTGGCAAACATTAAAACTCACCGTGTGACAGCGGAGTAAGAGTATGCCACACTCGCTTCATTGACATAGGGGCTTGCATTGGTGTAAAAAAAAAGACATGGTACTGTATCTTTTGCAAAGAAAGGTGCAATAAAATCAGAAATGCACAAAGCATTTTCTCCCAAATGAGAAAGCACCTAAACAGAGCTACAGTGTACCTATTTTGTCAAGACATACCCGTCAACTCTGTTACAAAACAACACAACTTGGCTCCTGGAAACAGACTATTTCCCAGAACAGTGGCACTGTTGTATGTCAGCTTAATTTTAGATAAGCAAAGCAATTCATTCCAAGTTAAAACGGTAAGCTCACATAAACACATCTAATGAGTACCAGCATTGCCAATAACGGACTTTTAATTTAATTAGGGATTTGCATTGCTGTTTCAGAGGGAAAATATCCAACTGCTAGAGGCATGTCCTCAGTGAGCCTGGAGTAGAGAGTAAAAAGAAAAAAAAAACTTTTCCAATTAAATACAACCACACAAATGTTCACTACAGATTGGTTCTGCAATTTCATTAAAAGGCCTAGTTTCTATAGCAGGTGTGATGCTCCACTGAGTCTGCTGGTCATAACACATAAAAATAAATTAAGAGCAATATTTATCTGACTCCTGTGGTGGCAGTACTACAAAACCATGACCACATGAGACAGAGGAAAGTGGAACATTACCACAACATCCATGTAGCCTTGACATCTGTCAATTACCCCATCAATATGCATCTTTGATTAACTATTCCTATATTCCAACCATTTTCTTTTTCTCCCTGACTCCAGACATTAAAATAAGCAATACATTAATACCTTGAAATGTTAGTTAAAATTAAAACCTGCTCACACTTTGAAAGAACAGTCAGTGCTAGGTCCTAGTTTTTTCTAGACAGTATATAATTAATTAAAATCAAAATTTGCAAAGCAGGGGAAACAAATACTTATTAGAATTGGAAATTTGCTTGGGCAATTCAAAACAAACTTCATCACATAAACATAACACCTGAAGAAGTCTTCACACCCAAAATGTTATATTTTCTCTCTTTTTAGCATGGAATAAACCTATTACTTGTTCCTTTCTAGTATATGTACAGTATATACTAAGTACTGTGTATACAGTATACTGTAAGTACTGTAAGGTTTCAATGACAGAATATTAGTGATGTGGTGTTTAGTTTAAATACAACAAAAGCAAAAAAGTGTTGCGGTTTTTTTTTATTTGGTCACTGATGAAGGGTTTCCAGTTCAAAGAAGGAATTATTTAAACAACATCAGCAGTGACAGTAAAGGAGAGTGAAGTTTTCCACTTCAAACATTTGTAGTGAAGAAAACCACATGCCCGGAGTAATCAAATCATATCCATTTATGTAACAAACCTTTTCAACATTATTGCAAGCATCCGCAGGAACCAAATTAAATGTATGCTGTGTGTTTGCATTATCTTTTATTATGCAATTGAACCACAGAGTAAAGGAAGTCTCTGTTCTGCAGATCCTGCTGTTTTGTATGAAACAGGGCTGGTACAGCAGAAATCCCTATTGATAAAATTGGGTTTTACAGCTTTATAATATGGATTTCTATATTTGGAGGCCGATATGTCAGTAGGGTGAAGAACTATCTCTGGTGTTTCACTACTGTAAGTAGTGCTCTGTATAAGTGATGGTAATCAGCACCTTCACAACTGGTGATTCTGTCTTAATGTGGCCAGAAACTGATTTTTTAAATGGATAGCCATCCATTGACAGTGGACTTTTGTTTAAAAAATAATATGTTTAACCCACAAAATCCGGTGTCACTCAATTTAAATTAACGGACCGAGAGATTCAAATGAAAATAAAAAACACAACGCAAAGTACAAACTAGAAAAAAGGTGTGCCATGCCTGGTAATCTAAATATTTAACATTTTCATTTGTGGTCTGTGTATTTGCAGATGTCATGTTTTTTTTTCCCCTGTAAAATATGATGTAAGCAATCTGTTTCGTCTGTCAGCATGATCTTGTAAGTCCGTTCTTTTCCCACTTACATGCGTAATTCTAGATTTGACAGAATGTGACAGCAACACTGTAAAATATACTTAAAAAGTTGGTTCTAAGTTTGAGGGAAAAAAAATAGCAATAACAATGAGAATTCAGCAAACTAATGGGACAGCAAGACAAGAGCCAATTTTGACAACACAGGATACAGGGTTGGATTAAGAGCATGTGACTTTTCTCTCCCTGAATGGGATGTTTGTCTGTCTCAGTTCCACATCTAGAAAATTCAGAAGAATCCATTAAACCTAACCAATATGCCTTTGAGAGGTGAAAAAATGCCAAAACACCAAGAAAAAACTAATGTGAAATGAAGAAGAACCTGCAAACTCCACATAGTTTCCCAAGGCTAGAATCAAACCCAGTATGTGAGATAGCAGCATTAAATAATGTTATCATGACACCCCGTGAAGTCCTCAACAGTTTGAAAATATACAGTCTAAATCACTTAACATTTTACTTTTCTTTCTCACACAATATTTCAGATCTATTATAATGTAAATCACAGTTGACTACAGGCATCTTATAGTCCATCGTGATAGAATGACTGAATGACACACTTGGTCTCTTAAATCTTTGCAAACTGCAATCTGCCAATTCAAAGCTTTGCTCTCTTCAATTCAAAATACCTGACAAAAGATTAAAAGAGGTTAAGAAAGGCTTGAGGGGGAACAGATGAGAAAATGATAGCAGACGATGCCCAAAAGTGGACATTATGCATAGAGGTACCATGTTTTCCAAATGTGTATCTACAGTAAGTGAATGTAGAGCTACTCTACATGTCCAAAGGCTTTACAGAAAACAAAAGTGTTCATTATTGAAACACCTTTATCCTTAAAGATCCAATATTCAATTTTATCAGAAGGATAAACAGTACAGAGCTGCAGAGTTTGCATTTTTGTCTGGACGCTGCAACATACATTCCTCAATGCTAGTTGTACCAATTGATTTGGTATTTAATGAAAGAAGGTTCATAAGGTTGCAAACAGAAAGCTGTCTCTCACTTTAATTTATCCTGAACTGATTCAATCTCCTACAGAAAAAAAAAATCAGTCTTGAAAATCTCCAACCAACAGTAAGGATTAGCCTAACAATTTTTACATAACATTTATTAACTAGATACAATAATAATTCCAATTAAATTTAAAATTAAATTTGACTTTGTATTTATACTGTACTTTTCAGATGCTGAATAAACTCTTTGGTTTCCCTAATGTTTCTAATGAGGTCTCGTAAGATGCATTTAATAAAGTGTATAATGTGAATATGCAATTTGTTCATAACAACGAACATATTTTCCCATTTCACTCGGGAATAAACATGTTGTCTGACTTTCCTGTGTGTAAATAACCCACAGATGACCTATAGGCTTGCACAGAAATGTCTCAATAAACCATTCTATAAACAATTAGGTCATTCTGATAGTAATGTACAGGTTAATGGTGTAATGGCTGCCAGATGTTTTACAATTCAAACAGGGCTCTTGGTGCCTCAGCTCTCATTCAATTAAGTTTTTTTTTGCAAACAAATCTATACTTTCGGGCTTGCTGCTACTGAAGATCAACATGTCAAAATTTTGCTAACCTCTATTGCTTATTGTGCCTACCTGTACACACTATATACAGTAGGTCAAAAGTTTGTAAGCAACACAAAATTAAATTACTGTATATGTGTTAGCTTGCAATTTTTGACTGGCATCCCACTGTATTTTTTGTTATAATACACCTTGTGCCCTAGGTTTCTGTGATAAGCTCTGGATTACTGAGGTCTTTCCAGAAAGGATGTTCTAATAACAGATGGATGGTTAGAAAATACATCATTTTTTATACCAGAACCAAAAGCATGTAACATGACAAAGTCATACTGTATGACATGCATACCGTATGCAGGTTTCACTATGTAGAAACCAAGAGATTCGAGCCTGAAGTGTCCGTTCGTCAAGCCAAGCTTTATTGTATGCAAAGCCTTGAACCATATATTAAAGGGTATTTGATACCAACTAATATCAACATAAAACATAGTGTATTCTGTCACAAGATATTTGGTAGAACAAGAGGAATACCAACCTTGCCACAAATCATGAAGGGACTGTACGGTATATACTGTATAACCGTTGATCTTGATCAAGATGGTCGAAAGACTGCAAACTGATCCAGAAATACATTTTTAACGTTTTCATTTTTTATAATTTTGCTGTATGCTGTACATTTACAGTTTATAAAACATTCCCTTTATTCTTTATTTAACAGACTTTTAGTCTTTATGAAATGAAAATAATTGTTCTTGATGTTGTTATAACTAAACAATAAACAGGTAAAAGAAAGCAACATCTTCTCTAAAGCCATATTACTTGAATTAACATCCACCATGTTAAATTATGAACCAAGTAACAACGTGGAATTACTGTATATCTCCTTAACTTGCAACAAAGATGAATGTGATCAGTTATTTTGGCTCCACAAGTGATTTAGTTAATTTTGTTGAACACATTATACAGGTATGTATGTGTTCACTGTAATAGCTTAACAAATATTGCTATGCATGTCAATAAATGTACCTGAATTCCAGGTATGTTTAAAAGTCTCTCTTCAGAAGTCACTCTAACCTTATTTGTGGAAATAATTTTAGCATTGTATATGGTGTTTTTCTTCCTGAGCAATAATATAAACCAGAATTATGAATGTTATCATAAAGAAAAACAATATGTAGTAGAAAATCATTTCAAAACAGGCAAAGGTATTACTAAAATGAAAACCATCTTGATGCTTTGTAGAAAATGTGAACAATGTAACTACAATTTTTTTACAAAGTTCAAAGTGAGATGCAATCTTAAACACACTGCACTGATAATAAACCTGTAGTAAAATGTACAAATTCAAGGAAAACAATTTAAAAATACCATACTCATCAAGGAGGATAACACATCTGAACATCAACAAAAAGCAAAAAGGGGAGAAACAAAGAAATAAAATGCTTTAATCTTTCATCTGATCTACTGCTCTAGTACCACACCACTTATCTACCCTCATAAAAACACTCTGTATAAAGTATGTTTTTAAAAAGTTATTTTATTCCAGACTGTAGTTGTCAGCAGAAAAATCAGAAAATATATGCTCAGCGGCATTATGAAATCACATTAATCTTCCAGTGAAAGAACAATTGTAAAATGATCAATACTTTTCAAGCAATTATTTTGTTAATCTGCATCCAAACTTTAATTTAATGTTAATTAATGTTATATAATGTGTCATATTACTTGTCAAAGTAATTCTGTGCACATGAACTAATTTATGTTTTGAGTTATTGTACTTATGCAATTGACATTCACATTTGAATTCAACTTTAAATGAAAAATCAATGACAGAAATATATTTTCTTTATTTGGAATAAAATGGGGCATCATTTGAATGGGGTGAACAATTTTGTAGGACACTGTAGACAGTTTACAAATAGGCAGTTTAAACCTACTTGTTTTGTTCCTTTTTTTCTTAATACAAAAAAGTTGTTATATAACTATTTCCAGATATCAATTAAGGACTCTCTACTGGGATTCTTAACATTTCAAACATTTCCACTATAGTTTCTCATTCTTAAGAAAAAGCACTGCCACTTAAAATGGAAAATATATACAGTATATATATATATGTACCTAGACTTTGAATGATATGAGGGTAATGAGAAAAGTGCCATTTATTTTCTTGTCAAAACAGGTTATTATTTTAGGTATTTAGAGGTTAAAGTTCATAGCAGCTAAAAAGTAACTTTTAATCAGTCACAAGCAGCCCCCGAGCAAAAGTAAAAGCTGCTACAAACTCTCACTGGTATAAGTTTGTAAGCTACTGTAGCACATCTGCAGTAGACTTCTCTGAGGCATGTCTGCTACCATATGCAAGTATTTCCAAAAAACCTGTGATTCTAAATTTAGTTCTGTGGGGCTCCAGGCTGACTATTATCACAGCTTCCTGTTTTCTAGAGTACTGTAAATGGGATACATCTGAATTGAAGATATATTGATGCATCAGACAGATGCATGCCTTGAGGTGAAGAAGAGCATATTAATTCAGGAAGTTTGGTGTGATTTTGTTCATTATGAATTAGTTGTATTAAGGAAGAGTAATGGTGAAATTTCATTCAATTAAAAGGATCAACAGCAATACGGTAAAATAAGACAAAACTGGTAAAAGACAAGAATTACTGCAAAGTAATTATTTTTCATCCTACACAATCATCTTACGATATGCATAATCAACATGCCAAATATCTAATTCACAGACAGCACAGTGTGGTGAATTGTGCACATACTGTAGGTAATTGTTGGTATCATTCATACAGTATTATGCATTTGGTAGCACTTTAGAATAAGGCTCCAATATTAAGAGTTTATAAATGCTTTATTAATAATGAACTAAAATGCATTGTTTATTAAACTACACTTATTGGTCAGCGGTATATGTTCAAAGCTTAATGGGTTCATCCTACCAAGCAGAAGTGACTTGAGTGGTTTCAAACACAGATTTGCAAACTTGCTTCTCTCCTACCCCTCCTCCCATCATCTATATTTAAATAATTTAGCTTGAATTGTCATTGCTATATACTCACTAAGATAAATTGGCATTTTTAACTCTCAAAAAGGCACCATTGATAAATTACTACGGTATAATGAGCAACGTACTAAGAATGATGAAATTTCTGTGGTCAAGAGAAAATAATCCTGAAAGCAAATAACGTTTAATTAGCCCGTGACTATAACAGGTATTTATTGTACTTCAGACTCTCTCTCTGTAACACCTGCCCAACAGAAAAGACAGAGGAAGATAAAGGTCATAGATCAGGAGCTGAACATACTGGCAGAAGAGGTTGAGGGGAAACACGACAAGCTCTTTGCTGCCATCTGGCAGGATATTCTGTAAAAAATACATACTTTGGGATTTGTAACTACAGTATGGATATATGTCAAAAGCACTGAACAGATTCAGAACGAAAAACCAAAGGCATCTCTGCTTGCACAAAGTTAGTATAGCAGTAACTGCACTGCATTACAGGAGAGACAAACCAATAAAAACAATAAAATAACCACACTAAACTGCATTCCATAAAGCACACTGTAATGATAAAAACTGCAACAGTAAATAATACAGCATTCTACACAATGCAGTACTATCAATTGACATATATGCTCTCATGCAATATTTTAGTTGATAATAAGATATTGTCCACATTTCATTAATTTAAACAAGTGTGTTTTAAATTATTCAAGAAAATTGGATAGGTTTGTGCAAATAATAGGAGAGTTGCACTGATTATTATCAACAATGTGTGAGCAATTGTCTTTAAAAGAATGAAACTGTTTAATGAACCTAGTATTCAATCTATGGGGACAATATGCATCAATAATAGTGGGCTTTCCTAAACTGGATGAAAACAAAAATATATCCCTTTGCTAACTATCAGCTTTACAGAGCCAAAGGAGAATTTGCTTAATAATGTACATTTACAGTACTCGCTTAACTATTCTTTCTCAAAAGACCATACACGAATTGTACCAGAGTTGAACTGTTCTATTAACTCAATGCTTGGGCCTCCAAAATTTGATATTGATGCTGAGGCAAGAGTATTCTAAAGTAACTCCCTCCTTTCTGGAGTCCAGCTGTCTCTTGAAAGAAACCAGGGAATCAGCTTTGACAAAAAAACTGGGATGGCTGATCTACTGTAGGTACCCGTAGGTTCTTTTGTGTAAAAATGACTCCCTTTTTTCAGTTGAAAATGACTTCTCCATAGTTTCTCCCCTGATTTGTAAAGAAGTCCACTGGGTTTTCTTCATCAACGCTTTAGAAAATGTATATGCTAATGTAATTTGCCTTTTTTTATTGCTTTGCCTAGAAGATGAAAATGATGTGTTAACAAAAATATCTAAATATGCTTCAAACCTTACTCAAGATCTGTGTTGAATATATTAATCTATTTTGTTATCTGCATGTAACACACTGCAGTTCTCTATATTAAATGGAATCTACCTGCTGACTGCTTTCTAAAATTCATTTATGAAAATGTAAATATACCATATAACGTGCTCTGTTTTCTCAATTACTTCTGTAGCTTGTTCAAAGAACTGTAACTATGACCTACCTTTTTTAGAGCTTTTTATGATCATTTTAATAATATCCCTCATTTCCTTTATTACTAAATGTACAATTTCACCAGGCCATAGATACGTAACTTAAGTGTTTATAATATGTTTTTATTTTCTATGTAACTACCATGTAATAAAGAACAGTATCTTTCCTCATGCTGGGGAACACCGCTGATATATTTCTTGATAGATAGTCTAGTAAAATATGAATAAATTAGTAAAAAATATTATTAGTATATTTGATATTTCTCTTTCATCTTAAAAAAATGTAATTCTTAAGACACTTTACTGATCATTCATGTACTGCACTTTATTATTCTTTTGTTGTAGTACAGGAAAATCTGATATATACACATTTATATATAAAGTATATATTATGCATAATAATTACATAATATACGTGACCCACTTCTATTACTTTATTGAACCACTTCAGCCACTGATTTCTTGATGTGATTTATTTGGTTTGTGTATTGAGTGAAATATGTTATATAAATATGATAAAATCTCTTCTCTTTTAACTCCACATCTACAATATCCTATTCACTAGTGTTTGACTTTTTTCACTGTAGGAATTTCTGAAATTATGATTACTGGTTTTGGCTTGTTTCAACACACCAAAGCTTCTTTATTTTTATTTTTGTAGAGCTCTTTTTCCCTTGATAGGAGCCATCTTTTCTAGTCCAAGTATGCACTAATGAACTGTGCAGTCAGACTAACAAAGATGGCTGACAGCCGTTTATGGAGACTGTTTTTACCACATCTATATTCAGTGTGAATTTCCCTGAAGCACTGTCTCCTTTAAATCAATTTATTTATATTGCACACATGCAGTGAAAGGTACTGAAGTGAATTTCAGCCCTCTAAACTATCTATAAACCACAGGATGCCATGGGTTTTACGGCCAATTAACTCTTTGTCACAACAAGCACAACAGAGCTCTCATGAAGTGTCTGGACTCAGAGGAAAAGGTTACAAGGCATCATTGTCCTGCATATTGATAGAAACCACTGAACATAGTGCCCAGTGGGAAAATATATTATCTAAAAAAGTAAAGTAAAAATAATTCTTTATCGCCCTCTCTCCTTTTTGCTACACCAACAGGTAGGTTAGGTAAATCTAGTCTAGGATTTCAGGATCCAATTTTTAATGCTGCAGTTATTTTCTAAAATACAAAATGTAAAATATACTGTAAATCAGCTCTTGAATTCTCCACCAGCCTGAGGTGTCTCTTGAATGGAATTTACAGTACATACTCAGCCCTGTGGGTTTTCTGTAGGTGCTTCAGTTTCTTCTCACCTCCCAAAGACATCTTGGCTACAGTTAAGATGTCTTAGCTTCATATCGCTAAATTGTCACTGCATGTTTGTGTGTGTGTATGTGCACACCCTACGATAGAATAGTGACCCATCTAGGCTCTAGTTCACTCTTCTGTTCTATATTTTTGAGAAGCCCTATGGGAGCAACAAGCTACCCAGCATGCTCTTGAAGTTAATACTCTGGCGTCTTTTAAGAAACAGCTGGATGAGCTGTTTGGATCAATCAGCCACTTAAAAACCAAATGAGCTAGATAGGCCAAATGGCCCCCTCTCCTTTTTAAAGTATTTTTATCTTCTTATGATAGGCTTTGGGTTTTTGAGCCCCTTACCAGGAATAAGAGGTTTTTTTCTATAATGGATGGATAGATAATAAACAACATGTAAACAGACGTTTGCTGAACCAAAGGCTCTTTATACTGTACATTTGATAGTACTGTGCTCAGCCTCAGTGCTAATTTTTCACATCTGGGCTTGTTTATATAGTATATCTTAGGCCTCTACCCATGCAATACACATATTGATTTCAACACTTCTTCTCCTCCCATTAAAGAATTAAAACACTCTGATTTGTAAAAATGTAACAAGAAGAGCAGTTCTTAAAGCAAATAACTTAAAAGATGAAGTGTTTTCTCTTTTAGTTTTCTCTGTAGGTTTTGTTATGGGTTTACTCATTGTTTTCCCGAACATGAGTTTAAATTAGAGATTCATTTCTTTTAACACTTCGTTTCACCAGCTGCCATTGTAATTCAATACGAAAGACAGTAATCAAAAGCACCCTGTTTTAATAAAGCGAGTTTTAGCATTTTCAAGTTGTAATCACACACACCACCAGCCACTGTAGCACTAAAGCTATACATATTGTTAACTGTTCTTGTAAAGGAATGTGCTGTTCTGTGAATTTAGAAAATTACAAAATAATTACAAATACAAATGTACATACAAATGAACTAAAACATTTCTAGAAAAAAAGTGGTAATGCCTGGTATATTTACCCAGTATCATCATGTTGGATACACAAAGTTTTCCCTGTATAATGACATACTGTAAGCAAGCTTATGAGAGACACAGTCATTAGCAGGTTTTTGCTCTCAAAAAGTCTGTTTAGTCGCAGATACTAAGAATCTATGTTTAATGATGTGCCTGAACAATTTGATCATTTTCAACAATTTATGCAATGATTTCATTTTTTTCTCCTGTTATAATCCATCAGGACAAATTTGTCAAAACCTTTTTCTGTTTTGAAATATTGTCCATGACTAGAGAGGTAACAAAATCCTTGAAGTAACACATACATCAGAACTACACACAATGCTTAAAATGTGGTCTCATCATTGAATAACTTTAACATAACACAAGGGTACCCATATTACATTTATAACGAGTATTCCTGATGCCTACATAAAATACCTTGTATTCAATTAGGATGATGTGTCAATCCTTTCCTGAGCATTAAAATCCCTGTTTTTTAATGGTGCTTGCAAACCTCAACATAAAATGCAAGGTGTAGTGAATAATTTTATTTTTTTATTTCAAATTCAGCTTTCTGCACACCCCATTATTTTTTAGGCATTGATTTTTCTGTGTGTCAGAAGGACAGTACACATGAGTGTGTCTGAACGTATGTACCTACCTGTACACAATCAGAATATCTCCTGAGGTTACGCCATACACTATTACACAATTACACTATAATTTGTAACATCATGAATAAATTACCAGGTAACATTTGCTGTTATATAGTTTCTAGTCCTTAAAGTTACAGTTCAATAATGTTTAATAATGTATTCATTATAGGCAAGAAAAAGGGGAAACAAAAGTTTCAGTAAAGCTTGAAAACATCTAAACAAATGATAAAGTGTATGATAGCATTGAGTCATATATAACCCTTAAACTTAGACAGATTAATATACTTTGTGGTGTCATCACTAGTTATGAGGTTTTCCTGACCTATACTGTACAATTTTGCTCTATCACTTTTGAAGGTAAAGCATCTTTATAGCAGCCGTGAATGTGCCAGAAGACAATGGCAGACTTATTACCTTTCTTTTTCTTCAGTTAACTTCAGCTATAAATGCTATGTGCTCTTCACCTTTCTCTTTTTGATTCTCAGCAGGTCGTGTATTTTTTATACATAGATCATTTACAGATCTCCTGGTATGCAATGGCACAGGAAGTTTTTGTGGATGGTATAATTGTTTCCTTCATACTGTAGATTAAACTCATCTGAAATATACACAATGTTGGGAAATTACATAAGCAATTATAAGCCGTTATGTCCAGTGTAATAACCTGGAAATAAGTATTACTGAATATGGTTATTACAAGTTTATTACAAAAACAAAGCAAAAACATTTTCTATGAACCACAGTATGCACAACTTTAGTCTCTTTTTGATTTAAAAAATGGTGAAAGCTGATGCAGGTTCATTATACTTAAAGGATAAAGGTCTATTGGTCAGCAGTATAAACCCAACAAAATCTGGGGAAACGATGGAAAGTGAAGAAGGTTAAACATGGCTTTTTATTTCTTTCCACTGTAAAGAAGTGTTAAGAGAGGCAGAATAAGATGAAGATCCTTAATCAAGCAGCTAAAACCCAGGATTAACACATCAAAATCATGGAGAGGCATAATTCAGAATAGTTTACTATGGTTTATACCAAGGTATTCACACTAAAAAAACTTGGATAATCCTAGAGATCATAGAACATCTGATCAATATTCTAAACACCTATTGTACCAATATTAAGGGACTTACAAAAATCAGAGACATCCACATCTGCTCATATGCTAAAAGTCATACTTAAAATAAATGTATCCTCTCACACATCTGTTAGTAAAATAATTTGACCACATAAATAAAATGATCTGAATTTTACTCTTTAAATTTTGAAAATCAAAAACAACAAACTGAACTGGCCTTTAGGATGAGTTAATATGTGTACTACGGTAAAGCTAGATTACATGAAATAATATAATCATTTCTGGTCATAGTGTAATGGACTCAACTAGTAAGTGTCACTAATTAACAGCACAAGCGAAGCAAAATAATTTGAACATATACCAGGTGAGCCCTATCTCAACCAGAACGATTGAATTTGCAACCTCACAAATGCTGGACATCTGGGTCTTAAGAAAGTTTTCATTTTCATTGGGATTTTACATGCTACATTCAGAAATGACATCTAATTTCTCTACAGCTACAAAAACAAAGAATACAAAGAAATTAAGTTTTTATCAGACTGAGTATTCAGATGTCCAGTATTTTTTCTATCTGATGGCAATCTTTTAGTTTGTAAACTGTACCACAAAGATAATTCCCTGCGGATACCTGTAGGTTCTCAGGTTCAAATACCAGAAATAAGGTCTAAGGAGACTTACTGTATTTGACAATGTTTCAGTGGGACAAAGACAGTGGGGAATTAGAAAAGGATGAATTAACTTGGGAAAATATCTAATAGCCAATTTCTTAAAAAAACATAATGCACAAAAATTATGAACTACAGTACTAAAAGCCATCATAGTGTGAGAAGAATGTCTATCTTTTTTACAAGTAAAAAACTGTTAAGATCCCAAGAGCTGTGACAGGTAAGCAACAGGGTTGGACTGTTGTACATTGCAATCCTCAATGTCCCATCTGGTATATATACCATATGTTATTCACACTAAATGACATTTACCTATATACTGCAGCACATCTGATTTATGCCTGGTTCAACATGGGAGCAAAACACTAAGAGTCACATATCAGAGCCGTAAAATCAATCGGCTTAGCAACTGGCACTTCCAGATCAGTCTTTACATATACCGTATATACAGATCCATCAAAGAAACTCAACTCTCAAGTCTGATATATTTAATAAAATAAAGATCCCAGAAATGTGACCAAAATACAGATCAGTGTATCATGAAAAGTTTTTAGTTTGAATTGTGATGCACTATAAAGTTAGTATTTGGTAATACCTCCCGAGTATTAACAATCCTGATAAAACTGAGATTGATAGTACTTAATAGTTTGATTGATGTATATACAGTAATAGTACTTGTTCAGTCTCTAATAAGACTGTTGGGTGACATTCTGCCACATTTTCCACTGTTTCCCAGCTGCCAGCCAGCAACGGATCACAGTTGTTTGGTATTGATGGCTTTGTCACTTGATACCAAGTCTTGCTTGACTCAGGTCAGAAGAAGAATCTGGCAAGAGTAAGATGTGAAAATTGATTTTTTGAAAGCTTATCATTGTAGTCTTGGAGCTGTGTGGTCCTGCATTGGCTTGCGGGAATGGAAAATACTCTTGGCTCAAGAACTTGGCTTCAAGGACTAAATGTAACACTGAGCAGTAATATTGCCATCAATCTGCACCCAAGACATTCTTTTGTTAAAGCGCATTCCCCCCATGTTATCACACTTCCACTATCCATCTGTTCCATCAGTTGGCTTGAACAATGTAAGTTGGTATAGCCCTCATCACAACATATTCACATATAAAACAGCATTCACCAGAGACTGCACTCTAGAGTCCTCTAGACCACATGCGCTAAGTAAACAGAATTATGAATGTGTCCAATGCATTGCTCATTTAAAAAATGTTTAATTTTTATTGGAATTCATTTTAAATGTTTATGTCGGGGACACTAAAACCAATTAAACTCATTCACAAGAAAGGCAATTACTATTTGCCGTGTAGAATTATTTTCTTCATTTCCTTATTTCTCTTTTCCCATTTCTTAAATACTACACAATATATCCCCTGCTTTCAGACAATGATTGTCAGTGTTTTCATTTTAATAGGTAAATCAATTTGACTGGATGTCATTTTCTTGTTGAACAGTCTCTCTTACTTGCAGCTGAATGTAAAACAATTAAAAAACAGCATGGGGCACAAATTTAAATTAGTTAAATAATTATACAAACTGTATAATTCAAACAATCGGAACTTTGTATATTTGTCATGTTGTACATCCTCATGTTGTTTTCCATAATGTTTTTTAGAAAATAAAAGAATTACAGTTCCCATATTTCTGCATTTCACAAGATGCTCTGTCAATCAATAGGTCTATGGAGATAAACAGGTCTTACTGCTTTACAAAACTTTCATTAACTGTATGTGACACAGCTTCATCAACTGTACTTTAAAAAGGAATTACAAATCTTATCTACAGTATAATGCACTGTAGCACAATGCACAAACAACACTGAAAGAACTCCTAAGCAAAAGCTGCTTATGTGTTACTAAGAAATAAGTTTTGAATAACTGTTAAATTTATTTTAAACAATGTTCCATTTGAAGCACAGCCCTTGTTCTGGAGTATTACAGTGCAAAATCATTCTGTATTGTATACAAAGATTATACCAGTATTCATAATGGTCTCTTCATAATAGTTTTGTTGAATGTAAATGAAACATTTTAAAACTTCTAGAAGCATACAATGTGTTTTGCTGAATCAATTCTTTCAGAAAGGTAAACGTTTTTGAGAGCTCAATGAAATTCTGTCTAGCAAATTACTGTTTCTCTGTGAGTATGATGACTAGTTTAATAATTTGGAGGTTCAGGAAGCTCCGTGGCTCACAGACAAAAAAACAAAACAAAGGAAATGTCTTTTACTTTTAAACAACAAATGAACACATACTATACACAGTATACACACGGTAGTAATACAGAAATTAAGTTACAAGTGAAATTACAAGTCAAGATTCTAATGTTTTGATTCAAAAAGAACTTGCAAATCCATATGGAATCTATTTAAACACACAAAACCTTCTTCAATGTTATGTGGAACCTAAAGGTACACATATCACAGGAGAACATATACCGGGTTATACTGTATCTGAATGCTTTGAGAAAACAATATACAGTGTGTACTACAATATCTAGGTCAAATTAGTATGTTGATTTGTGATTAACACATTTTTTAAAAGTTTCTGGGACAGGAAAATGGAATTGCCCACTTTATCTCTGTGTTTATGTTTGTAATATTATGAGTCTCAGTAAAAAAGAAATGTAATAGTCTGCCCTTTCAACTTTAAGAATGATTATTGAAATAATACTATTTAATTTATTAGCATCATACAGTAAATAGTCCTACAATAACCTGCTCTTATTGACTTTTTATTCCACATTATGAGTACAATGATTAAACCTAGTACCGGAGTTACTAGCACAATATATTTTTATATGCTGTATACTGTCCTGCTGCTTTACTGACAAAAACCTGCTGCATTCTCTTGATCTTTATTCACAGCTTGTCTTCTAAAACAGGATCTTCAGAAAAGCAAAGGTCAAACAGAGATTTTTAAAATGCATTGTTTTTTCTCCTCAAGTAAATATCTGAAAGGTTAATTCACAAAGGGAATGCCACCCTGTTATTTTAGCACACAAGGTAGATTTAATGTTTTGTTAATCTACACACAAATGTATCAATAATTTTAATAGTAACAATTCTGTGCAACTGAAGGTGTCTTTTTATTGTTGCGCTGTTAATTCTTTCTCATTATTCGCTCTTTAAGTCAAAACAGTGATAAATAATACATTCTGAAATATATACCGATGGTGTTGGGTTTATTCATTTATGACAATACAACACCTTTTGAACGCAAAGGATCTGATGGACCAACAGCAGTTGTGCCTAGAGGAACAGTCGAAAATCCCCTATTAAAAGTGCCAGAACCTCTTAGAGCACTACAGGAAGCATTTTGTAAGTGGAATACATGCTACAGGAGGATTATTGTAGTATAAATTTGTTTTAGTGCAAAGTGTGTGTTTTAAAATCAGATAAAAATATAAAATTAGAGGAAGCTAAAAACAAATTTGTGATGATAAATATAAAATACTTAATGAGGCGCATTTAAGAGCATGGCTTCTGGATCTTTAGACACTCACAAGTTATTTGTATTCCAATGGCTAAATCAGCAATAACCCCTTCTGTCTGGAGAGGAGGATACTGTACCACACCTTTCATGTATTATGAACAAAGCTACAGTACATGCCATGATAACCCCTCATAATATCAGGCACAATTCACACCTCATAGGAAAGAATCTGTAAAATCACTTACATACTAGAATGAAATACAATATAATAATGATTTAAATATTAGCATTCACATGGAGTGTCTTGCAAAATTATTCTCCCCATTCCAATTAACACTTTTTTTTAAATGTTACACATAATGTATACACTTTTTAAAGTGAATATTTCCCATCTGAATTTAAATGCTCAAACTACACCCTTATATAGTATCGGTGAAAGAAAATAAAAAAACAACAATACTGGCAAAAACAAATACAAAAACTAAATTACTTTACTGTACATTGACACTATGAGCATTGAAATTTAGGTCGCTATAGCAAACCTAAATTAATTAAGGGGCATGAAATTACTTTCTCAAAGTAATTCGTTTCTCGAAAAGAGTAGGGGTGTAACCCCGGCATCCTGGCCAAATTTCCCATTGGCCCTTACCAATCATGGCCTCTTAATAATCTCCCTCTATGAATTGGCTACATCACTCTGCTCTCCTCCCCACTGATAGCTGATGTGTGGTGAGCGTTCTGGCGCACTATGGCTGCCGTCGTATCATCTACTGTAGGTGGATGCTGCACATTGGTGGTGGTGGAGGGGAATCCCCATTACCTGTTAAGTGCTTTGAGTGGAGTGTCTAGAAAAGCGCTATATAAGTGTAAGCAATTATTATTATTATTATTATTATTATTATTATTATTATTATTATTATTATTATTATTACTTTGACAAACCACACAGTTAAATAGCCTCAGACTGCAATTTGTACTTGTGTATTTCAATCAGTAATTGAGTTTTTGTGATTTTAGAAAAAATATATATACAGTATATCTGTATGGTCAGTGAGGTAATGAATTTCAAGCAGATTTGACCATGAAGACTAAAGAGTTTTCATAATAATTCAGGGAAAAAACTGTAGCAAGGCATAATATACAGTACTGTAGTAAAAGTTAATACATTTTAGAAGCTGACTATTCATTGTAGTACAGTAAAGCCTTTCATTAAGAAGTGGAAGGTGTGCAGTATCATACTACCCAGACAATGCCTGGATCACAGTCCCTACAAAACTGAGCTGCCAGGCAAAGAAGAAACTAGTTAGGAATACCGCCATCAAGCCAACAGTGACTTTGAAAGAGTTATACATTTCAATAGCTGAGATGAAAGAAAATGTCCATGATTTAACAATAATCCCAGTTACCTCACAATGCTGGCCCATCTGACAAAGTGAAAAACACATCTTGTATCCAGCATAGAGCTTATATCAAAAGATACTGAAAACATATTGCAAAAAGGATTTAAGGTCAGACAAGACAAAATCAGAGCCTTTTGTTCTAAATGCAAAGCATCTGGCATCTGGTACATAGCCAACACCAAGTCAGTATCATTCCTTTTGTCAAGTATTATATTGACAACATAATGTTTTAGTTCTCATAGCTTTAGCTTCTCATCATTAGGGACTGGGAAGCTTATCAAAACTGACAGGAAAACGTGTGGCTCAAAATATAAGCAAATGGTAGAGTACACCTGTGATAGTTTGCTAAAAACCTAGCAGACACGGACCCAAGACAAGGACCCAAACACAAGTCAGAAGCTATACTGAAATGGCTTAGTAAAAAGCCCAGGGTCAGTCAAAGTTTTGACTTGAATCTGGTAGAATAAATTACATAAATTACAGATAATATTTTCATTAAACCACAGTCACATTTTAAAAAATGCATAGTAAATTCCCTTTTTATGCTGTTCTGAAGGCACACTGTCCACATGTATTTAAATAAAATGGGTTACTGTAAATGAAACTGTTCAGGTTAGAGAACTGAAGCAATGGTAAATCAGCTACAATATAAACAATAATTGGTATGCAAAGGGTTTATTCCATGCTGAAAAGTGAAGAAAGAATACACAACGTTTCGGCCGTGGAGCCTTCTTTAGGTGTGAGAAAGACAGGTCACTAAGCAAAGGTAATGTAGCAGGAGAACAAAAGTTGGAGCAAGAGGCGGGAGCAGGGGATAGACAGAGTTGCAAATTAGACAGAGTTGGTGGTGTGAAGTTAGGATAGGTGAAGAGAGGTGTGAAATGAAACCTACAATGAATAGAGAGAATTTAGAAGAAAAGTAGTCTGTCGCTGAGACTCCATGGCTGAAACGTTGTGCTTTCTTTCTTTTCTTTTCGGTATGGAATAAACCCATTACTTGTTCCTTTCCTGCCTACGCATGCTGACGCAGCTACCCACCTGATATAATTGGTACTGTATATATATTTCCTGTTACTCTCAGCCTTCTATGAATGTAATTATCAGTTACTGTGGTCTTCAGCCTGTTTGGTGAAAAGCACAGGTGTAGTGTATCAGCTAGGACTCTGCACCAAGGTGCAGTGGTTTACTTATTCCAGTCCACAGCATTGGACAATGTGATATACTTGAGGAAGGTAATTTACCCTATTTACTCACCTGCTATGGATTATGTCCCCCTACAGGAAAAGCAGTCTAATCAGTCAACATAAAATAAAGGTTTGCAAAGGACTTCATCTGAATACAGTAACAAATATATATTATACATACACTTCAGTTCATTACGATATAAGGATTCTCACATTTCATATCCTTGATTCATGCCCATATTAACATTAAATGTGGTTAATGAGCAGAATTGTTCCCTTGCAAGAACGTTTGAATCCACATACAGTACCCTTGCCTGTGTAACAAAGTAACAGGTTTGTGAAACCTTTGTTAAATACTGCTGTTGTCATTTTTTTTAATCTTACGTCTAACTGAAAACATGTTTCTTTCTTAGCATGGTGGCTAGAGTGCAAGCTACACTTGCAAAGCAGTACAAATAAAAAATGTAGCTTGCACTACAGCCACCATGCTATGACACAACTGGTCCTCAGACAGTAATTCCTGAGATTGGTTTAACACAGCATTGGTGTGCAGCTCTGGTCCTTGGCTTTTGGTGTGTCAGTCCTGCTGGTTTGCAGGTCTCCAATGTCTCTTTAAGGCAACAGCACCTGAAGACTTGGGAGAAGCGGTTAATTAGTCAAGTAAAACCAGTAATCATCTGGTTTAACTGATTAAGAGCTTAGATGGAAAAAAAAACTTACAGATGCACAGGCCCTCCTGTACATCAACACATCACACTAAAATTAGACATTTACATTTCTGTATCAGCAGACCTTCAAAGATAAAAATGCCCTTGTTTCTGCTCATTCAAAAATGACCAGGCTATGCCTTGACTCATCTCTTGACATGGTACTATATTACTAATGTCCTTTCTGGCCTCCATTGACTGCCTACAGCCTAGATGATCAACTATACTGTAAGCCCCTTCTACTCTAAGCTGCGTGTGGCCTGATGCCTAGTTACCTGTCTGAGTCAATCAGCTGCTACACTCCAGGCGGTGCCCTGTGCTCTGCTGATACTGACCTTCTTCATGTTCCTGTTCTCTTGCCTGCTGCTTTTGATGGATGTTGCTTCAGTCACTGTAGTTTCTTTTCCTCAGAAGGTTTTATCATAAGGCTAAAAAACTGTAACTAAAAATTTACAGTCCCCCAAAAGTAGCTGTGCTGTCATATCACCTACAGTATTGTCAGATATTGCAAGTATTTTATTATTTTTCACCGGCGAGATATAAGACCTTTATTTGTCCTGTGAAACTTACTGAGGATGCTTTATACAATATATTACGTATATCTGAATAAATATGAGTATATGTACATAATAAATATCCTACTAATTTGTTTTCAGAATATTTGGTCATTACTATTATTATAGCCTGCTCTATTTAGTATACACACTAAAACAAAAAAATAATAATAAGGATTTCACAAAGAGAAACAGATGTAAAGGATTTATTTACAAGGTGAGTACCACTGGGTTAATGTTTTCCAAGCAGATGTACAATATCATGGCAGACCTCTTTTTTGGACTGTTCTGTAGACTCAATGACAAGAAACAGGGCTTTACACAACAATGAGTTTTACAACTCCCTCACCTGGGTCGGCACTTAATATGACATCCTGCAACTAAAAAGGCAAACATAGGGAGCAAGTCTTTTCTATAGCAGGATTTTCTCCAAGGGAATACATTGCAATAGCTTTATTTCTATGAAGAATTATAATAGCTTGTGCTGTCATCCAGTCAGTAAATAGCTAGGTACAGCAATTTAGATCCTCTTGTATGTCTATTTTGTTTTTAGTTTATCTTTTCTTTCTTTTACAGAACCATCAGATACCTCAGTAAACATGACCATGCATCTGGATTTGCATTTTTGTGAATAAATTATATTGTGGTCCCAAGATAAGCAGCAGTGATGCTCAATTTCTATCATTCATCTGCTCTACCATGCATTAACCCTAATCATAAGGGACTACTGAAGTGAGAGATGGTATTCAGAATTCATGTTTTATAAAAACCCGAGGCCCTCTGGGGCACTGACTATGAACTGTGAGGATGGTTAATTTAGGCCTGATAATGATGCATGCTCATGCCTGCCAAGGACAAGGATAAGAGCAGATCTGTGCTGTGTGAGACAGGCAGACACAACCTCAGTCTATTAAAAGCAAAATCAGAATTCATAGGTGAAAGGTGACAATTCACTGCAGACCAGTCTTTTAAATACTTAGTATGCATGCTAAAGTAAAATAGGCGAAACCTATTATGATTGTGCACAGCCCTTTTCCTCCCAATTAAGCTAGAGAGATCCACATTTCCTTCCTTTGGAGGATTCTTTTAGTAATATTTGTCTGTGCAAAGGAAAAGGGGTGGATTGCAGCACATGAATATTCCACATGAGTAATGTTGCACATGCTTATTTCTGACATATCCACTTTCCACAGGGAAATATCACCCCTATAATGCAAGAGAACCATCTGTTATCTGTTGCCGGTGTTACTGAAATGATACATTCCATTTCCCTTTGAAGAAAAGACTGACACTAAACCGTTATACATATACAACTTTTTAAAATTCAGCCTTTTTCCACATTTCTATCAATGTATTTTGACACTTGATCATGTTTTTGAATTTTCTTTAAAAATACATTGAAGATGAAAAGACATTTTACACAGCCTCTAGTTGGGAAGTGTGTGTTTACAAATAATCTGCATTAAGAAAAACAACAGACTGTAAATGTCCAAAACCTTAAAATAAACAAAAGATGAATAATAGTACCACTGGCACTGGAATGATGTGAATGGTGATTATGACGATGATGATGATTTCTACCTGCTACTGTTTTTTGTTCTGTCACCTGTTTATTTTACAACGATCCTTTTACAAAGGGAAATTTGTCTTTTCATCAATATAGATGTTCATTTCCTATTCATCATAAAAACATAGCTAATTGATTCTGTAGTTTCTTACAGATCTTCATTTGTGCTTTTTTTCTTAAAAGTGTTTCTATGTCTTCTCCAGACATTCTTTTCTGTGTTTTCCTTATCTTTGCTGAATGGTTTTGCAATCCTTTAAGCTGAACAATGTCTCATACAGTATACTGTATATTCCCTAATCCTTGTTTCCAGTTATTCCATCCCTAATACTTGTATCTTGTAAAACAATTACTTCACTGAATTACTGTATTAAGAAAATATAATGTCAAACTTATCATTTAAAATAAACTTTTTATTTTTAGGACAATTTACTGTGCACTTATACTGTAGGTTTAAAAATAAAGTCTATCATGTACAGTACTTCAGTCCAAAATGGCAATGGAAAGCAGGTGATTTGGAAAGAAAAGAAAAACACCATTAAATGACCATTCACTGCTGCCTTAAATTACACAAATTAAGTAAATTTGAGTAAAATTTTTGAACTAAATAAATACAACAATTTTCTGAAACCATTAAATGCATTCAGACTGTCTCTAACTGGTTACCTCCATTAATTGGTTCTAAGTATTGATTCCATTGATATTTTTTAACTGTGAAAGCCCCTAAATCACTGTTAAACACATCAATGCTTCCTCACTTAAACATACTGTATCTTCAGCAGAGTAGACAATAAAAGAGCATTATGACAATCAGTAAAACAGGTTAAAATTAAGACAGAAAAGCAGACATTGTCTTAATATAATTTAACACTCATTACTGATTTACTGATTATAAGTCAGAATGCTGTAAACATTACACAGATATGATGGAACATATAGTTACATATAAACCATGTATCATATTTGCATATTTGAGTTTGCTCAAGAATTGTCTGTGTTCAGATTACAGTTTCTGTTTTTTTCTCTTAATTAAAGCATGCAGTTAGTGCATCTGTAGGTGTCTTTCTTAATTCCCCATAGTGACAGCTGTAGTAGCCACTACAGTGCCTATTTCTGATTAAAACCTTTCATACATTAAATTTTCTAACATCACACAGCTACTGTATAACATTTCCATAATAAATTTAAACTGTCCTTTTACACATGGAAACTGCACTGTTATAATATACTATATATATTAATAAAGAGGATTTTCTGTTGTGAGATTAAAATGTACAGAAATATACAGTTAAAAACTGTATTTAAATTTAAATAATGCAATGTTAAAAAGTATCAAAATAAATTACCATTGATTTTTTTCTTCACATGTATGATTAAGTATGGTAGAATTATACTTTTTATACTTTTAGCAGGTATCGACTATTGTAACTGTTAGGTAGATGTACTGTACAAACTGCAGCTGACAGACAAGGGGAAGTAAATTAATGGTTAGGATATCAGTAATATCAGTGAAAGAACTATTGCACAAATTATGAGGTGACAGAACTTGGAAATTGCACTTGGAATATTTATTAAACAGGCGTGTTTTGTGTTGTTTATCTTTTCACAGCTCATTTTGTTTAACAATAAAAAGTAATTTGCCTTTATATACAGTTGTTCAAAGAATCCCTGACTGGAATGTCTGGTCCAGATGGAAGAGTACTACAAGCAGCTACAACCTGGATTTCTTCGGAGTACTGACTGTACTGTCCTCTAAGTGTGTCACAATTTGACAGCCAGCCAAACTCCCTTCAAAAATTACATCTGAGTCAGGAATCCAAGCTTCAATGTTTTATTGAACATACACTAAGCATGTCAGTCTAACATTAAGTACAAATGACCAGCAGGCAGTGCAAAATTGCTAAAACTCTAAATTGAAGGCAGAATACTGACCAAGCTCAGCCTTTCTTAGCTTCCAAGCTCTAATACTTCTACTACAATGTAATGCAGCTACCTAGGTTTAATGCCAAAGGGGCCTGTTTTTTTAAGGTAGGGCTGTTCTTTCATGCAGATGGAAGCAACCTTAATTTTTGAGGGGAAGATAGAAGTCATTTTTCTGAGAATGCCACCATCTTGTCTTAATATTCAGTACCAATGATATGGCCTCGAGACAAGATGGCTGCTTGTGAATTGGGAAAATCTGTAGAATGAGGCACAGCTGGTTTGAAGGAACAGCCTCACTCTGAGGGAGTGGAATTCCATCTGAGGGAAATGAGTTGTAAGGATAGGATCTGTGTGGAATTAGCCACTCCTCCATGCTAATTGAGAGCCTTATAATACCAGTTGAGAGGAAAAAGGTTTCAGACTGTATCTAGGCTATAGCAGGGAAGGAGGAAAGAAACCTTGTTAGAAACAGACAGCATTGCAGGACTTGTCAAGCTAGAAATACTGAAAAAAGACATGCCTGTGTTGGTATAGCCCATAAAAATGACAAATTTCTTCTTTGAATGTGAGCTGCTAGAAGTGTTTTAGAAATTGCTAGCAAAATAAATATTGTAGCTTACGTTACCTCTCACAGTCTGAAGAATACCAATTATTCATTCTTAACAAATTCTTTAGGTTATCTTTAGTCTTCATGGAATGGTTTTCATACATTTTTAAAATACTCTCAAATAAGACTGGGATTCACTTTATGAGACCAAGTCTCTTTAAATCTAAATTCCTCGTCTGTTCAAATCCCATAAAGAGTTTATTTGAGTATATTTAACAGTGGTGACGTGTTGCTTTCTAGAACTCTCCTCTAGAGCTGGCATGAGTCTGGAATATAAGACATTGGAAAAGCAAAGATCCTAATTGTTTCCTTCATGTTGTGTAACCTGCTTTAAAACTGTTCCTCAATTTCTGAGAAGCAATCAATTAACAACAGATGTTTTGTTAGTCCGGTCATCATTCATATAACTGAATTGCATTTACTGTATGAGTCTTTTTCAACACATACAAATCATAGTAACAGCACACATATAATACACAACAGAAGCACATAACAACATTGCAACATTGGAATATAAGCATAAGAAATTGACTGAGAAAATGGAGAATAGGTCAATTACACATGAAAAGCTTCAGTGAAAAGATACATATGGTATACTGTATGTTATAAGAATAAAGTCAGAATTTGACTGTCTACCCAAGGACAACCAATTTCTTATTTTTAAGCTACTTGAGTGAAACTTTGGATCGCTGTCCTACCCTTAAAGTGAACCAGTTTTAGATCTGAAGCAGGCCTTTCTTTAAGATTTACCAGTATCTTGCTTCATCTATATTCCCAACACTCTTCACAAGCTTCCCAGTCCATACTGATGAGAAGTAAAATACTATAATGCTTTTCACCATGCTAGACAGAACAGATTATGTTAAGTGAGAGATACACTATGTTAGGTTTGCATCAGATGTAATTCTTACCATTTAGACCAAAAAATTTTCAATTTTGTCTTGCCTGACCACAAAAACTTTTGACAGATGCTTGCAGTATCGGTTAAGTGCTTTATTGCAAACCCCACACAGAATTCAAGATGTTTTAATTCAGTTCCTGTTACTAAACACTCTAACAAGAGTTGTGATAGACCTCAAAGTGGGTTCTCTAACCAATTCCACCCTTGCCTGACTGCTCAGTCTGCAGGGACAGTGTAGTGATCTAGATATGATATAATGTCTGGTGCCTTCCACTTCTTAAAGATTGACATCACCATGTTCAAAGATATATTAAAGGGCTTTGAAATCTTTTAATACTGATCCCCGATCTGTTCCTTTAAACACCTTTATACTCAAGTTGTTTTGAAAGTTCATTGGTCTTTATGGTTACATATTTGCTTGAAATTCACTACCTGACAAAAGAAAGTTACATACAGTATACAGTACAAGTACTGTGTATATTTATTCTGAAATCATGTGAATCACAATTAATGCACACAGAGGTCACTCTATCACTGTGTGGCTCATTAAGGTAATTTTGTGCACATAAATTTTAAAGGATTTGAATAGTTATGCAATCACAACTTTTCTAGTTTAATCTGATCTACTTCTTTATGCTTTTTTGTTTTGAGTGTGTAGAGTAGGTTGTGTATGAGCAAATTTAATATTTATATTTATATAGTCCTACTTCAAAGTGTCATGACTGTAAGATTTAAAATAACAAAATGTGAAAACTGTGCAAGGGTCTGTATGTTTGCAAAACACTAATTATTTCTCTTTGGTTCATATAATTTGCATGGCCAATTTATGATTTAGAAATAATTGTCAATGCCATGTGTCAATCTGTAATTGCTATTACGTGGTTACAATGTTGTTATTTTCCTGCTATTATCTGGAAACATTATGTTTATGTATAATATTAATGTGTATTTGTTTTAGCTTAATTATCTTTTTTAAAAGCAGAAAAAGACCAGGGGGAAAGGGCTCCTGTGGGTCACTAGAGGGCAGTACTACTATGTAGTCAAAAGCACAGAAAACTGCTAAATTACAATTATAACCAAGCACTTAGTTCAAAATAAAGTGCATCAGAATCATGCATTAATACTGAATTTAGTATCCTAAACCAGCTGATCAAAGAACCTTTTTATTTTTTATGAGAACTTGCCTATACAGTAAGATTAAGACAAATAAAGAAACATTAAACACTGCCTCAAATATACAGTAGCACAAAAATTCTGTATTCCAATTTGCTGCTGAAATACTAAAGGCAACTAACTGTGTATTTTCTTTTTAATTGAAGGAAGCGGACACCTGCAGCTAAGTTGTGGAGTCAAAATATAGAGTCATTGTATCACCATTAGCTTTTTACTTATTTTACTGCATCAGTGTGAAACCAGGGATTTATTTTTTAAAAGTCCTGATATATTAAATAAGCACAGGAAATCACTAGTTAAAATATTAAGGGATTTTGTGAAATTCCTGTCTTCACAATGTTGCTGCTACAAGAAGCAAGTCTACATGTATAGTTCAGGTTGCAGTGTGGAGCTGTCAGTGTGAAATCTACAAGGGCACAAGTGGAGGGTGGAGGTTAATTCCACTCTGAAGAATTTTCTACGCCAGACACTTGAACCTCTAAACATAAAAACAGATCTTCCACAGTGGTCGTTTCTTTCAAAGGGATCAGTATACAGTATATCACTGAAGTTGTCTTTATTAAAAAAAAGCTGAAGTTTGAACTTGTACATTTTTTACCTTTCCAGCTTTCAATGCAGTTTTGGAAATTAATTTTTAATTGGTCTTTTCTCTTTCCCCTCAACTACTAAAATGGTATTGGCAGACCACATTTTTGTCACTTTGTGTTTTTTCAGTGAATTCTGACAACAGATTGGGAAAGAACCAGACAGACTGTCGGTGTGCATTCTGAAGTACACTAAAAGACTAAAAGGCTGCACTAAAGATGTTTATTTGGCATATTGGAGCGTGCCTTTATAGAGGTGTTTTAGATGACAATTTTCATACAATTAACAACAAAAAGTCCAAATAGCAAGGTACTGTAGGATGTTGCATATTTTAATATCATATGATATATATTTTTCAAGCTGATAACTTTAGAAAAGAAAAAACGTTGAATGTAAAGAAGGAACCAGTTTATCTGAACATAAACCCCAGATAAACCGCAGAGGATCATCTGGTAAAGACTGCTTTTCATCTTGACTTACCACGTATTGCAGCTTGGACAAGTGGGTCATTATCCAGTTTGGAAGGCCTGTCTTTGATCTAAAACCACAAAATAAAATACAACAAGGTCAAGATTATGTATGTTATGAGAGATTTTAATATAATATAGTTTTAAAGTTATAGTTCCCATATATCATATATACTAAATGTATAGATTAAGACCCAGAACACTCATAATATTGTTATACTACCTTATCAAAAACACATTATAGTAGTTGCTTAGGATGTAAAACAACAGTGTGACATCAAATTTAGATTTGTTCTTTATAAACAAAAATCTCATCGAAGGTAAAAAATAATAAAATCACTTTTAATCATACATAGGAAAAGTTACAGCAATTACATTTCAAATCCTTTAATCATTCATGGAAAATGTACATATTTCTGTTTCCTTTAATAACAATCGAATTTATATCATACTGAACATACAATCCTGAACACAGTGCTTTCACAACTATTAAGAATGTAGATTGTTCCCAGAAGGACTGTTCAAAACACAGCAAATAACCCTATAATTGTCAGGTTTAATGGGATGAACTGCACTTTACAATATTTTATTTTCCAACTGATAAAGTTGCCTCTTAGTATTTTGCACTTGGCAAGAAGTTATCCTAAAAAATATCAGTTGCACCCTTTTTAGTCATACACTATGTAAATACAGTATGATGTGTGATTATTACATAATGCATACATTATTATTATTAAAGGCTTGGTTGCAATAAAGTCAAGATTTGGGAAAAGGTACATAAATACTGTATATATAAAGGGAATCTGGCATCTCTAAAAACACATTTTGAAAAAAGTCCCTAATAATATGTATGTAAATAGAATGCAATCCAAAGTTCATACTCCAAAAGAAATTGGAACAAAAAATAAAACAGAAAGATTTACAGGTTGGATAATGCATCCTTCTGAAAAAGAAAATCATCCTGTAATCTTTATAGCAGTGCACAGAGCAGTGCTTTGCACACAAATCTTTATAATTTACATCCATAAAACACAAGGGTCACATTTATTCATGCCTCTATGTAATCCTTTAAAAAATCAAAAACAAACAAATCTACAATAACTTTATAGTCATAGAAAAAATGACTTCAGTTTTTTATTTTAGGTGTTTTTATTTTTTTCTTAAAGCTCTAAAAACATTTGGTGGAGTTTGTAATTGGTCCAGACTTCCTTATTCAACCACCTTACTTTAGTTATTCACTTAGTTTAGTTGTTTTATTGTTTACAAATGAAAAATACCCCCCCCCCCCCCCTATTACAGCTTTAGGGCGTTTTCATTTCATTTAAAATTACCACCTATTCTTGATGCAAACTACCATGTAAAAGAGGCATAAGAAACATCCTGTAATTTTTACCAGTTCTGAGTACAGTCCAGCCTGTTCATTAAGAAAACAGATGCAAATAACCATTTATAATGAAACAGACCCATAAACACAAAACTGTCATTCTCCACAAAATGTATACCTGGAGAGGAGAAGATGGGATAGCCAACTGTGGTAAATAATTTTCTAAATTAATCAAAAGACATTAGTAAAACTAATTTAAAAGTAAATTGGTTTGTGGTGGGAGCTTGATTAAAATGCATTTTTTGAATTGTCTGAAAATCCCAATCTATATCACATGTCCAATAAAAGGGAAACACACATAATGATTTTTCATTATTTTCAGGATAGAAAGTAAGAGAAAACATTAATAGGCTTATACACTAACAGTATATAATAGTATAGGCTTATAACATGTAAATTACCCAAATTACAAGAAATAGCAACTATGAATAGTTTACCTTGTACTGAATTATTAACATAAGTGGATTTGTTGCTGAGATTTCTTTCTTTAATTGGTGCTGACAGTTTGATTGTGAGTTTGGTGTGAATTAATACTTCCATACTGACGTCCACATATCCTGCATGTATAACAATTTTTTTCTCAGATTTCTTAAAATAGTTTTTTTTTGTTTTATTCTGCAACTTAACTTAAGTTAAGTAAGGCAGGCAAAAGATTACAGGTGCAGCTGTTTAGCACTATTTTAATGCAGAAGAAGCATCTTTTCAACTACCATCTATTCCCAAACACTTTTTAAAGCAGTTAATGATAAGAAAGTTGAGCAAACGCACTAACGCATATAAAAAAGAAACATTTAATCTTTTTAGGTTTTTATCCAGTAGCTCTGCACAGATCATGCTTTAAATTAAGGTGGGAGATGAAAATAGAAAGCCATTCATTTGAAACTCTTCTACCCTGCCAGCAGGTTCTGCTGCTTAGATATTACAATAGCGCACCAGGGTATTCGCCCACTGAGAGCCAAGAACATTAAATGAAAAGTGAACATAAACTCAGAAGCATTAATTAATTGACAAGCAGATATTTTTCTAGTTTATAATTATCATCAAACAGACTTCATTCTGTTTCTATCCAATGCCATTACAAGAGGGGCTTATCTTTTAAATACAGGCCTAATCAAAATAAATGGAAAATGTCTTTGGGATTTAAAGGCTGCACTTAAATTTGAGAAGCAGATTCAATTTAAACATCTCCAGTGAGCTGTGGTCATCACATAAGGACAATGCAAAACGAGGTCGCCTCTAATGCACTGTGTATTCTGTTTGGAACAGAAACTTTTTCAGCCTCTTTTCATTGTATTGCTGGAAAGAAAACAAAATTCTGCAAATTGACAGTTAATGCAAACTGAAACAGTTGCACAGCAATAAGCAATGATTATTTTCATTAGGCTGACTTGCAGGGGTGTGGAGTTCATCAGCAATGGAAAGCTTTGCCAAAATAATAATTAATTGCATTTATATAGCCCTTTTCATCACAGAGCACTTTACATATAGGAGGACCCACTTCATCCACCACTAAATTGCATCACCCACCTGGGCTGTGCTGTGTGGCAGCTATTATGTAACTCCATAATAACCTCTCTATACAGCAGATCAGACCGAAAGGTAAGAATTTAAATGCTATATTATTATTTATTGCCAGAAGCCATATCACTGTGCAACTCATAACTGGCAACCCACTAAAGCTAAGCAGGTATGAGCTTGGTCAGTACCTGGATGGGAGACCTCTGGGGAAAAACTAAGGTTGTTGCTGGAAGAGATATTACAGGGGTCAGCATTGGGCGCTCACTATGAATTGGCTTCATCACTCTGTTCTCCTCCCCACTGATAGCTGGTGTGTGGTGACCGTACTGGTGTACTATGGCTGCTGTCACATCATCCAGGTGCATGCTACACATTGGTGGTGTTGGAGAGGAGTCCCCATTACTTGTAAAGTGCTTTGAGTGGAGTGTCCAGAAAAGCGCTATATAAGTGTTAGCAAATTTTAAATATATATTATCATATGAGTTGTAGGGTAATTTTAGGTGACCCATATTATTTAGACGAAGAGAGAAATTTCTGAGATCATTAATGATGAAGTATTCCAGATTTGGTTTGGCAGTTTATCCTGAGAACAAAACTTCCTACAGAATGAATGTCCCACACAGGGGCATTGGTTTAGAAATTCTAATCCGGGTGGAAGAGTGCCAACTACTGGTCAACAACACCAACAACCACTTACACCATCAAACTGTTTTTCCTTTTCTTGAAGGAAGGCTGACAGGACTGATAAGGCTTTGCTTAGTTTCAGAAATCTGACGGTATTAATCTATGAAGTAATGATGTCGCTGCCAAATACAGAAGCACTTACCCACATATATGAATTACTGAGAAACTGAGAACATTTTATAGTTTATAGCTGCTTAAGAATTCATCATGAATATGAAAAAGTCTGAAATTTGATGGATTTTAAAAAAATCATAGATCATGTTAACCCACAAATAATGTAATGATGAAAGACAGTTCATCCATTTTTAAGTAATGATTTAAAAGGGAGGGTGACCAGGGAATTATTTATTTTTCCTCAAAAATATTTAAACAGTACCTTGTAAAAATCTTGAATTTTCAGCTGACTAGTATACTGTATATCATATTCACAATAGATAAGTACACGACAGTTAAAATTAGTTGGACAAATTAGAGTTACATAAAAATTGATTAATTCAGCACAAAGCATCAATTTCTATAAAATAAATATTGATTACCTCAGACGAATATAACATAGAGGATGGTTTGCTGGCAGAGGTTTGCAAACTTTACATGTACATGTAATTCATGAAATTACACTCTCCTCCTTCTTGTACAGTACATACAGTACTGTACTTGGCAATTTGTCATACAGCTCTTGCCATGCATTAATTTCTAATTGTGCCCAATCAGTCTTAATAATCCCCCTGGGGTGTATTTCCAATGTGCTTTGTTGGTTTTCTTTTTCTTTTTTGCTCACTTGACATTTCAATGACAAGATGAGAACATCAGTTCCAAAGACTGTAGCTTTTGATTTGGAAAATAATTCCAGCTTAGCTTGTATTCAGCCCCACTACAATGCTTTATAAAATCCTTCATCCACAAGCTTTTTTGCTGAGGATATTACTTAACATGGAAGAATTTAATTGGATGGAATGAAATCGGGGTATTTTGACATGGATACATTCAGCAAAACTTTCTCTGTGCTGGATTTCATTTTAACAGCAATATATTTTCATACTCTGTTTCATTCTTTGAGCCAGTTGTTTAAACTAATTATTTTGCCATTTTCTATGATTATTTTGCTTCTCAATATTCTACCCAAAAGATTATGTTTCACTGATCTTTATCTCAGAATCTTTAATGAATAATTATTTAGTTCTGCTTCGGTTTCTAAGCTGGTGCGGAATGTTGTGTGTAATTCAGTCACATTTGGCTAAATTGCTCCCTCTTTCCCCTGAGCTGAGAAATACAAAATGAATTCTGGGAAAAAGAGATTGTACAAGAACAAAACTTTAAAAAGAAGAAAAAATCAAACTGTTAATTAAAAGTTAATTAAAACAAAGTAAAGAATTTCACATTTTGACTGATTAATTTGAAACAATTAAATTTCTATGCATTTGAATAGACTGCAATCTGCTTATATTTTTCTTACACTGGGTATCTATACTCTAAAATATACAGTACTTGTGCTACTTATGTATAAGGCAATGCAATATCAACAGACATTTAGGAAATTTAAGATCACATTTAATGCAACTGCAATTTAGGATAGAGAAGGATAAATTAAAAAAAAATAGCAGAATTGGAGAAAACCAACAGCCTTAAAAGTGCCATGACAGCAGGAGTATTTCAGGCAACATCAACAGCAAGTTAAAGTACAGTATATCTGTACACTGCTACCTTAGTCATTAAAGAATTGTGACCACAAACATTTTGTTGCAGAGAGAGAAAATAAACAGTACATAATCCATGAGTGTATACCATAACTCTAATGAACATAATTTCTGACTTTTAAACAAATATTTTTCCTTCAGTGTGCTGCAAAAATTGAAAGACATGCTCTTCTAATCTTGTCTCTCGGTCGTAAGCAGGAGGAATTAGAAAGCATTTTAATATTTTCAATCGTATAAATAATAACTGCTCTATGTATAATTTACTCTTATTTAATCTCTGTGAATGTAAGTGGATGTAATGTTTAAATATTGAAAAAACTATTTGATGATTTTCTAGAAGAAGCAAAACAATATCTAGGATCACATTTAGAAAGCAGTCCCAAGAAGCTCCATGACAAGTATATGTCTGAGAATGCATCAGGTTCAGCATATTCTGTTTATAGCTAAAGAGAAGTTGTTTTTAAATTATTTGTTCATTGTCCTGCTCCAACATCAACAGGGCTTTGACACACCCTGGAGTGAAAAAAACAACAACATATGCTTTTCTGTGATAAACTACCTCAAGTCCTTCCCTTAGACTCCTCCAACAACTCACTTGTCCAAAATGCACAAGTTTCAGTTTGACCTGTTGCTTGGTCGGTCCGATACTCTCCCTTCCCTCCCTTCCACAGGTGGGGTTTGCGAAGAGAAGAGACAACTCATAATCGGGGACAAAGAAAACCTCAAATTCCTGTTTTTTTTAACTCTCACCTGACCGAATGTCTTACACCAACAGGTCTAGTGCCTGATGAGTTTGAAAACAATAATCACTATCTTACAAGCTCTTGATTTTAGGGTAAGTTGGAGAAAAGTCCCTTATAGGGCAATAAGCTCTACTGTATATGGCCATAAATGGAAGAAAAAAAATGTGAAGATAACATTGAAATATTTTTCCTAAATGTAATTACAGCCCAAAAGTACAGCCATGACATCAAAAAGCGCTTACATTGTGTGGGAATCCTAGGCCTAACCCTAGCTATGAATATTGCATAGGTCATGGTTAGGGTGTCCATAACCATCTGACAGCAAAATATGCTGCATTAAATCATGATATTTATATGAAACCACCTCACCAAACCAAACAGAATGAATCACTAATGGTAAAAGTCTCTTTTTGAGAAGAACTCTGTTATGGGAAATTTCATGTTGAATGGTGTTCTCAATGAGCATGGTTTCAGGCTTAACTAGGCTAAAAGTCTGGGATACTCAAACAGCTTTGACTTCATTTGTTAATATAACTGTGCATTCAATGCAAATCCAAGAGTCTGAAACCTATAATCACTGTTTTTGAAGCTTTTACTTTTAGGGCAAGTTGGAGAATAGTCCATTATAGGACAATTAACTCTACTGTACATGGCCATACATGGAAGAAAAAAATGTGAAGATTACAATGAAATATCACTTTTCCTAAATGTAATTCCTGCCCGAAAATACCATGACATCAAAAAGTGCCTACGTTTTGTGGAAATCCTAGCCCTAACCCTAGCTATGGATATTGCATAGGTTAGGGTTATGGTTAAGACTTTCTTCAAAGAGTGTCCATAATCTTCCACTGATCTGAGTGGAAAGTATACTGCACTGAATCAAGATAGTAGTCTAAAACTACCTCACCAAACCAAACGTAGTGCACAACTGAGTGAGTGTCACCAAGCATGGGGTGGGTTTAGTCAGCCATGGCTTTCTAGGGTTTCACTGATGCAGTGACATGTCGTGGTCTCAGTGAGGGACACAGCTGTCCTCCAATTGGAGCTCAAACCTCAGGTATTACCTGTGTTACCTGTGATGTGTTAACTGGTGAGTGACTACACCTCTTCATTCTCCTTCGCGCAGTCATGGTCACAGGCATGAGTGGGTAAAACAAAAATAACTGGCAATTACACATACCTGTATAAAAAAAATGCTCTCCACAATAAAAAATGAACATAAAGTATTTCCTTGCGTAGGTTGTTTTTAATTCTTTGATTCCTCTTTCTTCCTCCTTTAGGGTATACAAATAGATTGTATAATAATTGACATTGATAAGGGAAGAGAAATAACTGCATTTTAGACTCTCCAGGATGAAAGCAGCAGGATGAAAGATTTTCAGCTCTGCCAAACTTTGAAGTCCGCTTGCAGAAAGTCTGGTCTCTCCATGTAAACTTTAAGACTTGATTTCTACTAGCACTCCCCTTAGATACTATACTGTATATTGCATTTTAATCCTATAATTATGTACTTAATTACAATGTGGCATTTATTAGATAGGTTCGCAGATTGTCAGATAATGTGGCATTTCTGTTTTCTATAATTATGAACTGCTTTCAGGCAATTCCCTTTTCCTCACTACTTAGAAAAAACAGGCTTTATATTCTAGCAGATATTTTAATGACAATGGTCTCCATTTGTTCCCAGATCTGTCAGTTTAATAGAAACTGCCTGGGTCCTCTTTCTTTTAACTTACATCTCGGTCTGCAGTGCATGCCTACGTCATACCATTGGGACTTAGGTTTTTACACAACTTGTGCATAACCTGTTGGACTTCTTCCTCTGTTTATACTATCCTATTCATCAAATGATTCACTTCATTTTTCTTCATAGAGCATCCTCAACACATCATTGATGCCATCATATGAAACGTTTTCCTAATCCATTATATATAATATCCAGAGTATATACGGTACATTAAAACACATTAAATAAGAATTTATTTTATGTTTATTTACGCTTTGTAATGCCCGAGTGAAAAACAAATGCTCCAACATTTTGGAAAGTAAAAAATGTTATAAATTAAAACCTAGAAAAATGGGTAAGGTACATGTACACCCTTCTGAGTTACTACTTTGTGGAAGCACCGTTTGCTTGAATTACAGACATAATTATTGGATAGGTCTTTACCAATGTAGCAAGCTACTGACTGACCTTTACTAAACTCACTTTGACAGATTCGATTTCTCAGTTAAATACACTTAAAATCTGTAAATTACAAAACAAGGTGAGCTGTGTATTACCCAATCTTCCACAACATTTCTGCCACTTAGAGCTTTGCCTCATCAGTCACTCAAGCACAATTAAGAGGTGTTGCAGATCACTTATTTAATTTTTAACTCACATTCAGTCAACAGGAATGTGTATATGGTTGTTTAACAAGACATTCCAACAATATTATTTTCAAAATATCTGTGATAATTACAACTTCAACATTTAAAATAATTATTGTTATTGATGAAGGAGGTAAACAAGCTTTGAGAAATTGGAAAATTGAAATTTAACTGGCTCTCCCTATCACACTCATCATTGTGGTCTGTTACCTGATTGACTGGCCCTATCTGCATATTAGATAAATGCTTCAATGGTTTAGGTTAATTGTCATATATTTAACTAAGAAAACTTCCTGTCTTCATTATTTATTGTATGTCTTTATACCTTATACAATTTACAGTAATATGTATCACTTTTACCAAATTGAACCTCAAAAGTGCAACTACTCACAGTAAGTCTCAATAAGACAAATCCATACACTTCTGTATTTTTAAGGCATTTTCAGTTGTGTTTCAATCTTTGCGGTTTTGTTAAGTTATATTATTTACATTGCATTGACCATTTTTTTCTTTCCCTGCTCTGTTTTTTTTAATCAGCAAAGGTGTATAGTACAGTACGTCTCTTGACCATGTCATTACTATAAACAAGAATTTGCTCTCAGAAGACTTAAAAAGAGTAAAAGGAGGTGGTAAGACAATGAAAAATTAGCTCTCCATTGAGATGAAAACAGTTATTACTGTCCTGAATGAATAACTCATTATAGATGTTACATCATAATCATACAGACAGTGCCATGGTACAGTATGTTACAGCCTGAGAGCTGCCTTCTTTTCCAAGGAAGTCTCCTGGAAATGTTTCATCCTTTGGGATAACTCAATTTTAAAACATTTTCAAAAAAGTAAAAAATAAATTTAGCAAAATAACACACTGGACTAACAAAAGAATACTCAAACAGATAATATTATAATAATACTTTTGCCGTCAAGTTACATGGTTGTGCTCACTGTTACACAGAGTACTTTTTGTTAGGCATATCCCTTTGTTTGAATATACTGACTCAAAATTTAAAAAAGAGCCACACTGGCTAAAGTCATGGACGGAGACATAGCAAATTATAAATTATGTGTATTGAATACACATAAGGTAAAACAAAAAAGTACAGTATGCATGCTGGTAGTAAGCAGGATATTATTCACTGGGAAAATTGTAAAGCGCATCTTTTTCAAAATTCAGGCAGAAATGCACTGAACAAATAAGAAACTTGCTTAAGAGTAAAGGGTTTACAATATGAATCCAAAAGTCTTATATTACAGAGTTTACTTCTGGACAGCACTTTCTAAACTTAAGAATAATCATACAACATGGCACATACTGTATAACATACTACAGTAGTATCATAAGGGTTTCTCGGTACTGTACAATTCACCACATTGTATACATAAAATACCTAAACACAGCTGAAATGTTGAGACACAAATATTGGGCCATATATGATAAGGTACACTGTATTCATAGGCTTATCATTAAATGAGGTGTGCCTTTTACATAAGGATTATTTGTGAATGAAATGCCTCAAGGCATTTACCTTGTTAACTATACAGTACATTACCAAGACTGCACAATGATGACAGAGACAGGCAATGTTCTGTGTACAGTATCTAAAATTCTTTCAGCTACGGCATTTTTTCTTGGATAAGACCTCTTCAGAAATAGGTGCACATATGCTAGGACTTACTTTACATTTCCTTGTGTTATTTATAGCACAAATGTAATGCATTCTGTAATATTTAAGGACCAAAGGAAGAAATAATACATCTATTATAAATGAACTAATATAAACAGAGTTTCATGCTCCACATACAGTATGTACCTGCATACAGTATATACTGTAAAACTGTTGCTTTAAATGCAACATATGCACACAAAAAGGGACTCTTCTATTTGGTCTTCAACTGATCTGTCACAACAGAATTATGTATAATGCATGTCTTTGTAATAGAGATAAGCTTAGAAAAAGACAGTACTACCGGGCAAATACATACAGACTAAAAGTAAGGAGAAACATAATGAATTACATTATGTATTACATATCTCAAAATGTGCCTTAGATGCTCTTTGAAATCACATCACTTATGCCAAGCAATCTTTGTAAAACAACAAAGAGAACCCTGGAACACACATGCATACTGTACCACATGAATACATTAATGAAAATACACATCCAGATAAAAAAAAATGACAGTAAAATGACCACTGTTTCTGTGTATATTTGGCTTCTTATATCAATCTATACTATATTTCATTACCTTACTATGCTCATTCAGTTTTATCACTATTGCTCAGATATATTTATATCCATCAATTTTCATACTACTTTTGCCAGTACAGGGTCGCTGGAGAGCTAGAACCTATCCCACCAAGCAATGTGTACAAGGCAGGGAACACCCTGGATGGGATGCCTGTCCATCATCGGGCGAACACTGACATAGATACACACACACAATCACACCGGGCCAAACTTCCCATAAGCCAACTACCAGTATATCTTTGGAATGTGGGAGGAAACTGGAGAGCTCGCAGGAAACGCAAACAAGAGCACACGCAAACACGTGGAGAACATACAAACTTCATGCAGATAGCACCCCAGGAACTGAACTCAGTGCTGCAAGGCAGCAATGCTATCCACTGTGCCACCATGCTGTCCATCTATATGTAATAAAAATAGAGGCATTTATTTACTTAAAAATTGTGTACTGTGTCTATAACATGCAGATATTCTTTATCATACAGTATGTTGTAGATGCACAGTTCTTTAATGCATGTGTATGTTTTGAAAGAAATGTGGTTTCAGTGAATAAAGTATTTACTGTAAAAAAAAACTAAAAATTATCCACATATTCTTTTTTATTTTGGAATTAATGAAACTAAGTAGAATAGCATTAACTCTTCAAATACAAATGGAGCACCCCGTATTCAGTTACATGCTTTTAAAAATTCATAGTTACTTTCAGTGTCCATAAGATTCTCAGGATGATCTTGCATTTAGCAATCTAAAGAAGTACCTCTTCAAGACACAGTTGAATAGATCCAATTGTGTGTCTGCTCTGCTGGCTGTTCAAAGATAATAAATGAATAATAAATTGTCAAAATGGTCTCCAGAGGAAAGGTTGAGAACATTTTTATGATAGTGTGGGTATGCTTCACAGCATTACACAAATGAAAAAATGAAGACAAAAAAATTATACAAAGCCACATTTTCTGTAAACTGTCCCAGCGATCTGCATGATATCATGGTGAGCCTACAGCACACTCCTGTAATAGCACAGCATATATACAATCTTATATCCTGGATAGACTCCTGTACAGTGTGACATCCAGGATATTAAACTAGACTGTGGCTGGCTCAATTACAGTAACAGGTCACAGGCAGCTCTGGAATTTTCTTCCTTTATTTAAACTTTATTTGCTTGCTTTTTGTCTATTGTAAATAGTCGTTGGACTCCCCCACCACCATCAAGCCAATGCAATCAGTGATTTTTCCCCTTAAAATCTTTGTCAGCCACTCTAATTTATGTATAAAACTCACAATTCTTCAAATCATAACGAAAAGAACAAATGTTTCTTCCCTAAAGGCTCTTTTTTTGAGAAAAGTGTCACAAATAGATCCTTAAATTCATGCCAGATTCAACCAACACTGTTATCTTTTTGTTATTAATATAGAATATCCATTGTGCATTTATGCTTATATACAGAATACTATATTAATCTTTGTTGACTAAACATCAGTTTATTTTCACAGACGTTACAGGCTTTGAATCTCATTGCTGTAAGATATCTTCCTACACTTCACTGAAACCCACATGGATTTCTAAGAGGATGCCTCTTATTACTGCATTGGTTTCAAAGGGGCAAATGGTTAATATGTAATCCCAAAGCCTTTACACTGGCAGTGCAATACATGTGGGTTGATGGTAGTACAGTGTCAGCTTCCATCTGTCATAACCCATTACGTGCTTTTATCAGAGCTGGAAGACTGAAACCAAGTTAATGTACACAATGCAATATTTATCAAACTTCCCTGAGACATATTTTTCTCTAAAAAATTAAAAAGCTTTGGGTTATTATTATTTTAATTCGTATATTTTTAGTGTACCGCTAATGGTTCTTGCAGGAGTATTACATTAATTTAAATATCACTGTTTCCAAAGCATTTCTTGTACAGCATGTATTTGATTGAAAGCTCTAAGAACAAATGGAACTATTTCCACTGTTTTGCAATCTTAGATTCAAACATCCAACAAAACACTATCTAAGGGAAGCACCTGACTGACACAATTCATAAGTCATGTTTAAAAGTCTTTAAATTGGGCTAACATACAGTAACGTTTTCACTGCCCACGCCCCAAGCCCGATATCTTTCTTCCATGTTAAGCACTTCCAGTAGGTGACATGAAATATGTGCAGATGGTTGATTTAAAAGCATTTTTTCATATTTCTCTTAATCTATGAAACCTTCAAGAAAGGTATGACATTTTTATTTCCTAAAATTCATGTTTTCTACTCTGACAAACATGTGGTTGGTACCACCATAGTCCTCAATAGAGACCTTCTAAAGTCTCTATTCCCTGTTCTTCATATTGGATTTAAAGATGAAGTAGGCAAGAATGTTTAAAATTTCAAAACAATATCACAATGGATGGTGGATATGTGGAGAATATTCTTACAAGAAATAGTACATTATAAAGGTTCAAGAAAAATATATTTTTGCTAATGGATATTATACACAAAATAAAAGGATATCTAATAAGATTAGATTTTGTTTTACTTCTGACACTATTTCTCTCACATTCAACAGATTTAGTAGATGGCAAATCATTTATCTGAATCCTAATGTACTGTATACAGCTATCTCTTAATTATAAGAATGCACCACACACATTTCAGGCTATTAACAATTTGCTTGTGTACTATTTCCTGCAGCTCCCTTGTTTCCCTAAATTATCAACTAGACTAGAATAAATCTGGTTCTTTCTCATGTAGCTGTAGAAATGGAGAATGCATTTAATTTTGCCGTGTTTTAGTCGGGATATCTGAAATTACATACAGAAATTCTCACCAATAAAACAAATCTACAAAAACACATAGTTTAGAGTCACATACAAAATACATAAATTAGTCAATATTTTACCATGTTATTCTTGTTTAAAGGTGTAAAAGAATAAACAGTAACTGCAAATATTCTGTAACTGCAGCATGGCTTGAGCAAACTTTGCTATTATAGCAATTAGTGTGTAAATGTTTTATTGCAATATGAAACAGGATGTGTATTGAGGTGTATTTTTCTTATTCATACTGTATTAAGATTTATTTATACATTTTTATTTTTTCTTACTTATATAAAGCCTTAACAACTTTATTGCTTTATATGCTGTTAATTGTTCCTGCCTTACTGCTATGACATTTATACTTGGGACGGATATCGATCGTATACAAAATTTGTGTTCTCTGAGGCATTAGGCATTTATCATGAACAGTGTTCACAACTTAGTTAACATTAAGCAAAGTAATGATGCTGTACTCACAACACTGTGTGACAACACTAAAACACTCAGTAGATCCAAGAGATCTCTACTGCACCACAAGCCACGAACACACCACACAACTCAACTTCACTAACTGCACACTGAATGGGGAATCCTGGTATGAGTTAACTGATCACATGAACCAAATTCATTACAGAACAGCCTAATAAGTAAGAGTCACCCTTAATTAGGCAGGCAAGGTAACAGTGTTTCTTATAAATGCTTGATTTTTATTCGAAGAAAAGAAAGTAGCTCATTATTAATGAAACCACCTTACATGAGTATTTTTCTCCTTATTACCCTTCAGTACGAAGGGGGGAAATTCACATGAATTCTACATGGTAAAGGGCATGTATGTGTACTATTATTATCAGTATGCAAATATATTATTAATAATAATGAGAAGAATTTATGTTACAAAGTGTTCCATAAAAAAAGGTTCCAAATATTCACTAAGCTGTATCTGGCACTGTAGTTAAATATTCTGATTACTGTAACTATGCCATAAGAGGAAAACCAGGTAATAATTGAGTTTTATTAGGGTCATATGGACCCCATGAGTCATCACTAATGTTTACTTTTAGAACCAAGAGGACTAAGGAATACTGTACATTGTACAAAAAAAGCACAGGGAGGGAACTGTTATAAGCTGCAGTCACAGTTGCTAGAAACACAATTAATTGCAGGCCCACACAGTTCTTTAGAGTCTCAGTAAAAAGGTCACTCCTGCCATTATTTTCAGCAAGTTTTGATTCATGACTCTAAACTCCTTAACTGTGAACCTAGTTATAAAGGCTGCAGAGTTTTTTATTATATTCTAAATATATTTTAACACAAAATAAATCAACATCTACAGTCTTGGAAGCACGCTTGGAGTTTTTACATCTCATGCGCTCATATTAGCCTAACATACCGTCTTCACACCAAGGAGCTGAAAAACATTAGCTTTAATTTAAGGGCTTGTGAAATATAGTCATTTGCATAAGTATTGATGCCCTGTATCCAAAATTTCTTTATTCAATAATTATTGTTTGCTAAACTACATTATTGTGGTAAATAGTAATTTAGCAAATAATTCTAAGTTTATACAGTAGAACAATGAACTGTGCCATGGCTTTCATGCCTGAGTGAATTAACCGATTAAAGACCGTGTTCAATTACTTATGTCAACATTTATTGTAGATACTGTACTGTACATTGTGGATCCCTATATTATAAATAGGGATGTCTAGACAGCACACATTTTTTTCATGTTAAATTTAGTTTACGATTCCCGTAAAATATTAACTATTAAAGAAAATCATGTTATAAAGTGCTGGACATGTTGTAAAATTAACATTGCTTCTCTAGTATGTATTGCATTCCTCTGCAACATTTTTTGCATTTCTTAGGAGAACACTTTTTTAGGAGAACACTAGGAGAAACCATTTGTAGGTCAAATTCTAAGTGCTTGACAAATACATGTAACAGCATTATATACAGTAGTATGATTCACCATGTAGACTTGGTGAAAAATGAAAGATGACCATCCTTTTTACAGTGTGTTTTAGTTTTCTGAATGACAGAGATGAAATAGCGATGTAGCATAATTGTATAGAAGATAAAAAGGAATAGACTGTAACACAAAAATTCAAGAATGGGCTAACATCTTGTGAATGACATTTAATGTGTAAGTACAGAGTGTAGCATGTAGCAAAAATGCAAGATGTGGGAAATACCAAATTTTAAGAAATTACTTATGAAAAAATCTTCAAAATATTTGTAAAGTTCCAAATGAATCACAAGGTAAGTAGATATGGTGGTATTTAATAGGTAAATAAACTGATAATTTTAGTGAGCACCAATATTTTCTCTGATAGAAACTGAAGATTTTAACAGCTGTTTTATTTGATTTGTTACATAATTTACACCAGATAACTGGTAAACATAAAACATAAAAGAAATGTAACACCCTTCCAATAAGTCAGTGCAATATTTAACACAGCAAGGGAAATAAAGAACTAGAGATATTTAATTAGCTTATTGTAAGATGGCAAAATCTAAATGATGCGCTAACAGAACAGGATGAAAACAGTGACCTTACCTTTATTTTATCATTACTCTTCATTCTACTGAACAGTGTCTCCTGGAAGCTAGCAAAGTCTACCTGGTTGGAGCCTCCCAGCAGATCCTGCAAAGGAGAAACCTCATTAAAAAGGAAAATTATTTGGAATGCTATTATTTAATGTACAGCACAACACCAAACTTTGGGAAGTTGAAAACAGAATTTATAGTATTTTATAAAATTAAATTTGTAATTATTTCATTATTCTGAATAAGCCTATACAAAACATATATAGTAAATGTAATCCTTTGCTTAAGCAGATGTCAATTTTAAAAATTCTCTAATTTACAATGATAATATGGACAAGACCCATTTATACAGCAAGGCATTTGCTTGAGTGATCTGAGCAAATTAGATCAAATGTACTTTACAGCAACAGCAACATCCCATCTAGGGTAAAAAATTAAAAATCTCCAGTCCGGAGCCTGCAGCCCTAACTTCTGTACTACACCACATACTAAAAATGGTAGAAAAGAGAAATAATGGCTGTTGTTAAAACATGTCAAATACTACTTATAAATATACAGTATTAAAGCAATTGTACTGCATTAAATTGCAGGATATATAGTCAAGAAAGAAGAGCCAATTATAAAAGAGAAGCTGCACTGCAATAAACACGGACAGAATTTACAAGAAATGGGATTTTGTGACCTGGAAAATAGAAAAAAAACCCAAAGGGGGTGTCATATTACCTACTTTTTCATTTTATTTTTTTAGTTGGTGCCAGTCTTATTTGTGTTTGTTTCTCTGTAGTTTATTTTGTTTAGATTGGTATTATTCTGGGTAATTAATCGTTTTGCAAAAAATGCTTCTGAGAAGAGTTTATTGAGAAGACATATACTGGGGAAACCAATTAGCATTTTAAAGTGGTTCAAAGCCAATTGCTGAGGCAAACAAGCAGTGATATACTCTCCATTTCACATTATTTTCCCTGTGGGCAAACTGCCCACACCAAAGTAAATGATTCAGCAATTTGCCCATAATTTGTCCACAGTGCAAACCAGGAAGGTATAAAACATATGTATTTGTGTTTTTTTTTTAAAGAAGAGGTAAGTAATAACGTCAGCAGAAAACAAAAGTAGAGTAGTCTCCAAATGTATTCATACCTTTGATGAACTGTAACTAAAAATGGATTTAGCATTAAAATCCAAGTGTGCATTCAGTTTCTAGTCCTTTACTATGCAAACTAATAAAAAATCAAAGGCTTATTAACTTCCAATACAGGAATTGCGAACAGGGCATCTGATAAAAAATGATTTCTAAATACATGACTTTCATATTTACTCATACTCCAGCTGATTTTTTTAACTCTCTTTTGGCTTTGGGAACCTTGAGGATGTGCTTCCTGAAATTATTAATTCATTCTTGTACATCTTGTATACTTCTAAGACTTTTTCTATAAAAAATAGAGGATTAAATTTACAGCATTTATTTACGGTTGTAATGTTTAACAGTTTTAATTCAAGCTAAAACATTATATATTCAGAAATGTGTCGTTTTTTACAATTGTACAGCTCATATAATCATTGATTTATTATCCATTTACTGTATATCACATTCAGTTGGTAACCTGCATTTTATTTTGCTGGAGAAATGTGAATTACATTTTATCAACAGTATAAATGTGGTGGTAGCTGCATATAAGAATGCTGAAAGACAAAAAATGTGGAAAATTAAATGTATGATCCAAGTATCACTAATTAAACGCAAAGAAAAAAGACACAAACCAGATACTGCACATTATTTTTTAATTACAGAGGTATACTAAAATAATAAGATATTTTTGTTGATGGTAGAGACATAAAATGCAATACTGTTGAAGCTAAATATTTATCAGGCTGCCAAAAATGGAGGACCTGTATTGTTAATCAGGTTATAATTAACTGCTTGAGAGGTGGTGCCTGTATTTGTAACAGTTAATTAAGTCTCAAAACCCTAGGCTCTAAGTGTGATAAGCTATTACAAATTCAAGTTTCTTATCTCCATCAGGTCAGAATTACAGATATGAGATCCCAATGGAGATTTCACTAAAGGGGGAACTAGCAACAAATCTGCAGTTATCACCATGTGTGGTTTCATGCATGCTGGATTACCGAAAGCAAACTTAAATTACTTTGCATAAAATATGCATATTACTGTATAATCATTAGGATTTACAGAATTCAGGACAGTACTATTTTTTAAGGAACACAGCTTTGGAAGTAGCATGCATGACAGTACCATTAATAAAATTGCAGCAAATCATATTAATTTTAGAAACACCATCGAGTTCTCCAGCAAAACTCAGTTTTAGAGCACACAAAATTAATTCTTATCTGAAATTCCATTTTTCATTCTAAAACGAATCCCTGTCCCTGTTTATAGATCTTTAATGTAAAACTCATGAATTGTCTCCAACCCTGCTCCAGGAAAGTCTTAATCGAGTTAGTCTTAAAGGTCACCCTAAATCACCTGTCTTTTAAAGATTAGGATTACTTGGAAGTTATTGATCAATCAAGAAAGTAATTTGTTCCTTTAAGGGAAATATGGTCCTTGAGGACTGAAGGATATTTCAAAGTTTTTTACAAATTCTCTCTCAATTACTTTGTTTAGCCAATCACCTGTTTAACCGATCACAGTAAAAAAAATCAACATATTAAGAGACTGATGTTTTAGTCGTTGCCTGCCTGTACTGTACCAAATTTTCTGGAGGCCCTTGCAGTAACAGTAAGAGGGTAGGTACAGTATAGTCAGCGTCTTTAAACAAGTTTTAAGATTTAAAAGTCCTTTGTCTATGTGCCATCTGCATATACAGCAAAGCCAGAAGGAGGACTTGGATCCTGAAGGTCTACCTGGAATAATTCATGTGTGAACTTGATTGAAGTACCCAAGACAGGGTTCTGGGACAGATGTAAATACGTTTGTTCCCAGTTCTAAAATAAAAGTCTTAACCTCATTGTTTGTTTAACATATTCTACATGAACTTGTACATTTTTTTACATCTGAAATCTCATTTTATGTGCACTAAGATCTGGGGTTTACTTCTTTCTCTCTGATGCTTAACAAACCTTTTACAATTTTCTGTATGTGTTTCCTGATGCTTCACTGGATATGTTAGAAAAGAGAAAATTACAACACCAGTTGAAGTATGGTTTTGCATAATTCTTTGTGATCATTAAGCAAGGTACAAAAATGAGGAATGGTGCATTTATTTTAAATGTGATTGACAGGGTAAACAAAGTATCCTTAATCTGCTCTGTGTACCTCTTTTAATTAAGATGAGTTCTTTAATGTAATGATTTTTTTAAAAACTCAGCTATTTGATAAACTTGCAATAGACAAAAGTGTCCTGTATTTGATTAAGCTTGCCTTTTTCTTGCTCATGAAGAACATCTAACTGATGACAAAGGACACTGACCTCTCCGTAATTTGCCAAAAATGCTAAGACGGCCTGCCTAGGGCTACCCACGGATGAAAATTAACGACAACTCTGTTCTACTAAATAAAAATTATGTACAAAGACATTAAAAATGCACCAAATGAGGACTGGAAGCAATATCATTTGTTGCATTTTAATGCCTCTCAGTATATAAGTACATATCTACTTAAGATTTAGGGTGTGGATATTCATTTACGTAACTGCATAAATATGTAAAGAATTGCAATTGTTTTACATTTTTTTTCCAAAGAAGAAGAAAAATTAAATGCCATATGAATCTAGAAAGAAGCTGCCAAAGTTATTAAAGATGCTGACAGGAGTGATTCATCTTAGAAATTTTAAATTATGGGTGGGAAACTCCAATCTTTGACAAGCGCAGGGTCCCTAAGCTTTATTTCCATACTATTTACTTAAGAACTAATTATTTGGAAATGAGGTCAAAATTACTTTTTGTTCTTTAGGTCTTAATTAGTTGATAACAGACAATTCATTGTGAAATTTTCAAGGTTGTGGTCCTTGAGGATAAGATGTGCACATCTCTGTCTGAAATAATGTGTTGTTCTCACCTAGCCCCATTGATTAGGGGATTTAATGACACTGTAATCAAAAAACGTTATTAGTATGTTTTCTTGTTGCCAACTTATTCTCTTAAATATTGAATACACTTTCACAAAAAAAGCAAACATATATAAATCATTCCAAAACATGCAGTGCTTGTTCATTTTTTTTCCAGCAGTATTATTTGATATTTATATTTGTTAAACTTCTCATTAGATGGTTGCAGAACCTTAATTATTTCATTTGAAATAAAAATGACTTTTAACTTTTGGTGTGTTTGCTGCTTGAAGTAGTCAACACATACACTATTTTAATGCTTGAGGGTTTGAGTAAGTAAGCAAATAAAGCTCAGCCTGTCCCTTGCAAACTACACACTCCTTTGATGTGAAAACACAATGCAACAGAGTCGCTGGAGTAGTGTTCTTTTGATTTCTCTATCTGTGCTAACTAAACCATCAATAACTGCAAAGTTACAGTCCCTCAGCCTACCTGCCTGCATCCCATGAGACTTAAGTGTCCACTACCTGATGAAATACTTTCTCCAGGAATCGAACCTTGGACCTTGTGAGTAGCAGGCCAGCATTTAACCACTGTTAACCACTGGTGCCCAGCCACAGGAATCCAGACCGAATCTAAAGGGTCTCACACCACATATGGGCCTTTGCTTCCACACCTAGCCACGGTATCACCTCAGGCTGGCTATGTGTCAGCCTGTGTTCTGCCTGTTCCACTAAGTCACTCCCCCTGAACTGTGACACCCTACCTGTAGCTCTTGGGTCTGTAACACCTACAGCATCCACCTTCATGCCCTAGGGGGCAGCACTGGTTGTATTACCTATTATCACCTCAAGAAAAGAGCATACATTTCAGAACAGGACATTAATCCTTTCCAACAATATACTGTACAACAGATTGCTGAAAACCAGAGGATCCTAGATCCTATCTTAGAGGACTAAGAACAGAAGGGACATCTTTCTTGATCTAAAGACACACAAGGGGTATTTTTAAATGATAATGCCGGTGTCATTAACTCCTGATTTAGCATCAATTTTGGCATTTGCAAAACATCACTGTACACATCTGAATAACAAATAGTTCCAAATCATGTACAAATGAATGATATTGACAAAAGTAATAACAATTGGCAACATTTGCAACTACCTGACTGTTCGACTAGGAGAGTGGCAACATTGCGCTGGTATTATATTCACCCCATTATGCATTTAGTTATCTCAAATACAGTGAGGTTTCGCTCTTATTATTAAACTCCTGTTTAATAAGAAGGAGATAAGGTTGAGCCAGAGAAGGTCTAGTAGCAGCCATGTTTGTTTGTTTCTTAGCAGCTGTGCAAATATGTATAGCAGGGTGATGCAGAAGTCTTTAAATGGCTGTTTGTTCGACTTCATTGTATTGTTAATAAGAATCTCAGGCCCAGGGAAGGATGATGAATTTCACACCTGAAATTACTGTGAAAGATTGAATTGCTGTCATTAAAACAGCAAGAAGTGTAATTACTTCTGGTTAAATGATTGCGGGCTGTCATCACGAGGAAAGGAGAACTCCACTGGGATTGAGGAACAAAGAACATAAATTCACTTTACACCACAACAATATAAAGAAAGCAAGACATGAGTGTCCCAGCACAGCTGGATGACCCTGCAGCAATGGTTCTGTTAGAGAAGAAGGCATCTTATGTGATTCTGGAACTGAAATTTAGTTGGCATTTAGACATTGAATTTTTTTTAGAGTTTGCTTTGAGCTCAGAATAAAACACTGAGCTGTCAGTAGTAATAGCAGTAGTGGCAACAGAAGTGTTGTTATTATTAACAGAGATTAATAAGACTTAAACCCATAAGTATAATATTTCCTTGTCAGGATCTTTGGATTATTCGATTATTTGGTCAATTTACTAAAACTGCATTATGGGCTATATTAAATGATTTATAATTATCAAAACATGTGCCTGTCACTTTGTGAGCTACAGGTACCTGCTCTTACTGAATGGATTAAGCATATAATAGAAAATGGCTTTATAACCTCTACTATAGATGCAATTAATCTGATTACACAACTATTTAGAAAGAAAAAAAAAACATAATAATAAACAAGTGACTATAAAAGAGTACCAATCTGTGTACATAACAAGATGAACTAATAAACATTTTAAATTCTCAACCTGCCTTTTCAAATGCAGTGCCTGAAAAGAAGAAAAAAAAAGTATATAAAATTAATATTTATGAAAATTTTAGAAATGGAAAAAGGGACAAAAGAATTAAAAGCAAGAAATATACACATTTTTCCCATACTGCACTTGAGGGTGAAGTGTGGTATGGATTCCTATTCTTTTACTTTGGATGGTATAGAAGTATTAGATTAAAATAACCCATACATTTGTACATACAGTACATGTATGTCTCAAAGTAATGAAGGCAAAAAAGAAAAAAGAAATAAACACAGTGTACATACTGTAGGTATAAATTCATTGTTTTCCTGGTTTGCTGCCTATACTTAGAAGTAATTTAGTTAAGACCATTGAAATCCTCTATCATGAAGCTAAATGCCAATGTAATTACTAGTGTCCAGAGACAGTAGGAGGGAAATAGCATCCTGAGGCGGTATAACTTATTCAATTAATAAATGTCATCCAGTTCTGAGGTAGAATTTGTGTTAATATATCACTTGCTTCATTTTATGGAAGAAATTGTGCTTCTAATAAAGCCAACAACAATAACACTGAATAAGCCTTAAAAACACGCCAATTGGAGTTTGAAGTGTAAATAGCTAATGAAAATAGCTTTTTAATGCCTTTCTTAAACAAGAAAGTATCAAATAGACAACAGGATGCTAAATGGGAGCAAATATAAAAAACAGGAGGCAGTCATTCAAAGCCATTTACAAAATTCTGTAAATATTTGTATCCGTATTATTGCTTTTTATTCCAATATACGTGTATGCAATGTACTTTTTACTAAGGTTTCAAACAAAAAATAAAATTAACATAAATCTTAGGTTCTACATAATTCTTCTACAGAATTATAAACTCCTTCCCCTAAATACAATGTACAAGAAAAAAAAACAAATCATACAGGGAAGTCAGTGTAAACTTCATAAACCATTACTCTAGTCAGGTTATCTAGGAAGGGAATAATTCCACAGTATGCATCTAATCACGGTTATCTTAATAAAATTAGCCTTAGTACATTAGATTGTGTTGCAAATTAAATACCACTGTAATACAGATCTCAAAGTATCACACAGTCCGTGAAGAATTCATTTGAGAAATTTAAAGATGTCTGAGTTTTAAGGCCTTCTATGGTGTATTTTATATTTATTTTACTTCCACTGCCTCTTAAATCCCCAAGGCTTTTTCATTAAATAGCCTGAATTAGAGGAATATGCCTGAAATCACTAGTTAGTATTCCACTTCATATCAATGTTTTTTTAAAGATTTTGTTTCAAGGCTCAGAGGGCAATTTTTTTGCAGGATCAAGAGAATGCCTTTTTATGTATGCATACAATGGGGATACTTTCCTTTGAGCACTAGTTTCAGTCAAATGACTGTAGAGAAACAACACACTCTGATCCAATTAGCACAAAAAGAAAAAAAACAATACATAAACAGTACCTAGGAACTAATTTGCAATAACCTAGCAACAAGAAAACAAATGGTCATGACTGAAATACTGTATGTCATTCCTATCTTCCTTAACGGAAAAACAAAAACATTATGAGATGCTGCACCACTCTGAAAATAAAGATCGCCACTATAACCATGAAAACTAGCACATAATAGTTGGGTTGTACATATTTTTTATATCAGTTCAAGTAGGTAGTTGCGTCTGAATGCGTAAGATGCAAAGGAACAAGTATTCCATGCTGAGAACAGAATAAAAGAAACACAATGTTTTGACTGTGGAGCCTTTTTCAGGTGTCCAGATATTTATTGTAGCTCTCAGTATGCTCAAGCAATTACATAAACAAAATACTGTACACATACAGTGTGTACACACAAGAGTTCAAAGGACTGGATGCACACCTTGACTGTAGGGGTAGGGGAGAATATTTTATATCCCACTTTCCCTTGAAAGAAGAAATGCTATGGAGCAAGTGTGTAATGTCTGATAATTGACCTGTGTGTACTGAGATCTACTCACTTCTCTTAATAGGGAAATGATAAATCAATCTGCAGCATGTGCATTTTGCATTTAAATGCAATGATAATAGCAATCTCATTTTATTGTATGGTTCATCTTAAGAAGTTCATCTTATAAAAAGACAAGAAACTGAATGAATATAGTTCAATTGCAGTACACATCGCTACCTGTTCAGTGCCATTGTTTATTGGGCCTGCACAGTCGTAGAACATGACAGAATGATTCTATCTGGTCTCCATGGTGATCTTTATCCCAAACATGTGATTTACTTCCCCTTCACATAGGATACTAAGCCACTGTACACCATGGTACTTATATTAGACTGACATGTGAGTCACAAAATCACATCAAAGTTTCCCTGCACCTGCAGCACAAAACATATTTAGAAAGATCCAAAATGATACAGGAATTTGTTGAAACCAACTGTTTTATCTATATAAGTGCCATGGGAAAGTTATTTTAGCTAAAAAGAAATATATAATCAATATTTTTCTGTTTCACAAAGCTAAAGGTCACTTATTTTAGCCCTGGGTGCACAAAATAAACAAGGTTTGTTTTGACCTTCTTATTTAAAAAATGTTAGAAAAAAGGCCTCCATTGGCAGGAAATAACCAAGAATTATTTAAGTCAGTGCAAAGTGCAAAGATTTCCAAAGGGAAAGCCTACATTGTATTAGACATATATTGTATTCGATATAAACAACTGCAAAACATATTTGTTTAATTTCAGACATCAAATAGGACAGTCATACAATGAATACTTGCCCACAGGATGAATAACACATAATCTTATTACTTATCAAAAAAACAAAGAGCTACTTTGTATACTTAACAAGTATACCATTTTGGAAGCCTATATTGCCTTCATAAAAAAACAAATTGTACACAAATACTGAGGTCACGGGACATATTTCAAACATATAGTAATGTGGAAAAATTTAGGTCAAAGTAGTACAGAGTGTACCGGGTTACGCTGATGCTGTAACTACACTGTGATACTTTTTAGCTATATTAAAATCTTAGAATAAATTAACCCTGATACATTCTTCTCCTGTAAACTTGCAGCAACTTCATCGATTGATAGCCAATAAAGTGAAAGAAGCTCATTACACAGAAAGCATAGGGGCTTGGCGAAAGAGATTTGAAAGCTCTTGACAGACCCAGGGATTAACCACAACAAGTACATTAATACTTTATATATTAAGAACTATAATATCTACATTCACAAATGTATTCATTTGGAAAAACAAACCTGAGTACAGCTGTTTTCTGCTGTAGCTTAGACAAGCAAACAAGTCCCTCATGAAATGGTCTCCACTTAGATAGAAGAGTCTATCTTTGGGCCTAGTGAAATAAAGGTATGGGCCCATTAGCATGCCTGTTGTGCAAACCGTCACAAGCCAATTTTCCCAATGTGATATGCAGTCATTCTGTACAGGCATCACTGCAGGAGAACAGCACACACAAATATACTGTAATGCTGAGAGGTATTTACAGAGATAGATCAATATTAGTACCCCACTCGTGCATATGTGAGCATGGCTTGTATAAAGCAAACAAATATAATCCCATTAGAGTCACCACACAATTCTGAGAATAAGAAAAAGGGGACACAGGGAAGAGTAAATATATACTGTAAGTGTAAATAGAAATAAATATAATTGAAACATATTTGATCTGTGATCATTCTGTCAGAGAGCCATGGGCCAATTGGCTGCCTCTCCAGCCAGTTGGAGTAAATTAATTTAAGTTTAAAAAAACCAAGCAGAATAACTGAAAACCAAATTTTGTTTTACAATTATGATAATTCAGTTACAGACCAGAATGCATATCAAAGCCTGATAAAGTTATTCTTCCTAAATTATAATGCCTGCCTGCCTGTGCAATATCCCAAAAGCACTATTCACAGAACGATTAATAAACTGCTGTTTTTTTTATGTACTGTACATGGTTAAAAATACCAATTTAAAAAAAGGCAATGTCCTGAAAATCAATATTGACTCCCTCTATTTTTTTTGAATTCTAAACAGATCCTGTTCTTGAAATCAGTAAAGAATATGCATGGTCTTTAACATTACATATGGTATCAGTTCAGTTCTAGCACTCACATTTCATTTGTCTGCTTCTATTCCATCCAGCTGGTGAAAGGTGTGAGGATTTGTATAGAAAATAAAAAAAAACTAAACAGAAAACAGCAAAATAAGAAAAAACGTAGTTAGCCCAAGAAGGCACAGACAAGAGATGAGAAGAAAAACTGCAAGGCTTCTTTGTGTTGTACTTCAGATGCAAACAGTTCCAAGGGCTGAGGGTAGTCAAGATAGTGAGAGAAAATTCTTTACAGTGATAGAGAACAATGTTTTCAGAGGTACAGTAAGTGCTTTTCAGCTTCACTTTTGTCTCATTTATACCACTTTTGTTGACAAATATGAAAAGCACTGTGATCACGATATGCTTCAAATACCGTATGTATATTCCTTTGCATAATGTGGAGTCACACATTCTCTGCCTTGCATCAGAGACAGGTAAGTGAATGACAAGGTGGCTTTTCTTTCAGTGTTAGCTAGGCTCTCCTCTCTTTCTTACTGTACCTGTATCTTTTTACATATCTCCAAAACAAGCCACATCTAATCCACAGCTCATGATTCAGCATAAGAAAGTCAGATAAGCATGAAAGTACCAGGTAAGCAGAAGCAGTGCAACTGAAACACAAGGGAAGGACCCACACCATTTCACAGACTCAAACTAAGTAAGAGTTAACAGACTTTTGTATTTATAATTACACTGAAACAACACAATTCTTATTGAAAGCTAAAAAAGATTTGTGCTTGTCTGTGTCAGGAGGGAAGGAGAAGAGGGTGTTCTCAAATGTCTTGTGCTAATTAAATGAGACAGATTTACCATCCAAGGAGCTGTAAATGAATGGATATTTTCCCCAGGTGGTTGAGGACTACACTGCAGCATGCTAAAAAAGAAAACATACACCAAAAAAAAAAAACACTCAATGACAAAAAAGCTTGATATATTGTCAAATAGCTTTGAGGAACACCAATTAAGCTTGCAGAACTGTTTACAGGTGCAGTCCCAAAGGCACTGTTTCTAAAAGTATTTCAATTGAAAAAGAAGAAGGTTTTGTCAGTTACAGTGAACTAGAACAGAACAATAGTATGATAAGACTAACTAAAAGGCAATCGTTTATTAATAATAATTTATGTCTTGCAATAATTTATGCAAATATTTTAATTGGTTTTGCTTTTCAATAAGTATGGAAAGTTTGAGTATCAACCTTATTATTTGGTAATTACGTAGTAATCTAATTGTGTGGTGCATTTGTAAAGAGCAACACATCAAGGATGTTCAAAATTAAATGGTTAAAAATGATGATAAAAATGTGTAATTAGTTTATTTGTATGACTAATTGCTTGTATGTTTTTGCATTTTTTCAAAAAGAAAAAAACAGGACCATTTGATTCTAATATTAATAATACATGTTAATGTAATTTTCAACACTACTGTATATTGACTGCAGTGGATTGATATTCTCTTTTAATAGATGAATAAGAGGATTTAGTCCTTAATTCTATTCTGTTAATCTCACCTAAATATAAGAATATTTATGAGAAGAAAGGGTCGAATAATTATTATTTAGCATTCCAATGTAGAACACAGTTAAAATGTATGGATTTAAAATTTTTGCCAAGAACTATACACTACTATAGATCTCTACTCAACACTGAGTTATTTTTTTTTTCATACTTGGTGTGTGGGGGGGGGGGTATTATGTACCTCACCTCTGAGAGTGGCATCAATTTAAAAAGCAGCAAGTTCAGCAAGGTAAGATGTAAGGGCCTTGTTCCCCCCTGTATTACAAAGTAGCTCAAGATATTCGTGCTTCTGCATCTGACTTAGAACATTGTAAGGCAACCTGATTGCAACTGAAAAATCAAGGAGAATCTTTAAGAAGATTTTATTGACTGCCAGCATCTGTCAGCCTTACACTCACAACAGTTAATAGACTGGAACAACCAGCAGACCATTTTCATCACTGGTGGGTATAGTTTATAATGAAATGCCACACTGCAGGGACAAAGGTTTGCAAACTTTGGTGAAGAATTCACCAATGACTTAGGAGCACCCCTTTGTAAAAACATGTCCTGGAAGAGCATAGTCAATTCTATAATAATTCTATATTCATGTTATTTGTTTTTAAGCTTATATAAAGAAGCATATCTCAGATTTATATTGAAAAGCTCAATTGGTTCCTGTGTTACAGAAGAAGAAGCAACAATGTTTTAGAATTTAGGAAAGCTGGAATTTTTTGCATTTCCAGCTTTCCTAAGGCCCCACAAACCATCCGTGGTCCGATCACATACACAAAAATATGAAATTACTTCTCCTCATACATTGAACCCCATAGAGCAACACAGCATTTCAAATCCTGAACTCCCAACCTCCAAGAATAAAATATCCTTTAATTTCACTCAAACGTGACCTGAACCTTTTCTGTTTATGTCCTACTTTCTACAGTTTTTGGAGGCACAAATAAATATTGTGCTGGACAAAACTACCAGTTAAATACTGAATGGAGTACAGAAAGAAAAACAAAAAAAAATATTTGGAAATGTTAGGAGAAAAAAAAACATCCATCATGCATATGCAATCAGAACCTACTCTAAATTCTGATTAGTGTCTCTGTCAATTCCTGCAGTTGCTCTGCATGATGTTGCTGTGGCATTTTGACAGTGATTATATCTTTACATTATAAAGTGCAGACATTACGCTTCAGTTGTTTACAAATAACCATTGACTGGCGCTGCGGTAAAAATGGCATTCAAATTTGAAGGGCTTCCATTTAAATATGTCTTAAAATAACTCAAATGGAAAGTTGAATAACAATTGATAGGATTAGGACTTTTTACTTCAATGTTGTTTTGGAAAGCAGTTAAAAATATATATGAACGTGGCCTTATTGATAAGACATATATTGTAACACTTAAATTTATTTTTTTATTCAGAGGAGATATGACTCTGGAAACCAGAGCAATCAGATCTCTTTCAATTGTCTATCATTGCTAACCTGAAAGGGAGCATACTGTGGTTAAGGTGAAAAAGGCAGCTCATTCACCTTCTTTTCCCCTTCTTGACATGCAGTTCAGTACATTATTTTTTTCAGTTCATTATTTTTATTCAGAGGAAATTCAGACCTTATTGGTCTTATTTTTCTTGATCTATAAATCAACTAACTGCTATGGGAAATCTGCAAAATATGATAGATAAGAACAACAGATTTTGCAACAGCTTACTGTATGTACTTTTCTGATCTAATTGTAAGCTTTGATTGCCTAACTGAAAGTCAATTACAATCACAAATCTGTAAAAAAATATTGTATTATCCCATTATTGTGTGACATGTGCAATGGGATCTAATTGTTTTTATTTTGTATATTTTAAATTGATGTTTTTATCACTATTTTCTTTAATTCAGTTTGTAATTTTTTCAGCATGGGTATTCTAACATTCTGAACAAGAATAATTAGTAGGAGCCAGAATAAAATGGGGTTTCATAGATCTCAAGGGCATGGCCATCCATTTGAATGAATGTGTTTTAGTTAGAGGGGAGATGTTGCTATTTTTACTTCATAGAGATTTTGAAGACCATGCCAAACTTTATTCCAACTCAAGGGACAAATGATATGCCAACTCTCTCACTGCTTTATCTTATTGATACTGGCTGTATTGATGCATTGGTTTCATTTTGTTCACTCTCCTTCCATAACATTTACTTCCTACATTATCGTCTGAATGTTTGTGTGTTCCTTGATTTTGACATTTATTTTAATTAGAGGCCATGAAAGTAGTGTGATCTATAGCCCTGTTTCTTTAACAGAAATCTGATAAATGGCACTAGTAAGAAACACAAGGCTTTATATACACTTTATGTATGTATTTCAAGTTATTACTGTTATTAAAACTTGCAGTTTTGGTTTGTTTGCAGTTTTGTTGTTCTAAGAAAGATGAAGACTACAAATAACTACAAGACTGTTATTTGGAATAAAAGTGGTGTTTTGAGACTTCCTGTGCTCTGTTTTATTTTCTGAAATGCTACATTTGTACCCAATTTAAAGGATATGTTCAGGACAAAAAGACAAAAAAAAATTCTAAGGCCAAGCCTCTCTCTAGGACAACTGAATCTGGACAGAAGGGGGAGTCATGTCACTCTAGTCTACTCCAATGTTACACATTTCCAATAGTTAACAGTGCTCCCACAGGGATCAATAGCCTTCATATACAACTCAAACAGACTTGACAAAGCAAGTATCAGGAGACAATGTAATTTGACAACAACAAAGTGATGAGTTCACTTGATTTGAGTTCAGTGATGAGAACAGATCCGATCCAGGAAAACAACCTTATTGAATTTTCCTAAGTGATCTCAGAATATCACCTTTGTATTACCCTTTACAATTTCTATTTTGCCTTTAAGCACTGATGATGCATACTTGACATTGCACAGGCAAACCACTCCTTTACAAGAAATATTAATCCACACTATCTATTGCAAAAAGAAAAAAAAACAGCATTCATTTTGCATTCTATCACATGGAAAACATATACATGGTTACTGTGTACAGTATAGGGTGAGGTTCCTGGTCATAAAATGTACATAGCCAAGGAAGTACAAGCATCGTGTAGCTAAGCTACTGCTGTTGAATTGTCTCGCTGAATCGGTTCCATTAGGCTTATTTCACTTCCTAGTCATCTTAGATGTTTCTAAACATTTGTGGGAGAACTATGAAGAAATAATTAGCTTTTATACACCAATAAATAAGATGTTTTCAAGTTATAGAAAAGCTTTGAAAGATATACAAATGGTAAACCACAGCTGTACAGGCATTGAGATTTAAAAATGTGAGTATGTAACTTGAACTACATTACATCTCACTGCCTTAGCACCAAGTGGCCCACAAGAGTTTACTGCTGTAAAGGTAGGCCAGTAAATGACAATTGGTATATTGCTTATACAGTATTGGTATAAGCATACTGTATCAACAGGGAGTATGGTACCAAAGGAGCCACTGCCAAATACACACTGTGAACCTTTCTTGACTTAATTCTAATGTCTCTCTTTAAAACCTAAAGTCAGCCACAGAAGGAAAAAAACAGTTTTTTTCTCCTGTCTTTAACAGAACCTTTTGCAGGATAAAAACAAAGTGACTAAAGGGAAAGTTACTACAAGGTGCCATCCAAAGGTACACTAATCTTTATGACAAGATGGAGAGGACATGATCTGTGAATGTGACTTGTCCTTAATGCAGCTGTGCTTAGTAACTGGCGCCACCTTCTGTTCAATAGTGAAAGTGTCCTTCATCTCAAAACAGCAAAACACCTCAGCCACTATACACTTATAAAAAAGGTCCAAATTAATTTCACATTTTACAATTTCTTCAATTAATATTTAGTTTTGATAGTCACAGAAAGCACAAACTTGTCTTCATTAAATTAATAGTTTTGTTTCAAAACATCTGTGCTGTTTCTTTCTCTGTCATTTAAAATACATGGATTACATTTCATTAATTAAAAATAGTCGTGGCTGAATTTGGTGAACATGGTGACAAAGCATTTCCAGATTTTCAGATTGCAAATTAGCTTCATTTCTAAAAATGATCTATTTTATACAATATGCAAAACATTATTCAGCATACTATGCGTAATTTTGCCAGCAAGAATGATGTACTAATGGAGCAAAAAGACTTAAATCTAATGGTGAAATAAAATGGTATCAATAAAAAGCATTTATTTGGATATATCCACCAACTTTATAAACATATTCCTTAGTGTTGAGGTCACCAGAAGACAAGGCAGCTATATACTATGAGGAAAAAAAAAACAATGCTGTCAAGGGGAGGCTTTTCACATGTAATTGTTTTATTAAATACTTGTATAACCAGGAGGTCATGCCTCTTAAGAAAGTCATTAATGCAATTAAATGCATGTATGTACTGTATAATATAGGTTAATTAAAATTGTTTGGAATGATGGTATACAAGTGATAGACACAGACTCTGATTTCCTAACTATGCAGTTTTCCTGTTACCATTCAAAGGACTACCAGGAAGAGTCATGAAATACATTACATACATCTAAATTAAATTTACACTTTTAAACAAGTTCTAAAAAATTCTGATGTGGCGGAAATGTTCATTATGATTGAAAACAATTTCCAAAGACAACAGACACAGTAAAAAAACTTAGTATAAACACAACTTTTTGTCCTCCGGAAGGAAGAACCACTATAAAATTGTATCACCTCTTAAAGACAGTCTGAGACAGCACTGTCCTTTCTGTCTTAAGAAAGAAGAATGATATAGGACCCTATGGCAGAGTGCAAATTAGAGGCTGCCTAGTCAAACATGAAAACACATCAAAGATGAATTATGCTCAATTTATGTAATGATTGATGGTCAATTTGTCCTTTTCTGGAGCATGCTTTAACTTTGAGAATATCTAAAAGCTTTCCATGGGGCGAGATGAATAAGCAATGCCTCAATAGGTCTATATTATGAATTTGTGATGGTCTAAAAGCCAGGCATTACTTTGAAGGTGTCATTCTTTCATGAATGATCCCCAAGCCACTGAGCAATAGTTAGAGGTGAATAGGGAATATTTAGCTCTTCATGGAAAAGACAAATCATTTAACTATATGTGTTTCCTCTGCTTCATACTTCTGCCTCGTTATTTTTTTCCCTTCTAGTTTTATTTACAAATCTTCAAAAAAAACAGCTTGCTCTGTCATTTCTCTTTGTTATCAGGATACCCCAATCTTAATTAGATATGCTTGACAAAAACAGCTTGAACACCTGCTTAATAAACATGAGGCCAAAATAACAAACACATTTAGTGTTAATATTAGCAAAGGAATATGCTAAAGTTTTAAGCTGTTTTATAACACAATGTTTAGGGATTGAAAAAGTAAAAATAATAATAAACCTCTTTTAATAAGGGACTTGAAACCTCTCCTCTGAGAAGCCTCCTATGATCAAGCTAAATGTCACTAAAATTAAACAGATGGTGTTGAGATATTCAACAGAGAGTTTGGTTACTTGTCAGGCAAATTACCATAAAACAAGAATGGCTTACTGTATACAGAGATTTCAGTAAAAGATCACCCTCTTCATTTGTAGTTTGAGCAGCATAGTTTCAGCCTTGTGAACTTTGTCTCCATATAAACATCAATGTTGTGGCAGGTCTTATATTGAAAGTTGTGATTTGAGGTCTGCCTTTGATAGGTGATGAGACTGCAGGCACCTTGTTTTATATTAGTTCAAGTCAAGTCTCATGCTAGGGTGACAAACAGACCATGCTATTATTGTCTGTTCAAATGACACTGTCAGCTTCCCCAGCTTCTTTACTTTACTTAACAAGTGTAAACTCTGACATTTTAGTTTCCTTCACACACAATTCCTCAGACAGCCAACACGGAAGACAAAGTCTGCAGTAACTCATAAGTCCACGAAATACAGAACATTCCCTAGGGAATAATGTCTTTAGCAGAAATAAGCAACGTTTCATTTTCAAGGTAGGCAGTTACTAATCACCCTGTCCTGTACTACATGTGAGTTATTGGGACTGAACTGACACGTGCTCAATCATGAAATAATACATTTCGTTTCTTCCCTTTTTTATGAAATGGATGCTTATTGTCCAAAAATTTGGACTTTATCATTATTATCTTTAATGAGTCAATAAAATCTGGAATAGGCCCTTTCTTTTTTTAAACTAACTGCTGGTACACGTCAATAACCTGATGCACTTATTAACAAAAGGCCAATGTCTAATTTACTTTTGTCCCCGATATCTGCCTACAAAAGAAATGGCTGAGAGCCCCTTGGCTTTGTAAAAAGTTTCAAATTCCCCCTCTGAATTTCTCATCTACATTTTATAAACCGTTTCGCTGCTTTCTGAGGACGCTCTACATGGAGCATCCAGAAGGAATGCAGTGCTGATCCTGAGCTCCTTCTGGAGTTATTTCAGTAACTCCTAGTTCACCTTCACTCAAAACAATACTCTTTAGAATAGCATGCTCAGAATTCAGCACTCTCACAGGTTAGCTTGGAAATGTATTAAGGCTTCCACTGCACTTTTCATATCCCCTTTATTCATTTGAAATTTTAACCACATGCTCCTTAATATTCTATTTTTATTCTGAAGAAATTTTCATCAGAATTAAGGGATCTCTCTTTTGGGGGGATTCAGCCTTGCCCTCACAGACAGGTTGTTGCTTTCCTCAGCCACAGAAATTAAGCCAATAACCTGTAATAATTTAAATCATGTCTCCCACCTCAGAATCCTGAAAACAGAACCTATTGGAATATGGAGTCAGGGTGCAAGACATCATAGAATAAGCTTCACATACTATGAATTTTATTTCTATACAGTTGTCATGCCATTTTCCTTTAGTCTTTAGCATCCACTACTCTATGTAGATGATATATTGTCTATATAAATACAGTACATGAATATAATTTAGTGTCTTTTATTGCTGAAAAGAGACTTTGATCTATTTTCTTTATTTTAAACCTGATCTTATCACAGATTCCATAATTCTATTACTAAAACAATTTGATTTCTTACAGAAAGAGTTTAATAAATACATTACCATTCAGTGACATTTAATTATTTCAGGTATTATAATGCAGTATTCATTTTAAACAATTCTAATTTTCAGACATCAATCATACACTTTCTCTTTTATAAAAAGATAATGGAATTATTTTCCCTCCTGCTGATTTCCACAGTTCACTTTGTTACAAGGGATATTTTTTTTAGTTTGTCCCATAATAATGTATGACAATAAAAGAAAGCTTTTATCTAAATAAATGCCATTGGATTTTAACAACATGACTTGTGGATACCTACTCAAACATATGGTTAAGGTTCTGGAACCTTTAAGGTTATCAACTCAAATCCTTAGTTGGACACTAAGTCTGAGTTACTGCCTTAACCAAGGTACTTGGTACAGACATACTGTACTGCTCCAGCTGTTGGGTTTAAATGTAATGTGCTTTGAATGAAAGCATTTGTCAAATACATTTAAAATAATACCCTTACTTGTTTATAATGTTGATCTCTATAGTTGTAAGACATTTTCGTTTATAAATAGCTTTTAAAGAAGAACTGCAGTCCCATTTTCTCAGACCGGTCATTAAATCTCGGTAACAAAATAAATTCATTAAGGTTATAGAAAAAAATTACAATTTTTAACTAAGCACAAAATGATTAATTTTGCGAAAGTACTGTAAGTCGCCATGTTGCCACAAACTCACATTCGAGTTACCATTAACTCTAACGTGATGCCGCCCTTCCCACTCACTAGTCCCCGTAAAGACTAATGTAATGTGGTATCCGAGCGAATAAGTAAAGGTTTTGCAGCAGACATTTCACTGCATAAACATTCCAATGTGATCTGCTTGCAGAGTTTACAAGTAAGTTGTATTTGTCGGAAAAGCCGTCTCGAAATCAAAAGCAAAATTTCTATTGGATTAAAAAAATGTATTCACAAGCCTGCTTGTTTACAATGTAAGTAGGCCGCAACATATCACCAGGAGTTTTATTGCCTCGTTCTGAATCGCAGAACAAGGCACTGAGCATTTCTGGAAATCTTGTGTATTTTGTAATGTTAATTGGAGGTTTTACAAGTTACTGTGTACATTTTACTTATATTGTAGTTTGAAATGCACTCATCAATGCCGATTCTTTCTAACTCCAAAATATAAAAATAACATTGCAGTTCTTTTAATGATTAAGGAGGGAAGGATTTTAGTTAACTATTGGGAATTAATAGGAAATCTATTTAAGCTTGCTATTGATTAAAATGACCAATTACCTAATAACCAGAAAATTAAGGGTTTGCATAAATATTAAAAACATTAAAAACAAAACAAATGCTATTGGTTCCAATACTCATGTGCTGCAATAACGCTAGGTACAGTATATTTATATTCATGAATGATTGATAGTTATAAAAACAATGAAGTGTTAGAGCTAAATGGTGCTCAATAACCAGTCTGACTTAATGTAGAGCACACCTTTTATTTCTACACAACAAACCCAAAATGATCTCCCAACAGAGTACCAGGGGCAATAACTTCATTTAAAACTGTCTAGGTGAAGAGAAAGGACTTGAGACCACCCTGACTGAAGAGCCAACTGGAGCCAACTGATTGAAGGCACATTGGGGACATCGGAACAACTTTATATTCACACAACCTATCACATAAAAAAAAAATCAACACAAGGGTAAAAAATACATAGGCTTCTTCAAACTAATTATTTGCCCATTGCACCCAACAACCCTCAATTGATTGAAAATCTGACTTGTTAATGCTTTTTTCACAAATATACAATGAAAATGATATATTGAGATGATATATAATAGATTCCATTTTTTTCCATTAAAAAAACACATGAAACAGTAAATATGTAATGTCTTATTGGAGTAGGACGCAGGATGCAGGCTCACAAACACAATGTTCCTCTCACATGTCCACGTCTAATCAATTACACAATCAGGTGTCACTACTTATGTCTGAAACAAAATGAGACAACAAAAAAACAAACATATTTCACAAACACTAGTGATCAGAACACTACATACTGTAAATAGAGAACCAATAAATCTAAATACATTTAAAAAAGACATGGTTATGTATTTATAATTTGTTTATGCAGCGGTTAGTGCTTATGTAAAATGTATATCATATTTTGTGTGTTTGCTGCTAATTTTGTCTTTTTTCTTGCATTCATATGCCTTGTCTGTAGTGATGATATAGTGATTTATACTCAACATACCTGTATATGCATAAATGTATGATTTATGCTCAGTATATCTTACATTCAAATTAGAGATCAGGTACATTCTTGTTGATAAAAATAGAAAGTTCCAATAATATAAAAGTTACTAATTTCTAAAGAAATCTTTTGAGAAATTAAAATAAATAAGAAACAGGCAGTTTATAAAGGCCCTGTACTGAGGAAATGCATGATATTTTTGGTCATTTTAAGCAGACTGGGAAGATTTTTAGGGAAGCACAAGTACTGTACAGATTCATATCAAATAGTTGTGGAAGAACATTTGGATCTATTGTCAGAAAGAAAATCTTTTTTTAACCATAAAATGGTTTTATTGAGGTAATTTCTGTTCTTGTATGATCTAGACCACTGAAGTGGAAACAAAACTCTGTAGGGAGTGAATCGTCTTTGAGAGGAAAACTAATAAAAAGGTGTAGAAATGACAGTAAAGAAAAAAAGTAAAAAAACTTGCAGACAAAGGGGAGATAAAGGTCTATGAACATAAGTACTAAAAGTAAAGTTGCCATGCAACTTTTTAATGTTTACAAAATTTTTCCTCTTCCCTCCTTTTTCCACAGCACCCTTTATATCACTAATCGCTTTTGGTGCTACCTCAGCCCTTATACGGTATATAATAAGATAACTTCATTAGCCATATACAATTTCTTGCTTTAGGAATTCATCGTTTAGCATACCCCAGCTTGCTCTCCATGTCACACACAGAGAGGGTGAGAAGCTTGGGGTCAGAGCGCAGGGTCAGCCATTGTACACCGCCCCTGGAGCAGTTGGGGTTAAGGGCCTAGCTCAGGGGCCCAACGGAGTAGGATTCCTCTGCTGGTCGCAGGATTTGAACCGGCAACCTTTCAGCCACGGGTGCAAATCCTTAGCCACAGTACCACCGCTCCGCCCAAATAGGAATATTCAAATAGGAATCCTGGCATTCATCTTAATATTGTGTTTTTGCCCGACATTCCCTGGCTCAGTATGCTTCTAAGCAACTTTAAAATAATCTGTTCTTTTCTCTCTACCTGTTCTGCTCATGTTTCAGTAAAGCCCCTCATTCTGACAGGCCTTTGTGATTTTGCCAACCTCTCTTCAGCTCAGCTTATTGAATAACATATTGCTTAAGGAGTTCTCTCTACCTTACCTCTCTCAGGCTAAACCTCTACTTCACACTCTTCACAGGCTTCCTAAAGCTGCTCATATAGAGATTTACCACTGTCACACCACTCTCTTCATCACTCTACCCCTTCCTACCTCCAATATTTAGTCTTTTCGTGTATCACCTCTCATAAGCCCTTTTAATTTGTTGTTTGTCAGTTAGTTATTAGAATTAGAATAGTGGTACTTCTGACATTTGGATTCTAGGACACTGTCAACATAGATTTCGATACTTAGATTGTTTCAAATGTTAGACGTTTTTGAACAAGTAACAGCAGCAATAGCAAATTTGATTTGTTATATGTAGATTGTCAGAAACTGTACGTAAAATTATATATTAACTCTTAATTTGCAAGCAGTAAACATTCAAGGAAATGCTTACGTGATTGAAATGTGAATTATTAATAGAAAACAGAAAATACAGATAAGGACTGTATATAATAAACAAGAATGGTGGTATAATTATTGGTATACAACAGGAATCTAACTGCTCCTCTCAATTCCTTTAGGTAACTAGACAATATCAAAATAAGAGGACAAGCAAACATTGTAAAAGATGTAAGTCACGAAACAGGTGGCAGATGGTATTTAAGACAAGTGCAAAGTGTTAAATGCAGGTATAGTAACCGTGGGAAACACTGCATTTGAAGAAACTGTGACAAAAACCTAAATGTCCGTGCTGGTACATTGTTGTTATCTTCTAATAGAATATTATTATATATAAAGTACAGAAGTAATAGAAGTTCTATACAATATGGGAAAACAACAACAAAGGCAAACAGAATGTTAGGATTCATATGTTTAAAGGCACCGACAAACTCAAACCAACAGACTCCTTCAGAACCAACAGAGAAACACAAACCAGAGGACAGTAGGATCTACAGGGAAGTGCATTTGCAACTGATACAGGAGAGGCTTTTTCACAATTGGTTGTGGGTGTCTAGAACAAGCTATCCAGACATTTTATTGAAGCTGACAATCCTGCTTCTTTCCAGTTATGCCTAGATGAGATCTTTGGACCAACTAACAACTAGCAAGTAAACAAGTTGGATGGGTCAAATGTCCTCCTTTCTATCATCCACCCAGCTAGAAATTCAGTTGCTTTCCTCCCTTAATGCAATAGTGTACCAGTTCTAAACAACATCTGTGATGCACAGTCTCCACTTTCTAGTCCCCCATCTTCAATGACTGCCGTAGATCATCTTATTTATTAAACCACTATATTGCTGCTCCACTTATATTTTTACAATTTACTGCACATGCATGCAGTATTATAAAGGCAAAAGCAAAATTAATATGTAATATTCTTGACATATATATGTAAAGCATTGATAGATGCTATGCACTGTAACAAAAGCAATGACAGAAAAGCATTACCAATCTGGTGATCCAAGACAAGTGAATACAAAACAAATTACAGTTCCCATGCAGTGCTATTATATTTTTACAAAAGGTTACCTCAGTAACTATTAGGTGAGGTAATTTAAAATTTTATGCTGCTCTAGTCATTTTAAATGAATGTGTTTGAAAATATCAAAATATTCTCATTAAAATTGTAGACAGCAAGTAAACAGACAATACTTTCCTATGTATTCACTTACAAGCTATTTGTCTCTTTAGCTCTAACTATGAATGGAGTAATGGAGGGGACTGAATATTAGTTTGAGTTTTCTTTGGTGAATGTCTGCAGGAGATATGTATTGATTTTAGGGAAGTGTCTTTAAAAAGATTTTCATAGCCCACAAGCCATGATAAATTGACTTTCCTGAGCAAAAAAACAACATAAGTCAAACAATTTCACATGGGGATAATGTGACCCCTGACCCATGAAAGCAGTCAGAGTTCAGGTTGTGTCCTCCCTCCTGGGTCTAACACCACTATAAAATAAATAGGCATTAGCGCAAGGATTTTCAAATGCCTTTTCATTGTTTTTGCCTTTATTGTTATGAGCTCTCTTGTCAACAAAACACATCAAATGGTCACTTAATTTATTACAATGTCAATTCACTTTTTGGAAAAGAAAGCTTTGAAATGTTCATGTACTTACTACTGCTTCAGTTTCAGTCAGCTGGTGTCTGTCGTCTTGAAACAATTCAACTTGGGCCTGGACTTCTACAGCTGCTACCCTGCAAAAGTAAAGCGCAAACAAAAATAATTTAACAAACATTTTATTATTTTCTTGCAACCGTTCAATCACAGTGAACACCATTGCAAAGTTAAAACAGAACAAATCTGCTTGCAATAAATGAAAAACATTGGGGACTCAAAAACAAATTAATATTATTTTGCATAAAAACACATACAATACAAGGCAATTCAAATATTGAAATGGCAAAATTCCCCTTTTTACAGAAAAAAATGTATAAGATTTACTAGAAGGTGACAACTCTCAGGCAGGCTTAGAATATCAAAAGAATAACAAGTAGAGCTGTAATTACAATTAGAAAAGACACAGTTTGATGGAAAATGTCACAAATATTAAACTACGACCAGATCAAGGAAGTCTAGAGGCTGCAGATGTGTTTTCACTTTCAACCTGTACAAGGAGAGGATAGGGACCTCTCTAACAGTAACAGGCAGGAGATCCAGAGAGAGGTCTGAATAAGATAGAGTTGAAGGGGCATCCCTCAGGCAAGTTCTCTTATCCAGAGGAGTTACAAGTAGATCTCGACTGGAGGACAGCTGTTGTGTAGGAACACAAGAGGACCACAGATCAGAGAGATGGCTGGGACAGATGACATGCAATACTGTGTGCATTAGATGGAGTACTTTTTAATTATATGAAAGATAGGAAGCCAAAGAAAACAAAACTAGGTGCATATTCATGGACGAGATACTTGGGGAAAAAAATCAATTTTGATATAAATCAATTCAAAATCATCATAAAAATCAAAGCATATGGTCAGTTGCAATAATGGGAAATGGTCTCAAAATAGGGAAGGCGGAAAAGATACATTCCATGGTACTTCCATTATGACTCACTGCATTGTTTAATTTAAACTTTCTCAAAGATAACCAGATAAAACACCACCAAGTGAATCCTTGGTGTCTTAGGAAATGATTCACTCCCTTTCAATCATTAGCCATTTGGTAAATTACAAATGATGCATACACATTTATTTAAAGTGAATCAAAGTTTTATTCCCCAAACTGAACGCTTTTACAGTTGTATCTACAGTGCCATATAGAATTCATCATACATATTCATCATCATAATTCAAAGAATAAATTTCAACTGACACAGAAATGGTTAACTCCAAACTTAATAAATGCTCTCAACTGGCCATCTCAATCTTCCGTCCTCAATCTAATTAAATTTTGTGGAAGGCAGTTCATAAACAGAACCAAAGAGTACAAATGACCTAGAGCAATTCTGCCTGAATGAATGATCAAACGTTCCCCCTCAGAAGTGCCAGAACCTCAAAGCGCAACACAGGAGGTGTCATGTACAAGTAATCCATGCCATAGGAAGTTTTTGCAAAACACTATAACAAACTATAGGGGTCCAAATAAATGTAACCCTTGTATCTTTCGGACTTTATTTATGGCAATATATAGTTGAATTTGTATTCTGTTCAAATTTATTAAGATTAGTGGATGATTTCTTATTTTCCTTTCAGTAGGGCACAATAACCAATCTATCCTCTTTTCTTTTATTTTATTAAATGTTATGCATGTTCTGTTCTTATTACATTCAAGGCATGAATACATCTGTATTGTATCAATTCATTGCAGGTAAAAGGCTTGTGATAACATTAACCAAAATCAAAAGACCATTAAAAATACTAATACTAAATATGAGTGGAAAAGACTAATGGTGTGGTACTTTTCTTTTCCAACAGTCTCTTTGAAACTCTTTGAATAACATTCCTCATTATACTCCAATAACTGTTAATCAGCCTAGCATACCCAAGTAGCATAGAGTGATGAAGACAACAGGCATTCATCCTACCATCTGCAATCAAGACTTCTACCTCTTTTTTATATTGGGACATACCTGTATCTTGTCCTATTTTTTTTTAAACTCTAGAACAAAAGAAGAACTTGGATTTGAATCTTGCAAGCACCCTCAGTGTTAATAGTTTGCAATAGTGTTTCCTTAAAACAAAATTGCAGTTTGTATCAAAACCCATCAGATCCCCATTCATATAATCCCAATTCTTCTTTGATGGTCCGGTCTAGTCCAGTTGTGGACTGAAACCTGAGAAATCTTACAATCAAATAGACATAAACTGATATCAGAATCATAGCTCTAACTACACTACAGAATGAGTGTCATTATTGACTGAGCCACTAGAAACCCCTACTGTATATGTTTATTTTCATGCCATACTACCACACCACAAACAACAGAGTTGAGGCATTGGACAGTGGATTGTAAGAGGCTTTCAGGTGCCTGGGAAGCAACAGCAGTTCTGTTGTACATCATACTGAGAAAATTCTGGTTGACTTTTTTATGTTTAGCACCATTCTTTGGAAACTTCAATGTGGTCGACTTACAATATAGCCCACATATGAGCCAGCAACCTCATAACAAATGGTTTTAACTTTGACAGACTTATTAGGTTTGTATATCTCATGTGATGCAAGGTCTCTGAATGTAATAGTTGTGTTATTATTGTGTGGTAGTATCGTTGCCTGATCATAATATCTAAGCATGAAAAAAACTTTGCATAAAAGTGATAAAAATCAGAACTATAGATTTTATTTTATTATATATTATAGAAAACTCCAGCTCTATAAAGCAAAACTATATCACTCCTATTATCAACCAAGGATCTGTGTAAAAACAGGAAATGAACCACTAGGGTTCCCATCATGTCTGCTGTCAACAACTCACACAATAATTACATTTGATTCTTTTATTTCACTAGCTATTCATTTCATTAAAAAACTACAGAATGTTGTACTTTGTTTACAGATGTAATCAAGAAATTATCTTCAGGGTTTATTCCAGGTAGGCTCCATAATGTTAATAGTGGAATTTGGTATTAAATACATTGAGTGTCCTACTTTGATCTTTGGTGCAATTGCTTTGATGCAGAAAATAACACCAATACTAATATACAAACTGCAGTGCAGAATGGTGTTGAGGGTTGTGGACTCCAGACGAGAGGTTTTTGCATTTGGGTTTCCCCAAATGTGCAATTGTATCCGTGCTCAAGGTACTTTATTCTGGCTGATAATGAATGTTCTACTGTATAACTAGATCTCCCGGTCACCGGTAAATGTGATTTTGCTCGCAATTGACTTAGCTAGTTGTGAATATGAAGAAGACGATAGTGATAGTTGATCAGTTGAAAAAGCACAAAAACACAAAAGGAGTGTTGAACCCTCAAAAGATGCAAAACTTCACGTCTCCATGTTTTATCTTCAGAAAGCACAAAAGGATTCATGGAAGACAAACAGTGCATAACACAATGATTCAAATACAAAAATAAAGGTGACATTAGACGAGGGAATATCCTAGTTGTAAATGCATTAAAAAACACCTGATAACCTACAGTATCTTCTGCTTCTCAACAAACAGAATAACTACAAACATCATTGTTAAGACCACTTTTTCTTTGACTTTGATGAATATTTGAATACTTTTGTGAGCATGCACTTGTGTTTTTTATCCTGTTATCCTATCCAACCTAAGCAAGCTTCCAGAAAATCTGGCTGTTTTTATTCAGCTTTATCTGTTCTGAACAGTATCAAAAGGTAATAAATATTTAAATTGAGTGCAAGCATGTTTTTTTGTGAAGATTACAGTCTTAGCAAAATAGACTATTGACTTGCCAGAAGTCAGCAGAAGCAATAAAATGGTTTGAAATGCCAAAGGAAGTGTTAATGACCTTTCCAGCTAGAAATAGCAGTATTCAATGGGCTTTTGAATGTGGAATGTTTTTAGATTTCAAAGCACTTACATATTTCCTTATATTTATAAACATATTTTACTTTATTTCAATTAATCTCTATTACCAAGATACAGTACTAAGAGAAATAGAATGTATCAGATATATGCATTGCAATGAAAATATTTCTCCACCATTACTTCCTTATAAAATTTAGTGTTCAGAATTGTGTTTTGAAGTAAAAATAAAATAAAAAAAGTCAGACAATCTTCACATTTCTCCACATAAAACAAAATTGATTGACTTGATATGTGGATGAAAGAATTACACCAATGAAAAATATATACAGTATAATATATACAGTATAATTCTCAATCCTCAACTTAAACAAAAGCCAAAATTCGGAGCTGCATTTCTTTTGAAACCCTGAATGAATTATTAAAATGCACCAGCTGCACTTGAAATGCACCAGCTGTACATATGCTTGATTTGTGAGAGTCTAAGAGACAGACAAAATGAAAGTAAACTAAAATTACAATGCTCCTGATACCAGACATCCAATCAAGACATTGCATGAGTTTACTTCCAGGAAAGTGAGTGTTGTGCCTTCGGAAATGAAAGCTTCCCACACAACTATTTATTTTTTATTTCTTTACCTGTCAGTGATATGATGACCTGAAGAAAAGTATATTAAAGTCTTGTGCCAGGGTTCAGTAATGGCTGGAGCAATCAAAAAGATATAAACTGAATCAGAAACATGTCAGCTGATATTCACTGTATCCACAGTGACCAGGCAACTAACAGCAACCTATTCAATCTATCACTCTTAAGAGATGTATGTTGTTACATTCCATAAGGGTATTAAAGATATAATGATTATAAAAGATTAAAGTTATCAAGGGTATATTGCTTAGTGTACAGTTGCCAAACAGTCTGCTCACAATTAATTTCAATTACAGGTCAGTTTTTAGACAAGCTTATACACATGAAAAGAAAGGAATAGCACAGTTGGTTACATACACTAAATACTTATTTAGTGTATGATCTTTGATTGTGAGGTACATATTACAAAAGACCAGTATGAAATACCGCATAATAATTCAAATCAATCATGTTGGAGATGAACTTAGTATATCAGTTTTCCTTGGATAGGATTCCCAAACCTTAACAGACCTTGGTAAAAGTAAGAAATCTAAAGCTGACCTTCACTTTTGCCTATCACTAATTTAAATCTATGAACAAGGCGAGTACTGCCAAATGACATGCTCAGGTCACTTTATCACCAAGGCTAGTTTTAATATTTCATGCTATTCACATTTTCCACTATCACTGGGTTTATCAATGACTATCTAAGATGAATGAGACCTGTCTAATAATAAAAACTCTGAAATAAAGACTGAAAATCTAAATGCTCAGCAATATGATTGGAAACCAGCTGCTGCTGCTGCACTGTCTCATAAACATATTAATGAATTAGGCAAAATGCATATGCTGTATGTATTCACAGTTAGTAACTGTACAACACAACTCTTGAGATTGATAATTTTCCTCTAGAATCCACAACCAATTTTGACTGGTGACTTGTCATTCCCCATGACCTGGGGAATATAGTTGAGGTAAGGACTTCCTCGCCTTCTTCAGTACAAGTAATGTTTTGATATAAGATGCTGCACTTATTATTTAGAAATCTAATTGTGTGTGCAATTAAAACAAATAGTTTAAAGAGCATGTTTTAAAAGCTGTCAAAGTCACATTTATATGTATGTATAAAGGTAATGCTACTTTATTTGTCTGATCTCTTAGTTGCATTATGACTCCAAGTGGACTATAAAATCTTTTTGTAATGTAGTCTGAATTCTAATAGCTATTTTTTTGTAACATAGCATTACTGGTATTCACTTCTAATGACTGTCGCAAAAAGGTGGCCATATTTTCATGCTCCTTAATAAATAAGATAAACTTATACAGGCAACTTGTAAAACAGAAGCGTTCAGAGCAATTACAGTAACATGTCATTCAGTACATTTTTTTCTATCCAAAGGCAAATGAGATACCCTATCATCCACCTTACTGTTCATTATTTTGTTTTGTCAGTATCAAAGGCATTAATGATGAGTAGGTTTGCCAGTCTTACACATCAATGATTTAAATTTGTGTAATCAAACATTGTTTCTAAAAACATTCGGACTGTAGTATAATCATTTATGTATGGTTCAGTGCAAGGAGATGATTGAAATAAATATTAAAAGCTCAAAGAAAGTATCTAAGAGTCAATGCCAGATCAATTCTTTCAGATACCTGAAAAGCTACAGAATATGACCTAGTGATTTTACACAGTTCTATAAATTTCAGATCTATAGACATTTAAAATCTTATTTGGGATCTTGCTCTGTATATACTATATGCTTAAGGTGTAATGTCACAGAGGGTTAAAAGTCATCTTTGATGTTATTTTAAGCATTAATTTATTTTAGTGCATACATTCTAGTTCTATCATACAGTAGAGTAAAATGGCAAAGAGTTCTTTAAAACTGGATTGATGGTTTATTAATCCTTTCCAGAATTCTAATAATAAGGAGCAATCCAAGTATTGACAATATTATGCAGTGCAGAAAACAATATTTTACATTGTGCATTTTCACTGTGGGCACATTTTTGCTGAGCTGGAGAAGTGGTGTGTATCAAGAGACAAGCTGTGAAACATGGTTTTGCTGCTTTCAGAAGAAACATTTAACAAAAGGTAAATATACATATTGCATAATATAATCTGTATTTCTGACTCTCAACTCAGATAGGTACAGTACTGTACAGTACGTTTGCATTGCTCTGTTCGTCTCTGTTGATGTGTAGGTTAAAGCAGTCAAGCTGAGCTAATGAAATGACTGAATAACTTCTGATTTTAAGGAGGCCAAGTGTAAAAAGGAAAAAGAATGATAGTTTAAAATGTAAAAACCTAAAAGAAAAAAATCTAACATTTTGAACTAAAAACTTATTCAGCAAAAGATTAGATTGATTAAGGATTCAACTAAGTAATTGAGACAATAAGGAACAAAACACCAGACTCTTGGGTCAGAAGGACCTAGCCAAAAACCTTTGGTTTAAATGTATTTATGCAATTTCACACACACTTTTGACTTTTATGGTAAAATGCCCTTTTGAGGTTTTCTCGCAAACTATACATAGTATGTTGTTCCCTAAACATTATTAAATCTACTCATTTTATGACAGTTTAATCTTTGAAAATCTCATTTTAAATTTCACAATGCAGCTTTAAACGGTTATTTAAATTTCTCCAAAGCTTGCAAAAAATCCACCATTGGAACTCCAGTGAGCCTTTTCCTCCTAAAATGAATCAATAGTTTTCAGGCTAACTTGACATATTCCAGGAGAACAATTGCAAACTTAATGTGCTATAAAACATATGGACGTATTGAGGCAAACTGCTGGTACAGCATTTATAGTAGTGCATCATTAATGCATTTTAAAACCCAAATGCACACTATTATTCAAAAGGAACCTACCAAGGTAGTCTTTTTGTTTCTCTCTACTAAACTTGAACAAATACAGTACCTTACAAAAGTTTAACTAAGTGCAATGTTGCCTCTTTTTTGCTTATTTTGTTTTTAATTAAGAACATTTCTGATGATTCTCTGGATATTAGATGAATATATGAGTGTTCTTCTTCCTAAATGACATTGTAGTGTAAATTATCTATAATACTGAGAATACAGTATATAATTGATAATAATAATGTGTTAATATGAATAGTTATGAATTATGAATAAAAGGCCAATTAACACTAACATACAACAATACACTCACCATAACCCTCATATAAAATGAAAGTCTTTAACTGATGATCATAATCTCAAGGTTTCAATCCAACAGAATATCTCTTGTATGAGCTGAAAAAAGCTTTTCCAAAGCACAGGTTGCCGAATGTGAAAGATTTAAAAAGAAGCTACACGGATAAATTGTCATAAATCCCTAATCAGAAGTGTCCAAACCAATGAAATGGTTCACAATGAAGAAAAAGATTTCACAATTACACAAAGTGCAATTGAATTTTATTATTTTATTGCACCCTCAAAAAAACTGTGAATTTTGGCAGGTGAACACATACTGTACACCCTACCTTGCAAAAATATTCAGGCTCTTCCTTTGGTGTCCTGTTTTATGAAATTACGAAATGATGTACCAGGAGTCCCTATTTAGCATCCTTGTTAGGGAGTGTTAAGGGCGGGAGGGGGGCGATTTAAGCTAATTTACATTAATCAGGCAATTATTTCCCAAAAGAAATAATTGAAATAGCTGTTGATGGGTACCAGGTGGAAGTACAGTAAATATTCCACAGAGGACATTAAATGCGACATATTTCTCCATAAGAATTAATGTTTATCAACAATAAGGGACCAGAAGATGACAATATAAGTCCACCTTACTGTTAATGTCGTGCACATTCACTGTTCCATGTGTACACAAAATGATTACCACAAGGACCCATTAAGCTGAGAAGTTAAATATAATTAAACCTTGTTTGAACTGATTTAGAAGCACATACAAGATATACCGTACACACGAAAATGAAAGCAACAAAAAAAAAATACTTTTGATTTAAACTCGTATGTACAGTATACTACTACTACTGTACACATAAAGATACATTAAATACTGTACGTATGATAAATAAGGACATCTCACACTGTACATATTACTTATAATTTAACTTATAGAGCAATGTTGACTGCACTGTCCATGTTTCTCTGAACTTTTTGTGTGTTCAAAGGATGTAAAGTCATGGAATAAAAAATCCATAAAAAATACACAAACATCTCAAGCATACAGTTATCAAATAATACAGAAACGATATATATATATCTTTAATGATATTAATATAATACAAACAATTTTTGATTGTTTCAAATAGAAATTTGCCATTTTTTCCGCTCTAGGCTACATTTTTGTGGTGGAGTTTATGTCTTTTGGATGTAAAGTCTGGATTTTTTTACCTCCACCATCAGAAAATGTCAAAGACATACTGTAAAAGGAGAGAGACATAAAGTGAAGAAACATTAAGTACTCTAGGGCCCCCTGTATACACAGTTTTTTTTTTAAATTAAGATTTTAATTCAAAACCTACAGTAAATGCTAAAATTGGACTTTTAAAAGTAAAATATACAGTATCAAAGTAAAAATCAGCTAAACTTAAAGAGGAAAAAGCTGAACAAGTAAAGGTTCATTCCATTCTGAAAAGAGAAGAAAAGAAACAATGTTTCGGCTGTGAAGCCTTCTTCAGGTGTCAAAAAGCTGAAATATGGTGACTGGATTTGTATTCAGACTCATGCACTACTTTTTTGGTGGAAGCACCTTTGTGAACAATTACAGCAGCAATATGAATAAAGACTCACTACAGTACCAGCCTGGTGAAAATTTGCCTATTCCCAGCAAATTTCTGAATCTCTGATTCTGAGTTGTCATGTTGTACTATTTAAAGAAATACGTTTTGAAGCTGAGCTGAAAGTACATTAGCAACTTAGTAACTACAGCTGATGTCTGTGGTTTCCTAAAGTGAATTTAACTGTGTTCAAAACCTTAGATTAGCTCAAATAAGTAAACCCCACCCATTGCAAATGTAGTAATTCATTTCCAAGCTTTTTAAGACCAGCTACACAAGGTGAAATGTAAAACAGACAAAACATGGATATGATTAATCTCCTACTCTTTATGTTAACTGAATTAATTTATTTAATTTCATTATGTCCTTTAAAAGCAGAACTTTAAAAAGAACAAAGAAGCCGTTTTGGTTGTTTCAAATTTAAACAACCACTAATAATAATAATACATCTTAAAGATTTGTATTTTTTGCCTGCTGTAAGTAGCTTTGAATAAAAAGCACCCACTGAGGTAAATGAATATAATCATTTATCTATCCACCTGTTACACAATGCAATCTCAAAAACAATTTCAGAATAAAGGTTGTCTCACATGAGTTCAATCTCTTGCCTGGGGCAAAATCAATACCATGAAAAGAGTAAAAGTCATTCCTCCTTCCAAAGCAAGGAACCCCCTCCAGTGCTGTCATGAATGTTAAATTCTTATTTTTGTTTTATTCATTTAATACTTTATATGTTATAATGGGACAGCTTGTAATCCATTAGATGTGCATTTCCTATAAAGCACAGCCACCAAAACCAGAGGAACAAAGTGATAATTTTGAGGATATTTTCCAATAACATTTTCTTTAATTGGTAGGTTCTACATGAAAAAAGTCTTATATGCAAAAAATACATACACTAAATATTTAATTCATTATGTATGCCAGGCACTTCTTAGCTTCTCATATACGCAGAAGCAGAGTATGCATTCACATTCCTGCACACTCATACACCAAAAGGGTGATTTTCAAGTCAGCTGAATATTAAAAAGTTATCATTTCCACTGCACTACACTGACCCTCAGTGAAAGAAATTTCAACATTTTTTAAGTTTGTTAGTTTTACAAACAATGCTCAAATATATAGAAAATTTGCAACGTCATTGCCATGATTACTCTTCTTTATAATAGTATTAGTGTTAATTTATAGTAGTGTTATTACACTCAACTTCATTAACCTATTAATTACAATGTAAAGGAGCAGGAGCAGCTGCATCTGTAGTGATGAAAAGGGTTTAGGTTACTAGAGGACAGCATAGAGACACTCCAGAGGCAGAGACAGAAGGCGAAATAAGCTTCTACATTTGCACAATGTTATGAAAGGAATCAAGTCCTGCTGTATGCAAGCATATAAATAATACTCAAAAGGGTTTAACACTTGAAAAAGGCTGTCTAGGCCAGTAACAGATGAGACTGCCTCATAGTGAAACAGTACGCTTAAGGTAAAAAGACTGAATGAGCTTACAAATTGACTGCTGCTGTGTTAGCATTTATATTACTTGTATGTGATACATACCTGGCCAAACAGGATCAGTCAGTTAGATTAGGTTTAGTCAAAAGAGGAAATGGAAAGCCAGCAGGTTTTTAACCAAGATAGGATAAGTATGGTAATATCTCATATTACAATGTTTTTGTTCATAGATGCCTCGTTACCAGGTTAGGCAGATCTGTCAGACACCAGCTCTTTACAAATCAACAATATAAGGAGTTTTTATCTCATATGGGGTCGCACAGCGGTGCAGTAGTTTGCATTTTTGCCTTGCAACACCATGGCCTTAAGATCAATTCCAGACCTTAGGTTCTATCTGTGTAGAATTTGTATGTTCTCCCCCATGTTTACCTGTGTTTTCACCAGGTACTCTGGTTCACTCCTACAGTACAAAAACATACTGGTAGGTTAATTGGCTTTTGAAAAAATTGGACCTATGTATAAGTGTGTGCATGTCTGTGCATCTGTGTGTTTGCCCTAAGATGGGCTGGCGTCCTGTTCAGGATGCACTGTATTTACCCTGCCTTGCCTACCTGTTACTTGCTGTGATTCAAGCTCCCCTGCGACCATGAACTGGAAGGAGCAGTTCAAAAATGAATGAATAACCTCATATGAGCCAAGTTAATTAATAGTGCTTGGCAACAAAAATATTTAGGTAAATTAGTTTGTTCACAACAAAAAATCAGAACAAGAAAGAGATGTTCTACACTTTCATTGGTACAGTACATTAACAGCTCAGCAGACACTGCATGACCACATAACACAATGCTGGCAGTAAGCTTCAGAAAGGCAATAGTTTAACACGGATGAAGAGTCATAATGACAGAGCTCAGAGACTCTATCTATAGAAGTCCTCCAAAGGAACCCAACAGTAAGAATATACAGTAGGTAATGTTTAAGAATACATTTCCAAAAACCCATAAGAACAAAGGTTTCTAATCCAGCACTTTGGGAAGCATTCATGTTGTGATAGCAAAAAGACATTGTAGAAGCAAAAGGTACCGTGTGTAGATGATACTCTCATGAAAAAACAAAGTATGGTCAAGTTGGAGCTCCTAGAACTCAAATGTTTAAGTTTCAAGGTCTAGAAAATCTTTCTTCTATAGAACTAGAAAACACAACAAACTAAGAGCACCATGATGGAAGGGCAAAGAACAGGAATCCACTTAGTACAACCATGACAAAAGAAGAAAGAAGCTGACCGATACCAGACACCATCTGTGTGTGACTGCCATACACTGTGTCCCACACAGTAAAACCACAACTGCACACTTGAACATCACAAAGGGCAGCAGGCATGCCATTAATGTGATAATGCAATAAGGGATAGGGTACTTGTTGTGGGATATTGTCAAAACGTCAAGGCATTTCATTCCACTGCAATGTTTCCTGCCTGCTTTTTGTAATTAATTGGTAATTGGCAATGTAATAAGGTTCAAACTGAGCCTTAATATACTTTTTACTTAAACATAGCTTTTAAAAAACAAGTTTTACAATAGAGTGTTTTCATTTAAATAAAGGGTGGAACTCAACTTCAAGACTCTGCATAGAGTTTCCTTTGAAAGTAGATATTTACTGTAATACCTCCAAAAATGAATGATTTTTAAGTAACAAATATATTTACCATCCATCCTTGTTGCTGTCTAATTGTTGAAAAATGTTCTGTGGGGCATCATCTTCAAATTTCTGTCTCTTAGAACCTTTCAAATAAATAAATACAACGGTTTAAAACATAGATGCAACATAAAATTCATATACAGATTCATGGCAAATCTTTTCCACTCAACAGAGAAATGGCTCATTCCACACCAAGCTGTCCTAAAACTCAAAACACGCAGAATTACAAAACAAAATCCTGTAATTTTACTAAAAGAAAAATCTAAATTTCTTTTTATTTTATTTTTACATTGCCAGATATGTACTGTAGGTACTTTAAAACATTTCTGCCAAGTCAAAATGTAAATGTAAAACCAAGTATAACTTTTGTATGTTATATACTTTATCCTCAACAACATAAATAGCTTTTTGTTCTTTTACTCACAACCTTAGACACACATGGTATAATACATTTACATTTTGTTTTGGTGGCACATATAAAGAACTGGATATACTGTAACTGTGTAACAATAGGAAAATAAAAGAAAGAAAGGCTGGGGAAAGGAGGTGTTGAGCACAACATGTGGACAAGGTTGATTTAGGAAACACTGGTATTCTTTATATTTGTCAAAAACTTTCCAGATGTCACATTCCTAGTTGTGCAACTCTAACGAATTGCTGTTTTCACTGTCACTATATTTCCAGATAAGCACAAAGTCATGGATCAATGCTAACAATATTGATAATTTTTCCATCCAGATGCTAAACATTCAGGTAAACAGTCATACATTAAATATTCAGCTACCATAAACCCTATTGCAATGTTTCTTATACAAAACCCTGGAGCTGCATAATTAAGTAAATTAACCGCTCATTGGAAAAGAATCGGAAAATCTCTTGTTGGTTATAGTGTCAGCACATGTCTGAAACTGTGAAGACAGATCCCATTATAATTATTTAATTATAAAGAATATAAGAGTAGATATAAATGAGAGAAGGCAGAGTTAATTGATCTAAGGATGTCATCAAGCCATTTCCTGAATGAAACCAGAGTATCAGCTTCTTCAATGTGGCTGTTTAGCTTGTTCCATATTCCCACAGTACTTTGACAAAAAGCATGCCTCTTGTTCTTGGTTTTAAGTGTACTTACACATAATGAATTGTTAGCTCATATGCAGTACAGATTTTATGTAGATTTGTACATTACTTTTTCATTCGTTTAAGTTGTTGGTGAACATTCTACTTACACAAATTTGTAAATGACTTGATATTCATAGTAACAATTAAGGAATGGCTGTTTTACTTTTTTTTATCAACCCATGTTCTAATTTAATTTTTTTTAAGTTTCTTTTTAGAACTTTTAATTCTGTCTTAAAAAATAAATAACTGCGATCTAATATGTAGGTTGTCATGAACTTTCACGGTATCTGGGGCATTTTAAGGGAAATTTGGTTCCAATACAGATAGCAATATACCACCTGCAAATACTCTACGTCTTAGGGGCTGCTATTCTTTTACTGTTAGGATGGTGTCTTTTTAAGCCACCATCTTCATAAAATGAGGTTCCTGGGACACTAAAAATGAGGATAAACAAAAGGTAACATCTCTATTGCACCCCCTGCTGGAGCAAGAAGGGAACAGATATATACTGTACATACTCTGATTCTGGAAGATGGATCCAGTTATAAGATATAATGGATAAAACTAGAACCAAATTGGAAGTCATGATGTACTCCAAATAAACATGAGTAGCCAGCCAAGCCACTCAAAAGTCTTCTCTGCATCCAGAAAGACATTAACAGCTGGAGAGTAAGAACATAAGAAAGATTACAAAGGAGAGGAGGACATATAGCTAATTTGCTAGTGAGTAATTTAAGAAAGATCTTCAATCAAAAAAAAATTTAAGTGAGGATCCATTCATCATTTCATAAAAGAGGCTAAGGTTAGGGTAGGGAAATAATTAAATTAATGGCAAGTGTAGGCGTGATTTACAATTCTGGCATAGACCCGCACATCTTTCCTTTCTACTGAATTAAAAGTGACCGAATATGAATTACAAAACTGCATATAACATCTACAAATGTATTTTCCTTTAACAAATGCAACCTGTCAATTGTAAATTGTAGTTATTACCATGTATTTTTTGTAAACAGCTCAAGAACTCTAAATGTATCTACATAATAAGCATATTATTTAACACACCCTTTATTATCTATGCAAATTAGAAATCTAAAGGACAAAATTATTGCCCTGAAGAAAAATGAACATTTTACATAATGCTAATTAGACATCTGCACTAATTACTTTTCTGTACATGAGTTAATTATGATAATATTCTGGTAATGTTGATTTTAAAATTAACCCTTTATCTTGACAAACTGCCTGTACACATAAACCGACACTGAGGATTATCACTCTGAAATTATATTTATCTTCCTTGTTCATGTTTTCAATAGTTTTTTGTTTCTTTCTTGACTATGATAATCCTCTATCACAGGAATAATGCTAAATAAGCTATCCTTTGTGCATCTTTGCAAAACATCTTTATGGTATTGCTGTTATAATTTACACATTATAATACATGCTGTATAAAATAATGATATTAAAGCAATGATGTCTATAACAACATCACTTATAATGCGTCTGCGGGTGTGTGTAAGAGCGAGCTGCTGCCTTTCCATGCAGTCATCTGCCAATAACAAAATCAATCTCTAATATATTTTTCACCTTTCTGGATATATTTTCCCTCCTTTCAATCTGGGAAGCTTTCTGCAATCAGTCAACTCCAAACCCATCCTAGTACTGTATCTCCTTGTTGGACAATGTACAATGGACAGGGGTAATGTGTTCATGCACAGTTATTTTAACTAGTACATAAGCCTCAGAATACTGGACACACTGAAGGATATGTAGTTCCTGAGTTCTAGTATGCAATAAATAAGGCATTGCATCGATTCTAAGCACCAGATTTACAGTAGGACCTGAACATATCAATGTTATAAAGTTATATATATTGCAATCTTTCCAACAACTCCATGACAACTCGGGTGCAAAATAGAACCAAGGTTTTCGATCTTCAGTCAGTTGTTTAATTTTAGCACCATCAATAACACTGATGAAATGTTGCACTGCTGGTGTTCAAAGCCAATAAGCACAGAAATAGCACCCCAAGTTTGCAATTGAATCACATTGCTGCCATTTCCAATCACATTTTTACAGATAATTACAACCATAATTACAGATTCATACATACAGTATACGGTACGCACCCTCTGTGATCATCTGCATTTTCAGTTCAAATTTATTCAACCTTCAAATTCAATAAAAGCAGCAACATTTTAAAAGCACACATGAAAAGGAATTAAAAACCTGAAGACTCAAACTGAAGACATCTAGGGATAAGTACGGTAAATGGCAGAAAAGGCTAAGGAGAAATAACACATGAAATGTGCTAATTGCACAAGCATTCAGAACTGTAAGCTGTAAAGGGTGAAAACACCTTGGGTGGTATTTATCATTTTGGGTACATCTCTATCACCTTCAAATGTGTGGAGTAGGTTACATATATAACAAATATTAATTGCTACTTCAAAGTATCAGGACTGCAATATTTAAAGCAAAAAAAGTGAAAACTATGCAAGGTCTGAATACTTTTACAAGGCACTATATAAAAATGGAAACAGCAAGCCTGAAGAATAAGTAAAAAGACAAAAGTTATATTGCATTATTGTTGCCCTCTTAGCTCCTCTATCATGGGTAAAAGCAATAAAAATGAAAACAACAGTTTAGGGTATACAGTTAAAAGTTGAGAATTTAAATTACAAATGCCATGTTAAAACTGTACCAGTAAGGTCTGAGTTAGGCTATGTGATAATATAACTGCAAAATGACACTGCTGTCCTGGAATCAGTACAGACAAAAGGGACCAGCCACAGTGCAGAGCTTAAAGGAATGTCCTACAAATGGACTGAACACTTTAACCTGATGAAAGTCTTCCAAGTGTTTCAAAAAACAGTAAAACATTAAGCAAAAGACACAAGAGAAACCATGGGAGAGCCACATTTAAATCTAATAAGGAGTCATTTATAATGCAAATGGTTCTAGGAGTCTGGAACAAGCTACCCAGCTTTGTTTTTGAAGATCAATTCCGTGCACCCTGGCTTATGGATGAGTCCCTTGGATCAAAGAGCTACTATCTAACAAACAAACTACATGATCTTGATAGCATCTCATCATTTTTTATATTTCTTATATTTTTATGTTCTTAATTCCCAATTGCGAAGAACACTCTTCAGTCTGAATCTAAACATTTAATTGTAATGCACTAGCAAAGAATTTCATTTTGCTGGACAAATTAAGTTCTCTGTCTCTTAAAGGTTAACTCAATTTAAATGCCCATAATGCAAACATGAAGCAACAGCACTGAAAGGTTAATCTTCACATTGAGGGAACAATTAGATGAGGGGAGAATGGAACACTAAATAAAATGGTGTCAATTAAATAAAGATATATCACCCAGAAGGCTCACTCTCAGAATTAATCTTAGTCATTAGAGGACACCTTAATAAAAAATGGAGAGAAAAAATGGCTACCATTTGAATAATAACCTATTCACTTTCTCAGAGACAATTCAAAAGCACATTTCATTTCAGTTTTAATCTTTGTGCAGGCAAAGCTATATATCTCAATGTACCGTATATGCCATAACTATTGCTTTAAACATTTATTTTAAATTCATGAATGAGTTTTTTGAAATTCTTAAAGTTTCTATACTATACTCCACTCTTCAGTTAAACTACTAACTTATTTTTCAATCTCAGATGACTCTTCTAGGCAGGCCAAGAAATAACAAGTTTATGTTTTAAATGATTATGTTCCCCTCAAGGACTACTTTATTTTAGTTTTATTTAGCCAAATAAAATAAAGGACAACTTTTACAACAAAGTTTTCCCTTGAAGGACAGCTTTATTTAAATTTTCACTTTAGTTTATGTGAAGACAATAAGCACAGGGACCTGAAATAGTACTGGTGCATCATCCAGGCGGGTGCTACATGTTATTGGGAGTGGTGTATAGTCCCCACTACCTGTAAAGCGCTAAAGTGGAGTGAAAGAAAAGTGTTTTTATCCATCATCTTTGTCTTCTTCTTCTCCTTTTTGTACTTTTCCCCTATTGGCATTTTATCACACGATTGTAGCACTGCATCCCTGTATAACGTTGTACATTCAGTCCTATCTGCCAACTCTTCACACAGCCTTTAACTAAAAATTATCTTGTATAAAACCACATTGTAAACATGAGCGCACTCAGCCTGTTACTTCCAGATGCATATTTTTCTTCCTTTTACCTTCAGAGAGGTAAATATATTCCCATGCTTGCATGAGCTGTGAGTGCTTAGAACATAATTAAATATTCTGTTTTAATGAAAATTTTCTATATCCTGGCCCTTTGCAATCTGTATTCTACCTCACTGATGCATAATATTGGAGATCCTAATACTGTGCAATACTCAAGGCTTTGTACAGTTAACCGTAATAATACAATTAAAAAATATAGCTTGCTTTATGCATTTTGTCTTGGGTTGCTGTAGTTGTACATATTTTAGTTTACATGCTTTGGGATTATAGCAATTATTAATGTAAGATTAAATTGAAATAATGAAATATTTTATCCCTTCACATCGCAGAATACCTGTAGATTTAAAAAAATACTGCATCTCTAGATTTAATAAAAGCCACAAACTCGGATTACTTTCGTAACTCTGATATGCTTCAGTTTAATGTAATGGTAGTCACTACAAGGACGTGCTTTTATGTGTAAAAAACTTAGTTTTCACTGCCCCCTTTATTTCAGCTCTATGCTGCCCAGGTATGGTATCGTTATTCAGCTACATACTGTACAGTACTTTGCAAAAATATTCATCCACTTCCAATGATCTTTTATTTTGTTGAAGTACACTTCTTGCATACAGCACCCACGTGACCGAAGCAATGACACAAAGCTTAAAAGTAAAATGGATAAGATATATAAAAATCAGTAGAGAATGGATCAAAACAGTTCTAACAGATTCTACTACACACTGGTGTTTGACTAAACCAAGTTTGATTAAACCCAAAGCTAAAAAGCAGTATCCCAAGTGTATATCAAATGTATCAACAAATCAATTAGGCAAAATATGAAGAGGAAACAGGAGCATAAGTGGCCCTTGCAGCATTAGTGCACTGGGTTCAATTCCGGACCAGCGATACTATATACTGAACATGGGGTTTGTACTGTATGTTCTCCCTGAGTTTTTGGGAGTCTACTGGGTTTTAAGAGGGTGTTCCAGTTTCCATGCACAGTTAAAAGGCATACTGGTAGGCTAATTCATTTCTGGGAAACCCAATCTTGGTGTGAATGTGAATAATAGCTATCAAACTTTTTTGTAATTTAGAATCGTCAGTTATTTTTGCTGTAATTAACTTGATTTAGTGGGGCCAACTGTGTGTTGGGTGTTGAATCTTGTGTGTTGTGTGTTATAAAGTATTATGCATTATTATGCATTATGCAGTTTCACACTTGGACGAATGAGGAAGCATAAACAGACTATACCCAGACCTGTAATCTAAAGAGCAGATTGAACCAGAGCCCCGTCTCACACCAACATCAACATAGGCATGCAAGTGTCAGGGCAGCTACAGTGCACTGCTTTAACATTTAGAAAAAGACTAAGGCTACCCTTCCCTCAGCTGTACTCAGCCAGTTTGTGAGCCTCTGTTGGGAGAATCCCAAGCTTGAATCCATGACATTTTGATCATAGAGGTCAACCTGTACTTAGACACCTTTTACAGTTGAGCCACTCAGGAGGCATCTAAAGATGTCTCTAATTCTCCTCTCTGTATGTAAAGTAGGATAAACCAATTGGACAACTGTTTCACCCTTAGTAGGGCCCTTATCAGTGTGCCATAGCTATAGGTTGATCAGTGAAAATAGTTCTGCTTTACACTGTTGAACTATAAAACTTGTTCCTGCACAGCAGGGAGAGAGACTTACTCTGCAATGAAGTTCTGCTACAGTTGCTAATGGAGTTCTGGCAGCCTAACACCTTACTTCTTATCATGGAGCTTTAGAATTTGGACATAGTATCGTTTTTTTTTGTTTCAACATTATCCTTTTTCTGCATTAAAAGACTATAGCTACTGTAATTTTGCAACATGTAAGTAGTTAAGTTAATGTCTTTTCATTTTCAACTACAGAGCTTTTAAGAAGCTATTTATTATTAATGTATTATCAAATGCAAGACTTTATATACATTATTTTACATGCAATATAACTCCCACAGACTTCAACATGGGAAAAACCCAGAAGCCATGTGAGTGGGACCAGGTTTAGTCTCAGGCTCTTCTGGGAGCTCACTGATGCTTAAAAATAGAGAAGACCTGGTCATGGCTAGATATTATTTCTTGATGAGTCTATTGGAAAAGTATGTTATTCATTAATCTGCTAAACCATTTGTTTTGTTTATTCTTTTACCAAATTACTAAGTTACTAAAAGTTTTTCCTTCATTTCCTGGCTCATGTCTTAAAACACCCACACAGAAATGCTCATAGGCTACAAGATTATGTCCAATATTTGCCAAGATGGAGAGGTAATCCCATCTTTACTCTCATATTTAAAATGTCATATTGCTGAACCAAAAGATGTTTTGTTGTAACATAGAACTAAAGGACAAGTAAATAATGGTGTAAGTGTAAGTGTCTGTGTGTTCCCTGTGATGGACTGGTGTCCAGTCCAAGGTATATTCTGCTTTGTGCCCATTGCTTGCTGGAATAGGATCCAGTTAAATAAAAGAAGAAGTATAACGAATTGAACGCACAGGTAAAAGGATATTAGAAAGGCCAAGAGAGAAATTGAAAGTAATATTGCAGTGGAGGCTAAAATAAATAATTAAAGTACTTTCAGTGCTATAACAACAAATTAACTGTTAAAGATTAATCAAAATATATCCAGTACAATAACAGGAAAGATCTGTAAAGTCAAATAAAAAAGGCTGATGTACAGTACTATATGAGTATTTCCCTCAGGGGTTCACTAAGGAAGAAGTCAATAATGTACATCAGGCGTCAGAAGGAAAAAGTTCTGTATTAAAAAGCATCAGCATAGAAGAGGCATACAGTAAGTGTTTCAGTTACAAGGACTCAAGATTAACAAATCCTTAAGGCCCAACAGTAACACACCATTTTTACTTTGTGAAACAAGAAGTGTTATCCAGAAGCTATTGGCATACCCTTTCCTACAATTACTCAAAACAGGGGTCATACCTTTTGACTGCAAAATTGCTAATATAGTGCCGATCCATAAGAAGGATGAAAAAAATAGTAATCGTAGATCAATAATGCTGAGTTCTATAAAATGTAAGGTTATGAAAACAGTTATTAATACCAAATTAGAGGAATGCCAACCTGTACAGTATATGTAAATCAAATACTAGAGAGAATAGTCAATAGGGATTTTGAAAAGATAGATTTTGCCTAACCAACTTGTTAGCATTCTTTGAACAAACAATAGGACTAAAGGATACAAATGGAGGAAAAAATTACATTGATTTCGATTTTCAAAATGCTTTTGATAGTAAACTTTTTAGATAAAAACAAGTAGGAAAATTAGCAAATGTTGGACAAGCAGCAAGTGAATCAACAGCAACAAAAATATTTGGATAAAATTCAAGACTGGGTAGACACCTGGCAGATGTTGTTTCATGTAGACAAATGCAGGGTTTTGCAAACAATAATTACATATAGACTTAGAGTTCACTACCAACACATTGTCATCTTACATGACATAACCAAATATACTTAAAAGTCTAGATTTTATCAAGGGATGCTATTGTATGCTGAAATAGTATAATGGTGTAATAGTATAATGTGCTAGAAAGCCCTCACTTAGTATATTGTGTACAATTGTAGTCTTCATGTAATAGACACTATATCTCTACTCTGCAGTCAGAAAAAAAACATTCTAGGACTTAAGGGAATTTGCTACACTGGCAGGCTAATGGAACTAAACATTTTTAATCTGGAACAGAGAAGATTGCAAGGAGACTTGATACATGTATTGAAAATCCTCAAGGGCAATGACAAAGTCAACCTATTTCTTCAAAATGAACAGTGAAACACAAACCAGCGGGCGACAGTGAAAACTTCACGGAAGTGCATTTAAAACTGAGAACAGGGGTCTTTTCTTCACACAAAGGCTTGTGGAGGTAGAAAACAAACCACCCAGCTATATTGTTGAAGTTGATATGCAGGTTTCTTATACTCTTAAATTTGAATCTGGACTATGTTGTGACCCTGCAATTACCTGAATCGCCAATTGGTTATAACCTTGTTTGGGAGGGCTTTAGCCACTCATGAAAGATTGTTGCAGAGGTGTAATCTGTGTGGCTGACTTACAAGGATATCAACTGATATTGCATTATTCCAAACTCTGTTGTAGGCACTATTTAGCTCACCAATGGCTTAGCATTTTTTGGTGGAAGACCTACTGTATTTATCTTTATTCCCCTTTATGGGATAAGGGTCACAATATTAGGCTCAGTGTATTTACTGTAACAATCATCAATACATAATAGTTTTAGGGGATGCAAAATATTGATTTGAATGTAAAAATAATTGGTTTAAAAGAGGTATTAACACTTATCCTATATTAATGCAGTATGTAAAGCGCTACACTGAAGCCAAAACTGTTCCTAACCAGGGATAGTAAGGGGTCTTTTCTTCACATTCATTCGTACACATTCACTGGCCTAGAAACAATTAGCGACGAGTAAAATTGCTTGAGAAATAACAGAAAGGTTTGCATCACCTTCCCTGGCTAGAACAATCTCTAGATTTCAGTCCTATTAAAAACTAGTTCTACCAATAGACCATGCAAGACCAATTCCACACACCATTACCCTCATTTCCTCTGAAGACAGTCTTGCTGCAGAATGTCATAGGATTCGGTTCCAAAAATTTCACAATCTTGTGGTACACATTTTACATTTTGCTAAAGCTTTTGTAATTTCCAAACATATTATTCAGCACAGGTTCTGAATACTTTGTCCGGTAAGCATTTAGGCCCCTATCCAGGAATTATATCGATAGTACACTGAAAAGGTTTTTCTGAAGACGCAATATTAGCAAAGGCTAATAAAATCTAAAAGCACTTTATTCATGTAAGCTAGTAGGTAAATGAAAGTCACCGGAAAAACATTCATGAACTTTAGTTCTCATCTGTTTAAAGTGGTTTCTTTCTAATATTCAAATTTGTTTAAAGCAGTGGCTGATATGACTAAATAAGCTTTAAAATGTAAGACAGCAATTCTTCCACTTTAAGAAAACAAATCAACACAGAATGCCACTGACTGTTCCTATTGAATGTTATAGAAGATTATATAGCTAAGGAGCAGAATAAATCAGTTAGTGCAATACATGTGGTATGGTAATTTAGGCCATTTATTGTTATTGCTTTCTTTATCAGTTTATGACTGGAAAAATGTGGAAGCTTGCCTTATATTCCCAAAGCGCAAGGCACAATCAACCAGATGTTACTCAGTATCTTTGTATAAACATTATAGTTTTTTTTTTATTGGAGATCTTTCAAAGACAGTTATCACTCCAATTGTCAAGGGAAAGCACTGCAAACGTTACTCAGCATGAAAAATATAGCATCAAGTATATGCCATTTACAGTAATTAATGAAACTATGGAAGCATTTAAATCTATTTTAAATTAAGTCTTGAGAAATTCTAGAGACTTTAAATTTCTTTCTGTGAGAGACTTGGAAAATGAGTGTGTTACAGGTTTTAGGATGAATAATACCATTGAAGAACACACTCTGTCATTCCCCTTATGGCAAAGGTATGAATGGTACAGCATACTGTAGGATTATACATTTTTTTAAGAAAATTCTGACAGATACAGATTTCTTTATCAATATTATATATTATCTACCTTTTCCTTTCCTTCCTGCTTACAAGAAAGTGTGACAATCTGTATGCCACTATCTACAACAAATTGCATAAAATGTTTATTCATAGTGAATTCCCTCAGAGAAATCCAAAACTATTTATTAGAAAGATTATTAACGGAAAACAATTCTGCATCTGAATGGTGTGTTTGGGCCTGTGTATTCTTCATTATATTATGTATGTATTCAACCACCCAATCTATCAGTAGCAGTAGTAATATTAAAACGAATGTTGTTAATAATGTTGTTAATAATAAAAGTATACAAAATGCAGGTGCCAATTCATAGTTCTCTAATAATTAGGACATATTCACCGCTAATAATTGGTAATTATAATTTAATATAAAGTAATAAGGAATAAATAATAAATAATAAAAACTGAAAATAGCTGTGATGCTGTAGGATAAATATTTAGCAACAGTACTGCCTACGAAAAATTTGGTAAGACAAAAGAAAAAAAGTAAACAATGCTATTGGCTTCTTTACATAGTTACAGTATCTCTTTGCCCTCTCTGTAATATTGGGGGGATATAGGGTTTCTCAACAGTTCCTATCAGTCCTTAACGAAGAAAAATAATCTGAATTTAAAAGATCACTCACCATAGCCATCTAGTTTTTGGTATCCCATCACATCATCTTTATGTGCCTCTGCTTCCAGTTTGGCCTTCTTTTCTTCCTCAAGCTTTCTGTGAAGGTTCTCAGACACCCTTCTTAAATCGTTGAGCTGGTTCTGTGAAATGACATGCATTCAATTCTGTAAATTACCTGTAATAGGATTCAAATTAGCCCAGTGTTGGTGAGGTTATCTGCTGTTATTGTTGTCTGTGTAAACATTGGCTCCTGTCTGTAACATGTAAAACGTTAAGTCAATTATAAAGCACATGACATAAAAATTGTGTTCAATATGTTTATTGAGAATCAACAAGAACAACTGCACTGCAATTATCTATAGAATTAACACATTTACCAACTGCTTTTTCTCATCAATGTAACCTCACAACCTCTACATGTAAATAAGTATGCTAAATACAGAGCTTTTAGTACAGATTTTTAATTCAAAAGCCTTAATGTACACGATTTCTGTTTCAAGTTCACAAAAAAAGCTGCAACAACATTTTTTATTTAGCCAATCATAGCTATCCTGAGGCTGATGAGGAATGATGGGAGACACAAAGATATACAGCATCTTCCCTGTAAAACTCCAGGCTTTCTATAAGAAGTCTATAAGAGATAATAGATTAGCTTGTTTTATACTCCTTCCAGGTAAACTCTCACACAATAGGCGTCTGAAATTCACTGACAGGAAAACAATAAAGCTCTGATACTGCAATGGACTGTCAAAATTGATTTTTTGTATTGTGAAGGAATATTTTGTATTTATAAAGGTTATTCCAAATACACATCTGTCCATAAATGGTTGTAAGGTATCGTGATTTACAGTGTTCCACAATACATCTCACATTAAACACATATTTTCTTTATAACAGAGTTACATGTAGCATTTACTAATTCCGCCAGACCATTAAGAACTGATAATTTATTCAAAGAGAAATGCAGTGCTGATTCCTAGCATTAGTATTTTTGACAATTCCACAGCCATATCAAGTCAACCTTCACGAAAAAGTTAACCTTTTTTTAAAAGATAATAAGCTATGTGACCCAACAGCAGAATCTGCAGTAGCATTCTGAAAGTAAATGGTACTTAAGTTGTGTTTCTTCAATAAAAGTCTACTGCAGGTAACAATACAATTGCCACGCTTTGATGAAAACATACTTTAGATTGCTGGCTTTCAGTAGTGGAAACCACTTTTTAGCTCATTCTTAGAACAGGCAGGGGGAATAGCAGTTATGGTCTAAGAGGCAAATAAACATAGGATACTGTAATGACAGCCAATTGAAACACATGGTGTCAAGCCGTGTTACTGCCATACACCTCAACAAAACAGCATATATAAATTCACCTCTCAGAAACCCATTTTGATAATGTAATGAGAGAATCTGTAAAAATGTAGTTTTGCAAAGGATGACTACCTTTCTGGGACACACTATCTGATATATTCTATGTTTATGTATTCAGTGGTAAAAATGATTAATTGTACCTATTATATGATAGTCATGCTTACTTTAATGTGTGAGGAAAAAAGGATTTTGTCATTTACACAGTGCCACACAGTGGCATAAAAACAGTTTCTATAGAAACATTTTAACTGCAGATCATTCTCATTTTGTAATTTCTCTTCTTCATTTCAACTCTAACCTCCTAAAAGTGTTTTGCTCTAAAGCTTGACACTTTGCAAGAGAGAATCAAACTGTGATTAGAAAATCCATAACCTGTGTCATTAGGAGAAGTACTACATACTGTATGTATATTTTATTATACAATTAAAATTTTTAAATATTAAATGTATACCTAAATCAGCATATTGACAGCTTCAACTTTTCTTATTGAGAGATGAGAAAAGATATAGAGGCATGATATCAAATAATTTATTTAACTTCTAACATCTGTGTATTTTCTTTATCTGTAAAGTACAAGGAACACTCATACATACATGCAGAGGGGAATTTAGAGGCAGCTGATGATCCAGTTATCATGGTTTGGGGAGGTGGGAGGTAACCAGAGTACCCAGACAAACCAAATGAAGACAACATGGATGAATAACCTTCACACAGAAAGAGTCCAGTGTCAAACTGAAACCAGGACTAACGAATTGATTGACAGCTGCCATGGTATGATCAACATACCATTATGTATAGCTTTTCACAGAATAAAACATAATCAGAATACTGAATATAAAAATATAAAATAAAATATAGAAACAAAATATAGAAAATATTGAATCAGAATTCAAGAAACAGACTGATGGCATAAAATAATTATGAATTCCTAAATGTGCACTGAGGACTACCCAGAGAAAGCCTAGCAAAATATGTCCTTTTTCACACTTTGATAAATTTCAGTTTTTATGAGAGGTAACAGTTTCTCTGTATTTTTCTTTTTTTAAGATATATTTCAATAAGACAGTCAGTGCCTCCATTTCATATGAAAGCATACAAATACTATATAGGAAGCATTTGGATGGATACCTTGTTGTGTATTGTGTATAATAATACATGTAATGTCATATGCCTTACCATACTATACTGAGGTTCCGTTGTCATGATGTAATTTGTGTTTGCAGCTGTACTAATCAGCTCTGTGGGACTCAACAGAGATACTGTACATTAGGTGTATTTATCCTGAACTTGTGTGAAACATTCTAATTTCACACAAGTGGACTCCATTCAACAAAATATATGCCTTCTAAGGACAATTCATTGTACAAGGGCCTATATAGGTATCTTAGAAATGGGGGTGAATACTTAAGCAATCAATTAATTAGTGTTTTATATTTAGAATTAATTTAGGAGGTTCTGTAGAATTTAGTTTTCACTATGACGTTATAGAGTTTTTTACCCAAATAAACACATTGTGAGTCTACATCGTAACAGTAAATATGAAAAAGTATACTTATGATAGCCTTTGTATAATTCTACACTTCCCTCACTTCACTCTTTTCTTTCTTTCCAGAACAGACCGCTTCCACTTATATTACATTCTTCTCCATCATTATTTCTGTGATTCCAGTAACGTCATAATTACCTGCTAATGCGGTAGCTTCTATCTCATCTAATCTGTTTCTGATTCGCCAAGCATTTACTGTAGGCATAAAAACTTAATTATCTGATTATTTCTAGTTTAATTTTCTGCATTTATTTATGGAATCTTGCCCAAGACAGCTGGTGCCCATTGTGTAACTCATCATGTTTTCATTGATGGCCTTTATTCATAGGATACTTCCTGTGGCCCAGAAAGCAGAAGCCTTCTTCTGCACACCATGTCGTTATCCATGTGTTGTGTAGACAAATTAAGATTTGTAACTGTTCACGTCTGCCCTGTGTTGGTAGGATTCCTGAGGAAATGACTGATTTAGTCCCATTCTCTTTTTCTGGGAAAATTCTGGGAAAACTGGTAGGTGTGAGTCTGTGTGTCTCCCAGGGGCATCCCATCAAGGGTGTACCCTGTTTTACACCTTTGCTTGTTGAGATGGGCTCCAGCTCCTCCATGACCCTGAATGGATGGATTTCCCAGAAAACAATGTTACAGGAAGTCATCAGAATTCCAGAACTCAGTGACACAGTGGATAAAAACCTGCCCTGTAAATTACTACAGTCATGTACTCTAAACTGTGTCCTCAGATAAAATAACACTAGCAGATGCTGCTTTAGCAACTCTAGAAAATGTTAACATCCCTAAAAACTATACCAAACACGAGACCTTGGAATAGAAAATAACAGATCTCCAGCACAGAAAAATCTGCTATTTCAATCCTCACACAAACAGTAGAAAAAAAAGGAGTGAATATGACATTATTGGTAAAGATGTTTTGTGTGTTTATATGGATTACCTTCCCTCGGGACAGATTTTCAGAGAAGGGTTAACTAAATTGCTGTATTTGTTTGCCATTTTCTACATGGTTTATAAGAGGGAATACGATAAAGTAGACTATCATTATTAAGAATTAGTATCCTTACGATATCCTTACTTTTTTTCATTATGATACCAACTTAATGTGATTTCCAGAAACTCCCTAGCACTTTGAAAAAAGTGACTATGTGTCTTATGTCTAGGAGTTACCTACCATGCCAAACAAAAACCATATCTGAAATACCAATGAACAATCACACACAGAACACATTTAAGAGAAACAAGTCAGGAAAACAGCAGGAAAAGTCCAACTGATTTGAGCTACTCTTTGAAGAGTCTGTTTTAATTAAAACAGATTCAGAAAGATGACTTGCTCATCCTATAATAAGAATAGAAAAGAAGGGTTGAAAAGTAGGAAAAAAAGATTGCCATCATCTACCTGTTTCTCATGCCACATGTTAATTCCGTCCTTGATTAGCTGTTGCTTCAAGTGTAGTCCTTCATTCACACTTCTTATCTGATTTTCTACTTCAGCTCTTTGCCTCTGACCCAGTTTTCTAAAAGATACAATCTGTCATTACTGTTCTGTACATGAAATTGCAGGCAATCTTTCTCCTCACAGGAGGTTGCATTTCATTTAGGAGCCAGCTCCGAGCCATCGAAAAAATAAATTAAGAAAAGGAAGAGGATTCTGAACGTAAGCAATTTTTATAGCTATCAGAGAAAACAGTTCTTGTCAACGCATATGACAGCAATCAGGTACATTGTTTCTGAAGTAAAAGGTACAGGAAAACATCTGAAAAGTATTAAATTAGAGAACGGGGCCATATAAAAGATTAAGCTGACTTTAATTCAAGCAGGAGATAAAGTAACTTTCTGACATAATGGACTCTTTTGTTACCTTCAAATAATCATATTTTGTAGCTGATAGAATAGAAAAACAAAATCTGAATAAGAAATGATTAGTATTGCCTGTATTTACGTCATTTGAGTTTTAATACTGCAATGTCTAGATATCAGTGATTTTTAATTAAGCCTTGCAATACACCAACAATGTCTCCACACCTTTTCAAGATGTATTTCTCCATTGTACAAGTGTAAAAACAAAAGGCTGACTACACTATTCTGATTTTTAACTGTTGTAGAAGCAGGATATCGGAAATGTGCAAAATATTTTTTTTTTTATTCTTACATCTATACATTAAAACATTAACCTGATAACTATTCATCACAGTTTCAAAAGCATTTTTTTTTCATTTTTATAGTATGTCATTATTTCAAGGTTTGGTTGTTCTCAAACTCCTGGAATTATTTTAATTTAGTTTAGCACAGTCTCAACCTACTCTATATTTTGCAAAAGTGAGAAATGCTCTACATGCATCATCAGTCAGAGTTGTAATTCGACTGTAAGTTCGACTGAGCTCTGAATATAGATTTAAGTGCTAGAATCTTCAGATGAATCTTCCTTTCAAGAAAACTGTACTATAAAAAGTTAGATATACTTAACATCAGAATTACATTCCATAGAGGATATTTTCTCCTTTATAATATTATTTATCACACTTCTATAACCAATTTCCACTACTCCCAGTTACTCCCATATTATGCAACTGAATGCCAAAGGTACTGTATACTACGTTCTTCATATAATATTTGGGACTACAACTGGCATTAAGAAATTAAGCTTAATTCCTGTGTTATTAGTGGATATGCTGTTTTGTGTTAAAACCTTGATTGTTTAAACCATTTGTTCAATTAATATATGACAATGTTAAATGCTGTGTGTTGTTGTTGTTGTTGTTGTTGTTGTTGTTGTTGTTGTTGTTGTTGTTGTTGTTGTTGTTGAATAAGACTGTCTTTATTTGTTATTATGACTTAGATGAAGATCAGATCACATTTTAGGAGCCATTAATGCAGAAATCAAGATAATTCCAAAGGGTTCACAAACTTTATCTCAGAACTGTAAGAGAAAGCCAACTGCTCAATCTTGTTTCTCAGTAATTTAAAGATTAAAGTATATCACACTATCATGTCTTAAAAGATCCGAACATGATTAAGGTGTTTGTTCCAGACCCCTTAAATATTCTGAGTATTACACTTATATTCCTTGCTCCTTGTATTGAGCTGATGAGAACATCCTACTGAGTGGCTTTGACAAAAACAATTTTGCCAGTTTTATTTTAGGATTGTAAATGCCCCCATTGAGGCCTACAGTATGTAATCTTCTCTGCTTCAAACTATAAGAATCATTTTAAAGGTATGAAATTCTTCTTATACCAGGAAGTAATACAGTGCCTTGCGAAAGTATTCGGCCCCCTTGAACTTTTCAACCTTTTGCCACATTTCAGGCTTCAAACATAAAGATATAAATTTTTTATTTTATGTGAAGAATCACCAACAAGTGGGACACAATTGTGAAGTGGAACGAAATCTATTGGATTTTTGAAACTTTTTTAACTAATAAAAAAATGAAAAGTGGGGCGTGCAAAATTATTCGGCCCCCTTGCGTTAATACTTTGTAGAGCCACCTTTTGCTGCGATTACAGCTGCAAGTCGCTTGGGGTATGTCTCTATCAGTTTTGCACATCGAGAGACTGAAATTCTTGCCCATTCTTCCTTGCAAAACAGCTCGAGCTCAGTGAGGTTGGATGGAGAGCGTTTGTGAACAGCAGTTTTCAGCTCTTTCCACCGATTCTCGATTGGATTCAGGTCTGGACTTTGACTTGGCCATTCAAACACCTGGATACGTTTATTTGTGAACCATTCCTTTGTAGATTTTGCTGTATGTTTGGGATCATTGTCTTGTTGGAAGATAAATCTCCGTCCCAGTTTCAGGTCTTTTGCAGACTCCAACAGGTTTTCATCCAGAATGGTCCTGTATTTGGCTGCATCCATCTTCCCCTCAATTTTAACCATCTTCCCTGTCCCTGCTGAAGAAAAGCAGGCCCAAACCATGATGCTGCCACCACCATGTTTGACAGTGGGGATGGTGTGTTGAGGGTGATGAGCTGTGTTGCTTTTACGCCAAACATATCGTTTTGCATTGTGGCCAAAAAGTTCGATTTTGGTTTCATCTGACCAGAGCACCTTCTTCCACATGTTTGGGGTGTCTCCCAGGTGGCTTGTGGCAAACTTTAGACGAGACTTTTTATGGATATCTTTGAGAAATGGCTTTCTTCTTGCCACTCTTCCATAAAGGCCAGATTTGTGCAGTGTAAGACTGATTGTTGTCCTATGGACAGACTCTCCCACCTCAGCTGTAGTTCTCTGCAGTTCATCCAGAGTGATCATGGGCCTCTTGGCTGCATCTCTGATCAGTCTTCTCCTTGTCTGAGCTGAAAGTTTAGAGGGACGGCCAGGTCTTGGTAGATTTGCAGTGGTCTGATACTCCTTCCATTTCAAGATGATCGCTTGCACAGTGCTCCTTGGGATGTTTGAAGCTTGGGAAATCTTTTTGTATCCAAATCCGGCTTTAAACTTCTCCACAACAGTATTACGGACCTGCCTGGTGTGTTCCTTGGTCTTCATGATGCTCTCTGCGCTTTCAACAGAACCTTGAGACTATCACAGAGCAGGTGCATTTATACAGAGACTTGATTACACACAGGTGGATTCTATTTATCACCATCAGTCATTTAGGACAACATTGGATCATTCAGAGATCCTCGCTGAACTTCTGGAGTGAGTTTGCTGCACTGAAAGTAAAGGGGCCGAATAATTTTGCACGCCCCACTTTTCATTTTTTATTAGTTAAAAAAGTTTCAAAAATCCAATAGATTTCGTTCCACTTCACAATTGTGTCCCACTTGTTGGTGATTCTTCACATAAAATAAAAAAATTATATCTTTATGTTTGAAGCCTGAAATGTGGCAAAAGGTTGAAAAGTTCAAGGGGGCAGAATACTTTCGCAAGGCACTGTATGTTTGTTTTCATTTGTACTGCCTTTGGAGCAGGAATATCTCTCCTGAACTGACACTGTTGTATTTTTCTCCATTATACATGTCTAATCCAAAATGTTTCAGATTTGCAGGCAATCCCATTTTCTTTAATCTAATCACTTCACTCAAAAGCAGTGCTGGTGTTTAAATTAATTTAATTTATATTTTCTGTATTGTTTTAAGTTAAAATTAATACATCTTCTCTGACTGACAAATACTAACTGCACCAAACATTTAAGAAAGGTTAAAGTCGATTAGTTGAGCTAGTAAACCAATAAAAAGTTAAGGTCTAATATATATATATCTCAATTGGTTAAATATATTAGTGAGTTAAAGTATTTAAGAGATTCTAAAGTGAAGAATATATATTAGCTGTCAGATAACTCAGTCTCATGAGTAATGTGAAATTAATTTAGATTTGTAGGATATAAATTTGGATATAAATAGGATATAAATTTGATAAATATGTGCCAGAAATTTCACTATTTCTTATATTGTATCTCCATTCCCTTATTTTTTCCAGTAAAGGATTAATGGTCAATTTATGAGCAATTTCATATAATTGCATTTTTAATGTAAAAATATCTTGCATATGAAGTGAGTAATGGGGTTTTGGGTGATGTGTATCTTTATGAAGCAGTGTTTACAAATGTGGGCTGTGTGAGATAAACAACAGCCATGGACAGTATTTCTCATGTACAGTGAAAAAGTGCCCTCTTGTGGTAGAATGTGTAGTTACAACTGGTGAGCAAGCAAAGTTCTGAAAATCCCAAAACAGACTTAAAGCCAGAATGGTTTTCAAATCTGATATAATTCTGTAACACAATATATACAGTAATAGAAAACATTTACTCTGCAGTTCTGGAATCCTAATTAATTTGACCTCACATGCATACTGTATCTCTAAAAACATTGATCATTGCACTAATATATAAGTGCTAAAAAGCAAATTGCTCCAAGTGGTTACAAAATGATGATTCGAGAGTGATCAATAAAACTGATTAGACTATGGTTATCCAAGAAAAGAAGTAACCATGTTACTTGATATACAATATACAAGTACTCTGCACTCTAAAAAATAACTAGACAACTGTCAAAAGTCTTACATTACCTCCAATTTGAGCTCATTAATAGCCTTTGTTTAGTTTCTCTCCTAGATAATGTATATCAAGTTATTTAAACTATCTGTTAGCAATTTGTAAACAGAAAAATCTTTAGAAAATGCATCCAGCTAATAATCAAATCTTCAAAGAGCAGAATGCATGACTATAATTTGCTTTTCCTCTGGAAGCTGTTTTGTTGATACTGTAGTTACATAGTGCCAAGATAAGTATGTTCACAGCCACTTATTATCACTGACCTGCATGTACTGGGGCAATGTGTTTGGCTGTTATATTCATCAGAGGCATCACAGCAATCTGTCATTAAGAAAAGCAAGAAAACAAAAATCTACTGTGTTAACAGCCTCTATCAATGATTAAATCACACAGAGGCAAAAAGAACAAGGGCAAAAAACAGAACAAACGGATATTACTACAAAAACTATAAATATTCAAATTTACACCTTTAAGTGTTATAGTAATGTCTAAAGCCCATGCAGTTCGCATGAATTATGACTCTGGATATAACAACATTCTGACCAAATGCATGCTCTTAAAAAGCCACCACAATCCTGAGAACTGAATCTTGAAAGTAATACATATAGGTCAAAGTTAGTTATGTCACACTTATGTGCTATAATAAGGGCAAAACAACTGTCACTGGCAGCTGACTTCAACTTTGACATGAAAGGCAGAATTAAATTCATAAAAAGGTGCCATTTCGAAATTCTGGTGAAAAGGTAAAACCTGATTCATGTTCCCGAAAAATTATAGACAGGAAAAATTTAATTCTCAAGTTATTAATTTAAAAAATGATTTTAGTTATAGAAAAAAATCTTCATTGTTAGCTTTGCTGAAATCCATGAAAGTTATCGGGAATGATGGATACATTGAGACAAACTGCAGTAGCTCTAAGGGGCTCTGTTTCGAAGACAGCAGCCAGAAAAGAATGCAAACCTGCAAAGAGCTGTCAAAAGCAATTCCTACTGACTACTAGATAGGTGTATATGAATCTGTGACAGAGTGTTATGAAAGCTGTCAGTCTGATTGCAATCATTATTGCATGCTGATCTGAAAGGATGCCAACCTAAGAAAAAAGATTTGGTATGAGATGTGGCTTTAAAGAAAAATATGTTTTGAGATAGTTTCATATTAATATCCTGAAATAAAGAGAACAGGTTCTGTTAGAAATTAAGGTTTACTAGCCATTTCAGGATGTTTCTTAAAAAAAACTATAAACCCAATTGTTGAGTATGTTAAAACATACAACAATGACATCTTTAATGTTTAAGAACATCCATTATAATGTTTGGGGCATCCATTATATCATTTTTGTGTTTTAGTAAAGCAATTTTTTAAATTTAAAATAAATTATCTCAAGCCAATCTTTTTTTTTTGCCACTCTAGCTAATGTACCGAATTCATCTGGGAAGAAATTGTTTCGCAAAGAGAATTATTGTAAATTCTAATTCATTTGTAAAATGAATTCATTTTATCAATTGCATAAAGGCTTTCAGCTGTAATTTCTGCTGCTGATGCTTCCTCCAAACACAGAGTTCACAGGTCTGAATTCCTAAGTAAACAACATATTTCATTTTTTTTATTTTATTTTGTTTTTGCTAACATTAACTGCATGTTTACTGCAGCAATCTGAGTGAAGTACTGTACCTGGAACAAGGGTACCAAGGCCATATCCCGACCAAAACTTAAGCCTGCAACAGTACTTCATCAACAACTTGGCTGATTAGTTTTCCCAATACTTTGTATTGTACAGCTAAATAAAAATTGATTAATACCCCTGTAAATGCTGAAAAAGTAAAGAATGTATCTGGGAAAGACTTGTTTTATACTGTGTTTTATACTAGGGTAGATTGTGGTTCTAGTAAAACACTTAAGAAGACTTAAAAGTTATAATACATACATTTTATTTAGCAGCTCTGTCTAATCTCATTCAGACAATAACAATTTGACAGATAATCTTTTTGACTTTGATGATTTCGTAATCCTTAGAATATGGTGTAAATCAAACCTGGACTCCTTATTTGGAAAAAAAACATTCAAGCATAACAATTTTTCATTTTAAGGGTAAAGATGCAATGCAATAAAGTAGAAAAATTGCATCACTAGGGAAACTCAAAAAGAAAATTAAACAACAAAACAGAAACTATAGTGAATTACTGCATATTGGCCTTATTCATTGACTTCCCAGTTGCCAAACAATTCAGAAAGTATTTTGAATTTTGTCTATAATTTTTTCTGACCTACAGTAACCATTCATTTTGCTGCTTTTACAGGTCCAGTGTTTCACCTAATCTCCCAGATTCAGTTCAGTTTATTTGTCATATTCACAAGTGTAATGAAATGCTTATGCCAACTTGCAACACAACTCCACTCTCCATTGCAACGTTGAATAAAATGTCAATGTTTGTCTGCAACAATTACGCACAGACAATTAGAGAACAATTATTCACATAACTGTGTGATTAATTATGTCAATGAATTATATTGTTCCAATAAAGCTTTAAGAACAAAAATATGTATTGCTTTATGTTGTTTCATGTTCTATGGATTTATATTTCTTTAAATAACGATTATGAATTTTCATGTTTTTTTCATGAATTTGCATATCAGTATTTTTAATTTCACATAGTTCATACAGGAGGACAAGTGCATTTCTTTGTGACTATATCCATGCCTCCTTCCATTTTTTTAACCACTTCTTCTAATGCAGGGTTGTGTGGGAGCTGAATCCTGTCCCGGAAAACAATGGTCACAAGGCAGGGTATCAACTGGATGGGATGCCAGTTTATCACAGGGCAAGACACACAGACACAAAGACACGCACACACTCACACCTAAGGCCAGTTGCCCCAGGTGCCAATTAATCTACCCGTATGTTTTTTTTTACTTTGGGAACTGTGGGAGGAAACCAGAGCACCCAGGGGAAACCAGTGCAAACAAAGGGAGATCACGTAAACTTCAAGCAGAAGCACCCCAGGTCTGGAATTGAACCCGTGGCCCCAGTTCTGCAAGGCAATGCTAACTGCTGTGCCACAGTGCCGCACCACAATATGTCTTCTCCAACCAAATTATGACTATGTTTATAGGTCAATGCAAAGTACATTTTCGGGTGCAACTTCTGGAGTGATATGAAAGCTCAAATAAGATACTATAGGGGAACAAGTAAAGGCTTTTCCTTGCTGAGAAGAAAAGAAACAACTTTCCAGCTGTGGAGCCTTCTTCGGGTATGGGAAGAAGGCTCAACACAAAGAAGGCACACACCCGAAGAAGGCTCCACAGTCGAAACGTTGTGTTTCTTTTCTTCTCTTTTCAGCACTTGTTCCTTTGCAGCCTACGCATACAGTATGTTAAAGAACTACTTTAACATACTGTAAGACAAAAACAAATAAGAGCAAAAATGTAAACAGAGTTTAATAAAACAAAACCATGACCACTAACATATCGAGAAGGAAAGGGAGTTCCTTACCACAGATTCCATCATTAACTCTTGATGAAGGGATGTAATGGGGACGGAAACCAAGATTAGTGCAATAAAACCGCCCATTTGAACATGCCGCAGTACCTGTGAAAGAGTAAAGCACTTTAAACAGAAAAATCTTAAATGTTGTGCTTTAAATCATCTGCCTCTAGCTCACTGTGCTATTCTGAACCTGGTCAGGAACTAGGAATCATCGATGACAATGAGGGATTGAGAATAGGTAAATTCATGTTGGAAACACAGTAATAACAAAGCACAGCCTCAACATTTACAGATGTGGGTGGACAACAAGATACAAATGTTTATCATTCAATGCAATGTGAAGATTAGTTAGACTCTATCTTGATAGAATTTAATTCCAAAAAGCACTGAAAAATAAGGTATACATCTAAAACACTCTGCATTATTTTTGTTACATTACTGTTTTCTGGCTAAGCCAAATGGCACTAGGAGGCTTTGAGTGTAAGGATGTTGTAACATTTAACTGTAATTCTGATAGAGGTAAGAGTTTAAGGTCTATGTCCTTTACATGCAAAGAGATTAATTAATAAAGGATGCTGTGCCGGACTCTATGTTATCTGCATGATTCCTTTGAACATGCCTGACATTATTCATAATTAACAAAACCTGCCTCTCAGTTCTGGTCTTGTAAATAACAAGTGACAATGAATGTTTCTAAACCAATTCCTGGATCTTCTCTTGTTCATTCTTATGATTCAGTGAGGCAAGCTTTAACATAACTGACTGCAAGCCAAGCAAATGTCTTTGACCTTTGTGTCCACATTAAACTTGCAGCAGTATCTAAATTTTATTAATATACAGTAGGTTCTCAGACATTATGTATATCTTCCTAAGAAGAAAGAGAAAGAGTGACTCCCAATATTGGCGATGTAACTAGAATAGAAACATCCTTAAAAATAAATTTCCAATAATGTAATACAACTGAAGATGGCAGTATTATTCAAAAACAGGACTTTGAGGCACATGGGAAGAGCAACAAACAGGTTACTGTTTAAACTGTTCCTGTTATTTAAAGTTACACAAAGATATCTGAAGTAAATGTCCAGTAAATGCAATAAAATAATAAAGGACATTATTTTTCCAAGAAAATGAAACATAGAGGACATTTGTATAAAAAGATTAGTATCTCTGCAGTGAAAATCTGTAGTTGTTCTGATTTCTTTTCATCTTTGTGAAGTGTTCTGTCTGAGTTTTCAAGTTTAGATAAAAAATATTCACTGTAAAAAATAAGTATAAATGATTTGTAACTCAACAACATGGAATATCATTGGTAGGGGTGCAGTTTTGCATGACTCTGTGCATTAAAAGAAAACAAAATGTTTCTACATTAATTAAATGGCTGCAATATTAAGACATTTAAGATTTAAGCCATGATAATGCTTCTGAAAATGAAATGACCTAATTTTAAAACAAAGATGGAATATCAATTTAAGTTCAAGAATGCAAAATAAAAGCATTTCATGCTTCTTAAGCTTATGGATTTATATAAAGTAGCTTAAAATTAATAAATAAAATTAAAATACCAGTAGTGCCAATCAAGAATGCTAAACCAATTTTGCATGCTTGCACATCCCATACATGGAAGCACAGTCACACGGACAGTATTCCACATTCTGTACCTCTGACAATGTTTTTGGAAACAATATTGAAAACATATTGAGTGTTTAACTGAGGTTTCTGTGTATGTGATGAATCTCACATTCATCAAAAACAATCTTAATGGGGACACCGTGAAGCTGCAAGTGTTGTCCTTTGAATAAGACAAACTGATGTCCTGACTACCTGGTTATTAAAGATCCCAAGGCACTGTTAAAAAGAATAGGGGTGTTATCCTTGTTACACTGGCTAAATTCCACCTTGACTGGCACAATCTGGCCTACTGTACCTAAATTTTCCCGCTGTTTCAACCAGTGAAGCAATTTCTATGGTTGGAACTTATAAACCTAACCATATAGATAGAGGGAATGATGTCACATGATGGCTACTGCATGTCACCCACGTGGGAGTTGTCAGGGATTAATTATATGGGTTTCCTCCTCCATGGAAAGCACTTTAGGATTTAAAGTTCAATACTGCTTTAAGAAATTAACTGTTAAGAGTTATTTTAGGTTTAAACACTTGGTCTTCACATGATATGAGTGTTGCATTCCCAGACATGCAGTGTTTCTGTCATTTGAGTTATTATCTAAAGTCAGACTTGTCTGCCTTAGTTTACATATAAACATAAGATTAGTTTATGACAGAACTCTATTTGAAAGCAAACACTTTCTCATGACTTTGGTTTAACTAAAATAGCTTAACATCCCTATGCTTGAAATAGCTTATGAATCAACAACTGTTGTTGCAGCTTCAGATTTAACATATCTAAACATGAATAAAATCATAACACATCTAGAGATTTAGCATAATCACAGATAGTCACCTGGTTCATCTGAGCCATCAGGGCAGTCACAATAGTCATCATTCACTTGGTCAAAGGGAATGAGCTTTGAACCATCAATGCAGAGAAAAGATGTTTTCTCTTTGTAAAACCTCCGATCTACAAAGGAATAATAAAGAGAGTATTGGTCGACGTTGAAAAGTCCAATTTTGAGAAAATAGTGAATTTTTTTTAAAGGTTGGATGGATGTTCTCATGCTAATGATAATATAATGTATATTTTAAAAAATCAGTTATCAGATTCCTCCGGATATTTTTATTTCTATCAACTTGAAAATGTTCATGCTTGCACAGTCTATCATGTAAAAATGATGCTCAAGCAAACATTATATTTTGAAATATGGAAAAAAGCAAATGACTTAACATTCAAAATTGTTTAGATTACAACAGATAAGATTTAAACTCTTCAAAAAGGCATGCAAAACTAAAAAAGCACAGAGGCTACTGTTGCAAATGACTAAGGCTAACAATGAAACTGCTTATTGTGCAGATGAGAAAATGCACTCATTTTAGAGTTGGCTGATTAAATTGGAGATGATAGCTGTACAGTATGCTTGGGTTACATGATTTTGACCTACATCCCCTTTAAATAAGGTACAAACATAAATCCGAGAGCTTTTTTCAAACATATACTGTATATATTGAATAATTAAAGTACTATACTGTATGAAAGGTTTGCATTACAGACAGTACTTCATTTCCACAGAACTAAAAAGGGCTTGTACAGTCAGTGTCAAATCTGTTGTGAGTTTCATATGGTGTTTTAGCAGTCCTAATGTGTTGAGGAACGATTATACTTTATTGAATTCAATTCTAGAAATGAATGGCACAACAAATATCGTTACACACAACCACTTAGCATTACAGCTAGTCTACAGTCTTACTTATAAACGTGTAGATGCTTGAGCACCACCACCTTAGGATTGTGTTATCAAAGGCAGCTTAAATATGTTAGAAAACATCTACATTGAGAACGGCATAACCTGAAGTTGCTAATAATATTTATTTAATAAATTCTAAAATGTTTTTAAAGTTTTTTTTTATTGGTATTTTTTTATTTCAAATCCACTCTACACTACTACATTTTGATTTTGTTCATACCTGGCACACTCGCGAACAACGTTTATTATCATAAACGTAACAAAATAAACCAAATCCATGAATACCTGCTACTCTGACGCCTGTGTTCAAATATGCACAGTGCTTTTCAGAGCAAGCGGTCACATTACTGTATTAGCATTGCTGCATCCGCATTGCAATACTGAGGACAAATTAAACTGTAACTGTTTATTTAGGAGTAATATTCTGTGTTGGTGTTTTTTTTTTATTTCGGGGAAAACAGCGCATTAAAAGGGATTCTTTGCTGAAATCACTTACATGCCAGGGAAATTCCTCTTATTTTCCTTGAGTCCACATATGCTGTGAACCAAATTGTCATTGCAATAATAATGTGATATTGCATTTCTTTAAGGTATGCTTTCTCAAACTACAGCTGCACACAGAACATAGTCAAAGCTATTCTGAACCCTAGACAAACCGACGTTACTGCACTTCCTGGAACTACTGTATCCCACAAGGTCCGGAACATGTGATTGGTTGACGTATCGGCCCTTGCGCCATTTTTAAAGGTATATCGCAACTGTGCTAATATGTTTCTCTACAAAATACTCTTGAAAATGTTTTGAGTGTGTATTTCAATTTTACTTCTGTTTTTATTTTTCACATGCAATTCCAAAAAATGTTCAAGTTTAAAATCATGAATAGTTTTATTTCTTCTGATTCATTATGAACAGATCCGGGTAAGATCTTGCTGACAGTTCAGTTGAGTTCAATGTAATGAAGTGAACACCCTCCCCTTCTCCTTTTTTCACGTTTATTTCTGTATTTATTACTCTAATGATTTTCTCTTTTATGTGTTTTTGTTTTTACCCTGTAAAGTGCCCCCAAACGCTTTTGGTGTACGAGTACAGTGAAATAAATGTTAGGATCCTTGTAACACACAGCAAGTAAAAACTAGTCTTGATTCGGTGATTAGGGTGATTAAGTTTTCTTTTATTCACATTTTCTCACTCGTACTGATTTATTGTTATCTTGTATTTCCACTGTTCAATCACCCATCAAAGTGGGTCATTATTGGAAAATTGTGTATTTGGTGTTTAAACAATGAACACTTATATTCGCAAAAGTAGGCTTTAGCAGGGTAACTCACAAAAAGGAAAGCACCCAAAGGACACCCATGCAAATTTGGGAAGAACATATAAACTCCACACCCAGTTCTGCATGGTAACAATGCTGACCACTGCACCACCATGCCATCTTACTTTTAAAATGGAAAACAAAATTATGTTTGCAATAATAATAAGTGTTGTTGTTGTTGTTGTTGTTGTTGTTACATACACTGTTTTTCACTATTTAACAAGATGAATAAGATAATTTTAATTGAACCTTCTTGTAGATGTTTTAGTCAGGAGCCTCTATAGTTTGGCACAACTTCTAGTTATACACTAACATTCATGCATTGTGGACCAAGTGCTAAATGTATTAAGGAAATGAATGTTGGGCGTCAATATGAATAATAAACGTGAAAGTTAAATATTAGTTAAATTGTGAGCAATCGTCCTGTGCTGGACTTTATAAAGAAGTTGTCAGTTTATTATAAACCCTTCTGCCCTGGAGTAAGGAATTTGACAGGCAAACCCTGAAGCAGAGAAGTGGTTATTTTAAAGATTCCAGTTTGCTGTGAGCAGAGTTGTCAGTACCTAAAGACTCTGCTTGCATGGAACTGTTACTGTACAATATAGACTCATCAGAGAGTAAAAAGGGCTGAACAGTGTCACAGTAGTCAGCATTTCTGCCTTACAGCACTGGGGTCCTGTGTTCAAGTCTGAACAGGTGGTGCTGTCTGCATGTAGTTGGTATGTTTTCCCCTTTTTTGCATGGGTTTTCACTGGGAGCTCCGGTTGCTTGTCAGGATGGGCTCCAGCTCCCCCATGACCATGAATGGGATGAAGCCATTGGAAAATGGATGGAACACGAAAAGTGTTTTGTCCGGTACAGTAGCAAAATAAAAGTGTTTCAGGCTTTTCAAACCCTTTGAATAAAGATTTGCCTCTTGATGTAATTCAGCAAGTTCACAACATTTCCTCTCATACATTACTGATTGATACCTATTGAGTCCAACAGCTTGTGCTAACTATTTGCCACAGATGGCTAAAGGTGTTTCTCATGAGCCACATGGATTTCCCTTCATTAAATCTGTAAAACAACTGTGAAACCTAAAAATAACGTTATGTGACTGTTTACACCAACAAATACAATACATCTACACAACTCATCCTACTTGGCTTGATTGGCTTGAGATCCAGTTCAGTACATTGTAAATTGAGCTATAAAGGCTAAGCAATCCAAAACTGGGAACCTTTAAATATGATCATTTCTATAATTTAATGCACCAGATTAGATTAGCTTTGTCAAACACACTTATACACACAAAGCAATTAATCAATGTTTAAAATCATTACATCTCTAGCCAGTTGTTCACTCAGTCTTTCTACTCAATGACTCTCAAGACTATGATTAGTAGGTATAGACCACTTTTACTAGGTATTTGTTATTCAGGAAAAAGCAGAAAGCTCTCTGAAAATGATTTATTAGGTGTAAATGCAACTTCATTACATCTCATAAATGGATTTATTTTTCCCTTAGATTCTATCAGCTTTTTCATTAGAATGTTTAATGACTTATTTTAAATAGGCAAGCTCAAAAATAAAAACAAACGATTACTTTCATTTATGTGATTGTATGAATACATTCAAAACTGTTTAAGTTGTCAGTCTAATGTGCTGTAGTTTATACTGATTTTTGTATAGTAAATTTAAATAGGTGTTTCTGATCTTATACAGTAAATTGTACAGGCTAGTACATTATTGCAATTTTAGATTACTGTCGGTTTTTCAAATAGCAGCTTTCAATCTTACCCTCAGGCACACATCTTTTGTGAATTGTTATATATACTGTATATACAGTATTGCTGGTTACATTTTCATGTTCTCTAGATATTGTTTCCCCAGGGATAAAAGTCCACAGTTTTTGTCTCACTACCTTAGACATTGTCCTACAAATAAACATGCGGTAAATATTGCTCTCAAAACCTTCTTCAGAACAGCTTTTACTTAACTGGTTCTGTTATTTACCCCTTTGCTCCTCCTGTATTCAGTACCCCATCTACTGTTTCCTCTCATTATGTATTCTCATACATATCTCATGCATATCTTGTGTATTTTTTATTGTTGTTGTCAATCTGTGAAGCACTTTGAGAAGCCACCATTAAAGGTACAGTACTATATAAAATAAAGTTTATTATTATTAAATAGCACTGTAACGTGAACTACGAATCGAGAAAAAGATAAGATACAATGTTTTATTTACTGGAAGAATCATATTAAACGTTAGACTAAAAAAACACTGTACCAGCTGTAGCCTAGGGCTTTTCATTATTCCATTGTGACCAGGGTTCCCCAAGGCACAATTGGGTTGGTATTAGTCAGCCAGGGACTCTCTCAGCTTCCTGGCAAACAGCAGCTCCTGGAATCTATCAAGCCCTGTAGGCACAGAGTGATGTCAAATGAGGTTGCTCCCACAGTCAGAACTAATTCTTTTGTACCTAACACTGCCAAGTCTGCAGCAGGTCAGAAGCAGAGTGGTTCTGCCAGTTGGGTGTCTCAGTGGAATGTGTCCACAGGTCCTCATTTTTCCATTTAGTGCAGAGCTTTTAGCTACTGTATTAACCTACTTAGTTATAAACAGCTGGTGATTCCTATTCAATTCTAATCTTTTACAAAATTGTAAAATGAAATTCTGTTATTCTAACAAAACTATTAATATTTGGTATTATTGTATACCTATGAGTAGTATATTTATCTTATTTGACCTAGGTACTGTAGCAATTTAATTTACTTTTACAATTACAAACTTACTTTCACACTTTGCTGAAGAAACTGTACAGTATATACTGCCACAGGAATGATTGTTGTTAGATAAAATAATTGTTATATAGTAATGATATTTGGTACAGGTATATTGTTGTTAATATGTAACAATATTTGTTTGTTTTGAATATATAAACTTGCAGTGAGAATACACTTCTTTGGAATAATCCCTATTATTTAAGGTGTAAAGAGTAATAGAGCTCATGATGTGGACGTATCAATTGTGGAATTTGTTAAGTAGCATATGAATGTGCCAATATAAACCCAACGTTTTCTAAACTTGATAATTATCTATATTCACTTTTCTAATACATACAGTAAAGCATTAAAATGTGTGTGATTTAGTGTTATTTAAAGAATTTCATATTTACTCTACTGTGTAGATGTACAGTACACATCTTCTAGTAGAGTTTTTTGCCCACAGCTGTAGAGCATATTGTTTTTACCAGAGGATACTTTTCTCCTGATCAAATATTATTTAAGTATGGGTGTACTGTTGGGTGGATTAAATATACAAATGATTTGTTTATGTTATTGTTTAGTGATAGGTTTTTTGTTAATACTAACAATCCAGTAAAACATACTGTACAATATGTAACAAAATGTCCCGTAGTTAGAAATTGTTAGTATTACTCATAATGGCATCATATGTACTTTTGTTTTGCTTTTCATTTTGTAGAGATCACTGTTATTTGAAATATACTCATTGTAAAATGCCATGTTGATAGCAGTTAAAATCGTTCTATTTTTCAGCGGTTTTGTTATTTTAGCATATGATGATGTGTTCATATAAATTCACGAGAGTCTATGGTAAACATGAAAAACAGCCAAGTTTCCATCTTGCTGAAATGTGAGTGTTCAGTGACAGAAGAAGAAAAGGAAATCCACAGTAAAATGTAACAAAGAAATCAATTTTTAGGAAACTGTTTACTCTCCCATCAATCACTATCTTGTGCCATACTGGAAAAGGCCTCAGACGACTTATTAAATAGTCATGTTCCATTAAACAACAGTATTTGTTTTTCTGCATTGTTTACATTCAGTGTATTATAAAAGTTGGAGATGTGTTACAGTCATGAAAATAGTAAAGAAAAACTGTTAATAGTAAGATTGGCCTGAGTAAAATTATTTGACTTCATAATTAAAGGAATTACAGATTTTAAAAGTGAAATATAAACATACATGTTCTTGCAAGTTTAATTAATTTTATAGCTTCATAAGTACAGGTTATATTTTTTTAATCTAAAAAACAAACAAAAGATTTGCAAAAACATATAGCCTAATACATCAGCATCTATTGTAGTAATGTCTTGTAATGTGTCTGTAATTATTCTTTTCTGGTGTGTAAGGTCAAAGACAATTTTTGGGGACAATAAAACAAATATCTATCCAGGATTACTTTTTTGTGTTTTTCTCCATAGTTCCTTGAATATTTTGTGGTGATTGTTAGATCAATCATAATGACACTAATTGGGTCATTTACAGTATGAGTCCTCCATTTTTTCATGTTGTGTAATGATTCCAGTAAACTTATCTTTTTATAATTGCCAGGTTAATTCTGTTTTTGAAGCTGTTTTGGTGCATCTTATGCAACGTGCAACCTCATATGGATCCATTTATTTTTCCTTGCTGAAATGTAATTTGGATTTCGAATGCATTTTTAACCCATGATACTGTTAACATTCATCAAAATACCAGTCTTGTTACAGATCAGATTAGAAACTGATTTGATTCCTTTATTTTGTCAAGCTATCAATTTAGGGCACACAGCATTTGTGTTAGACAATGAAAACTCATAAAAGGATCTGTAAGTTTGGGAAACCTTCATTTCATTATACTTTTGAAATATCTACTCCTCTCAAGGAAGGTTTTTCATCCAGACACCAAATTTCCCTCCTGTGGCTTTTGGATGTAGGGATATTGAAAGTGTAATGTATTAAAATTGTACGGTCAACTGATGACAATACCGTCATCAGGGGTTCTTTTATAAGGAAAACCAGATGGAATGGATATTTTTAACCCTTTACTCAGTCACCGCCGGTACTTCAGTTAACCTGTACCTGTACGTCAAATTTACTGTAAATAAACTGTACAGTATGTCGTCCATTATTGAAAACCCATGTAATGTGATTGACTACAGCAAAACAACTGTGTACACCCGACTATACCGATATGTATTTTTTGCACTTTCTGTTGAGTGATTTTTGAATTGTACACATTATGTTATTGTTAAAAAACACCTAAACAATCAAATAAAAAGAAAGAAAAAATAAAAGTAGTTTAAGTATTTAGCGTGTTATACAGTACTTATAAAAAGATCTTGAAATTATATGTAATAATTTTGTCTTTGAAGAGTTCCCGCACCTTGCATATTATAATTATATTAGATGTCTGTGATATTTTAAAAATAAAACGTTTTCGTTCCACGTTTTAGGTTGTCATATGTAGGCTTTTCTTCGTGGTAATATACAGTATCATGAAATTACGCTTATTGAATATTTATTGTCCTTGTTAGTTTTCTGTATTCGCACTTGTACCTAATATCTTCATAATATCTCAATATCTCAATATCATAATATCTCAATTTCATAATTAAACTTTATTCAAGGCAGAAGCCTTATTTTTTTAAAGAAACAGTTAAAAACATTTGCGTCTGTGTTCATTTGATCTTTAAAACAAGCATGTTGCAACATCGCGGATGCTTACCTGTTTCAACACTTTTAAAACCAAACATTAAACTTTGGACTGGAAAGAAAAACGAATTAGAAAACATTGGACACATTTTAAAATCCGTGAACCATTGGCACCTTATTGGCAAGTGTATGCAAGTTTGCCACAATATTCACCTCAAGGAAATATTGGCACAGAGCATAAAAATTCGAAAGAAGAACTTTTTTAAAGAAATTCCTGACATATCTGTTTATAGTAGTGGTGATGTTGGTTTAATTGTATTTATTTACGTTCTTTGAAAGAATTACATGCTTATGTGATTGTCAAATAATTAAATGCAATAATAATAATTGCACAAGACAATAACACTACTAGCTTACGGGTTATGATTATTATACACGAGTATAAATCAGACGAACCAGAGCAGACCAAAATATTAGCATTTATTATTTCTTTCTGATCTTTTATTTTAAGCTACTCGTTTTCATTGTGAGTGAGAAGACCTTTTTTGTTCCATCTCTTGATGTCCACAGCCCTCCTTCAGACAGGTGAGCGCACTGACTGCTCGTCTAAAATGCAGCACAGGTGCAAACAAAACTTGCTCGAGGGCGCGATGACAGCTATGAAGCACCTGGGTCAACAGGACCCACGTTTACTAAGCATTCAGCTGTTTGAAGAGGTGGGGATGTTGGAACGAGAATGTTAAATTCAAGCCATTCCACCATTCGCGTCCCAACATACAGTACGCCGTTACTGAGGACCTAAACATTGACTATAAACAAAGTTATTTTGCGCCCAGTGTTCTTAAGAACACGATTTATACAGTAGGACAATCTGATACAAAATGGCAATAATAGAACAGAGTAAAAAAACTAAACTGATAATACAGAAATCAAACTGAAACATAACCTGTACGAAAAAATACATTTACATTTGTTGTAATCAGTCTTATGAAATCATTCTTCTAACGTTCAATGGGTTATATGTGCTGTACGTGTACCTCATTCACAGATATTGAAGCAGGTTTAAGCCTGTTAGACCTATAAACAGTAGTTCTATACCTACTTTACTGATGTAATTAAAATGATTACTGTACTGTATATATTTGTATTTTTCTTAATGATATCTTTTTCATTAAAAATGTAGGCAAAAGATTAAGAACTTGGAATTCATAAGGGACAGTACAAAGAAACAGAAAACTTATTACAGTATATACATTCCTTTAAGCTTCAGTAGGCCTGTATTTACATTACAAATTTTAACTTGTTATATATTCATACATAATACTTTTCAACACGACAATATGTTTATGCAAATTTCACCCAATCTTGCTGTAATATATAATAATACTAAGATATATATTGTTCTGTTGTGAAATATACAGTATATTGTGAAACAGCAATAATACATTAATCTCCCTATAGTATATTCAATGATACATATACTGTATTCTGTTAAATATAGTAGTGATGTAAGAGATACAGTGAATTGTCAGTTTTATCAAACGGAAAACAAGATGCTTTTCAAATTTATTTTAAAATAACTGAATACCTTTATTAAAATTACATATGCTTAGAAAAAGTAGTAGTTACATTTCATATAAACACTGAAAAAAATATCAAGTTTGTCTAATATTTGTTCCTCCTTTCATGTGGTACAGTACATCCTTCCTTTTAGACTTATAAAAACTGTTTAAACACCTGTTCAATGTCGTGGAAAAACAAGTATACTTTCCCTTTAGTCGAGGTACACACCAATTCAAATCTACAGAATTACTTTTTTAAAAAGACTACTAATATTTGTTTAATTTGTAGTACGTACACATAAGGCAACCAACACATTTATTGAGGATCTTAGAACAGTTATTTAAAAAAATAAATTACAATTTATATTTCATCATATTTGCTTTATTTTTAATAAAAACTTCCAAATAAAAAAAAAAACGTTTTCAAACAGAAACAGTATGAAATAGACTAACAAGAAATGATTTTGAAATGTAACTTTATTAAGGTATTATAGATTTAACAATATAACGTAGGAAAACACATAATTTTAAAATACACCCTGAACCAGTGCAGATTTAAATAACAGAGACTCCATGTTTTTTCCGATGGTTTGCGCTGACTTCAACAAAGTTACTGTTCAGTAAAATTACTATGCTTATATTCGTGCGAAATAGATTACGGTTTAACTGAAATGCTTTGCTTATAGAGTACATCTTTAACGTAGGACGTTGTTACGGAAAAGTGTATTCTTAAAGGAGTTTTTAGGTGTCGTAAAACTTCAAGGTTGTGAACCATTTAAAATGGACAATGCAAAACGCTAAATAAAACGAATAACATGAATCAAAGGGTTAGGTCTGCTACGTTCTGAGGAGACAGTTTTAATGTTGGCACTTTATGGCTTTTCATGACTTAGCCTAGAATACAGTCCACTATTACACAAAGGCTCCTTGTTCTGGAGGTAGGAAAAATCTCTTATCATTCCTGGAAACGAATAGTCCATAGGTGGCCGAAGTGGAAATGCAGGCATCAATCCGGGTGTCACATAAGGAGACATAAAACTAGTTATTGCTCCCCCAGAAGAAGAATATGCTAGCCTCAACGGACTGATTCCGAGTCGGGGGTTCAAACCATATATACTGTCACCTGCGCTGGATGGAGTTGTTTGCAAAGGAGAGAACGCGGACTTGGAGCTCAGTTGTCCGAATCCCCCTCCAGTAATTCCAAAACCGGAGGGTCTATGGAAAGTTGAAGACTCGGGAGTTGGGATATCGCTATCCCCTGAGAGGGGTTTATCCTCTTTTGAATTTAAAACTAGCTCGATTGCCTTAACTATGTCGCCTTTGCAGGTCTTCACCACAGCTTCCAGGGTGTCCCGCTTGTGGTGAGGGAAGATTTTCATCATGATATCGGTGGGGTCCCTGTGTCTAGATGAGGATGCGGGAGCACTCGGCTCGGGCGAAGAGAAGTCCTTATGTCTCTCGGACTCGCTGCCCGATTCCAGGTCTGACGAGGACAGCGATCTTGGGCTTTCAGCGTGTTCAGAAAGTTGATCGGAGCCAGGTGATTGAACGCCCTTGTCTTTTTCTGATTTTTCCAAAGAGGAATGAGAGTTTTCTCGAAGGTTTGGGTTAGCAGAGTTCTTTCTCAAAGTAGAGGAAACCAACTGCGCAGAATGGGGTGCAAACAAAGGACGTGCCAGAAATCCGTTGTATACATTATATGTGGATATCTTGTCTTCTGAAATAACGAGAAACAAGAAGAAAGTGCTGATTAAAGCAATGTCACAAAATAAATTACATTTCAGGGTACTATCAATTTACTCAAATTAATTTGTTTCCAAGAAACTACTCTGTTGCGTTTTGTTTCGTACAATTTTCATGTCCTGATGGACAGTATTAACCAGTAAAATGTGAAATTTAAAAGGGGCTTGCAGTCTCACGGAGTCTCTTGATTTAGCCATTTCTGTCCCCCTCCTGGTTAGGTAAACGTTAAAGTGCAGAGGCCTAAACAGAAACATTTTCCCTTTCCTACAATTTAGGCTGGAATTGATGTCACTTACATTCATTCTGTTACCGTGTTTAATTCTACACTTTGCAATCTACTGATTCACCCACCATGTCATTCACTTTACATTAGTATTGCAATAAAACATCTGAAAGTAAATTAACTTTCGAAACCAGTAGAAACTGATACAAATGTTAAGGTTTTATTTGAACGTATTTATAGTTTTATAAATATTGACTTTTAACATGTAATTATGTCAATAATGTTTGTCTGCACGGTGAATATTCCGTTACCAAAGTTTGAAATTCACGTTTGACATCAATCCTATATACAGAATTTAAGGTTATTTTTAATTTGAATAAAGTTTACAAACGGTCAGTGTCCTTAAATGCATATTAACCTTATACATTGACTTGTAAAATCTATTAATAAAATGAGAAACCACTTTGACATATTTACACTTAAAATGAGCACTTTCGTACTGTAACGCAACGGGGGCTCAGGCGGGCGCCCTCGCCGCATTAGGTCGGCCCCTGCACCGTCCGGGGCTCGAACCCGGGACTTCCGCGTCTCTCTGCAGCGACCTAGCCCCGTGAGCTAAAGAGAGATCTCTCTACAGCCCAGTAGCTGTGGTCCTGCTATCACAGGGAAGGGCGGTGACGTCACCCGCTCTGGTACGCCGGCTCTTACACAGCGCCTGTCGGCCGTAAGCGTTACACTCTCCCCCGCTTAAATCGCCGTCCCCGGCGAAGGGCTATCCCGTCCCGCTTCTGACACCAATGTAACGCAACGGGGGCTCGGGCGGGCGCCCTTGCCGCATCAGGTCGGCCCCTGCACCGTCCGGGGCTCGAACCCGGGACTTCCGCGTCTCTCTGCAGCGACCTAGCCCCGTGAGCCAAAGAGAGATCTCTCTTTAGCTCACGGGGCTAGGTCGCTGCAGAGAGACGCGGAAGTCCCGGGTTCGAGCCCCGGACGGTGCAGGGGCCGACCTAATGCGGCGAGGGCGCCCGCCTGAGCCCCCGTTGCGTTACATTGGTGTCAGAAGCGGGATGGGATAGCCCTTCGCCGGGGACGGCGATTTAAGCGGGGGAGAGTGTAACGCTTACGGCCGACAGGCGCTGTGTAAGAGCCGGCGTACCAGAGCGGGTGACGTCACCGCCCTTCCCTGTGATAGCAGGACCACAGCTACTGGGCTGTAGAGAGATCTCTCTTTGGCTCACGGGGCTAGGTCGTTGCAGAGAGACGCGGAAGTCCCGGGTTCGAGCCCCGGACGGTGCAGGGGCCGACCTAATGCGGCAAGGGCGCCCGCCTGAGCCCCCGTTGCGTTACATTGGTGTCAGAAGCGGGGCGGGATAGCCCTTCGCCGGGGACGGCGATTTAAGCGGGGGAGAGTGTAACGCTTACGGCCGACAGGCGCTGTGTAAGAGCCGGCGTACCAGAGCGGGTGACGTCACCGCCCTTCCCTGTGATAGCAGGACCACAGCTACTGGGCTGTGGAGAGATCTCTCTTTGGCTCACGGGGCTAGGTCGCTGCAGAGAGACGCGGAAGTCCCGGGTTCGAGCCCCGGACGGTGCAGGGGCCGACCTAATGCGGCAAGGGCGCCCGCCGGAGCCCCCGTTGCGTTACATTGGTGTCAGAAGCGGGGCGGGATAGCCCTTCGCCGGGGACGGCGATTTAAGCGGGGGAGAGTGTAACGCTTACGGCCGACAGGCGCTGTGTAAGAGCCGGCGTACCAGAGCGGGTGACGTCACCGCCCTTCCCTGTGATAGCAGGACCACAGCTACTGGGCTGTAGAGAGATCTCTCTTTGGCTCACGGGGCTAGGTCGTTGCAGAGAGACGCGGAAGTCCCGGGTTCGAGCCCCGGACGGTGCAGGGGCCGACCTAATGCGGCAAGGGCGCCCGCCTGAGCCCCCGTTGCGTTACAGTACAATGTGCGTAGAAAGGCAACAGCGTAACATCACATCTGCAAAACAAATAAATATAAAGTAGTACGCATATAATAAAATTACCGTCTTTATGATCCTCAATACCAAACGCCTCATAACCGGGAGTTCTTGCAGATGGGGTGCTTAGTTGTCCTGTCCCACCCGGGGCCCCCACGGATGCCATCACGCCGAGACCCGGCTCGCTTGTTCCAGCCCCAGTGTACATAAACTGCAGCTCTCGGGCCTCGCTCTCCTCTTGTGCCTGCTGCCTCCGCAGAGCTACCTGTGCAGCCATGACCCTCTGCCTTTCAGCAATGAGGGTGCACTTGGCACACACGCAATCCCTCCAGCGACAAAAGCGCTTGTGTCCCTTCAAGGCAGATACGACTCCGTGGTTTCTGCATCGGGCACACTTTGGGGTCCGGGGATAGCCCCTGTCCAGAGAGGGGTTGCAGGCTGCCGCGGCAGCAGCACGGAGAAACAGAGGTGGGGGTCGCAGAAGAGAAGCGGACACCTGCAGTCCACCGACCGAAATCGAGGACGGGGGATGCCCTGGCAAACCAGACTGAGGTAATGGTCTGCTGCTTCCTTCCATCGCGGTGTGGTGCCTGGGGACTACTTGTCTTAAAGTCCAAAGTGGTAGCCTACCAGTCCACCAAATGCAGGAGGAAAGACTGACGTTGAGAAGGGTGTGCACATCTGCTGTTCCCACTGAGAAATATAATCACCTTTCCGTCTTCGCCCTTCTGTCTTAATGTTCCTTCTCCTAAAGGCGGTATCCTAAATGAATTTCTAAAGATCCCAATTGAGTTGGGATTAACTGAAAAACTTTAGGACACTCCCCTTCAGGTCCTCTCTGCAAATAAAAAAAATATATTTTACCCGGTCTTTAACTTCTAGTTAACATCCAAATGGCTTAATATTACTCATCACACACTACAAGGTAGTAAAGGTGTTTTTATTTGATACAACACTCTTCCATTGCCTACGTGAATCGCAAAATCCCGTCTATTGGCAGGTATTGCTTTACAGTTTCGAGTCACCCAAATGGTAAAATAATCCATTGTGTTAATTAAAGATTTTTTTATTTCGCAAACCTGCGATATGATTACAGAAAAATCAAGATAATACATTTCATAATACCTGTATTTGTTATAGCAGAATACGTCAAAAGCAGATTATGGTGATAACAATATTTTGTACCCTTTTAAGCAAAAGCAAAAGCAAAAAAAAAAAAGATCGTGTTTTGCATTCTTATTTTGTCTGCTGTCCTTTAAAGTTTAATTATTCTCCTTAGTTAAAAAAAATAAAACCATAAACACTTAAACTAAAATATTGCCCTGGAGGACTAGATGGGAATCACAACTAGCATCTAGTCCAAAATCATTCTCATGACACCAACTGTGGAAATGTGTGTTATCACACTTTATCTTTATTCCTAAAACGTTTCGCCTGTAATAACGTGCTTTCTTTAAACCTCCAACTTAAAATCTACTACTACAGTGTTGCTGTGAATGTGAAGTTAAATCAGAAACAGATCTGCTGTATAACGAAGACGAGCACTGATTTATGAACACATGGGTGCCAAACGTATGCGTGCAAATTTAACAAACAGGTGTTTTAACTCTGGAAAGCATGATTCTCTCCGTATTTTTTTTTTTTTGTGTGTGGAAAATACAGTAAAGTTGTTAAAAGGTATTTGAAAATTATAGAATGATTAATGAATCGTTAATGTTTGCAACCCCCTTTGCTATAATTAAAATAAATACTCACGTTACTTGTATTCTTTACAAAGTTCTTGTCTGCGATTCAATTGTTTAATTTTCTCTGAAGTAACATCTGTAACAAGGGCAAAATCTCACATGACGAAGCAGGCGGCCCGCAGCCAAATATTAACGTCAAACATTTTGAAGCCCACACATAATGCCTTAGAGTTTTGATTAACTGTAAGGTGTGATCTAGGGAATTTACGCTGAATTTGAGTTGACTCGTTTTTCCAGCACTCAGGTTATTATCTGCATTGTCACCAGCAGGGGGCCCGTCGAGCTGCATAATCGTACTTTATCAGACGTGCATCATCAGTATATTCACAATCTTAAACATTTGCAATACAAAAACCAAACCTGCATTCCACAGACCTCCTTTTTTAACATGTTCACATACGCAATACTTCTCCATTCCATCCCATCTATTTTTGAGAAGACCATCCATTTAAGAATTTGGAAAGAATTTACAGTGAATTATATGCATCAAATCTACAATAATTTTATCTGTTGACTCTCTGACACTGAAATCTGGGGATGTCACCAGTTGTAAATCAGTTATGTTTACTGTCAAACCAGTTGTAACAATAGATGAAGGATTTCCGTTTTGATTATCTCTCCAAGTAAAATAAAAATGAACATAAAACCAAAAACTGCAATCATTCTTCTGACAATACAATTTAACCCATTAGCTTACTAATATTATTTAGAATTAGAATAATATTTATTAATAAATTAATATATACATATAATCAGAATATATATATAGCTACTAAAGAAAAGGGAAAAAAACTAAATTATGTTGTGTTAGTAGGATCATTTTCAGTGTTAACATACAGTATAGTCAAAGCCATGATAATTAGCTGTAGCATGTCCTGACTGGCCGCTGTCTTAATAAGTAGAAAGGTTAGATTTCTCTGGAGTGATCGAAGGGAAATTCAAAAATGAATTCAAAAATGAAACATTATATATATTTTAAAATCTGAATAGTGATATTGCAAAACATTTTCATTGTAAAAAGTAGTGTTTGCAAATACAAGGATCCTAGGTTTGCTCTGAATTATTTCATACAGAAATCTCTTCATTACTTTTTATAATGAGTTCTTGCCAGAATCAGTAAACCTCTGGGAATGATGATAACCTGGCTTTGTTGTACTGTGTTCCAATTATCAGTACAATAACTATTTATGGTCCATCTGTCAACAAACAAGCATAATTATATCACTTTATACAAAATGGCAGCTTCAATCCCATATTTTATTTATTCAAAGGAGATTGGATTACACACAACAGATTTCTTCTTTGTTACTGCTTGCAAACATTAAAACAAAAATAAACAAGAATCAAGCCAAACTCACAAGTTATAAATGTATAAAATACACTTTTTTCCCCTAAAAAAATTGACTTTTAATTGATTGTACAAACTACTATAAACTAACCTTAATTTCCTTGTTAACCTTTGTGCACTTTCTACAAATGAGACATAGCGTAATTAAATTATTTCAAGATAATGATGCTGCAAAAGCTTATTTTTTTTTCATTTCTAAACCCATCTTTCCTCCAAATTCAAATGACACATTGAAAAATATTTTCATGCAGCACTACCAGAAACTCAAACTTGCTTTTAAATCAATCAAAATGATGATGTCAGTTGTTTCTGAGATTTTTGCAGCAGAAAAAGAAGAAGGAAAAGTTTCTAAATACAGTAGGAACTTCAAAGTATATCCAGCATAGTGCACTATTGGGGAGAAAAGGCATGACAGGGCAAGTTGGAACGAGGTTAGAAATGCAAAATACACTGGCTGAGAGAGGCATCATGGTCAGGTACAGTAATTGGGAAATGAAATGAAATTACAGAAGCTTGAAAGGACGGAAGACTATGGTAATTTCTATCAATTTTCAATTGGTATCAGTTTGCCATCTCTGGTTGTGACTACAAATTCCTGGTATGTAAAAAAGATAAATCAGTGATAGATACATAAAAGTAACAAGAAATGTATAACATTAAAAACACAAAAAGGGTAAATCTGTCAATTTGGCTTAAAATAATGCCTTTACAGTCCATGGTTTTTGGTTTGTTGTAAGAACCAATGTTGTACTATATCTGGTTATGTGTGTTTGACCACAAATTAAAGAGGACCCATGAACACATGAGTAATTACACATTATGAGCATGTGTGTTCAGGACTGGAAACTGGAGGAACTTAACACATATGGTTGTGGGTGTCTGAAACAAGCTTCCCACCCATACTATTAAAATACATTTCTTTGCTCATATAATTAAAAAAATGGCTAAATTATTTTTTCAGATAAGGATGTTATTGACAACTAAATGAAGAGTGCCAAATTACCTCGTCTTAGTTATAGCCTTTCTTATTTTCTTAATCATGTAAAAATATAAAATAAATCTTTGTTTTTCAATCATAAGATATTTCATGTCACAGAGATAAAATTATCTGATACATTTCGGACATTATTCCTACAATATTAAGACGGAATATTATAATATGAATTCTTGCAAAGATTATACTAAATGCATATTTGCAAGTATTGCATTAGTCCACACTGTTACGTTAATTACTGACTTTTTAGTGTAAATTGTTAATATTAATAAAATAATCCATTATAATCATTTCATTTCTTTAAATAGCTTTATCATCACAGACAAAAGTCAAAGGTCAGCTCCACCGCACTGAGAAAGAAAGAAAAGGAGCACAGCAGGATTCCCAAGACAAATCTTCTCAAAGTCATATTCTCTAGTTACCAATTAATCACAACACAATATTTCCCCTTACAACCATTTTAATAACAACTTGTGCCCAAGTTACCGTCATTTCTCTGTTGAGCTGTTTTCCTTAAAACAGGTAATAGACAAATGAAAAAAAAGTTTAAATCAACTAAAGTTTTTTATTTTAAAGTATGCAAACTAAACAAAAGAGAGATTCCACACATAATTACTACATATCATGTGCATTTTTCCTATTTTGAATAACCACTGTTTTATAGTGTCATAATTATGTTTTCTTTTTTATGTTCTTTAGGATGTCCACTGATCTATATACAGTAGATAAATATATAGACATCCTCTTGCTGTGGCCTTTTCTTAACCAGCAAATTAAATTGCAATATAACATCTATTAAAATCATTTAAACAATGTTCAATTATTCCTCCAGATCCCTGTTACATTGCACAACAAAACATAATTTGTGATATCCAGTTATCTATTAAATATTAGGTGAAATCATGTTGGCCTTCCTGGTTTTATTTTTAATGAACAAATATATGCATTTATGCAATTTATGCATTTTGTTCACAACAGGTATAAAGATGACCTGGAGAAAGACAACTTAGATGCAAAGATTTTGATATTTAATAGACCAGAAATATAACAGTGAAGTATTGATTTTTGGCTTCAACCTTAACTGCCCCTCCAATTGGAAGTTCATTTGTATAGGCTAGGAGGGAGAGCAGTGGAGCAGAGAGAAAGAGGCAATTTAAAGCACACAGCAAAAAAAAGGTTAAAAAACCCTTTAGTTGCCTTTGATTGCTTGTTGGGTATTTATTATTGAATGAACAAAAGGTTCTCTTCAGAAGGTAAATGTGCTATAAAAATGTTACTGTGTGTTAAGAGGGAATTAAGTGAGTCGTCCTGCATGATCTTAAAAATGCCAACAGTATTAAAAACTGTAGTGTACCATGCCAGTTGTGAGAAAAGGTTGTTGGTGTAACCACTTTTAATCAAAACATATCAACTCAACTGTATTTAACAGTTTTAAGTTCCTGGGAGTTAACATCACAGAGGACTTAACCTGGACACACCATGCCAACATCATGGTCAAAACAGCACGGTAGCGCCTATTCATTCTCCGCAGGCTAAAGAAGTTCGGCATGCCGTCACATATCCAGGCCAGCTTCTACAGGTGCACTATTGAGAGCATCCTGACTGGATACATCAATGGCTGGTATGGGAACTGCTCCGCCCGGGATTGCAAAGTACTGAAGAGGGTGGTGAAGTCAGGGCAGTTCATTACTGGCTGTGAGCTACCAAACATCCAGGATATCTACTGAGTTAGATGTCTTAGGAAGGCCAGGTCCATTCTCAGAGACCCCAGTCATCCCAGTCATAAACTATTTTCTCTCCTACCATCCGCTAAACGGTATCGAAACATTCAGTCAAAGTCCAACAGATTATGGAACAGCTTCTACCTCCAAGCAATAAGACTGCTAAATAGCCAAGCTGCAGTTCCTTCAGCAAATCACCGTAATGGCTACATGAACATACAGTTTAAATTTTATTCAGCATACTGAACTACTTGGACATAATGTATTGCATACACCCTAGACACATACTGTAGCAGCTCTATTTACATTGAGTTTTGTCTGAGTTTATCTTATTCAATTTCTATTGCACTATTATTATGTAACTGTATTTTGTAACTTTATTTTTTTTATTTATATCCCCTCCGGTGAGTTCGTAGAAAAGACATTTCATTGCCAGCAGTTGCTGCTGCATGCTGTATTGTTGTGCATTTGATAAATAAACTTTGATTGACTGATATTTAATGTTTGTGAGTTGCAGCCATATCACCCTGCAACTCCCAACTGGGAGCCCACTGAAGCTAAGCAGGTGTGAGCCTGATCAGTACCTGGATAGGAGACCTGCTGGGAAAAACTAAGGTGGCGGCTGAAAGAGGTGTTAGTGGGGCCAGCAGGGGACGCCCACCCTGTGGTCCATGTGGGTCCTAATGCCACAGTATAGTGACAGGGACACTACACTGTAAAAAGGCGCTGTCCTTCGGATAAGATGTAAAACCGAGGTCCTTTCTTGAAATCCCAGGGCATTTCTCGAAAAGAGTAGAGGTGTTACAGCATCCGGCATCACATTCTCTCCACTACGCATACCATTTCCATACCTTTTCCCTCTTTATCCAACTTTTCTGGTTCCCTTCTTTCCAACTTCTCCTTGACTCGGCATCCTTCAACAAACTAGTTACACACATGAAACCCACCACATCTGTTTTAGATCCCATTCCCACCACTTTATTTCAGTTCTGTTTCTCTTCTCTCTGTCCCATTGTCCTCTATATTATAAATGAATCATTGAGCACAGGCATTGTACCAACGGTCCTCAAAACTGCTGCCATTACCCTCGTGCCAAAAAAGATTAACATGGCTCTCGACAATCTAAACAATTTTCGCCCCATCTCCAACTTACCCTTTCTTTCAAAAATTCTAGAATGCGCTGTCACATTTCAGTTACATAACCACCTCATGGCAAACAACCTTTTTGAACCCTACCAATCTGGTTTCTGTCAACGTCACAGCACAGAAACTGCCCTGGTAAAAGTTGCTAATGATCTTCTAAACTGATTCTGGTTCTCTTTCTTTACTCATCCTTCTTGATCTCAGTGCTGCTTCTGACACTGTTGACCATGACATCCTACTCTCTTGTCTTGAGACTGTGTTTGGAGTTTCTGACGCTGCTCTCAAATGGTTCAAGTCTTACCTCACTGATCGCTGTCACTTTCTCTCTCTTAATGGGTATAGGTCTGAAATTGGTCTTGTTGAGTCCAGTGTTCCTCAGGGCTCAATACTGGGCCCCTTGCTCTTCAGCATTTACATGTTTCCACTTGGTCAGCTTTTAAGATCATATGGGTTCCGCTATAATTTCTATGCTGATGATACTCAAATATACATCCATACCAAACCTGACACTGATGTTGTCACAGATGTCGGAAGGGACTAACCGTGGAATGCAGGAGAGCGGAAAAATACCCTATGCAAAGCGATGGAATGGGGAGTTAGCCCAGGCTCAGCAGTGCAAAGAGGTCTGGAGTGCCGTATAGAAACCTAAGCCCTCAGACCACGGACGGAGCGGCGATGACTTGGATGACTCAAAATTTCCTTCATCTTAACTTGAGAAGACTGAAGTCATGCTTATTGGCACCCCCCATCAACTTTGTAAAGCCAGTCCTGTAACCCTGTCTGTAGATGGTTCTGTACTTGAGCTTCAATCTAAATTGAAATACCTTGGGGTGATATTTGATTCTGGCTTAACATTTGACCCACATGTACAGCATATTGTCAAAACATCTTTTTTTCACCTCAGAAATATTGCTAGACTGCACTCTATGTTATCACCAACTGTGGCTGAAAAGCTGATCAACACATTTGTTTTCCTGAATTGACTACTGTAATGCTCTACTCACTGGGGTATCTAAATCTACATTGAACAAACTGCAGTATGTCCAAAATTCAGCAGCCAGAGTCCTGACCAGGTCCAGTGCAAGTTTTCACATTACTCCTATCCTGGAGTCCTTGCTCTGGCTTTCTGTCAAATTCCATGTGGACTTTAAAATCCTCATGCTCACCTATAAGGCTCTGCATGGCTTGGCACCTCAGTAGCTGTCTAAACCATTAATGCCCTACTCCCCACCTTGCAACCTTCATTCTTCTATTTCTGGTCTCCTAACTGTCCCCCAAGCCCATCTACATTCTGGGCCTTCTCCTGTTATGCCCCCAAACTCTGGAACTCTCTCCCAAAAGATATCAGAGAGTCACCTTCTCTAAACTCCTTCAAACCCAGAATCAAAACCTTCTTCTTTAGAAGAGCCTTTACTTAACTGGTTCCATTCTTCACCCCTCTGCTCCTACTATACTTAGTACCACCATCCACGGTCTCCTCTGTGTATTGTAATTTGTGTTTTATCTTGTGTATTATTTTTATTTATTGTTGTTGTCATTCTGTAAAGCGCTTTGAGAAGCCAGCTTTAAAGGTGCTATATAAAATAAAGTTTATTATTTATTATTATTATCTACATTCAACATGACAGTCTTATTCTAACATTTTTAAATGCATGTATGTTATTATTAAGTTTGATTAGGAAAGTGCAAATGAATAAGAATTTTACTTTAAAAAGATTTGGAATATTTTTTAGGATTAATAAATTTAAGGTACATTTAAATTTGTTATTTTTGTAATTTATTCATTAAAATTATAAAACTAATTAATTCTTGCCAGTTTATACATGTATGATCCTTTATGCTGTTTAAATTATTTTGTCATTAACAAACCAAAAAGTGCTTGTATTAAAAACCCTGCTGTCTTAATACTACTGTATTTTGTTTATCTCACTCTTAATTAAAAAGGAACCCAATGAATCATTTAAATTGCCTAAGTACATTTGTTGTTATAATTGGATACATTATTTCATGACCCATTCCATTTAATACTGCACTTACAGTAATTGAGAAAGGAAAAACTATGATTCCTGTTCATTAAAGTTTAATGCAGGCCAAGCCAATCCATGAATGATTAATGTATTCTTTGAAAATTAATTCCCTCATGTGTTTTATGTCAGATCGTTAGAATTTTATCATGTTAGCACTGTGTAACTATGTGCATTTTTCTGTAGATCAATATACTGTACAGTGTCTCAGTGCAGCAGACAAGAGTTTTGTAAAGAAGTAAAGAAGAAGTAAAGAACTTTGGAGACTGATGAGCTGTCTCCAGATATACAGTACCAAGTAGAATAACTGTACTTGGATCAGAAGAGGCTCTGTGGTTCTGTGGGCTGTAAACCTGAACTGTATGTAATGTAGGCAGAATTTCCTACAACTGCCAAAATTAGTATATGCTAGATCTTCTATCTCCATCCAAGACTCTCAGAAAGTGATATGTCAAGGTCTTTAGTAGCTACGATAGCCTTACAGTACATCATTTTGTTTTGCCAAGAGTCTCCATAAAAGAAAAGTGAATACACATCACCTCTCTTGCTACACCTTCTTAAATCACTGGCAAATATAAAGCTTAAACTAGATTCTTTGTTCAGAATAACTCAACAATATACTGTATCACACGAAAAGGAGATCCCTTTTTTTAGGAGATTACACAGTAATCACTATCTAAAAGTGCAGAATAGCAGCTGTAACAAAGGCTTCCATAAAAGGCTTCAATTAAGTACAGTCATCCATCCATATGGATGAGCTAGAAAAGTATAAGCATGGCATTATACAATGCAGAAGTATACAGTGATGAATCATTTTGTCTCTTATTAACCATCAAAACATACATATTGTACATTTACTGCAGAAAGGTGGGTATGTCCAAGACACTTTTATGACTATGCTGCTCAGCATAGCTGGAGAAATGCTGCTGCAGATGAATGGAAGATCTGAAAGGTTTGCTTTCATATGTTGGGGCTAACAGTTTGCATTAGTTGATAAAAGAATAAAAAATAAAACTACTTATTCCTTGAACAGTAAATATATAAAAAAAATGTCAATAGATTTAATTATGCATGCCAACACAAAATGGACAGCTCAAATTTGCACTAAATGACAGCTCAGTATGGCTGTCAGGTTTCTGATGTTTATGGTACCTAATTATTACCTGTCTAAGAACCACCTCAGCATTTGGCAACCCAGAATTATTTTTGACAGACAAAGGTATAACCATTAGACTTCCAGAATGTGAAAGAGCTGAGTTATGCCAAATATCTCATTAGTGTTTAAAATGTAACATAATACATGGACATATTCTACAAATCTCTTTGTCAATTTATTGAATATGGGATTTTCCACAGGTTCAAAAGTGGGTAGCAGGTATTGAAATCCCCGAGAAGGAGAAATTATTATTTATTCATAGTTCAAGTACATATCAAATATATTTAATATTGTTAGTTCAAGAACAGCTTCGAAAGTTCTGAAAATCACACAAAAGATCAATGATGTTGCATCTGCTTATAGTCGATGTCTGGTACTGGCTAAATTATACTGTGTATGTTGTCTTTACAACAGTATTTAGGACTTGCTTGTAGTGTCTGAAGGTTTTTATTCTATTCAAATATTGTATGACATAATGGATCTAATCAATGGTTTAACTGAATCAATTTTAGACCTTTTCCCAGTTTGTATGGTTCTATAAAACCTTCTTGTTTGTAGTCCTCCAGAATTGTTTATTCTGTTTTACAAATATAATACAATAAAAGTTAACATTTTTAATGCAAGAAATAATAAACCTGAGGAAATATACACTGGACGTGCACTGGAAGTGTGTTTTTGTTTCAAACAATATATTTGAGCAAAGCCTTCCAAATCACAGTATTATAATGTGATGAATTGCACCAAGTTTCAGGCGCAGATCAACAGGCGGTGTTCCCCCTAGATTTTACCAGGATTAAGTGTCTGAATAACTGATGAAGTTTAATTTGGTATTAATGACTATTTGCACCTTATGATCCCTCATGTTTTTGTACTGTTCCTAATGATCACAGAGTCCCTAGGGTAAGAATCAAAACCAATGGGAATGTTCTCTTCCTTTGTCAAAATGGTACTTTACCCAGTAGGTTGAATTAGCAGGAAGAAAACTTTGTGTGTCATGCTTTGGGAAAAGACAGTAGCCTGTTTACAATGCCGGTTATATTTATTTTATGATAAAGGCATAATTTAAATTATCATTAAAATCTTCAAAAATAACTTTCTTGCATATATTTGAAGTACAACTAATTAAAACAATAGTATTTTCAATACGTAACAAACCAACAATTAAGTATAATTTAGTGGATAGCACATATATGCACACATAGTGCTTTTTGTAATGTATATCTATACAACTAAACGTCCTGGTAGAATTACATGGTAATTGCACTTTTATTGTTTTTACAACATAAAACATACCCCTAGAACTTTTACTTCAAAGCTGTATATACAGTACATACTATTTGTATATATTTTTTGTTTTTTGTGTTATTTTGATTGCTAGACACTTAGATTACCTCTTAGGTTTGTGTAAGCCTTAATTTTATTAATATATGTTTTATCTTACTGTACCTGCATGACTCTTGTTTGTGCTTCAATTAAACAGGCAAGATAAGGGTGTCTACAATGCACTAAAACTAACAATTGTTATTAATCTATTGACAATTTGCTTGGTATACGTATTGTGTCAATTTAGTTATCATTCTACTGTCTATCTTATAAATGAGTGTATTTAAAAAAACTCTTCTGTGCAGAACTTACGCAAAATGGCTGACAGATGCTGTGTATAGTTTTCAGAACACTTGCATGAGAGAAAAGGATTTCAGATCGTCCACCACTTTGTTGCTACAGTATGTGGGAACTGGACAACCAGTAAGGTTGAGTCAGTCCTGGAACTTCTTTGGTAACCCTGAGGGTCTGTTAGGATTCTGTATTCCTCTGGCAGCCAAGACCTCAACAGAAGGCAGTGCCACCACTCAACATCTTTGAACAAAAAAAAGCACAAAGATGCTGAGCAAAGGTAGTGTTCTATTACAAGAGTTTCGGGAGTTTCTCATTTGTTTGTATTGCAAAACCCATGGCTGGCCCTTTCTTTCTGGGTTCCTAGGCAAGACCTTTGAAAGGGGTCCCTGCAGATCACAATTTGCACATACTGTACTGCACCCTACTATGATCAGATCCTAACTAGAAAACATTTATTAACCCGCTTTGAAGATCACATAATGAATAACTTATAAAAAAGAACACAAGGCACACACTTTACAAAGATGAAGTTTGGTTTAACGTTGAGAGTAATGAATTGGAGCATTAATAACAATAAATAATGATAAACATGATCTCTGCTACTTTCAAATTTGAGCAAAACATAACTTACAAATTAAAGATTGAAACCTGTGTAGAAATTGCATAAATAAATGTGTGAAATTAAGTAAGAAATAAAAATAACGAGTGTGGTGAGATCAGTAAGGCTGAGCAGATTGTAAAGGTTTATAAAAATGTTCTATAAATCAATTTGCCTATTTTTGTTTGACCTCAGGTACTGTATGTTTTCATTAACTTGAACTCTGAAATGTTCCTTTTGGCTTTTGCTGATGTGGCTGGGACAGACACACATCCGAAGGGCTACAGGCTGAATTCACAATACCCCCATTTAATGAAAAACAGGAGAAACCACAAGGAAAACAATGTGTTTTCATGCTGATTATGTATAACAGTCTTTTATACTGTATATTCGCTTTCACACTTTTTTTTGGCTGAGCAGCACCATGTGTCCAATTGCAGTAAACGTGAATCTGTTAACTTCTAGTAAGAACACCTCAAGTTGTGTCTAGCTTGAAAGTGTGACATGTCTACTGTTCACTAGTGACGTTGTTGTGACAGGCTCAAAACCGACCGAAATACAAATTATTATTATTACACATATTGTGCATTATTACAATGACTTGATTTGGCACACATCTGTTTTGAGATCGCTTATCCCGCTCTTCTTTTCTGTGCTTCAAAAACATTACGTACTCAATTATGATTGGTCATTATTTTTCACTGGGTTTCCATTAGGATAATCCATAGCAACAGCAGAAAGAGCTTGTATAGGGAATTTGTTCACTCTCATTTGAATATGCAGATAATAAAAATATATTTTATATATTTAAATCAAAATATGTTCTGTTACACATTGAGGGACCCCCTGGTGGCCTCTTGGGCTGTATTCACATTTTCAGATTTTGTGATTGTTTATCCAAACTGGTCAATGCATAGCGCTACACTTGCTGGAAAAAACAACACGTGGAAGAAACAAATGGCGTCACAAATAGCTCGAATAGGCGTCACAAATAGTTCGGATAGATAAGACAAAATCTCACAAATCACAACTCTCTCTGTTCCAATCTCATCTGGTGCTATGTGTGAGTGCTTTTTGTTTAGGGGGCGGTGCAGTGGCTCTGTGGCTAAGGATCTGTGCCTGTGGCTGGAAGGTTGCTGGTTCCAATCCCACAGCTGGCAGAGGAATCCTACTCCGTTGGGCCCCTGAGCAAGGCCCTTAACCTTAACTACTCCAGGGGTGCAGTATAAATGGCCGACCCTGTGCTCTGACCCCAAGCTTCTCTCCCTGTCTGTGTGTCTCATGGAGAGCAAGTTGGGGTATGTGAAAAGACAAATTCCTAATACAAGAAATTGTTTATGGCCAATAAAGTGATCGTGTCTTAGAAACATTAAACACAAAAAGGCACTTATGGCCTTATTGGTGGTGCTTACACTGTACTGTACATAGCTTCCAATTGATTTAGAGTTCTTTTGCATTAACATTACTTTTGCTTGAACGTACTTAGTTATACTTTTATTATCTCCCCAAATAAAAAAAAGCCCAACAGTGCAGAAAACAGTGTTCAGTGACTCTTGCAGGAAAATGCAGCCTTTTTGCTACACAGCAGCTATCTTTTCCCAGGCTCATGGAGGAAACATAAAGTAACAATTTATCTGTTACAGCTGACATTATTATTAATAACAACAACAATAATAATTCTTATTCTTATTCTTATTCTTATTGACGACAATATTAGAAGAGAGCATTAAAACTATTTGATAAGTTATTAGATGTTCTGAATCTTTTAATTTAATAAATATAAACAATAATAACCAGGTGCACCCATAACACAGTTATATCCTGTCCATAGCTGGACAAATGCCACTGCATTTGTGTGTGAAACCATGATTTCGTTAGTGAGCCCTGCATGTTCCTCCAGCTCATCATCTCTTCATCTCTCTTTCTGCCTTGCTTGGCTGCTCTATCCGTCACTCAATCAATGTTTTGTGATTAGGCATGTCTATCAGAAACCTGCCTGTTATCAAGGGTCCTACCCCTCTGTAAATAAAGCAAACCCATAGAAAGAATTAGATCTTACATAACAGAAAAACACTCAGCTCAATGGAATAACAATAAGCACACATGACAATGACAGTTATTAAAGGAATTAAAGGCCTAATCTTTGATGAAAACGTAAACACAAATCCATGAAGAAAATAAAGGGGAGGTTGGAAATAAAAGTTTATCATTTCATCCATTGTGAAGGGGAATTCAGGTTTGCATCTGCACTGGGCACTTTATCAAGACAGATTTCGCCCAGATCATAAGCCTTTTGTTTAATTTCAAGAAGTAAAACCCTTTTCACGGCTTGAAAGCAGAGCACCGGTATTGAATTTTTTTTTTCTCAATTTTGTTTTATGAAGAGGAAAGATGATTATCTTTTGCTTTGTTGGCTGCAGAACTAGCAAAGGAGATAAACAGCTTTTAGATCCAGAACAAAAGCAATAAACTCAAACAGAAGTATTTAAAGTGCTACCAGTAATAGAAGTTGTTTTTTTAAAAAACATTCACACTAATTTAAAGGCTGAAATTTACCTCAAGGCATACTGTACCTTTTGGACCTTATCGTATCCTAATATTATTTCATAGGAATATAATTTTATTGAATTAGTATTTGTTTGCTGTTTTCTTTTATTGAAAAATATTTTTTTGATTTTCTTTTATCTTGTAACTTGTCATATATAAGTTAAACCCAGCTGTTTTAAGCATTGGATTTAAATATAGAAAGTCATTTAGGTACCCATGTAGTCATTTGACTGGGAGAACAGTTGTTTGTACTCATAGTTTATCAGGTGTGAGTTCAAGTTGTGGAATGATGTAACGTTCCATTATGTAATTTGTTCAGAATGGTCTGTTAATCCCTTCTATGTGAATGCAAATGCGCCACAATATAATTTTTGCGTTTTATAAAGCCATCAGTCATGCAGTATAAATTAAGTGATTTTTTCATCTGTTTATACAAGAAGTGCATACGGTATATCCACAAAAATAATTTCCTTTACATAGATGATGTTCATTATTTGATAAAAGAGCAATGGCTTTGCCGTAAGGTTCTGGTAATCTAAAGGAGAAAATCAGATAGTACTATTTTGATAGGTGGTGGAGAAACTCCAGTTCATATCAGTATTATGTCAATCATAACCTTAATGGTTAATCTGGTATTGTTGCCACATTTTTGTTTTGGTATCCAGAATAATTGAATCTCTTGAGACTAAAATCCCACAAATTGTCTATTATTACATTTATCACTTGTATTACCTACAGCAAGTGATATTAGCTGGAGCATTTGGTTTCCTTGATTTTTTCTTTGGAAATGTAGCAGTGTTTCCTAACAAAGCACTAACACAGTAGCCTTGTCTAACAACATGTACATTTGTAAATGAGAAAGCTGTAAGTACAGACATAATTAAAAGCTGTCAGTGTCACAACACCAGTTTTGTTGATAAAGTTTGCATTTCATAATACTTCTGAAGGCTGTGGTAGTTTTGGTTAAGTCTCTAGTAGTAGTACAGGGCAATATTAAAAACGAAGCAAAAGCCTGTGTTTGGTACTAACTAATATCTGTTATTATTCAACCGTGTTCTGTGAGATTACCAAAAAGGCTTGGGGCATCAAACCTTATTTACACAGGGAGTTAGGCCGTATCCTCTAGAAGATCCTGTTGCTAGAGTTCTGTCATCAGTGACTCTCATTTCCTTTATGGAAGAGACAGCTGTCCAGTGCAGGGGTGCCTCTCCGCCAAATGCAAATCTAAAACAGATACATCTACAAGGAAGTGGTTATAAATAGTATATCAGGGAAAGAATGTATATTTATAAATGAATGGATAAGAATATTTGCTGTAAATCATGTTCAATAGAAACAGCTGAATATTGCCTGAAATTAAAACAAACAGGTATTCAGTTACTTGGGACACATGATCATTATCATCATGACTTGACCTCAAATGCAATAAAATAACCAAACATTCTCTGTATAACATGTAACTTTGTTTTCATGCTTTTAACTTCTTATGTTCTGTGGGAACAACTGGCACCTATCCTCTTTATTAAAATTTTGAAAGCTTACAGGAATTCCTCTTAGCTTACCAGAGAAACCTGACAATGAGAGAAGAGCAGACTGGTGTGCACACCCTTGTATTATATATTGATCACCGAAACTTTAATAAAACCTCTATCAGTGTTAGCATTTGTTGATGAAGGCAGAATGTGAATATATCATCTACCTTTTTTGTAACTGCTGCATCCATTTCAGGGTCTTGGGGTCCCAGCACGCAATGAGCATAAGACAATATACGCCGTGGACAGGAGGCTAGTCCATCGTAGAGAATGTGAATATATCCATTTAAACATGATAACATGATAGTGCTTGCCAGTAATGTATTCACAACAATAAAATGCATTTAAGAACATAGTTTTCTATATTTTAGAATATATTTATTCTAAAATGTATTTATACATATTATAATACTGTTTTCTGGCTCCTTTTAACATTATAAGCTATAATATTTTGATATTTAACAAATTATTATAATGTTTTTAATATTATAAGTTATGTACCTAAAACTGTGGATACATCTCTTTATACTGTATATTTGTTTTATTTCTATAGGAACAGCAAGCTGCCATGTTGCATACAGTATATCCAGAATTTCACAGGAGACATCACTCATGTTTTAGTAATAATGAACAACTAATTGTACACTTCTCTCCTCTTCCTTCTTAAATGTTTTGTATTGTCTCAGTTCCAAGCACTGCCTTGCAAGTGTATCATTAAACACAAAACCGTCCTTCGCAGACAAGGTACAGACAGGGCCAACACAGAAAAGGCAACAATCAATTAAAGTTTAAAGCTTTTACTGCAAATGTCACCATTCCTATTGCATTTCAGTTACCCATAACATTTCAGGAAGACTAATGCTCACCAGTCTGTGGACTGAGGGCAGCCTGAAAGTGTACCTTAACTCTTCAAACATCCCTGTAGTACCACTGACTGACTGGGGCTCTGTTTTCTTTTACTTGCTATTGTTTGCCATCACTCAGGCATTGGCAGTCTAAGTAAGGGACCCTGATGGATACCGCTGAATAAACCAGACCACCAATAAAGCACTGCAAGTGCTCCGCTCTGTGTGCAAGCGCAACAGTCATGCTTCTTTCATTCCTAGTAAGTGTCAACATGCACTTTGGAAAATAATTCTGAGTAATAAAGTGAGGCAGACTTTTTCTCGCCGTAGGTGGGTGGGAAGGATCTCTTCAACATGATGAGCTTGTAACTCACATGAACTCACGTTCTCTGCGTCAATCACCTGGACTGTGTCATCCTGAATGGCATATAGCTACAGTCCATAACTGACAAAAATACATGACCACTCTTGAAAATGACATAATTTCACAAGAAAATATTTACCCAGACTCACAAATTTGCTTAAACATTCTGACAATCCAAAAGCTTATGTTCACTTATGAATATCAGGCTGTTTGACAATTTACTACTGACTGTGACTGTAATGACCGTGTATAGATATCACAGTTAATTTTATGTAGACATAATTATTGAAAAAGTCTTTAATATGAAAATATGGAACACACAAGTCTCAGCCTACCATGAATTTCTCAGTGAATACTGTAGCTTCCTAGTGTGGCTACTTTCCTTTTATAGACACCCAAACGTAACAACAGGTGAACTTCTTAGTGAATGTCAACTATTCAAAAAACATAAAAGTACGATCACTTGTTGGATTTGGAATTTTTAATTGACCTCTTAATTGATAATGTATACAGTAACTGACATTGTATGTCAATTCTTCCTGTGTTTCCATGGCTATTTCAAATACACAGCATACAGCTGATTACTGGAAACATTCATTCTGTACAATAGATCAAATTGCATCAAGTACTTCAAGCAACAAATACATCAAGTACTCAGATGTATCTCACAGCAGCGTCAAGCTGCTTTATACCAGTATTAATCTTGAATGTTCCGAGTAAAATGCTCATCCCCAGCTGGGATTTGTTTGTCATCTCTTTGAAGCATCTCCCAGCACCTGATCTGAACACAAACCAACAACTTTGAGGACCAATACTTCAAAAGCCGAGTCACTTGGCAAAGAAGATTTCAGTACCATTGAGTGTTCCTGGGAGGTGGCATAAACTGAAAAATAAAAGAAAACAGGAACTAAACTATAAGCTTTCAGAATTTGTTTTCAAATTGGAAGCTTGTGATACCTACTTATCTACCAAATATTTCTCACCAGATGCTAATTGTGCATCACACTAAACTTTTCCCGGAGGCCATAGCACATTGCTCAATGACAGTTGCTCTTAAGGTTAAAAAAAAAAAAACACTAAGAAGCAAATTACCACATTTAATGTTATCTTGGAGTTACAAGATACAGCCAGTTATTCTGATAAATCCCCTCTGTAATAACAGGTCTTTTAGAAAAGCAAGCTTCAGCCTTTGTTACATGAAGAAATCTATTCTTTTTAAAAGCCTGGTAACAAAGTAATCTCACTGGAAATGTTTTAATGCATTTTGAGCAAATCTAAATATTTTTGCTTTTTGTCTGTAGTCAGAAAGGGAATGAGGTAAATGAAGCGTAAATGGAATGACTAGGTTTATCTGTTCTGATCTTTCATGTAAACATGCACTTAACTGGTACTTCTTCAAGATCAGTTACTGTAAAAATACAAGGTTAATAAGACTGGACTTTCTACTCCTTAGGCCAATCTTGTACAATGCCAGCTTTAATGTCGAGCATGAAAATATATTTTGTTTAAGACACTTTAAAGCAATCTGATTAAAAATCAATTTATATGGTGTATTTTCACTTTTCAAACAATGTAAAGCTACACCAAAGGTGAGAGTTCAATAATACGTAAGTCGTAGCACTGTTCATTTCAACTGATCCATCATGCTATACACTTTCAGTTTAAAGGCAGTTGTTCCTTGGCCCTAACCACAGCTATAGCTTTGCACTCCCCTGGGACAGATGATGTTTTGATATTATAAATCCCCATGTTTTTGCTTTTAAAGAATTTAGTGATTTATGGGCACAGCCCTTTTTGAAAACAGTCATTCACATTAAGATATTAATTAGGATATTTACTGTAGCTGGACATTATATTTTTATTTTTTCTTTCTCATTATACATGTATTTCTCTTATTTAATGGGTTTGCATTGTGTTTAATATATTGCGTAATGTGTTATGTCATTTACAGTACCTGCCCTCAAAGCAAATTTACCATCTGGGACAATAAAAGTAAGACAGTACAGAAGTAAGTGTAATAGAATAGAAGATATCTTTCTATTCCTTATAATCAAATAGTTTGATTTACAATTTAAATTTAAAATAATTTAAATTAAATTTTAAATTAAAATTGCTAGTTGTGCATAAAATGGGAACATGTATCCACGTTTTGTGTCTTCTACGTTTTGATTCGTGTATAATTATGTACAGTATTTTGTAAGATGTCTCATCAAATATTAGTTTCACACGGACAAGACAGTAAGTTTGATACTTTATACTGACTTCTCACTTTGCAAACTGTGAAAAAAATAAGACAAAAAGAAAAACAAAGACCTCCAGAGAAACATTATTGATGTGGAATAATCTGGTACGAATCCCAGCAAATCTTTTAGCTCTGTTTGATAAATTATACTGTGTTTTAAGGCTTTTATCCTTGTTCAGCCCAATAAGACATTGATACATTAAGGAAAACTCTGGACAAATACCATTTAATTTATAGAATTTTCCTGATTCTGTCAATGAGGAAGAAACATTTTGCAAGGTTCATTCTTCTTTGTGTTGAGGGAAACAGTTTCTGTCATCACAGCTCTTATTAACACAAAGTGAGAGGCGCCACAGTTGTTTGCTTAACTTTTAGCAAACTAATCCTTTTTCTTTTTCAAGAAGATTGAGTCGTCATTTCAGGACGTTGGCATGAGGAATTCCTCCATGTACGCGAAGCTTGTAAAAAATGTCTGCACTTTCTCAGAAATCCACTATGTCTAAAAACAGTATTATCCTTTTGATAATCAATAGAATAACAAACATATATTAATTTAATTTTTTTGTACTATGAAATGCAATCTTTCATATTTTCACCAAAATAGCCAAAAATACTTCAACTAAATCTTTCAGTTAAAGAAAGATTATTTAATGACTCAAATAATACTGTAAATCATTGCCAATTATTATTATTAATCATTATTAAATTCTTCTCTTCTAGTGACATTTAGGCTGAATGTTCCATTCAGAGAACCTAATGCCAGTAATATGCTATTGCTAACTAATAGCCATTTAACCCTTTTCTTCCTATACAAATCAACTTATAAAACTTGCTTTATCTCTAGTCCTGAGAAATTTTATATATAGATATACAACAGTCAGATCTAAGCATGTTTGGAGTAAAAAAAATCAACAGATTCACTTGTGTAAATAAATAAAACAGGCAAGATTCTGATCAGCATTATATTGTTAAACCTGCTATCAGGTGGTCAGCAGCCCATGTGTCTAGAATGGTATGCTGACAGCTATGGTGCCTAGCAGGGAAGATTCACAGACAGTTCTTCAAGCAAGGTGCCATCTGCTGCCCATGGCTTCCAATTTCTGGCACTTTCCAAGTGAGACATTCCTGATATGCTCACAAGCTGCTCATCATTTCAAGAGTAAGGAGATGCAGGAGATTGTGCGGATTTTGGTTTTTACGAAATCACATGAGATAGTCTGAAACATTTCTAGATTGCAACAACCATGCAGGAAGCTTGGGAGAGTGTCAAGCACAAAAATTCAAACAAAAAGGGGAAGAAATCACTCTCCAAGGCATTATCAGATAGATTCTCGTAAAGCTAATACAAAAAGAGACATCAATATGGTTAATCTTTGTTGTCATATTATGGGAAAAAATCCCTTTTATCTACAGACTTAAAAACATTCAGAACTACAAGAATATTGTTCTGATTTATCAGAATGATGATAAATGCTTCATACTGTACATCTTCAAAACTAAACCTTTTTTGATGAAGACTTATAGTAGCATTGTAAGTTAGCTCACTGTTAATCTTCACAGAGAGTGAATAATTGCATTTTAAAATATTTTCCCTTAGCAGCTGCATCTTGACCAAAGCTGTTTTGATTTTTTGTAGCTTTAGTCTCATGGGCTGCTGGCATATGACACAATGGTTAACATTGCTGCCTTGGAGCGCTGGGGCCCTGGGTTTGATTCTGGACTTGGGGTGCCGTTTACATGGAGTTTACTTGTTCTCTATGTGTTTGCATGGGTTTCCACGAATGCTTTGGTTTCCTCCCACATTCCAAAGATGTACTGGTGAATTGACTTCTGGAAAAATTGGGCCTGGTGTGAGTTTGTGCGTGTCTGTATCTGTGTGCCCTGTGACGGACTGTCTAGAGTGTACCAGCTGACCCACTATTGGATAAAGTTTTTAGACAATAGATGGATGGATATACTGACATTGTTTAAATAATGAGGCAACATTTCAAAATAATAATAACTACTTCAATAAATCTGTCAAGCCCTAATTACGATGGAATGGAAACTTACTTTGAATTAAGGTGAATTTCTGGCTTAATTTGTCCTGCTATGATAACATCAACATGACTGTAAGTATGGAGCTGATGGAAACGTCAACAAAAGCTGGTGGAACCCCATAACATCAGTGCAAAATTCTTCAGTTACCAATCTTGAAATTGGATATACAGTAGAAGAGAATACGATCAGTAGATCAAACAAAGGAAAGGGGACACGAAAGATCTGAGGGAAGCCTATTTCACATTTCCACCTGGGTGATGAAGGAGTTACTGGAATATAACTTCTGAATAGGAAAGGTATTGTCTATAGTACGTCATCACTTCCTCGCTCCTCATGGAGCTCCAAACATCAGTGAAGATGATAAAGCACAAATGGCAATGAGGAATCCATAAATGTATTTTGTGAGGCCAATCACTCTCTTTTGTAGAAATCAGTGGAGACAATGAACGATGAATCAGTATTTTTACATCCGTGGAGCTGAAGGGCAACCGAAGGATGAAAGGAACATAATGGGCATTAATAAGAATGAGTGAACTTTGCCATACTTCATTGATCAAGTGGTGCTCCAATCAATGCTTTTATGAAGCATGGTAATGTCATACTGGACATGAGCATATAGAACAGGAACGCTTTCTCTATTGATGATATACTAACGATGACAGCTGCAGAATGAATTCTGAAGTATACAGAAACATTTTGTCTACTTATGCAGAAAACAATGCTTCTATACTTTTGGGTGGCACCATGCAGAATGATAATGATCCAAACCATACAGCCCATGCAATCAAAGATTTAATCAGAAAATCTTGCTCAGTTAATCTCCTGTTTTATAAACATTTGAGCATGCTTTTTACATGTTGAAGAAAACAAAACTGAAGTTGAAACACCCCAAGAATAGGAAAGCATCTGTATTGATTACATAAAAATTTTGGCGAGTTCATTGGGTCACAGATTTGATGCTATCATTTAATTGAAATGCAACTAAGTACTAACTTTTACACCCTCAAATTTACTTAAGCGAGCATATCCTAATACGAGTGGTTGCGTGAATACAATGTTTTATTTTCACATGATAAAATGTACTGTATGTATGAATTTACCCAAAAATTAAATCTATACCGTATCGTACTTAATGTCCGTTTATATTAATAAACTTTTGGAATATATACTACAATATACTTTAATATTTTATAACACCTTTGACGGGCACTGTGATACTCAAAGAAAAGAGTAGAGTGTCATGCTTTACAGCTCTATATTTCAGCTGTGGAGCCTACTTCTGGTTTTATCACATTATTAATATAACACTGGTTTAATATTATTCCCAAAAATACATAAGCAGATTTTTTTTTTATTGTGCTCACACTTAAAATGCAGGTTGGACCACTTTCTTTGTCTTTGTAAGCAAGAGATTCTAACTACAGTAATAATAATCCCCCTTTAAGACAGCCACTCAAACAAACTCAAGTGTGCAACCATTGGAACACAACAAAACAAACAGCTACAATACACTGCCTAAGCTCTTCCACAAACAACTCATGTTATAGGGCTATTGTACCAGGTAGGGCTGTTTCTTTAGAAGTGTATAGACCCTAATTCTTTTGCTATGAGCAAATTGCCTGCGTATTCCCAGCTGTCTGCTTTCTGTGTATTGAGCACCCCCTTGAGTGGCAGTCTTTTGAAATCTTCACATGATCGAAAGCAAATGCCTTGAAATTTTCCTTCCATTGAGCATCATGCTCACACCTAACAAGCAAATGAGAAACCAGAGGAAAAGCACAGTGTGAAACCTCAGGCAATGTTTAAACAATGCACGCCCAGTTTTACTTCTCTCTGAAAGAAGCTATGAAATTGCAGGACATGCTGCACAACTGTATATGTTCATAATGTTTGCTTTGTTTCTTATTATTTAGAACTGCTTTCTATATTTGGTGTATATGAACAGTTAAAGGTTTATTTTATGCTGAAAGGAAAAGAAAAGTGACACAACATTTCGGCTACGGAGCCTTCTTCAGTTATGAAGGAGAAAGGGAACCCAGCAGATAAATAAAGTATGAGAAAACAAAGGACAGTGTATTTGAGAAGGGACACGAGCAGGGATACATTGTATGTGTACATGTATGCTACTGTATATACATACAGTACTATATACAGTATACAGGTACAGTATGTGCGTACATGAGTATTACAATGATATCTGTTATACTGCAAATATTTCAAATTTATACTCATGACACTACATATTCGTACAATTTTAAAGACTGAGAAATATTTGAATGTCTTCATATTCAGACCATGCCATTGTTTTTCCAATATGAAATACAGTACAATGCGTACAGTATATGAATATCTCTATGAAAAATAGAAAGCAAACTTTTCACCTGCATTGACACTCATTGCTTTTTTTCCACTGAATGAAATGTAATCCAAAAAGCCTAAGATTCCAAGAACAGAAAACAAACAAAAAAATGAAACAGGCTTTTAAACTAGTTTTAAATAGGGATTGTCTATTTTGAGTGTTTGTTCTAGTTCTTTAAGATAAGAAGGTTTGAAAATGCATGCTAACATCCTGAATCCTTTATAAAATAGACCAAAAAAGCAAAATGAAAACAAATATTTACTTAAATACATCTATCTATCAATTGTCCATCGATTCTTCCAATTAAAGTTTGCCAGGGAGTCAGTCTATCCCAGCAAGCAATGGGCACAAGGCAGGGCACATCCTAGACGGGATGCCAGTCCATCACAGGGCAGACAGCCATGGACATAGACACACGTACACACTCACACCAGGAAAGATGTGTCAGTGAATTCAGACAAACTAAAAGTAAGAGAAACATAATGAATTACAAAGCTCAAAATATGCGACCTTAAATCCTGTTTGAAATCACATCACTAATGCTAAGCAATCTTTGTAAAAAAACAAAGTTTCACCAAGAATACCGAAACACATAAGCATACGACATGTTAATTAAAATACACATCCAGATCTGAAAAAAATGCTGTACATTTGACTGCTTAAATCTGTCTGTGCTATGTATCATTACCTTACTGTGCTCATTCACATTCTGAGCCTTATTCAGAGAATATAAATGTAATCTTTAACAGATTGGAGAATGAGAATAAGCATTGCATGTTTTACAACTAAGAAAGTGTACAATAAATTGCCTTTTCTAAGACTTTTTTATTTTTTAACATGCTATAATAAGGGGGTGTGACATTAATGTAATAATTAGTCATGGATGTGTTTCAGTAATAGTGTCTTAAACTGTCAGCACTGAATATGTCAATGTTAAGATGAATAAAACTGCAAACTACCTTATGTGCCATTTTAAGAGTATTTTGTACAAAAGAATACAGACGTTAAGATGGGAAAGTTACTTACTTTTACTTATTGTTAAGAAATTAATAAATCTATTGCTTATTAATGGGTTCTTTTCATTTACCCAGGGACAAGGAGCCTTTCAGACAAACTAGAGTAAATGAAATCTTTAATTCAGCTGCAAATAACAAATTCAAAACTTCTCATTTCACTGCTACTTTCTGTTGGTCAGTTGGATAGTGTCTTCCAAAGTAGAGGAAACTCCATCACGTGTTCTTATTAGAATTTGTTACTGATATGTGCATCAAAATGTTGATTTAATCTGAGCCAATTAAAAAACAACATATATATATATACAGTATAGATAACAAGAACATTGTATTAAGTACCGTTCTATTAATATCTAATTAATATCTGGCATTTTTATTAATCCCAATTTTTTGGTTGTAAGGATTCTGTAGAATAAGTATTACATACTTTAACTAAACCTGACCGATTAATTTTTTAAATAGCCATTTACAGTAACATAAATAGAGATCTAATTGGATAATAAAGTTATATAAAATAGTCTGAAAAAAAAACAAGTGACCAAAACAAAATAAATGACATTGTGCACAATACAAACTAATTAAAATAATACCGGTGATTAAAAAAGTACAGTTTGTCAGCAGTTCATGCAGGTGGGAGTGAATGGCTGATGACTAAATTGTCCAGATTTTTGGTTGATGAATGAAAATCTTTGAATGGAGATTCAAACAATTTAATTCTCCTCTGTGACAAGTTGCCACAACAACAATCTAAAAATATGTTTGTTCAAAATAAACACACTAACTCAAAAGTTAAAGTATCACATGCAAAAGTGTTTTTTTCTGATATACTGTCGTACTCTCCAGCATTTGCAGTACTTGATCAAACACACTGATTAACATACTGTAGAAAAACAGTCCAATATGTTTGTGATTTGTTTAAAAGTGACTAAATGTTAACAATTATCTTGTCAGATAAAAGTAAGTCAAGATTATTAGCTGCTTCACATATTTAATCCTTTAGTTTATTGAAAACGGTGTGCTCTCAAACTGTCTGACAATACTACATTAATTTCACCAATTCAAAGCAAAAATATATGCTGCATAACTTTGTTCATACTCTTCATAGTTTTTAATGATTTATGAAATGTTTATAAATATGACATTGTGAGCAATGATCCTTGAAAACTATGCTTTACAGTACAAAATATTTCCAACAGTTTGACAAAAATGTTTTTAATTCCAAAAAGAAATCGAAACAATAGAAAATCAATAGACACATTATGATTTTTTAGTTCCAAACCAGGCAACACTAACACAAAAGTAAATATACAGTATAAAAAAATCTTGTTTCAGAGAGAAGACTGAAAGTTCCCATAACTGAATACAGTGAACCGTGACAAAACTGTTACAGAACAAAAAGCAATAATTTATCAGTTCTATCCTCCCTGCAAAGAACATATTTGCTGCTGTTATGTTCTATTTTATATTTCACTTGTCATGTTTAGCAAACCCTGGGCAAATTTGTGGTTGAGCAGCGGTGCCCTGAAGTCTGAGGTGTGGTAGCGGTTGTCTGCAAAAGACACTGCAACGCCACCATACAGGTTACGCTTTACTTAATGTAATGTAAATATTCATTTTGTATTCTTCCTATGAAGAGTTCTATAGAATTAAAACACGGATGCCTCAAATTTCCATAAAAATGCCTGACTGTTTTAAAACGTGTTTGAAAAAACAGTAGTGTTGATCTTTTTTTTATCCTCTTATCAAAAGTTAATTTTTTTCAGTTTTGAGTATCTGCTGTTTGAATGAGTTTGAAACTGGTGCTATATCGTCCCCTCCCTACTGCATTTAAGGAAACCTGTAATATTGATCTGATATTTTTGATTTAGAGTTTCATATTTAAATCTTCATATGCCTTATAGTATGCTGAGCTCAGAAGATTAGCTTTCTAGTTTTTTTTTTACCACATCAATGGTATTTCTTCCGTTCAGATTTTTTAAAGTCCTCAGGCTTGCCTTCAGGTTTGAAATTTCAAATAATTTAATCAAAGTTTTGTGTGTTGATTCTATGGACATCGTGTGGGACGAGCAGCAGATGCTACATACAGTATGAAATGTTTAAAAGAGTCTGATGATGCCTACCTGAAATACAGAGTAAAAATAGATGTATACAAATTTAACAGAAATCTGAATGAAATGCAATTCACTGAATGTAAGAGAACAGTGTGAGGAAAGGGTGAGGAAAGGTAAGGACCATGAGAAGGTTACAAATGTGATTAGCTGATGGTAATCCATAGTTTCACTTAATTACAAATTGTCTGGTGATACCTCTTCATAAACACACCCATACAGTACTAAAAGATCAAAAATAACATTGCATTCAAAAGTCTAAATTGATTCAAGTAGGTAGCAGTCTCAGCTAGAAGGCTCCACAGGCAAAACGTCGTGTTTCCTTTCTCCTCTTTAGGCATGGAATAAACCTCTATTTGTTCCTTTAAAGTCTAAATTGGTTAACTTAGACTAACTTGGATCATCATAATTATGTGACAAAATGGCAGTCATCATTTTTAAACGTTGAGGTTCTAACAATCATTTGCATATAAAGTCAAGAAATGTCCACTGAAATTGTAATTTGAAAGAACATAGCATACTCATCATTTATCCGAAAGTTGTTTAATCCTTGTAAGTGTTGTGACACCTTAAAATCACATTCCCCAGTTCTATAAGGTACTGTATACAGGGTGACACAGGAACAATTTAGAGACAACATTTAATACTGACATTATGTCTCCGGAAGGTGTGAGGAAGCTGGAACACCTGGTGAAAGTTCACACTGTATGAACACAGTGAACTTCACACAGAAGCCTGGAATTTAATCCAGGATCCAAAAGCCATGAGGTAGAAGTTCAATTGTCATGTCATCTTGCTGCCTGAACGTACACAATATTTATTTTAAAATGACTATAAAGTTTCATGTCTTTGGGACAAAAAAAGTCTGTCTTTAATTTCACTACAGGTTTGTCTGTATTTTATTTACAGATGTCTGTAACTCACTTTGTAGGGAGATAAAGGAGATAACATGGCAGTTAATAGTCCCTTAGCTACTCCTTATATATACAATAACCACAGAACCTTAAAAATAATAATCAAAGTGTCAAAAACTAATAGTTGTACATTATCAGACAGTTGTACAAACATTTCAAACATATTGAAAAAAAACATTCAAAGCTTGAACTCTTGTGAAGTATGACGATATTTAATTAGGCCTAAATATAAATAAGGTAAGCAATAAATATGAACCTATAATTAGTCATGTTTGAAGAACTTTTTATATTCAAGCACAATGGAACTGATGCATAAACGCTAAACACCTGGGGGCTTTACAAAGTTGGTTCTAAGCCTCTTGGTGAAATCTCTGTAAAAGAAGAATAGAGAGTAGAAGGTACTCTGTTCAGAACTATAGACTATAAAATGCTGGTCTTCTGATGCTCATAAAGAGATAAAGAAAAATACAGATGCAAAGAAGATCACAGGTGTGAAGAAAGCAGAATGATAAAAGAACCTAAAATGAGGGACTCTTTAATGTCTATTTTGAGCAAGGGTACTCCTAATCTAATAACAGTCCCCAATAAAACAGTTTATGTAACCATATTATTCATTTTTAGCTTTCATTACTACAAAGAAGATGGGTGTAAAAGACCACTACTTTCAAAATCCAAGAGGAGTAATTCTGATTTTAAATCGTGTCAAGTCCGTCCATAGATGGCTGCAAGAGATACAGTAAATAAGGTTGCTGGAGGTACAAGATGCTGTCTGGGTGATCCGGAATTGTCCTGAGGGGCCTTTCATGAGTGTGGTGGTGGACGTGTACTTGCAGGTGATACAGCGAGCTCTGTTGCAGGGGAAAGTGCCTGGTGTGGATGGTTGTCGAGGGCGGTCAAGGGAGCTGTGAACAAGTAGGTTACACAGATTAGGTGCTCGGCGATATGAGATGATAGGGCGATCAGAAAAGAGGGCCCCAATGGAGGGATCATCCTGTAGGATGGAAACCAGGATGGATACCCACCCGAACTACTAAGGATTATTAAATTACATATTACTGTATATAACTATACTATAATATTTTGCATTTAATACTGAGAACTGGAGACACGTCTTAGCCCAGAGAGTTGTGGAACAATGAAACAAGTTACCCAAGCATATTGTTGAATCAGATGCCCTGTTTTCTTTCTAGAAACAGATGCATGAGCTAGATGGGTCAACTGGCCTGCTCTTGTTTTATTTTTATTAGGTTCTTACATTCTACAATATCAATCCTGGTCTGCTGAAGAAGCACAGGTGTTTGTTCCAATGTATTTGAGAGGGTTTCTCTAACAAGAGGTGGTGAAATCTTTCAAAATAGAAGCTGTCACCTGCCCCCTTGAGTGGATGAATGACTGAATGCTCGCCCCATTTGAACAAGATATAAACTCACATTTTTAGGTTTGTCAGTCAGTCAAGCAGCTCAAGGGAGACAGCACTCTACCTATGTTATTCAATTCACCTTCATGATAGTCAGCACACTACACTGGGGCCCTTGCAAAATAAGGAAAACTGTAGTACATTTCTAAGACCACCTGTGGAGGCATTCACATTGTCAGTTAAGAGCAATCCATCCATGTCCCACCAATGTCATAATTAAAAGACATCCCTCTTTACAGTTAGAGAGTGATCTGAAATAATAATATTAACTTAGATGATCTAATGATAAACAAGACTCTCCTGTACTTTGTGCAGGAACTAAAATAAATATTGTTTCTCCCTAACTTGCTATTGTAATTTTCCACACCTATGTAGCACTTTGTCATTTACAGGTGTGGTGTGATGGCTGAGCACACAGCGTGAGTGTCCGGAGCCGCCTATCTTAAATTATATGTCATTTTAGATTCTTGAAGTTCATTTTTGTTGATATGGTGACCTTTAAATTTCAGATATAAAGGTGAAGCACACTTGGTTTGAGAGCACAACTGCCTTCTATTCAAAACTTATCCTTAACCCAACCTGTTTACTTTAAAACGACTGGCACTTTAAATGACCTATGACATAACCACCTAAAACACTGAAACATGTATTATGAGTGTCTGACAACATGAAAGCAAGGTATGAAAGCCATCCATACGGTAGATCAGCAAGCTTACTCAACAATGCCTCACCATTGTGAGGACTGAATGGATGAAAAGATAACTTATTACCATCCTTTGTAACAAAGGTAATTACATTGCGGAAAAAAGGGAAATGTTTCAGCAAACGCTGACAGAGTGAATAGCTGAGTAACCAGAACAATCTGACAGCCTCAAGCAGTTACAGAATTCCTTTCCAGAGTATTTTATTGTATTACTCAAAAGGCGTTGTGTCTTAAAAATGCACATGCCAAATAACGTTGGTGGGGCATTGATGCATTTCAATAGGATTATTACATATAAAAGGATGGAAGGCATTAAATGAGTGAAAACTGAAACAAAACTTAATGAAAGATTTAGATAAGTGTCTCATGGAACTCTTGGAAAGTTCCCATGCCTGTAATAGGACTCCAGTTCTTTGTAACAAATTCCGTGAGAGAGGGATTATGATATGAACAGAATCAAACAACAACAGTTATTCTGAAATCATAAAACTATGTATCCATTATTTAATACAGTACACTGTAAGCGTCTCTGGAACAAGATGTAAAATATAAAAGGCTAGGATTATTCCTTTGGTGAATGTACCCCACCACCACACCCCCCGTGTCCTTTCACAAAAGACAAGGGCAACCACAAGCCATTTCACCACTCCCTTGATGGTGTATAATGAAGTTTCCAAACTATCTAGAGTATCAGGGATTCAGTCTCTTTATAAAGTATGTGCGGAATACTAAACCAAGTTCATGAAAAAGACAGTACAGATATAGTTTACAAAAGAAAGATACACAAACTATTTTACTCCACCAACAGTGTAGTGCAAAGAAACACATCCAACTGAGATAAAGACAAAGGGTTGAGGAAGCAAAATCATTATGACTCTTCATATGATTGGTCTTTTCTCTCAAACCAAATACTTACACCATAATGTCTAGAAAATGGCTTTTCTCTGGTTAGGGAGAGGATGTTTTTTATCACTAAAGGTCCCAGCACATAACACATGGAGTGGGACTATCTTCATCTGCTACTGAAAAGCAGCACCTACTGGGTGAAAGCCATTATTTGTCAGTAGTCCCATTGCACGACAGATTGGGTGAAGAACTGACCAAACGTTTTATTAACGGGGGACTATAAGAACGTTGGACTATGGAAGTCAGCCAGGACACTGAGCTTAACGCCTCTATTGTTTGGAAAAATGCCATGGATCATTAATCATCTAGTAATCAGCAAATTGGTTTAACATCTCATCTAAAGGAGCACTCCTCCTGTAGAACCTCTGGTCACTATAAACTGGTGCTTTGATTCTGAAATTCTGGTCTAGAAAAGCAAATGTCACCTAATGGCAAACCAGCATCACTTACAGCAATAATTTGAGGTTCCACATTAGTATCCTTTCCCAGTAATCTGGCCCAGCCATGCACAGCTTCTGAGATTTGACAATATTAGACCAAAAAGTGATAGTGCTCTTACCATATAACAGTGGCCGTTGTACTTCCCAGGGCACTTGTGAGTTCAAAGTGAGGTCAGAAAGAGGTGCATCTGTTCTCCAGTTGGTGGTTACCAACTCCACCCTGGCACCCTGGGCTGCGCATTGTGAAAAATGAGAGGTGATTGTGACAAGAGCATATTTCAATATAGTGAAAAAAGGTTTTGGGAAACCTACATAACATTGTCATTATTGGAAAGAGTGAAATAAATTCAACATTTGCTATTTATGTTTCCAACTGTCATCACACATGCCTAATTAATGCACTGAAGGTTCATAACTCTTTAAACCTGAGAATACGTTTAAACTTTAACTTAAGTATTATATTTTTTTCAATTCATTGTTGATATCTAACTTATTTTTTTGTTAATTCTAACTATCACTTTTTCAAGAGAGTCTTAATCGAAAAAGGACATCGAGACATCGATGACATTGAGACAGCACTTGAACATTTGAGATGGCAATGACTAGCTTTACATAAGGACAAGAATTTCAAACATGAAACTGCTTGTGTTATTAAGATTGCTGAGGTAGTGGCCTCTATTTGTAAATTGTAGGAAGACATCAGTAAACGAGTCTTCTGATTGCAAATTCATTCATTTATCTGGAAAAACAAAAATTAAAAAAATCATAAATTGAAAAGGTAAAGATCTACTGTACATGTATCTGTACATACAGAAATGTAGGAAAAGGTTTTTGTTGGTACAGCACAGTTGATTATCATAATACAAAAAACAGAGGATTGATTGAATTGACAATTTGCATAATCAGAAATCTTGGGAGAGATCAGTATCACATCACATTTTAAAGCACTGATGCTTCTGAATAGGAACACAACCTTTGTATATAACATGAGCAAAGTTAATTAAGGCAGATCAATCATCATACAAGAAATATAATCTTTTTTTGACTGAGATGCGCTCCAAAGCTATAATACAGTTGTTAAAAAACATCTCAAGGGATGCTGTGAAGGGCTGCGAAATGTTGTGATTCTTAATCAAGTTGTCCATTAAGAAGTATTTTACTAATGGATTTTGGACTGAATTAAGAAGTATGTTAATCTTTAAGATATGTTCAAATACACTACTTGCATTTGTCAAGAGATTTAAATTTCTTATGAAATAAGGTTGTATACCGTTGATGATGTAAATAAAAAAAGCCAAGAGATACACCCATCTGGAAAGCTACTAGTATGTAGAACAATAAGATAAGTTTAAAACAACCAATTTAAAGCTACACAGACTGAGCATGACTCCAGGGTAAAACACAAATGTTTGCTTGTGACAGCTTAGCTTGGCTTGAGGGCAGGATTAGTCTGGAGACTTTTTAATTCACACAGGTTTTTCCTGTCAATTAAGCTTTTGAAGGCACTCCTGTCTTTTTCATATTTGCACTAAATAAGTTACATGTTTATTTAAATAAATGTTTGACATTTTCACTTCCAACTTCATGACCAAGAGCTACAGTGATGAAAAATAAGTACAGTAACATTACCAACCAGGAAGATTTTCATCTGTTAAAAATTGATGATGGAAACATGTAGAAAAACTGAAACATTCCAAAAGCTTGCCCTGCTTACTAAAACATATCTCCAATCTTAAAACATTTTTTGCTTTCACTGCTATCACACTTCTATCTATGATACATAGCAATAGCTCAGTTGTACTTTTTACATTTTGCAGTCTACAGTATATTGTAAATTACCAAAACATGTCTACAGTTTTTTCAGATAATAACTACATTGAGGAATGAAGGACTGTTTATATTAAACCTTTATTTTTATCTACTGAATCTGATTTATATTTGTGATAAAATCAGTGTAATAATAATAGTGTAACAATAGAAAAGTGACATCGTATACAATACTACAACCTCGCTTTAGCTCATCTAAGATGTGAAGTTCAAGATGGACAAATTAATGAGAGACACAGTGCCATCATCTTATGGTGCTGATTAAATGGGAAAAGTTTCAGAGGAAGCACCTTTATAATCTTATACAGCATTTACAAACTCATGACTGTGACTGGGCAATATGAACAGATACAGTATCATGTTACAACCATGTGTTGTAAATGTTGGTTGTAAATGTACAGTAGGTAAGAAGATTTCATATGCTGGTCCATCTTGCACATAATTAACTCTCGACAGTACTGATTAATAATAGATGCGTTCTCATCCATCAAAATGTATCTGTTGTCTAAAAGGCAAAAGGTGCCACAATACAGCTAATTGCCTTATTTTTATATTGCACACCTCCAAATGTCCTTTTTCAGCAAAACATAATTAACCACACCTACATAGAAAGTACACTGTGCTCTAAAACACGTAGTCCAGGAAATCCATCTCAGAAATTTCTCCAGCTTTTCACTCTCCTATATGTATGATCTAAAGGGCAACACAATTCACCCATGAAGGTAACTGGCCTGCAATTATCTAAGACTATCCATGCAACATGTTCTTTGGTCTACTTCCTTCTATCTTGCGTATTACAAAGAATGGAAGGAACCTGTATAACATGGTTTGAAAACAACTTCAATTCTCTATCCAGAATAAGACTCTGCACCTCTGAGACATACAGAGCACTTTGGAGTTACTTTATTGGTTGAATAAATGTAGGGAAAGAAGCTAAACTTGCACCACCATAAAACTATTCTATTCTCTTAAACATTTGTTGACCTCGTAGCTATCTTAAGGGAACATATTTACTTTTGTGTTATATTCCCAACAGCATTGACATTCAACTTAAGGTTACTTGATATCATGCAGCTGAGACATCTAAAAGAGCAGTATTGACACTGTCCAATAGGGACCAAAGGTTTCTTCTTTTTTGTATTCTCAATGATAACTTGTTTTTTCCCCTCATTGTGCCTCATATTGTTATCTAAACACCAATCTACCGGTGGGTTGACTTCTACCCGTACAGTGTTCGGGGCACTGTGATGTCATTCACAAATTTTAACCAACAATTGTATTAGCTTATGGTATCATACAGTGTCTGATTTTATCATTAGAAAAATGCAGAATAGCATACATCTTATGAATTCTAAGGGGAATTTCTTCTATTGTCAGATATTCCTAAGGCAAGCCTTTATGGCTATTTTTTTATTCTTTGATAAGACCTCTTAACCAGCTCCATACTGGAAGCTTTGCATGTGAAGGAGGTTAACAGAATATAGTTGTATAAAGTATCTGGAGTATAGTAGAATACACCATACTGTTGTATAGTAGTACACAGCATCTCAGTATCACAGTATCACTTGCTAGGCATGACCTTGACTACTCACACTGAAGATGTTTTTTTAGAGCTAGGGTTTAGAGCTAGGAGAAAGGTTCCTTTGACTTCAGTCAAAAGGGGAAAAGAATAACCGTTCTGTGATGATTGTCTATTCTCTTTTAGAAATAATAGAAATTTTAAAAGTTGTGACCTGTTTAAACAGGAAATTTTGGTTGATGGAGAGCAGAATATTTTTTCCTGTTGTTGTGCAGAAATTAATAATAGATCGAAATACATAAAATACATAATACATAAATACATAAAAAGCCTTATTCAGAAATTATGATTTACTGTACCCATTAAATTACCATTGTGCTAACTTAACATTTTTTAATATGAAAATATATTTAAACTATATATGAATAATATATGAAATATTGAAAACAGAAAAACTAAAATTATTCATTATACTATTTTAAAGGGTAATAAAATGCACTTAAATGATTTTTCTTTATTTTTTATTGTTAGTAGTTGGAACTTTCTTGTAACAAGAAAAACAGAAGGTAAAGTAAAAAAAAGATGCATGGATAAATCTGTTTTTTTTTTTTCATTTTCTGCTTACTGTAATTTTAAAGGGAAAGAAACAATTTCCCTCCTGTTTTTAAAATACCTTGGGCAAAAAGTACCATATGGATGCAAAGGTTTTCAGCAGTGTTCAGCTTCATGACTCCATGATGAAAAAGAATAAAATGTTCAAAACTCTTCACCCAGCTTTCTGCCATTTAATGACCTCTAAGTGGCACGGGTCAACTAACGAGAATGATGCTAATTTCCTGAGATTATTTAATGACAGGGCAGGAAAACCTGCTGGTGAGAAAGGGCTGAGCACAAGACTGTTTACAAAAGACAGATTTAAGGAGCTCTTTAGCCACTGCTTCCTCCTTATGTCTCTGACCTACACATTAAAAACAACTTGTTAAACTGAAGAGCTATTATTGCATTATTGTCTAAGGTTCACTGTGAACTTTCTCTTTTGAGTGTAATCAGCTCCTTCACAACTGATTAACATTAAATAAGATCTTTTCTGCTTGCTTTAAATGAAGTGTTGACATGGAAGAACCAGGGATTTCTGATCTAAAACACCTGCGTACCTCCATTTCTTTGAACATAAAACACACATTTTAAAAAGGAAAAAGATGTAACATTTAACGGGCACTCATATTTTTACTCACGAATTTAACCAAAGATTAACCAACAAATAAGCAAATGTCTTTAAATTAAAGATATTTTATTCACCTACTGAACTGTTTTTAGATTTTCTATTAGCAAAAGAATATTTATCAAATAAGGTAACAAATCAACTGGACAAATATAAAAGAAATTAAAGTGCTGTGAAAATATTTAAAAAAACAACAGGATCCAGTTAAAAGGAGTAAACAGGTCAAATATATTAGAAGGACCAGAGAGAAACTGAAAGAAACATTGAAGTGGAGATTAAAATAATTAATGAACAATTATTCCAGTATTACACAGAAGCAACAGAGACAATAATGGGGAAATGTCTAGGCAATTCGGGTTAAATGGTTAATGTACTAAATTAATATTTCATCAATGTGCTCATTAAGAAAGACGTCAACAACATGCCCCAGGCAGTGGAAAGACAAACTTCTACTGTATATCCAATGTTATATGCATTTAAGAAGAGTTAGTGTTTAGGTTACTAGGCACTAGGTATTTTTTTCTACTCAATGAAAAAAATAATGTTCTTCACAAGTCTTTGACACACCTCTTCCAACAGTAATACAAGACGAAACAAACAATTATTGTCCAATAATTACATGTAAAGGGAGGGAAACAGTTATTAGAACTAAACAAGAGGATGTTTATAGGAAGCATGTCAATAAATATAATTATTCCTTGCAGTCATATTGCTTTGCAGGATCTACATCACATCAAAACATCTGTTGGTAATGCTTTTGATATGTAATTTCAAGGCTTTTAAGAATAGGATCTTAATCTAAGCACAGAATCTTTGAACTAGAATAACATTCTTAAAGGACCTTTTTTAGAGGAAAGTGAGCTTTATTGTGTCTGTGAATGTAAACCTCATATTTTATTTAATCACTGCAAACAAATTTGTTCCCCAGTGCTCTCCTCAAGTGATGCTGAATGAAATGTTGCTTCCTATAGTCAACAGGGAGTCAGAACTAACAAAAGCTACTGAGGCTCACCTACATACAATGTACCTCTGGACAGAACCAGCATGACACATTCATCCAGGAAATTAAACACAGCTTTTCTAAGTTGTAAATAGGACTCCCTCGTCCAGTGTTCAAAAGCCCTTATTTTCTAAATTAGCATTCTGGTATGTTCATGTTGAAAATAAACATTAAACACATACAATATAAGTAAATCACCAAGGCAAAGTAATAAGCATTAAACATCCTTACTTGTGTTTAAGATATGTAATTCAGTTTCAAATAGAACAGGAACAGTTTAAGCCCAACATTAATCACACACTTTTGGTGGAGTCTTGAAATAGATACAGTATTATTGTCTACTCAAAAATCATCTTCATAGATCCTGTTTAACTAAAACTGCAATAATGATCTTTTTAAAGGACTTCCATAGTATCATAAACACTAGATGTAATGATACTTTAGAGATTAGAGTTCTCTTTAGCACCGTTTGTCACAAATACTTCATCCCTGCTATGGCTTAGTTCTTAGTGGTTGAAGTACTGTACCACCAACAGTGCCCTTCATTTGAGCAGTGAGGAGTTGCAGTGAAATGAAACTCAAAATATAAACTGGTTTGCAGGAGGCATGGACCACATTACTTGATAGAATAATGACCATAGGAATATAACGTGGAATTTATTTTTCCTTTTTTTGAATGAGGAAAAGAAGTCATTGGACTTAACATCATACTGATTGCCACCATTACCAGCAGCTAAAACAAAACTTAGGGGAAACAAATAATATTTTCCTTTTTTTGTTTCTTTTATTGAAAACATCCTTATTGCGATCTCCCACTGTGGCTTCACAGCTCATTTGTGCTACAGCAGTGCAGTCACAACAATCATCGTGTATTTCATGGAATGTCAAGATTTTGCAAACAACAGGTAAAAAAGGGGCAGAGTTTCCCCCTTGATGTGGGCATTTGAAAAACATGAACTTGCTTCCCTGTGAGAATGAAATTAGCATTGATCAGGACGGTTTGGTACCTGAGAGAACTGAGTTGCCTTTCCTCTTGGTTGCTGTAGGTTCAGGAGGAATGGAGTTGCTAATACTGTATGTTATCACAACTGTTGCATGCAGAAGATCTGTCTTATCAACTGTGTATTCATGATAAAATTATGAAGAGAAACTTCTTAAAGTAGTATGTACAATATCTATCCATATTACAGGACAGGATTTCATATGGTTTTGTTATTTTACGAATTACAACGACAGAGAACATTTAGTGTTATAAAACAACCTAGAACCTTATATGTTACAAAAAGAAACAATAACTGCACATTTACTAAGGTTATAATAGGAAAGCCAAATTGGTCCTCTCCACCAGGTACTGTAAGTACACTATACAGGTATGTAAGGACACAGATCATTTGTGAAGTTAATATACTACTTTGGTGCTTTTGGTTTAGAAATACGATCAACCTTTACAGGTTTTGGATAATGCTTACATAATTAATTCTTTTACACACGCACCAAGAATTGTAACACTACTCCTGGATAATGCATATTTTTACAATGAATACTAATGGCATTAAAATGATAGAGTTTCACTGTACACAGTAAAGTGGAAAAGTGTTTGATTGTCTTATTCCAACAATTGTGTAAAGGAAGTGCAAGGTATTCTTACGTGAATATCAAATAGCCACTCATTTTACAGCACACCTGTGATTTTCCTGATATTTGTATGAAGACAAAGAAAGCCTTTCATTAAAAATAAAAAAAACACTCCGAGTCAGTACTGATTGTGCCATACACTAAGATGTTTCACGTACAGAAAATATAATCCAAATTTTTGTCCTTGCTTATTAAGAAATAGGATTAGTATTAATTAGTACTTTACATATAAATTAACAAAAATTTTACATTGTGAATCCATTTCAAAACCCTCCAGTTACCATCAGAGGGAATTTGAATATGAACTGTGTAGACATTCATGAAAAAGGTAAATAATCTTTTCTAATCTTTCAATATGACTTTTTTAATTACTTTTAATTGATGCACTGTTTTATTTAAAAAGTGCTGAAATTAAAATTTAAATGTGGACAATTTTGTAAATCACCCAAAACTGCAACCTTACATCCTTGTTAGGCTTTAGTGATGTACTTGAATCCTATTTTGGAATAACACCAAAATTTGTGTCTGATAAATTTGTATTTATCAGACACAAATATCATCTAATCTAAGTCAAAGTGTTAGTTTAATTATATTACTACATCAAATTGTAAAACGAATAATGAGAACTTTAACTTTAGGACACCATTAGGGGAAATTTAAAATATAAATTAATGTCATATTTGGTGACCTAAGAAAGTATTTGATAGCAGTACCTAAATTGGAGTAAAGACTATTAAGAATATTAAGTTGACTATTAATTTTACAACTATTAAGACTATTAAGTTTTTCTCTGCAGTTTTGCATATTTCTCATATATTTTCTCTATATTATATACTATATTTTGCCTTCAGAATTTCATTTTTAACAGTTTTACCGTACTTTCTTTTTCTATTGTTATGGTACTTTGATACCGTAGTAACTATTTTTAATTCTGTCACTTAAAACTGAAAAAAAGTTTTTGATGGTAGAAAATTGTAGAATAAGGTTTGGCCTTTTATCGGAAAGAAATTGGCTTAATAAACAACAAATAAAACAGCACTTCAAAGATTTTGCAAACATGGATTTGCTGAGCATTAATCCAAGAGCAAGTGTGCTCAGACATGTAAAGAGAGATTACATGGGTTTTTGTCTGCTTGGATTACTCCTGTTGTACCCAAGTTGATCCTATTTTTTAAAATTACACTAAGTCTGTGCTATTTATTAGGCAGGGAAATCTACATACACTAAGCTGCAATAGCAATCATAGAAGAAAGAAGGAGACTTACATCCCTACGTTAGCGAGCTTTTATCTATCTGAACGAGCATTAACTCCCTTATCCTTATTAAGGACAAAGTATTACACACACCTCAGTCAATGCACCTCTTTCAGTGATTGAGCATTTCTTCCCTGGTCAAGTGACAGCAATTAAGGAGAAACACACACTGATCTCTGAAATTGCAACTATTGTTAATCACCTTTGTATAAAGTTTCAGATTATGTGCTATGTCTAGAGGACCAGATTTTTTAAATAATCGCAGCAACTTTTCAGCAAACAATACAGTACAGTATGTTAACAATTTGTACTTCTTCAGGATAGGTACTTTAAAGATTTTGTTTTTGGAATCAAGGCAGTGTTTCATTTTGATTGTGCATAATTACACCAGCATTGTTCTCCCACATAAAGTTTCATTTAATGAGAAGAAGGAAGTAGAGCAAGGTTTATTTCATTCGAAATTTGAACTTTGAGACACACGAAGGAGAAGTTTGTGACATACCCGAAGAAGGCTCCACAGCCGAAACATTGTGTTTCTTTTCTTCTTTTGTCAGCATGGAATAAACCTTTACTTGTTCTTTTGCAGTTTACACATGCTGATGCAGCTACAGTACCTACTCGAACTACATCTTTTGATTTAAATTCTAATTTGAACAAACTACTTACTGTATCAGTTAATACAACCAGCATACAGTATATCTACGGAAGATAGCAGGAGGACCAGGAGAAAATCAACATGGAGATGACGAGAACAATCATGTACCCCATTCCAGAACAGAACACCAGAGCAGAGAAATTATTAGATTCCCACAGTGGATAAATGCAGAAAAAGTTGAATTTAAGATTTATCTTCATTAGAAAAATTAACTCGATAAACAGCTGGATCTTTACTGATCAAACACTGTTAACAATAATTCTGCAAAGAAGACTCCACTCTTACAAAAGTTGATAAACATATATGTATAACATTAAAAAAAATCTCTTTTCATATTGTTTGCTGATGCAACCAGTGTTTTGTTTGTTTTTGAAAAGCCTTCATGTTGCAAAAGCTCTTTGTGCATTTTATTAGTGGACTCACTAAAGCATTTCAGGCTTCTGTGAGTTATGTAGGTGCTTCACACTAATAAACTCATAAATAAATCTGATCTGTATCTTGTATTAAAGCAAATTAAGAAAAAATGTACTAGGTCACACAGGTGTTTTCTTTTTCGTGGCACAAAAAGGTGATAAAAGTTTATGTTTTGATATTCAAGATACACAGGTAAAATAAAAAAAAATGAAAAATATTCTTCCCACCTCAGAAGATATTGACTTATATCTATAAACTGACTAATTAAACCTAAAAAAAAACAAATCTTCATAAATATGAGGTTTTGTGGTAGCCTACAGTAGTTACAAAATATAAAACAAAATGTATTGAAAAAGTGTCAGTGAATGTTACTTAGGTTCTTTGCCTGCATTGCCTGTTTCTGAATGTCAAAACACTAAGACTAAGTGAAATTATACCCAAACTCCTGATCATATTATTTTTAAATTATTTTGATTATTTTGTCAATAATACTGTAGATTGTGCACACATGCCATGAAAACTTAAATATTAATCTAACTACTTTTTATTCTGTCAAAAACAAATGTGCAAGGGCAGTTCTGATTCACTAGTAATACATTATAAAATTATGACTTTAAAGAAAGGAGCTTTTCAGATTTGATTAGAAAATTTAAACAGAAAACAACAATTGGTTGAACATAATCTTCTGCAGATTTAGTGGCTTTCCGAAACTCGATACCTCAATAGAATAGGTATGACCAATAGTAACAGGCTTAGTTTAATGAGGTGTGAAATATCACAATGGTTCTTTATAGCTCCATTTCCCAAAAAAACTGTAGAATGACTCTTTAAAACACATTTTTTTCATTGACAATTTTCTGAAAGATGTGAGGCTGAGGTCAAAGGGTACCAGAAGGGCTTTATTGCCTGAGATTACTTAAAACTCCAGTTACGAGTTTACTAGCACAAATTTAACAATACTTTAGTGTTAGATGAAAGACTGGCATCTCGCACTGTTGATTCAAATATAAAAGATTGAAATAAATGTCTTCCTGCCTCATACATTCTTCATTAGTCATCGTAAACCATACTCTGGGGGAAGATCATTTCAGAAGACACTACATATACAGTACACTGCTTATTATCTGAGTTTAATCCCTCTATTTCAATACTCTGCTGAGTTACTGTGTTGCCTTATGATTGTAAATCCATCACAGCTCAAATGTAATACAATGCTATTTAAACAAAATAATGCCTGAAAAAATAGTCAAGCAGCAAAGGTTTTGGATAAAATTCAAGCTGTCCAATTAGCACAAATTCATAATAAATGTAATTAGGCATTGTTTTAATATTATATTTATATTTATTTATAGATTTATAGATTCAATTCTAAACATAAGTATCAGACACAATCACAGAAATTGTGAACTCAAGCAGAATATCTCGTTCTCTTTGCATCTCTCAATACTCTAGTAGAGTATGGGGTATTGGGAGTTTTGTTGTTCTTGTGTTAGTTAACATCATGTCTTTTTGGGTGCCTTTTTATTGACTGCTAGCTTACTTATATGCACAATTTGTATTCAATACAATATCAAGTATTGAACATCTGGTATTCTTGAGAAATCACTTAACTTGAGATCAGCATATGTCGAGAACAATAGTACTTGAATAATCAGCAGATGTACAGTATCTGCAAGTTACTGATGTAAAATGACATCACTACATTTAATGTGAATTGTACATCAGTATACTATGTTTATTTTTGTTTCAGGCTGTACATTGATGGTCTGAACAACCACTTGTGAGGCTGCAGTACAGATCTTCTCAAGACCTCCAATTTCAGTTTTAGAAAACAAACATTTGGAGTCTCTCTTGAAGTGAGAAAAGAGGGACTTCAACCTATAGCAGTTCTGGATAAACACTTTCACAGCCTAAGAAAAGGGTCAGATCCTTAATGCAATTACATCAAGTTTAACAACTTGGATGCATACAAGCACAGAAAAACAGAAAAAAAAATAAATTTAACCTTTTAATCATTACCACAGTGATGATCATGAATCCTATACACCACTTGGAGTATGTGATAAAATGTGCACTATGGTTTTTTATGTGGATGAAGGTGAGACTTGAAACTAATGGAAATGTACATTTGTTACAGACCAAATAATCTCATCAACAAAACCAACTTTGCTTTGGTTTCAAATGTGGACTGTGTCAGTACCTTTACAGTATATCCCTGGTCCTTTATAATACACAGAAACAGACGCATATACAATTCTTGGGCGAGACATTATTTTCACTATCTTATTATTGCACAGTTAAAACAAATGTACTCAATGTTTTTTTAAAAGACAGTTACAATGAAAGGTCACCTGTCAGACGTTTAAGGACTAAATCCTCTTTCAATCATATTTCAGGAGTTTCAACCGTTTTTGGATTAGTATCAGGACAGAACACTCCCAGACTTACTGTACATAAACCTGACCTCTTACCTTAACATATTTTGGTTGAGAGATTATCTTAAAACCCCAAGATACTATTATTCTCTCTTTGTAGCAGGCAATAAAATTCTGACCTGGAGAATAAAGTCCATAATTAAATTAGTCATAAACAGTGACCAGAATTCTCCTATGCAATTGCTTTTGAAATTTTTCAGGAACGCAAGATTACATGGAGCAAAGACTGATTGAGTGTGTTTTTCTCATTACGTCAACTTCTGAGATTTATTTGGGAAACAATTCAAATATGTCTTACCATTTCACATTTTTCAATAAATACTAATTACTCATAGTCATGGTCTTTGAATGCAACAGCTTCACGGTGTAAACTCTGTAGCACAAGTAAAGCCATTGAATTTGTTTTCCAATATGTTTATGGAGTGGAGTGGAGTTTGATTCACCAAACCTGTGCATAGCAAAAAGTATTTTGGAATGTGATTTAATGAAATTTAAGAACTCTGTAATGGGTTTATCTGAAAATGATTTTCTAGGGCTATTTATTTGTTACAATGTTTGAATCCATGAAAATCTCCAAACAATTGAACACTTACTGTACCTCCCATATGTCTTCCAATACATTTATTATCTTTGTAGACTGCCCTGGCTTTTTGCATGTTTGAATATTTACGTCCAAAGCTATGGTTTTGACAGCATCATAGATTTCAACCATTAAGCATATGTTCTGTAAATCAGTGGTCATGGTTCATGCTGATTTTTTTAAGCAACAGGTGAAAAATGTTGGTTCTATGTTACATGCTGTTATTTTAAAAATGTCTATATACTGTATAGTGAAATATCTTATTTCCTGTCAACGTTTTTAGATGGATGTTTAAAGCAACGGAACAAACAGTTCTTTCCCATATATCTGAAAGCAGAAATTACACCTGATCACTTGGAACAATGACAAGCTAATTGCTAACTGCTGCCCTACATTGCAGCGCTCTGCTGAACAGCTATCGTTCTCACAGTCAATAAAGGCATTGTGAGTGCACTGAAACTTAGAAATCTGAGAAATAAATGTCTGATGTTAGTATTTGAAAACTTAATTCAAACAACAATTGTGCTCACCAAGTACCCACGTTTATTCCACATCAATGTGTTCTTTGGTCTGCTCATTATCAGTGCAGTATCGTTTGTGTGCACACTGAATGATCATTTTCTACTCGATTGACTCTGAAAACCTACAGCTTAAGCACCAAGTGTTTCCCTGAGTCTGAATAAGCGTTTAAATCTCACATGTGTGAAAAAAGGGACTTGGTGCAATAATCTCATGCAGTGTGTAAGGGTGCTCAAAGCTCTGGAATTAAATGTTCACAACATGGGTTTCCTACCTTAAACAACATGGAAGTCAATTTATGACAATACAAGAACTGCTTGTCATCAGTAAAAAAAAACATTTGATCAAGTCTATGGCACAACTACTGAATGTGTTAAAGTGTATTATTGTGATTAAATTATTTATTTTGCATTTATTTAAGTATGTATAAGTGTTATTATTGTACTTAATTATGCTACAAAGAGTCAACAACTATTTTGGGGAAATCATAAAATATACAAAAGTGTTGTTTTTTTTTACTTTTGCTTTTTTCATGTTGTTTTGCTGTTTGGTACTGTATACAAGACACATTCAGCTCCTTTATTTTTTCATTGACTGTTCCAAACTCAATCTGGTTATCTAAGCAGCCTCATTTAAAGTTAATTTCGTTTTCATGACTATTTTATCTATGTTATTGTGACTTTGTTTTTCTTTATTAAATGGATCTACTGGGAGGTTTTTATATAGTGACGTATCATGCCTTTCTTTCACTTAAGAGCCAGAAATTCTGTGGATGTGCTCAGGCTTCTCCTCTTTAAATGTTACTTAATCTGATGGATTATTTCAAATGCTGACTGCATTATCATACAAGGGTCAATTCAAGGTTAAATAGTTAAAGAGTTTAAACCTTCTTTGCAAGCACAAAAGCAAAATATTTTTTGTGACTCTCTTTTGTTTCGTTAGTCCTATAATGTAGCTTTGACATTGATGACTTTACATTCACCTGACAACTTGTCCAGACAGGCAGAGAAAAACCTAGGAGCAGATGGGGCTGGGTTAGATTCTTAGCAAATAACAATACAATAGGAAGAAGACCTCAACATTTACTGCTACTGGATACAACATCAGTCCAGGGCAATCATATATTATGTTATGTTTGTTTATTTATGTTCATTATAAAGGATTCTAAGACTGATGGGAACGTGAGTATTAATTAGCTCTTGTTGTTTGGCAATGCAACAAAACAGAACCATCAAAGACAGGGGTGTCCAATCTTAAGAAAGCAGGGACAGCATGCCTACAGATTTTCATTTGAGGTAGCTCTTTAACAACCTTAATCAGCCCTCTTTAACTTAACCATACTCATTTAACAATTTTAGGTGCTAATACTTTAAAGAGAGCTGAGGTGACCTTGTAGACACAAAAGGTCTATGGGGACAGAATTGGCTGCCCCTTTTCTTGTTTGATTCTGTTTTGAGTATATGGAGTGTCTTTCTACAAAGGTATATAAAATATATCAATTTACAGTATATGGTTCTGCTTTCTATTATGATGAGATGGCCAGAGCTGATGAAAGAGCTTTCAAAGGGACATACCTGTCGAACAGAAAACATAAATCCCTAAAATGTGTTTTTTTGTAAGATTAAAAAACTGCTTAATCTCATCTAAATGAAAAGTTACTGATTTCTTATGTACACCATTCAGTGTCATCAAATACAATAAACAAGTCTGCAGCTCCTCTTAACATATACAGTAACATACAACATATCCACTTCCTAGACAGGTTTCTGGTTAAAAGTCATCTTTGTTTTAATATTCTCCAGACAAAAGATTGCATATTTAAGGCATGAAATGATTAGGCCTCTGGAGTTGTAACTGGTAGGTTGTGGGCCCAGATCTTGGGTGGGGCACTACAGTTATACCTTTGAGAAAGGCACTTAGGTTAAGATTGCTCCAATTAAAATTGTTTGGCAGTACAAAGGGGCTTCCCAGGTCATCATTGTAAATAAGATTTTCTACCTGTATTTGGTAGATGGTTTGTACAGAAACATCCTTTCATTCTTTCATCCTGTCTTTCTAAAACATTGATTAATTAATCAATTAAATACAGTTAAACACTGACCATGAAGCTTGCATTAACTGGATTGGAAACACATGCTCCATACAAACAAATGAAACAATTAAACCAGCATACAGATTCCGGAAAGTGTAATAAGTGAATTACAATAAGTGTTACAGCACTCAACCCTGGGTTCCACTCCAAACCTATGATTTTATCTGCTTGAAGTCCATATTGTCACACCCAGCACACCTAGAGTGCTCTCTGCTTCTCTCCTGTTCCTAGTTCCCTGTGATTATTCATGTCTTTCTGGTGTGTCTTATTGTGTAGCCTATTTACTTCCTGCTTCTGCTCTGCTCAGCATTGAGGTTCGGATGTCCTGAGACCCACCCATCACCAGGTCACTCCTATCCGTGGCCTGAGGGTATAGGTTTCTTTACGGCATTTCCTGAATAGCTGAACCTGGGCTAACCCCCGTTTCGCCGCTACGCTTAGGGTCTATTTTCGTTCTCCTGCCATTCCACGGTTCATCCTTTCCGACATCCGTGACAGGTGTATTGGATAAATCAATTAGAAAATGGATGGATAGACGTATTGCAGTATAAGAGTTCATGATGTTTGCAGTTGAGAGTATGATGAATGCACTTCCATTGCTCCTCAGTTTACAGAAATCCTATCCGATGTGTTTTTTTTTGCTTCTTATGCCTGCAAATGTTCTGTGAGGGTTTCCACTCCCCCGCACAGCACCTGTTCTATTGCTAATGCAATATTGCATTAGCCCACTGGTCACCTTAATCAAAGTCCACTATTGTTTATTAACTTTTTAAAAACATGATTTTGAAATAACCGTCTGAAGAATGTTATTATGTAGAGCACTCAAGTTAAATCCGTACTAGGATCTATGGTTCATACTTCATAAAATGAAATTATCTAAAAGTACACATACAGTATAACAAAATGACACTAGCTATAGTGGATGACTTTTGTATGTCGATTCATACAAAGAACACTTCAACTATAAACTAAAGCTTATAGTGAACACTTCAATGACAGAGTTGTAGCTTATGAAAATTCAATGGTGCCATATTACAATATTTTTTTCCTATTATATTCATTGTCTTTTTAATTTAATATTTCTTATGTATAAAATATTTGGTTGGATAGATTATGTGATTACAGTACATTAGTGAGATAGACCTTGCAACAACACAGTTAAACATCTCCTTATCTTAAAAACTGTTACTTTGTTTGTTAACCAATATGCTTTCCATACTATTAGTAAAACATATTTGCTCTTGATTTATTGTATTTCTGACTACTACGCATTCAAGTCATATTGACATATTGTTCCAATATTTACTACTTTACAATTACAGTAACTTGTATGTTTTTGCATATAGTGATCCATATTTTTATTTTTTTTCCCCTTTGTGTATTTGTGTGTTTGTTTGCATACTGTATGAAGTGCAGACTTGAACACAATAACTTAAAGCCACATGAAACCTCTAGAGTCAGCAGGAAATTAGGGGATCTTTAAAATTAAGTGCGCTTATAACTATGACTGTAAACAGGATCCATTTTTTACACAAATTTGTGGGAATTAGAAAAAAGGCTACCCAACTACATTGTTGAAGCAGATACCTTGGCTTCCTTCAAGAAAAAGACACAGAACAAAATCCTTGGATCAATCACCTCCTAGCAATCACGCTAATAAATTGGGCTGAAAGGTTGTCTCTCATTTGTAATTTTTCTTATGATCTTACTTATGTTTCTATTTCTGTAATGTCATTCAATTATTTTATTTTAAATACTGAAATAAAATCTCTTTATATGTTAATCAGGTGGTTGTTAGCAATGACAAATATACTGTATAGCAGTTGACTCGCTCAACTTGGTATATTTAAAACTGAAAGCATCACATAGCAACTTGCTATACACCTGTTGTGGCACTGCCTTTATAACCGCAATTAGGAAATAATGCTGAAATTAAATCTCAATTTGTTCATTAGTGTCAGCTAGACTTTGTTATGCCTCTCCATCTGTGACTCAATGTTTTTTTTTTCCTTTTTTATTTGGATTTCTGGAACCAGGTGTTGAAGTTAAACCATATCTCTTATCAAGCTCCTGAGCACCCCTTGATAAGCATCTGTGCCTTTAGCTTGATCCAAGCTGCTGGCCTAACCATTCACCCCCATGCCTTCTGCAAAGTTATATGGGCTTCTGAAGTCATTGCACAACAGTGTAATTGACATATTGACAGAAGTGCATCAAACTGTTAATTCTAATCCACAGCTATGGGTGTGTAAATATATAATACGCAGAAAAGGTACCACCTGCAAAAGCAAAGTGTTATCTGCCATAATAAATTGAAAGTTGTTCATTTCACAGTGTCAGTGAAAGTGGGTAGGGATGTAATAATATAAAGAAGGGGTTTGAGGACGAAAAGCAAAAACTAAGGCTTTCATTGCAAAAATGGCATTCCAAAATAAGAGAGGGTATTATTTTTGTGAACAAAAAATGCCAACATGTGAACATTAAAGCGTAAACAAAACCACTAAGGTTGTACTTTATTTTACATCTAACATATATTTTTAAAAATTAGGACTACTTATTTACATTATTAGTGTTATTTTTTATTTAATTTTATATTATAGTCCAAGAAGGCTTAAAATGATAACAGTGCAGTGTTAAGGGTGGAAAAGTTTGTCTCATCTGGCATTGGATGACATGGTGGTGGATGATGTTTGGTCTAACTGGCACACAAGAAAACATTTATGTAATGACTCTTTAACCTAGTTTGATCAAAACCTATCATTATAAACCAGTCATTAAAGACATTGCAATACACTTCTGCATAACCTTATATTTTCTATTCTCAGGCTGAGCAAGACTCTAGTTTAAAATTCTTGTTCAAAAGATGGCATCTTTTATACCCTCATGTCCTGTGTCATTTTGATGGGATACTAGTCTGAAAGGATCAGTCTAGACGTAAGAGTGCCACCTGCTGACCTATCAACACATACAAACCAGAACTACAGTATTATTAAGAATAAGAATAAGAATAAGAATTCCTTACACTTATATAGTGCTTTTCTGGACAAAAGTCCAAAAAAGTCCAAAAAACTCAAAGCACTTTACAGGTAGTGGGGACTCCCCTCCACCACCACCAATGTGCAGCACCCAGCTGGATGATGCCAAACCAGCCATAGTGTACCAGTGCGCTCACCACACATCAGCTATCAGTGGGGAGGAGAACAGAGTGATGAAACCAATTCATAGATGGGGATTATCAGGAGGCCATGATTAGTAAAGGCAAATGGGAAATTTGGCCAGAATGCCTAAGTAACACCCTTACTCTTTTCGAAAAGCACCCTGGTATTTTTAATGACCACAGGGACTCAGGACCTCGGTTTTACTCTTCCAAAGGACGGTGTCTTTTAACAGTATAGTGTCCCCATCAGTAAACTGAGGCAATAAGACCCACGCAGACTGCAAAGTGAGCCTTAGTTTTTCCCAGCAGGTCTTCCATCCAGATACTGACCAGGCTCACACCTGCTTAGCTTCATTACTGCTAGTTGTGAGTTGCAGGGTGATATGGCTGCTGGCATTATATGCATCCATTCCAAAAACAGACCCACCCTTGCTTAAGTAATAATTAATTTCAGAACATTGCTGACAAAATTCTATAGATTTTTCTATTTCTTACCATTAACCTGAGATATTGGCAGATACTCCATTGTACATGCCAAAGCCAGCGGCTTAATCACATCATCTCTTTTTGTCTGTAGGTTTCAAGTCATCACCGATAAAACAAGTTTTCACAATGTTCATCAGATCTTCAACACAATCTAATCCTCTCCACATGCATACTTTTGTATGGTGCATGCAACTGAGAAATTCAGATCCAAATCTAATCAACAAAGTTGTATATAAAACTTCTTAAAGTTACAATATTGTTATCTTTGACTCTCTGAACTGATTTTCACAAAGAAACAGCAATGGACTAAAGATTCTACATTTTTATTATTTTTAGAATATGCAATTTAGCATTAAAAAGGCTTAACACTGTTTGGACAAATCATATGGCTACACACACTCACAGAAAAAGATAACCATAGTTTTTCATTTAAAATAAATTACTTCAAAATGTATTATTTGCACAGGTTTTAGTAAACATATAGCCAGTAGCCGTATCACTCTGCAACTCACAAATGGCAACCCACTGAAGCTAAGCAGGTGTGAGCCTGGTCAGTACCTGGATGGGGGACCTCCTGGGAAAAACTAAGGATTCTGTTGGAAGAGGTGTTAGTGGGGCTAGCAGGAGGTACTCAACCTGTGGTGTCTGTGTGTGTCCTAATACCACAGTATAGTGACTGTATGGGGACACTATATCGTAAAACAGGTGCCGTCCTTCAGATGAGACGTAAAACTGAGGTCTTGACTCTCTGTGGTCATTAAAAATCCCAGGGCGTTTCTCGAAAAGAGTAGGGATGTAACACTGGCGTCCTGGCCAAATTTCCATTGGTCCTTATCAATCAATGCCTCCTAATAATCCTCATTTATGAATTGGCTTCTTTACTCTGCTCTCCTCCCCACTGATAGCTGGTGTGTGTTGAGTGTTCTGGCGCACTATGGCCGCTGTCACATCATCCAGGTGGATGCTGCACAGGGCAGTCCCCATTACCTGTAAAACGCTTTGAGTGGAGTGTCCAGAAAAGTGCTACACACTTTTACACTATACAAGTGTAAGCAATTATTATATATCAATTATTATGCCAATTATTGATTTTGTTTGATTTAAAATATTTACCATCATATTCAACTTTTCTTTAGACTTCCTGGGCTTTGCAGATCAGCAGACTTTTATCTGCTGAGAAGAAAGCAAAATTTCACTAGTGGTGCAGGAGTGGAGAAACTGAAACATTGCACTGAGTTAGCCTAATGCTGTTGACATAGTATTGCTATTGCAAACCAAAGAAATAGGCCCCACTCAGTAGACAACACTATTATACTGTAATGAGTGTGGTCCTTTGTAACATATAGCTCTTCTCCAAACATGGCCAATGATAAGATTCTAGTCTTAGGCTGTCTTTTTGTGATCAGCTAAGTATCAGCTAAGTATGCAAAATCACAGTGCTCACTGAAAGTTCTAGCCCCCTGTATTTAGTTTATAGTACAGTATGTATGAGGTGCTAAGAAATGACATCAACTGAAACTGCATAAAACCTCACCAATTCTTTCAGGTAATGTAGAGTGCCCATATATGAAACATCAAACAGTAATAATGATAATTATAATCTAATTGCTGCTATTCTAGTAAAATACAAAAAAACAGTTAAAGTCATTAAAATGCAAAGTTAAATTGCAAAATGCACTCCTCTCAAAGCAGCTTTCTTATAGAAAACAGGCAAATAAAACTGACACATAACTCTTAACTGATGGCAGACATCTTTAATTATTTCACAATGCACAAATAATTGTTTACCTACATTATCCCTGTTCTGTTCAAAATAACCTGAATGAATGAACTGTAGTTCCTTTAGCCTGTCTTAGCTCTTACAGGCATCTGAAAGAAAATGTATATTGTTCAGAAATGTTTTACTGAGAGGACTCTTGTTTATAATGCCTCATTGAAAAATGGATACTAAGAATATCCTCCAGAAAACAAATATTGTCATATCTGCTCATGTTGTAGAGATTACATTTTTCTTCATATCAGATTTCATAAAATGTTTGTGTCTAACAAGTTTGTATACATCGCATCATGGAAATAAAAATGTGTCTAGAAGAAAAAGACATGATGTTGAATGAGCATACAAATTGTCCTTGCATACAGTACATGCAGTATACCCTCTAAACTGGTCACAGGCTCTGAAACTTGGAGACCTTTAACATTTCAACACTTGTAGTGGCTGAAGCTTTCAAAGCTTTAAATAACCAATGAAAATAGGTTTTTAAATGTTACAATGTAGCCATTCTAGACATTTAAGTTAAGAATGGAACAGAAATTGAATGTTTTTTCAAAAGAATGTTGGAAAATCATTTGGATAGTTCGTGGAAAGAGACAAAATGTGCTCATTGAAAATACAAAAACTCGGATAATCATTCTATATGTGCATTTAACATGTAAACATATTAAAGTAACTCCCTGTAAGACTTTTTTTAGTATGTCTTATGGTTTTAAGCACCAAATCAGAATAGCTTTCTTATGTATATGATAAATCAGCTTTGCTGGGTACGTGAGATTGTGACCATGTTATCTGCCAAAGCATTTTAGAAAAGGGGCTTGTTTGCAAAGGGAGAGACAGCATTCACAATGCTCACTGGACGCCTTCTTTATGTGAAGCAGGCACGAGGGAGCAAACAAGGGCCAGCACAACACAAAGAAGTTGGTGAGCTGAAAGCTAACAAATCCCAGCTGAGCTCAGCAAGAAGCCAATGGGTTTAGTATCAAATGTCACCTTGAGATCTGCCAGCCTTATCTGTTAGAGCATTTTTGTGGGCCGAATGTGCCATCACACCCGTTGCAAATACACTATACTCCACCTGCAGTGTGAAAATGTCCACTGAAGGAGACACTTAAATTCGGAACAGTTAAACCCCGCATTTACTCCTGTTCTCTCTTTCCAAAGCAGATCAGTCACAATGGGTGACAAGAAGAAACTGTTGATGTTCTTCACTGAGAACACATTAATGTCAAAGCATAGAGTCTTAAGGGATTAGTTTCCTTGAAATAAGTCATCCAAATATGAGCAAACAGTTAAAGCAAATGTGTACTACTAAAGGTACGTTTGTGCACTGACTCTGTTTACAGACTTTTGGTTAGTAGAACTTTTATAATCAATGTTTAAAAGAACTTCAGAATGACATCTTGCTCCTTGCTTTACAGATTTCTACTGGTAGAGCATGCCAGAACAACATGCTTTGTACAGTACATATCGTATAAAGTATCATTAGATTTAGAGTCTGTAGTGTCACTTAGGATGTGTGCTGGTTTACTTGAAAATATTAAATAATTGTTAGTTCCTATAACTTGCACTTTGCTCTGTGCTTTTCTGGATTTGTTATGGAAAAAGGTGTAACAGCTGCATGAATATATGAAATGTTAAATTTGTGTTTGTGAATGACACGTAAAGAGGTTTGATTTCAAAGATGGAGTTGATCCTATCATATACAGTGATTCATATGTAAGAATGGGTAAATAAAGAACTGTAAGTGTAAGTTTCAATATTCTTGGGCACAAAGTAAGTTAGTATTATATAGATCTTAATGTAATTATCATTAATATATATAAGAGAATAAGTTTCCAACAATTAAATATAAACAGACACTAAAATCTACATTTACAAAGCTGCATGATCTACAATCACCACAATGCTATTGCCTAACAATAGGTAAATCGATGTGTATTTAACATACTGCGGTGTATTAAGTTACTTTGTTCACACATTGCCAGGTATAGTGTCACTATTGTGTGGGATAAAGGTGTTAATTTAATTGGATAGCTCTGAGGTCATGAGAATTGTTTACTAAATCCAGCACCTAGACTGAACCTGTGAACCAAGCCGCTTAGAAATCTTTCTTTGTATCTGACTGACCAGAGGGACAATGGCTTAGAACTCCAAAATGTGAAATAAAAGTGTACAAACTCCTCAATTAGTGTCTCAGCCACATTGCTATAGGGATGCTAAAGCTTATTTTATTGTGTAGCGGTGCAATAGTCATACTAGAGCAGAGGCCATGAAAAGGCTGAAGCTTGTCACTGTGCATATTATTTACAGGAAGGAAAGCAGTAACCCCAGGGAGCAGTCTGTGAACATTTATTCAAAGACTTAGGTAATTAGTGGTAATTAATGCCAATTAACTGCTTAAGGCCTCAGGGCCTGCAGTGTCCATGTTCACATCATAATTAGGCAACTCTTCATTAATTGCAGAGGCAGAAAAAAGCAATTAAATACCAAAAGCTCCTGTTAACCTGTTGAGGATTAGACATCTTAGGTTATTTAAATTAACACAGGAAAATTTGCAGGGTCTTCCTGAGATGTCTAACAAATTATGTAGTATACACATTGTTTTTGTGTTTACAAGCAGTAAACACTAACTGTGGAGCAGTTCTGAAAAGATTGGTGCCATATAGGTTTGCAGTGCTCCAGTCTGTCAAAGTGTCAAAGTATAACGTCTGTTAGTTCATGTAAAATAGTTTAAAAAAAGTTTTTTTTTTCTAATTTTGCAATGGATAACAAATGTAAAATTTCAGCCATGAATGACAATTACACTTGGATCCTCATAACATTTAATTGGAACATGCATTTGTGTACATTTATACACATTTTTTGCCGAGTGAATCAGTGAATTGATTTTAACTGTTCAAAGTGTTTTGGGTTAAAATCTTTTTAGAATTTTTGTTTCTTTTTAATAGTGTCCTATAATATAGAAATACAATTATTTCATAAATATCAAATTTGACATCAACTTTAGATTAACTCGATGTGATTTTTTTCTGCAGCGATGTCTCTCTGGGGAGGGGAGTGGTGGTTTACAGTACGTTCAGTTTTGCCTTGCACCTTGTGCCTGAGGCCTTGGAACAAGTTTGCCATACCCCTCCTCAGAATAAACACAACTTATTAAAAAGCTAAAAACAACTTTCTACTTTTGATTAAGACCTTAGAAAAAATGGGAGGAAGCATTTCGGTCTATCTAGGCTTTTTTTCAGTTAGTAGTTAATTCATCCAAGTACCTCAGGCAGCAGTTTCTTGAAAGAAACCAGGGTATCAGCATTAATGGTTGCAGCATTGCTGGCTGTGAAACTTGTATTCCTTGTTCCCACATCGTTCTGGTAAAAAACAGCCTCTTGCTCTCAGGTTTTAAACGCACTTCCATGTAGTTTCACTTCTGTTGTCTTGTTCATGTTTCACTGTTCATTCGAAAGATGGCTTTTCTGTGTTTTAATAAAATAGCTGAATGTCGACTCAATACTGTTCAATATACAGTAGATAGGTTTTCACATACTGTAGCTCCTTAAGCAACATGAACTTAACGTATAGTAACATTGGACAACTGGGACAAAAAATGACAAAAATGATTGAATGACTGATGCAAAACTAAATATGGAAATTGTATTGAAACCCATGATTTTATTTAAGGATATTAATAGTTGTATATCACCCAAAAATGTTTTGAAAATAGTTACAGATACACAGCAACTTGCTCTTTAAAGAAAGTTGCTGCAGAGAACACTGTAATTCGTACTGCATTTTACTCTTTAACTGTGGAAGGCTATGACATACAGTACCAAAGCCTTTCCTGAAGAAAATAAAATTTGTCTTGTCAGTTTTTACAGTAAAATGTAATATTTACAGTACATTATTCATTTAATGCTATGATACAAATGTGTCATACTGCATATATCCCTTCGCTGTAAAAAAATGTTAAGAGACTTACATTTGTTAGGTTAGCAAAATAATTTGAGATATTATTAGCAGAATGTTATTTGTACTGTACTTCCAAAAAATTTCCAAAATTATTCAGTATGATGCAGAGCATGTTACCTTTGTGTTTATTGGGAAAAAACTAATTCAAAATATTTGGATAAAGAGGTACATTTAGAGAATGTCTGGCAAAGATGCACTTCCAATAAAGTCCAAGAATATCAGTTTACACCAAGGTGTTTTAAAAGTGCTCATGTATGCATGTAATTGGTCAGGAAATTATGTAATACATCTATTACCAAATTTGTGTTCATAAAATTGTCAAGGAGCAGTCAACAGTTAGTGTTTCAATTTGAGAGAGCTAAGGCTGACGTACATATGTGTATTTGTCATTATAAGTGCTGTTCACAACTTTTTCCACGTGTACTTCTTATTCAAATAAACAGTTTGTAGCATATGACATGCTGAAAAGTAATTTGGTGCAATGAAAAATAGCTGCCTGGGATGCAAGTGTCAATTCAATTAATCATACTGACATCTATCACAATCCTCTGTTGTGTGCTCTGTTACTGTAACATGTCAGTTTCCATATTTACTCTACAATCACATGGGTATATTACAGTAAATAACAGAAAAGGTTAAAATCGGTGACTGCAAAGTAACAAGTAGAGCTGAAATTCAAACTATAAAACTAAATAAGAAAAAAAATAGATAATGAAGGCTACAGTGATTACTTTTATTTTTACTTTTCAACAAGGAATTAACCTTTAATTATAAGATAATAACATTCAGTAACATAAGAAAGGTAACAAACAACATTAGGTCATTTGACACATGTAGCTCTTGGTAGTTAGTAGCTAATTAATCCAAGGATCGCATCCAGCCATTGCTTGGAAGAAGCCAGGGTTTTGGCTTAAATAGCTTGGCTGGTTAGCTTATTCCATTTTCCTACAACTCATTGCACACATAGGTGTATTCTGTTCTCATTTTAAACGGACTTCAATATTGTTTTCACTTGTATCTTCTATTTCATGTTTCACTGTTTATTCTGAAGTCCAATGGGCTGACTTTGCCAGTGCTTTTTAGGATTTTGAACAAGGTCCTCACACCTCATTTTGATAAAGTGATAACCAATACTGTACATAACATTCTAAATGAGGTCATCGAGTGCGGTGTTCAATTTTAACATAACATCATTTAATTTCAATCTTATGGTTTGAACTATGTAACCTAACATTATGTTTGCCTTTTGTGTTGCTCCCCCACATTGTCTAGAAGATGTGAATAATGTCAACATTATCACCTGTAGCCACTTATCTCATTAAGTGTGTTGAGAATAAATAATATAAATAAGGAAATGATAATCAGACATAATATAACTGAATTAATTTTATTTTAAAAAGTTTGTAACACTCTTAATTAAATCAACAGGGGAAAACATCAACAATGTGTTTAGTCAAATCAGAATTTATTATTTGTACTTTTCAATGTAACTTTATGACCAATATTCAGGTTTTTCTGACCATATTAAGGTTTTCCCCCATGATTTACAAGGCCGGAGAAAAGTGATTTTCTAAAATTATGTTATCCATCAGATATGTTACCCAGTAGAATAATATTATTATTAATTTTGGCTCACCTCTATGTCTGTTTTCCAGCAAGAAGGGGAATGAAGACTACCAATTTTACAAATTTTGTGTTCATTGACACTAATGTAAAGTCACAGGGGCTCTTGTACATTACACAGAATATAACCCTGGTTAACCTAAGGCCACCCAACTTCAAAAACACCAGACGAGATGGGGAATTTCACTGCTTAGGGAAACCTAGTCACTGATAGTAAGTGATACAGCACGATTTTGAAGAGCTGTAGAGTCAGTATCCTATATATACTGTATTTCAGGGAGTGTACATGTAATGTACAATATTGTATTCTGTTTACATCATAAATACTGTATAAGTCTTTTTTTGGATAAATCCTTCTATATTGAGTCTACTTGAAATAGAAAGAGCAGAACACAGAAAAATATAGAATCTGGATTGACATTTTTTAACACGACGCTATTTAGCACTGCACTATTCTAAAAAATAGTTAATCAAGAGGTGGCTGTTGTACACACCTGTTTCATGTCAGCCCAATTACCATGTCTTTATGTAAACCAGCCTCCTCAAGGGATCCAAGGAAGCAGAAAATTTCTAAATGTTCTAATTCTGGTTCTAATTGATGGGAGTATTACACTACAGTCATTGAGTTAAAAATTCTGATGCTAATGTCCATCAGACATTCATTATTTCTAATAATAGAAAACTTTATATTATTCGATAAAGTGTGGTGCAGTGGCCCTGTGGCTAAGGATCTGCACCTGTGGCTGGAAGGTTGCCAGTTTGAATTCTGTGGCCGGCAGAGGAATCCTACTCCATTTGGCCCCTGAGCAAGGCCCTTAACCCCAACTGCTCCAGGGGTGCTGTATAAATGGCTGACTCTGCAGTCTGACCCCAAAGCTTCTCTCCCTGTCTGTGTGTCTCATGGAGAGCAAGTTGGGGTATGTGAAAAGTCAAATTCCTAATACAAGAAATTGTTTACGCCCAATAAAGTGGTCTTATATTATCTTTATCAAAAACATTCAGGTCCAGACAAGCTGCGGTACTCAGCAACAGTGCCACCCAATGGACACTCTGTCCAGTTCTGTGGCCCCTCATCTGACACTTCAGTTTCCTCATAGCCATTCTTCACAAAGTTATTAAGAGAACATACATTTGTTGGTTTATTACAAAATACTATGTTTCTGCCGTCTTGTCTATATCAAAATGTATAGTAAAATTTTAGATTACTATAAAATTAGTATTAATAGATTGCAGATTAACAGACTGATTCTTGACTGAAGTAAAATAACACTGGGAAGAACTTGTGAAGAGAGACAGCACAAAAAAACTGTATAAAAAATGTATATATGATTTAGTAATTCACTAAACTGTTGTTCACCAGATTATCAAATACATTAATTGATATGGGGTTCAACAGTCTTCACGTGCTTCACTATGAAGAAATGGTCTTACAAACCATTTGGCCATATGGCTTAAACCCTAAGCTGAATCCTCTTTTGTTGTGTAGCACTAGATTTCCAGCCTCAGAAATATATCACATACTGTAATATACAATATTGTGCTCTTTTTACATTACAAATATACTGTAAGGTTTTGAAAATTATTTCCCAGGTCTATTATACGGTAAGTTATTACAAAGTGTGTGTACATACAGTGAGGTGTACTGTATAAAATGGAGAAACATTAAAGATAAGTGGCTATTTTACTTTTAGCTTTTCTGTTCTCTAACTTGGCAGTACATGCTATAGAATTAAGTTTTGACTCATAACACTCAGCTAGGAATTGTTGAATGATACATTTTTAAAGAAAGTTGATTTTTGCACTGTTAATATGACTACAGATGCATATGAAATAGGTCATAAAGTAGTGTAGTGTCAGATTTGTATGGAAAAACATACTGCTAATTGATCTTCAGATGTTATTTTTTGTGGACAAATGTGAAAATGTGGTTCTACTAGTTACAGCAAACACTGAGATTGCTTGTAACTCTGCTGGGATATAAATACATACAACTAAAGAACCATAACACAGCAACAATACAGAAAAAAACTGCCTATTTGTACATTATCATATGCTTTCTAACACCAGTAATTTACAGCGAAACCTAAAAAATTAATATGGGTCATACATTTGTTATAATATCCTTTTTGGCAATCTTATTTAAAATAATAATATCAGGTTTACAAAGTATTGAAAATCTAAAAAACTTAATGCTGATTTCTCATTTTAAAAACAAACTAATATTTTCAATGTAACATATTTCTATGCACTGCTGAACGTATATTTCTTGACGGGCATGTCTTGCAAATTCGTATTGCTATTAAGCAAGATTGTCTCAATCCGATTGCATGATTATATGAAAATCCAGTTTTCAATTCAGTCTTCATTGAAAGTTAGAATGCTAGAATGTTGTATTTACATAATGTAGAATATTGTTGTTGAATTGTGCAACATAAAATTGTTACATCCAAAGTCAATGCCTGCACATAGCCTGCACACAGCAGAGAGAGAGCTCTTTCCAGTACACACGAAATAAAGAACGGAATAAGCAGTCTTAATCCTTTTGGTCTGCCATATGTAATTGAAAATGTATGAGATGATGTTTGTAATTTGTTTAGTGCTTTTAGTTGTGGTTTGCATCAATTACCAAACCGCCTTAAGAACACATAATGAGGAGTGGTAAATTACATACATAATATTTACACAGCACAGTAGCTCTTCAACATTTCTTGTATAAGGAAGATGTGCAATCTGTTTACAGATGTAGCACAGACAGAAAATACCCTTAGAAGATTTTTGTGTGTGTGTGTAATCTGGGAAAAAAAGAACAGTATAATATGTGCATTTACTGTACTTTTTAGAGACAGTTTTGTAACAAGTGTCATTGCAGGTGACACCCATAAGCTAGAAGAATACACCCATAAGATAAAAGAACAATTTCTCATTGAAAAATTGAATGTTTTATCTTCCTTTTTGGAAAAATACTTTTTAAAATACCACAGATCCCTTTTATACTGCCAGCTCCTTTTTTCCTCTATAGCTTCTCTCTTCCCCAAGGTTTCAAAGCATCAAATTTTTGAAATAGCCAAAAGGCCATTTGGCATCTCAATATGTAGTTCTTGGATGTTGCATTGATTGAATGATATGTACTGTGTATTTGTAAATGTAACACAGTGTGTGTTTTTGTTTTTTGTGTAAGTGTGAGAGTTGTTTTGTTGTGTTTGTTTTTTAAGTTTTTCTATCTGGGCTGTACTGGAGCAAGTTCCAATCACTTTTGTTGTTCCATTGACAAGGCAATAAAGTATTGAATTGAATTAGGTGTGGTCAGTATTCTGACCTAACAAAATTTTCACTCTACTTCACAAAATCCTCAACGGAGTTTGTGACGAAAGTTCAGGAGGGATGACAACAACCAAGTTCCTTTAGACCCGACTGTCAGCAATTAGCAATCACTCCCAATGTCATTTCTTCTCCTAAAACACTATAAAGACAGTTTGTGATCCCCTTCTTTCCCTCGCATACGTCTTTTGCATTCAACCTCTGCCCCATCTCCACCTCTGCAGCTACCCCTTCATCACTCTGAATGGGGGTCCTGGCCTCCTCGTCCTCTGGCCAGGAGGTTATCCCTCAGTCAAGTGGGTTAAGCCAAATTTTCACTAAACACTCCATAATCCTTTCAGGACACTTTATTCTTGGGTCAAGTACTTTGGCTGTCATTTTATTTGGACTGATTATCGTTGCATGTGTTACAGAGCTAGTTTGGGCATGGTGATGTCATCGCCCTCCCTGCGCGTAGCAGGGACCTCAGCCGCCTGGCCTGAAGGAGGTCTCCTTTAGTTCACTTGGCTGTTGTGTTACACCGGAGGCCCTTGATCGTGGCCCAAGGTGTTGCGGTATGAACCGGCAGGGTGGAGCGGCTAGGGCATGAGCCCGCGCGGAACCTCAACGGTCACACATGGCTCATGGGAGATGAGAGTGTGCCACATTATTATCATACAAAGAGATTATGTTCTCGGAGGAAGGTCATCCAAGTATTTGGAGCTCACCAAAGACAGCAAAGGTTTATGATCATTTTCTCTTATGAAATACATTGTAAGCAAAAATACTGCTAGTAATAAACTTTAAACTGTATAGTAGCTTTATTCCACAGTTCTTTTTATTAAGAGTTTACTTTTATTCAATGATATCCACATTGAATGCTTCCTAATGGGTTGCTTTCTCTAATATTAGCTTTGGCTCTATTTGTATTGCTTTCTATCAATACTGCATGTTTGAGGCCAAGACCTGTGGAACTCCCTGTAGTGACAATATTTTGTTAACAATAGGAAAGCAAGTGTTTGTCTTTCCCTGTTTTCCCTGTTTATTTGTGCTTTACTACTTATTTTTCCGAACTCATGGAGTTGTGCTCATGGAGGTTTCTTTTCTGACTTCTGACATCATGCAGCATTTTATAGCAGCTAGATAAGTAATAACAAAGCATGGAAGCTAGTTTAACTCAGTTCTTTATAGTGGCCATCTTGGCAATCTTATCCCATGACTCTGTCAGTCCGCTAGGAGGTAGCAAAGTACTAAAACTATGGTAATCTCTGAGCTAACGTTTTTAATAAACAAACTAAATAAGAGATCCTCTCATTTGTGCCCTTCTAAATTTCTAAATTTGTGTCATTCTAAATTTCTATACATAAATCAATCCATTCTTTAATTTTCTAATCACAAGTTTGCTATGTGTCAAAATCGTTTGTCCATGGACAGATACATTTTATGAACAGAATTCTAACATCTTGAATAAGTATCTTAAAAATACAATTAATACATGAGAAGGTTGCAGCTGGCTAGCGGTCCAACATTATTGTATTTTAATAGAAATGAATTACATTAAAAACAAATTAATTAATGATAGGTATATAAGAAGGCCAGCATATGGCACAAGTTGCACCTATCCTGGCTATGGATCCATTGAGTACTCGGTGCTTTGTTATAGCTGTATTATTTTTCTTATTTTGGTGCTTACTTTAAAATTGCAATGACGTTATATTTGACCATAAACCGTAGAAAATAATTAAAATCGAAGCCACATATCAACACTGTACAGTATTGACTTGATCCATCCGGATCACCTAAGTAAGGAAGTGCTGTATGGCGCCTGGAGCTGGTTCATTTCAGATCTTCACAGGGGTTATGCTGGTACCCCATTGCTCACAGGCGTTGAATGTGTGTGGCAAGCCCTGCAGAAGAGGGTATGTTGGATGTCAGGCAAGCAAAGCATGTAATGTTTCCCAGAGTGTTAACGCTCTGATTGCAGTAAAAAATAAATATTTCAGGGTACATTGGTAAAGATGGGAATCATGGAAAGGCCCCACATGGTAATTAGCGAAACACCGTCCTTAACTTGTGACAGCATTAAGTGCACGAGTTTCAAATAAATACAAAAGTCCAGAACAGTTGCTCTTCAAGGCGTCTACTTGTCATTCTTCAGCTGTACGAAAAAATGATAATGTTTCATCAAAAGGCAATTTAATTTTAATGCTAAATTATTTTTTAATCTTCCCGCTAAAGCCACAACCTCAATAACTCTCAATCACAGTTTTCACAATGATCAGTGTGAGCATATTTGCTTGAATTGAATATCTGGAAAAAAACTACTAGACAAATTTTACAAAACTGCTAAATGAGAACGTTTTAATCAATTTACCCTTTGGATTGGTTGTCAAACTGTTTTTGTTGCTGTTCCCTTTCATGAGTTCATCAAACTAAATGTATTATTTATTAGTTGTATTACTTACTGTATAGTCTTCAGCAAACATCTTTATTTACTTACTTGAATCATATGTTGCAAGAGAAAGTAAATATTGAACCAAACTGTATCATTAAAAAGAATGATCAGAGCTTGAGAAATAGATAGTGGAATAAATTTCCTATGCAGCCCCATGTTTGAGCCATCACAGGCTGTAGGTCACACACACAGATATAAGCAGATCTTTACCTGTTGTTGCCAGAGCAGATAGACAAAAGAGACTCTCATCCATACAGACTTGGACCACACCAAATGAAATACATACTGTATAGCTACCGTAAGTAAACCACATGGTTGATCAGCGAAAGGAAATACTGGGACTGTTAAAATTCATTCCATGGCATTAAATGAGCTTCAGTATGTCTCTGAAGTATTACTACAAGCAAGTTAAATCTTAATGCATGCTTTATACGAGAAATTAAGTAATATCAACTAAAAGAAAGAAAGTGGTTGCATTGAATATTAGATTTATTATTTCTCTTGGTACTGTAGGTATTTTTAGGTTTGGCATTTGTTTTGTGATCTAATTAATCATTTTAATCCTCAAACATAAACAAATGTATTTCCCAATCTATTCATCACCTTTGACAGTGTTTGGGCAGACTGCATGAGGCCTTCTGCCTGCTGTCACTGAGCTTTTAATGGGTCATTCAAGACCAAACAATATTGTTCTTTCTCAATGTAGAAAAGCAGTTCAAAACTTTAGTTAAGATAAAAACTAAGTCAGCAACACTAATGAGTGTGAACTTCTACAGTAGCTACATTATACCATTTCAGCCCTGATGCATGATGTAATTTTTTCCTAATTTTTATCAATTACCCTGTTTCCTCTCAGCACAACACTGTTGCACATTCACGGCAGAATTACATCTATTTTTCAGCAGCTGTCATTCAGTGGGCTTGGATCGTTTTACAGACAGCCTGTCTGCAGCACTGAATGCGTACATTTAAAATCTAATTATATCAGAAACTCATTTGAAATTTAAATATTGCTTCACTGCAGACTTGCAACAATATTTACTTTTTTAATTATGGACACTGAATTTTTGGAAAAGTGCAACCCGTTTTCCCTGAAGATATATTGCAAATTGGTTCCTTCAAGAAGTGGGTCATCTGTTAAATGTATAGCCAATTATTTGTTGTTGTTTCAAATTGTATGTAATGAACAAAGTCCACAGTGTTTTGAAATTGTTGTTGGAGTACTGTAACTACTCAGTAGCACTTTAGTTTTTAGATACAGTACATTTTATATTGAAACAGAAAGAAGTAAACAGCCTTCTGAATAACTACAGTGATACACTTATTACAAAATCAGAAAACCTTTTACTGTAAATTAAAGTGTTTTTAGAATTCACTAGTACAACGTGTCCAAAACAGCCTCGTCTGCTTTATTCCTTGTTGGGTTGTTTACAAAGTTCATTATGTTATTTGATTTGCATTTCACACTTGCCACATTACCTTTTGGGGTCACAATCCAGGCTGTGCAAAAGACTAAAAAAAACATTTAATGTATTCCTAAATCAAGGACTTCCATAATCCTAGTTTCCATGAAGGTACTTCATTGGAGTCCTTAGAATCAAACATGTTCTCTCTTGCACTATATATCCAAAAATCATGGGAATGTGGAAAGTGGTCTGGAGCAAGTTTTGTCTTTCAGTTACTAACCATCAATCATTATTTTATGTGACAAGAACAAAACTCTAGCAGTTTTAAGGACATTCAATCTAAAGCTAGTCTAATCTTTGAAGAAATGTAAATGCAGTGTAACATGGAAACACTCCCACAGAAATGCAAGATCCCCATCTACTGCACAGGTCCATATATGTCAAAGCACAGCCATTCTTTTAGATTTGGTTCAGATTCCAGATGCTCTTTTATTTTTTTTTCTTTTCATAATAAGGCCTTCACAGCTCTAGTGATCTTTCACTAGTTTCGTTCAGACCCTTTTATACTCAGAAAAAAAAGTGTGCCAATTATATTCCTGAAAAAATACATTACACTGCACACAGTTGCCAACAGTTCGCAATTAAAAGATAAAACCCAGGGTGTTAATTATCCCAATTTCATCAATGCATAATGTATTTTGGTAAGACAGGCAATGGGACAGTGATGGGTGAAGGGGGAAAGATGCACTCCTCTGGGCTTTGTGTACTCATCTTTGCCATGTACAGCACACAGCACACTTTCTGGCAATAACAGGCAATTATTTTCTGCTTGTTAATTTGCTTTAATATGTTTAAGGAGCCTGATCTCCCCAGGGTCATCCTCAGACTATGAAGCAAATGAATGGATGGGGTGTCAACATAATTACCCAAGTCAGGGTCCACAAATTACCAGACATAATATCCCCAGCTTGTTATACAGGTTAGAGGTAACCTGATGGAAAAATGACTCCTTTAATGACCCTGTCAGATGTGTAATTTGTCAGGGCATATCTTCAACAAGGCTCGCCTAAACCCAACATATTGTAGCCTGTTCATGCTGAGAAAGCACGGGAAAGCATTTTGAAAGGTAAACGTATTGCACCCAAACTCTTACAAATTTGTTTTAAAGGATTGAAGCAGCAATCGTTGTATTTTCAATAATTAATGTCCTATTAATCAAATTAATATCTGCTGTGTAATGTGTTTGTAGCAAAAAAAGTACCCAGATCAATAACTTAATCCTAGCTGAATGGTAAACATATAGCTATAGACCAGAAACTGATTTTTTTTTAAATACCATCTTATGATTACTTGGTACACATTGTGATCTAGGACTGCTATCATTGGTATCGTTCTTATGCACTTCCGGCACTAGAAAAATAATGAATTAAAAATTGGGAATTATGCAACCATAATTAAAATATAGCTTAAAAGGCTCTGCGTGTGATGTAATTTATTTAATTAGAAGTCTAATACAAAATACTCTATAAACTGAAAAAGAAATTAAATAGAACTCAATTGTTCTGATTATTGAGTATTCTCCATTTACTCTGAATTTAATATTATAACCAATTGCTTATGATAAACACTCTAGATTGACTATAGAGGAAATGTCCTACCAGATGGGTAGTGCTACAGTATGTTATTCAAAAAACTTTCAATAGGCCTCTCTGGCCAGCAGAGGTCCCTGGCCAATATGATATCAAACCCATTCTCTTCCCTTACACCTCAGGTTAGAAATCTTGGCCTTTTAAGTCTGCAACACCTCTAACTTCATATTTCTCACAGCTCAGTTGTTGAGCCTAAATCGGTAGCCTACATAAAGGATTCATTATTATAAATATGTGGTTCTTGTGACATATTGCTATATTTAAACTTCTTAAATTGATTTATTTAACAAATTCATTTATAGATCTATACATATACTCTATATTATGGAATACAGTATGTAATATTGTAATTCTGTAAATATTTTGAATGATAACCATCTTCAACAAAGATGTCTTCTAAATGTAAAAAGAATACATAGCTCTAATACAAAATGCAAGGATTCAATACAAAAATTAACTGAGAACTATTTTTATGAAGCACAAGAGCAAAACAGTGTTTAACACACAGACATATATAAGAAACATAAAGAGGAAAAGTTCAGGCCAGTAAAAGTGACAAATCAAGCTCAAGTTCACGTTTATTTGTCATTCCAGCCATAGACGAGAATACAGTGGAACGAAATATCATTCCTCCTGGTCCGCGGTGCAAATACAGACAGGACAGACAGGACACTGACATAGATATTGTAGACAGGATACACATAGTGCAACGTGCAAATAGTGCAAATTTTAAGGCAATACATAGTACAATACACACAACACACTGGGGGGATTTGAACCCTGTTTCTGGAATTGGAGTGGGTGCAGGTAGATTCCAGGGTGTTGAGGAGCCTGACAGCCTGTAGGAAGTAGCTGTTAGAGTCTGGTGGAGCTAGCCCGTACACTGTGATATCTTTTCCCAGATAGTACTGTAGGAGGGCAAAGAGTTATAGGAGGATTGGGTGGAGTCATCTACCATACTGGAGGCCCTGTGTAAGCAGCGTCTGTGATAGGTGACAGAAATGGAAGGGAGGGAGGCTCCAATGATCTTTTCAGCTGTTTCCACAATTCTTTGCAGGGTCTTGCAGTCTGCAACGTTGCAATTCCCAAACCAAACAGTGATCCAGCTGGTCAAGGTGCTCTCCTATGGTGCTTCTGTAGAGTGTGGTAAGAATGGGCGGGGGAAGGTTTGTCCTCCTCAGTCGCCCCAGGAAATAGAGACGCTGCTGTGCTTTTGTTGGCTAGGGAGGTGGTATTAAGGGACCAAGTGAAGTCATCTGTAATGTGTACACCAAGAAATGACAGCAATGCTGTCATATTTGAGTCTGACTTGATCAGATTCAGATGACTAAAGTTAAGCAAGGCTGGGACGGGTCATTACTGGGTTTGGAGACCTCCGTGGAAAGCTACTGTAGGTTGATGGAATTCTAGCCTCTGGAACAGATTTTCCAAATCAATTTGCTACTCAAAAAAGCTGTCATTTGGATGAGATGTTAAATGAAGGAGTCCTGACTATAGGGTCATTTAAAATCCTATGGTAATTTGGAAGAGTAGGAATGTTACCCTGATGTCCTGGCGAAATTCTTCTTTGATCGACTGAATGTAACTTGTCTACAGTTTCCCATTAATTCCTTTGGCAAATTTTCTTACTACATTTGATGTACTGTACAGTAGCAGGGCTGCTAGGTGTTTCCCATGTGGATATTGGACTTCAGGATTGAATGAATGGTGTCACCACTTATATGTAAAGTATGTAAGAATCCTTCAGGATGAAAAGTGCTATAGAAATGCAAAAGATTACTATTTTAATTCATTCCTTAATTATTGTAAGGAAGCTATAGTTTGACACTGGGTGTATAATTGTTAGGTATAATAGTCACAATTACTGTATACCTTTCTTTCAAAATCAGGATCTGATGTAATCCTGACTATTATTGTTTTAGGACTAGTGGCTGGAATCAGGGAAGCTCATGTAATGTACGCTTTCAATGTTAATCATATATACATTCATCAAGAAAGTGTTTTTTTTAGTTGAACAGTTGAAAGATACTGAAGAATATTCAGAGGAATAAACAGAATAATAAGTCATGCACCACCCCATCTACAATAGGCAAACTAATTGCAAGCCCTGACATGAAGCTGTTGTGCAGTGATACTTTTTTTAAACAATGGCAGGTAGATCAGACAAGTCTAGGCAGAAATTTACACCCATGTGGCACCAGATTCACTGACTATCAGAAGCTCTGGGGCTGAATTCTCAAGATGGGAGCTAGTTTGCAACAGGTTGTTTGGTAAAGAGTGAAAACAGTTTCCAGCCAAGTGATTTCATATAGAGTAGCAGGAAATGCATTTAACCAAGTGAAAACATTATCATCATAATTAATAGTTACCTTTTCTATATATTATCATTATATTTATTCATAGTAGAAATAGCCATATTGGTATTATTATGCTAAAATAAACAATGCTGACATTATCCATCCATCCATTTTCTATAACAGTTAAGTCAAGGGCAGGGTTATAGTGAGCCAGAGCCTAACCTGGCAGACACAGAGAGTAACAGAGGAGACATCCTAAATGGGATGTCAGTCCAATGTTGGGCATGTACAGTACACATACTGTACATAAACACATACTGTACACAATCACAAGCCCATTCACATTCTGTACACATACATGTACTGTACACATACACATGCACAAGCACATAAACATACTGTACATATACACATGCTCATACACATACAGTACACATACTGTACACATGTAGATGCATATACTGGACAGATACAATATGTATACACATGCAAATACACATACATTTGCACATACAAATGCTGTAAACATACGAATGCACATAAACATACTGTACATATACAGTACATATGCACAAGCACATACAGAAGAAAACTGAGAGCTGTTGTTCTTACACATGGCTATAAAGACAGATTTGTCTTCTGCTTTTTTGCTTTGCAAGATCTTAATCACAGATAATTTGTTTGTGATTTGTTAGTTTAGGCTTGTTATGTAATTTCCTTCAGTTCTTAAAAAAGGTTGTACTGTATATTGTTTACCCTGTGCCATTTCCTATGTTTCAGAATTTGCCTCATTGAGGTGAGTCAGAAGGAATGTAACCAACTGGATTTAAGCAGTTTGTGGGAGTGTTTGATACATCAATATTGCTACTTGTACATCATACAGTATGTTGACAGCCGTTAAACTACTTTTTTAGTCAGAAAAAGGGAGAACATTTTGAATTAACAAGGTGAGGGTGGACAGCATAAAGTTATATTCAATCAATCTATTCAAATCAATTTTAAAAGGGAATTGTCAGGAAGAACCAAGAGCAAAATAAAGTCTAAACAAGCAAACAAGTAAATTATATGCATCAATTAGCACCAGCGATTAAGGGCCCAGTTAGAACAAAAAGCAGTAGATACAACAATCCCTCAGGAGCAGGGCTGAGAATCTATCTCTGATTTAGAGACACCAAGTGATTCACACGGCACATCTTTGGACTTGGATCACCTAAAGAAAACCCTCACAGTCACAGTGAGAACATTTTGACTCCTTACAGAACACACCCCAGACCAGACTTGAACACCAACTTCAATGCAGTAGCAGAGCTGAGTGCTGTATTAGTCTTTTTTAAATACTTTTTAAAATATATACCGTACATATTGATGTCCAGATTTTACTCAAAAACAGGGATCCTTAATATATTTGGAAAATTTACTAAAGGAACTAGCATTGAATATTAACACTTCTAAAAGGGAATTTAATTAATTGAGAGAGGATTTTTTTAAAAAATTGCAATGCATTAATGCAATAATAAAACCTCATCTTGTTTCAACAGAATTAGCTTGTATGTACATGAAACATTTTATTGTCGATCTGATACTTCTTGAAGGATATTATCTATGACCTTTGAAGCACAACCTACCCTACCTCCTAAAACAATATCAAAGTCTCTTCACCTTGTTCACCCTCCTAGAAATGTTTTCTAATGATGCTGTAAAAAGGTCTGATGGACCCATAAAATGAGATAGATAGCTTACATGTGCCATCTAGTGGCATTTATCTTTTATTGTAATACACACACAAAGTTTATCAGTGAGATAGCCAACAAATTATTTGAGTTCTAAATTGAGATTAGTTAGTGAACAATAGTGCTATCACAAGTGATAATGTTGAAAAGTCTGAAGTAGACACCTGGAGAGATTAAAAGTTTCTGATTTATAAACTTTCCATGCCAAAATATGAAAACATACAATACATACAGTAAGAGTATATACAGTATATACTGTATATTAAATTAAATGTCATATTTCACACTTTAGAGGTGTCTTAGTAATACATTGAGATATAAGATGTAAATATTGTTTTCCAGCTCCTGTAATTTTACAGAAGACCATACATTTATAATTAGACCACACTCTACAAAATATCATAACTACTACTTGCATGGATAAATGATTACTTAATGAACAAAGAAGAGATACCGTATCACATTACCTTATCTTCTTATTACACTATGCTACATATTTACAAAATGATATTCATTGCAATTAATTAATTAAAACAAATATTGAACAATATTGTTGGAGATTAAGAGCACCAATTTGTAATGTAGGTGACTCTACTATCAAATAACATTTCCTAAGTTTATTAAATGTATCATTGTTTTAATAACTAAATAAATGCCTTTACTTTTATATTGGTATCTGAGTATTATAAAACGGTTGCTCAATGCTGACCTAAGAAGATGCCTGGCGTTCTTCTGTTTATTCAAAAACATGTTTTCTGTTGTTTCCTCCATCAATGTGTTACATTCTATGATTGAATTCTTTAGGGCCGGAGATTCTAAAATAATCTAATTTATTATTAATCTAAACATTTCTAAAATAATATTAAAAGAAACAAAAACATTTGCACATCCCACAACCTAACAACAGTCTCCATTAAACTGCAACTTACAAGTTTTTATTGCCTGTGATAAAACAACTATAAATAAGGAAGAAACATTGTTGAGCAATTTTAGTGTGCATGACTTTTTAGTGTTATGACTTTTGAAATTTGCCCTCCTTATAAATGTACATATACAATTATAAATTCTATATTAGGATAGTTCAAAACTTATTAAACTAGCAATAAGAACCTCCATATTTTAAAATATATATTTAAACACTTTCTTTTAGTTTTTATGAGTTCTGTTAATACATTCATTATTACCAGGCTTGTTCAGTGCAATAAAAAATAAATGGCAATGATCAAAACTATCAGTTTTCATCTCCAATTTTTTGGAGAAACTCAGATAGATATTTGCAGGAAAGAAGTCGAAAGAAGTTGTAGAGTTATCCAAACAAGCAGGACTGATAATACAGGTACTGTTTATGTCTATAAACACACAAGAAAAATAGGAGTCTTTCAAAAAGATAACAAAAAAGTCCCTAGAAAACAAAATGCAGTAAATTATGTTTAATGTTATTTGTAATCTGACAGAATTGTACTAGTTACACTAATAGGTAATACCACAATATGTGTTTTTGATTGCAGTACTAGAATGTACAGTATTTATTCATCTGGCTATTGGTTACTCCGTTGTTAAACAACAGTTACGTACTGCAAAGAAAATTACTTTTTTATTATTACCAATACACTTCTTGTATAATGTCACTAATCACTATAATCTTGGAGTCCTCAATAAATTAAAATAATAAACAATCCATGTTGTTTCTTCAACAATCTAATGCCCCCATCATGTGTTTTCTGACAGGTATATGTTGCACAAAGATTTATACAATTGTGTATGTACTAAATGTACTAAAATGAAGAAGAGAATAACAGAAAATGAACTTAGCCTCATTTCTGTCTTGCTTAACCTATGAATGCATTCTTTATCATACTAAACATTTACTCTTCTCATTCATAAGTCATAAACTACAATATTTACAATGCTATGCTCTTAATGATCACATCTTATGCAGTACAGTGCTGATCATCCATCCATTTTTGAATGCTTCTTCCAATTCAGGGTTGTGGGGGAGCCAGGGTATATCCCAGCATCCAAAGTGTGCATGTACACCCTGGAAGCAACACCAATCTTAAGACAGACACAGACACGCATGCATCCCCAGTAGGGCCATTTTTTCCAGTTCTCAGTTATTGTACGAGTATGTCTTTGGACTTTGGGAGGAAATGTAGCATCCAGAGGAAATTCACACAAACACGGGGTGAACATATAGCACACCAGGAATGGAACTCAGGGCCTCAGTGCTGTGAGACAGCAATGCTAACCACTACGCCACTGTGCTGCCCTTTAATGCAACAGACTCCACTCAATCGCCATTCATTTTCCACTGAACTTAAACATTAACAAATTATGGGATTTGTACCAGCCTGTATACTGCTGTGATAGTTGTTCCAAAATGTCTTATAATTCCAAAGGTCTTTGTTCTTGTGTGTTAAGAAAAGACTAGCTTTTATGGCAACATTAAGTTGGCCGTTTCATTGTAGCAATAAACTATTATCGGCATTGTGATTTTACTTTTTCTTAGATTAATATAAACTTCAGAATCTGTTCCTGAACTTCGTAATAGCACCTAGTTACTGTATACTGACTCCAGTCACCAATCTGTGGCTTACAGAAGTATTCAGGTCTTTCCAGAGATGCCAAATTATGTTGAATTACAAATTATGTATTTACAGTTTTTAAGGGTAATATTTTATTATTCACATTAAATTTGAGTTGAATACTTTGCAATGCACTGTACCTGCATTAATTTGCAAATTATTTGTTTTTCATCTTGACTTCATATCTCTTCTTTATTTGTCTTTATCTCATATTCATTTAATAAATGGCAATATCCATCTATTCATTTTCTAACTGCTTTTTCCAATTCAGGAATGGGGGCAAGAGCCTATCCCGGAAAGCAACAGGCACAAGGCGGGGTACACCCTGGATAGGATACCAGTCAATCACAGGGCAGAAGAACACAGAACCACACTCACATTAGGGATTTTTTTCCAATAAGCCTATTAAACTACCTGTATGTTTTTGGACTGTGGGAGGAAATCAGGGCACAAGGAGGGAACCCACACAAACAGAGATAGAAGATACAAACTCCACACAGATAGCACCCCAGGCCTAGGATTCAACCCAGGACCCCAGTGCTGCTAAGCAGCTATGCTATGCTAACCACTGTGCCATGGTGCTGCCGAAAATGGCCAGTCAGTATATTCAGACCTTTGTTACTTATATTCTGACTAGAATTACACAGTGGTGGAGTGGTAAGCATACAAATCGTTTGTCCTGGGTACGACTCTGGACTGTGGTGGGGAGTTTACATGGTCTCACTGTGGCCATGTAAGTTTCCTCTGGTTGCTCCAATTTATTCCTTCAGGCCAAATATATCTAGGTTAATAGTTTATTTGTGTCTCTAAATTGTCATCTGTGTGTGTGCCCCGATCGGCCAGCGTACTGAGTGTGTTCCGCCTAGTGCTTATCATCTCTTAGGATAAAATCTGGCTCACCACAGCCCTGTGTTGGACTAAGCAGTTATTGAAAATTATGTTCTGATTATGACTAAGATACACAGTCATCAATGCATGGGCTGCCTGTCAGTCAAATCTAAAACTAATTTAAAAATTTTAGTGATCTCATGCAACACACCAAATGCGTATTGCGTATATTCAGCTGATACTAGCTTAATATCTATTCTTAAATCCTTGTATCCTGAGAAAATGAGATTCTTCTTCTTTTCAAAAACAGCACAACACCCTGCCTAAAGTTGTTAATGACTAAATCTAAAACTGTGTTAAGAAACTCTGGAAAACTTACATATTTAGCTGTTAAGAAAAAATAAAACAAATTATTTTATTTTTTTTAATGAATTCATTTGTCAGTAATTTATTTTATATAAATAAAATATACTTGCAATACAATCAATCAATAAGTCAAAGGGTAATGGTAATATATTTAAGAATACTGTACATATTAAAAGTAAAAATTAAAAATGGCAAATGAAGCACAAATAATCTGGTAGAAAGATGGTTTTGGTTATATATTAACAATCCCTTTAATAATGCTTTGGCACCCTTCCTATATATTTTGGGAATTCTTCCAAAAATATTCAATAAAAATTAATTCAGTGTTGTGAAAATCTTTAAACTTCTTATTCTACAAGTTTAATAACACACTAAATATGATAGACGCTACGTATTTTTACAGATTAAAACGATTAAGTAGCAATATAAACTATAATGGAAATAAATAAATATTATATAAATATAATGAGCATAAATAAATAAAGCATTGAAAACATAATACAGAATAAGCATTTTAGAAGAACAACAGTGTAGTAGACTACAGCCCTGTTTTAAGGTTAAACTATGAGTATTTGGAACATAATAGTGAAGTAGAAAGGTTGAATCTCTGATGGTGATGCCATATTCTTCAGAGACTGATCAAGGTCCTTTATGGGATTCTGTTAATGAGCAACACAAGAACATTACATCTTTTTTAGGTGCCAAAATCATTGTCAAATGGAGGGAGGCAGAAAAATGGAGCAAATGCTGATTGGCTAAGAGTGCTATGCACTACAAAGCTAAAGGTTACAATCTCTGACAACAATCCAGCTAAAGGTTACAACATGCAACAACAATCAAGGGAAGGCTGATCAAAGCTGATTAGAAACCAATACATAATTTCACGGCAAAAGGTGCCCTGTAAAGGTAGCTTCTTAGTAGTAGGAACAACATTTTGGGGGCAAAGTGCCATTGTACAGTAAGGGTAATACTATAGACATTGCTAAACTTTAATCTTTCATAAGATTTGTTACATGTATGAATGTGAGGGTTTTCTGTAGCAGTTTTGTATGATTTTTATTAACTGAACAAAATTGTCAACAAGCTTAAATACAAACATTATGTTATTAGAAATGTATATACAGTATATATAATTATTAGTTCCTGTATCACTGTCCAAGGTTCCTGAAATTAGTTCATATAGTAAGGAGAACTACAGAAGTAAAGTGTCATTCTAGGACCAGAATTGCCCTCCCCTACCCTAGATAATAGTACAGTGTAACCAACATTCAAGTCATGCTGACTACTGTATATCCCTGGTCTACCTTGGGTATGTAAACTGTCAGCTGTGGTTTACATTCCCAAAACAACTGCACTTAAAAAAGTTTATTAGACAATGCTGTGTGAATCCAGAGATGGCTTGAATGATCTGCTGTATTACCTAGCAATCATTCTGATAGTGGTGATTATGTGATCTTCAGAAAGCTATACTGCTGACAGCCAGGAGGTGACATATACAGCTGTATTTCTTTCAACTAGGTCTCTTTTACAGTATAAAACAGGCAAAGTGAAGTGAGATGAAGGGCAGCTGTGAAATACAAGAACAGAGTAAAGACAAGGCCTTTAGACATCAAAGCTGGAATTAATTTGCTGGCCAGGAATTTGCTTGCCATGCGGTGGAAATCTCAATACATAAGGAGATCTTACAGTACATGTCCCACACTGAGTTGTGCTGTAAAGATGTGCTAAGAGGCTCAAGATATTCTCAGGATTTGTTTACTGTTTGGTTTCTCTATTTTGAGAAGGCACCAAGAGAAAGATATCTGATACATTATACACCTATTTTCATTTTCATGTTTACAATTCAATGTAAATATCCATCTCTTCATCCATTTTCTAACTTCTTCATCCAATACAGAGTTGCTGAGGAGCCTATCCCAGCAAGCAACAGTCACAAGGCGGGATACACCTTAGATGGCACACCAGTCCATTATAGGAAACATAGACAGACAGAGACACATACTCTTACGAGGTCCAATTTTCCCAGGAGCTAATTAACTTACCAGTATGTCTTAGGTCTGTGTCAGAAAATCAGAGCACCAAGAGGAAACATGGTGAGAACATTAACGCTCCAAACGAATAGCACCCCAGGTCTGGAGTTGAACCCAGGGCTCCAATGCAGAAATGCTAACCACTAAGCCACCATGTCACTCCCAGTATAAATATTTGGCACCAAAATATTTGAACTGTATTGTGACTCTGATAGAAACTTTTAATCAGTTCACAGGTAAAAATTCATACACCCTGTTTTATTGTATTATTGTCAGTGGCTTCTCTTCTTCTCAAAATTTAAAGATTGCATCTTCAAAGAATTGTACAGTATGCAGTATGTTTGTCTACACTTCCAGGTCTTTCAGACACTTTACATATTTTCTTTTGTTATGATCCAATGGTTTGAGCTGCGTTTAACTAAATGCTTGGGGTCCGGAATTCTGAAAAACACAATCTCAATTTAATAACCATTTAAAATTACTTACTGTACATGTCCCTATATGATGCACCTTTAAGTCCTGAGATAATTTTGAACATGATTCTTTTCAGTTTTCCCAGGGCAAAAAACTATCCTCATAATATTGATTCCAGACACAGCAATTTCATGTAGTCACTAATGAACTAAGCAGCAGTACTAGCTATAGCATATGAGAAATGTTACTATTTATAACATTACTGTGCCTGATTTGAACACAAATGTTCTTTACCGTAGCCTAATGGTAAAGTAATACCATATATGTAATAGATATATATATATAATATGTAATTATATGTAATAAGCATATCATTGGAGAGATTTGTCTTTCATTTATTTTTTTGGATTGTTTTGTCATATGGAAACAAGAGGTGTAATATGACAGTACTGTATATATCTTGTTGTGTTGATTAATTACATGCCTTAACTTATACTAAGCCTACTTTTCACTGCTTTAATATAAAAATGAACAGCTTCAACAGTTTGTGATTACTTTTCAGCATTAGTATAATAAGTTGCTTTCTGCACCAAACAAGGAATTATTCTGAGATATTACTTGTAACCACTTTAACACATAATCTCTTCTGTGAAACACTTACTGTACAGTATATTAACTGTTTAAGAGTTCATCTATTTTAGCCCAGCCTTATGCAAACAGATAACAGTCTTGCTATCTAACTGGCAACAAAATGCCTGAAAAGGCTTGAGATGCCATTTAAAGAAAGTCTATGCCTAAACACAAATGCTGTGTTGACTTCAGAGACATCAGGCAAAATCACATTATTTACAAACTGTATATCAAATGAATGGTTAGATTGCCTGTGTCTTATTAGTTTTATTAAATGATGGAGGTAAGCAACACCTGCAATCATGATAGGGGTTGGCCTTTGCAATATTTTTCTGTAGCCTTGAAAAACTGGTCTGGCTTGAGCTTTAAACAGCCACATCACCATGCAGATTATCAGTAAGATAAAACAGATTTAAAAGGGGAAGCCCTGGCTCACAAACAACACTGCTCACTGAACCACAACCCACTTGCAACCATGACTTTCAACGGCACCTGGAAAGTGGACAGAAATGACAACTATGACAAATTTATGGAGCAGATGGGTATGTTAGAAAATGTTTTATCATTTAAATGGTATTTTACTGAATATAACAGCAAAGCCTGAATATAAAGCCCACATACAGTATGCAAAGTAACAAAAGTGTTCTTTACAGGACTTGAAATGATTTTGTGATGGGTGGGAGTAATTTTAACAATATGAATTATAGTTTTAAAACTGTACATGTGATAAAAATAAAGACTTTTCAACTGAGAAATTGTAAGTAACAATGTGATTATATCTATTGGGAAAAATACATTTTAACCAAATATTAATAAGCCTTAATCAATCTGATACAATGTAACTGCACAGTGATTTGTTGTTTACTATTGCTGCCCCACTACTCAAGTCAAAATTAAGAGTAGGTTTTCTCTAGGTATTTTGGTTTCCTCCTACTTACCAAAGACCCCTGATAGGTTGATTGAATAAGTAAAATTATCCATTCCATGACAAGCAGGAGTATGACCCCTTCCTCGTTAATCCGCTGTGTTTAGAATAGCTCTACTACAATGCAACATTGTACCCATTCTACCCATGTAGTATTGCAATTCAGAAAGAGAGTATGGTCTGATACTGTCACGATAAATGTTTAGCTGCATGAAATTTTCTTTGCTTGAGATACTGTACGGAGAACGGTTAACCATGTTGTTATTTCTGCAAGAATCCCTTACTTACAGTAAAAAATAAAAATTGTTAATTTATGGTTGGAATTGGAAGTGGATTAAGGATTACAGTAAGGCTTCATTTTAGAAATACCCAATGTACAGTACTAACATGGACATACAGTTGAGAGCTGTATAGTACAACTATATAGTAGTCATATAGACTGTAGTCATATGTATATATAGTCATCTTGAGTGATTAAAAGTTAACTAAACTGTTTCATTGCCCTTATACCACTGGGCATCTTGTCAACAGGCATCAATCTTGTGAAGAGGAAGCTGGCAGCCCATGACAACTTGAAAATCGTTATTGAGCAGGACGGAGACAAGTTTGTGGTGAAGGAGTCCAGCACCTTCCGCAAAATAGACATTGAATTCACACAGGGAGTCAACTTTGAGTACAGCCTAGCCGATGGAACAGAGCTCACCGTAAGACATAGATAATGCCAACAAAATTTAACATTGGAGTGTTTTACTTTTACATGCCAAAACCAACATTTCATTTACTTAAGAGCTTTTGATTCCTTTGTTGTAAGAGTTGAACATATACAGGAAGGAGTTCTATGTTTTTCAAATATACAAAGCACTCTATCAGACAATTAAACTATGGCTTCTAACCAGTTTTGTAGTAAATGTATCCATGGAGAACACAAAAAAATATAAACTCATGAGTTCCTATGAAATCAAAGTTTAGGAAAATTGTATCAATAGTATAAAATAATTTTAGACTATGGAGTTTTAGTAATTTATTCTCTCTTCCATTTAGTTGAAGAAGACAAAAAACATTGGAGATTTGTCTAAACCCTTCTCTAAAAATTTGTATTTAAATGCAGAATTGGTATTTTATTCAAACACATTTCCTTATAACCAGTAGCCATATCACCCTGCAACTTACAACTGGTAAACTGCTGCTAAGCAGGTGTGAGCCTGGTCAGTACCTGGATGGAGACCTCCTGGGAAAAACTAAGGTTGCTGCTGGAAGAGGTGTTAGTAGGGCCAGCAGGGGGTGCTCACCCTGCAGTCCATGTGGGTCCTATATTTTGTGATAAAAGTTATGAAGGATAAACATCCTTTATAATTTGCTGATTCCTACAAACTTCAATCATGATTGCAATTTGTGAGTGCATAGCATGTGTTTTTGATCTGCAGGGTACATGGACCATTGAAGGAAATAAACTCGTAGGAAAATTCAATAGAAAGGACAATGGAAAGGAACTCCTGACTACCAGAGAAATTGTGGGGGATGAGCTCATCCAGGTGTGTTTTCTTCTACTGATGTGCACAATTCTAGCATTTCCCAAAATTACACTTACAGTATGTTACATAAAACTTTGGTAGGAACTGCAAGACAAATATATAGTTACAAATAGAAGGGGGAAAATACAGAGAAACAGTGAGTGGGATAAAAAATAATTCTAAACCCCAAATGTTACAAATTTAAGAATATACCCCAGTGATATTTAAAAGCACCTGATTTCTCTGCTCTGGCACAGCTATAGTGAAAGAGTAACAAATGAGAGACAAACTAAGACAAATATTTATTAATTAATGACAATAATTAGACAACATACAATGATACACACAAACAGTACAACATAAAACATAACGCTATTTACAAACAAGGCATCTCAGACGCCTACATCCTTGCCATGAAGAACAACCCACTCCAATGTGACTGGGTATCTTTAGACAGAACATCTTTAGCCTGGGGATTTCTTAGAAAGGAAATCAGAATTTCCTAAAGTAACATAATGACAAGCTCTCTTAAACAAGGTTTGAATACTTAGCGAGGAGTTAGGTTAGATCTAATCTAGGAAATTAAGTTTGATGCCCACAAAGACCTCTCACCTGTCACTGTTTTTCTCATCTCTTTCTTCTCCCTGCTTCCTCTACCTTCTTCTCTCTCTCCTCCTTTTTGTGTTCCCTTCTGCTTCTGACTACCTGTCTTTTTATGCTGTGTTTCTAAACTTTTAAGAAGTTAAATAAGTTAGACCAGAAGATTCCCTTTGATCAATATCTGTCAGGTTACTTATAGCTCAGCAATTGCATCATCTTCTATCCAGTGTTTCTAGACCCTAAGAACGTCAAATGTTAGCTTTTTTAGGACCATTGTTACAATATAACAAAACAGACATACTGTACATACAGTATACATACAGTATAATAGTAGATTATAAAGCTCACCTTATTGACAGTTAATTAGTATTAATGTAAATGTGGCATACTGTAAATACAATATTGGAATTAGGCTTCTTCAAACATAATAAAACATGTCAGTAGTTAAAGATGACTTCCTTTTTTGTCTTTCCATGTGGAGTATCTTTCTGTTGATGAGTTAGTCCACCTTGCTGCCAATAAACTTAAAACTGAGAATCTAAAGACTGAGAATCTAAATACAGTAGTTTTGGTTTTATCTGCAAGGCTTACAATCTAATGTTTTGTCTTATGGCAGCACAAACATTAACAAAGAAAAATCTTTACTTTCCACAGAGCTACCATTATGATGGAGTGGACGCCAAGAGAATTTTCAAAAGAGGATAAGAAGATTTTTTGAGAGATCCAGTCCCTCCATGAGTAAGAAAAGAAAAAAAGAAGTTTGAAAGACTCAAGACCTGCCTTGAAACACAACAATTTAATATGAAGAAAAGGGTTTAAAAGCCTCTTTAGATTGCGATCCTGTTTTCCTGGTGTAAAAACTTCAAATACTGTGTATAAATATTTGTTTTGTATATTGAGAATTTTTTTTACTACAGTGTACTGTTTTACATCAATACAGTATATTTCCATTTTGAAAAACGTTCTATGGAAATATGTATAATTTAAACGGGAAATTATGTATAAGAAGTACTTCCATAAAACTCCATAGAATTCCAAAGAAATGTTTTGTGACAGCCAGTTTGCACTGAATATTTTAATATAGTAACTGGGAAATAAAGGTACTTTGATGTTATCAGATATTGGGTCTCCCTGTTTCCTTTCAACTATTTAATTTACAAATCAAGGAAAATAGAAAATCATTCAATTCAGCATTTAGGTTCTGGGACAACAGCCAAATAATATGAGAAACAAGGTTTTTGCTAAGTTTTCCCATGGTCTGGGTAAATGTACGGTAGATTAAAATGATTACGAAGCTGGAATAAACACAAATTCTTAGTGGCAAAGACATTTCTTATTCATATGGTCCTTGGATCCTTAGCCAACAGTCATCCAAGCAGACTGAATTACGACTTTTCAAAATCCTCTTTATTTTGAGCTGTGTGTTCAGACACACACACACACACACACACGTTTGCACACCTGTCTTTGTGGAAACTACAAATTCACTTTCCATGTTTTTTAGTTTTTTTATACTGCATCAAAAATTCCATACAGGATGAAAGAAGACCTGAACACTTTAGGCACTTTATTTATTTTAAAAAATGTCATTTTTGCTATAAAAAACAATTAAATTGTGAGGATTTTCCCACATTGACTACTGGGAGTTATTGCTTTTGTGGAGACAATTTTTACATTTAGCTGGTGCTTTTAGCCAAAGGTACTTACATTTGTGCCCATTTATAAAGTGGGAAATTTCTGAATGAAATACCTCATAAAAGGATACTATAGCGTCACCCCACCTGGGATTTAAACCTACCACTTTCCAGTTCTGAACCCTGACTACCCCTCCTATTTTAAGTCTTAAGTCTCAAGTTCAAGTTCATTGTCATTAGACTCATACTGTATACAGGTACAGTATATGGTATAACAAAATGCTGTTTAGCTAGCTCACAGAAGGTAAGCGGTTCAAAAAACAACAACAATACAGTTGTATAAGAAAAGAAAGACAGAGACAACAGGCAATGTGCAAAACAACATCAGATGTGCAAAATCAAACATCAACAGAATGAAATAAAGGATAGAAAATTATAGGGAGTGAGCTTCTTGACATGTGAGGTAGAGGTCGATTTCAATGTGTGTTTGAGTTGAGAGAGTGAGAGAGAAGGCCCTGTGGGGGTTCAGATCGTAGGTGAGAGAGACTGGGAGTTTAATAGTTTGATAGTGAGGGGGTAAAAACTGTCTCTGAGTCTGGTAGTCCGAGCACGAATGCTCCAGATGGTAGAGGGTCAAACAGTCTGTAGCTGAGTTAGGGTTACCCATTTCTGGTATTTTTCAGGTTCTGTCCCCACAGTAAAACATAAACAAACTAAGTCCTGATTGCACTAATTGTAATATTACAGGACTCGCCCCACTTCTTAGCCTACGTGTAATTCAGCATGTCCTGAACGTCTTCACTCAACTTAGTGACCTTAATACAAGTGTGACGTGATCACAGTGGGGTTAAAAGACAGTATTGCTTACCAATAGAAAACCAAATATTATCACCCACCCTTGAAAATAACCAATCATCAATGAGAAGTAGAAAATGGGGCGGTATCCTACTAGATCAGAGTGATTTAATTGGTTTTCAAGGCCACATTCCTAGTAGCTAGAAATCTGTTGGAGCAACTGAGGATGCGTTAACATGGAGTCCGACAAGAAGCAAAAGCAGGGAGCGCTGGAAACATTACCAAAACATTCCTACTGGTTTGATTTTTGGATGTTTTTTCTTTTCGACGTAGTGCTTTTTCTTGTAGTTTATTTGCTGGTGCCCTGATCAGAGGCGTTGAAGTCCCCTCTCTGTGCTCCGACCTACTGTATTTGTCACGCCGGAAGAACCGGGTTACTGCATTTCCTGGTCGGCCGGTTGAATCGTTTTCTGCTCTGACTGGGGCTTCACTTCAAAAGTAAGTATTGATGCGCATAAAAACATAGTTTGTTTAACAAAAACTTGTAAAAATGTTATTAACTTTTAGTGCGTTAAGCATTCTGGTGTATCTCCGACAGACCGACAGATAATGTGTTGCGTAACTACAAATGATCTTGTTTTCCAGGAGGTTTAGAATAGATATGCTTGCTTTTTGGACTCTTTAAATTTACTTGTTTCTGTACTGCTGAGTTAAAAAAAAATGCCCTGCCTCAATCAGTTTTTTTTAAGGGAATAACTTCAGCATGGAGAAATTCAACTAATTCTCAAATTCCTTACCCTTCATTTTGCTTTAACAGCTTCTTATATCGTCAAACTATAGTACCTTAATTGCTCAGTGTTTCACACATTACTCCAATGAAGATTTTTCGCAGTCCTGTAGATTCTCTTTTTGTCGTATTTATGCACTACAACTGGAGTTCTGATACTCAAAAATTGATACTGCGTGGATGACAATCAAGAAATCATGTTCTATGCTTTATAAACGAATTGAAAAGTTCGCCCCACGTAGAAAACATCTACGATTCAGAACTGAATTGTAACAAACAGTAGAAGAGAGAGCAGAAACAGGTTTGTATTAACATGATATTTGTGTAAAGGCGAATCTGAAATAACCATAACGCCGCCATAATAATGGTAAAATAAAGGAAATCAGTAAACAAATATAAATATAGCTTATATGAGTCATTTACAGCAGGGTGTTTATGCTAGAGGGAAAAAAACTTTCTTCTGGTAGCGTTCCAACACTTTCTCCTGAATAATTTTGTGTAACATGTTAAATATTCGTTACAGAGCTACAGAAGCATGATAAATCTAGTTAATATGAGAATGTTTTCATTACTGTTGTGATTTACCATTGTGCTATCCATATGTTACACAGTAACATCATAATCTGTTGGTACAAATGTGGTCTACAAACCCTTTTCTTGTTTTACAGGTATGATTGTAATTGCTCATCCAGGACCAAAAATTGATATTGCACCCAAAATGGATAAGGTAACATTGCTTTTCAATAAAAGTTCAAGAAAGTCACTTAAAACAATGATATCCCTTTATTTGAATTTCATGTCAGAGAAACCACAAAAGGCTCAACTCTGAACTCATTTCCACTCATTAAATCTATCAATGAGGTGAACATTCTCACTTCATAGGCTGTTTGGTTATCATTATAATGTCAATGTTTAAAATATTTTGATATGAATAATGGTTTTAAAAAAGATTTTTCAATTTAAAGCACTTCGGGTATTACAGGTTGTGGACACAAAATGGAAACACCTGAGGAGATGGGGAAACCAAGTATTTGGTTTCTGTTCAGGTGTAGTTAATGCATCACGCAAATAAAAGCATGTTTAGGGTCATGTATAAAATTGCTACCCAGGCCTGGTTTCCTATATTCGTGGTTGGTATAGCTACAAGCGGAGAAATCAGTGACTTTAGAATAATTGTAGAGTACCAGAAGCTTCAGTGGCCAAGATAGCTCCACATGCTGATGTCTCATGAGTGGAGGTGTCTATGAGAGAAAGACCTTATCAGGAAAGTGCAACAGTAGGCAGAATTGCATCCTCCAGGATCACGATAACTGTCCCTATAAGTTACAAGGCAAAACAGGTCAGAAACTGGCAAGCAGCCATTTGAAAAAAAAGTCTCCCAAGAACTTCACAGAGTAGGACACTATTGTTGTATCATGTCTGGCAGTGTAGCTTTGTGAGTCCAGTGGTGCAAAGAATACAGGCAGTGGACTGCCAAGGAGTGGAGAAATGTCAGATAGTCCTGATGAATCATCCTTCAGCATGTTTTCATCAAACAAGACGAGTGCACTTTCGATCCCTATCAACTAGGCATGACGTGATCGACTTTACCTCAGAAGAATGGTACTGCATCCCTCCTGTAGTATTCCAGGTGCTGATAGACTCTCTGTCATAGTGTCTACAGCCCATAATGACTGCACGTGGTGTCCCAGTGCCCTGTTGAGTGACTTAAAATTGATGTTTCCATTGTTTTGTTCACAACCTGTATATTAAGATTAGCTTAAGAGAAAATATTTTAAAGAATATGTGTAATATAAAAGTTTTTGTTAAATACCTATGACATGTTCCTATGTAAATAACTATTTTGTATTTTTATTTTTAATCCTGTACAGTTCTGCCCTTGGAACTTGATGCACAGTGGGCTTGAGGTCCGACCCTTCATATATTCATCATGGCGAAGATAACATGAAGAGCTATATTTGTTCGAGACACTTGTTATAATAGTCACAATTTAATATTACTAAGACTAATATTGGCCAGAACCAATGTTTTCCTATGGGTGGGTTTGGTTAAGGTATGTGAAAAATTCACAGTGGAAAAACTAGATATATCATGAAAATGTCATTTAAAAAATATTAACAGGAACTTTAAGACGGGAGTTGAACTGTTAATTTAAAAGGATATTATTAAATGTCTTTGTAAGTGTATTAAACTGTCTCTGTTTGACAACAGGGGGGAGGGGGGTGAACTGACCATCAGACTATGATTTGAATTATTTCACTGTGTTCTTCATGGCATGGAGTCCTGTTACAAACACTAGCACCACTGGAGTTCTGCTTTTAAAATCAGATTATGAAAACATCTCTTGCTGCTTCTTATGTGTAGGTGAAAACTTGTCATGGGGAAGATGCCCTCAGCAATGTTCTACCATTTCCTGTCACCTAGAGACATTTCATAATGCTTTTTAACTCCGCTGGAAAGAAACCAAGGTTTATTTTTTAAATGATGGTCTTTTTTTTTTCTTGGGTGAAGCCTTTTGATGTTACCAGTGGAAATTGATATACAAATAAAAATGTCTAAATAGGCAATACGATATTTCTGCAAATAACTAAATCCTATTGCAGCTTAAATTCTAAGAAGAAAGGTTGCAAACAGGGTGCCCGTTTGACTGATTCAGCTTGCTTAATTTAAACCTCTAACAATTTGTTGAAAACAGTCAAGGCGTCGGCCTCAATGTGTATTTGAAGTGTGAGACCACTCCAAAACTCTTAAAAATGTACCTTTTTGTTGTATTTTAAATACACTTCCAACTAGTTTCCACTTTGTTATCATATTTCACTATTAATTCTGAAGAAATCTATTTGGTTGTTAGTGATTTTAAGAATTGTGAGTAGGTATTTGGTTCCCTCCCAGTTATTTGTTTTACATTTAAAAGGTTTTGAAAATAATTGGTCACATTACTTAGAAATTGATAATTCTGCTTTAACGGTCATAACAATGGTTGTAACACCGTGCTCCTTTTTACATAAAACATTGTCAGGTGTATGCCCGGTCTTGAATTTATAACTTTTATAATTTGAATTGAATTTGAAACTTCCGGTTTCTTTATCCTCCTATTTTACTACCATCTGCAGGTTTCATTAAAACAATGTAGAATACATATGATGGAGATAAATTAGAATGGTTAAAAAGAGACATGGTTATAAAATACAGACCCCTCTGGTATTATATTATTTGTCCCTTATCTGTACTGTTTACTTACCATTATCTAGTTCTCGATCCAACCATACATTACCTTAAGGGTCTACAGCCTGCAATTTGAGACTCTTTTAGGGAGCAATTTTAATTGAAATCTATTTTACATACAAGTAAATTGTTGCTGTGTACATTGTAGATGTTGCTTATTTTGACAAAGTCCCACCTTCTCTAAGTCCATGCTATCCCCTAGGAATCTGTTTCCCATATAAATGATTATCTAGTGTTTGTTTTAAAACATATGACCTGTTGAATTATAACTACTTGGTTTTATAGATGGTTACTCCAACTATTATGTCTTATGGGACAGTTGTTGGGAATGAACTATGAATAACTGGTTTCCTCAAGTAGAATTGGTACAATATCATCAGGCCCTGATGGTATCTTCCTGCTTCTAGTACCTAAAAACCCTTCTGCCTTTTCTATGCTAATACTATTTAATATTAAACTTTATTTTTTCAGCCACAGATGTTATTTCCTCTTGGTGAATACCTGAGTAAAGTATTTTTACAGTTTAAACCATCCTTTACTGTTCTTTTGCTTCTCTTAATACAAAAAATAACTTTTAGAAATGCAGTTTTGCCATATTGTTTTCTAGATGTCTGAGAAAAAAGGTAGAATTTAAATAATAATGACAGTTTATTAAACAACTGTTAATAGATAAAAAAATTCAGTTACAAGTTACAAAAACATTTTCAAAATTGCACATTGTACAAATTATGATTCATATTTTACAGCTGTATTACTTTACATAGAAAAATAGAAAGGCACTGCAGCAACAAATGCTGGTCTTTATAGAAAATTTTATGTCAGATCAAAAAATAGACATAAGATTTCACAGAAAAAGTATTATGGGTTAAAAATAGATATGTTTTACATATAGTGCTGACTTCAGGTGAATAATCAGCCCCAGTTAAGTTAGAGCATTGCATTAAGTCTGTAGAAAAAGCAAAGAAATTATAAACTTAAGACATGTTAATCTCTTATCTCTGAAACAAGAGAGATCTGTAAATTTCTGCAATAATGTAACTTGTTACTCTCAAGGGTAAGTGACTACATACAAACTGTACATGGATGTCAATGAAGAAATAAGTATACCAATAATATACATTTTAAATACTGTATAGTTTGCAGTTTTGACAGGAAATTAACCTAAACCGTTTTTCATTCCTTATAGTATCACATAGTAAAATGTCTTGGATGATACAAGACAACTTCTTTCCTCTTATTTAGAAAGTTGTGAATTGAAAGAAAAAAACAATCCCCCCAACACTACTGTATGTGTAATCCCAGTAGGAGAGCTGACATGCTGATTTGTGGTAAAGTTCAACATAACAAAAAAATATTTAAAGTGTGTCAAAAAAGTAAGAACACATGAGCATGAACAAAATCATCATGATGACAAAGTGCTGTATTCAATGTTTTTAGATGCAAAAAACCTTTAATGTGAATGTTCAAGACTGGAGATAGATACATTTTTAAATTTTATTCAAGGGTTTAGTCTAGAGGCCATAAAGAAAGGTACTAAGCTGCATAGGCACCAAAACCACATCAAACTCCCAAGGCAATACAGCAGTTTGTCTTTACAAATCATGCAAGTCATAAAATCTTCAAGTGCTTTCCTTCACTTCAGCTTCTTGGTTTGTACTATTCACACATCTATTTGTAAAATATTGTTTTTAGATTTACTCCGGAACTCCAGTAACATCATACTTGGAATGTGAGATTATTCATGTCAGATTTGGAATTTTCACCTTATTGCTATAGAAATTAGTAAAGAAAGTTCTATTTTCTTTCTGGTAAAACGAGTAAGACAAAACGTTGGTATTCCAAGTAATTTTTAAATGGACAAAGTAGCAGTCCTTTTGTGCATGTCTATTTTTTTTTCCTCTTGAACAAAGCATGTCTTATCAGTTCTTAATCACACCCACAGACCTTGAAATGCAAGTCAGTGAATTGGCTAGATTTATTATAGATATAGAACCCAAGTATGATTTTCACTATTTAAGAAAAGGATTTACAATCATTTGAAAACTGGGCTGATATGGCCAGAAATCTTCCCATTGACGATCTTCTTTTCCTTTTCTCAAAATTGATCTAATCATTTTTTTAGTATAGTTAAATAAGAACAGTTGGAAAAATTCAGAACTGTAATTGTAAAAATGACAGCAAAAATAACAAAACAAGGCTTTTCCCCCCTTTAATGTGCTCCCATTAGTGCAAATGAAGTTTTAGACTGCCCTCTATAGGGGAGTACTAAAAAGGCTTTCTAGCTTTGGAGATTACATGCAGTTTTAATGTGGTACTGTTTAACATGAAGTAGCAATGCTGCTGACGTATGTTTGCTTTATTTTGATTGAAGATCAAGTGATGGGATGAATTGGTTTTAGGTAGTAATCTTTGGTGTCCAGTTCTATCTTCAGTTTCAAACCTGGAAGAAATGATGAGGGGAGACTTGCATTAATACACAATATTTGCAAGACAGTAAAGGTTGCCTGAAGGTGCAAGAACCTGGAATTAGATTTTTAATGTCAAATTAGTTTGACAGAACACCCCAGGAACAATTTTCACTGTCTTGACCATTAATGCAAACCAAAAAAGTTGATGACTTCAGTTCAAGGCAATTTTTCTTTTAAGAAATAGGTACCTGTGTAAAATTCATGCAATGAAGACAGGAGTATATTTAGTGAGTGTAATCAGGTTGGGCAGAGAATTATTACCGTCTTTTTCACGAAAAACTGTGCATAATGATAAACATTAGATCAACTTTCGTAGATCCCTGTTGTCTAATCAAATACAGTAATGCATTTTTCTGGGTTGTGGAGACAAAAGAAAAGGAATGTACTACTAATACAATTAACTAAATGAAGCCAGCACTGCATAAATTAAATATCTCCAAATATTTTCTGTGCAGCTTTACCATTTTTACCAAGCAAACTTGTTTTAAAAAGCTCAATGTCTTACCTCGATGCTAACTTTGAAATCTCCCATCACAAATACCCGTGTTCATCCAAATTCCTAGTAGACACTGGATTCCACTTTACAGCAGTTTTATTGGTTGAATAGCCTACGATTGTATATATAAAACATCAGTAAACAATATTGTGAAAAAAATGTTGTATAGTAATATTCCTGAAAAATTCCAAAAATGTTCATTATATATATACTGCTTACATATCTGTAGTTTAGGTAGCCTAGCATAACGGCATTCCTCTTTAGACATTTATCAAGGTAAAATAAAGAGGCTGACACTGCCCGAAATGAGTTCTGTAATGTTATGATCAATCTCCTTTGTTACAGGAGGAATGCAATAAAAGTAGAATTGTTGTGTACAAATTACAAATAGTGTTTGACTTTTAGCTATAATGAAGCATGTATTTTCACACCTGTTTTGATCAGTTACGAAGAGAATTTTGTTACAGTGAAGGTGTGCTTCGTAGCCAAATGGAAGTCACCATCCTCAAAGTGTGACCTCCCCCTACAGACTCAACTAATTCCTCAGTGTGTTTGTATTCTTTTACACATTTTATTTATTTGTCTATTGATACTACAGTATATGGGTAAACAGACCTCCAAATCATCCAAGTAAGAACACTATTGCTTGTTTCTTATAATTACCCTATCAAGGTAAAAAAAATAACGGTGATCTTCTAGACCTCGGGAATGAATGGGAATTTATCACATGTACTGTACATGGAATTTTGTTTTGAGTTTATGAATTTGCACTTTATTTGCATCAGTTTATGTGGAACAAATTACATTAGGAAATCAAGGGATGGGTGTAGTCTCAATAGAAAAGACTGTAAGCTTTCTGATACCTGTTTCTGGTCTTGCTTTTGAGAGATTTGATTGAAGAGACGGTTCCATAGAGTTTGTGTCTCCCAATTCACTTTCCCCAGAAGAGGTTTGGTCTCCTCCCTTGGAGTCTTTATAGTAAAGTGGTGATCTCTGGTGGTGGTACCTTGATCTGTAACTGTCGGTCATACAGCTGTCCACAGAAAAATAGGTGGTCGTCAAAACTTCTTCGCTTGGTCCTACAACATCCATATCCAGTTTTGGATTGTTTCTATTTTTATGCTTTGCAAAGAGATCCATCCTCTCTTGGTTGGAAGAGGTTGGTTTAGATCTGGCATTTGCAGAATATTTCGAGGCAGCCCAGTTGTTTAACAGAGTCAGCGGCGGAGAACCTGATACTTTGGATGGCGGGGCAGCATCACTTTGTAAAGGATGCAGATGTGATGTTGCACTTAAGGTCGATCTGTTATCATCCAGATGGGTCTTTTGCCTCTGTGCATACTTCTTGGGAGGCAGCGGTGGTGCCAGGTTTTGATAAATGGGTTCAGAGGTATCACAGTTTTCTTCGCGGGCAGCTCCTGGAAAGAATGGTTGTGCAATACCTGATCTAAGTAGTGCCGTTTTGCCATAAATAGAAGTGTTGTCCTCCTGCTCAGACATTGGTCCATTTAGGTCATCTGAACTGTTCCATTCTGAGCTACTAGTTTTCTGAAGATACTGCAGGGAAGAGTTGCCATTACCATATCCTTCTCCATTCCCCTGCAGATGCTTCTCTTCTAAGAACACTGGGTCTCCATCTGGCCACTTATTCCTTTCACAATTTGCAGAAGTATTCCTGATAGCCTGTCTTCTGCAAGAATATGATGCACAATTAACTGATGCTATCAAAAACACTCACTGTATATTTTGTGCTCTCTACAGAGTGCATTCGATATAGTAGGTTTGAATAATTAAATTCTATATTGATAAAAAATCAAATTGTTTACAAAAAGGTACCTTTTTTTTGTTCCCCAAAGGTAAAATTCAGGACATCAAACTATATACCGATATATTATATATAAGTATCCTACAAAGAACACCTTTGAGGTTCTCTGGTTTGTTTTAAGAGTATGCAGTTACAATGGTTTATGGGGATTTACAATTATTAGCCAATTCACAACACAAAGAAGGATCTGTTTAAAGAGACGTCTGAATCACGATTATGTATATATGGAGGCAGAAGCCACAGACAATTGTTTTATCTTATTCGGGCTCATCGACACATCAACACAGCTAATTTTAACCAGTAAAATGTTGAAACATCTGCCCAATTCTGCTAAAGTCAATATCATGTATGCAGAAGATGGAATTAGAAGTCTTGCCTGTCTCAGCATTGTGAAACAATTAATACTGCAGATAATTTCCCCCCCAATGCAAACAAAAGGGAACAATTAATCATCTGATTTTAGGCATTGTTTAATTATTTTTTACCTTTGTAGACATGGACTAGAACTCAACACACGACCCTCTTTAGGTGCAAAGTCCTTTTCCGGAGCTCGTTTAATTTGTTGTTCCCCTAAAAAAGATACACATCTGTTACCTTTAGCAGGGTCTAACAGCCTTTAATTTCTTTATGTTGGCAATGCACAGGTCATACAACTGTATGATGTTGATTTAATAAATAATAAATAAAGTCCAGTTTTGAATCTGTGCTCTATACTAGTCACAGAGGTTACTCAGAGGCAACTCTGACTTAAGGGTTCAATGTTTGGTGCCACCTTGTGGTCAAGTCTGTTTTCCAAAAACAGTTTTCTGCACTCTGTCCATTCTTCATTAAGGAACTGCCTATTCCTGCTAAGGGTAGCAGCAACTGAGAGCCCTGGGTATCAGGCAGGATACCATTTCATCACAGGGCACACACATGCACACAAGGATGAATTAGAGACACCATTTAACCTAACCTGTAGGTTTTTGAACCATAGAAACGCCTAGAGAAAACCCTCGCGAACAGGGCGAATATACAAACTCCACATGTGAAGGTGCCTCAGTCCAGAATGAAAGGAACACAATGTAGCCCCTTCATTGCCAATCACAAACCTCTCAAATTCACAACATCAGATGAACAGACTAGATACAAATAGTTTATCTTTAGAGTGTAACAGGGCTGTACATTGCTGAATGTATGAACACTGTTTGCGTGCAAAAGGGGAAAAAAAAATTGAACAACTGATCTCTGGAGAACCCAGATGGAGGAATGTACCAAATAATATACCTTTCTTATTTTAAAACTGAAATTATATGGTACTACACTATAAAGGACAAATAGTATTTCCCAAGTACTCTAGTCCTATAAGACATACGGCAAAATCATGTTCACTGCACAAATGAAACATTTTTATTGTCCTTGTATTTTTTTTTCCAATCATGGGATTTTCTATTAATGCTAAAACTAAATCAAAAGTGAACAAAATCACAGTACAATGCAGACATGTATGTGTAGCATCATAGTTCCACTATTGGATTGGAATCCATTATTTGTATTAAAAAAAACTTCTGGTAAATTACTACTAGTATCTCCTAAAACTCCTTTCTTGTTTTTTTTCCACTTAAACATACTTCCTTAAAAACATGGCCTAACAAGGAAATGCCAGCCTATTGCAGAACCTAATCAAATCTCAGATCAGCAGTAGGATGTCACAGTGATTAAAGCCTCTGCTGCATTTAGAATCTAACCATGAAAGCCAAAAATCTCAAAACGTCGACTGTATAAATCATTTAAAGAGAAAATACTAAATATATTAGAGTTACATACAATTAAAAACACATGCAAAATAAGAAATTCTTAAATGAGAGATAAAAAGGTTTTGCTTAAAATTTAAAGCAATTTGTAACTATAGGCCTGGTTTAGTTTCTAGGTCAAGTAATTAAAAAAAACTAAATGGTGTGTTGAAATTAATAACAGACTGAATAGCACCAGCAATGACACAATCCTGTGTATGAGCAAAACTGTTTTTTGCACAGTGTTCACTATCACCTGAAACTATTACAGGGATTAAAGGCATTTGACTGAAAGGAAGAGCAAACAGGACAATCGGGTTTCTGGGCTCTGTATAACAATGTATTCCAGTTGGGAGAAAAAAACAATAGAAATGAGCCACGTGCAGCTCAAACTGACTGACAAGCTCTTGGTTTGCTTAGTCCAGCTTGTTCGAAACTTTGCATAGCATTTTTTTTCCATGTACTCACACTTTCTGATTTATCTCATTTTGCTGTCTTTTTACAAGATGGAATTCACACATGCATTTTGCGCATTTTCAGAACGATTAACTGTTTTTATTGTAACAATGAATTGTAATTAGTTATTAACTTTTAAATTAAAATTAACTTTCCTCCTTTTATAATATTTTTATTTTGGGGCTATACTGAAAACAGAATGAAATTTGCAAGTTTTCTTGATGTCTTTGTACAGCATACTGTATGTAAAAATATGGAATTCTCTTTGTGTTACACACTAAGGAAATTATTAATGTTTATTTGTTTTTCTTAATTGGAATTACAACATGGAACAGCAAGCTCTCATAATATAAAGCAGCTAGTAAATGCAGCATTAACACATTTTGTTACCAGTATTTAATTTAATACTAATACATATTTTGGTGGCCAGCACAGTGGCACATTAGTTAGCGTAGCCTCACAGCACTCAGGCCCTGGGTTCAGTTCAAATGCTGAGGTGCTATCTGCATGGAGTTTGTATGTTCTTTCTGAGCTCACATGGGTTTCCTCTGGGTGCTCCACTTTCTTTCCACAGTCCAAAAACACACTGGCAGGTTAACTGGCTCCTGGGAAAACTGGCCTTAGGATTTGTTAAACAAAAAGGTATACCACAACTTTACATCTACGCAGGTATCATCTTAAAATCTCTTCAAAGTTAAAATCCAGTTCTTTGCTGTCAGCCAGGGCTTCATGTCTAAGCAATTACAACACTCAGAATGATAATAACATCTTTGTTATTCTTTCATTTTGTTATCCTAATACATCTTGGCAGCTATGCATGTTGCACTAGGAATGAAGTAAATCGGAAAACAGCATCAAAATGACTTGTTTTGCCTTAAAGGCATCTTGTGAAATGTTACAAGAACAGAACTGCTGTTACAGGGCAGCTGCATGCTGAACTATTTGTTTCTTTCAATCAGTTTGTTACAAAGAATGAGTGGACATTTGTGACAGCAAGCTGCTATATCATTTGTCACAATGTAGGAATATTGTCCAAATAACTAAGCTGGAAACAGGCATGACTAGGATTGGAAACTAATATTTTTAGTTATAAATACCTTAGGTTGCCAATGGATAAGAACCTTGTTTCATAAAATGTAGATCCATTTCAGGGTTTCTAAAATTCAGGCTCTAAACTGCTTGTAACCAGTCTACTGACAATACCAGTTTTCCAAGAACTGTGTTCTGCATTGTACCTGATATTTCTGGTTTTGACAGTGAACAGACTTTCTAGGGATATAAAAGCTTGTTTGGAAATACCTGCATGGACAGATGAACTGAGCAAATGAACGGACTAGAAATGAAAGTGTTCACTTAAACAAAGGGCCTTTCTTTTAATTTCAACTGTAACTCTTTAATCCTTCTCTATTGCTAATGGCATCCCCCACCCTTATCTGTTTATCCTTACTTCATTCTTTCACAAATGCCTGTCTTTCTGTTTATAAACAGAGGTCTTCTGTGTTATTCTTTCTTAGACAATCATTGTGTTATAATCATCAAGTGATGTTCTCAAAAAGTTACAAAAGCTGAAACAAATGCTCTGGATTTTGCTTGTGTAAATAATAAAAAAATATTTTAAGAACTGCTTGTTATCTTTTTTGCAATTGAATTACTGAAGGATATCTGAATTTGAGCCAACACAGAAAGTCAGAATGAGTCAGCAAGTTATGTCTTTTCAGCCCAAATGTACAGCAGCAATTTTTTTGAGAGTCAATGGTGTCAAAGTGCAAAATAAAATCCTTAAAATAAAAATAGAAACAGCTGGTATAGTCCATTACAGCCCAAAGAGTATCTTTATCATTCAGTCAAACTAAAAATGACAAGGCAGGTACTAGATGGTATGTTTCCACTGGAAAGCAGAAAAACACCTCACAAAAGGCTGCAATCATATACTGACTTAATCTTAATCAGGACCATAATATTGTGTTTGTAAATGGGTGTATTGTTAAAGGGAACATTTCTAAGACAAACTAGTACTTTTCATGGATTTTGTCTTTATACATTTATGTATGGAGGACATAATAGTAAAGAATGTGTTAAAAGATCAACTTCTTACATGAAGAAATCCTGCATGTGATAGACTAAGGGAATGCATTTGGTACATGATCTCAGAAAGCAACATGTATTAGATCACTTGACCTAAAGAGACCCATTTACTAGCTATTAACTTACAGAGCAGCAGCATTACCACCTTGTAACTGCATCTCAGACATTAGGGAAGGAGATCGCTGTACACTATTGGAAAGTATAGTGAAGACTTTCAAGGAAATCAGTTTTGCTGCTGTAAATGGTTTTGTTGGACCAACAAGCAGTACCCTTCTCTCTGAACCAGAATATCCAAACCAGTGCCCCAGTATTGCAAAATGGGATACTGCTGAAGAAGATGGTATCCTTTGGCTGAGATGTTAAACTTAGGTACTGCACACATGGCCACTGTTAAGCCCAGTCCTGGGCTTAAACAACGGGGCCTTTCTTAAGCTTCCTCTTAATTCAAATTTTAAAGCAATTTCTTACTTCACCTGTTTCGTGGCACGGCTGCTAAAAATGTATAAAAAAAGAAATTAACTACACCGTTTCCCTGGCGTAGAAAAAGAACCTCAACTCCCATTGTAATGGCCTTCAAATTAAAACTCTAAAATGACAAAGAGTCCAGTTTTTGTAATGGCCTTCAAATTAAAACTCTAAAATGACAAAGAGTCCAGTTTTTGTAGGGAAACCGTGAACAAACTGTCTATTAATGTTACTTATTGTGTTTTTAGGAAATTTGGCTCTAGATTTTAGTTTTTACCCTCAGCAACAATCTGTTTTCTGTTGACATTTTCAAGGGAACTAAGAAAACTAACAGTGTCTCCCTTTTACTATAAGAGCAAAGACATGTTATTATTTCACTTTGATTTCCACACAAAATCAATACATTTCAACAGCCTTGCCTTGCTGAGTGGAGCTTTATCTTGGTCATTTGGTTGATATTATTTGAACATTTTAAGAATTCTACTAGTATTCCTTTCTTAAAGGAAAGATGGTTTCAGACTTCCACAAACCTGTCTAAGTAAGTGTCTTTATTTTCCAGTCTTAAATAGCCCTAAACCTGATTTGCACTTGAAGTTCCTTCTTGTGTTGCCGTTTATCTCTTATGGTACAGGAACTAGGAACAATCTTGCTGTCCTTTGCAATAAGTTACAAAATTTCACTTTGTAATCTGAGGATGGCTGTTGAAATGTACTGATTTTAGGCTATCAAAGCAATTGTGTTATTGCTTCCACATACTAATTAAAGTAAAATAAAGAAATGCATATACTCCTTGATTAATCTCATATAGTGTTACTTCCAGGATGTTCTACAACATAATTTTTTGAAAAGAGAATAACTTGTTAAAACAGTACAGCTTTCTACACATGGATAATAAAATAACTGGCCTTTCTTCACTGAGTATGTGAAAGAAATTTGAGTAACTTAAAAGTGTGGATGAATCCTTCACATGTTTTTTGTATTTTCATGCTATAAAACAGTTTCCGATTGTTGCCAAAACTTACTGAGGTCTAATAATACCTGAGAAAACTGGTATTTAATTTAATTAAATCTTGTTTGGGTATAGACAGCTTATTTTTTGCCAAAGCACATATATCTGAAAATGAAAGGCCTAAGTTGGAACTTGTGTAATTAGGAATATAAACTCCTAAGCATTATTTTCATTACACATCTATATCATTTTTAAGTCTTTTTTAAAGCACATACATTAGGAAGAAACCTGCCACTGCCCATAATTTCCTTAGAAATATGTGCAAAAGTTACTTCATGCAATTTAACCTTTCTCAGTGTTTTTGTATATCAACAAATAGCAATAAGACTACACTATAGATAAGAAGAGCTCTTTTAAACTAAAGTATTCACACAGCAATTTAAATCTCTGTTCATATGTCTGATCCTCCAATTGTTCAAAGAATATTTTTTCAAATGTAATACATTTGCTCTCTGAAATGACCCTGAGGAAAGCCGAGGTAAGAAACGCATTAATTCTCAAGGCAGAATAGCGCAAATCATGGCTTATTTTTGTCCATTTAAAATATGTTTGTCTATCAAAACTACACCTACAGTTTTAGTATCTAGAGTTCTGCATTTCAGAGAATACCAGACTCTTTACATATCCACTGGCATGTAAACAAATCTAATTTGCAAAGGACCTAATGGATATTTTTGAAAGAGTTCAATCCCCTGCTCATTTATTCAAATTAATCGTGTAAGCTTAGAGACAGAACTCTAACAAAGGGTAATGTATTTTTCTCTGTTGTATGTATGTAAAATGCAAATAAAATCATCTTTAATAACTTTCTTCCTCTTGAACAAATCATTATAAATTGATCTGGATTAATTTTGAGGGTGTTGCTGCAAAGGGGTAAAAAGCTTTCACACCCATTCTGCAAGATGATATGCAAGGGCTTTCTGTTAATAAGGAGCACAGAAAATGGGCTGCTCAGTCGTAATTTCAACACTGTACACAGTACGTAGTTTCTCTACTTAGACATACGGAGGCAGCAGAGGTTTGAATAAACGGAGGCATGGCCTGCTGTCAAGAACTACAGGCACACACGCTACAACACCAGGAGGCCTGCACACAGTGAATTCCAGGACTTTATAAATAGACACGTTATTTTTTCTTTTCTGCTGACCCACAGATCCATGCATGGCTAAAAGCTCAAGAGAGCCAATTGGGAATTTTGGCTCAAGGTTCATATGCACCTAAATATGGTTGAGGCAGGAATGCCTTTTTGCATGAAACACGAAGACCCTGCGTAAACTTAGTGTTAGGAAACGGGTGCGAACATGTTCCAAACAAATGAAACACTCATCTCCTATGAATTTTGCAGGGAGGGACCAGGAGGCCAATTGCAGCCAATTGGGTGAAAATGATTTATAGTAGAATACCATGGCTGTTTTTCAACAGAGCAATATTTGTAAACTGTGACCTTTAAAGCTGTCTTTCTGGACATTGCCTTGCATGCAACAATTTAAGCACAGAGAGATCAAAGATTTTCCCTGAAACATATCCCAAAAAGGTCAAGGAACAAAATAAAACTCCACCTCATTCCAAGCAAACAAGAGCTTCCCTTTAAGTTAAACAGCTGTTTTGGAATTAAAACATTCTTGGACAAGGCTGTCTGTGTTCTGGTGACAGAAAAGCATACCCAATAAAACAACAGTATCCACAGACAATTTGATTTTTTTATTAACACAGACAAGCTCCCTTGCAATACATAACATTAATAGCCTGATAGATTTATATTTTTGACATTAAACCTACGTATGTAAGAAGTTCAGAACAGAATGACACTGTGCTTTTGTTTCACTGTGTTTAAAACAGTTTCAAGGTCTTTAATGAATACTGGGATCAACAGCCCCTTACACAGACAGCTCTGCCAGAATACCTAGTATGAACCCTCGCCAGATTGACTTAAAACACATTTGCTACAGCTCATCAATATGGGATGCAAGGGAAAGTCAACATGTACTAGAGAACTCAAAGCAAAAACAACAGCTCTCATACTAAAGGAAAACAACTTCATAATAAATGGAGGCTCCTTTTAAACAAAGTGCTGTCTGAATCAAAGTTTTAGTTCATTACTTAATTACCCCTGAAAAGGAGCACAACTGTGAAGAAGATTCAGAGAAAGAAAACCTTTGGTCACATGCAAAAAGGCATAAAATACAGACCATGACCAGACCAAAACCTTCAAGATACACCTTCCATTAAAAACATGGCATATTGTGCTGAGATATTCTTTAAACCTACAGTACTTATTTAAAAGCAAATGTTATATCCATATGTTATGGTGAAATAACAAACCAAAAGCCTCCAACAGTTTTCCTTGGAGCCTGAGAGCATTTACAGTATGTCTGCTTTACTATATCTAGCTACACTGCAGATCAAAAAAATATTTAAATTATTAAACACCATCCTTTCCACTCCACTACTTCAGCTCACAAGACTTACATAAATCACCTTCAATAATTCTTAGCTTAAATAGATTTCCCAGTGCTGACAAGAGAGAAATTACCCGTACTTAATATGTCTGCATCTATCCTTCTCCCCCCAGTTTATTTAAACACTTTTATTGTAAAAAAAAGGGGAAAGTATACAAACTTTTTCTAGTTTTTTCCTCATCTAAATGCCACCTCCTGACATCTGAGCTATTTCATTTTCCAGCTCAGTGAGCACAGCTGGCCTCCTCAACCAGTTTATCCTTTTCATAAGGACATGTTACATGGATTTCATTTCTGGGAATTTGCAGTGGTTTTTAAATAGTAAATGCAGATTAGACTGCAGGGGCTGCTGTGCGATATTGTTTTGCAAGGCTGATTAACCAGACAGTTCACTCATTTGATAGAGCAGACAGAGCATAAGAAGGGTATACTGTGATATACCCATTTGCTGCTATTTCCTTCACATAATCTATTTCTATCCAGACTGACGTTATAAATAGAATCTGTGGATAGTTTTCTAGTTGGCTAGTAATCTTCTTTTTTATGAATAGAACATTTCTAGTAATCTTCTTTTTAACTAGCAGTACACTGAAAAACAGTTGGTGAGGGTTTGATACAGAGAATAACATTGTTCAGAAACACATACATAAAGCATTAAAATAGTATACAGTTTAATTCTGTATGTATTTTATTTTAAGAAAGATTATTGATTTCTTCATACCACAGCAGTTTCAGAACATTTAAGTAAGGTGGTACATAATTGTATTATGTAGACAGTAATTATTAAAATCTGTCTTTCAGTACCACAGTAGATAAGGTATATTTACTGTACTGGTATGTCACTTGCATTTCTTGTGATCTTATCTGCTACACAGACAGGTACATGGCCTGTTTGATTCCCTACATTTGTCCTGTGAAAAACACTTGACACGCTATGAACTTGTTTCAGACAAAATTATAACTTATGAAAACTGACTTCACAAAAGAAATAGCAAATTGTATCACCTACATTGAATATACCAGAATACAATTTTATTTGCTACTAGTCCTTATGACACTGTATCAGAATAATATTCTTGTTTAGTGTGCTACCTAATGATGAACCGTTTCTTAAACATTGTAAGTTTCCATTTTTTAATAACCTAATTAGTAACAGCAAAAGGCATTCATGCACATATACATCGGCACAAGCAAAAAGAATGGACTGACAGAATGAAAGAGCATTGATTAATTGAAAAAAGCCATGTAATCCCACCAAACCCAATGTGTTTTCTAGATTTTTAATATTTCCATGCACAATGTTGTAGGACACACTACATAAAATAAGCCTGAAGAAGGAATTACAGTCATTCCCAGTCCATTACAAATTCTGGAAACACCTATGTAAACGATCTGCATAGAAAGATTCCCCATATGTTGTTAATATTCCAGGTGAACCTCAGAAAAAGCTAAACAAAGTAAAAAGCTTTATTAAATAACATCTACTGTATGCTATGCGATATATAAAAAAAAAACACCAATCAAACACACCAAACAGTAAACAGTATTTGTTGTTTGGTGGGGAAATTTGTGGGAATAATAAACACTATCATTTCCAGAAGCCATCAGTGATAACCTGTTTAAAGTTGCAAATAACCTAAATTTCCTTTAATCCAGGAATTCATCTTGCAGAAATGTTTTAAAATATTAAACTGTAGCTGCGGTTTGGGAGGACCAGTACATATAGCTCAATAACAGTTCCTTTGCTTGGCTACACAGGATAATGTCAAACCCAAGGTCACAGACACAACATTGTTCATTGTTATTACTTCCTTCTCCTACTTCAGTGCAAGCATAGGAGATGATGAAATGTGAAACTGCAGCATTATGCAACAGGATATTTCCAAGCAAGATCACAAAATTATCCCGTCACTTACCATAGGAAAAAGAGGAATGCAAGCTGTCGACCACTGATTCATCACATCTGTTATGATGGAGCTGATCCCTAAGACAATATAAATAACTTTCAGTTTACTGAAGTAGGAAATAATGTAAATTAGCTTTTGAACGCAACCCTTTGGAAAATATTTTAAGCATTGTTTTAAGGCCATGTTTCTTAAGAGATTATTTTGAACCTAAAACCTCTAATTAATAAACACAAAACAAACAAAAGTTACGGATTCACATATTGTAATGTGAAACCTTGCCTTGCTGTAACATGATGCTAATCTACAAATCTGTGAATCTACATACTCTTTTCAATCATTATTGTTGCTCAAAATGGTGTATACCAGAGCTGTATAATTAAGGAACAGCATCTGGCAGACAGGAATGGCATCATACTTTATCATCTGTTCTCTGTTGGTAATGAGAAAAACACAGGCAGCTGCACGTCAATTAACAAAGGAAATGTTTTACAAACTTAGAATTAATGTATTTTTTAATTACTATTGAATGGTTGATTACCTATACAGAGAACCACAGTTTAATTGAACTCAAAGTTTGATTGTTTTTTTACATTTTTGGGCTTTGTTTTCCATATGGCCCACGGCTGTTGATGTGGTCCCAGAGAGGTAATTTATTATTTTGTGGCCAATTTGCAGTTTTCATTCCCATTGAGATGAAAGCAGTTTTGGTTACTTTGTTTGCTTTCATATTTTACAGAATACATGAAAAAGCACAGAGTGAAGCACTTATGCAGTTCCTTCAGATCACAGGAATTTTGCTTAAAAACCCAAACATGGCAAAAGGCAGAAACCTTTAATTTCTTACCATTATTTGTCCTTGTATGTATATAAATCAGAGGTCAATTGCTGCCTTTAACAGTACGCCTTCCCTTATTACTACTGTTTTATTAAAGCAGATATTAGTTTATTACTTCAGTATTAGCTTATTACAAATTGCAGAAAATAGGACTTCACTAATTATTGTGGCATAAAAATTCAAGTTAGACCATGTTAGGACATTTTAGCAGCCCGTACTGGATAACAATCAGCAATAAAAGAAAACAAGAAAAAAATATTTATCATATGATTCAATTGCAAACTGACCCGACTATGATAAGCTGTTTTTTCAGGTAATGTATGGTAAATAGGTATTATATCATACGTTAATATATATGAAATGAAACTTTTTGTTCACAGGTTGTTTTAGAAGAGAAAAATGCCTACGCAATTGTATGTTACACAACACACTTGGTACAACATATTTAAATTTTTCCATAATACAGAAAATGGAAAAGGCAATACACAAGTACAGATTTCATAGCAGATAAGACAAAAATGGAATTCCTAGGGCCCTACTTAAGCAAGGCAGTACACTGTACAAAATGGGACTACAATTATTTCTATGGATACCCTGCCGCACTTTATTCAATCAGATACAAGCTTTTTCTCATACTATTTTCATCCACATTTGTCCCACATTTCCTAAAATGTTTAAAACCATTCAAAACCGGTTTTATAGATTTTATATTAATCTCTTTATTTTACATCAAATAGGCAAGGGCATCCTGTTTTGCATCAATTTAAAAAGTGTCTATTTAGGACTTGAAACTGGAAGATGAAAAAAAAAATATTATTTAGATCGAAGAAAAACCTCATGATGGCGTTGGCATTACCCAATGCTGAAATATTTTCCCTTAGCTTATGGACAGTATTTTCCAAAATGTCTGTCACTATGGGAAATACTGTACACTTCTAGACATCGTTAATCTATAAGTAGGTAGCTGCGTCGGCATGCGTAGGCTACAAAGGAACAAGTAAAGGTTTATTCCATGCTAAAAAGAGAAGAAAAGAAACACAGCTGAAACGTTGTTTCTTTTCTTCTCTTTTCAGCATGGAATAAACCTTTACTTGTTCCTTTGCTCCTTAGGTTATTTCAGTCTCACTATTACACATTTAAATGAAGACATCATTCAAAAGAATTCGGTTCAATTCAAAATTTAAAATTCAATAAAAAGAATATCGCCAATTACTTTCCATCCTTTGAAACCCTTATACAAGGAAACAGTATCTTACCTTGATAACTGCACCTCTGGTATAGGTCTCAAGTCCTTAGAGCTAAAGTTTTCCACAACAGGAGAATCAAGATTCGTAGATCCGTTGCTGAGCCTGTCACTGCTTTCGTACCCAGATTCTGTCCTCTGCATTTTCCAGGTGTCATTGTGGACCTTATTGTTTACCCCTCCCTTAGTCCTCTCTTTCTCTGCATGGACTTTCCCCTCAGACTCCAGAGAACTCTTACTTCCCGTCTCATGCTTCTGCTCATCCTCGTAGATGGTCATCAGACTCTTCTGCTTGCGGTTCTCCTTGGGCCAGGAGGTGACATGCTCCTGGTCATAGTGGGTCCTGTCTCCCTGGTTTGGTGGCCTGCGCTTCGGGCTGTGCTGCCGCTTTTCCGGCCCACTAAAGACACTGTCCACGTTGAGCGTTTCCCGCATGGGTTTCCAGGCCTTGGGCTTGCTACGGCCTCCACTGTACTTCTCTTTGAAATCCTGACTGCTGTCAGTGTCGTAGCCATTATAGACGTCTTGCTTCATCTTGCTCTGTCCACTGGGGAGCCCTGGCAGGACTTGTACTCTATTAGCTGGCAGTCTGGGCTCATGAGCCCTACCTGGGGGGGCAATCTTATCGTTCCGTGAAGGACCTTTTCCTTGACTGCTGTACAACCTTTGGTCTGTATTCTGCCTGAATCCATTTTCTGAAGAGGGGTATGTCTTGTCTGAAGGCATATCTGTAGGAAAAGGGACATCAGACACTGTTAACACAGAATCCTCTGCCTCTTTATTAAATTGGAAAAGTAATGATACAATAATTGCAAAAAAGGAAGAGTAATGAGAGGACAGACTCCTAAATGCTGACTTTCCTGAGGAGAAAATGGAAAATTGCATTGTGAATTCTTTTTTTGGTGAAGATATTTGCATTACCATTGCTTCAACATACCGTACCACTCAAGATTCAGAGGGCATTCTATTATCTGATCAGTAAAGACACGATAAATCATCATGCTCTGTTGCTTAAATGAAGTCCTCATGCTGCAGTTATGCGTGCAACAGATACAGAAGACCTAGCTGCAGACTTGTACTTGAATATGGTATATTAAGGGTGGGTGGCCTTAATGGTCTTTATAGACTTGCTTGACAATAAACAGGATAATTTTGGAAGCCGCTATGGACGTTTTTTTCTAATAAAAGATTCCACGCTTAATCATTATACCATGCTCAGGAGATTTTTTTAGATGGTACTGACCACAATATCTACACAAAAACTTAGTAATGAACCATACAATAATTACAAGGGTGTTCTGTGTTGTCACTATACAGTATTTACCTAAAACTAGTAGCATTACCTGTACACCTAGTAGTGAATGAATTATATACCATTAATAAACCAGAAATGGGATTTAGGCTCAACTTTGTATTCCACTGAAATACACAGAGTAGTTATGTTACTCTTACCACTTTAAAATCAACTAGTTAAACTTGCTCAACAGAGCAAATAAACGTGAACTGAATCAAATGAACTCACCAGAGAAATCACGCATCGGAATTACCATTATGTTACTCGTGTATTTTTATAATCCATTGCTTTCATTTAAAATATTTCTCATAAGAGACCAAGTGCATTTTTTGTGAACCACACATTTCCAAAAAGAAAATCTATGTTAAGAAGCTACAAAGAATCCCACATCTTAGTCTTACCCCCCAAAAATCTGAAATGGAAATACATTGATTTAATTCTATGCAAGAAATATGTAACTGTTTATTTCCATATTTCAAGATTACATGGGTACATTCTCTTCTTTTCCTTTTTTATTCCTTTTTTTCTAGTCAATGACTTAATGCCCCATGGGGACGTTTCCCCTCAGGTCAGTCATTCTTGCTGTGTGACTATTGCTGTAAAGAGGTCTTTCAAGGATACTGACACAACAAATCAGGTCCTAGGTGGTTTTTGGCATAAAAAAACCCAAGGTGTTTAGACTGTATAGCACACAAGAAATACCTTCTAAAAGGCCGACACTGAACATGCCAGAACTATGACGCAATTGTGTTAAAGGGCTATGCTTTTGTGAAAGGAATGAGTACAATGAGAAGTCAGGAATGCAGTCTGACCTGTTTAATTCATTCCATGGTGGAACACTTGGTGACAGGGTTTATAAGTTAGAAGTGCTTCCCACTTTGTCTTTCTTCCAGTGTTAATGAGTTCAAGAGTATCATGGTCTTGTCCAATATTTACTTCATGTTAATGATGGAAAATGCATGGAATTTGCATAATACTTTTAGATAAAATAAGAATGGAAAGCTGCTGTTCCATTAGAAAACTATTTAAAATAGGTGGTGAGGGCATTTGCCGTTGTCCAAAGCAGAGTTGAGGGCATATTTAATTCTATCGTGTTTAAATTAACTCAATAGAAATAAAAAAAAAAACAGTTTTAAACATCTTCCCTTCATAATAATAGCCAAAACTGGAAATGGCTGGTTGTAAGTTTATAAGATGTCCCTTGATCTTTCATACATTATTAACAACATTCATAGAGGTCTGAGGTGAGGTGTCTTTACATAGTGACCTCAACTAAGACTGATTTTGTCAGAGCTGGACCAGAGGGACACTATGAACCCTAGAGCCAACCTGAACCTGAAACTGAACTACTGAAGCCAATCAGATAAGAAAACCTGGGACACAAACAAGGTCTCTACAGTTTCCTTGCCTCATGTAGTGACAAGACACTTGTCTGACTTGGATTGGTTTATATCTGTGGGTTTTGAAATGTAATTTACTTCTCTTTATGCAATCACTGTTCTGCCACAGGCACTACTGACTGAGCTTGTTGTGCCTTTAGTAGACAGATGATGTTCCCTTCTCTGCCATTCTGCACTAATTAAAATAAAATAACTTACATAATCCATCTAATATAACACACAATGACCTTCCATAGATTGTTATTTGAATTTGTCACACCTTTGAATTTTCCCCGATTTAAAAGAAGCCTACACAAACTTCTGAAAACCTGATAAAGTTGTTGACGGCTTTTGCTCATTAAACCAAAACCTACGATGCAATATTTTAACTTTGGCAAAGCAAACAATATGTAGATATTTCATATGATTAACATGTCCCTGGTCTACTACGTGTTCTGTGTGTTTGCAGTAAAAATGTTGAAATGTCATTAATATACAACAACAATTCTTACAGTTTTCACAAACATTTCCTATTTTCACAAATGTTCTGTAGGTGCTAAAAATAATTTATTTGCAAACTGTCAGCTTACCGTGGCAGATCCACAAGGCTCAAACATCAGTCCACTTAATGGGCAAGTTAGGCTTTGATGTACAATAACATGACACCTTGACTTCATACAAACAAGAGACTGAACTACAGGTCTTATTTCTTTCCAGGAACAACAAATACCTCTGTGTCTCCCAGACTCTTGCCTTCTCTGTCCCCTTTCAATCTCTTTCTTCTGCAAGTGAGTTCGGACCTCTCCTGCCTTCTGCGCCACCTCTCGGGAAATTTCTCTTAACTTGCTTTTTGGATCACCAGGCATGATTTTTACTGCAAATGCAAATGTAACCATTTGATTTTAAGCATGACAGCTTTAAAGACCCCTCTCAATGCTTTCAACCAAGTGTTATGCATTGTTATTATATAAATGAGATGGAAGCACAGGAAAGAAAGAAACAGTTACATAATTACAGTTACATTAAGGTTTTTTTCTCCTGCAGTTTCATAAAGGTAGAAAGTTTTATCTGTGGCAGAGAATCAAATTCGTGCTGTGAAACATACTGTACCACAATACCTGAAATAGGCAATGTGAAAAATAAATTCTCAAGCCAATGAGGAATTAACATTAAATATAAAGTTACAAGATGACTTCTTTTTTCTTCTGGGATTTATTTTTCCTGTGTAAAGTGTGGAAAGGCACACTTGATTTTATTTTTGTTTAGCAGCAAAATCATTGTTCATGGTATGTAAACTTGAGCAAATACTGTGCTGAAAAATGGTTGAAAAGTCAGTATTTTCCCAGAACCCTGAATGTGAAGTACTATGCAGAGCAAAAAATAATACATTTCCTGTTTAACTCCTTTCCCTAAAAAAGAGGATAGAAGCTACTATCAAAGAAAAAATAGCTTGTAATCTTTAAATAACTTTCTTTGCATCTCACTGATGAAAGTACCAGCCCAAAAAAGGTATGCATACGGCTGTTGAGGAACAAAAATAAAAAATGAATTATTATGTGAAGGAAAACAATAAGAAAGTGAAGTAAAATAGTCTATTTTCATGCAATAAGAAATTACACAAAGAGACAAAATAAACCCACTATACAACCAAATACCCTGTAAGAAAGCATGCCAGTAAGAAATCCTTCCTTTATTTAACATCAGCCCTAAACCTACAGTACTTATAATATTTCTCAAACAGACTGGGAGAACATCATATTCATGAGAATAGGAATGGATTACAATTCATACAAAATATTCCTGTGAACCAGCAAGACTTCATTCCACTATAGCCTGCGGCTTGCCTCACCTGGTCCTCGTCTACCACTTGTCTGGCCAGCACCTCTGATAAATCCTGAATTGGAAGACGGCTGCAGTTTCTGCTTGAAGCTGCTTTGGTTTGACAGTAGGGCACTGACATTCTCTTTTGTAAGCTCTAATTTCTTTGCTGCGGAAACTGGTACATCATGTACTGTAAAGCAAAAATAACATTTTTCATTAACGGCAGTACAGCGAGTTGCACCTCAAAGCCATTACTATTCTACAGAACTGTTGTTGTTGCTGTTTTATTTCTGGAAAAAAGGTGCAGAGTATTCACATACAGAGAAAGAAAATCTAATTAAAAAACATCTTTACCATAGAAACACTTGAAATGTAATTAAGGGTTATAAACTATTTATTACAAAGGTGGATTCACATCATATAATCAGTATTAATCCTCTGTTCTTTGTGGCAGTATACAGTATTACACTTCATCATCTTAAAAGCACATCACTGCTGATGCTTAAGAAAGTACTCAGGAGCTATATTCTGAAATATACCACAGTCTGCTCCTTTAACTACTTATATAAATCTGTATTATTTTAACTTAAATTTAAGAAAGTGGACTGATGAAGGAGGTAAATAACAAGAGACCACTGTTGCCTTGGTAACTTGGAGACATTCCAAGCAGTGGAGTTAAGAGAAGATCATTAGAAAAGATAAAAGCCGAAATAAATCCCGCACTTTAATCCGAGACAGAAATGTTTATCTGTTGTCGTCAACAACTCTTTATATTGTCACTTGGCAAACAGTGAAAAGTTTTGATCAGAGCTCTGTATGTAGGGGGGTTGATTTTATAAAACATACCCCTTGGGTGGTGTTCCAAATTTTCCATAAAGAGAAACTTTCTGTTACAGTAGAAAAACGTAACTAATAATTGCCAGACAGTTCACTATAATTCAATATGAATTAATAAAAATAGAGATGATTATAAAAAAATACCATGCACAAAATATGATTAGCTCAAAAATAGCAAAAAACAGAACAAACATTGCCCATGTTATAACCAAATTAAACATTTGTTTTCTATTCTCTCCCTCGATCCAACAGAAACAAATAAAAACTTCTCAGAAAAGCCAGACCTCGCAGTAACCACAGCAATCTGGGGCAGAACAGTTCCTAAAAGGTGCATTTGAGGACAGAGAGAGCGAGTTTAAACTTCAATGAAACACTTGTACACTGAACAGACACTACGTCTGAAGCAGTGATACAGTTCTTCTTAGCAGCCAGAATGTCCTCAAAACCACAAGTAAATCATAAATCAGAACTATAGCTGTTATGAATTCAGCAGATCTTCCTAAGAAAGAGTTACACTTTGCTAATTAAAGCAAAACTGAACTGAACCAGAACAGAGCTAGTAAAATACTCGGTGTTGGTATCTATCCATTAATTACTGTATATGAAGGCCGCTTTTGAAATCAGGATTTAAAGGAAGGAGAAAAAGTAAAATTATCCAATTTAGATTAGAAGTGTAAAAAAAATATGATCAAATGATTTGAAGAAAGTTAATGGTTTTAATGGCTATGCCTGAATTATGGAAAAATATGTAGATTTTACTGATGTATATTTCATGTAAAATGATACTGATATATATTTCATAATATTATCAGATTGTCTAAAACATCTTCACTTTTATTACAACAAGTGAGTGTGGTTTAGCTCTGCTTTAACTGGTAAAATTGACTTTCTTGCTGTGAAAACATTGTTTTTCATGAATTGTAGGACATGTGAAAAATTGCTAAAACTGTTTAAAAAATAGAGCTATCCAAATCGACTTGTGTAGGTGTGCATCACACTGTGACCGAAAACCTGTTCTGATTTTATTAGAACACCACTGTTTTGAGGAGGTGAATCTTTGGTTAAAGGAAGATGGGGTTTTTGTTTTCCTCTTTGGGAAAACTGTGGATAAACTGCTCAAATAGAAAAGAAATGAGTTGGGCAGTCTGCCCACAGTGGAAAACCTAGATAGTTCTGAATTCACAGGAAGTGACCATTGCTTCACCAATGACCAAATAAAAACAGCATTTCTGAGCAATGACACTGCGTGTTTATAATTACACATGTAACCCACACAGATATTTTTAGACTCCAAAATAAAGAAAGAATATTGTTCCACAGCTTTTTGGACAGTGTGGTTAGTCAGACCATCACTAAATAAAAATGGAAACAGGAAACAACAGTCAACCAAAAACACGTAAAGGTACAAACAAATTCCTTGAAGTAGCAACTGCAATATAGGAAAAACAAATGGTTTCAAATGCCTGAAATGCTAGTTGTGTAGGATAATAGTTTTACCTTGAGTTATGCTGCAGTTAGAACAATGGGCAGCATATTGTACTGGCACTACTTGAAAAATGTCTGGTTTCATGACAATAACATGGAGGCAAACAGTTGAATTATTATGAAATGACATTAACAGGAAAGAACACTGACCTGAACCATCGCCATTGACTGAAGATTTGTAATGAGACCAAAGGGTGGTCTGTCTTGGGGCATCCTCTGTGGAGACTGCAGTTCCATCAGGATTGGAATAGAAAAGGAGAAGGGGCTGGAAGTGGCCTCTTATGCATTTAGAAACCACATCTTTCCATTTTGAGCCAACCTAGTATCAAGAAAATTCAAAGGCATGAGAATGGGAAGAACCAAAGTACATCAGGAACAGGAAGGTGGAAGTTAAAGATGCCGTTTCTTACAATAAGAAGGTATACTATTCAGCTATTCTAGATCATCTAAAGGAAACAATCAAATAGCTTTGCCGTTACCTTCCGTGCTTCAATTTGCTTATCCGTGTCATAAAATTAAGTTTGCATTTCTATTGAATACAATTATTTTTTTAATGAAAACACTGAAGATATAACTATGCTCTTAAATGGGGTCAAATTAGAATATTCTAAAATGTCACTTCCCCTTTTCATAAGTTTTTAATATGAATTCTTATATATTTTGCACAAGTAGCACAGTGTTTGTGTCTTAAAAAGTCACTATGGGTAGTGACAAATAAATGGCATTTGTCAGGCAAATTGACAGGTTTGTGGCTGGTCAGGTAAAAGCTACTGGATAAAATATACATAGCTGATAAAGTTATAACAAATATGAATATTAACTATAAAACATGAAAACTGAAATAGTGTTACTTGCAAGACTCAGTTTTAGAAACTGATAAAAATTGTGTAAAAGCTCTGAGCCATTGCCAGCAGTGACTGGAGAATACAATGCTCTACCACTGCTGCAGACACCAAAGCATCTTACGACATGCACATCTAATGTCAGAGTTTAAAAACGATTCACCAGCGCTGGAATACTGAGATTTCACAACATGAGGATTACAACATAGATAACCAATGGGTGTGGTACCTCCAGGATGCAGGAGGGAGGACATTTTTCACTCTGGGCTTTAGTCATCAAAAAACACATAGTCATCTAATTTTTAATAAAGATCAATGTTTTGCACCAAAGCAGTTGTATGTCATCATAGGTTTTTAACAGGACAGTAACTTATGACCACTTAAATAGATTTCTTCTCTCCTCTGGCTTTGAACGATCTGAATTTAGCAAAGTCTCCCCGGGCTCGACCTTATAAGCAGATTTTCCTGCATGTTTTTTGTCATTTTAAAGATGTTTTTATATTTGCTATTTATTCCTACTTTTAAAGTCAAGGTATTTTTCTTAAGAAACACTGGCAGCCAACAATGGAAATGTGTTAATGTACATTAACTGCCAGACACAAGTCACTTTTGCCAGACTCAGCACGATGTACAGGTAGCAGACTGCCTCAGAAGCCTTCATTTTTAGAATCTCATCTGCACAAAGCAAACAATTGCCTTTTCTGCCTTTACATGCTATGTTTGAGAAAATGCACTAGATCCCATTTTGCTAACAAAGACATCTAAGGCTGAACAGTTAATGAATAACAAAACCCAAGACTATCTTAAAAGCAGTCCTGCTCTTTAATACTTACTTCTTTCACAGTGGCATCATCAAAGAACACCCATTTGGAAGATTTGGTGTGATAAGCAAAGGCACAATAGTGTTTGCTGGTATAACAGATCATTCCCACAAGAATTAGGTCAGTCTTTTTTGCTTGCTCATCTGTGACTCGATAGAAAAGCTGGAAGACACAAGTGAACCAACTGTAGTTTAATAAATCAAGAGGTGACAGGGGAAAAAGCACGGCACCTCTATGGCACAATAATGCATGGAAAACAAAGAATATTAATAAGCGAATAATTTTTTGTTTAACTCAACATTAACATCAACAGTAAAATTACTGTGATGACAACAGCAGAGTCCACAGGGATCTGTATTAGGACCATTGCTCATCCTTATGTACATCAATGATCTAGATTCTGGTACAGTTAACAGACCAGTTTAACGATTAGACCAATAAAGGTAAATTAGTAAACACTGTACAAACTTCAAAGGAAATTCTAAATGACAAAAATTAAGACTGGACAAACACCTGGACCTGATTAAATTATTCAGAATCTTCAAAGGCACAGAGTTAAACCAATCAATTTTGTCAGAAATGTGTGTTGAAACACAAACACCCTGGCCTTTCAAGAACAATTTGGGAAGATCCTCGAATTACCTAGCTACTAGCAACCAAAATAGACTGAAGGGTAACAAATGAGATGTTGCCCTTAAATAATAACGGCTCACTGTTAGTCACAAAAACTGAAAAAGTAAAAGTTTAGCTGTGAAATTGACAATTATACATTTGCCTTAAGGGACCTGAACTAATACTCCAACAGCCATTCACACAGAATATAGCAATATTAAACATTGAAATGTGAAACTGAACCCTTTAAAGTTAACATAGAATATTTTGTAATATGAGAAATTGTGTCTTTCAACATTGTGACACCATTTGACAATACTGTTTTGAGTGAGATTATAATCCAATAAAACGGTGACTGCATACATCTTTACAAAGCAATTACAAACTATTCTGTTATATTACACTAATAATTCAATTGAAACAGTCAGGTCCTTGGTGACCTTCAACAATAGATTCTAGGGAGGGAGTTATGCCACCACAGCTTTGCCAATATCACATGTCCTCCAAACAGTATGAATCAGGCCCTTTGTAAAGTTCTGCAGACGTCTGTTAAACTAATCCGTGACTGGAACGTATGCAAATCCACTAAACAAGGAAAATGCATTTATTAATGATCAGCTAAATATACGGACCTGCCGTGCTTAAAAGGACATACAGTACATGCAATTTGTGAAGTAAGCAGCAAAACAAAGATTGACTTAGGTGTTTTGAAATCTCACACACTAGCTGAAAAGGAACAAGTAACAGGTTTATTCCATGCTGAAAAAAAGAAGAAAGAGAACACAACGTTTTGGCCGAGGAGCCTTCTTCAGGTGTGCTTCTTCAGGGCCTACGCATGTTGACCCAGCTACCCACCTGAACTCACACACTAGCTGTCTGGCAGAAAGCGTAGTTTGTGATTTATATATATATATTTAAGACACCAAAGGAAAGAGCAGCCACAAAAGGACAACAGCTCTGTACACAATGCTCTTGGAAGAAAAAAAAGACAATCAGATCCTCACATAGAACTATCTAACTCCTCTCCCCTCCCTTTGGGCAGCTTGCAACATGTGGCACAGCTGCCTTTTCCAGTGGGAGATAAAACTGTGTATCAGTAGGAAAACAGGGTAAGGCTTCACACACCTAAGGGAACTGATTATGCAACTAGAGAACTTAAAGTGACATGTCACCATTTTCACACAAGCTAAAACTAAACAAAAACAAAGAAAAACAGCAACCACTAGGGATAAACCACCACCAAATAAATACAACTTAAAGCCACAGCTACTTACTGCTTCCATGTTTTCATTTGAAATAAAATACAAAATATCTTAGGGTTTGGACTGGTTACATTTTCTGTACTTTCTGTATAATGGTAAAATGTTTCTTTATTCCTTGCATTCAGAGCCTTAGCAAATTTAATCAGATGACTTAGCTGTGAGTAGAGGCTAGCAACCAAAGATTATTTCTGTTTGTGCAATCAGCTTGGCTTAGATTTTAGACCGCGATTGTGTTTTGAAGCAGTCTTGTTGAGAGTTCTAATGGAGAATGAACCAAAATGACTGAGTAGTAGCCAGCTTCTTGCTACATTTTATGTAATTCTTTACATACATCTTGGCTCTTTGTGTAGCTCTGAGCTCACTAACATATGAGAAATCAAACTCAATGCATCTCTTGGCAATGTTTGTCATTAAACTCTATAATCCCTTGACTACTGCTTACAGTACTTACTGCTTTAATAGTTTTAAAGCATGTGTGTGACAGCACATGCTATGTTCTTACCCCAGAAAGGTTCAGTTGTGGTCCAAGCGATCTAATGACATCTTCTGTGAGGTCCGATTGTTCCGCATCCCAGACAAAGCCAATTGTGACTATCTCCGGACAGTTCATGAGCACACGTCTAATCTTGATCCTTTGTCCACAATTACTCTTGGGAAAAAAAATCGATGGGTCGATGAGTTACTACAACACCACCTTGTTTTCAGTTATCACACAGCAGTTAGAGGATGTATATTTCGAAGTAACTATGTTGTATGGGTTTACTTTTTTCAGAAAAATAGCACCTACAAGCTCTTGGACTAAAATACATCACTTTGAAGGGTACAGTAAATTAAATATGTAGAGATGTAGAGCAAAGAGAACCACATACTGTAGTATTAGATCAAAATACTACATAAAGACATGATAAATTAAGCTTTTAGAACCGTACTAAGTATATGAAAGTTTTTACATTGGCGTTTATTTTGCCTCTTCAGTACACTTACAGAAATAGCAATAAATAGGGCTTACACCTTTTATCAGCATCAACTAATACTCGATAAAATGACATCACACCAAATGAATATTAAGAACTACAGCATGGATGTATGTGTTTAGTTCTCATACTTAGAATAGATACTAAACATAGACATGTTTAGACCTTTTCTCATTTGTCTGATTTACATGTTTCAGTGACTTTTCAATTTCAGGCCCTGTTAGATTTTTACTTTTCACACTCATCAAATCCAGACCCACTTCAAATGAGGTTGCTTCATTGACTATTTACGACAGAAAGGTTTTCATGCTGTTGTTGAATACACGACTAAAACACATCGTGCAGTTTGTAATTTTCCATTTTTCATTTAAATGTTCATTAAAGTTACTGGAATTGTGTTATGCTGGGCGGGGATTTAGTATGAACAGAAAACAAAAATCAACATGAAATCACTGCATGCATGGGTAAGTGACTCAGTATACCACTTTCTGATGAACAAACAATAATTCCACAAGGCAGAGGTTTAATGAAGTTGAATGCCACAGTTGCCAATGGCAATAACAGGGTGATTGTGGATAAGCCTTCTGCGCTATTTATATCCTCACAGAGGAATAACAGCTATCCCTTGCTGACTGCTCAAAAACAAAAGCAAGGCAGACCATGTTAAAAGAATCCAATGTTCTATACGGATGAAAGTTACTTATCTGTACAATACAATTCATTATGAATTTTTTGTGTTTATGTCTACATTTCAGCACATTTTTCAAGTCTGATGACTTAGACAAACTGCAAACACTGGTGAAATTGGTATGGCTACACTAGTGATAATGTTAAAAGGAGAGAAAAAACAGTAAAATTATTTCACTCTACATGACCATTTTTTGGATTTGAATGCTTTATTTCGACAATTTGTTTTTTGCCCAGCTTATTTCTAACAATTGCTATTTTCTACTTTAATTTGTTCAATGGTTTTAGACTAGTTGACCAGACAAACAAATGTTACGTTACACGTTGATTATATTTTCCATAGCTCAAAGCACCTCCTTGTCCGTGACTAACAGTCAGTGCTCTTTCCATCATAATAAACAGTTCCTTTTGTGAAACAGAAATTGATCTTTGCTCCATTTATTTGTTTTATTCAGCTAACATTTTAAATTATGTCCTTATCATGGGACAGAAGCATTCTAAAACTTATATTCCTAGTTGATATGTTCTGAATCTCCTGTAGAATTTCTCCATCCAGATTGCCAACCGCCCTGCATGTTGCTTCTGACAGGCTTCACACTGAAGACAAGATTCCTCTCTTGACTTTCTCTACACCCATTATTCTACCACCAGAGCCAACAATATTAATTAACCTTTGACCCAATTAATCAATGCAAAAAGAAACGACTGGATTGGTTTCTCTTGTTGATGCTGTTCATCTTTTTTAACCACTTCCAGCTCACATAACAGTTTTGAAGTCAAAGGATTCCTTCCCTCTTTGATTTTCAAACTGCTCACCATCATATTTGAATATTTGTATTCCTGTAACATAGACAGGCCTTCCAGATATGTAAACTTATTAATATTAGTTTATAAACCTATTGGTCTTGCTCTTCGCCAGCTTCTGAATTCAGCAAAAACCTGTTTCAAGACAACATATTTCATCCTTTATATAGTGAAAGGAAAGCTGGTTTGCTGTGCAAATGTACTGTATAAGCAGGAAAAACAAATTGATTAATTTTATAATCAATAGATGACACTTTGTTTTTAAATGAAGTTTTGAACTTTTTAATAATACCAATTACAATTTCTAGGTAGGCTGAGAAGACAGAAAGAAACATTGAATATTGGCAGCCCTAACTATACAGTAGCTTGCATTGTTTTTGTAGGTACCTTTCTCTAGCTGTAACTTTCTCTGGGTAATATACAGAAAACTTCAGAGTACTCTTGCTTTTCAAACATATGTGTAAAAACATGGCACTGTACTGATAAAGTGACCTACATACAGATTTGTGCATCTTTTTGTAAACATAGTTGCTATTTATAAATGAAAATGAATTTCTTTTAGGCTGAATTATTTTAAGACTGCTTCAATAATTGCTTCATCACACTTGGCATTAAATCACTGGTAAAAAAGGATTAGAGCTGCATTTTTATTTACAATTTGCCTGCATACTGCACATGACAAATGGAAACCAGAAACACTTTTGTTGCAAAAGAAAACTGCTTAAAGATGATGTCAAAGCTAAATAAGTAGATAAGGTAATGCAGAAATCAGTAACATAGCAACCACTGTTTCTCTTCTTTTGTGTTCTCTTAAAAAAGGTTAATCGTACCAACTACTATTTATCTCACTGAAAAAAATAAAGCATAGAACAGCCCATTCAGTGATAAAATACGAGATTAACCTAGTCTTTAATTCCATGTAAAAGCAAGTAGTACGTATGAGGCACATAATCCGTTTATGCTGCGCTGAACTCCAATGATTACGGCAATACACTTTTAATATGGATAAAGAACGTCAGACACAACAATCCCTTGGATATATTTAACTCGGTTTCAACAATCACACCAGGTTTCACTCTTGTCTGTCTCTGAATGACAAGAGAAAAGGCACCTTATATATCAATCATTTACTGTACAAAACGGGGATTTTTTTTATAATACATACAATTTCTTACTATGGCTTCAAAGCTGTTGTCATCCTAATTTGTGCTTTTCAGATTTACAAACAGGGCTGGGCTTACTGGCTTGATAGATTTATTATCATAACACAAACTAATACCATCAGCCACTCCTTTTTGTTCTGAATGACAGAACATGTCTCTTACTGGCCTAAAAAATACCACATACTCAGTTGCTGGCTTTAAAAATATGGGCTCACAATGAGAAATGTTAAATTATCTTAGATTTTATTTTCTAGTGATTAACGCTACCATAATGTACTGTATGTAAGATGAAGTTGTTTCAACAGGTAGCATTATAGCTCTCTGCAGGTGTTATAAAGAGATTTACAATAAAAAAAATACTTTTTTTTATTCTTTTCACTCTTTTCTGTGTGAAACTGTTTACTTGCTCCTTATAAGTATTTATAAGTTACTGTATATTAGATTTATTTGGCTGTCTCATATAAAATTTGAATTCCACAAGCCATTTCCAAAATTGATTTTACTGTCAGCAGACAGACTTTGTACATTGTCTATTACTGGTTGCCTTTACTTTTACAGGAGATTCTCCATCATGTTTTAAGGTATGACAGCAACATTTATTATGATGGTGGTTTTATGAATGAAGTAAAAAAAAACATCATTGTTTTTCAATGGGGTGATGTGCTTTTACGAACACATCTTCCCTTTGTATTGAGAATCCATTTACTAAAACACGAAAAATGACATCACAAAATTACAATCCTTTTTTTAATCTTAGAAATACCTTCAAAACAGAAAACGTCATGAAAAAATCTCCACTTACAGGGCAGTTCCTGAGGTCCCCAATCGTACTTGCTGCCTGCAGCAGTTCCCCAAACATGTCATACCTAAGACGTTCATTTTTTTCCAGAAAGAGGTCAACCTGTTGGCTAAATCAAGAACAAATTCCCTTAATGGCAGTTTTCAATAATTTAACATACAGTCAATTCAAGCTTTATTGTCCCCTAGGGGAAATTTGTTTTACAGCACAGTCAAACTCAGACTCACAGCTTACACAGGGGGTTAGGATTTTGAGCAGGTAATACAGCTGAATTCACATATACTGTAGTCATATTTTACCCTTAATAACCCTTGTAATAACCCCCTACTAACCAATTGTGGTAATACAAGATATTAATAAGGATACAAACAATAAATAAAAGTAAATAAGACAACTGTATAGGCTCCGTAACAAGTTCTTGTAGGCATGCTTGATGAATTTTTAAGAGATTAAAGCGTTTTTTCCCATTTTTTTTATTTTCTGGAGCCGACCGCCTAAGTTGAGAGTGCAAGTTGTGAGTCTACTGTGCTGAGTTTCTTCTACAGAATTCGTGGAGTGTTACTTACCAGAGGGCTGTAGTGGAGACATAGTGCACTAGCTCAGTGAAAGGTAGAGGGTCAGAGGACGCCCCACAGCTTCGACAAACACACTTTGGAAAGAAATAAAATAAAGACCTTTTTTAGAAGCTGCTTCTTTTGGATGCCACTTGCACTGCAATGTGATTTTAAGAATTTCACAGTTGGATTTTGTATTAAGTACTGTATCATTGTTTGGATGCAACCAGTGAACTAGCAATAATATTAAATAGAAAGTGTGGATTAAAGGACTACTGTATATCTGGAAAGATACAATGGATTACTAAAACTCCATACACATAGAGGCATTACTTTATGTTATAAGGATCAAGACCCGTATTGTTAAAGGAAAAAAAAAATGTTGTTATCTACCAAGTTATCTTAATATTCATGCAAAGTAAATTGGTCTCAATGGTTTTTCAATTTTGAAAAAGGTATAAACTGGCACACAAGGCATTTGAAGACAGTGAGTCAGAAAAAAAGGAAATTACCAATACATTTAAATAGAATTCTCACATGGAAAAAAATGTTCTCATGAGTCACTGTAACAAATTTCAACAGTGGTCACTTTTTCTAAACTACATATCAACAAAGCATTGTACACAAAAAGGAAATATAACAAATTATATCATTTGCGTAATTTCTAATTTCCCTTCTGATATGTTGTAAATCAGACTACCCAGGAGACTTTTAAAGCTTTTTGTTCCTGTGCAGAAATGAGCTGTATGTTTTCAGTCTTCAAATGAAGTCCAATAAATTCTAAGGCCATGTCTGTGGAACAGCAGTATGACAGTAAGGTTTATTTATTTTCTTGCTAGATCAGGTGTATAATATCCTCTAGGCCACAAACCTTTGAAGTAAGTTCTTGTGAATATTTTACAGAATAAACATCCCAATATAGAATTAGGGAAAATATTTTAAGCAATTAAGTGTTTATTATTCATAAACAAAGGAAATAACTGAATAACTAGAGAAAATAATACAACTTAATTGAGTAAATTGGGAAATGTTAAAGAATAAGACAAATCAATGGATAATAACATGAAAAATATTTAAATTAAATTAAATAATCCAATAATTAAATCAAATTATATTTAACATATATTTTTATTTATTGTATATATATGGATTCCAAATATCTCGATATTTAGATTCCAGATCTGATTTAATATCCATTTTGCCACCTTCTTCATGGATACAGGGATTATAACATAGTCAAGACTCTCATGATTCTGATGACCTCAGTCTTACTGAGAATCCCATTTAACATTAAAAGCATTTTCTAATGTAACTTTCACAAAATATTTATTGGCTTTGCTTTTGAAACCTATAACTTTGTTCTCCGTGCTTTCTTACCTGTTCATACAGAGTCATGGCAAACTTCTGGTGAGTAATGCAGGACTTGGAAACACACACATCTGTTTCAGTATCAGGCACTATATGCAGGTGAATCCTTTCAAGAATATTTTCCTGGAAGACACAAAGAAGATCTGCTTAATTTTCCACATAGCAATTGTTCTGCCACATTTCTTGTGATATGTCTTCTACAGCACAGTTCAGTCTTCTAAATGAGAGATGAGTGCAAAGTTCCCTTCAGAAAAAAAGGATAAGAGAAAACCATCAATAAACTGAGATTAACCAATACAAAAAAAACACTATCACACAAAAATAACTGCACACAAGCTATGAAAAGGAATGCCATCTTTAGTTTTCATGTATGGTGTACATTGTATTGCATGTACTGAAGCATATATTATATGTTAAACAAGTATATGACACAGAGACAATACAATGAATTAAGGCCAAATATAACAGCTCTTAATGTTTTTCAGATTGCACATCATATTGGTTTATATCTATGCCTATTTAGAACCAGCAACTGATAAATCGACTCAATTTCATTGCTGCAATACCTCAGACCAGTATGGATGCATAAATACCACATCACCATGGCTACATCTTAAAATAGAGCAAGAGTGGCCTTCCAGCAGAAGCCAGTGTTTCCATTTGCTGGCTCATTGTGGCTTATTAGACCTGTATGGGAGAGACAGATGTGACTGCTCATGGAACAAGTGTTTGGTTCTGTTGAATCAGCTTGAATGGCAGCAACTGCATTCTCCTTCATATACCAATATTCTTCTGGATCAATTCTTGTTCAAGTGTTGATGCCTATAGAGCACAGACATCTCTCAATTCACCCATCAGCTGTAGCAACCTAACAGTTCCCATCGTCCATTTTACATCGCTTTAGGCGAGCCTTCAGCAAGTCTTTGTACTACTTACAGCATACTTCCCAACAGTGATCGCCTTGTCATAAAAACTTGCCTATAAAGACACACATGGCCAACCTACTGGAGATATCTTAATGTTTAGCAAACCAGCTTCTGGAAGCACACTGGTGTCCTGCTAGAAAACTCCAAGAATACATTGTAAGTAGAAGGACGGCTCACGTCTTGGCTTTCTTGAAATGTAAACCTGTCAAAGTCCACCCCTTTTCACACTGCACAAACAGAAATGGCTATGGGCGTGTATTACCCACTGAAGGTGTGGTAAGGTGTGACTGAGAACACTGCAGGATTGCAAATGCCTGAAAGGCAGCAAGGATCACTGTAGTTGAATAATTTCACTCCAATACTCAGGAAATTCGGTTAACTCTTCTCTAACCTATCCATTCATCCATTTTTAACCTCTATCCAATAAAGGGTCACAGATGAGCTACAGTAGAAACCCTCCCAGTCAGCAATGGGATCCACCAGTCTATCACGGGACATACACAGACACGCACACACAAGGGACAGTTTTCCCAGAAGCCAACTGACCTGCCAGAATGTCTTTGCACTGTGAAAGTAAACCACAGCACTCGGGGGAAAAAAACTTGTGTGAACACTTTGAAAACATACAAAACTCCAAGCAAACCAGGAATTCAATTCAGACAAGATTTGAAACCAGTACCCAGAGCTGCGAGACAGCAATGCTAACTACATTGGTGCCAAGCCACCCCTTATTAGTCATATTAAATCTAAACGAGATTCTGCTTTAATAGATACAAACACAAATGATCAAAAAGAAAACATAATAAGCATAAAGTTTTAAATACATCTTTTCTAGTAAAAGAGAGATCTGTGTTGCTGATGAGCACAGACAGGTTGACTCAGATACAGCAGAACCATCAATTTAGATTGTTGGGAACATGTGTTATTAGAAGACAATGCAGAGCATTTTAAGACTGCAAACAGAATTGATATACTAGTGATGCAAAAAAGAGAAAATAATAAGCCTTTCCCAATATAACCCCTGTAGGAAATTGACACAATGCAGTGCTCACTGAAATAATGGAGCCACTAATGTAAAATGGTATAACACTCCAATATATTATCTTCTTTTTAGATTTACACTCATTTTGGGCATAAACAATGTAAAGTATATAAACTTGAACTTAAGTTAAGGTGATCCATTATTTCCGAGATATTTAATAATTTGTTGTTCTTTCTGCTGCTGTGCAAAAACATGCAACATACAAGCCTTCAAGCTATAGCAGTACAATAATTAAGGGTAGTACTATTTTTCAATTAAAGTGATTCAATAATTTATTCTCTTTAGAATTTTTAGAGTCATTTTGTCCATCACATTATTATAAGAAATAATAACCAGTCTTTCATCATAAAGCAGAACATGCTTTAACTATTTTTTTCTCACAAAATGCAATCCATGTTCTACTTAGTACTAAACTTTCACTATGTTGAATCATTTGTTTTGACTCACTATCTAAAACAGAAATCATAATTTAAATGGATGATCTAGTAAAGCAAAATAATTTGGAGGAAAGTCCAGCCATTACATGATGAAAAGATCTGTTATTTCTATATTTTATCATAGGAATGATTATTATTCTGTTTTATGGTATTCTGAGATATGTAATTATTGTAAAGCATTGATTAATCACCTAAAAATAATTTTAAAACCAGAGAAATTTGCATAAAGTATCTGTTCACTGATTAAGTACTTATTTTCAGTCATTTGGAAAATCATGTTGATTTTTGTGAGTGAATAATATGAAATTATACAGTATATCCAGTATTTATAACTATGTCCCATACATAAAACAGTTATACAACTATATAAGAAGAGGTCTTCAGGTTTAAACACTTCTTCAAAGCAATATATATATAATTATAAATAATAAGCAAATGCAGATGTTTAGCAAATGTATGTGATTAGCAAGTTACTAATGACACGTAAAAAAGAAACGTGCTCATTTCACTGGAAAACAATAGGCATAACATAAATTGAAATAATGTAATATGTAAATATAGTTAATCCAATCAAAAGCAGTAATAATGGTTCACAGTAAGTAATACTAGGGAGTAAGGTTATACTGTATAACATGCCCTGATCATAATATAACGCTCCATCAAAAAGCATTGCAAGTGTTACAATACATTCTATAGCTGTAACCTTGCTGGTATGTTTTTTTTTTTACAAAATGCCCTGCTTAGCACTTTGCTGCCTGGGGCAGATACACTGTAGGGGTCACACTGGCATGGGTCAACGCACTTACAAAGCACTCAGCCGCATCATCCATGAAACCAAGCTGAAACCTCTGCTCGTCTTTGAAGGTCTCAGCCAGGGCATGTCGTAAGTTATCTGAAGGCAGGGCTCTCTCTCTGCTGTGTTGAAACTGACTAAAGATGCTCTGGAGATTAAAAGGGGAAAAAGGGAAGAAAATTCATTGAGCTTATCTTAACATTATGCGAGCTGAAATATCTAAAAAATAATAAAGAAAAATGTAAAGTCTCCATTTTCGGTAAAAACATAAATAAACCTTTACCTTTAAAGCACAAAAGATGCAGGCTTCTCCAAGGCAGACATGTCCTGGTAACTGTCTTAAGCTCCTTCGGAAAACATCCAACTGCCAGAGTACCTGAGTGAGAAAAATAAATGCCTTAAGAGCGATCACCTTTAATTGCTTTGAGAGAAGAAATCTCACATTGCTTTATCAGAAAACACTTTACGAGTAATGTTTGATTGCAAATTGTGTTGTTAACATTTGTAAATCAATTTAGCATTTCATACAGCATTCCAATTCTAACTATTTATGAATGTTCGCTTGCAGAATGAAAAGCTTAGATCAATTTTAACTGATGGTGTAACTCAAAAATTGTATTTTCCCAGCCCCAGAAGCCAAGTGTCTGCAAATGACAAATCATAACATTTCCATGTAGGTTTAAAAAGGAGTAAAACACAGTACACAACAAGGAATTTGTAAGACTCTAGTTCCCCAAAATAAAATGAGTAGATACATTTTCTTTTCAAACTCGTCCCTAAACCTGAAGCAAAGTTCTAAAGTTATGAGGAAAAATATTTTTTTTGTAGCAGGTACACTGAACTTATCGAACTGATATAATTCATTATACCAAAACATCTCAACAATCAGAATAAAAAACAGGGGGGGGGGGGGGTTTGGGGGTCTACCAAAAAAGTCACATGTGTGGCCACCACTGGAAGCATTAAAAGCAGTACATCTGTGACAATTGTTTGCACCGGTCTATAGATGCTGTCTTATGCGATTCTGTTTCTGTCCCATTTTTCTCTGAGTCTGCACAATTATTTGCTTTTCAGTGGTCTCTCGATGGGTCATCCCAGCTGATCCCACATAAATTCAGTGGGGCTCAAATTTGGCAAGCAGGGCACCCATGGGATAACTGTCACATTCCCTTCTATCGAGGAAGCCATCGCTACATGACAACCACGAAGAGTGTCATGGGCTGTCCTGACAGTAGTCACTCCATGATGTAGAAAAGGCAGAAATTGAGCTCTATGGACTTCATTCGTGGAATGCCACACAGTTCACCATCAATCACTACAGATCATCACAATTGGACCTCCCCATCAGCTCGTCTGTTGTACCCTAAAATGGTGCATCATTCAGCCTTTTTGTGCAAAAATCCCTGTTGTCCATCTGTTTGATTAATCTACTGTAGGAGAGTCCACCGCAGTCACTGCTACAAAATATTGGGCACAAAAGTGTTGTTCTCTTGATAAAAATGGCATATTGCACTTTTCTTTCTCAACTTTCAACAAGCTTGATATTCAACAGGTTAAGTCAGTTCATCTCCTGTGCCCAAAAAACATCCCCATTAATGATACAGCATTACTAAAGGCACCTAAGTGCATCAGGATCACTCAACATTGATTAATATAGCGACACCAAAAACATTTGGTCGGTATCAGAAATCCAAATACATATTATTTTAAAAGCCTACATGTACTGTACATGTAGATTTTGCTTTGCTGTACAGTATATATAAATATCTGATTATATTCTTCCTAAAAATACATCCCATAATTTGAAAATGGCAAAAAAAATTCTGTAGCTGGATCTTTTTAAATTGACTAAAATACTTTTAAACGCCCATGAATGACAGCAGGAGGAACTATGTAGGTTCATTTACAATGGGTAGTATAAATTTGCTGCATTGATCCAGTTATAGAACAAATGTTTAATGCAGTTTACAAATAACTGTCCTATTTTTGGCCTCACTTATAATCCTTTCAGATCAAGACTGGGTTTTTGGAACAAATGTAATATTCAAACACTCCTGAGGTTACAAACATCAAGACCAAAAGGAAAAAGAAGAATTTAATGATGAGCTTTTATCAGCTTTCTTTATCTAGGACCTACATATTTATAAAGTAGACTTAGAGAATGACAAAGACAACTATGTATTGGTTTTAGGGCACGTATTTTCATTTGGAACAATCCACTGTATAGAGCATCTCATGCCTCAATTGACAAATCACAGCCAACATGGAATTTGATGGGTCATGATGCAGTTATTTTTTAAAATATACTGAACATGTATTGTTCTTAGATGTAGTTTCCACAATTATTCCTATATGGTTATAATGTATTTTAATCTTTCTGCTTTCATTGTGAATGTAATCTTAATATAATCAGTCCACATTAAACATTCAGTCTGTGTGAATGCCAGTTTTACCTTTTAGAGCAGACCCCTCTTAAATAAGTGAGGATTGGCCTTTCTGAAGTATTTTTTGAGGGGTGGGACATATGAGAAAAGTTAGAAGAGATCAAATAAAACCCACCTAAGAAACAGGCTGAAGAAAATGTTATAGATTCATCTAAAGTTTTATGTTCCATTGCAAAAGTATTGTTTAAGGGAGCACAGTGTTATTTCTGATCATTATTATGTATATACAGTGATACAGTTTATATCACTATAAGTTCTCATATACAGTGCCTTGCGAAAGTATTTGGCCCCCTTGAACTTTTCAACCTTTTGCCACATTTCAGGCTTCAAACATAAAGATATAAATTTTTTATTTTATGTGAAGAATCACCAACAAGCGGGACACAATTGTGAAGTAGAACGAAATCTATTGGATTTTTGAAACTTTTTTAACTAATAAAAAAATGAAAAGTGGGACGTGCAAAATTATTCGGCCCCCTTGCGTTAATACTTTGTAGAGCCACCTTTTGCTGCGATTACAGCTGCAAGTCGCTTGGGGTATGTCTCTATCAGTTTTGCACATCGAGAGACTGAAATTCTTGCCCATTCTTTTTTGCAAAACAGCTCGAGCTCAGTGAGGTTGGATGGAGAGCGTTTGTGAACAGCAGTTTTCAGCTCTTTCCACAGATTCTCGATTGGATTCAGGTCTGGACTTTGACTTGGCCATTCAAACACCTGGATACGTTTATTTGTGAACCATTCCTTTGTAGATTTTGCTGTATGTTTGGGATCATTGTCTTGTTGGAAGACAAATCTCCGTCCCAGTTTCAGGTCTTTTGCAGACTCCAACAGGTTTTCATCCAGAATGGTCCTGTATTTGGCTGCATCCATCTTCCCCTCAATTTTAACCATCTTCCCTGTCCCTGCTGAAGAAAAGCAGGCCCAAACCATGATGCTGCCACCACCATGTTTGACAGTGGGGATGGTGTGTTGAGGGTGATGAGCTGTGTTGCTTTTACGCCAAACATATCGTTTTGCATTGTGGCCAAAAAGTTTGATTTTGGTTTCATCTGACCAGAGCACCTTCTTCCACATGTTTGGGGTGTCTCCCAGGTGGCTTGTGGCAAACTTTAGACGAGACTTTTTATGGATATCTTTGAGAAATGGCTTTCTTCTTGCCACTCTTCCATAAAGGCCAGATTTGTGCAGTGTAAGACTGATTGTTGTCCTATGGACAGACTCTCCCACCTCAGCTGTAGTTCTCTGCAGTTCATCCAGAGTGATCATGGGCCTCTTGGCTGCATCTCTGATCAGTCTTCTCCTTGTCTGAGCTGAAAGTTTAGAGGGACGGCCAGGTCTTGGTAGATTTGCAGTGGTCTGATACTCCTTCCATTTCAAGATGATCGCTTGCACAGTGCTCCTTGGGATGTTTGAAGCTTGGGAAATCTTTTTGTATCCAAATTCGGCTTTAAACTTCTCCACAACAGTATTACGGACCTGCCTGGTGTGTTCCTTGGTCTTCATGATGCTCTCTGCGCTTTCAACAGAACCTTGAGACTATCACAGAGCAGGTGCATTTATACAGAGACTTGATTACACACAGGTGGATTCTATTTATCACCATCAGTCATTTAGGACAACATTGGATCATTCAGAGATCCTCGCTGAACTTCTGGAGTGAGTTTGCTGCACTGAAAGTAAAGGGGCCGAATAATTTTGCACGCCCCACTTTTCATTTTTTTATTAGTTAAAAAAGTTTCAAAAATCCAATAGACTTCGTTCCACTTCACAATTGTGTCCCACTTGTTGGTGATTCTTCACATAAAATAAAAAATTTATATTTTTATGTTTGAAGCCTGAAATGTGGCAAAAGGTTGAAAAGTTCAAGGGGGCCGAATACTTTCGCAAGGCACTGTAGACTACCAGTTATAGGGGCATTAGTGGAGCTGTTAAGAAATATCCATTACTTTTGAAGTTAAAATAAATTGCTTACTGGTATATACTGTACATCTTTAAAAAAGTCTGCAAGTTTCTTTCTACACTGGACACAGCAAATTTTTAAATGCTGGACTTCAATCCCTGAGCCATTTCAAAAGGCACATTTTGAAATGAATGTTATGAACATACAGTAAGCAGAACAAAAAGGAAAACTCTAAATACATTTAATACAGATGAACGTTTTGCCAAATCCTTATTTCACTTAAGGAATGAAAAAAATACTGATGTCATAACTAATGTCTTCAACCTGTCAAGCTTGGCTTTTTAAAATGAGTCTTAGTGTTTTATTGCTGTGACATTTATGACCCTTACTAGAAATGACTCCACTGTTCGTTAAGAGAAAATGAAAAGATTATTTTTAAACATGGCAGGAGGCACAGGTTATTTATGTTGTACTGTTCTTGGTTTACAAGCAACTTGCAATCTATCCTAAGACTGTATTAGCTGAAACATACAGTATGTAACTTAAACATAAAGGATCCCTAGAATGCAGGAAATGTAATGTTCTTAATTTTATACAGAATTCTGCTTATTGGGATGATAGTGTGACTCTCAATATGTTCCCAGAACAATGTACACACAAGTGCATGGGGTGTACAGGGTATTGTATTTAAACACACATACACAGTACAGTAGGCATGCAGTAGTACATATGCCTACTGCTAAGCACAAACATTACAGTGTGCAGAGGTTCTTACACATTGTAAAAAGCAACAACTGTGAAGTAATACAATTTTTCAATAAATACTTATTAGCCGGTGTCATTATATTTTTTTCTACCTAAAAAAAGAGATCTTAGATAAGATAACAGAGCCATCAGATCACATGGCAATCTCTCCTGTTTAGACTCAACCAAATAAACCCAAGTTCAAGGAGCACATAGATAGAGTTTCACCAGATAAATCATGTAGCTTTCGCATTTGACTCACCTGTACAGCACTGTTCAAAAAACAACTGTTTTGCCCAGGTTCATTCAGCAAGCCTTTGGTGGGAGCCAGAGAGAGCATGCTCCCAGGCTGGTAGGATTTTCCAAGATTGCCGCCCTGCTTCTTGAAGAACTTGACCCATGCCATTTGATTAAAGTTACACTTTGTAGAGAAGAGTTATTCTATAAGTATAATAAATTCTTAGCACTAAGGTTGTTCCTCGGTGTGGTACGTGTTACAGATCTCCGTAATTGTAATATTGGTTTTCTGCTTGCTGCGATTGCACTAGACATCAGGGTCCGATCCCACAAAATGACTACCAATAAAAAAATTCCATCTTCCGTCTTTTGGAAATGTCTGAGGGAGTGGCTCAAATTAAATGCCACAAAATTAAAAATCACTGGCAAGATGTCCTTTGTACCGAAACCAAAACCTCTGCGTGCAGAGCAGTAATCCAAGACGACTAAACCACTGCTGTGTTATTTCTGTAGCTTGCACATTGATAATCATTCTTCTTCAAGTTAAAGACATACAGTCCTTCTCCTGTTCAGTCATCAGCATAACATCAGAAGAAATTCTGTGATCCCGTATAAGGTGTGCCCACTTCTCTACATCATTTGCCGTTGTTGGTAATCAACAGAAGAAAGTTCCAAAGTTCATCCATAAGGAAGCTTGAGGACAGCAGTTCCACACATTGGACAACATCACATTGGTGACTCTGGAGTTAAGAGAAGAAAAAAAAACATCAAATGCATTAAGGTAAATGGAGACAGATGATGTTGTGCAAAATCTAAAGTAAGAGTAAGGAAAAGAGGGTGTGGTGACTTGATGCACACAAAACCCTGTCATATTAAATTGTTCCATTATTGCAATAAAGATAAAACAAACTCAAAAACATTCCAACAAAAAAGGATTATCCTGGAGCTCTGACTTGGGTGTAAAAACCATGTAAAATGAATTACACACACATTTACAAAATAAATGGGAACATAAATGGATAAATGGAAACATCAAATTAACTATGTAATTTAATTCTGTAATTTAATATGACGTTATATTGATATAATATACTGTAGTAATTATATTAATATAATTACTGTGCACTTTTAAAGTATATCACTGGTAGTAGACAGACAGCTTATGAGGTGGTGGTGCTAGACCAATTATGACTTTGTTGGAATCACGTGTTTTGAAGTATATTTTTGGCGCAAATAACTACAAGTGTGCACGCTAAGGAAGCTAAAGCAGAAATGGACACAAACAGTGCTTTTAACAAGGAATATTCAGATATTCAGGAGATTCCTTATTTAAGATTAATTTTTAAACTGTAGGTGGTAATCATTCAAGGAAGCACGTACAGTATATTGATCGGTTAATTGATTGCATCAAGATTCTGATACATTGATGTAGTGTGCTCTCACGAGGCACCAGTTCTGTAGGATTTGGGCATTTACGGGGACAATTATTAATTGTAGCCGTTAATCACAAAATGATTCTTTTGATGGCTTTAGAATCCAAACATGCGATATAACTCAAACAACGCACACACACAGGTACTAATACACAAGGATACATTTATTAATACATAGAATATGCATGTAAACCTAACAGATCTTATCGAGAGGGTTATCAGAATACAAAAGGTATATATTCAATCAGTTACAAAGAGTTACATATATCAAGAGGACATATGCTCGGTATATCATTCATTTAGACCGTTTCGTAAATGAACTTGGTTATAACTTCTACATTAGATACTGATTGCATCAAGATTCTGATACAGTGAGCAACCTAATGAACTTTGTAAATACTGTAGGAGCTACAAAGGATATTCCAAATATTATCAAAATTCAAGAATGGGCAACCTCCTGGAAAAATGACACAATGTAGTCAAGCGTAGATTATTACATTCAGGTAGCCGTAACAAACTACGTATAAGCAACAGGCAGCACTGAGCTTAAAGAAGCTAATTATAAAAAAAGACCATTTTTTATGTTGAAATCATTTTAATTTTCTAGACAGTGTGTTAGCCATAAAAAGGCCAACTACGTTATTATATTAAGGAATATTAACATTGTAGAACACAGTAGTTAAACCTACTGTAATTTAAAATGTGTAATATCTGAGGAAATTCTGAAGCATGGTGGAACTAATATTATGGCATGCTTGTACAGGTGGTACAGGTGAGACTGTGGTTTCATAATTAGTCGAGTACCACAGAGTTCTGTATTGGAACCCCGGCTCAACATAATTAATACTGCTTTTCTATATTTTGTTTTAGTTCTGAAATGAGTTGAAGTCAGAGACTATAATGAAACGGGGGTTATATTCAGCAGTGCGGAAGCAGAAAGGTAACTGGCTGATTTAACTTGTTAAGGACTGAGATGGATTGAAAACCTGCCAATAAACTTGCCTTCCATTACCAGTATGGGACAGCCATGCTGTGGACTGCTACTGGAGAAGCAGTAAAATAATGTCAAATTGGAAGGATATGTAATCAAAAGCGCAGACTCTTTAATTGAGGGAAATATGTCCTACCAAAAGCATGAGGACATACTGCAAAAATTAAACAAATGGGAAAGAAGTGGTAGTATGAAATATAATCAAAAGAATAAGAATAAGAATAATTTCTCAGGAATACAAACATGACTGAACACCAGTCACACCTGTGAAGCATAGTGGAAGTGATGTTAAGGCCTGGGCATACATGGCTACCTTTGGAACTGACTCAATCATCTTTATTGATGATGTAACTAAGGATGGCAACAACTAAACAAATTCCAGAGTTTACAGAAATATGTTGTACGTATAAGTATACTTTGTTATAGAATGATCAAATAATTAAATGTTAATGACACTGAAAATGTCATTCAAATTAATCTTTTGACCACAAATTGGATGACTTTAAAGCAACTGTGTTGACTTTGCAATTGCAATAACTCTGGTGGCCACTGTATCTACAGTACATAGTTTCTATTTGATTTAAACTACACTGTATTTCTAAAGCAATCTGTAAATTGCATGCAACAGAGTACTGAGGGTTACAGTTTTTAAACCACTCCAAATTATTTCGAGAGCAGATGTAATTTAGTTTCAGATTTTGCAGGCCAAACGTGTGACTCTTAACTTTGTTTACTCCCCATAAAATTCTGATGCACTGCTTTCTTTCTGTAAGTAATAAAAAGTAATAAACAGAGAACTGTAAAATGTTGTTCAAGCTATTAGAAATTTAAAATAAAGAATTGGAATACCATAGTTGATAGATATTTAATGAGTAAATCTGACATCTGACAACAACTCAGGTTCATCTCAGGATGCTGAGACTCAAACTTGGCCAAGAACACACATACAAAGTGGAATAGGTGTTGTCAGTCTGCTCGGAATCAGACATTAAAATAACCAACATAAGACGTATGAGACATGTATGATTCCAAAGTAAAATTGTTATCAAGGGATTCAGACTAAATTTCTCTTACCCCGATATTGGCATTTGGTATATTTAAGTCCATCGATATTTGTAACACAATATTTAATAAAATATCCAAAACATTTTCTAAAACAAAAAAAAAGATGTAGTAAGCCAACACATTTCTGACTCGTGCTTAAAAATACTGGGTGTTGAGCAGCTCCTTTAAAGATAGGGTGTCCTTGGCTTCTCTTTCTGCGAGGAGAGTGTAGTGTTATCAGTGACAGCTATATCATTCCTCAAACCAGTGCTAAATTTGCTGTGAGCATCATTGGACCTAGAGTGTGAAACAAGTTAGAAGCTCCACAGTAAGAATTTGCAACGAGGGTTGAAGCAATTCAACCGAGCTGACTGACAAGTAGGGCTGCCAAATTGGGGAGTACAAAATTATTTTAATTTTGGATTCAATTTTTTAAACAAATATCAGAACTCATAGACAATAGAACCTGACTAGGAGCTTAATCACTTCTGCATCGATATTACATTTCTATTCTGTTAAACAGCACACATTCCTGACAATGAAATACACTGTAATACAAAATAAATTCAAGGTTACTTCAGAGTCTTTTCACTCAAGGAGTTTATTCTTCGAAGATAAAACTTAAATGACACAAATGTAAGCAGACAGTACAATGTGTTCTGCGAAAATGGAAATTGGCCATAAAACAACATCTAAGGTGCAGAGAAAAGATTTTCTACTGCGTATACTGTAGATCTGGTCATTTACACTTAAATATTTTCATAGTGCAATTAGTAGTGATTATTTAGAAACAAAGTAGTTTTAAGTAAAAAATTAATTAAGTGCCGACAGGCTCTTTTGGTGTGAAAAGAAGATTAGAAATGCATTTTAAGTGAATAAGTATTGCTAGCACTTTACTTAAACTTAAGGAAACAGGCCAAAGCAAAGTAAGCCCTCAGAAATAATCATACAAAAAAGAAATTCTGCATAATAGAAAAGGTCATTTTAGTTTGGCATTAGGATCCTTAAATCAGTGTGCAAAGAAGTAGTTTAAGCACTTGCTTATTTTAATTATCTTTGAGTGTTGAAGTGCATGTTTGAGTGGAGGTTAGCAGTACTGGTCTTCGGTACTGTATTTGATGCCAACCTGAAGTAACTTATATAGTAAGTATGTTCTCCCCATGTTCATGTGGGTTTTCTCCTAGGCATTGCGATTAGGTCTGATATGCTATTCTAAATTGTCCCTTTCTCCACAACCCGGTGGTGGTGATAGATTGGTGTCTTGTCCAGGGATTTAAAGTCCTTAGTTGCTCCCTACACTTCCAAGATAGCATCCCAGAACGTACAACCCTCTCCAGAAGAAGCAGCTTTCTGAAAATGGATGGATGAAATGTGGAGTTTCTTTTTTCTAGGCATCAAACAAACTAGCTAATGTTAAATCACATCAGCAGATTGTCCTTTATTTCTGTTAGACAGCAGCCCTGGACACTGGAAGTCTGTCCTGGAAGCTTTGGGCACGAGGTAGGATTACATCTTGAACAGTACTCTAGTCCATCACAAGGCACACACACAAGCACAATGAATCTAAAAAGTTCATCTAAGTGTGTATGTATGTATACCAATGAAAATATTAGGAAGGCTCTACTTTTTTCTTTGCATTCAATAATGTCTCGATATGAATTCAGGCCCGCACTGCAGACAAATCCTTTCTTTTCATACTTAAAAATAACTGTCCTTATCACCTACTTGGAGGACAGCGAAAGAAATCAAATGAATCATAGATGACTAGCAATGTGCTTTAATGGTTTCAGTAACTATTTTACGGTGTCTGCTGCTTTTGACATTAGTGAATGCATCATTGTGAAGTGAAAAAAGTTTTGCTAAACTCTTCAATGAGTACCATCGAGTTTAAATCTAGATCATGATGCAGCTGTAGTGACACATTAAATTGGAATACTGAAAATCTGATTGATCAAATTAAGAAAATTGACCATGCTTAAATACAGCTCATTATACACTACCTCTTGTCATCTGCATCAACTCAATTTTTCAGATAATTAGGTTTATGTTTAAAATCGCAGTATTTTATGATGCTATTCCTATCCATCAGATCAGCTGCTGCATGATGCCTATAAGGAAATTTAAACATTATCAACCATGATAAGCACATATAAAGGCAAGGAGGACAAATTAGCAGACACCAGATAAGGAAGACAGATTCCTACAAATATGGCAGTGTGCTATGTTACTGTACATGAAAATACTACAGAGAAAGGCAATTAAGTTCAAGACCTGTAATAATGCATTGCAATGGGATGTCGGACTGCTAAAACATTTCTTTTTTTGGAAATTCCCATTCCCACTGCTACATGTACAGTATATGCATATTACCAGTAATGCAATTATGGTTTGCAAACCTTCCTATCTTGGAGCATAAAAATTGTTTGATTCCAGTCAAAGTGGTTATCAGTTATACAATGCGTATTGTATACGCTTGCACTTACTATACATGAAATTTATTCTAAACGCTTTTAATTTTAACTTGTATGAAAAACTGCGACCAAACTATGGGGAATGTGAAGAAAAAACAAATATTTTCAAATTAAATTTGGATCACATTAAAATAGTTTTGTTCCTAATGCCCCTAATCAATTATATTTTACAGACATTATACAGTACATTTTAATTCTAAAAACTGGACTTTTTGGCTATTTACTGAAAATATAATTTACACAACAGCTCTTAGCATAATTCCAAATAAGGGAGTCAGAGAAAAACTCCATATCCTTATATTAACAGAGATATAAGTATGAATTAAACATTAAGGTTCACATATTTTTCCTTGTACAAACAGTTGTACAAAAAATGTAGTGTAGGGCTCTAAAGTATGGATTCCCTCCTATTAAGAGGACAGAGGATTAAGAGGATTACATTTGCATCATGATATTCATATATTAGGAATATGTTTGGATTGTAACTTCACTCAGTGAAACGTATATTGTCACATTGAAAGGGGAAATGACAGGATGAAGTTGCTTTAAAAAAAAACTAAGAGGAGAAGAACTAAAGAAGGAAGGTGCAAAAAATACATTAAACTTAATTTAAAATGTGGTATATTTAGTTTTAAAGTTCCTGTTTTTGTTGTTCCCTTATAAACAAAAACACTCTGACCGCTAACCGACTGTTTTTCGCCTACATATGTTAATGTGTCAAAGTCCTACACGACAACATTACAAAGCAATCGCTTAAGCTCCTTATTATTACGAATCTCTACTCATTGTGATCACGCATGCTGTTGAAGGGTGAGGGGAAAAACGTCTCTACCTAGTGCAGCAACACGTAGCCAGTTTCCTGTTGCAACCACAAAAATGCCTCCGTTCTGACCGGAACATGCTTCAGTTCACATTTTTGGGCCTTGGCCAGGGTGTAGTCCTGTTACAGTCAGTGGAAGTGAGTGCTTTTTTTTTACGCAGGCTTATTTACATGGCTACCTGCTTCCCTGACTACTTTCTATTCAACAAATTCCTTCCACCTGTGAATTAGCAAACATTAGAACAAAGTTTGTTTATGGCTGCCCAAAGAAGTTCTTCTGGATCTTGCGTCAAACACCTTCAGTATAGAGCCAGCTTCTGGAAAAGTGACTCATGAAACCAGACTAAATTAAACCGATATTCCACCCCCAGCAGTAACAGTTTTGGATTAGGGGAACACATCTGACAGAGTCAGCTGTGTACACTCCATCAATGAAAGGCTTTTATATATCTCAAATGTAGTAAAAACGTGTCAACATTCAAGTGCTAGAACACAATTTTCCAAGTTACATCTGCCCCCACACTGCATTCATTAACATAAATTCCTCTTTATTAACACAGAAAGTCCTGTTGTTCCTGATAAAGGAAACATTATGTGCACTGTTTGTAAATATATTCTATGCACCACAGAGCTACTTCAAAATGATTTCAGCATTGTACTATATGATAATAAAAGAATGAAATGCACATATAACAAAAAAACATACTATTTATGAAAGAGTATCTTACAAATGGTATTTTAAAATGAGCAAAACATATCTGAATGCAACCATCCTTTAAGATGTATCACTGATTGGTGGACAAAAACGGTTTTCTCAGCTTGAAATTAAATTATCATCATTTAGATGGGAAGATGAATCTCCCTTTAATTGGGAAGAACTATTATACTAAACAGAGATGAAACATTAATGTCAAGACAGCCTTTGTTCACATTATCTATACTACATTGAAGAAGTAGTTCAAACAGTATTTAAACAGGGATCTTTTTAAATCAATTCAAGGGTTAATTGTTGTTTCACAGTTAATAATAAAGACATCTCACTATATTACAGATAAATTCTGTTAGTATAATAAACTACTGTGACTTTATGTGCACAAACACAATGAGAAGTCATGACAGCAAATCATTTTGACTGCCAATCCTAACACTATACTAATTTAGAAGGGTGTTCTTTCTAAGATTCATTACAGTGTAAAAGTATTCAGAAAACATAATATCCTTCAAACTTAACAGTTTTAAGTGAGTATATGGCCAGTCTAGACTGAATCCACAAGTGTTGTTTTGTTGTTTTAACTGGACATTTAAGATCTCTTGTAGAAATTGTTGGTCATACCAATAAAAAAGAAAATTGGTTCTAGAATCTCTTCATAAAAGACCAAAGATAGATTAAAAACATATCCTACTCTTGTGAGGAAAAACAGCTGTATGTTTTTACTCTTGATCAGGAAAGATTACAAAGGGACCGCATGCAAGTATTCTTGACAATGTCAAGGCAATGGACTTCACAATCAACAGTAAACCAGAGGACACAAGTAGAATGTACGGCAAGATGCACTTCAAATGAGAACAGGGGGCACTTTTTCACATGTTGTGGGAATCTAGTAAATGCTAACGACCTACACTGTAGAAGAGGATAGCCTGGCTTCTTCCAAAGAATTACTTGATGAGATGTTCCTATCAATTATCAACTGAAAAGCCAAATAAGCTGAGTGGGCCAAATGGCTTCCTCTAATTTCACACCTTTCTTATGTTATATTATGTTATGTTATGTCTTATCTTGCGGAGACAATGTACTAAAATAATGTGACTTGCCTGCAGATTTTTTTAAAAAGTGTCTTTTCCCATAAAAGGAACAAATGACAAGCAAAGACGCAATCTGGAAATCGTTAGCATTATTTTCTTTTATTTTGATGCTATGCTTCAGCTCTGCCTCTTGTGCACCTCTCTGTAGCTGGCTATTCTCAATATCTGGCAAGTGTGCCAGACAGTCCTGAGATGACCCAAAAGAGGTCTGTCCCACCCTTCCTCAATGGCATGAGGCATGAGCTCAAGTACTTTTCTTATTATTTTAAATCTTATTTTAGGTCTTAAATTAATTCCAGAATAACTGACCACTGACCATACGCTTATTTCAAGCTTTGCCTGCACATTTTATTGCCAAAGGAAAGAACATTTCATAAGCACTTCACACTCTAATTTGTCCACTTTCTAAAGTGGTGCAACTATTAAAATAACAATTATTAATTATTTGGGACAGCACATCTTGGTTTTCCTAGAGTAATATTACAAAAATATTTCAAAATACTACTGTCTCAATGAAAAGAAGTATGTTCTAAGAGAATAATTTTAAATTATCTCATAATCGTTATTTCTACTTCTGGGATGCATCATTCAACAATTGCATATCCTAAAACTATCTTTTGTTCACTATTTTTTTATTCAATTTTATTCAAATTGTTCATTTTTTTAATTAAAAGTTCAAATGTAAAAATGTTGATTATTTTACAAGCCACTAACAGCACAGACAGCTTCTTTGTCCATTCTACAATCTGTTTTCTTATCTTGAAATGAACTAACATTTTTTATAAAAGAAGAATATGCACAAAATTAGACAGTTAAGGTAATACCCCCACCCCACCCCTGCTCCAGGTCAGAAGGAATTGCCTCCTGCAGGATTCGGGCACAGGAAACAGGGGTGGCAGATGATGTGAACAGGGATCTCAGATCCAGAGCAGACTGACACCGAGCGTTCACACTGCTGAGGTCAAAGATGCACTGGGCTGGACAAGCTGACTGTGAAACGGGACAGAAAGGGGAGAGAGAAAGAAGAAAATGGCTGACAAAGCAGGGTGAGCAGGGAGAAGAGGGGAGGAATGGGAAACAGCCATGAGGGGGCAGCTATTTGGGCCTCCGAGGAGGAGTGATGAAATCAGAAGGAACCAAAAGAGAAGAGCAGAAATTACGGTAATTGTGGTGAGCTAATTGTTTCCATGGACCATGGAGTACAGTAGTAGCCATCGAAGAGCTGCTTGTTCAATGTGGGGTGAGAAGGTGACTAAGCTTGAAGGAGGCAAATGGTAGCTTCAAAGTAGCAAATGGTAAGAGGTGATGGGGTGGGAGTCAAGCAATGGCACCAGATGCAGCAGGAACTATTCCAAAAGTAGGAGGATGGAAAAATAGTAGGATGGAGAATTCAAAGGTGGGGTCTTTTGCAAGAGCAATCATTTTGTGAGAGATTTCCTGCCAAGAGCAAATACAGAATACTAAATATTTTTAAGCTGAAGAGAGCAGAAGTGGGCCAAATTAAAATTTGACCACCTCCTGAATGCTTGTTTATAAACTTCATTTTATGAGGTCATTCTTAATTCTCCAAATTAGTCCTGAGGAAATAATCAAACAGGGCTGTTAGATATATTTAGGAAATAAACCAGTGTAAATTACTACCTTCACATCTTCAGAATACTTAAGATTTACTTTCACAATTTCTTAAACCCAGTTTTAAATTAAATAAGTCTCTCTTGGGTCACTGAGTCTGGAGCCAAGCCCTCGAGTTCTGCTTGCAACTGAACTTAGAAAGAGCTTGAGGGTTTGATACAAGAGTCTATGTTGTAATCAGCTTACATACATTTACAGAACAACCCCTATACACAGCACTAAGAACAGCAAATAAAATAGAATAAAATACCATAAAGCTTGTAAAAGTACAAAGTTTATATCCCACAGTGTTCAATCATCCACAACTATGATTTGAAAGGTTTGTAATTTCTGACTGCTTAGAAGCAAATAGCACTTTTATTTTTAATCAAATGAAGTAATAAAAACAGATATGACTAAGTTTACTAAACATTAATGCATATGTGCTGGTTCACTATACTGTAATGGTTGACTGACATATAATCTATCGGTTTTTAAAGAACAAACAAAAAACAGATTTAAATATCCCAAAAAGTATTACTTACTGGAGCAGGAAATTAATACATTTTTTCTAACGTTGAACTAGCATGTCACACTATCACGGCAGCTCATAATAAACAGCTCAAGTCTCTCCAGCCACAAGTGAAAGCAGAACACTAATAGCTGTACATTGAAAGGTAATTGAATAATCCAATACTTTAAGTGTAAGACTTATGAATGTAGGAAGGCAGTTCCAGAAACTGGACATCATATTTGCTTTAGTTCAAGTGGGTAGCTGCGTCAGCATGCGTAGGCTACAAAGGAACAAGTAATAGGTTTATTCCATGCTGAAAAGAGAAGAAAGACCTTCTTCTTCACACCCAAAGAAGGCTCCACAGCTGAAACGTTGTGTTTTCTTTCTTCTCTTTTCAGCATGGAATAATCATATTTGCTTTGTCACCTTTGAATAGCTTGGACAACTACAGTTCATCTTCTCAGCTAATGGTAATCATTACACAGCATAAAAGGAGTTGTTACAAAGAGACTGCCCTCTAATGAGTTTTAGCAATGACAACTGCAAAAAACAAAGCCTGTCACAGAATACCTTTTAGTGTAATATTTACCAAACTTGCAAAATTCACCATTGAAAATGTCGTAAACTGCCTTAAGAACATACCGAACAATTTCACCAGCAAGTTGCAGAAGTCTGTGGAATGAAATAAATTGCCTCCTTAAAACAACTGAAAACTCTCAAAAAGTAAATCCATAATAAATACAGAGCTCAAAAAGCAAATACATAATTCACACCTGAAGAAGGCTCCACGGCCGAAACATTGTTTTTTCTTCTTTTTTTCAGCATGGAATAAACCTATTACTTGTTCCTTTGCATAAATACAAAGTACTTCTTATAAGGAAAAAGAACAGTGATTTTGAGTGGGCAAAAGAAAGTGTCCTTGTGGTAACACCTACAATCGCTAAATAATTAGGAAAAATGCATGTGTAAGAGTACTAAGCTCATATATATTCAATAAAGTCAATAAAATAAGAACAACTGAAGATGACTCTATCAGAGAATTTATGTTCTTTTAAGATCAAATATGTAATCTGGTATAAATTTTTATCAGTAGTTAATATAAATTAAAGCCTTTTTTAACTCTCACATAAAATGATAAAACCATAGTTTCTTCAAAAAAAGAAGTAAAAGCACAGTTTGTTGGGAAGGCTTAAGAAACACCACATGACCAGCATTTGAATTTGAAATGCTAAAAATCCAGTTTCCCCACCAGATGAAACCAGACATTCCCAAGAACAATGCAGCAAGAGTTTCCTGTTCAGCTTCTCCATTACTACTGATCTCTGTACAGCTGTACATGGTTACTGCTTTCAAATCCTGCGAATCTGAACTGGTCAACGCTGCTCCTCTGAATCACAGTTTTCTGACAATAACACCGACGTCCAGCATTGTCTATGTGTGCTCTGTAAAATAATTGCTGGAACACAACTCTGAGGCCTGTTTTTAAATCCAACATCCTTTGGGCCTTATTCAGACAACTTCCTATATTGTTGACTACTTCCCAAAGATCTGCCAATAAATGTGACTTCAAACCTACTGCCAACGTTTTTTTCTTATTTTTCGAAATTTGAGTAAAATTATATTCAAGATTCACATGTCAAAGTTTCACAGGTCTGGGCCTACGTTACTTGTTTCATTTTAAGACAGTCTGCACTGGCTTCTACATATTCGCTCAGGAAAAACCACAGGCCACATTTAAAATACAGAAGAAGCAATTCAAGATTTCTAGAAAATACTCATTATACTCAAAAGAATAACACAAGAACATGAAAAGGCTCTACGGTTCGCCTGAAAAGAGCTGCTACAGTATGTTCAAGATGATTTGGAATTTGTCGGCATTAAAAAGGATTGCTATTCACTCCATTTTACCCCTTTCATTTCAGTAAATCTGAATAATTCTTAGTAATCTTAGAACACTTTTCAGTACATCCAATAAAACTCCTTCCTTGTCATATGTTAGCCACTATGGAAATTGCTTAACCTTTCTGTTTTATCTCATAGTTCTGATTAAATCTGTCTTTCAAGCATTTGTAGACCTAGAATATACAGTTCAGCTAGAGTGTGATGTCCAGTTGACAGGTCTTGAATAGGCTAAATCCCTACACAGTAGATTGTTATGCTAAGCTTGTGATTTCTAAAATTTGCCCTGTTAAGATTACTTTATTGGCCATATACAATTTCTTGAGAGAAGCTCAAGGTCTGAGCACAGGGTCAGCCATTTATATGGTGCCCCTGGAGCAGTTGGGGTTAAGGGCCTTGCTCAGGGGCCCAACAGAGTAGGATTCCTCTGCCAGTCATGGGATTCAAACCGGCAACCTTTCAACCACAGGCGAAGATTCTTAGCCACAGAGCCACTGCCCCACCCGTATTATTATTATTTACCCCAATTTGATTCTTCATGAGAAACTTGGGGTCTTTTTAAATCTAATTTTGCAATTCAGAAGAGACAACCTGTTTGATAATGTTATCCTAAAAACTGTGTGCAACTATTTTCTCTATATCTTCTTGTAAGGAATGAAATACTGTCTTTACCAAGGAAGGATTGCTCCATATTGTTTTCACCAGTATATCGGTGGAAAAATATAAGCACATGGTCATTTATGAAAATCCATATATTGATTGACTGGGTTATAGATGCCATATGTCAAATGGCATTTTTTAAGGAAATTTAATAATTACCTTTCAACTTTTTAAGCTTGCTGTTAACCCCCTTTTCAAATAATCAGCTAAACCTTGTGTATAAGGTTTAAAACATTCATACAGTAACAAGAAAATAGAACTTGTTAAAAATGTTACAAATTACATTACATGGGTCAACACATTTTAGACATTCCAAAGTACTTATTTTAAAATAACTGAATACTGTACCATATACAAGCAATATGTAACTGTTTATCTTGAAATATTTTTATATTTAAGAGCTTTGAACAAAATGGGTCATACATACATTTACACAGGAATGAGCAATCAGCTGTTCAAAATGGTTTTACTATATTTATTGACTGCATCTAAATTTTAGCTCTTGAAAACTGCCATCTCTAGAGATGGTATGCAGCACAAGCAAAGGCAAATTAGCAAAAACAGATCACATTAAAACAACCTGTCAGACAATTCAATTCCACACATTCTAAGCTAAAAGAAGTGTTAAGATCTTGAAGACAACTGTATAATTCTGTTTTAAAGACTCTTTAAAATTCATCTACCAACAAAAACTGACCTAAATGGAAAAGAAGCACAGCTAATTGTCAAAGAGTAGGCTTCAGAAAATTCTACAATATTCTACACATTGTCCTATGCGGAAGTGAGACAGATTAAACAATAATTCTATAACCAAGAGAGCATTTATTCAGTGTGAAAGTCTTGGGGAGCCGATATCCAGCCCTTTTGCATGTGTAAGAATGAACAAAAAGTTAAAAATGAGAAGACCACTCAGCCCATCTAGTTTGTTTGAATGCTAGTAGCTCTTTGAATATTGTTTCTTGAAAGGAGAGAAGATAATGCTTAATGGCAGAACAATATCATCATATTGATCTACTGTTCTTCAGGTAATGATAGATTTAAACCTGAAAAATTATAAAACAACCAAGCCCTTTGATCTATGACAGAATTGTATATATACAGCATATTAAACCTATGATTTAAGGCTAACTTTCTAACATTTTTGGGATGGCATTCCACGGCTTATCATTATGTTTTAAAACACAGGCCATTTTTAAATGCTTGAGAAAAGCATTTAAGAGAGAAATGGACTGTAGTCGTGAAGTCTGCATTCACCCTCTTAAGCATTTGATAGGCAAAGGGTGAACTATATTTCTCCATTTCTCACAGGTGTGATTGAACTCTTCAGTTAAATTGAGCTCGGTCCCATTAACATCATCGTCCCACTTAGATATGTTACACCCAGTTAATTCATTGTTCATGTGGGGAAAAAGACTTAGTCTTCAGCTACCAGCAGTCACTGCAGAGGTGTTCTCAAACAATTATGAGTGCTCTAAATTGTTTTTCCTTCTTCTTTTAAGCCTCATTTTTATCAGATCAACAAGGACAGAAAAGAAAAAAAACATATTCTATTTACAGAACCAACCTAGGCAATAATTTCGGCGCAGACCTGTTGCAGAACAACTGTCAAAGAGCAGTTTCTGTGGGAAAGCCGTAACATTTTAAACACTGGATACTGCACATGTACACCAACATAGTATCATCACACTGCATTCATCATACATACATTGCGTTCAGCTTTAAAAAGGAACGTAACAAGCCCTGCGTTTTTTTCCATATCACTAAGATTATAACACATAAATGCAGTCGTTTGCGATATCTTCGGCGATATATCTCCCGAAAACGTTATTAAGCAACATTAAAACAACGCTGATCTACTGCTTAATTACATAAGTCTATCCGAAACTAAACACTCCAGACTATATCTGGATTAATCACTCGACATTAGTTTATTTTACTCTTGAACGTAAGTAAAACAGCGGAGTGTATTTACTAATGCAATTTAAAGTGGGCCGTCCCGAAATATGTGAATACATTCCACAGAAACTTGCTACACTGTTCCAGTTCTTGTGCATTTCTTAAAACATAATAAAACTTCACTTCTCAATCCCCCGTGTAAATTGTCTCGGTGGAATTATTATGCATTCCTGGGTGCTCTGAATATGATTCTTTGCAGCAAAGCAGTAGCAATAGCAAGGTAAATAAATCAGGAATGTTGTCACAAAGAAATAATATTAGTCTATCATCTGCAGCTACTTATTTAAAACAAATTGCTGGCATGTTTACTTAAATATAACTATAATTTACAAACTTATACAAAAAATATGACCTCGTTACATTAAGAAATTTTACAAGCTATGGTCCGCCGAAGAAGTATGTTATTGTGCGAACAGAATAAGTTATCATTAATGACGGTTTACGAGAATAATGGTATTGGCATATTTCGGAATGAACTGTTAATAACTTACGTTTTGTTCTACCTGATTTCAAAACATACGTTTCGCGTTCTTTTTCCTTTACCTGGTTCAGGTAGGGATATCCGACACATGCGCATTGCCGAAACTAAAAATGGCGAATAAAAAGTTTACTTGTCAAGACTTACCTTCCTATTCAAAATCAAAAGGCATTCAAATTTCTTTCGTCCGCGTCTACCTTTCAAAAGAGCAAAGCCATCGAGCTTCTTGAATGACCCGTTAACGACATATTTTTAATTCCTGGTCCTAGTTTCCAGCTCAAAAAAGATTTCACCGACGATTTGGATCAGTAGCTAAAGCAAGGTTGAGAATAAAAAGAACATTTCGGAAAGAAACCATTCACAAAATAGTACTAGTGATTAAAAAAAACTACAAAACACTCGAGCTTTACACTAGTCTAATTTCATTCTTCTTTGATCCTACCAGTTTACGACTTCTAATTTTCCCCTTCATTCGCCGTATTCCGCCGCTTGATTGTATATCAATGTACTGTAGTATTTGTTGTTAAGCGGCGGTAGTGAGCCGTGATCCACTCCAGGCACCTGAAATACTGGATTAGTGATGTTTAGAGAGCGAGGGAGGTCAATCCCCGCCTCTAATGTACTGTATTTACTGCAGTCCCTTAACACACAGAGATACCAAGTCATGTTGTCACACGGTCAAGGGAGGAGTCTGGTCTACTTTTCAGCCGAGCAGGTTTACAACATGCAGTGAAGTCACCATTCAGGTAGGTAGTACATTCCATTCAGGGATGACAGAATCATTTCAGTTTCAGGTGTAAAAAAAAGCTCGGGAGCGGAAAAATACATCTCAACCCAATAAAGTTATGTTGTAATTCTTCAATTACCAAAGCCTAATCTGTAAAATTCCATTTTAATATGCAACTTCCGACACTACAAATAACGTTATTCAGTTTAAAATAGATTCATCTGGTTATTTATAAATTAATGCAGAGTGATGCAGACCTCTCTAGGCAATTCAATTATGTATTTTATCTAAAAAAAAACCTCTCTTCCTGCTGTCACTTTCAGAATATTAATAATGCACCGACTAGAGCATGGTAATTTTCAACCTCTTCTTGTTAGAGAACACCTTTTCAAGAAATCCCAATAAGAATCCAAGTTTTAAATGTAAAACCAGACCTCTTCATTAATATTAAAATGCTAATTTTAAATACTATCAGCATTCTGGCCCTGAACACAGATGTTCTAAATCCACGGTGTAAGAATATTAAACAGAACTAGACAAAGGGGTGGGGTGGGGTGGGGTGGGATTCACTTTGAAGTTGAGATCTTCTGGGTGTCTCTGAGGACTCTGGTGTTCCAATATTTAAATGAATATAGAACTAATTTTTTTCCTCCGGATGTTGCACGTTTACCTTGGAGACACTTCACAGATACATCAAGCCAGATGTGAGAAATGGGTGAAAACTGTTTTCAACCCAGTGCACTGCAAATGGACAGCTAAACATTGTCCATTAGTGCTGCCAACTTACTGAGTCTTATTATTTTTAACCTTTTTTTATGTACTTGTGCTCTTATCTGAAATATTTTGGATACACTAAAAACAATATCTTTGTGTGACACAATCTATGGTGAATATGCAAATTCCTTCCTCTCCTGTGGCAGTGAGATTAAGAGTTTTTCTTCTTTCATTGACCACTATCTGTGGATTTATAACATGATTCAAGGCCTTTCAAGCTGGGAATTAAGCAGAAACAGATGGTGGGAAAGCTGGCTATTTGACCCCTGTAAGACTGTGGTAAGAAAAAAAACTTGAAGCATCAGAAAATAAGCAAAACAAAAATAATCAGTTAAATCTTTGTGTTCTGAATATACAAACTGGGAATGATGTTTCTATATTAGATTTGTGCTGGTATGAATAGCTGACAATGAAAAAAACTTAAAATTGTCATTATGGTTTGTTATATAATTTAAATAAATGAGTACACAGTGTAGAATGCATAAAACAATATGTCACCTAATGAAGATGCGTCAAGGAATAAATACATCCATGAATATAAAATCCATTTCACTACAAAACATACTGGATGCCATTGTGAAAATGAATGGGGTGTACATCTAAGGAATGATAACTAAACTCAAGTGATTTTACTAGTTCAAAAATCAGAATTCAAAGGTCCCATTTGGTTAGCACTTTTACATCTTTGCTTTGACAAGAAGGACTGAGATATTGTATACATACTGTATATGTAAACCATGTTAGTTCTTCAAGATGGTAGGAAATGGCTCTAAGAGTACAACTGAGGTCGACCTATCTTTTTATATCATCATAGCTTATTCCTTTGGCTATACTACTAATTGTATGGGCCTTTAGGCTCACTGATGAAACGTGAAGATCAAAATAATAAATATAAGCAGGTTAAATATGCATGTAAAATAATATTATTTGTCCAGTAATGCTGGTGTGGTTTCCATTCTAATTATCAAATTGAATTCCAGAAGACAGTATTTAGTATTCATTTTATCGTACATTACCCTTTGCTCTGGGTTTGATGGTTTGTGGTTGAAGTCTTGAGGGGAATATTTTAACTTAATTAAAAAGGCTGAATTCTTGTCCCATTTATGGGATTAGAAAATAAACCATATAAAGCATTGTAAATTACAAAGTATTGTAACGATATGAAGCTGGGTAAAAAAACAAGCATGCACTAAAATAACAAGTAAACACATGAACATGAAAAGTTAACAAGGCTTTACCTGAATTATTTCAAATTTGTGTGTGCTGTTGGGAAGTAATATACTGTTCTATACTTTTCCTGCTTCTTTTTTAGTTTTCTATTTTCTACAGTATGGCACATAAAATATTAAAATACATATGGAGCACCTGAAGAGCTAGTGTAGGGGTTCCCAATAATATTAGTGAAGATGAGGCAGAGTTATATACATACATCACATTATATTTTAGCATGTATTTTTAAATTTTATTTATTGTGTAACAAATATGCCCCTGCACAAACAGTAACAGGGATGTTGGCCACCTGGGCTGAGGAAGGTCTTCTTTAGCTCAGCTGGCAAGACCCCTGTTGAGAGACATTGGAGACCTGGGTTCGAGCCCATGCGGTGAGGGATGAACTGGGGCGGGAGCAGCGAGGGCACAAGCCCAAGAACCCAAATACACTGCAATGTATTCTAGATGATTTAATCTCTAATGTGATGAGATCCTGAAATACCAGATAGAAAGAGAATTGAATTATTTTGGTCTCAAACAGAGAGCACTACGAGGGGCTATGATTCATATAGTCGTCAGCGGCATTAGTAATGTCAGCCCTATCCTAAGGACTTCTTCAGAATTGACAGCGAAACACAAACCAGGAATCATCAATGCAATCCAGGTACATTTAAACAAGAATAAGAGGCAGTTCTTTACTCAAAGGATTGTGGGAGTCTCGTACATGCTACCAAACGATGTTGTCAAAGCGAATTCCTGGATTTACAAAAATTTGCTGAGTGAGATTTTCATATACACTAGATTTCGTCATTTACTAAAATTCAAATGAGATCCATCTACCAGTTACCAGTTTTCTAGTGTTCTAATGCTCTTGTTCCTATTTGTGAAGTAATATTTATATATTCATGTACATAATAAATGAGACACCCATGTCTAATTTGCTTAATCAAATATTTAACATAAATGTAGATTGTACAAACCTTAGCCTGTTCCTCACGATGCAAATTTTCTGGATTCTCTAGACTAGTCTTTTGATTATTCAACATCTCATTCTCTTCTCTCTAATGTCTTTCAGACACAGGCTACTGTATCTTCTATCAGGCCAAAGGCAACCTGGTAATCTGTTCAGGCAGTTCATGTTTCTGTCTTTGTATTCATTAAAATAGTCTTTTTGAAGGGCAAATTATGCAGTTTCTTAATCAGCTCATTCTTGCTCAAACCCACATCAAATATTAAACACTGAGCATCTGGCATTATGAAATCACTTCTTATGCTCTGCATTTTGTTAACTCAAGGAACACTGCTACTCAAAAAATCAACAAATGCATCACTGTTTAAAACATTACATATGTACCCATGGAGCTTTTGAGGTTAAATTAAACTGTCACTTTTATTATGCTACATGTTGTAAAACATGAAATGTAAGACATATATTGCGAAATACAGTATATTTGTCCAAGAAATACTTAAATTGTTTTCATGTGCCCTTATATACAGTACATTCAGTATACAGTATGTCCCGAGCCGTATACTTTATTTCCAGTTTAAATCTATGAAGTGTATGAACTGTAATAAGCAACATACAGTATATTTAAAAAAAAAATAAGTTCTCATATCATGGGATATTGACTTCTACTATTGGTTTTTAATATTAGTTTTGTATTCCAAAAAGAATTGCAACTTTCACACCAGGTCAAAAGGTCTAGTGCATTTATCAAAGAACAACATCTGCTTCATAACTTACTTACCCAAATAGTGGACAGGGAAGCCAAGCACAAAAACGAGTGTGATGAAGTGTATCTCAGTGGGTCAGCCTTTCCCCAGGAAGTACTTGCTCCCTTTGCCAGAATTTCCTGAAGGGACAAATAATGATTTCATACAGAACGTGTACCAAGTTGTCAACAATATTTTTTATGTAAATGTTTTATTTCTGAAATGATGGTTTGGAAAATAAGGAGCAAAATTTTATTCATACAGGGAAGAGGGGAATACTTTAAAAATCCCTCCTATGATCTGCTAAACTTATATAGCACTTTTCTGGACAGCCCACTCAAAGCGCTTTACAGGTAATGGGGACTCCCCTCCACCACCACCAATGTGCAGCATCCACCTGGATGATGCGACAGCAGCCATAGTGCACCAGAACGCTCACCACACATCAGCTATTAGTAGGGAGGAGAGCAGAGTAATGAAGCCAATTCATAGAGGGGGATTATTAGGAGGCCATGATTGGTAAGGGCCAATGGGAAATTTGGCCAGGACGCCGGGGTTACACCCCTACTCTTTTCGAGAAACGCCCTGGGATTTTTAATGACCACAGAGAGTCAGGACCTCGGTTTTACGTCTCATCCGAAGGACAGTGCCTTTTTACAGTATAGTGTTCCTGTCACTATACTGGGGCATTAGGACCCACATGGACCACAAGGTGAGCGCCCCCTGCTGGCCCCACTAACACCTCTTCCAGCAGCAACCTTAGTTTTTCCCAGGAGGTCTCCCATCCAGGTACTGACGAGGCTCACACCTGCTTAGCTTCTGTGGGCTGCTAGTTGTTAGTTGCAGGGTGATATACAATCTATCTTTACTGAACCTATGGTCTATTGATTTAAACACAGAAAAGGACAAATAGAATTTTATGAGTTTCCATGCCAGTATCCCACAATTTTCCTCTAGGGAAAGTTTGCTTCAATTCCTTGTATTTAGGTTAACAGTCAATTGTCAATTAGTTTTTTTAGAAATGTACTTTTTGTGCAAATTTAGATGTTCTGACAGCTTGATTGCAATACTCATTCTGTTACATGATTAGCACCATAAATCCTCATAAATTATTTGTACAAAAAACTGCAGGAAGGGATTCAGGAAAAACACGTTTTGACTTCTATGGATTTGTATGGCTTACAATAAAAAAAGGTTATCCTATCCCAGTTCTGATTCCTGGAACTTCGGTGTTGTCTAGATTTTTTTCCTGCTAAGCTCTAAATAAGTAAAATATACTGTGAAACAAATTTTAACATTATACCATTATAGTTACTCTTACCTTAATATGGAAAATTAAAGCTAACAGGAAAAATGTTCCTTTTGTGTATTTACAAAGTGGTTGGTTGATATTTGGTGACCTGAAAATGCCCCACAGTATTGACCGTTTCCAGAGGGCAGAAATCATCTCATGTTTTGTCTGAAAGCTCAATTAATTAGTTGCCTTGCTGAGTACTGCATGTGCTGAAAAAGTATTTTCAGACACTGTTTCACCCTGAATGAAAAAGCCCTTTCAAGGACAGTTTCTTTTAAAGGCAAACTGAATCTATATTATCCATAATTCGTTGTGGTCAGACAATGCTTTCTGATATATACGTAAAGGAATTATTTGGTATTTAAAAATAGCTGCAGCTACTAACAAAATAAGTTTCTATATGTAATCATGGGCTGTCAAAACAAGGTATAAGCTTTTAATAACAATGTGTGTTTCAGCAATGTAGGGTTTTAATCTCTAAACAAGTGGAAACAACGTTCAGGTGAAAAATAGATTGTGATAAGGTGCAAGTGAATGGAAATTAAATAGCCCACTCCTTTAGGCTATACTGTATATGTAGAGGGTAAGGATAGGAACTGAATAAGACTACATTGATGAATCACTGGATTTTTCTACTTTCTTTATACTTTTCCATGCAACACTAAAGTGTTTCCTTGCCTTATTTCAATCTACAGTACACTGCTTTATATGCTTTTTGCAGTTGGGAATTGCAACATTAGAAATACTTTGCTATACATGATTCAATTTAGAATTGCAGTAAAACAGCCATAATTCAAATGTATTTCCTCCAATGTACAGTATCAGCAGCAATATTGTGATAACTCCCATTACTTTTACATGCAAAATGAAGCTGTATAATGCTGAAATACAGTACATGTACCAGGCAGAGTGTGAGCTCTGCACACTTCAGAGTAGGCAGCAAAAAGTGTGTTATGAATACAATCTATAAGAGTACTCTAAATCTATTTCTTTTTAAACATTCTCTAACACAGATCGATGCTTAAATGTTTTCAATTGAAATATTAATTTCCGCTTGATAACATCATTAAACATTTTTAGAACTACAGTACCACACAGGAAACTTGGCAGAAAACAAAGTGTTTGTGCTTTAATTGAAGTCATTATTGATCTTCAGTTAATCTTTTATACTCCTGCCAGAGAAAATTCTATTATCATGCCAATACTGAAACAAAAGTCTTTGTCATGAAATAAGTTGAGTTTTTCTTGTTTTTTCTAAATAACTGCGACATTTATGGTTCATTGATTAAGTGAGCTAATAAGCTGCTAGCTATAACTATTTCATATGGAAAAATGCTCTGACGTTGAAAGAGTCTATATTGTGTAGCTTATTTTCTATGCTGGAAATATTTGGCTTTTTGTAAGAAACTTTTATTTAAATGTATGAAACAGGACCATTTTCACTAGAAAACACTTTCACAAGAAAACATTAAAAAGGCCAAAAGGTGAGACATATGGTTCATAGTGACACAGACACTGTCAAATGGGTGGGGCAAGACTGAATTGTCAATGTGAAACATTCTGCAGGTGGAGCATTAGTGAAAGCTCTTTCACAGCTTAAATTACAGTAGAAATGTCAGAGCCCTTACCAAGTCATGCCTTAAAATGACCAAATGCATAATGATTTATTCATTGAGGTGATAACATGATTATCAAAACACAAGCAAATATCTGAAATTAAAAAAAACATTAATTGTTAAATATGAAACATTCCACTGTTGTTATGATAATACATTTTACTCTAAGATGTAGGATGTACACTATGCGGTAGTCTGACAACACTAGTGAAACAGAAACCCAATGCTTTTTCAACAAGACACAAATGATTCTTAAAAGTTTAAATCTGAAAAGAATGTGCACCTCCACATCATAAGGAATGATCTAAAAGATGAAAGCACTTTTAAGTCAAGTACATTTGTGATAAAATGCAAAGATATAGAGAAAGATACCGGGAAAACCAGCCATACTGTATAGCCATATATTGTATAGTTTAAGCTACATTTGACATACTGTATTACCATATAAATCCAGGCATTTGAAGATAAACAGGTTTGTGCAGATAAATACTGTACATGTATGATATACTGTTCCAGAAAATGTAAATTGTGCAACACTGTGTTTTGGCGGTCTGTCTTTCAATATATGAACATAAAATCATATGTGTAGGCACGTCAAAGGGAAGGAAAGTACTGTACACAGCATTACATCTTAAAATAACATACCAGTTTCATGTATCTTGCCACAAGCCCATACCAAATAGTGCTATCTATGGTCTTTTTTATACCTCTGAAAAGTCATACATATGAAATTAGTAGTTTGATGGAAATGATGGAAGTTGAATCCAACCATACAATACCAGTTTATACAGTACAGTATATCTTCTAACAAGTATGTGCACTTACAAAATACTACATTTGTCAGATTCATATTAAAAATAATTGTAGATTAAGCATTTTTCCCAGGCATTTTAAGCATTTACATGGTAATAATTGTAATACTTGGATTTATACATAGTTTGTGAGAGGAGTGTCCCCCACCAACAACACTTTATGCCTGCAAGCACCAAGCAGGGCCAATTGTATACTGCTACACGGGGAGTTGACAATTAGTGGCTTGGATCAGTGATCTTATGTGCTGAATTTGCACTGATAGAATTCCATCCATCCATCTGCTACTATATATAACCGCTTTATCCAGCAAACCCAGCAAGCAACAGGCAGTTACATCCTGGATGAGATGCCAGCCCATCACAGGGCACACACAAGCATTCACACTCTCACCAATTTTACAGAAGTCACTTAATCTACCAGTATGTCTTTGGACTAAGGGAGAAAGCTGGAGAGAAAACCCACACAAACACAAGGAGAACATACACCATGCAGATCTAACTAATGTTCGTAATTAAGAACTTTAAGAACTTTAGAAAATATATATTTTTTATCATGTGAGGTAAAAAGCTTTTAAAAGTATTATGTTAATTTTAAATGTTCTGTTTTCCCCTGTGCCTCCTGATTTAATTATTGCTGCACCACAGCAGCAGAAGGAGTACAGTAATTGCATTTTTATTGTCACATTGTTGATTTCAATATGTTAAACCAGAATTTTCTCTTAAGCCTCTGCTACCCCTCCACATGATATTTTTGAAGTGCTGTTAGGAAAGGATGAAATGAGTAAGAAAGAGTGAATTGTTCAATGAATGACTGGAAGAGGCTTATAAAATAGGGCAAAGACTGATATTCAGAGAACACAGCCACCTATTGAATCACAATTTTTATTTAAGTTTTAATAAGACAACTAGAAGAGTCCTTTGTGCCTCTGCCAATATGAATGCAGTCGCATATTCCGAGAACAGAGCCATCGGTCTTCAAACAGGAAACAAAGAAGCTAAACATTGTTATTTAAGGAAGTCTCTCCTAACAATGTTTAACTTTTACATTTCCTTTGCAATAAAGCAAAAGAGCTTCTTCAAAGATTAGTCTCCGAAAATGAGAAGCATTTCTTATTTCAAGGATGTCAATGTAAATTGAAAGTTTCAACAATGACACAAATGTTATCTTTTGTTCTAAAACATGATATTTTCGAAACCTGGGTGAGCCCAAGCAAATCAGTTTTGTAAGGTTAGATATTAATATTAGATTCGATATTAAATGTTTTCAGTCATATCTCCATATTTCAGTTTGACTATAGTAGAATGTACGGGATATTTAAAACAATTAGTTATCTGTGTCTTTTTACAATTGCATTTTGAGTGTGTGTGTTTTAAGAACTTTAGCTCCATTACTGAGCTCGAGACATGTTAGAGGCTGGCTGACACTAACATTGATGCAGAGACCAAATGTGGCTTTCTAGCAACCTTTCTTTATTTAACTTTTCATGCCATAGAACACTACTTGTGACATGCTACAGTGATCACAGTAATTCACATGTGACAACTGGACCCCAGATAAATGTAATAAAAAAACAAAATAATTGTGATGTTTAAAGTAGCTTGATTGACTGAGTAATCATTACATTTTCAAATAGAATCCATTAAAAAGGATCCATCCTTGATTGGTTATTAATTGTTGCTAATTAAACAATAAATCATAACACTTCAAAAATATTTTGTAATCAGCACAGCAACATAAATCACTTATAAGGTCTTGAAATCATATGAATTAGATATAGTAAGTCTTCTTTTATTCGCTAACTAAAACAACATATATTTAAAATTTTGGTAACTAGCAACATTTATAACTAAAAAAACTTCTCTTATAAATTGATATTTCTTCTTTATGTACAGTACATCAGGCATTTTTAAAATATTTTAAAACGGGTCTCATTTTTGTTAGCATGTTTTCCCATTTGTTAATTGAGTTTCTGTGTATTGTTTGAAAACTAAAATAAGCTTAATATGGTGTATTTATACAATGGACTAACAGTGCATACCTTTAAATATTACAATACAATTTTCTAGCAAGAGTGTTAGTTGAGGTGTGTAATGCTTATGTTTGATTGTAAACTGAACCAGGAGGCTTTATTAGTAATTGAAATGTATCTGATTGAGTTAATGTGCCTGTTGACAGCAGTGATACTATCTTGAACCCCGATCTCATAACATTTCAGAAGCTAAGCAAGGAAGAAAAGGAAAGAGAGCTGTAAGCCGAACTAAGCTGCTGGTGTAAATGGTGTTTGTGGACCAGTAAGTGGTACACTTCTCTTTGAAGACACACCTGAAGAAGCCTCCACAGTAAAAACGTTGTGTTTTCTTTCTTTTCTTTTTTTCAGCATGGAATAAATCTATTACATGTTCACTTCTCTTTGGCCAAGAATCAGTGCTCCAGCATGGAGTCAGGAAACAAGAAAGGAAACAAGGAAGACACATTAAAACAAGGTCCTGACTACTTTATCATTGAAGATCCACCGGCACTGTTCATAAGGGTGAGAGCGTTATCCCTGATGTCTTGGCTATGTTAAAAAAGTGTGCATACTAAAGTGTGCTATCAGTCCCATCAGTAAGTACTGTACTTTACACTTGTAAGTGTCATCTGATAGATCTAACATGATACCATCAGGTCATATGTGGGTTCTATATTTAAAGTATCTGAGATTCCTTACTGCCGTTCAATTTAATTTCTACAGTTTAATATTGGTTTAGAACTGGATTAATAAACAGTTTCCATGTTGATAAGAATTATAATGCAGAAAATGTTTTGTAATGGAAATATTTACAAATGTTGAAAGAGGCTTCAGCGCAAAATAACAGTTGCTGCAGTGTTCAAGATTAATGCTACATTGCAGTGAAGCACAAAATATCTGACAAAACATTCCCAAAGGTAACAAAATTATTATTTTGAAGATAAGATTATTTTTGAAGAACAGATAAAGTCTGATGTCTCCTAAATGGGTTAGAAAAGTGAGTTTGTAGTCATTTAACCATGATAAATATAAATGTAATACATTTTAATAAACCAACATAAGTTTAGAGAAGGCCTGATGTAAACATGGCTAAACAGATTACAAAGAAAAAAAAGAAACACGCTGATTCAGATTTTTTTTCTTTTAGATTTTTTTAGTTATACTAAGAAATCTTTCCCACCTGCCTTTTTCACCAGTTGCAATGAACTCTAACTTTTTTTAAAACTGGGTTTTTAAACCCAGTTTCATTTTCTCAAGATCCATTTTTGTTCAGTCTAAGAGAGTAGGGTGACACAGTAGCATAGTAATTGATATTGCCCCACCAAGTGTATACAACCCACTTCAGTACTTGTCCATGTGCAGAGTGGTTTGGTTTTTCCGTTCCCTACAACCAAGTCTGGAAGTGAATTTTGGTCAGAAAAATATCTAAAGACTATTGTTATATGGTAGAATACCTAACTGGATTGTTTAGCACAGGGTTCTATGATCATTGACTGTTGATCAGGTGGATGTGCTCAGTTGTTTGTTTGCTGCAGTATTAACTCCTCACATGGGCTTTGTAGATTAGCCAGTACAGAAGGGACATTTTCATTCACAGTACAGTATGTTGTGTAGAACATGTCTGTAAAATTCACATCAGAAATAGTCACTGAGTCATTCAAGATAGGTGCATGAGTTTAGCTCATTCCCTGTTGTTTCTATGGATATTTTTTAATAGAGGCCAAATAGATAAAACATTCCAGTTTCCATATACAGTAAAATAACTAATAGAACATATTGTTGTAATTATGAACAAGTAATAGGTTTATTCCATGCTGAAAAAAAGAAGAAAGAGAACACGACGTTTCGGCCGTGGAGCCTTCTTCAGGTGGCCATTTAATTTCTACAGTTTAATATTGGTTTAGAACTAGATTAATAAACAGTTTCCATGTTGATAAGAATTATAATGCAGAAAATGTTTGGTAATGGAAATATTTACAAATGTTGAAAGAGGCTTCAGCGCAACCTGAAGAAGGGTCCACGGCTGAAACGTTGTGTTCTCTTTCTTCTTTTTTTCAGCATGGAATAAACCTATTACTTGTTCCTTTGCAGCCTACGCATGCTGATGCAGCTACCCACCTGAACTTGTTGTAATTATGATGATATTGCTGGAGGAGGTAATAGCACCTGTTTCTAAAGAACATGTGCTTACAGTTTGTATTTATCAACAATTAAGAAAAAGGTCAGTTCATTGTGAGAAATTTGCAAGATCTTTAGGGCCAATAAATATTCTAAGGTGGCCACATAGTTCTAAAACACCACTGACAAAAACAGTGTAATAGCTGAGAATTAGCCCCAGACCTGAAACAAGACTGCAATAGAAAATTACACCGGAGTTACTGTACACTGAACTTTTAAATTGCACTTCTCCCAAATTCCACTCCTATATTTGTTTTCCTCTTCTTGATCTTGTGGTGTTCAGTTATACTTATTTTGATACCATTTCTAAAAAAAATATGTGAGTACATCATGTACAGTATAAGTATTCATCTGAATACTGGCATGCATATTTGCTGAAAAGAAAAAAAAAGGTTTCCAAATATATAATTCACTTTATATGTTTTAAAGAAAAAAAATCTGTCACGATTGTTTTTGCTTGTTTTGAAAATAAACAGGGCGCAAATTAAAAAAAGCAAAAACAACTCATACTGTATATAAACCTCCCTAGAAAATAAGAAGGAGACTTGTCTGAGAAAAGGGACTTCCTTCTTTGCAGAACAACACTGAAGTGTGCATCTGTTCCTAAGCTGTCACTGTTTGCTGTATATTTAGTATGTGACCTCTGATGTATCAGTGTCCAATGCAATGTTCCACTCTTTGTGAAGCTGAATGCCTGGTAACTTAAACTGCACATTATATCATATCCCTTTATGGTTGGCTGAGTCATTCAGAAAAGAGCTGTGGAAACTAATATTCACACCAGCCAAATTATCTGTGGTTTTCATCTAGTGACAAAGTTAATTATACTGTAGGAAAGGAAAAAACAGCATGGAGGATTTGAATAAGAGCTGTGAGAAAAATGGTACTGCTAATACAGTTGTGACCCCAGTCTCTTATGGTCTCTGAAGAAAGAAGCCTTCTTTACAATGTTGCATGTGTGGTTCATCACCAACCAGAATCCAGCCCACCATCTCTCATAGCATGCAGGCAGACAAAATCAGCCAAGGCAAAGGGCAAGTCATATGAACCAATGGGCTCACAACAACTTTAAGGTTCCAAAGGATTATGACACCATAACAAACTACCAATGCCTGGTACACCAACACTAAAGAACACACATTGTCATAAAGATGATTAATCCATGCTGTCATGGGTCACTGTAGTCTTTACTTTAAATGCAGAAATAACACTTGACTTAAGATGCACTTGATACAGATTGTTTGACTGTGGTAAACATGAAGTAAAAAAAATAAATCTATCATGTTACTTATTAGGTTTCAGAATTAAGCATGCTACAGTATATTCATGTATTTGACTTGAAATAATTTATTGTTGATGATGATGCTATATAACAATTATAACCAAGACCAAAAACTGAAATGAAATAAAAATCCTTTGCACAAAAGGTCCACCACTCTGTTGCTCACATTCTTTCATACTTTCTGAAACAATCATAAACTGGTTTATAAAATCCTTGTACAGTTTACATTATATTCTTGGTTATTTGTATTGGAGGTCTTGGACCTCTGGGGTTGTGAACTGAGGAAGATGCTGCTTGTGTAGGGAGGGGAGATGTACTAACATCAGGGGATGTTTTCAAGGATGAGGGAAGGTGGGTGTGGAAGTAAATAGGATGGTTTTTCTATGCAGCGTTGTTATTGTGTGCTGTTACTTTTTTTCAAAAATAATAAATACAAATTCACACAAAATCCAGCTTAATCACCTCCACGAATTTTAAATAAAATGCAATATACAGACCCATAGTGATAACTTGAGAACATAACACAGTAAAGCAAACTAAAAGATGATCTCTCAGCAACAGCATTGAAGACGTACAGTACATAAATTAGACTTGCTTTTTGTTGTTTACACAAAAGCACTAAGTATTCTATATGCTTTGATGATCATACAGTACATACAACATATTTACATATTGTTTTGCATTTAATTCAATAGAGGATTCAATTCCGAACTTTAAATTTTATGGCCAATATATCTTTAGCATGTAGAAAGGTGATTCAATGCAGATGTTTGGAAAACAGAAGTACAATACCTTTTCTCGTTCATTTTTATGAGATCGTGCTTCAGCATGAAAAATATAGCTGTGGCATATTGTCATATATAATTGAGACTCTGTTTTTCAAAAGATGATAAAGGGTCTACTAATGAATGTCTACTAATGAATAAAGCAAATTCTGAATGTGCAAATTTGCCACTTTCAGCTTTGCAAAATAAGATAATCTCTATACCTTATCACTTAAGATAAACTCATTACTTTATATCCATTAGTAAAGCTCTTTCCATCTTTGGCAAATCAGGTCCATTGTACACAGATACTCTTGCTTGTTAATCAAATACATTCATCAAGTTCACAGATCATAGGTCATCAGATTCAGGGACGAGGGGTTCCAAAGGCACCACAGGGATGACAGCCGGGCTGCCATCTGAGACCCACCCCTGGGCTGTCCTGTTGAAAGTTGGACGCTTGGTAACCTGGTCTTGGAGTTCAGAGAATTTGGGAATTGCAATAATGGGGTTGAAATCCTTTTCTGGTGCTTTGAAGGTTATAAGTCTGGAGGCTCTGTCAAAACCACCAAATGGAGTAGCAACCCTGAAGATAAAATAAATAAGATCCATCACTAACTGAAACATTCAGAGCTTTGTGAAATTAAAGCTGTAAGCATTGATATAAAGATGAGATTTGGTTTCTGGAAGTTTGGCCTTATATCAGAAGCAGGGCAGGATGCAAGCACTCTTGCAGAAGGTTGATATTTAAACCATAAGCACATTATTTCAAGGATGCTCATTTCCACAGGCCAGGGCGGTGTTCAATTAAAATATCCAACATATTGTACTTTGTATCATGATGCATAATATAATACATTAGATATTTTCAGTGAATCAATTTTCCCAAGCAATTTATTTTTCCAACAGGGGCATGTTTTTGAAACATATTTCTAAAAGATATTAAAACTCAGTAAAAGTTAAAAAAAAAACTAAAATAAAATAGTATAAATAGCAAACAAATTTAACCTAATTTGTTAAATTATATTAACTATGATGTTAGAGAACAGCATCTCAGAAGCATCTCCTCTATTGCCATACCAAAGTAATTTGTTTACCTGTTAAAGCTCTTGAAGTCTGGGCCCTCTGGTCTGGGTTCAGGGATAGGCATTTTCTGGTGAAGAGTGTCAGCCAGAATAGGGTCATTGATGATGGCTTGTTCCCAGGGGGAGTGGTAGGATTTGGGGACAGCTGTGGTGTTAAACTTTTCTGGAGGAATGTCCTTCAAGGGCCCTCCATAGCCTACATGAGGAAAAGGTTAACAGGCAGTCTCAGTGTAAGTGTGAGACTAGGCACCATTACAATAGCTTATGATTCCTACAACTTGAAATACAGAAAGCATCTAATCAATACCATATGTACTGATGAAAGTACTTTCAGGGTTCATATATAATACCCTTTCAAAACGTGAGAGACACCCAGATAGCCCAGAACACATACTGTACAGCACATCTGTCTGTTGTTTTAAATGCAAATGAAGTAATATCTGTTATAGAGCGGAACTGAAAACGAGTCCATAAGTTGTGGATCACATTTCCCAGACCTGTAATTTGACTTGAACTTTCCAGAAGACATAGAAACTGAAAGTATTTTTGTTTCCCTTTAAATGAACCACTCAGGGTGGTGGACAGAGCAAGAAAAGGAAAAATCTCAAGCAGGAGTTTCATAAGCTACATATTGAACAATCTATATTGCTTGGATGAGTTAAAGATGAAGAAAAGCAAAATCTCTTGGTGAGACTTACTCCAAAGAGAAGACCTGAAGGAAAAAACATGTATTATTACATATTAGTTTACATTTTTATAGTTGTTTTCTTTTCTGGAGTGGTTTACACACAAGAATAGATGCTACCTCCCTTAAAGATTGCTAAATAAAATCTGTAAAGAATGAATGAAATACCATATCAGTGTCAAATCGGCTTAAGATCTCAATGTTTGTTTACTAGATTTTTACATCCTATAATTAAAGTCTATCCCTCATAGTCACTTTACACAATCATTTTCCTGCGTGTCTTCTGCTAAGTAGTAAAGGAAACAGGAAGGCACTACTGACTGCTTCCCTCTTGGGCAAGATTTATTTTTTCTTGAAATGTGCATGACTCTGGAAATGTTTTTTTTTTCCTCAAACATGATTTTCATTTCATTAGACATCTCACTGGTTTTATATTTCTAACCTGACGTTATTTGGATATGCAAGATGTTTGCCATTTAAAAACTTGTGGAAGCATGAAATAAATGTGTTTATATTTCATTTCAAATGATGAAATATAAAGTTCAGTAAATGATAAATTTACACTTAAGTACAAGCAATTTAACATAATTAATTTACAATTAAATAAAATGTGTAATTTTGTTTCCATATAATATAGAAATATAGAAGTGGAGCACTTGTTTTGATGTTAATATAAATTTGTTTTAGTGTTCCTTGGCTTCCCCTGTGTTAGCCTGTAGTAATATTTTTATTCTGTCATAATAATGATACAGGAAAACAGTTCTGTGTGTATTTATCTTCCAGTGGGGGTGATTAGTGCTAGAAAACCTGTCCATGCTGCCACAGAATACCATGGAGCTCCACAACTGTTTTCGTTGTCTCTTAAGAGACCACTGTGCTGAAACTTGCTTAAGATAACATAAGAGATAAAAATAATTTTCTTGGAGGCAAGGGATACACAGGAAACGTTTGTCATGCCTTCTGTCCAAATATCAGAGCGTTGATATCCAAATACTTTATCCAAAAAATTCCCATCACAGCCTCAAGAGATTACACACCCTCTACTTTTGTTGTCACAAAACTCTTATTTGTATAATCCTACTGACTGAATTCCGCTCTCTAAACATCATAATTTCTTTCCTAAATAACACTGCTCTTGGCAGTGCTAGCATTTGTGTGCACTACAGTAAATAGTTAAACTAGTTACAACGAAGCAAAGCAGGAAAACAGTGTTTTACAGTGTTTGCATTGGTTTTATACAGAGTTAGCTTCTTGGGACATACTGTACAGTTCACTACTGTCCATTACTATGGTAGGTGTTCTGAATCATCTCCCCTAATAGGAGGGCTACTGTATATAATTAATACATTGTTTTCTCATCATCAAGTTATGCTATCAAGATGTGAATCAGACTATTGTTTGCCATCTGTAACTTTAAGTAGGTTATTAAGGTTATATTTACCTACCTGGGGCTATTGTGTCTGGGTTTGGAGGAGTCCTGGGGTCAGGCGTATTTGGTGGTGTTTTAGGCGAATGGCCAGCATCCAAGCTGTTCCCTTCTCCTTTGTTAGTTTCTGTTGTTTCATTATTCTGTGCTTGAACAGACACACAGTTCTGGCAGGAAAGACAGAACAACTATTTTTTAGTTTACTTTATCTGAGCAATGTGTATATTGTGGAGCTATTCAAGCTGGTCCTCTTTTATACAGTCTGTCCAGGGATCAAATTCTCTACTTGTTCTATCAGGTTCCTAAAATCCTTTCTAGAAAGCCTGCCAATTTTAGATTAGTTAAAAGAACTGTAATTAATTGTAAGCACAGTGCAGCTACAGTATGTACTGAATAGGTCTGACTGGATACTACAGTACCTATGAAACCAAGCCTGAAGAAAACATGTTTTAGAAAGGCCAACCTACATTCTGGACAGAATAGTTTACCTGGGATGGAAAACTAAAATAATTCCACAATCTCTGAATACTCTCAGAGGTTTCTAATGCCCCCTTCTCAAAGTCTGGAATTGTAGTTTGAATGTTTTCTGCCCATATATCCTCCGATCTCTCAATGTTTTATTGCACCTCACCTGTAACTTATCTATAGAGCAGTTTAGGGTCCTGTGGTGGAAGAATTGATATTGGAAAATGGGTAGCTGCAGGCACAAGCAGGTGGGTGTACCTTTATGAAAAGGTAAACAGAAAAGATGACACCAAGTTCACAGAATTAGTTTCAACATCAAAAAGTAACTCATAAAACAATTAAATGAATTTCATATTGAAGCCAATGCAACATACAGATGTTAAAAAACTGTACTGTATGTCTCAAACTGGCCAAAAGCCGACATACCACTATATTCAGTAAGTGTTCTATGACTCTTGGCACTGACAAAGAAATCAAGGAGCAATTTACTTCAACCTTGACTATGTCAAATACTTGGAACATGTACCATCACCAACACACTGTTATATCAGAAAAGTAAGTACAAGGCACTGTGGCAGATTTCCCAATCTATGTACTGGCAATTGAACGATTACTGTACAGTATGTCATAGTTCATATCCACTGATCTACAGTAAATTGATTTGTTTCTCACCAACTCATCTGTATAGTCCCGTCCATCAAACTGGTTCCCATGTCACAATTGAAACAAGAACAATGTTGATGCAACATCATTGAAATACTCAAAAAGCCAATTGAGCAAGAAATCTTGTACCAGTGACTTTGTACGAGACTTTCAAGTTTCAAGCAGCAACTCATCAGCAGATTGGTGTGTTCACTAGTTCACTATCATCAACAGAAGCAAATTAACTCTCTGAGTTTCTACCAGGCCTTTTCTGTTTGACAATTACAGAAGCTCCGAAAAAAAGAAACTGAATCATCATCACTGAGTAGAGGTGGGGTTTCAAAGGATAATCCCCAACATGAAGATCAAATAGTGGGAAATCAAGTAGAAAGATATACAGCACCTCCTCGCCTCCCCACAATAGGTATGACTTTTGCTCTACCAACAAAATCAGAAATCTGATCAGAATCTCCTGAGAAATCTCAGGAACCAGCCCCCAGATTTGATTCAACTGATACATTTTCAGTCATTTGAAAGAACATACTGTATCAAAGACCTCCTCATTCAGGACTGCTGTTGAGGGATTAATTTGAGAGCACTTCCATGATTAATTTACTGTATTCATTCATGATTTTAGGAATGAGCTTGGTATTCATAAAATCTTAACAAAAAGTGGGAAGGACATTATGCACATCAAAATAAGTCAGAAGCAGGTGATGAAATCACTTTAGTTTTCAAACAAGAAAGGATAGCTCACATTTTACAAATCCCTCTTCAGGGATTAGACATTCCATATAACCTTAGGAACAGCATACAGTAGTAGCATTTCCTCCTCTGGAAATTACAGAGAGATTGTTTCACTATTCTTTGCAAGAAAGATTATTTTGAGGAGCTTACTGAATTAAGTTTTTCCATTTGTTGAAAAGCTTCTTCCACAAGCTCATTATGTTTTAAACAGTGGTGTTCTGGTCCTGGGGGACCTTCATGCCTTCTGAATTTTGTCCTTGCTAAGTTCTTCAGTCACAGTTTAATTGATTTCAATTTTCTAATTGAGGCCTATTTTTAAATGTTAAATGTTCTGTGTGCAGTATTAGCTAAAACCATACCCGTGATATAAGGTATGACTGAATGTGGATATAAGCAACCAGACAAAATTAAGTAAATAATCAGCATGAAAGATTAATAGTTTGGTTGGATAAAAAACCAGCAGACAGAATTTCCCCAGCTCCAGGTCTAGGAACTACTAGTTTATTAGGCAGGCATGAGGAGGCACAATTGACATGAAAAGCACTTTGGAGGATCGTTCTCAATGACAGATGCCTTTGAAGTAAAGCACCTTACCAACTACTGTCTTACCAAAGTAAAGACAATAGCTAAACAAGGTCATTTACACAATACTGTTTTCAATATTCCTTACCACAACACTATACAGTATCTAACCACCAACAAACTACTATTTAGAGTGAAAGTGAATTGTTAAATGGAAGGTAAACTAACTTAGCCCACTGCCAGAACAAAGACAACCACAACTTCAGTGGTTGAGCCCCAATACACTGATGATGCTGCAGTGTGCTCACTCTTGAACAGATCTGCAATCGAACATTTACATTTTTACTGAGCCATCAGTGAAAAACATCAAATGACATTTAATACTTATACTAATAAATTCCTCCATCAACAATGCTCAATCCCCAGCCTTATAGCATTTACAATTCATAGGTATACTCTGGAAAACGATGAAGATACAATATGTCCTAAAGCATGCAAGTGTAACCTTTAGTCACAAGAGGAAATGGGTTTTCGAAGGTTATGACATGTGATTCATTGTCCTTGAGGACATTCCAAAGACAGAAAACTCATTGGAGACTAGCTCTTGACTGCCTCAATCAGAAGAAAGATCTGTGGCAAAGATCACATCCCATGAAAACCATACAGCAACATGAGAAGGAAAAGTAGGAATGACAGGGTCAGGGTGTCATGAACCAGATGGTCAAAATAGGACCATTTTACTTTGTACTGTTCAAACAGCAACATACTATACCAAATTTACCTCATCTGCCATCTCTAGTTACAAAGATTAGGATAATCATGAAAGACGATTATTCTCTACTGATAATTTATGGTTATTAGTGGTCAAAATATTAGCAATCTGCATCATTACAGTGTATTATTCACCTAGAAAGTTAACCCTACCTTTAATACTTATTACAAGGAGATAGAGTTTACCTCTTACCTGCCTGTAATGATATGAATAATCCAACACTGTGAATAGATGGCTGATACAGAGCCTACCCTCAGTCAAGGTGGGCCTAAAGTTCTACCCACATAAAAACACATATTGATCACTGAAGCGAAGGAGGCTATAGGGAAAATTCTTTTCGCATCAAAAGATCTTAAAATTTACAGAAACTCCATCTGACATCAAATATGTCCTTTACAGTTAATACGAAACAATAAGCCCTAACAAATTGCCTAATTATCACCCATTGTGTCTATTTATAAAGAGTAAAAGTTTTATGGTGGCCTCTAAAGGCATGTTGTCTGTAATTCCATCCACTCCTCGTGCCAGCCTGCTACATGTACAATGGCATAACATCTATAAGTGGAGGAGTTAAACAGTAGTTGACTTTGTTGAACAGTTCTCTCGTACTCAGATACTGCACAGCGTTTTCTCTTAAAAAATGTCAGAAAACTCTTTTTTAAGTTTCAACTTTTACTTGAGTTTCACACTTTTACAAAATGCAAGTCACCTATAGTACAAATCCACTTGTTGAGGTGTCACTAGGCAGTGGGCCACCTACTATCAATCTTTGTGAAGCTTTAGAGAGGTGGTTTTAAAAGTAACTCACACAAAATGTTTTACACTGCATAACTTTCAGAAATGAGGAGGTTCAACAAAGCATCATCCTATCCTGATTGGAAACTTAGGAAGAATAATTCTCTCGTAATTACTCTGTAAGTCCCATTTCTTTAGTACCCAGTTGGACATACTCACATTCATCTGCATGTTGGTTTCATTCTGGAAACTTTCGAAAGTGTATTTCTCTGACCTCCTCTGGCGCATTTTGAAGAGGCGAGAGCCCCTGTTGGACTGCAGTGATAATTCCTCTAGCATGATGTCTTTGGGGACACTGATCTTCTTTCCCAAGTCCATAGAATCAGAATCTATAAAGGAAGACATAAGCACGTATGCACTTGTTTATTAGACTGAAGGATCAATATTTTAATTAATGTAACAGACAGTATTTTCTTTGCTAATGAATGTATTTGCATTGAACTCAGCTGCAACAGTGATAAACTGTATAACATAGACAGTCCTTCTACTGTATAAGTAATAGTGGTTTTGTTTCTGTTAAAATAAAGATAAATCATTAAATGAACCAATAATAGTTTGGCAAAGCTCTTCTTTTCTTGTCTTTTACCCAACTCAACCATTTTTATATTGTGACATAATTACAATGAGGATAAAATAACTTTGATGTAAGTTAGTTTCGAATGGCATCTTTCTGATGCTACTGTACATTGACCTATTCCTGATGCTTGCTGAGGATTTGAGGATTATGATTATTCTGATTGGAATAAAAATGAATAAATTGTAACAGAAGTGAAGGTGGTAGAGGAGAATGGTAGCGAGATCTGCCCCAGAGAGTCTTTAAGACTTGTGGAAATTAAGTTTTTATGAACATTTCAAAATACACTTTAATCACAAATTATTTCATTTTTATGTCTATCTCTCAATTTGAAATAATCTCTTCTTAGTTAAATGAGCTCACCATTATAAAAGACAGATAAAACCAATGTATGTGCATCCTCCAAAATTTGCACCAACTTTCCACTTTTCAGTAGATCTATAGGGCCAAAAAGATAAAACGCAACGCTGCTAGGTTTGTGTCCCCAGTTGCCACATGTAAGCAGAAAATGAAATTAACTCCCTCCACATTCTCTCAACCATACCGCAACTTGGGAAAATCTAGTTATAGCTGATTAATAAAAGCACAGAAGAGATTATGTCCAACCTGTTCTCCAAGCAAAGGCTGCAATGGTTAGGTCCTATAAACCCCTTTAACACTGTTAAATTAGTTTATTAAATAAGTATCAATTCTTTATGTGAAATCTCTCATGTTTAGTGTCCTTTAAAAAAAACATCTAACAACCAATCTCATGATCCACTGTTATGCATAACTACATAATAGGGTTTACCCGTAAGCAGTACCTTAAGTTAATTTAATAAGTTTATATCTTATATTGATGAAAAAAGTAATGGGAGAGCATTACAAAGTAAAGTGTTTAATTAAACCAAATTACATTTAATTTTCATTAAATGTAATTAAATTATAGCAAAATTGAGGTAACACATTGTAGATTATGTTTAACTTTGTCAATTTATTTCGTTATGCCACATCTATAACAAACTGCAATGGAAGATTGCTTACATATTTTTCAAAACATTTTTTCTTCCATTGTTAATTGTATTATCGTGATTGTAATTGTAAAATTATTACATTTGTTTTCAGCAAAGTTCATAACACATTTTGTATAATATTTACTGTATGTCATGTATCGATATGTTTAAGCAGTAAAGCCCTATGCTTAATAATAATTTGGGACAGCAAAGGAATGTGCTTTTTCTGAAGTTTTTGATCAAACATATAGAATTTGGCATTACTCTATTACTTTAAACATGCCTCGTGAGCTCAGCAGTTTTCTGAACATCACAGGGCTGCTATTTCACTGGGTCCTCTTTCCGAGTACATTAATCCATAGATATCCTGACCTTTACTACTCCGCATGGAGTTGCTATATTGAATACTCCCTCTGAGAAAAAGAAAAATATAAATTTAACCTGCATGTAGCCTGGATTGTTTCTCACCACTGAAAACATGTTACACAAATTAGCAGAGCTAAGCCGCCTTATGTTTTTAGTTGCCCCTTTATCAAAACAAAGAATAATGTTTTCCCAGGAATTAACTCATTATGTGGCCATCATGGAAAAATGTTATGCTTAGTATAGAAAATTACTTACAGTATACAGAATGTGTGAACGGTGCTTTTGGGTTCTAATATCTCTCAGTACTGTATATAGTCAAGCTCTGTTTTTCTGAATCTCCAGACATTCTATTTAAGCTTTCCATTTTACAGTTACAAAATTAGCATGAATGTTTGCGTTAATTTATATGTGTACATAAGTACTGTATAATGTGGACACTTCAGTGACTTTTCAGTTGTTTTCTGTCCAATGTTGCTGGATGCTCAAAGGCTCTAGAGCTTATGAAGATGTCAGGTTCCAATCAAACACTGAAAGTCTATCCACGTGGAATGTTCATCAGCTGTCGCAGAGCTTCATGCCTTCCCAACAGCCACACACAGTTGTTCCTCCCAGAAATAGATTTCAAAAGGACAACTACAGAACAATCAGTTACCATAGGTAGCAGAACCATCCCATTGATTTATTTATGGCAAGCCACACAGACAGACACAAGCATTACCACACTATGCAACAGATTAAAAGGAGTCTGTCACAAAGATGGATTGACCATGGAGATTTAATGCAATCATACCATTGGATCCTTGGATTTCCCTCACAATGGCTGCTGCCTGCATCTTCCTCTCCTTGGTTGTCATCATGGTATGTGACATGACTCTCTCTGGTTTCTGATAAGCTGACCCTCAGACACTAAAATAAGCACAGAAGAAACACATGTTACATTTCTTTCTCCTGCCAATTCACCAAGAGTCATGTCAGTCGTCTTTTTTATGAAAAATGAGCATTGCATGGACAAGCTGAGATAATATCAAGTTCTCACACATGCAAAGTCTCAAATCTGCAGATAAGAATTTAGTTGAAGTTTGGGAGAAAAAAGAGCTAACACTTCCTTTTAGATAACTTTGTTTTATTCAAGGCCTTCACTTTAAGTGACAAGAGTTAGTATCAGGTTACTTATGTGATGCTCCTGTTGTTGCCCTGCCCAGCTGTAAATTTGCAAAGGTGACACTACTCCTGTCACAAAAAAACTTGCATCTTCATTCTCTGAATTCTTACCCATTCTCTGCACCACTTGATGCAGCATGAAGAAGCCTACTAGGGTGATGTTAAAGTCTGCTCAACAAAATATTCCTTAATAGTGAAAGAATGGCCAGATTAAGGCCATGTTCATCATTTAATTAGTGGAGATGATGAGAGAAGAATTATTTCTTAATAATCAGTAGAGCAATACTGTGTTGTTTTTCTGTATCTTGATACTTTCGAAGAAAATCATTTCTCTCTTCGGTGTGAAGGTGTGAAAGTCTCAAGGCAGGCGAGGAACAGAGCAGGCGAAGGCTATGAAGATGGGCATTCATCATTAAGGCATTTGACAAGAAACAGGATCCCAAAACAAAGACATTGCTATTATTCCTTTGTCCTGGGAATTACTCTTCTGGGAATTAAGAAAATATTTTCTCTTTTCTGTTAAATGGCAGTGACAAGTCAAACTATACAGTATATACAGTACAATGTTCTAAAACAGAGGTTCCCTCAAATGTTTCTTTAATGTTCTATGCTGTACAGTGGAGAATTTAACTGTGATCACCTTAAGTTTAAGTATTCTGAATTTTCCAGCTCCATATGTTTAAGCGATTTAGTATGAGTTTTTGTGCATGGATTACAAGAGAGAAAAGGGTTATTCTGTGTATTTTTCATCAATGGTGACTTCTGCTGAAATAAATCTATATTCTCTTTATGTAAAAATTGATGAAAAATAACTGTAGACTGTGAAAAGGCATTGGTTGACCTTAACCACAGAAAAATCATATACATTTTTAATTTACATTAGCCTGAATGGAGGAGGGAAAACCTCATCCTTGCAAAGAAAAAATACATTAGAATAACACTAAGTTGTGTTAAAACAAGCTTCTTAATACTGTTGAAAAAGCTAATATCTAAAGAAAAGTCTGAAAATTACATATCATGGTCTGGGTTGCTGATGAAATACTTTATTTGAAATTACTGCGCTTTTTACAAGATGTGACAAAAAAACTGACCCAAAAACAGGTGTAGTATACTCTCCATTTGAATGGAGTAGTTAATTAAAAATTCAAATAATAATTCAAAACCAACACAGAATAAAGTTTATTAAAAGTGTGGCACTTGCAGGCTTTTGAAAATTGTATGATTATTTTTTTTTTAATCTCATTTACAAAGTATTTCTTCACATGAAGAGTTACTCAAAAACCATAACAATAAATGTGAAAAAAACGAACTGTTCAAAAGATGACAAGTCGCAGTTCGGTACAAAATTTCAATATTTTAGATACTGTACACGTAAGAATGTAGGTACAAGTGGAGGGAACAGTTTTCATACCTGTCCAGAGGTCCCGTGTGTACTAGGATCTGTCTGAAGGTAAGGCTCTCAGGGGTCAACCTGTGTAGTTCGATCTATCCAGGTCTTCACTATGCCAGCTACTGAAGGAAACTGGGGGGTGTCAGTGTGTCCGTTGTCACTGGTATGTAACTTACATCAACCAGCTAAATATAGACCCCAAACACTCCAACCACTCACATTTCTTCAGCATAAGTGGAGGACATGATGGAACAGTGGGCTCCTATACTATCAGGGAATGCAGTTCAACGATGTCCTAGGAATATTTTCTTCCAAAGGCTCAGGTGTGTATGTCTCTATGCTCGTAGGAATGGCTTAACCGTACAATTCTTCTTTTGCTGGGGAGAAGACCATCTTGAAGAGTTATAAACTAAGAAATAGAACTGCACTGTACCTACCTGGTGGACCTTCAGCCTGTACAAGGTCATCTAGCCTTGGCACACATGACACTGAATCGTTTCTTCCGTTACACAAGAGTTCTCACATACTATCGGCTCAATACAATAGGCTTTTTATTCAGGATTGTATTTATTAATCTGCTTATTTTATTAAATATAGGATTTCAGAAGAATACGGCTTTAATTTGTATTTACAGTCCCAACACACTTTTCTTCAGTGCAGAAGTCCTTTCAAATTTTATTGGTGAGTTCCAACAGTGACTTACTTTACAGTATGTCAAATGGTAAACACTTTTATTTAAAATAGTGCTTTTAATTGTTCACTTTAAGTATGAGGAGCACACAGAGCCTATGGCAAGCAGGGCAATTTCAATGCGATGCCAGGTAACACATCACTTAAAGATAAAACTACACAGCTGTGCCTCTCCAAATCTGTCAAAACATAAACCCACTAATACAGTGCAGAACTCCTTTCAATGAAGCCAGTTTTTTTTTGACAGAGGAAGAGATAAACTCTACCACGTCCTCACAGATGAACCCTGTCTATGCCATGTCCTGATGTTTCTGTAGCCTTTTACTATTTTCAGACTATGTCCTCCTTGCCCTCTCACATAATCAGATAACCAGCTCATCCATCTTTCTCTTTAGTCTAATCATCTGTTGTTTATTGCCCTGGTTTGACACTTCCTCAATTTGTATTGGACTCTGTTTAAAAAAAACCAATATGAATGCCCATGCTTTTTATCATGTGAAAGCTTGAAAATACAATAAGGTTCCTAACACCTACAGATACGTTTAGCTGTTTTGTTTAATCGGCTAAAGGCAGATTTGTAAAATTGAATTTTGCAGGAAATTTCTTTATTGCTTACTCCAATGAAACAGATGAAAATGTGTGTGTTCTTGCATGCCACCGTGCTTTAACCTAAAAATATATGCAGTATATATATTATTTAATAAGGAACAAAAAGTCCCTTCACATACGATACATTCCCCTTGTCATACATACATGCAAACACAAAACAGTTTTTCTGATTAAATGTATTTGCACTTGTGAATTCATTTCACATTTTAGTGTAATGAGTTCTGACACTAGATGCAGAAGAACAGAAGCCTAAAGGCAAAACACAATAATATAGGTGCATAATATAAGACATATTGGTTGTCTGGTTCTCAGGTGAAGTCTCATGCTTTCAACATCAGTAATAATAAAACAAAATGGCTAAATAAGAGATGAAACCAAAGAAATAGCCTTAATTATATCAATATACAGGGATTGAAGGCAGTTTCTACAAATCTACAATATATAGGAGATACATGAGTGTACAGTACATACGCAAAAACATTTTGTAGACATTTAAAGGTTTTGTTCTAATTTATTTTGGAATGCTGCACTACACTGGCTTCATAGAAAGAGATCATAATGTTACGAACAAAAATCTTAGACTCCACGCTCTTATATGAGCAAGCACATTTTGGTTCGTCATCTGTTAAACAAAAATGAGTAAAAATACATTTTTAGTAAAAATATATAAAGCCATAAGATTTTTATTTAATTAAATTTGTCAATGTTTTTCTTGGTGTGTGTGCTTTGTTAAAAGCTTGGTGGAATAATGTTGCTCAGCTTCTGTAATGGCATTACAGCAAGTGCAAGAATCAAAAACCATAATTTCCACAGTTTAAGGTATTATCTGTGATCAATGAAGAAGGATGTAATTTCTGCATCATTTTCTCAGTGTATGGTGCAGAAATGCTTTATTAAGGAATACACCAAATAGAAAGTTTTACTGTATGAGGCTGCATTTTTCTTCTTGTAAATCTCAACATCACTGAAGCCTTAAACAGCAAAATAATCTTTACTATTACTAGTCACAACATTATTCCGTTTGTTTCTCAGTGATTACCCAACAATCTCCTTGGTAACAGGTCTATGAATATCACTATAGTGGACATACTGTACTCAACCCTGACTGAATGCCTGAACAGCAAAATGATGGGTTTAGTATTTCTACTATGTACCTGGGGACGTTTGAGTGTGTTTCCTATACTGAAGTCTTGCACTCTTACCTCAGATCCTAAAGTGAGACTTACAGTAAATGAACTGTTGGCAGCTGTGGTTGCTGTGCTGTCAAAGGTCTCATTTGTTATCATCATCATGTACGAGAGCCTGCTTATCAGATTGTGATTTAATATGATAATAAACTATCTATGTTTTACAAATTTCACTTTTATGATTAAGTTACCATATTTGAAGAAATCAATAGTAAAATCATTGTCTTTTACCAATTGGTCAGGTGACTGAGGGTAGCTGAATGTCTTACAGACAAAAGCGGCCATTTTTTCTGAACCTGCTGTCCTTTCACAATACTTTGGAAGGAACTCTGCTGTTGGATGAAAGTATGCACTTTAATTTTCATATTATACGGTATGTCTGATGTTTACTTTTGTCAAGTAAATATACTGAATAAAAAAAGACATGACTGGTAGTCCTAACTACTGTATGTGTTTTCATAAATGTTACTGCTTTTTAATTACAAAGGGCAGTAAAAACACACCTGTTTGAAAAACAGCCTAGTTACAGGTGTTTAGTTTCCTATATGGAAACATGTAGGCAAAAGCATTTTGGGAACAGCAATATTTGCTTTCTAATCTATGACAAAGGAATCATTTGGTTTCACTAGCTTGTTGTTTTCACTTCTTTCTTCTTTCTTAGCGATTCAGTGGTATTTTCAAACAAGAGGTCTGTCTTTGTCCTGAGTTTAGATTCAAAAAAGAGTTCAGAATTCAGGCAGAATACTTAATCAGTTCTAAACTGTTCTTCCAACTTTAAGAAAAGTTGCAAAAGTTAATGTCCATTTTCTAATCAGGGTAAGAATGTACAGTACACCAGGCCATCACAGGACAGACACACACCAGGGCCGATTTTCCCAGAAGTCAATTAACCTACAGTACTAGTGTGTTGTTGGACTGTAGTTGGAAACCAGAGCACTCCAGGTCTGGAACTGAACCCAGGGCATCAGCCCTGTGAGGCAGAAATGCTGACCCGTATACCATTGTGCCACCCAAAGACATAGATTAAATGTAAATGTACATTCCCTATTTTGTAATGCTGTCTCATGCTCTGTGCTTGTGCTTGGATTGCTCTGTGGATGTGAGGTTAGTCACTACTGACATCTAGTCTCTAGAAGATTATACTGGCTGATTTAAGAAATGCAAGTAGGTAATCAGCAATGATGATTTTGACTTTGATTTTAGATTTAGAAGTAGAACTGAACGTGAGACTGAACTTTACCAAAGATATCTTATCATTTATAAGTACAATAAATCAATGTTAAAATCTGGGAATTCACTTAGTGGGTGCACTGTATGCTTTCACTTTTCCATTGGGGGTTTCAATGTGTCAAAACACTCAGCACTGTTAGTAGAATAGGGGTATCAGTACACAGTGATAGGAATGCACACCGAAAATAGACTGCAGACAAATGGGTTTTTAAATCAGGACCATAACGTAAGGATGACTTAATGCTAGGTAACTTTAGAGGCAACTTTGCAACACCATGAATAGCCGAGTGTCATTTCTATAAAACTAGTGGCAAATATTCACAGACACACATACAGTATATAATTTCCCATAGTTTTAATTCAAATCTATATAGTTAAAGTACACTTTATTGTACTTGTAGCCATAGCCAACAGCTTATCTTGTTAAAGACCAGAACCGCACTTTGAAATATGGCTATAAAACTGTTTAGTTTTCCTCATATTGGTGACTTCTGTAATCTTTTAGGTTTTTAAAATGCATCAATCTTAAGTTTACGCACTGTAGCAATCTGTACAATAAAACTAATTTAAATTATTGGAAATACATGAATACATACTGTATTTTATTAAAATTCTTTAAAATTAAATATTGAACTTAAATATAAAAACAAAGGTCAAGAGCATTAATTAAAAGTGCAGATTGACTTACAAGGCCTGCTTTGTGCAGGGAGAACATTTCACAACCTTGGAGCAAAGGACAGAAAACACATCTCCCACGATTCAGTGCCTAGTTTTGAGAATCAATGGATGTCCAGAATACAAATAGTATGCAATTGTCTAAGGAGATAAAAGTTCACAGATATAGTCAGGACATAGTGCAACTTTTTTTAATTCTATTCTAAAATCCACACAAAACAGAAGACATCTGATCATATATCTTAGTTTTAGTGAAATTTCCAGTAGCTGAGCTCCAAACATATTGCAGCTAGTTTGAATACACAATAAGCTCTGTATTACAATAATGAAGTCTAGCAAAATCATGCAGTGGGTTATCTATAACAGGTTAGTACAGACATGAACAGATATGGGAAATGTCACTAAGATTAAAATAGACACATTTACAACATTATGAACATGAAGCTCACATGCAGAAGAACAGGAAGGTATCAGGTATCATAAATGACACCAAGATCTCTGACCTGAGCAATTGCACTAATTCCAACACTGTCAGCGATCAAACTTAAGATGACACAGATGTGCAGTTGATAAGGAGAGCCCAAAAGCATTATTTTGGTTTTGTCAGAGTTCAGATATTAAACATTTTGTTGCAGTCTTATTTGACATCATATAAGAAACTATAATGTGTAACAGAGGAGACTGTTTTTCGTTCATTTCAACTTTGTGAGATCAGAAATTTGGGTATCACCAGTGTACTACTCCCTACTCTTATTGAGAAATACCCAGGGATCTTTAATGACCACTGAGAATCAGGACCTCAGTTTAATGTCTCATCCGAAAGATGGTGCCCAATACAGTATAGTGTCCCTGCCACCCTACCAGGGCATTAGGACCCACACAGACCACAGGGTGGGAGCCCCCCCACTGGCCCCACTAACACCACTTCCAGCAAGGACCATAGCTTCCCAAGAGGTCTCTTCCATCCAGGTACTAACTAGGCTCAACCCTGCTTAGCTTTAGTGGGTAGCCAGCTGCAGAGCTGAGAGAGCTGCAGGGTGATATGGCTGCTGGATTAATATATTCTATTCTATTCTATTCTATTCTATTCTATTATTACAAATTATTTCATATCAGCCATATAAATTTTAAACCTTGACATGTCAGTTCCAGTAATACTGTCACTCATCCATTCTGCAGAATAATGGATAAAAACAATTCCGCACACTTATTGGTATAAATAACTAGGCCACACTGGAGGCCTGTACATTGAAAGAAGCCAGAAGCCCAGTAAATGTAAGGTAAGTTACCAAAACTATAATAGGATACAGTAAAAGAAAATGTACATATTATGCACTTATGTACAGTATGCTTCCATTTTCAATACCCATGTTAGGTTGTGATAGATTCAAACCATTACATTTTTTTTAGGGTCAAGATATGGTCAAAAACATATTAACATACAGGAAGATGTCAGGATCTGATTGTCTGAATAAAGTTTCTACTGCAAGTATATCTCATTACTAACAGCCTATGTACCACCAATACCTTAATAAAACATTTACTTTACATAAAAAACATGATTGAAGGAATTATTATATCTCTTATTTGTGTACATTACAGTATATGAGCAAAACATAAATAAATACAATAGGCAGATAATCTGGATTCAGGCCAAAATGGTCCATCAGAGCAGAGCGTATCATGATTTACATGCATTAAGTGAACAGAGAGCAAAGGGACTCCCCCCTTAATGGGACACCAGACCATAGCAGAGTCTACACCCAGCCATCTGGGTGGACAGGAGTGTCTGGGGTAAAGTACTGTACAGTACCTCCCTTAATGTACAGCAGCAGTGCCTACAGTAAGGACTATCTGTAGTCAGGACTTTAACACACTACACATGAATTGTGGCCCCAGAGTCTTACCTAGTATGCTACATTGCCCCTGATGAATTTATAAATTGATTTATTTTTGTCTTCAATTAGCTCCTTGTTTGGTCATTGTGCCTTATTGTTAGTTAAGAAGAAATGGGTTGATCACACAGGATAGTTTATCACATATCCAAAAGACAGTTTCGTTAAATGGGGTATACAGTATATGAATTCTGTTTGAAAAATTATGTGGTTTGTTCCCTGGTGATCATATTAAATATTACTTCACACATTTTAGCATTTTTCACTTTCAGTTTGTTGTAATAAAATGGTACCATGTGACAAAATTTTATGAAAAGAAAAGACACTGAGCCAAGGACAGTGTGAAAGTTGTTATGTTTAATGATAAATTCTGAGGCAGTGAAAATGTTCTTCGTATCATAACATATCTTATTTTTTTAAACAAAAGTCTTATTATATTGAAAGGAATTGAACTAATAAATGCTAGAGGATGGATTTTTGAAAAACCCTTTCTCTTTGCAGATACAGTATACAGTAATTATTCTGAAGGATATCTGGGTGTTCATTTGCCATGCTTTCATAGCAATTACAATAAATACTCCAAGTCCAATTACTGCTGAATACTGAAAGCTCTTAATGAGATAGTGTTGGCATTCCTAGAGTCTAAAACAGAAACCTGAAATAAGCACTTGTATGCAATAATAATAACACAATACAAATCCTCTAAAAAAAAAATTTCTCATGGGATATTATGGAGAAAGCCATTCCTGTTAGAGTAAATTTTATAGAAATTGCTTTATATTATCTTTTCACAATGTCTTCAGAAATATGGTACAGGAGAAATGTGAAATGTCCTACTTATTATATTTTCAATAAGATACATAACAGATTTACAGCAGGAAAAAAAAAACAGTATAAAAAATTCTTAAGATGATCTCCATAGTTTAAATACTTTACTTTTTAAGGAAAAGGGACTTGTGGAATTACTGTATAAAAAAATACATTCTGTAGTTAAAAGTCCTGCTATAAAAATGTGACCAACAGGGACCAACAACTGTTTATGACTGTCAATGTTCAACTAATATTTTAATAGTAGTCTTAAATGTCACTTTAAAGCACAATTGCCAAACAATACACTTAATATGTTAGACAATGTATGATTCAGTTATGCCATCAATATGTTTTTACTTGAGTAGTTTCTGAAGTATCATCCAATTACCCACAAGATAATTCTTGTCTTAGAATATTGTTAAAATCTTAGAGATGACCAGATCTCATTTACACACCTCATTGTACAAAGATATTTCTAACTCAGATACAGGGTCCTTAAAAATAAAAGTTTAATTGTGCCTTATGATTACAATTCTTAAAATATGAAGTGTAGATTATAAAAAAAAATCAGGCACCATCATGTCTAAATGTATATTCACGGAGCTGGTTAAAACTACAGCTTAACTAAAATGAAATCTGGCTAAAAATGAAAAAAGACACCAGCATGTTTTAAGACTAACGCAAGTTGTTATGAATTTAAAGGATTTTAATAAATCATAAAGTTAAGCTATCATCATGCATATTACAGTTAACTCCTATGAATGGGTTGTAATTGAAATGTTAAACTGTACTTAATTGCAATAATAATGGTGTCATAAAATAAGGTTAATTAAAATAATAGCAATTTATTTGTTTTCTTCAAATGTTTTTAAAATCTCCCATTAGAAGGCAAATATGATCTAGAGACTTTGCTGTTTTAAATATAAATGGTATTTTAACCATAAAAAATATGATAGAATCAGATTCACTACTCCAGTTATCACATTACATCAAGTAGTTTAAAAGTGCTTTTGTAAGAAAAAAAACATCTACTGGTAATTCAGAGTTTCATAACTTAATTTGTATTTTGAAAAAAAAATCTAGGATTGTGGTTGTCTGCTAATGTTATTTGTAAAATTGTTCTTCAAAGGGGAATGAGAAATTAATTTTAAAGACGTGAGTAGCTTATGTTTCTTTTACTTATTATACACACAAATGCACTGAACCAAACAGATTTTACTAGTGAAGCTGAGCAAAAACGAGTAAGAACAAATTTATAAGAAATATTTGGTGAGCTCTACAGTGATAGATACAACATCATTTTTATAATCTACAAAATTATATTCAGCCATACACTTTAAGAATGAACATAGACAGCACACTATATCTTAATCTCTGCTGTTTTGTGTAGACTCAATCCATCAGCGTGAAACTGACACTTCCATTTAACATGATCTATTATGTATTTAGCAGTTTATCACATACTCATCACCATAGTCTTACCTGCAAAACGCACTATATGTTTAACAATTTCCAAGATTCTTGAATAAACATAACATCATGCATTGCAAAGTATGCGTCTGCCAAAAATCTACTTGTGAAAAACTTTACAGCAGCTGTAGCAATGCGACTCTCCTTAAACCACTGTGTCATTTCTTTCTAATAGCCTCCCTCCATTTTTCTCTTTCCAGGACCTTCTCTATAAGAACAGAGAAAAATATCACTTGTCATTACCACAGTCTTCTTTCACAGCAGAACGCTTTTATCAAAATGAATGTGTTAAATAAGCTAATTTTATATCATCCCGTGAAGAATACTGGATTTCACACCCTCACTCTGGTTTTCACATTCAGCAAGCAGCATTCTGTACGACAACAGCCAAACATTACTGGGACCATCTCTGGTATTATGATGAATGAAAGTGGCAAAATTGTAGAACGCAAAAAAAAAAGTTGTGATGAAGAATTACAAGAGCACACGAGAACACATACACAAATGAAAAAAAAATCAGAAATCGAAGGAAAAGCCCAGATTATGTTAATTAAAAATAGAATTCAATAGCACAAAATTAGAAAACAATTCATACACTCTTGCTCTCATTTGGAGGCACAAACGCTCAATGGAAAAACACTTGTGTTTCAGGCCTGTTGTAAACAGTATGGTAAATAATCTTCAAAACATACAGTATTTCTAGTGCTACAACATCATGACACATACTATTATGGAAACATCTATGTTTTAATGCTAGCTATTTTTTCTTCAGTCACGTTTAAGCTTCAAATACTTACACAACATTACATATTTATTTCTGCAGTGAGTCTTTTGAAATGAAGTACAATCAACAACAAAAGTGCACAAGAAGTAGAGATAGTGAACTCTGAGATAGGTTCAATTTTCACATCGGTCTTGCCCAAATAAAAAAAAGCTAGAAAAAATAATATAAAAAATGGATTATTTATTCCAGCTTTTGTGTCTGCTTCCTGTGTTTTCCTTCCTATGCAAGAAGCAGCTGGAATAGTACCCCAGTGTGTTTAGTTTTATGCGGAGCCAAATAAAACAGCTTGTACTGTTTAGAATTGAAATATCTCTGTATTTCAACATTGGACCTTAAATGTGGGTAAAGTCTAGTACTGAATCCCAATATTACTAAACAAATGTTCATTCACTAGGATTATTATTATCGTGACTAATTTCTCAAAATAAAACATAACTCAGTTCTCTAATGAGTAGCTGCAAAAGACATGTCTTGCAGAGTTTCAGACCTTGCAGGCCTTTAGATTGTTGCCTATTGGTAGCGCTATTTAGTATATAATGGCAATATCAAGGTAATGACATAGTTGGATTCCAAATACTTCAAGTATTCCACTTGGCAAGTTCAAAACACTTATCTCCTAAAGAGCACAGGCCCTAATGATGTTGTGTCCTCTCCTGATTTTGTAAAAAAAAGTTACTTTGCAGTAGGTGCTAAAGCCTCAAAAGAAGCATTGCCTGGCTGAATTTAATTGTTTAGTTTGAAGACATCTGTAGTTCAGTCACTTTTAAGAGGGGGTCATGCCCATGACCGGTCTCTGCAATTTGTGATATACTGTAGATGGCTTGTTTACTCAAGGGATCAAAACAATTGATTTAAAATGGATAAAATATTTCACCATGTGTTCAAACATTTTATGACATTGCCGTATAGAATGTCACACTGCTATGCATTGTCACAAAGTGTGTTACTAAGCATGGCTTCTATTCACTAATCACATTTTAAACTGTGATTATGATACATGTGAAGATGAATGGAGTGAAGTTACTCTGGCTTCAGAGCAGTGTGATAGAGACAGTTAACCATGAAATGTTATATTCTACACACAGCAAGAAACCAAACACTACTGGGGAATTTAAGCACTTTGCTCTGTTCACCTTAAGGAAGCAGAGCACTTTTACTGATCTTATATTTAGAATTCTCTGGAAAGATGTGGCCTGTAACTATATCCCTGGCAACTTAGCCTTTTCCCAAATGATATGAAAATGTCAAAACCTATTCTGAACAGAAGCCTTCCAGGTGAGGCAAACAATCTGAATGTATCGTGCTCTTTCTGTATTTTACTGTCTTACTTTCCCATTTCTGCATATTATTAAAAAAAATCTATGCCTAGTTTTGTATAGCTTCAACCATTTATCACAGTGACTTACTTTCTGTAATAAAAATAAAGGAGTTTGGAAACATAGCTTTACAAATAACAATAATAAATTACGGTTTCCAAGCTCTAGGATACACATTATAGTTAGGAGTATTTATTGATCTCCCATATGCCCCATAATCAGACCTTATATCCATTATATTGGATTCAGTCACTGACTTTTGAGGCTGGTAGGAGTATTTGAAAGGGAATCCATACAGGCTAGATGATGCCGGTGCTGAAGCAATGCTCCTTGATGGAGACATGGAGCCTAGTTGCCCATAGAAACGATTTCTGCTTTGCAGAGACGGCTCATAGGAGACTCTTTCTTTCCATTCCGCAGGTGGCTCTGGGAGTGTTTTCCTTTGGGCAGCAGAAATGACATTAGAGGCTATAGACTTCTGGATGTTCTGAAAGGAAAAGGCTTCATCTACGAGACCCAGGGGGCTCCGAGCAGCAGCCTCCCAGGGAGTTGGTGGCTTACTGCCTCGATCCAGCCAAGAGGTCTGTCTTTCTAATGGCCCCTTAGCTGGCTGGAACAGTGGACTGGATACGGGTGAGTCATAGCCCGGCAGTGTTGGCATCCTCCTGGGAAGTGACAGGGAATAGCTTCTCCCAAGTCCCTGGAAGGCAAAGTTTTAGAAATGATACAATGGAAGCAAAACCAAATAATCTCCTGGCCTACTTCTAAGAGGGTCCTCAAAATTAATTAGGAGACCTACTTGATTGTTTCTGGAAGCCTCAGCTCTATGCTGACTTCGATATATGGCTATATCCATAAATTAACAGCTTTAAAAATGTTGGTCAAGTTTCCTTAAAAGTACTTACTGGTAATCATAAAATAATCTTTCTACTCTTAATGGAGTTTTTAATGAAAGTTCAGGAGGAATGAAGGCAGCCGTGCTCATTCGACACAGCTGCTGCAATTCTCACTAATCCTGACTCAAGCAACCGGTCTCCATAAATATCAAACGTCACCCTCTCCTCTTCCTCGTTCGTTTTCTGCATCCCTCCTCCACCCCCTCTCCACCTTTGCAGCTGCCCAATTGGTCGCATGGGGGTCCTATCCTCCCCGTCCAACGGCCGGGAGGTTGGCCCTCAGCCAAGCGGGTTACGCCAAATCTCCACATCACAATAAACAATTCTAATTTCTCCCAAGCTTTCGGCTGCTGTCATTCCTCGTGAAATGGCACACAGTTAAAACCTTTCACAAAATTATCAGTAAAATAGTAAATCCTGTGTGAATGTCATAACAGAAGCCAAAAGTAGTTTGTAACATTCTGGTTAAGCACTGGCAAAAAGCCACTTATGGAGCCAAACCTTGAAGCTGCAGGCTGCTTAGAGCTCATGTAAGTAAGATGAGTAAGATTACAGAATGTGTAAAGATCTGTCTGTAAGCAGATCATGGAATCATTTTTCATTTGTTCAAGAGTACTATATTTGTGGACAATTGAGCCCCAACTCACACATTGCAAACAATGGATTGAAACCATTGCTAGCCCAGAGAATGCATACAGTATATGCCCCATTGAACATGTTTAACTTACAGTATTTATTTAGGACTTATCTTTTGTAATACCCATGTCTCTCTTGGCATGATATCAACAGCTCACCATTTCACCAGGAAAGCCAGAGTATCACTAGTCCTTGTTCATTAGTTATATTGCATACAGTAAAATCTTTGAAGATGATGCTCCAGTACAAAAAGCAGTCTAGTCCAAACAATGGCCCACACTAAAAACCAGCTCTTCAGGAAAGTGAGACAGACCCTTACGACTGAAGGTATACTGGTTTGATCCTTTAGTCTGGTATCAGTCTGGTATCTTCGTTATCCTTCATGGCCCTACAGGGTAGCAATTCAAAACAATCTGCTTTGTATTTCAACCCCTGAAATTCTGATGTCTGAGAATTTGATGTCAATTTTTCATTTGAATAAAACAGAGAGACTAAACAGAGAGAGTAAAAAGCCACCATATTGTAAAGTGCTGGTTTTTTAGATATACAGTCTCTTGACCCATTTAGACATGGAATATATTTTGTGCGAAATGTTATAATCCAATATAGTGAATCATGCTGGTTGTTTTTCTAATATTGACTGTATTGTCAATATAACGCTATTCTAATATCTAATGTGGAATTAAGTTGACAGGACAAATATCAAAGCTGGATTTTCACGTTATATTGCTTGCCATTGTTAAGCAAATAGACAAAACTGATCCACTGACTAGAATGACTTGAATGCCAACATGAGCAAAAGGGAGCTTTTTCCAGAGGTGCTGTGCATGAGTTAAGCCCTTGTGTGTGCCAGAGAATGTGAAAAATGACAAGCGAACCATGTGATCTGCTGCTGACATCTATATTTTTGATTACCTGAAAGCCTTATATCGCGCCAAGTATGAATACTTTGAATTTTGTACTTGTACCAATGTTATTTGACAACCATGGCTAACAGATCTCTTAGAAAAGCCATTAGCCATCTGTTAATCAATTGAAAAATATTTAATACTTTCAGTTCAAATCTTTCTGATTTTTAACACTTGCGTTGATAATCAAAAGCTAAATTAATTTCTGCAGTCATTTGGCAAAATATCACCCGCCATTGTTTGAATAAAATTAATTGTCAGAAGTGATTAAGAAAAGTTCACTTTGGAAGATTCTGGAGTTCATTTCAGAACAGTGAGAATTAGTGAGAAAGAAGCCTTCAAATGTGTTTGGTTTTCTTACAGAAAACATAAAATAACCAGCATAATAGTTAAAACTGACTACACCTTTGTCACTAAAATAATTTAAAAATACAAAGCTCATTTCCCAAGTCTTCTCACATCAATTGATTTCTTCAGACACAGTTTTAGTGCCATAGAGTTTAAACCATTAATCTTTAACTGACTACTGTATATTCTTCTATAGAATAACAGCAACTGAATATCTGCATTAGGATATTCAATGGACAAGTACTGCTGAAAGTGCATATGGGTGGAAAATCAAGCTTCATCTCTTGAGATTATTCTGTCCGCAGAAATTATTATGTCAAGAATTCTGACAGTAAAACAAGAGGTGTGTGCTACCACCATCTGGTGCATAACTGTAACTACGCCCTAATTTACAGTACATTACACAAGCTGAGTAAAGAATCCTCTATAAAATAATATTTTAAAAAGCACATATACAGTATATGGGGCCTAAAACGCATGAAATAAGAAAGTTCTCACTGAATTGAATTCATACCCTGGGTTTATACTTACAACTGTTGAATTTGCTTACAAAAACAATACAATATTTTTTCATCCCGTGATGATCCTTTCTAAGCATGAATCAGAATTTCCACGTTTCTTCAGGCTTTTATTTATGACCACCTTACAAAGGAAAAATACAAAAGTATTGCAAAATTACTTAAAATCCACAAGAATGAAGGGATTAATAAACTACCAGTTTGAAATTACACATCACTAAATCCATTTGATGAATTTTGCTGAAGTTCATTAATTTAAATCTATTGTTGACCATACCAATAAGTATTGAGTCCCCCATACTGTATGTCTGAAATGATATTTTCAGAGATACTTTTTTATGTTTTTCTTACTGTTGAATTACTGTCAGTTAACTGGTGAATAGTTAAATAATGATAAAAAATATACTGTATGTTTGGAAAGAGCATGATGACCAAATGGCAAAATGATCTTAAAATTAAGAAATTTGGAAGCTGGGAGGCAGTATGATGTGTTTCTATTGTTTTCATTGCTTTTATTGAGCTGTAAAACTATTTTAGGCACAATGTTTTTCAGAGCAGCATTCTTTGGCAACAGCATTGTCATGTGCCACTGTCTGCTGATATGTTCTTCTTCTATTTGACCCCTTTATTTACTTATATTCAGAATTTACACTCACACTAAATCACCTTTAGATAGTTATTATAATAAATTATTAGGATCACTTTCTGTGATATGAGCAAGCCTCTGAATTGACAGGAATGCTTCACAAATGAGTCTGGAAATGAAGTCACAATTTAGTCTCATAGGTTTACAGGTATTTACACATACAGTATTACAGCACAGTATATAGCAGAACAGTTTGTGTTTGTCTTCCTCATATATTAAAATAAGACAAGAAACTACCTAGTATTTTGTTAAACATATATCTCTTGTATTACATTGTTATTATCTTTAATTTGGAAAGTGCAAAAAAAGAACATAAAAATACTCAGTTATTACACATTTATACTAAACTGAATGTTCTTATTTACCAATAAGCGTTTAACAATTATAGCCACTAATCAATTCACAAATTAAAAGCTGATTAATACTGGTCATTTGGACTGGGAGAATCAATGCAAATGAGGTCAAAGGATTAATTTATAAGAAATAACTGCTTTTAGAATGCAAGTGAAAGCATTAAATTGTACTGTATACTGTATGTACAGGTATCTATTTTAATAAAACATATATGGGACCACAAAATCAAATCTTTGAGTAAATTAAACCAGCACTTATAATTGTCATTTGAGCAGACAATTAAAACCTTAAAAATAGGTGACTTGACTTATCTGAAAAAATAGTATACAAATAATTGTTATGCAAACTAGAAGACCATGCTGTCATTTAAGACTGAAATATCTGTCCTTCATATAAATTTTAATGGTCATGCACCAGGCACCCCCCCTAAAGAGGCCTATAAATAGGTGTGCCCCGTGCAAGCTGGTTTCTGGAGCTGGAGTACTGCTAGGATGACCTTCGTCACTGTTCATTTCTGTTTCAACACCTGTTGTGTGTTAAGTTCTTTAGTTTCCTCTAAGTCCATTCACTTTGACTAAGCCTTAAGGAGCACAGAAGTAAAAATAGATTGAATCACTAACTGTACTGAGAAGGAACAGAAATGTTTCTAATTGCAACAGCATGAGGGGGGTATGCCACACGAGCATGAGAACACCTGAAAAAGTTAATTTTGTTCATTTTGTCACAGAATCTTTGTGCAAAATTAGATCTTTTCACTATATAAGGAAACTATTGTGTTTCCATGCTGTACATACTAGTTAAGACACAAAACTTAGAGCAAGCATATTGCTTATTTAACAAGTCAGTTGCTTTCATTTTAAAGACAAAGGGCCTTGGGATTATGAGGCCAGATAACAACTTTGTCACAAAACTTTTTTTCCAAACATCAGGTATTTTTACATGCTTTAGCAATTGTCAGACTGGGTTACACGTTTACACCTGGATGAGGATGGGATGAATGAGGGCCTGACACTTTTTTATTCTGCTGTAGGTGTCCTTAGGTACCTAGAGTGTTTTTAACCTTATTTGGTGTGACATCACAAAAAAATACTCTTAGAACTGAAATGCACCCAACCCCAGCAAAACCTAACTCGTTGTTCACCACTGCTTAGGTATTCCTGTCACAATAAGCTAGTGACATGGTTCGGTCCTAAATTAGCCATGTGTGTATGATGGGGTTCAGTTTGTGCTCCATTCAGAAGAAACATTGCCATTCTTGCTATTCTTTATATACTGTAACTTTACAATACTGGAATCAAAAAACAGGCAATGCCTGTTTGGAATCAAAAAACAGGCAATGCCTGTTTGAATTCAAACCACTCTGAGAATATATTTTTTTTTGTCAAGTTTAACATTTGAGGTTTCACCTGCATAACACTTTACATATTGCTTGCTTTTTATTTTTTAACCACGTTTACAGGAGGGAATCTATTCCTCTATTTTCTAACTGCATCTTCCAATTCAGGGTCATGGGGGAGTTAGATAAGATAAGATCACTTTATTTGCCATATACAATTTCTAGTATTAGGGATCTTTCTTTTCACATACCCCAACTTGCTCTCCATGACAGACAGGGAGAGAAGCTTGGGGTCAGAGCACAGGGTCAGCCATTTCTACGGTGCCCCTGGAGCAGTTGGGGTTAAGGGCCTTGCTCAGGGGCCCAACAGAGTAGGATTCCTCTGCCGGCTGTGGGATACAAACCGGCAGCCTTCCAGCCACAGGAACAGATCCTTAGCCATAGAGCCACTGCACCGCCCTTGGAGTTGGAGCTTATCCTGGCAAGGAAGAGGGAATCCTAGCATTTTAAATGTTCAAATTTAAATGTTTTTGAATTCAAATATCACATAAGATGGAGACCATCTTGATTTTATCATGATGTCTCTCGTAACTTTTCTGCTGTTCCTCAACTCTATTACAATAATATCTTAGATTTGTCTTTTTAACAGTAAATAATTTGTAATAATCGTAAGTTATACTGTATACTGCATGTAACTGCAATATATGTACTTCAGCTGTGGACTTGGGTATTATTTGTCATTTTTGAAGTTACTACCTATTCCAGTAAACACAACATCTGAAAAGAACATTTATGAGAAGATATTACTACTTTTTCATAGGCTTAGGTTGGTGTTCTCTATTACTGTACAGTATACTGCTCAGTTCCTGTGGAGATATATTTTGAGAATAATTTTCAGACACTGCTTTGGATGGAATACTGTATGTTATTTGGCTCACACTTCAGTCTAGGGGTTTCTAAATTTCACTTTCTAAATGGCATTTGCACCTCCTTAACTAAATTAATATAACTGTTACTGTAGCATAAAATAACCCAATCTAAGCAGATACAATCAAAGAGAGTTATAAAGAATACAAATCGAATGCACACAGTAAGTGACTAAATAAAATAACAAAATTAAAGCATATTAACTGCTTTTGGGTGTATTTCCTTCTACAGACCTCTACATTAATTGAGCCAACACTATACCAAGACTTCAATATAGCCATTGACGGAAGGGGGATCGTGTTAAGTTTAGGATCTAGTTTAGGAATTACACCTCTCTTTAAAATAGAATTTGTGTGGAATTGCATGATGCAAGGCATAAACATGTGGCAGTAGTCATGTTCCAAACATAATTCCGCTGATCAAGTGAGGTCTTTCTTCCAGAAATATGTCAGTCACTTCTGACTCACCAGCAGGAAATTAATACGAGTGGGAATAGGAGTTTTCAGCACTTACCTTCATTTCTAAAACAACATTACAGTTTAGCAAATGTTGATCCTCTCAGGTTGCTAAGCATAAATGAATACTTTTCAAGGGATTGGATGTTTTTATACTGTTACCCATAACCTATTAATAGAAAATTATTTGACTCATCTTGTAGTGCTTTAAGGACAGGAAAGCTCCAGTTTAAAGACTATTACAGTATATGATGTTATACAGCACACTATACAGCAGATAACCAGGAGGAATTAGCCATCAAATATTTAGGGCTAACATATTTTTGCTCAGCAGCCTCTAATTGATCCAACCCTATGAGGCAATGCAGCACGCCAACATCAAAGCAATGCAGAATTTCATTTTTCAAAGCCTTTGACTTCATTACAAATTTACCATCATTTCTGTCTCTATTTTTTAAATTTACTCAATACATTGTTTTGCTCTTAAAGACACCAATCTCAATATAAATAAACATAAAAAATATAAGGATATTCAATAGAGATTATTTCTACATTGAAAAGATGAAGGAAAGAACAAAAACGCTTTTCAGCTATAGAACCTTCATACAATGTGCTTTGTTTTATTTCCACTTTTCAGTGTGGAATTAATATCTTTTTGCCGATTTGCGGCCTATATGCAGACACCGGCCCCCACTCCAACCCAAAAGAGACTGACCTCATTATCTTTTTCATTGAAACCTGGCCTTTCATGTGGATCAAACACTGTATGAGGCTGGTTAACAGTGAGCCACCACTGTCTCAAACTGTGTGCCACCACCAAAGTCCAAACACAACAAAATGTAAAAATTAAACCCACTTACTGCCACGTCTGTTCCAGTGCTTGCTGCTTATTTGGTTTAATATCTTCCCATTAGAGTTTATGTTTTAAAGTACTTTGGTTATGCAGAGTTTGTTTGCTCATAATGGTTAATGGAAAGATAAGACAACTGTCACAGTGGCATATTGAGATTCCAGAGCTTTAGGCATCTGTTACTTTTTGCCTTGTCAGGATGATATAATTAGAGAAAAGGAAGCCTCCCTAGAAAGAAAGATCTAAATTCAATTTTACATTGAATTTCTAACGTAAACCAAGTAAGAGCTAAGTAGAGTACTGGCACATATTCCCTTGGCAACTGCAAAAACATTAACAGTGTCCAATACTGTTCTTACATTAGCAGGATTATTTTCATCATCATCTCTTTAGGGATAATTTACACATGCCTATAAACAGTCTTTAAATCTTTTACTATGCACCATGCACAGATTTTTAGAAACAATGAGCAAGCTGTCATTTAAATGCTAAATATTTTGTGTATAATGCTAGCATTATTTGAAATTACAATGCATGGCTGTTAAAGGTAAAATAGCAGTGCTTGCAGTTGGTTATAGACACTTCTAATGGAACTGTCCACTGTCAGAATGTCATTTAATCCTGGTAAGGATTGTGGGATCTTGGAGTCAATCCCAGAAGCACTATGGCTTCTGGGATGGCACAATGTGGAGAATCAAATTAACCTAGCTGCATGTTTTTACAAGGTGGGAGAAAATAAGAGCATCCAGAGGAAGTCCATGAGAACACAAATGAAACATGCCAACTCCATACAGAAAAGTGCTTAAATTTGGAATTGAACTCAGGACCCAAAACCTGTGAGACAGCAGCTCTCAGTGCCATGCAAGTGTTTGCCTGCTTCCGAAATGCTGCATAATAATTGTAATTAAGCAGAAGAAGCCTGGGTATTGAAACCTTATAACGCTATAGTGCATCAATTGTAGATCTGTATTAAAAAGCTATGACTCACCTGCTAAACACATATCACTAAACCGTAATGTAATGGTGGATTTCAAGTGAGCTCAAGGGAACATACTGTACATAAAAAGCTTCTATCAATACTATGTTTGTAATTCACAACTAGCAGGCAAGTCACATATGTATTCAATCTGTTTCTAAGTTATAATTAATGGAAGTAGTAGCATAGTCAGGAAACAAAGATATCAACACAATGATATATGCTTAGAATACCTTGAGAAACAGAGTAAACTGCTGGGATAATAGCAATTAGACTGTGGGCCTCAAACAAGCTCTGGCGGGCTGTAAGCTCTGTTTGCCCTTGTCAATATATTTTCCTTCATGACATGAAGCACGTTTTTTGTAATACAAAACTACAAAGAACAAAGTTCAGGGAATGAATAGAAAAGTAAACATTTTCCATTTCTTGTATTGAAGACTGTCTGAGGAATACAATGATGAAAAGATAGAAAAGCTCACCCCATTGAAAAGCTTTGCATCTCTGTTCTATTAACCTGACAACAAGAAGCAAATCAAAAGGAAAGAAATTACTTCCCAGTAACTAAATTGTCTATTCCTTGTCATTTTTCATTGGTGTCTGTAAACAGTACAAATCAAGAGTAAAAAAAGAAACTGATTCTCCCACTATTTCTATCATAGTTACTGGAAAGTAATACAGCAATGTGAACCATAGTAAATAAATGAAAAAAGAAAAGAGAGTGTTGACCTCAGTAAAATAATCTAAAAATACACAAAAGTATTGAGGAAAGAATAGTGACATTTGCAATCATGCAAAAGCAAACTGAATAAAACCCAACAAAAATGGATAAAGGTGATTTTTAATAGTACAGTGAAGAAGCTTACAGAAAGTGCACCATGGAAGAAAACACATACAAGAAAATCAAGAGGAAAAAGACAACAGTTCTGTCCAAATTGCTGCTTTTTTCTTTGCTTTGGTTTAGAACCACTTGTATTTTTTGTGCTGTTTTTTTTGTTTGTTGGATAGATAATGTTTCACTATGACTTTTATACCTCTGTTGCCTTTGTCACCTTGGTTGTTGAGATTGAGTGAAAACAATGCAAGGTGAAATCACTAAAAAAAAAAAAAAGTACTGAAGAAGCTCATACAAGGAAGAATAAAAGATTTTCTTCTCTTGGTATCCTTACACTAAAATGTGAGGGCCATAGCTGGGAAGCCCTGGGTCACTAGGACAACTAGAGAAACACAACCCCCCTCCCACTCCTCCACCAAGACCCATTAAACAGATAAGCAAAATGAATGCACATTACAGGTTAAATTTAGGGGTGTCCTACTACACGTCAGGCTAGCAAAAGGTTCAAGTAACAGCACATTTCTCAAGTAGGGTGTAATGAATTGAAAGAAAATTGCACAAAATCATAATGCGATCTGGATGAGACCAATCCAAAGATATTCCACCTCCACTAGTTATGGCCCTAACAATTAATTATATAAGACATTTTTAATTTGTTTCACATTCTTATGCAGTAAGTAAATGTGTTTTAGCAAAATAAAATTGCTAACGTTATCTGTAATCTTACATTCTATATCTGCCACCCAAAGTCTACTAATCTGTTTCTCTCAATTTTTTTCCTACTTACATAAACAAACACATCGAAACAAAACAAAACAAACAAACAAACAAACAAACAAACAAACAAACAAAGAAACAAAAACCAAATGGACAAATTTTCCTTTGTTACACATGGAGAAAAAAGCCCTCAAGCACTACAGCATTTTCCTTAATAACATTTTCCCTTCTATGCATCATTTACTTTCGCAGTGTCCCTCTCTCACCTACATCTTTCTTCAACATTCAAAAAACACATTCTCTCTGTTTAATTAACAGAGGGTATTTTAGCTTGTGAATCAATACTGATTCCCATTTTTATGTCAATTCAGCAACGATACATGTTGCATATATTTAAGTTGAATTAATTGAATGCATACAAAAGTGCCCCTTAATGCACGCATGTAAGGGTATACTTATGAATCACTGTAAACATTAAATGTTTCAGTCTTCGATTGACCACTTATGAGAACAACTGAAAAGGTACTATCAACTGCTGTATTTCACAAACAAACTCTACTGAATCAGCTCTTTAATTTTAAGGCTTGGCTGCTGATACTACAAGGTTTTACAAAATTATCTTGTTAGTGCAATAGCCTACCATAAAAAGTATGGGTAAAAAGAAAAAAAAATGACTTTCTGAAGATAGAGCAAAAAAAGTCAAAAAGCAACATTCACTTTGCTTGAAAAACCAAACCCCATTTTGACTTACCACTTACAGGAAATTCAGGTGATTTGAAAAAATGTCTTAAGCTATATTTGGAACATATATATGTATAAGAATTTGACTTGGCAAGTTTCATAACCCCCTCCATAAAAGGGGTTGCTTGAGGTGGTGTTCTAAAGAAGTTTCTTTTTGCACAGAAACATTGGATCATAGAAAATACCGCACATCAATAAACACAGGCAGGTACAGTATCTTAATTAGCTGGTACCCCTTAGGGTATCATATTATGAAATTAGTTTTTTTTGTTAACACCATCTTTGTCATTTTGAATTGTAATATTGAATCGTGAATGACAAGACAGTTGCTCAGAACTGAAGGTTCCAGATTATTCATATGAAAATATGAAATACTTTTCTCAGTAGTAAACGGCAATGGTCAGCTAGATAAAAATAAAAACAATAAATAAAAATAAAAGTCCACACTGCTAGGGACATAATGTATATGTCACCAATTGCCTTTCTGTTATCAATCCATATCGTGTTACTTCAAGCAAAGTGTAGGTTGCTTTTCAGCAAACAATATTTCTATTCCACCGTAGCTGGCTTCCACACCTTGGCTGCTACTCCGGATTTTTTGGCTGAGAACTTAGGTCGTGGCGCTATAAACAAAGAACTGCCAGTGGTGGGCCCTACGTAGGTATTAGCAGCTGGGCTGAAGGAACCATCATGTGTGACAGGTGAAGAAACAGGCAACCCATGGGAGGATTCTCTGGCCATATAGGGCTGATGATGGGAGACAGAATACGTAGCATTCACCTGTCCAGCTGGCTTCATCGGGGCTACCGCATCATATTCAGGGGGTTGCTTTGGTGGGGCAGAGAAGGCTTTAGGTGGAGGGCCTTTTGGGTCAGAGACTGGGCCGTAGGTGAAGAGGGCAGAGTTTAGCTGGTAAGGTTGATGCTTCATGACATCAAGAGCATGAAGGACTTTGGTGGTGGTTTTCCCTTTGGTCTTGGTCTTTCCTGTGGGCCCTGTCTGACTCTGAGGCTGACTTTTAATAGCCCCCGGGGGATAGGAGGGTGATTGGATGGGGTTGTACGCCAGAGGAGGAGGTGCTCGGATGTTTGATGAATATTTCCAAGAGCTAGGCAAAGAGGGAGTTGGTGATATGGATCTGGGTTTACTGGCCTGGACGGTGGAGGAGTCCACCACAAACTTCTCCATCCGAGACTGCCTCTTGGCAAAAAGCTCAGCACCTCTTCCTCTCAAAGCTGGCATCTCAAAAGCTGGCCCCATGCCCCCAGCTGAAGCCACATTACCAATCGGAGTGGAAGGTGGTGTTTTTGATGTATGTGTGTAGGCTGAGGCCACTGAGCGGGGTGCCGGCAGAGACACAAAAGCATTGGGCGCAGGTTGTGGCTGACTCCACATATTAACTGGCTGTTGAGATGGGGAATGAGTTTGAGCTGGGGTCCAGGTACTTACTGGCAACTGCTGTTGCTGAGGTGGACTCCATACGTTAGCAGGTTTTTGCTGGGCCGTGGCTTGATTCTGAGGCTGACTCCATGTACTAGCAGGTTGCTGGTTTCGTGCCTGAGTTTGGGGAGGGGTCCATGTTCTTTCTGATGGCGGATGTTGTTGTGGAGGGGCTTGAGCAGGATTCAGAGCAGGAGTGGGGGCTTCATTTAGTGGTGGTTGGGAAGGAAGAGTCTGGTTTGCAGTTGCAGGTGCAGGAGACCAAGGAGGGGAGGCTGGATTGATGGTGGGTTTTGGAGCAACAGGAGGAGGAGTCTTCTGCTTGACAGCAGGGGACTGCAAGAAATTGCATGCCTCGGCACCTAGACTGAGATAGTCTTCTTCAGGGCCTGACTCAAATCCTGTCAGGGGATGGCGCTTGTCCCCTTTGTTGAGGAGATTGAGAAGTGCTGGGTTGGGTGAGACTTTTGGGGGCTCTTTAAATGTAAACATAGGTTTAGCTGTGTTTTTCTTCCTGGTCTCTTGAAGGATCCCAGTTTTGATAGCGGGAACAGATATCCTTTCATCTCGAGATGCTATTTGCTCTCCAAAACCTGTCGGTGACCAAACCTGGGGTTGAGCATTCACGGGAACTGGGGGAAGAACCACCCTGTATTTGTTGTCTGAGTAACTTGGTTGGTCTGATACTGGACTGGCTACACTTTTACTAGGCAAAAAGGGTGCTGCCATTCTATTCTGAACCCCTGTGAAGGGTCTGGCTGTTCTGTTGGTAACACTAGATTTCTGCATATCATTGGTTTGGTGATGTACCACTCCATTTACGCTCTGAGAAAGGCTATATTGCTGCTGATGATGTTGTTGCTGTTGTTTTTGAACATTAACATCAATGTATCCCTGGCTCACATGGGTCTGGTTCTCTGCTTTGGATTGTGTGTAGAAGTTTTCTTGGTGAGAGGTGTGCTGTGTAACCTGAGCACTCTCTGTTGTGGCTGGTTCATGAGGATCTTCCACTGGTATCCCCTTCCTCCTCATTTCTTCCTGTTCAGCCGTGATCTGATCCACCCTCTGCCTGCGCTTGGCAAACATCAGTGCCCCTTTGCCTTTGGTCTCAGGCAAACGCTCCATCTCTTCCTGGTTGTCGAGCTTCTTCTCAATCTCTAGTAATCCGGTGTCCCAGTCGAATGTCACTATACGAGTGCGGCCCCGAGCATCCGTAAAAAAGTCCTCGTCAATCTCCGACTCACTAGTGGCCAGAAGGGTAACCTCAATTGCGTCGTCCTCGTCACCTTCTTCTTCTTCTTCGTCTGCCTCCTCCTCTGGCTCCTGCTCTCCTGTCCCGTAGCTGACTAGTGTAAACTTCTTGGCCCTCTGCCGGTGCTTCTTGAACATCAACACCCCCTTGTTGTTGGGATTAGGTGCTGCAGTCAGCAGCAGAGCAATGCGCTTACATTTAGACTTGGCCTCTTTCACCTGCTTCTCAGACAGGCTCTCACTGCGCCTTAGTCCTGGTGGTTGAGAAGGAGAAAGAGAGGAACCAGTCAATATAAATCCAAAACAAAACAGCTTTTTTTTTTAATTCAACCATCATCCATTTTTAATGCCTTGATATTCAAATCATATTTTGAAATACAATTTGTTGGCTCCTTTCACATGGGCATATGTGAACAGTTTATTCCTTTCACTGCTTCCATTCAACCCCTACCAATAACCACTTTGTTAGGATCTTAGACAGGAATTTCCTGGAAAGCCCCAGTTGGTAGGTTTTGTAGCTCATTGTTAAATCACCAAATTTTAAATACAGACTGTAGAACAATCCTATTAACAAAACAGGTAATTTGTTAAGTAAATGTCTAATTAATTTAGACATTATTACGGCTAAACTCTTAGTTCTTTCCAGGCATTAAGAACCAGAGTCCATTTCCTTGAACAGATTACTTATTTGATTTATCAATAGTTTACAGGTTATGTCAATCTTTAAAAACAAATTATATCCAGTACTAATCACGGAGAGTCTAGTTTTTTTTTTTAGACTTTGGTTAATAAATAAGATAAAAAATCAGGTCCTGTAACCAATTAGGGATACAAAAAATGCAGTCGGAGCAATGTCAACATAAATTATGACAGAGAGAGAAAAATATTCAAGATGCTTTAAGATGTATTTGAATATACACACTGAATTATGGGTATGAATATTGATTGATTTTTTCCTCCAATCACAATCCTAAAACAGATGGCACTGTCACATTCTGCCTTTTGCACATTTATGCACACCCTTGCTAACTTTGACTCATGTGCTCAAATAAGCGGAATGAGAATTCATTAAACAGTTCTGTCTGCTGTACTGCTGTGATTGGATAATGAGCTAATTAATATACATACTCATAATTCTTTGTTGCTCTTCCCTAACCTTGAAGGGTGTTCATTTTTAGAATATATATAAATGGATAACAAGCATTCTTAAATTGCAAAGTTTTCAGTTACAGTACATTTAGACACGTAATACATATTATTATCAGATATGGAGTCTAATGTTGCTGAGTGAATGTCCATTAATTAGACTCAATTATGGACTATAAGTTCTTTCTGATTGACGTTTTTGGCACAGAAGTATTAATCACTGTTATTAAGTGACATACACAGAAACATATATTAATATTGCCAAAGATGATACAGATTTTGGAAAATAATATACAATACATAATACAAGTCGGTTTACTGGACTTCTCTTTAACGGTCTTCGGATTCAACAGATAAACTGCTCAACGATTTATTACCACAATGTATATTTATGTTAAAAAGGGCACAGGAACAACACCCTTTCCCCCATTAGTCTATCAAACTAAAGGTTTCCTGTAATAAAAATAATACACTGTAGCTTTATACAGGTAAATATTCACATAACTGGACCTGTATACTGTATAATTGTTTGTTATGTTATTTGTCATAAACTTTATTTACCTTCTTATAACAATATTTTTTCAAATTATTTTTGGTTTAAACATAAAAATACATTTTGTACATGGACATTTTTACACTAAAAAGTTTAATATGGAGTAAAAGAAACAGAAACAGAGCTAGAGTATATTTTTAGAAATGCTATTTTAGATTTTTCAATTGCATGCTGAGATTCAAGCAAGCTACAATACTGTAACCATATAGCAGTGTAATGTGCCCATGCTTTTGCGCGAGTACTAATTTTACTGTATGACGAAATAAAGATGGCTGAAAAACCCCCATTGGTGTGGGCCAGCTTTTGCAAAGTTACATCTCATCTCCTATTAATTACACCCATATACTGAAATTAGTTTCATCTTCTATATGCAATGTAGAGGGCACCTCACCATTAACAGCCTTCTAAATCTTTTACTAAAGCTGTAAAATCTGATGCTTTCTCTTTCTAAAAAGTAAGACAGGGATATTTAAAGCTAAACCAATTTAAAATGACTTCCTATTGCATAAGCTTTAATCACTGAATCATTGGATTATAGGTCCCCTAAATTAATGACACTACTAATTTGTTGCTTTATAAATATTTATATTTACTGATTTTAATAACGTATGTTTTTTTAACTAAAACCACTCAAAGTACAGTGATATGTCGGTTGGTAGCCATGTGAAAGCTTTAATTATTGTTTATCTAGTATATCCTCATCATTTGTTTAATTTCTAATAAGTGACTTATTTAATAGTAACTTTGCCTATACAGTTTATGTTGACAATTGCATAATTATACCCATGAGGTACACATAAATTAGCGCAAATGGTGTAGGCATAAGATTTTAAAAATAGCCTTGGAATTCAGAATGTGTTAGTTCAGGAGATCCTGGGATCCTGAATAAGTCCTGCAGCTGCACAATTTATTTAGACTCCCTGCAGTAACAAATACTTTGCCACAGCATCTTGGTTATTAAACTGAAAGTACAATTAACAAAAACCTGTAACTTGTTTATAAATAACAATAATACAGCCTTCTGACAGTTTTCAAACTAACATCAGAATCTAGAAGGCAGCAGTACTGGGCAGTTCACTTTTCACCCCAGTTAAGACTTGCAGTTTTAAAGGATCAGATAACTGGCCAGGACTGCATATGCTGGTGTCTGTCAAACTCACTTCTGCAGGCATCATCAGCCTTTGGAGCAGCTCTGATTTTATTCTTATCTACAACAACTCCAAGTAGCACAGAAGTCGCCCTGCACACCCACTTCAAATAAATCCAACAGACAAGGAAACCCAGTTGAAAAAATAAACCAGTGTTACACACTCTTTAAACCTGTATCTTTTCATTGATGGTACATGCCAGCAATATTTCAGAGTTGCAAAACGTGCCGATATGTTAATCCAGACATTCAAATAGTACTGTTACCAAACTGATTTACAAATCATATTTCTTCTCATATGCTTTCTTTCTCAATTGCTCCACTCTGCTCCCCCAAATAAAATCAGCATTCCACTTTGTTTGGGAAGCTGCCACCCACTGCACAGAAGCATGCATTCTCAAGAAAAAGAAAACAAAACTCAAGCACATATCATCCATGCTAAATTAATTGGCATTAGCATGCCCACCCCCAAACACAATAACAGGCGGAAACAGAAATCCGTGCTGCTGTTCTGGATACCAGGTGAAGTGAAATGAATGGGATCCAAAATGTACTTACTAGAGTGCCTCGGCCGGTGCTTGTTGGGTCTGCTGTGATCCCACTCTGATTCTGAGTCCCACTCCTCTGCCTGCTCTGCACCCTCTGATGAAATTCCAAAGGAGACAGAAGCAGGAGGTGCTTCAATGTGCCCTCCTTCCTCTTGAGAATCAACACACCCACTTAGGCTGGACTCAGTCCTGCAGACCACTATCTCCCCCCACCGCTTTCCTTCCCTGGGGTGCTCGAGGGTGACCTCCACCTGGCCGAGGGAGGATGAAGAGCTCACCGGTTCTCTCCCTTGCCCTTGGTCTGTGATATCCCCCCTGTTCCGAGGGAGGCAAAAGGACTGGACCGCTGTGGTGTGAAGCAACTCAGTCTTGGAACCGCCCAAACTGATGTCTAAGCTGCGGTCCTTCTGCAGGCCCCCTAAAGTGCTGTGTTTCTCCCCCCAAGGGTTGCTGCCTGGTGTTACGGAGGGGTCTCCTTGGTTGTGATCTGAAAAGGATAACTGCAGCTCCACCACTGTTCCAGGTGTTACCGCCCCCTGCTTTGCTCCCCTGCAAGATGTCTCCAGGCTGCTACGTTCTCTGAGGTGGTCTTTCTCCCTGTTTGGAGATTTGGCCCGGGCCTGCCTGGTTGCACAGGAGAGGTCCGTGTCACTCTCCGTTTCACCGTAGTAGGCTTCATCCTGGGACTCAGAGATGTAAAGCTCTCTTGGAGGTGGAGCCCCACGGGACGGCCAGATCTGGAGAGTGGTGCTTGCCAGGCCCTCGTTGGGTATGCTTTCATCAAAATACATCTTCTCCGAACTGGGATCCGAGAGCTCGTGTACACCGCACCTGCATCAGAAAAGGCCAAATCTTATGTCACCATTTTGCTGTGTGGGAATTGAGTTGCCTGTGCAGTTTTCAGGTTTCTGTGGGATCAGCTGGGATTTGGGGATATCCATAATAGCTTTTCCTAATTTTAATTTATAGAAACAGTGAAAATACAGGGAGGCAGTGAACAATAAGACAGGGTCTAATTACAGGGACACACCAGGCAGTATGTAAACGTGTGTACTTTCCAAACCTTAATCAAAGAAGATCTGTGACAGATATCCTATTTCAAAACCACTCAATGAAGTGTAACAGAATTTGATCCTAATGGTTTTTCTTTACCACAGTACACATCTCTGTAAAAGGAGTGAAAATAAAACACGGTAAAGAAACTTAAATTATTTCAACATTAATAGTATATACAGTATAGTATATGACAAAAATCATTACTTAATTTTAACAGATGATTCTCGGATATCTAAAGTAGAATGAACAAAAAAATTGGCAGAGGCACGGGATATATTTCAGAAACTACACAAAGTCCATAAAACAACCAGATGTTGCCTTTAAAAATGTAAACCTGTCATTTGAGCAGATGTGAATAGACAACAGAAATGGCAATGTTTATATTCACAGGCCTTATTTGTTTGGAGAAGACCTCACCTCCCTTCAGTTCCTCTGGAGAGAAAAAGTGAATCAACACAGACCCCTCCGTGAAAGCATTTTCTTCACTCTCCAGCTTTCTGAATTTCCAGATTTCCTTCTTTGCACTTTGTAGTATAGATTGTGCTCTACTGACGAGTAGCACTTGCAATGTTGTGTTTGAAAACTACTCCAATTGTATACACATAATATACAGTACAAACGTACTAGTATATGCTGTATGCTAATCATTTCTGGTTATGCCTTACAAGCTCACTCCTGCTTTTTTTCAGAAAAAAGATTCATTAATTGAATTAGAAAAACAATTCTCCAAGTTTTCTGTTTTCCTTTCTTAGAAGACAGATTTTGTTTTTCTTTTTCTTTTTCCTTAAAAGCTAGGGTTGTAAAAAGCCAGGATTCTCATGTCTAAGTGACAGACTGAGTGACAAAAGTTTGGTAATGCACCATCATGAAGTTAATGACTCCATCTAACAGCTTGCTTTGGGCTCCTATATTTCCAACATAAGCTCAAAATTGGTTTCGCCTAAGCTTCCTTCTCAATGAAATAAATACATTTAATACAATGATCATGGATTTCTTTAATACTTTCCCATATAGGAAACTAAATAAGGTGTAGTAACATAAACCCTTCTTCTTCCTATGCACACCAAACATGGCACCCTCCCCACTACCTTCCAAAATGCATTTCTATTTTGAACAATTAAAAACAATTAAACCACAAACGAAAGACCTAAAGAGACACAGAGTAGCAGTGGTTAACAATGCTGCCTTGCAGCGCTGGGGCCCAGGGTTTATTCCAGATCTGGGGTGCTATTTGTGTGTTCTCCCTGTGTTTGTGTGGGTTTGCTCCAGGTACTCTGGTTCCCTCCCACAGTCCAAAGGCATACTTGTAGGTTAATTGGCTTCTGGGAAAATTAGCCCAGTGTGAGTGAGTGTGTGTGTGTCTGCCTGTGTCCTGAGATGGACTGGCATTTGGTCCAGGGTGTACCCCACCTTGCGCCAATTGCTTGTCAGGACAGGCTCCAGCTTCCCCACGCCCCTGCTTTGAAAATTGGATAGATGGATGAAAGACCTGCAGGAGATCCATCCAATTTAAAACTCGTGTTTGATTTGCAGCATTGCAGTTGCATTTTGAAATGTGCTCAAATCTCCGACAGCTGTTTTGCTGCAAAAGGGGGCAGGCAAAGGTCAGATAAACTGCAAATTAGCAGTCTGTCTGCCCATTAGTAATATTCCACTCCAGCTACTGAGCACAACACTAAGTCATAAACCTTGCCATCTAAATGCAAATGGAACACATGTTTATAGGCCATTAATTGCTAGTTGAATAACAGAGGATGTAGAGCATTCAACCCAAATCTTTTATAAGTCCTCAGTGTCTTGTCACTTCTTGAGATTTGCACAAAATAGATTGATTTATTCACAAAACATATTTTGCTTATTTGAATATATACTGTATATATCTGGTTGTGATAAAGAAGTGTCTTGAAGCAAACTGTACATTCGGTAGTAACTAATTATGTCAACAATTCCAAAAGATAAACTTAACCAATTTGATTTGAGAATGAATAAAATGTATATTTGTAGTATGCGGGAGGTATATGATTATGTTAAAGAAGTAAAAGAATACAAAAACATGAAAAGGAAAAATACACCGGAAACACCTTTTCTTTTTAGATATTTATAAGATCGAAACATAAATTAATAAGATACATTTATCTTATATATATATATTTTAAGTGCAACACCAGCTTTGGTGAAATATGGCAGATGTTACATGTCAGTAGCCACGTTACATAGTGCATCAGGACAGCAAGTGAGAATTTGAAGAGTGGAGAATTCTGCCAGGACACCAAGGTTAACACCCCTACTCTTACAACCTGTGCCAAGGAAATTGCAATGACCAAGTAAGGCAGGACATCGCCTCCTATAGTACAGTGTTCACTAGTCACCATACTATGGCGTCCGGAGTTTTGGAAATTCCGGATTTGGAGGAGGAGTGCCAGCTAGTTTCCCTTGGTCATCTCCCACTGTGAATAGATTATCCCTGCTTACCTTCTGATCCTTCTGACCCTTACCTTCTGACAAGATCAGGTTAAAATGTGATAACAATACTGTCAGTGTTAAAACCAAACTATGTGGAAAACAGTGCTGTGTACTGTACAGTATATGTGAATGGAAAGCAGATGTCCTTAACACACTTCCCGGTGAGGTGCCTCAACTTGCCCTTCACTCTTGTTTTACCAATTTGATTATTATATGTTTTGTTAATGATGGGGGTCATTGCAGGTATCCCCCCCATGTTGAATAAAAATAAAAACAAAATTCAAGCAGTCCCACACATATGATAACAGACACAGAGGGGAGATGTTACATAGAGAGGGAGCTTATGAGCTTATGCAGCACAATCAGTGCACAACCACTACTAATCAATCTAGTAGAAATCATCAAGAAGAGGCACTGGAACAGCCAGAATCTCTACTATCTGTGGCTCTATCGGGAAGCCACAGGAATTGAACCCAGGGCCCCAGTGCTGCAAAAAAACAGTAATGCTAGCCACTGTGCCACCTGCTTAGGTATCTCTTTGAAGTATATTACAGTACAGTATGTAAACGTAAGCGATGTACTTTCTTCATCCAAAGGACACACCATGATTCTCTACTCAAGCCAACTGAGCAGATTACCTTCTTTAATATGGATCTGACCGTGGAAAGATATTAAAGCACATTCTTTACCTTTTGACAAGCACTTGTAGGGTGTCAGCAGAGCCATCTATAAGTGCCATGGCTTCAGAGAGAGCCCAATCTGCACAGGGCTCTCCATTTAAAGACACCACTTCATCTCCTTTACAGAGTCCAGCGCTGGCAGCTTTGCTCCCTTCATCAACCTGGAAGAACATGGCAATGTCAAGGCAAAAATGTATGCTGCAGAATCAGTCCAGCATTAGTTCAAAATCCAATCCTTGAAAGAACATGCTTCAGTTTGGATTATTAATAGCACTCCCGCTAAGAATCGAGCACCTAGCTTTAATTATTGCATCTGGCCCATACAACCTTTATATGGAATGGTATGCACACACTGTTTGGATTTTCATAATAAACAGAGTTAATGTCCAAGGAGACAAGCAAAACAGTAGATCAGATGTTTTCCATTTAACAATTTAAATGTCAGGGCTTTCTTTTTCAATTCACATTTGCTTTGCCAAATAAGTTTTTGTTTTCAGCTTTCTATATAAGTAGTGTGAATTCTGCATTACTGTATACTAATTATGTAACATTTAATGAAGCATACCAGTTCTATTATAAGGTATATCTACTAAAAATATTTACATAGTATGCTAGATGATGAATGGATTCTTTGCACATTTTTCTTTTTTTAGAGGACTTACAAAGCTCACTAATAACATTGCTTGTCGGCTTGTCTTGGAACAGAACGTGCCACCTCTGTAATTATTTATTACTACAGAGATAGGTGAGGCTGAAAAAAAAACGTTCACCTTTCATACATTTAGATTGTGTAATTAGAAGGCAAAGTACAATGTTGAGTTGCACTATCTTGGATTTCATATAAAGAAGTATCAAACATCACATAAAGCATACAATGCTTTAATCAGACTGAAAAGGGGTATGTCCAACCGTTATTACAAATACAGTACATTTATAGTAATGGTTATCATCTGGTTTTTTCAGCTGAATCATTAATCCATGCCTTTAACTAATCTAATTACTTGTTTAGACTAATATTTAGTTGTTTCTATAATCCTTCCTTGGTTTCAAAAACACTCTACGTACCCTGTTCCAGCAGTGTCAGCATACAAAATGTCATGCAATCGCTCTTCTCTTTGTTAATTAAGAGCTCATGATCTTATTTCTATCTAAACAGTTCTTTCCATATAAGGTGAACAGACAGTGAACATTGAGATAATGTATTAAACATTTGCACTTTTTTTTTGTTTCCTTCTGTAGAGGTCCAATTCGTTATCTTTTGGCTAACACACCTGAATGAGTGTAGTTGTAAAACCGGTAATAATCAAAGCTTGTGATTAATAATTTGGCTGGAACAAAATTTGGGCTTTGGGTTGAAAACCACTGATGTATAGGACTTAAAGATTTAAATAAACTAACTCAAAGATTTAAGTAAATTATTTTATTCACTTTTTATCAGTATGTATTCAGATGGAGATTAAAGACACCTGCTTCAAATATGTTGAGAACTGAAAGAAGGCAGTTTATCAAACTATGATATGAGTTTCATATTTCAGCTCAAGCTCTGAGGAAGAATTTGAGGGGTTTGCCAACATGCACCAGCAGATCCAACCTTATCTGGCTGCAAGCTCCAAGGAGGCTGACAGTAGAGCTTTGAGCTGAGAAACTTCTGTTAAAATAATGACAGTCCACCCAGTTAGTGTTGTGCCAATTAGACATCACTGTTACTGATTTTCTAGTCATCATTGGCTGGTAACATGATACAGCCTCAAACCCCTGATGTCTTGGCCACAGTGCTCAATCTTAACTCAAGGTAAGAGTCTTTTATGGTTGAACCACTCAGATAATCCCCTGCAAAAAAAATACATTTTAAAGAAAAAAACTTTTTAGCTTTTTGAGTCAATCCATTAGATTTTGAAATACACACTGGATGAGACAGAAAATTGGTTTACCAGACACCCTTAACCATTATCCTTAATCCTTAATCCTGAAAATAAAAAAAACACAGTTCTCCAACTAAATCATATTTTTATGTTCTATGCACATTTTTTAAATCTCATACTCATTGCAGATCTGTGCCAAAATAGCACCACAATCTATTGGAAAAACAAAAATGGAGCTCTTGAAAAGGAGAAAATATGACTTTCAGTGAATAAAAGCAAGAAGGACTTGTCATCTTTTTATGATAGTCCTTCATGAAGTAAATATTCTGAGTTACTATTTAAAATCCATGAAGTATGCACCAAGCAGTTCAGAAATACTGTACACCAAGCAAATATCAAAAATCAATTTCAGAGGAATTCAGATATCAACAACAGAGGCATACAGATATCAGGAATAAATACCAAGTAGAACTTCCACAAACAACACTATTTTCAGTGCCACAGTTCCTCAGTGAAACTTCAGATACTAGAAACTTCAGAGTTTAAGGGCTGAGAACTTCACGGTTTTTTAATAATGCTGTCATTTTAATGCTGATGCAGATGCAGATATGAGACTTCTTACTATATTGTATGGGCAAATCAAATATGTTTTGTTGGAAGATTGATTGACAGAGTTTCACATCATCCTTATACTGTACTTAGTCCTGCCTATGTACTATGGCAGTTAACTGCCACAGAGATGGAAGTACAGTATATTTATGGATGCTGTCCCAGCTTACATTTCCCTTCACAATGGGAAGATGTACAAGACACAGGGCAAAAATATCAAGCCACAACATGGGTAGCTACAGGACATTAACATGCACATGTAGTCTATCCTTGATCAACTACTGCAAATGACAGCTTCTAAGGTCTACACAATTCAGATTGTGTGCCAAAAATTTAGGGTAGATTGTACTTCTGATGTGCATTGCCCACTAATACTAAACCAATAGCTGCATTACAAAATAGTACTGAAACTCATATAGTCCTTTGAATAAAGGTTCACCCCCTTCCAATGATGTCCTATTTTCTTGAATTACAAATGATGTATGCTCATACTTTATGGTTAAAACTACAAAGAAAATGTTTACACACTTAAACACCATTAGTTTATATTTATTTAATCAGGAAACCGAGACAGCATTACTTCTCTATAGCTATTTAATATATCTCTTGACAGTGGCAATTTCATTCCATTAGCATTCTACAGTCTGTGACACTGTTCACATACCCTGGGACTTTTAATGGAAACTGAAGAAATTACTAGATAGATGGGCTTCTTAGGATAATTGCCACTCTGTACAATACTACTTTAATTGCATAATGTGGGTGGGCAGGGGAAAGTGGAACTGTGGAAGTATTACTGTTTTTCCAACAAAGTGTTGAACACCTGTTCCTCTCAGCACTGTTTCTACTTGTGTGGCCAGTAGTGTGAATTAAGAGAATGCAGGCCACAAACCCTTAGCATGTGTGACCATTTGTATACTTGTACTGAATGTGTGAAGACAAGGAAGCAAATGGCAGCGTTCTTTTTGCAACAGTGTCACAGAAGGAATCCCAGACCCATGTTTTGTGATTCTTTTGCTTTGATTTTCGTAGCATTATAAAAACTTACATTTCCCAAAAGTACATTTCCCAAATAATCAAAGACTCCTACTATATATTTCCTTCTTTACGATTACCACAATTTCTACTTCTCTGCTTCTTCTGTCCTATGTTGGGACTGCTGGGCATCACCCACACAAGTGTTGAATTTCAGGGGTGGATGAAATAGGTCCCCCCTACAATTTGTATAAAATATTTCTGGATCCTTTTGAGATGAAAATGCGAGAGATTATTAAAGAATTACCCTTTTATCATACTTATTACATAGATAATTGTAACATACAGGATTCATATAAAAATTAAAAAGCTATTTCACAGATGTACTGTACATCAGGAGAAGCTAACTGTTTAGCATTTCTGTTGCAAACTCTGGATGTCTGTTGTTTGTTTATTCACTTACTCTATTTAAATTGTGTGACACGTTTTCTTCTTTGAGATGGTTTACAGAAGCAATTGGTTGCCTTCCTCCTTTGAGTATAGAAACAGCAACAGCAAAGTGTATTTCCAAGAAACTCAGATAATAATTAAGCCCATAAGATACTACACAGCATGAATGCTCACTAGAGGTTGGTACAGCCACTGTGTTCTCTCAGTACTCAGAACAACCCTATCATGAACAGCACATTATACTGATTAATACAAATGTGCAAATGATCCCCATGATATTTTTTACCCTATGGATTATATCAAGGATTCTATTTCAGTAATAAAAACATCTGCAACAAATATTTTTTAATCAACAACAAAACAAAGTGAAGATAGTGTCATATATTTTTGCCAACAACAAATGTAAAAGAAATGCGCTGTTCAGAATAGTTTGTTGTACCAAGATTATATTGTCACAAATTGGATGATCTCTTAGATATTTGCCCAGTCTTGAATTTTATGTACTCTAAATCTTGGGTATTTTGGTATTTGTCAGTTCTATAGTGTTTTCCAGCCCTCCTTTTTTAATATTGTCTATAAAAGAATACAATAAGAATAATAATTGATATAAAAGAGGAAAAGCAGTGTCCTAGTATAGATCCCTGTGGTACCCCCTAAATCACTCCCATTTGAGCATCTGAGCATTAACCCCATCTATACTCTATGTTTTGTATTAACCACTTCTCAGTCCAAGACATATGTATTTCCTCAAATACCTAACACCTGTAGTTTAAGAATTAATATTTATTATGTTTATCAAAAGTTTGCAGAAAGTGAAATAAACCATGGTATATGCTCTCTGTGCATCTATTACTTTTGTTAATTGTCCGAGAACTCAAAAAAGCTAGCTAATTAAGATCTACCATGTTTAAGCACCAGTTCACAATACCTGAGGATCCTACAAAATCTAACAGGACACAGGAAAAAGCCATGCTGCTGTCATTGCTGTTACCCTAGCCTGTCATTTCCTTCCTCCTGACAATGCGTAATATAGAATAATACTTCCTTGCTGCCCAGGAGGACTACTAAAGTGAAATCTAAAATAAAACAGTATTTTAGGAAGCACATGCAGTAGTTATCCTGGGAGATTCTAACACTCAAATGACAGTTGATAAGAAAGTGATGCCAATCAAAACATACAGTAACATTTACAAATTTACAGTATACTGTATACAGTACACTCAATTGCTCATACAGTTTCAGCATTTCTGGATGAAAAGTTAAGGATTTTGAGATTTTGAGGAATGACAAATTAAAAAAAGGTTTTACAGTTGTGTACGGTTTGAAATAACCGTTTGGTTTGTTTTCATTTAAATTATTAAAAATATTATTTACAGATGAAATAGCCCAAGTAGAACATATTGAACATTTGCCTGTTCAGGATGTATGAATGCCCTGCTTTCCTTAAGAGACAGTGAACATCTTGCATTAAATAAAGTAACAGATATTGTATGATTCCACATAAAGTATCTAACATTCTACACCAGATCATTGTCAATGCACAGAAATCCCCATGACCAAGGGGTTGACCAACCTTACATGTCCAACTCCTTCCTCTTCTCATATCAGAGTAAAAGAAAGGTATCAAGAGAAAACTGTCAATTACTGTATATGTTTTAAGCTTTGAAATGTGAACAAATCAGCTAAGGAAAGCGTAGAAGTAAGACAAGTATCATCGTTTTAGTCTTCATAATAATTAACCCAGAACATTACGAAGAGCAGCCAGAGTCTTGTTGTATTGTATGTTGTAGTAATATTTGCCATTACCCATGTAGGGACAGCTTTGCCATTTTCCTTCTCATGTAGTGATTTGTGTTATGGTGTGCCATTCTTCTTCATGGTTTGAGTTTGCTGAGATGTACAATACTTTAATGATTTTTTTCTGTGGTAGTTCAAATTGGTCCTCCCACCAGATCCTAAATGAAAGCTCCATTAGGTTCAGTTTTCCAAAGGATATTGGGAAGGTGGTGACTCGAGATCAAAGATTGGAGGGGGAGGATATAAACACAGAAAGAAAATAATGTGATGGCAGAATGGGTAACCTCAGACAGAAACCCTTGTGCTAAATGGTGAATTGGGGGTCAAGAGTGTGTATGGATAACTATTAGCAGAACACACACAGCAGTCACTCTGTCAGAATATGTCACTATAAAAACAGTCCTACAGTTTTGACAGTAATTTGAAAAACTCACAATGTGTGTTAGTGACAATTACTTGGTTAACAAGTGAGACCACCAGAAGGTGATACAGTATATGAGCCTATCGGGCGTAACGAGAGGATAAACTACCAGGCAGAAATGGAATTTAAACTGGCAGTGTGCAACAATAATCAAAAGTTTAAACGAATGTCAGTGATAATAGTTTAAATTAATTGTTAAAATGAATTTACTTGTAAGTAGATAAAGGGATTAAACTGGAAGTGCTAATATTATTAATATTTTACTTATCATATTAATATGAATAATGTATTATTAACATCTTACTACATTTTAGCTTAATAATATACAATATATTTAAGTATATGTAATTAAACTCAAACACCCAACACAAACTCTTAAATTAGAAATAATTAAACTGATGAAAAATGTCAGTGGTCTTTCTTGTAAAGTTGTTGAGAAATGTGTTCACAGTTCTGATATTTGGCCACCAGGTGGAGACATGCAATTAATAAATGTTTCAGAACCTAACTGCTGGAAAATTACACATCTGTATGTTTTTGAGAACAAAAGTTTATAAAGCTTGAATTTTCACTCCATCCACATATCATTGGGTTATATAGGATCCCAGGACCCCAGTCAGATGTTTCTTGAAGAAAGCCAGGGTATCAGCTTTGACTACAATACTAGGTACAGTAGCTTGTTCCAGATTCCCACGACTGTTTGTGTAAAAAAAAAAAAACTTCCTAAGTTTTAAAATTATTTCTTATTTCTTCCCTTTGAGGTTATATAATTCATGTTTCACTGTTAATTCAGAAGAGGTCCACTGAGTTGACTTTGCCAATTCCTTTGAGAGTCACTGATTCATAAATCAGGTCTCTTTAAAGTTTTGTCTGTTCAAGACTAAACAAATTCAGTTCTTTTAGTCTATTGAGCATAGCCTTCCTTGGCATTCCAAGCCTGTGGAATAGGCAGCAATCTAGTTTTCTAACTGTGTTCTTACTAATGCATTTTACAATTCTTGACTTACTGTAAATTCTGCATTTTAAAATGTGGAGAAAAAAGCAACTGCAGATGCTTCAAAGGTGCTTATTTTGTGAAGCATGGAGAAGGTTCTTCAGTTTAAATGAACTCTAGCTTGATTCAATTTTTCAATCAAAAACATTAGTTCAAATATTGTCTGTAGTTTTTTGGCAAATTCCCTAGCACTGCTGTTTCATACTATCCACTTATGTAATCATACAGTAGCTCTTTGCAACTGTATCACAGTCAAGTCATTCACTGGGATCTCAAGTGATCCCACGATGCCAATGTATGGTGTAAGGTAATTATTATACTGTACATAATTGCCTATCCTATCATAGCTTCCAAATGACCTATTTAGAGGCCTTGTGTTATTTGCACTCAAAGGAGTCAAACGTCTCACAGCTCTCTCAAGCACCTTATAGAACATGAACACTCACATCACATGACATATCTCTGGCTTGGTCTCATACCAGGTGAGGAAAAATACAAAAATATAAAAAAAACATGCAACTGGAAATACTGAAGTGAATTATGTATTTTAATGAAGTGAATTACATGCATACCATGTTTACACAATAAATATTAACTAAATTATTTGCATTTGTGAAAAATATACAATGAAGAAAGCATTATCTATATCCAACACCTTTGTCTGAGAAATTTTGCAGATGGAAATGGGAAACAACAGGGATGCGTGTATTGAGAGATAAGGGACTGACAGAACAGTATTACTAAGGCATACTGTAAAAAGGATGATCAGACCACTACAATGCTTTGGTCTTAAAACTGCTACTTTGTGGCTTATCGGAATTAAGGCTTCACTCATCTGTGTGTTGCGTGATTTGAAAATCAAGCCTTATACTGAAAAGACATTGGGGGGGGGGGGTTCTTCCTTCCTTCATCTCTCAGGGCAGCGACGGACAGGGGAACTGTGGAATTCTTACTGCCTGGAGATTCTGGCATGCAACACACTTTAAGAACGAAGCCCAGACAAATAATATTAAACAGATTTGTAGATCGTGACACGTAGAGGTTAACTCTATGTGAAAACGTAAAAAGGAATTTTAGTTTCTAGTTTTTAGTATTAACCAATACTTATACCTTTGTAACTTGCAGGCTAATGCAGATTCCCCAATCTAATTTTACCGTTTGATCAATTCCGGTTATGGCTTTAACTTTAAATCACTAACTGCTGTGATGATGATGATTCCAACATACTGTAGTAATTCTGATACAGTAAAGATGATCATCTTCGTGGTTTTAAATACATAATCCTGACCAACAGTGACAGCAGGTGCTCAAGTAGCATGTGAAGAAGAATGAGTTTTCTGTGTGTTAGAGTAGTAACAGTACAGTACATACGCTCTCTAATCCATAGGATTGCATTACAAGTCTTTCTCAAGAAACAGAAACTGAAAATATTCAATATATATTTTCATGAAAATAAATAATATAGAACATGTCCCACTGTGTACTACATACAGTATACTGTACTGTATACACTATATCTGTGTCCAAAAAGAACACAAACATCCAGTTATCTTACATATTTTAGCATGCAGCTAGTTTACGATTATTGTACCTATTTAGATAGTAAAGATGGTAATTTTCCATTATTGGGCAGGGGGAAGCCCCACTGCATGTTAAAGTTAACCTCTCTTGTGATCCATCCATTGTCTAACCACTTTATCCAATGCAGGGTTGCGGGGAACCTGGAGCCTATCCCGGCAAGCAATGGGCACAGGACAGGATACACCCTGGATGGGACGCCAGTCAATCACAGGGCAGACACAGACGCACACACACCAGGGCCAATTAACCTACCAGTATGCCTTTGGGCTGTAGGCAGGAACTGGAGTGCAAAGCAGAAACCCATGTGAAAAGGGAAGAACATACAAACTCCAAACAGATAGCACCCCAGGAACTGAACCCAGGGTCTCAGTACACATAGCTCATTGACTTAGGACATAGCTCATTGACACAGAGAACACATTACCGTCCTATTGTGAATATTGTGAATGTTTGCCCAACAGTTTTGCAATATTTATGGACCACATGTTAGTTGTCTGTTGCTGTGGTTACATTTATGAATGTGTCCAGGCTCAAAAATAGTCACAGAGTCTCTGAAATTCAGTTTGGCTGAAAAAAAACATTCAAGGATCATAAAACAAATGCTCACATCCTTCATAGCAATTGCGCTCTGCACTGCAGAAATGGAAAATCTTTTGCTCTCTTTCAAACACAATGTTGATTTATTTTGAAATGCTACCCTACATTATGTTTAGTTTTTTGATAAGGCCTAATTTAATCAAAATGACATTCTCTGTAATGCATTTTCGTGTGGCACATTGACTTTTGAGCTAAATGCTTACAGGTATTTTACTTGTTTTTTCATATTTTCGGCCAGTTGCTGCTGCCTCCTTCTTTCACAATGCGAAAAAAATGGGTAAGCTAAAAGATCTCATCCAGAACTTGCATCCTTAAATCTCTGATAAAATACAAACAAGGTTTGCCAACTTCACCGTGAAAGCCCTATATGGCATCGTTAACTAAGGCTGTCACTGGAAACCCTGAAGGAAACAAATCTGGAACCTAATGATCCGCTAAAGAAAGTCAGGGCATTTGCACTTGCCCAAAAAAGGAAGTCAATTTTTTAGATTTTGATAGAAAAAAATTAACTGAACAGAACAGCTTTACTACAGCATGCCTATTAAAGGCTTTGTCATTGGTAATTTTTCAACCTCAGCTTCACTCAGCCTCTAATTGTCCTGTCTGAAAAACAGTTAATCCTCAAATTAATCCTTTTTTTTTGTTATATGATCAAATTTCTGCCTGGGAAATACCATTCACTGTTGGTGAAGAACATGACCCAGGCAGTGTCTGAACTAAACTGTTCAACCTGAGATTCAGATGATTGCATTTCTTGGCTAAACACGCAGGGAAGATGGTGTCTGTTTTGATCATTTTAAGCCTGTTGGGAATGACCCCAAAACTCCAATAACTACTGCTGAAACTGGGGAACTGTAATGAGAAATATAAGATCTGCACTATACGTCTTGAAGATGTATCATAAAAAAACATACTCTGTTCTGTCTTTTTTTACTATTCCACTTCACATAAAACCAAACTATCTTGACATGCTGTAGCATGAACTTCCGGTAGTTCTCATATGAAATAATATGTATTAGTCTCTGACTACTGTAGGTACAGTTTTTAAATGTCAGAGAAAATTACATGTGCTATAACATTCTGCAGCTAGATTATGTCAATTAAAATATAAATTTTCAAGGTAGAGGTTTTGTGATAATTTTCAATATGTATATTTTTACTGTTCTTTTAATATCAGTATTTAATGATGTAGTGAAAATTGTGATTTTTAAAGAGTCTTGCAATGCTGTCACAAGGCTCTCCTCACTGATTGGAATGCTTGGAGCCAAAACTTGATAAAAGCCAGGTCCCCAAGTACCACAGTAACAGTAAGTGAGGTGCTCAGTTATTCACAGGGAGGCCACATACAACACAATGCATAGCAACACCTAGTGAATCAATTCTCTCCACAAAGAGTACCTCAAGGAAACAAAGTCATAATCTTATTTGAGCTGTCCTAGAGACATAACAACATCATTGGAGTCTTTTATCCCAGCCTTTTAATCCAGATGCCTATCCCCTTTTTACCACAGGGTAAGGATTCTGAAAGATAAATGGACTATGGAAGAGATATACAGGTTTTAATTTGGTGGGGTCTAGGATTGTAGACCTCTTATATTATTTCAGTAATAGAGAATTGAATGGTGAGAGAACAACCATTTAGCATCAATTCATTTGTATTATTTAAAAAATAAATACCCCATATCAAGTGGAAATCTACTGTATCACCCATCTCTGTCCAAAGGTCTGAAGGACACCTAACTTTAACAATTTTTATTTCTGTGACATATTTCTTGTGTCCAATGTTTGTTTGGTTGAACCTTAGCACTCCTGTACCTTGTTGTACAGTTAGAGAAACTCTGGTCAAACCACATAGACTTCAAAATCTGATAAACATTGGAGTGCTTCTTAGAGATGATATATTGTATTTTGGATGTATTATTACTTTAAGACCTAATTTAGTTTTATAGGTGTTCAGCAGACTCACAAAATCATAGAAGACATTTCACTGTCCTTTCATCCTATAAGACATACCCATAGTACTATTTTAAACTATTTACAGGTACTGTAATTCTCATTTCTCTTTTACACAGCTTTTGTTTTTTGGAGTGATAAAGGGATTCTCACTCCAAGGGATATTTTTTAAATGAGTATAACCTTTGTTTGTTCCAGGACTTGCACTTGTAATTCAAACTTTCCATCTTACTTTCTATGCTACTGTACCTCTCAATTCTGCAACGTGTGCCTATAAATAACCCTGAGGGACAAAGTTGTCTGTATACTGAATGTACTGTATAATGTTTGATATCAGGGGAAAGACAAAGGGACTGCCTTTTTCTGTATACATTTTAATTACTTTAATATTAGTTACTATTTGGGATATTAGGGATTTTTGTAACAATACACGTCCTGCATCCAAAATCAATTACAATTTACCTGTATAAGTGATTACATCTAAAACATTACAAGAAGGTGGGGAAACATCCTGTTTAAAAATCATGATTTATAATCTATGTCGTGTGTGCACAGGTACTGTGTAACTCATTACTTATTAAAACATATTCCCACATCTTTTAATTAAATTAAAAAGTAATTCCTTATACAGTACATGTATAACTGTTGTTAATTGCTTAAGCTGTACCTGTGATTAATTGCTTAAGTCATAACCAAAGTTAATTGTAACTTTCTTAAAGACTACTATTGGGCTAATGGAGAAGTGGGTTCAAAATTCTGGGATGGTTTTAATAGTGCTGTTTGGGATATGTGTAACTGCAAAACACTTTCTACTGCTTATGCTGAGCTGACTGTTCCATATTCTAAAGATGCATTAGATTTTGTGTCAGACTCCCTGGTTTTGTTTTGTTTTTAGTTTAGAAGCTGCCTAGCAGAAGATCCAGTGTTAGCTGACCATTACAACACTGCATGAGCACCTGGTTAAAAAAGGGCATGAAATCCACTGTGCGATATTTTACAGGTAGAAATGAGACATACAATTCAATATATTAATTGTTCAATAATTGAATAATTCATAATAATTCCTTACACTTATATAGTGCTTTCCTGGACACTCCACTGAAAGCACTTTACAGGTAATGGGGACTCCCCTCCACAACCACCATTGTGCAGCTTCCAGCTGGATGATGCGATGGCAGCCAAAGTGTGCCAGTATCCTAACCTTGGTTTTACATCTTCTACAGTATATACTGTAAAAAGGACAGCACTTTTTTTACAATATAGTGTCCCCATCATTATACTGGGGTATTAGGACCCACACAGACTGTAGAGTCAGCACCCCACTGGTCCCACTAACACCTCTTCCAGTAACATCCTTAGCTTTCCCAGTAAGTAGGTCTTCCATTCAGGTACTGGCCAGGCTCAAACCTGGAGTTGCAGGGTGATACAGCTGCTGTCTATATCATTTGATATTCAATTGGATTGCAGACATCTAGACCCACACTCGTCTTTCCAAAATTGTATTCATTAAAAACTATATTAAAATCCAGTCATACTAAAATCTTAGTCCCTTTACCAGAAAGCAGACTGGAAAGCATGAGAAAAGAAGGCATTCAGGAATTCTGTTCTCTTCCAGGAGGGCAATGAATATGGCAACCTCACAAGCATTTTGGCCAAACTGAAGATTTAAATGCTTTCCATACTTAAGTAATGTATTAAATTTTCCTCATACTAGTACAAGATTACCTCACCATCTGTCAACAGGTCTTGAGTAAGACATTGTGCAATTAAGATAACTAGCAGCCCAAGAGATTGTATAAAATTATTTAGAGTTAAAAAGTGAAGTGTTTTTTTTTGTTTGTTTTAAACATATAAATCTCACAAAACATTGTAATAAATACAAATATTAAAGAGTTAATGTGTATGTTGCGACCATGAGTGAACTGGTCCACTTACAGCAGTAAGAATACCTACAGCAAAAAAAAAAATAACTTACTTCTAATAGCAATATTAGGCACAGTTTCAAGTATCTACCATAATAATAAAGTAAAGAGACTTACAAAAATGTCTCAAAAGCAGAACATTAAAGAAGTTTATAGTAAAAGAGACAATTTAATGCATTTCTGGAAATATATAATACAAATTAATTAAAAAAGCTAATTAATTACAATAAAATCATAATAAACATAATTGGAATAGAGAGAGTTAAACAACTTTATTAGATTTTTATTCCTGAGGCGATCAGTTTTAAATGTTTTCTAGTCTATTCCTGATTAATATTTCTAACTGCCAAAGAGTTAACCAATGTGTTTTTATAATGTACAGTAAACGTAATAATTGTTCTAAAACAATATAATTGTTTGCCTATTAGTTTTATGTTTATATACAGTACAGTATGTCTGAAAGTAGCCTGTTATGTAGCCTCATGAGTTAAGTGTATACATAACTGAAGTATTTGAAGCAAAAGACTAATAACAAAACTAATTGTATTCATATACTCTACTGCAATCAAAGAAAGCAGATTTGTGTGTCTTGGAGAGTCATTATGCATAATATTCTGCTGTGTGTTTTATTGTTTAGAATTTTTAATCTACTGTGGATATTGCCATTTTCATTCTTTACACCAGATACTCAACCACAACCATAATTGTTCTTACATAACATAGAGAACTATTGTATGTACAGTATATTCTGTACACAATTTCCAAAAATACATAAGGTACATGTAGGAATGGAGAAGGATGACCTACGAGAAAATGCTTTCCACAGTTAAGATAAAAGCATTCACTGTACATTTTACATTAAAAACAGGTAATCGGAATACAATTCTTTATATTTTCATAATCTTTCAATTATAATCTCCTTTTAAATAATGAGGCTTCTCCTGTTTTGTGGGTTTACAGTTCTTGTACTCAATATCCCTAAACCCTTTCCTCTGACTTTGAACATCTCAGACTCTGACGTGTCCACTGACCACTTAGTCTGCTTACACAGCTTTTCCCTTTTGATTATTTTAATGCTTCCTGTTTTTTAACAATGGCAGTGTCTCGTTAAAGTAAGTAAAAAAACACAAAAAGATTAGCTGCTTAAAATATTCAAAATAATAAAGGCCCTTTCAAATTGCAACAAAGAAAGAAGTAGGGATGTACTGGAATTTTACACAGATGGCTTGTTGAAACCAAAGAAGAAAATTGTTTCCCATTTTTGGCCATTTGATTTAAATATAGTAGATCTGTATTATAAAAGTCTTCAGATTGTGACCTCTTTAGTCAAAGGCCTCAACTCTAATCTTTTGGTGCTATATACCTTTCAGCAAATGGTTACAGATAAACATCATCTGACCTGTGACCCTTTTGAATTCTAGGGATCTAACGACTCTTGGCTGGAGTGAAGATTAGATGTTGCTGTTTGCGCTGTTAAAAGACTAGATTGTGCACATATCAGAGGTCACATACTGTATGTAATTCTCATATCATATTATTATAAATCAACTTTCCTAATTTATAATTGTGGGCTATAAGACAGTTCTGTACTGAAAGAAGAAAATATACTACGGTACAGTCATTTGTCAATATACAGTAGTACACTGTGGTTTGTCTTTCTGAAAGTGCCACACTTTCTTTTTAAAAAATACAAAAGCATAGGCACCAGTACTTAAATTTTACATTGTAATATGTACCCAGAGTACAACATCTTCAATACCTAACATGGCACTGTAATTTTGCAATTGTGTATTGAAAATTATTCAGCCCTCCAAATGTCATTCTTCCAATTACAATGCTAGTTTTAAATAACTAGTGATTCCAAAACGGGTGTATTTTTTTAAATGGTGATTACAAATACAGTGCATTACAAAGTTAACACAGAGCAGCAATTTTTTTTCCACAGCCTCTTATCTTTTTGGCAAATGATCTTATTGTGTATTGTAAGTGTAAACTTTTGTAAGACCACCACAAAATGTCTTCTGTACAGCTGACAACCCATATGGAACCAGTTTTTGATCCCTGCTCTGGATGATATGGAATGTAATCCTAACATTTCACAACCTGAACTGTAGAATATACAGATAGTCTATACCTTATGGAATTTAGAGTGTGGGTTAGTGCCTGGTATAACATTTCAAGTAGTCTTTACCACCCTTTACCTAACCAAATAACAGACTTTGCACACAAAGCAATGAGCATGACGTCTATGAACAGATCTCTAAAGTTTAAAGTTCTCTAAATCCAAAACATGTTGGATCCTATGTTCTACATATTTCTAATTCTGGGTGGAAGTCCACAATGACCCTCTGAACTGACTGTCTACAGCGCGGATTTGGTCAAAAACAGGGCAAAGCAGGAAAAAGCTAGACCTTGACAGAGGCATTAAGTCCAAAAAAGCATTAGGCCCAATAAACCCATTATACCAGTTCCCTAATGCAGATAATTTAAAAGCTTTTGGGATTCCAGGAGAATGACAGTGCCCTGACAGGCTCATTATGTACTGTGAACTCTATCGTCAAGCCTGGACATGAACCTCGAAGAACAATGATGGGCAAATGCGATATGAATATCTAACCAACGTCAGCCTTCCTAAAGGAGAACAACATCCATCCATTTTCTAACCACTTTATCCAATACAGGGTATAGGGGAGCTGGAGCTTATCTCAGAAAGCAAATTGTGGAAGGCAGGACACACTCTGAATGGGATGCCAGTTACAGGGCACACTAAAAAACAGACACAAACCTGCACCATTTCATCAGTTAATCATTTATATGTACAGTATATACACTGTATTTCCTATTTCTGTTATATATGTTTTTCTTCTGTCAGGGTTAGAAATGATAGGACTCCACTGGACCCATCTAGTCCATTTGGTGATCAGTGCATAGTGAGAGCTACTACTAACAAAACATATTGTCGTATGTTTGTGTTGTAACAAGCTTGCACACTGACAAAACTGCCCACTCGGTTTAGAGTAGCAGCTGTTCATGAGCTGTTCGTTTATTGATTACTCTATTTAAAAGTGAAGCTTTGTGCCACTCTCACTTCTCTTAATTTAGCACCTTTTCATTCACCTATCACAAGTATTCTCTATTAAAGATACATATACCGTACACCAATTACAATTACATTTTCCTGATTCAAGACCTTTCAGATCAGACTGATTCAAACCAAAGTGAGAAACCCATAATGTGTTGTTCTTACAATGCTCTGAATTCCACAGGTGGAATGTGTTTTGCACTGAAACCTAGATGTGGTTACGTAACAGTCACCAAAAGGCCTGGACAATGTGTTTTTGACTAGTTTTTAAACAATTCTCCAATCCTAATACAACATTTCCTTTGCCAAATAATTCTAATAGTGGCGTGAAACCCAACTACAGAAATATTGAACTGATGTCTGCCACGATATGGATGTGATTTGTATCTGATAAAAGCAACAAGCATAAAACAGCTAGCCCTGCAGCAGACAGAATTTTGTCAAACTTAGTTTTGTCTATGCTTGCTGTATTGATGTGTCTGGCACTTTTTAATACTCCAAGAACATTGACTGGATCTACAGAATTTGTTTTAAAGATGGTTTGGTAATCACTAGGTGATAAAAGGGTTTCAAATGGGGAAGCATAACTTCAAATAATACTGTACATGCAAAAGATAAAATAATTGTATAAAAAATCCAAGGAATATACAATTAAGGAATGAAGTAATCAAGAAAGCATAAACATCCCAAACACTCAGTTATAGCCACACCTTTGCCAGCTGGCCAGTGCTTAGTTTATTGATGTTTTACTAAGCTGAGCCAAGAAGGAATTCACACACTGCCAAGGTATCACAACAACAGCAACACTAGAAAACTTCAATTCTTTTAAAACCTGTAAAATAATACAACTGTTAAAAATGCTGTACTCTACCTCTTTTTAATCAAATTCTATTTTTTTCTGATATTATTACTATTAAGTTCAATGACAAATCTTATTATTACTTTGACTTCTCACAATATGTGTATATTTTTCTTGTTAACCCATCCTATGATATCAATATCAAATGTCTGAATACTGTATTACATTATCAGAATAAAAAACATATTAAGCCCTTTGGCTTTTATTATTTTATATTTTTTATATCAGTGTTTTTCTAAGAACTTCTAACATTAGCATTCTCTACATCTTGAAGAGTTTCAGATTTTGGCAAGACAGTAAATTATTCTGGATGAGAAACATTGTTCTAGATTCTGCATTGTCAGAAAATAAAACGTTCCAGTCCCTTTAAATCTGAAGTGAGTCATGACATTACAATTTCAACTCTTCAGCCAGGGCTTCTAAAAGGCATAATAAAAAACAACTTCCTTTTAAGGGAAACAGCTCCCTGCATACAGAAAACCTCTTCTGTCAGATATTTTAACAACACTTTCTCCTGAAAAGGAAAACTTGGACACATGAAATTTAATAGCAGATTCATTTGTTCTAAAGTAATCAAAGGTGACATAACAAAAATACTCTTGACATAATTATGTTTCTCACAGATGGTAGTATATTGACATAAATGGTTTATAGACACGGCAGAAATAATAATCTTTCTTTCTCTTTCTCCAGATAAAGCAGTGGATTACCAGGTGCACATGATAATTCCTCATTAATGCTTTAGTTTTAAGTTCAAGGACAGTATTGTATGGTTTATGGTTGACAGGACAGTTGAAAAAATCCACTCACAACAGTCATGCAGAAGACAGACAATATCAAGGACTACTTTGAATTCCCAAGTTTATAAGGAAATAACCTCCTCTGCTAATGACTTTTATTTCCCTCCCAGTTAGTAACCATTACAGACAAAATCACCTTTGTGCCTATATTGAACCACATTTGCCAAGGCTGGAGAAATCAAGTTAAAGATTCAGTTTCTTGATTTCTTTAAACACAAAGATGCATTATTTTTGTTTTTTTGCTGTGTCTTGGCATTGCTGTCAATTATTAATTGGTGGACATTGTTGGACAACCCTCCCGTGCCTCAGTCAATGAAAAGTAAAAGAGGAAAAGATCTCTTTTAGGATTATGGATCTTTGGAGAGGGTCCATTAAGATTTATTCTAAAATCATAAATTATAATAATAAGTTGTGGAGGAGGTCCAAGCCTAATCTCGCCTATTTACTATATGTATGTAGGGTATAACTACCATGTTTTTAGCTAACCTGTTTATGTATTTCATCTTTATATCTGGATTTTGCTTTTGTAAGAGACATTACTGTACACCCTCAGTTTCTCTTCCTTTTACTTCTACTGTGCCTGCTTGAAGAAAATAAAACTCTAACAACTCCACTGACTCGTCAAATGCAGCTCTCTCCTATCCCTCCAATCTCTGTTGGCCTCCAAAATGTTGCTGTATTGGTCTCCTGACTCCTTCAGAACTCCCTACCTTTGACTCGGCTTACTTGTATCAATGGAAACATCCACAGAATCTTTCAGTTTCAGCTCTGCACCTCCTATCTTCTGCTCAGGCTGCTGCCCCCCCTCAGTGGAAGTATCGTGCACTGACTTCCCTTGTTGTGCAGGATCCCACCTGATACCTGCTTTCTCTGCCTCTCTTTTACATTCCACCTTTGCTCATTTCATCCATTAGCCCTCTTATTGTAGCCATCCTCACGTATTGTGGTTAAAAACAACAATACCGTTGACCTCTTCAATAACTTCTCCATTCCCATAATTAAAAGTGTAATCCCTAGTTCTGAGCTCTTTTGTGCCATGTAATGATTGAACACACTATAGGTGATCAAAGCATCAGGAAATGCATGACTTGCCACACTATCATCACATATTTGCCTTTTACTGACCCCAAACTCCAGGCACCTTGGTGGGTATTCCAGAGAGGTAAATACTATTAAATGAGTGCTTCTGATTGTTGATTTAACCTAGGCCTTTTTCAATATTTTCAGAAGCCCTCGGCTGGATCTTTCTTCATTTACAAACTCTCCTCCATCTTTCATTCCTCAGATGTCTGTCTTCTCATTAACCACCAACCCCCCAATTTGCATTCTTCACAATTTTCTGCGATGTCTGAGTTTCTTTCACAAAAGAGAAAATCTCTGGAGTTCTCCACCTTTGGATCTCTGGAAATCATCTTTAATTCTTATCATTTCACACCTCCCTGTCACAGGCTAAACTGGGCTACATTAAGACAGTTTTACCAATTCCTTTAATTCTCACTTTTATTCAAAACAAGCTCCTTGTTCACTTCAGCTGTGCTGTGCCCTGTCATCTCTGCACCATCATGTTAACCCAGATGTCAAATGTAAGGTGGAATTAATCCTGTGGCTCCTGCTCCTGAAACAGCATCACTGTTTTTATAATGGCTGTTTTCTGCCTCACAGAAACGTCCAACTTTTCAACGCACCGCATCTTTAGGCTTTACAGTCTTTCCTGGCCTCATGAATCTTCTTGGATACCAGTGTAACATTTTGCAACCTGTAGCTTATCAACACTGCCACGTTTCTTTGGAGTTTTTATCCATCTATTCATTTTCACTCTGCTTTACCTGGTGAGGGTCACAGTTGCAGCAAGTCGAGTAGATCAGCGCAGACTTCCCTGTCCCCAGCAACAGATTCCAGCTCTTCCTGGGGGATCCCCAGGTGCTCCCAAGCCAGCCGAGAGATATAATCTCTCCAGCGTGTCCTGGGTCTGCCACGGGGTCTCCGCCCAGTGGGACGTGCCCAGAACAGCTCCAGCGGAAGCCGACTGGGGGGCATCCCAATGAGATGCCCAAACCACATCGACTGGCTCCTCTCAATCTGGAGGAACAGCGACTCTGAGGCTCTCCCGAATTGCTGAGCTCCTCACCCTGTCACGGAGAGTCAGCCTTGCAGCCCTGCGGAGAAACCTCATTTCTGCCGCTTGTATCCGCGATCTCGTTCTTTCAGTCATTACCCACAGCTCATGACCATAGGTGAGGACGAGGACATAGATCGACAGGTAAACCGAGAGCTTTGACTTTAAACTCAGCTCCTGCTTCACTACCACAGACCATTACAGTGCCCGATACGCTGCCCCGATTTGGAGATTTTAATGGAACAAAAATCTGTTCTGTAGCATTTAACTTACTTCACATATAAATATGTCCAGTTCTAGCATTTACGATTTCATTTAAATATTCACTTTACAGAAGGGTACAAATTATTTGAAATTCAACAACATGGGACATCATTGGAAAGCGGTAAATACTTTACTTTTGCAAGGCACTGAAATCATGGTGAATCAGAGCAGGGATATGAAAAGGGCCTTGTGCTATTTTTAAGGTATTCAGTGACTGAATTTACTTCTATATAATTAAATGATGATATGATGATCCCACAGTCCCATTCAGGCTGTAACTTGCCTTGTGCCTGTTGCTTTTCCAGATAGGGACTGGGGGTATAAAGTGCTCTCACTCTGGAGAGGATGCGAGTTGACCAGAGGGCAACAGGGAACATGGGGAGAATATGCAAACGTCATACCGACTTCCAAAAACCTAGGACCATGGAGCTATGAAGAAGCAGCACTAGCTGTCCCATTTAAATGCTGTTCTTCATATTTCCTTTCATTTCTACATTTATATTTAATTTTAATCAATGAACATGGTTACTCATTAAGAATAAAACATGCTGCTCTTAAACTGACAATTGTAAAATATCCTCCACAAAAAAAAACTCAAATTTAAATTTTTGTCACGACTGCAACATCTACAGAGACATTGTATCTTATCATTGTATCATTGTATATCATTGTATCATTGTATCAATTATGTGATACATTTGCCAAAATGTTGCTTCATTAGCAATAGTATGACACCAAGGCTATTACCGTAGGTATCATTTCAATGAAAACTACAGAATATGCACTGATTAACATTTTTATTTTAAATAACAGTATGTCTTTGATAATAATGTACTTTACATACGTTCTTTCATAAGGCATTTGCAGAAAGGTTCCAAAAACAATGTAACATCTGTGAGGTATTATCTACAGTAATTCAGATAATTGTTTAAATGCACGATGGCTACAACTACGTGCCAGTCTACTCGATAGAAACAAGAACAATTGTTTTAATAGATAACCCAGTTACAGTTGGGAACTTGAGCTTATAACTGTGTCTTTATCAAGAGGTATGGTAATAGAGTTTAGACTTGGAGGACAGAGTTGTCTAGTGATAGAGTGACATTTCGGAGGTAAAAAAGTTAATGTTTTCAGTTTTATTGGTAAGTATTCATTTTCAATGAAGACTCACTGCTTACACTGTATACTGTACATGTAACCCACACTTAAGGTACTTAAAGACAATAATTTGTACTCTTTACATTCTGAAATCAAGAAAAACCTAGACAGGCTTGCTGTTTTCAGAAATTCTTTATTCCAGATTGTGACGTATTTGAAAAATAAAAAGGCTTTCACCGTCAATGCAAAATTAAAATGAATTTGCTCTTAAAGAACTGTATCTTTCAGTCACTGATGTTTTTGGCAGTAAAATAATTTCACCCTTTTCCAATTTAAATTAATAATAAATAAAGTTAGATACAGACAGAGTGAAACAAAGATATTGTGACAGAATATCAAATATGAGAAGCAAAAAGCACAAGACAAGAACCTGGATTATTATTATGCTAAAATGTGAAGCATTACACAAAGCTGTGACCACTTTGTATCAAAGTTCGACCACTCTTAAAGAATTGTATCTTTCAGTCACTGATGTTTTTGGTAGTATAATAATTTCACCCTTTTCCAATTTAAATTAATAATAAATAAAGGTAGATACAGACAGAGTGAAACAAAGATATTGTGACAGAATATCAAATATGAGAAGCAAAAAGCACAAGACAAGAACCTGGATTATTGTTATGCTAAAATGTGAAGCATTACACAAAGCTATGATCACTTTGTATCATTTGAAGTGTAAAGAGTGTCTTGTTGTTTTGGAACATTTCCTGTATGTTTCCATCAGTCATGTTGAGGTATCTACTACATGAAGAACTAAAGCTGGACCACAATGCAATGGAGTTTGCTAGTTGAAGATTTAATTCCAGGGAGGTCGGAATGACATTCAGTTCAAGCATATCATGCAGCCTGAAAAGGACTTTTAGTATACAGTACTGTATGTCCGTTTTGTTGGTTCCGTGGTTTCTAAGTTCTTTTCATAGACTGCATAACATGTAACTTCTTGTGCTTGTTGACACCCAATACTAACAAGTTCTACAGTAAATGGGTATTTAATTATACAATACTGCCAGCAAGCTGTGCTAAAATAAACAAGAGAATATTTTCTGTCAATGAACATTTCCTTAACTGAATTAATGGATTCCTGTAGCAACAGCCTCATAAATACACAGCAGTGATTATGTCTCATCTGATATCACAGATAAGACTAGCTCATGCCAAAGTACAGCCTGTACTCTGTTCCTTTGCTGCGTGGCTTCAAATAAGGGCTGTGCTCTAGCCATTCTCTAGATAATAATAGATCATAATGAGCAGAAAAATGAATATCAATAGAATAATACTGAAATTAATTACCAGTGAGACAATTAATCGCATTGGTTAAACCAAACAGAATAAAAAGAAAAGAATATGTGCCTTGAAGCGTACTGTATACAGTATTACGTAGTGTGCACATACAGTAATATACTGTAAGTGTTTATTTATCAAGAAAAAATATTTGGGATGTGCGGAAATTCTGTTGTAAGATAGGATATTTACATACTGTAGAATACTTAGAATGTTCATGCATTTGACAGTAAGTATTGTCTTTCATGATATACTCTATTTGCTGAAGTGTACATATCTTGCACTATGGTGACTACGTACTGTTCTCTGCCAGACAGCTCAGAAATATTTTTATTTTTTAAATATCAATGTGGAATGATCTCTCATTACTGTTAAGTTGTTTTAAGCAATGGCTATATTTTTTTTAAAAAGCTCTTTTGAGGGGAATACAGAAAGAAATCTAGTCCAAAGTTTTCACAGGCACTGTTTATTCTAATAAACTACTTATTCCTGACCTTAATCTGCACATTTTAGGTACAGTAACTTCACTTCAGTAAGTGCTTTGAAAAAGGATGTAATTGAGTCCCAAGACAGACAAGACAGACAGAATAACTAAAAGAAACAAGGCTTTATTTGCCAAGTAAGATGTACTGATACACAGTACGTCATCACTCAATTGTTAAAGAGCTTATTACAATCCTCTCCTCTTTACAAAATGCAGAAAGATTCACTGGTTGTGCTAACCAGCTAGAAGGGCCTAGATTGCAATATACTGTACTGTTCATAAAGAACACTGAGGTACACAGGCACATTACATTACAGCTTTTTACCAGCAGGGGTCAGAATTTCTCTGACGGATTACAAGGAGGCACTATGGTCCTCAGTGTCTTTAATTATGTCTTTTATTATAATTCCTATACCTTACAATAAGATCAAAAATAGGTTATTAAATCTGTGCTGGTCATTTCTTAAATGACTAAATAGACTAAAGCTGATACTATTACCTGCACATCAATATTTATTACAAAGTTCTAAATAAGCCATGAATCCTGTCATCATCATCATCATAATAATAATAATAATAATAATAATAATAATAACAACAACAATAATAATAAACTTTATTTTATATAGCGCCTTTAAAGGTGGCTTCTCAAAGCGCTTGAGAAGTTAAAATTAAACTTCCATCCACCCATTTTCTAACCCCTTTATCTAATACAGGGTCATGAGGGAGCCGGTGCCCATCCCAGCAAGTAACAGGTGCAAGGTGGAATACATCTTGGACGAACACCAGTCCATCACAGAGCACACACGTACTCTAAGAACTCACACCTGGGATAATTTTCCCAGTAACCACTTAACCTATCTTTTGGTAACAACAAAACACAACTTACAAACACAACAATGGCACTTCCGTTAACAATCAGAGATTAAAATTCAGCAGAGTATTTTATAAACGATATGCTGTATCTAATGAGGGGTCTTATAATACTGCATCACTAGCTAACAAAGGAACCGGTCACGGGTTTATTCCATGCTGAAAAGAAAAGAAAGGAAACACAACAATTCGGCTGTGGAGCCTTCTTCATGTGTGAGTGAGGTTCCTCACTTACGTGTTCCTTCGCAGCCTACGCATGCTGACACAGCTATTTACTTGAAACACTTGTTAACTGATACAATAAATGTATCAGTAGGAACAGATTAAAGTTATAACTATTAATGTATTGAAATGTTAGGAGCTTGTGGTGGGTCAAACTTTTTATTTTGCTTTGCATAGCATTAGCTCTTTGAGATGATGTTGTAGTGGACAACGTTAATTTTCATTCATATAACCCATCCCTCCTTTCGTTTTCTAATGAAATTGTCTGAACCTAGTTTGTCAGTACTCTGTCAACAGCTTTTGTGTTCATAAAGATGTTTGTCAACAGCTTTAGCCATTGCAACAACACTGAGATCCGAGTGAAAACATTCTGTATTCACCTACAATAACTACTGTATATTGATTAAGTCAGGATAAAATTATTTGTTTTATTGTTAATTCTCTCTGAATCCATCCTAGAAAATAAAATTTGGAAAAAATAAAACTTTACATCAAGAGAAACCAGTTTAAACATCAGGTTTAAAGTTTAGTAGGAGGGATACTGTATGTACGTTTATTTTAGGAAACAGGATTTTATTGCATAACACTTGTGTTTCCAAAGACACTAGCAGAAAACTTTTTCTGTTTCAAGTAAGGTCAACATCTGATGGTCTCCAGTTTTCCACATGGCCAGAGCCTGCGGGAATTATCTGCCAAAACCTTTAAATGCCCTCTTGATCTACTGCTAGGCCCTCAACTCGAGTCAAGGGATTAAATAATTTTCCACTCATGTTTTAGCCAATTATTTTATTTACCATTTGTCTTACAGTTGTTAGAAGAGAGAAACTCTTTTTTTGCGACAGTTGTTGCTCAACAACTGTTGGCTGGTCACATTGAAAATCTTGAAACCTTGTAATTCTCATTCTTATTTTACTCCATCCATCAGTTTTATAAAACATTTTCAGTAGTAAACAGTAAGCAAACAGGAAGGAAATCCCCAAGTTTTAGGTGTGTGAAATATAAAAATTTTAGCATCAAATATTATTTAGTTAAAACACCTACAAATACTAACATCACAGTGACTGATTAAAATAAAATTATCACTAGTAAAACACATAAACATTCAAAAACTGGATTAAATCTTGTGATGTCTGTCATTTTTTAGATTTACATGATGTTTAAACAAAGTAGAATGCCATGTGGTATCTTGTTTAAAATTTTAATAAACAATCAAAGCACTCCAGCATGAATCTAATAAAGTTTGTTTTCTTCAGGAATCCTGAAGAAATACCCAGACAGGGTCTTCTGATAAAATCCTAGATAGATTTATAAGCATTTGAAGGCAGCCAGGTTTTCTTTAACAGCTAGCAGCACTCATGGCATTTAGATTTTTTTAAATGAATGCTTATTTTTACCTGCAGAAAATAACATCCTTAAATCATTGTGTCCCTGGGAAAGGAATAAAGAAAATTTACAATTTCTTGTGGAATGAAGTTCTGGTATCAACGCTGAACCCAGACATACAAAAATCTCTAGACAATCTCTATCCCTGAAAGCCTGTGTAATAAAGGTACGTTTGTAGTCATTTTTTGTGATTTCACTTTTTTTTAACAAAAAGGCTCAAAATTTGTACAAATTCCAAACATGTTATTCAACTGGTCTGCTTTATATCTAGAAATTACTTGTTTCTTTGCAGTAACTCTAAAAAATGTGTTTGTTATTACTAACCTTTTTCTAAAGTGCTGATAGAAACCTACAGTATGATTATTCACTGTATTTACTGTATGTGGCAAGGATCAGTCATACTAAGCCTGTTACAGAAAGTCTCCTCCTTCATATCTGCACAGTGCTGAATTCTCCCACAGCAGAGGAACCAGTGTTTTGGAGCTTCTGATCTCTCTGCAGTTCAGGGAGTGGTGCTGTATGTACCCCGAGCCTCTTAAGAAACTCCTGGCTGGGCCAGGGCAAAACTGCTCCCACTGTATTTATTCACAATTTAAAATGTCTTTGTTATGGTTGGACTTTTAAAACATTATTCTTATACTCTTCATTTTGTGCATGTGTGTGGAAAAAAAAAACATTGACAAAAGGATTTCTGAGATTATTTGTTGAGCATTACAAATACAAATGGGAGAAGTTTAATGTCAGATGATTAGTGAATTGCAAAACTGGTAATTCTGTGGGTAGCACTGTGGTGTGGCAAGTGAATTGAAAGTTTACTTTACGTGTTCTCCCCACCTCCATGTGATTTTTGTACTCACCAGTATTTCAGTAAAGGCATTTTACCGGATTACTTAAATTTGGTGCAAGGAACAGACTGAGAATCCATAGGTTGTGACTGCTTAATCTTGTCCAAAGGCTGTTGCTTAACTCCACATACTGTACAATAACCCTACCTGTAATTCTCCATTCTCAGCCCTTTCAGTAGTTCATCCAAACAGTAATTAAACAGTAATTAAGACCATGAATTCAAATTCTTGATTGAATTAGTTTGCTTTGTTGACTTTTCTCTCCTGGTGGAGAGAATAGCATCCTGACGGTCAGGACAAGACTCAGAAATCCCCTTAGTTTTACAAGAAGGGATAAGTCAATATACTATATGAGTGGAAGCAATAGGGATAATGTGGTGAAGGGTGGGATACAAAATAATAATGTGGAAGAGGTCACTCTAGAATTGTGATTTATATGGAGGTGAGCAGAACTGGGTGAGGTTGGGGTTTAACCTTCTCCTGAACTTTGCTTAAAACTCCATAGAGAAGAGGATTATATATATTCTGTATACAACTGAAAATATTCTAGATTGGTCTTGAAAACAATTACAAGAAATTAATAATTAATTTTGAAAACCTAATGAAAAACTGTATATCAATATTTGCACTACATTAAGAGTATATGAAAGTGTGTTCTTGAAATGCATTTAACAACCAGTAACTATTTTTTAATATATTTAAATATATTTCAAGCACTAATTATCGTACACCTTTTATGTATGCATATTATATTTATGTATAAAAAATATTTATAATATTTCTTCATGCCATACATCTTGATTGTAGTTGTCTTCTATGGTTCCAAAACACAACGACATTCTATTCAGTCCATTTACTTACATCAAATCTTTATATACAGACTTGAAAACACCACCATACTGTATATTTTTCCTACTATGTCAAAATAAAAAGGATTTTAAAGCCCCCCATGTATGTTTTCTCTGCTCAGAACCGTTAACTTTCTCATCACACTAAAAGGATAAACATTGCTCATTAATAATTAATAACACTCCTCAAATCTGGTGAGGAGTTTGTTTATGTTCTTCTTCGGATTAGTCTGAGAGGCAATGAATCAGATAGCTTCAGTGTAGCTCAGAGCACCACACAACTGAACTTGGGCTCTGCTGTTGCTCCGTGCAAGCGGTGATATTCACCAAGGCATAGAACAGTTTGTTTTACTGACAGAAAAATACATTTCTAAAGAGTAAAAAAAATAAAATCTTCATGCAAAACTAAGATTATGAGGAAATGAAATGTACATTGTGTTTTTGTAACCATTCAGTATTTATGTTAAGAGTCAACTCCGCACGTGCAGCAAACAGTTGAAGGCTATACTGTAGCTGACGCATTTCAAATTCTTCAAATGCATGCACAGTACCATACAGTACTGTATATTGATAAAGTACATTTAAAGTTATAATACAATACATTAGTTGTCTTCCGAGAGGAACAATGCTAATGTTTTTTTTAATTATATCCAGCTGTGGCTCATATTAGCACCTTCGTACTCTCTATCCAGAATAAAACCTCCGTTACATTACTTTTTGTAGGAGAATACCTAAAAAGGACGGTGCGGACACGCAGGATACTACCGTGGATCTGATGAATCCATCGCCAGACATGCGTTTTCAATTATTTACCTATCCTTTGTGGTTTACCCGCCAGCTTTTGACGAAGTAAATTTTTATCTGTAAAAATATCTGTAAAATCGACTTTGCTTTTCATTGCAGTATCCAAATCAGTACCATACAGATCTCGGACTCTGTAATTAATCTGAGAGCTGTTCACGAAGTTGTAGTAACTATTCCATGTATATACTGTATTTACAGTTGTGAATTTATTCTTTAGCTGTCTAAAAATACTGTATGTAGAGTACCTCTAAAAACAAGAATAATCCAACAGCTGTTACAGTACATCTATTTATTATAATACAGGTAGCATTCGGATTATGTTGAAGAATGTAATATAATAGACTAAAGCCAATACTTCCATAAAAAAAAGTATCATCATAATCATCAGAGGTAGATTGATCATCACTATCAATTTATCAGTTTATTTCCATCTCACCTCAGAGATCTGCAATGGTAGCTGAAATTCCTTGCCACCTTGCAGAACGAAACCCCAAGGCGCTCCTCCGCGAACTGTTATGCAGATATAATCCCCAGTGACCATCCTGGTGGATTTCATCAGTGTTCACCAACCACAAATTAGTTCATAAAGTTGCCTGGAGTTGATTCTGCTGCGGTTTAGCCCAACGCAAGCAAAGCAGCGCTGTATGTTTAACAGTACCATTCACATCACGCATTACAAAACTCAAAAGTCCAACCCGTTGCAATACGTCATTTGCAAAATCCCGCCCTGCAAAATTACACTAGCAAGAAAACTCGCAATCCGGATTTTTTATTTAGGAGTAATTTCGGCCAAAAATGCGTGGGTTCCTGTTAACGAGGAATTGTTATTTTGTCCAAAGCTAAATGCTGTGAAATAATCAGGAGATTCGGATTGAGTATTGATTAGACTTCCTGCTAACACTTTTTAGGATTTTTTTTAACTGGGATTTAGCTGCGATTTAACAAATTGAAAATAAAGTTATCCTGTATACCCCGTGATACTTATACAGTAATACAAGAAAAACCTAGTTTGTTCACTGGATGCAATTTGCATTTGCATGACACTCATACTTTTCTATTACCACATGCCGTTTTCTATCACTATCGCATACTGTACAGCATGTTGCATAAAGGGGTTTTAAATTAAGTTTCAGAGTACTGTAGATTGAATTATACTGTTGAAATAAAGTCTTACAACTGCTGTTTTCATTATGCTGAATACACCCTTCGAAATTACAGCGCAATCCTGGTTCCAGCTGTTAATAATGTGTCCATTCTACAAGTACCATGAAGCAAAGATATGTTATTATTAAAACTGAAGAAAAAAATGCGATGGTACTACATTGTACAGGATGTAGTGCTCCCACTCATAACATAGTGCAGTTCTGTAGTGCAGCTGAGATCAAACTTACGAATTACAGTGTGTTTCAGACTTTGTATTAACTGCGATTGTGTCCCACATAGTGATACATATTATACAGTAAGTAGAAAATTGATGTTAACTGAAGATGCCAAGCCACTCCTACATGGAGTTAAGAAGACTCAAAGAATAAACTAAGCCTTTTATTTGTTCCAGATAAATGGCATTTTAAGTATAACTGACAACCTTACAGTATATTGCGAAACTATACAGGTTTTAAAAAGTGAGACAAATAGCAATCAAACTGTGTCATAAGGTCTATGTTGAAAGTATAACAGGGTAAATAGCCATTTATGTATTGGATGTATTGTAGAGCCAGCATTTATTATTAAATTATAATTAAATAATGAAATTAAGAAGTTATACGGTAAGATACCGTTGGCTACAAGAAATGTATATATTTTTGTTTTTCAATTCAATTCAATGCATTTTTATATAGCGCCTTTCACTACAAGGTTGCCCCAAGACGTCTAACAAAGCAAGTGACAATACATGTTGTGAATACACACCAGAAAAGATCAGAAGACAACGGAGAGGAACGAAAAACTCCTTAGTAAGAAGAAAAAAAAACACTAGGGGTCCAAGGTCAACTGGCTGTCCAGTCCCTTTGGGCATGCTAACATTATACAATTAAAAAAAGGAATAAATGAATAAGGGTATTAATCCACCCATCTTCTATCTGATTTGTATTAGTATTGTATAAACAGACGAAACTTTTTTGCAGGATATACAGAGCTGTACAGGTACGTACAGTACAACTCTATAGGTAAATACTGTAGATTAGCATAAAGCAAAGGGGAACATTGGTAGGCAGAATAAAAAATAGCTTTCCTCTCGGTTGGTTAAATATGCGTCTTTTAATTTTTAAATTATTTTGTAATCTGTGAGTGTTGTACAAGTCATTTTATTAGTTTGCCATTAGTTTACACAGCGTACGAGCCATTTACAATACACACAATTACACAGGGGGCAGTTAAACACTACGCAGCTAAGATTTTGTCAAAATGATGGACGTTCAGAATTATATAGCCTGACTACATCATCAACTCAGTTAAAAAAAATCACAAAATACATAAGATGGCATCAGCGCAGTTCTCTTTTACTCAATAACACAGCAAGCTATACATTTGTACTGTACACGAGTAAAAAAAGTAATGCCTAATTCTAATTTTTATCTCTGAAAGAGACGAAGAGCAAACGCGTTTAGCATTAGCAGCTGATGCTGATTCCTTGAAGTAGTCTCCTGTCTGTCACATACTGTAAGAATGCAACTTCCCTGTAAACTCATTGGTTAAGGTATATTTCATGACAAAATAATAATAGGCGGTATAACATTCGCGTCGGCTGCCGTGTATACATTTGTGTGCGTAGTACATCATTGCAGAGGCGCCGAAGAAGAAGGCAAATCTTCCGTACTGCATCACACCTAGCTGCCCGCTACAGCTCGCCTGCCTGAATGGTGAACGCTGACGTGTAAGAGGAATTCCCACTACTCCGCGCCTGCGCAGTCCTGCCAGCGAGCTGCACCGTGGACATTGGGAGCCGGTGCGGTGTTGGAGTTCGACGTGGCACTTCGGTTTCGATTACACACTCAGACGCGTCCGGCTTATCCGTACTGGCACACAGGTAAATAAGACAGTATTTCGTCGCTCACCGTGCTGTTTGACTTGATGCACTTGTATATTTGACACTGTGAGGAAGAAAAGGCAGATCCGTTATGTGTCCAATTGACTGAACAGATTTTACAACTTTATTTTTAATAGGCGTGTTTTCATGCGATGCCAGCAGTACCAACAGTGTGGTTAAAGTCAGCGTCTGGGTATTTGTTTATCCACGACTTTTACTGTAAAGCTTATTGATCGTGGAGGTTTGTTTTCATGTTGCATCTTTTACTGTTGTCGGCGTAATATCATCTTTGCTTTGATGTTTGGTGTTTGACGTGGCAAGTGTCGGTAGAGGAGAGGACAGCAGCCCTTACCCCTGGGTGATGGTGTTTTGTTCTCTCGTTTTAGGCTGCTAACTTATCGTTTCATGTACAGTAGGTGCGAGTCGTTTAACTGAAGTGTCAGAAAAATAATAGTTAAAGATAGAGATCACTGTAAAAAGACTGCTGAGGCCTTGATCATGTCAACAGTTTTCTATGGATTCACAGCTAGGGATCTGTCTTATTTTCTTAAATACCTGTCAGGCTTAAAGGTAAGGATGCAACACCCAATTTCATGTTGTATTAAGAGATCAGAGTTAACATTTACTCTGTCTTTTTATTGAAGACAATATTTTATTTATTTTTAATGAATCACTTTTTATAATACAAAAATAAATGCACTATTATCTAAATGTACAATCTTAAGTTGCTTTCTAATTTATGCTGTAAAGGCCTATGGTTCATGAAGCTACTGTACTCTGTTGCACAGAAGTGTAAGTTAAGGTGTGGTGAAATTGACAGCTACAGTGTGACTTGTGGTATGAGTACTGTGGTCTTTTAGCTACTGCATCTTGCTGTCAAAAAACTTTTTTAACAGAGTAAATTATTACAGAAGTATACTGTGTATAAAACGTAACAAAGCAACCTGCTTTAAACTTGTGTAAAATGACTACAGACCTACAGTACTTTTTATAAAGTTTATATTAAGTTTTATTTTATAATGCAGTACCACCAAATGTCTTTATCATAGATTTTAATGTTATTATTGATGTAGATGCTCACCATTGTTTATAATTTTAACTTTTTCACTTTCAAAATGTTAAAATCAACTCTGATTTCTAAGGTAAAAAATAAAAAAGCTGTAATTTGTATTCTTATTTGTATTTTATATAATAATAAATTATATAATTTTATACGTATATAGCGCTTTTCTGGACACTCCACTCAAAGCGCTTTACAGGTAATGGGGACTCCCCTCCACCACCACCAATGTGCAGCATCCACCTGGATGATGCGACGGCAGCCATAGTGCATCAGAAGGCTATCAGTGGGGAGGAGAGCAGAGTAATGTAGCCAATTCATAGATGGGGATTTTTAGGAGGCCATGATTGGTAAAGGCCAATGGGGAAATTTGGCCAGGACGCCAGGGTTACACCCCTACTCTTTTCGAGAGATTTTTAATGACCACAGAGAGTCAGGACCTCGGTTTTACGTCTCATCTGAAGGAGGGCGCCTATTTACAGTATAGTGTCCCCGTCACTATACTGGGGCATTAGGACCCATATGAGCACCCCCTGCTGGTCCCACTAACACCTCTTCCAGCAGCAACCTTAGTTTTTCCCAGGAGGTCTCCCATCCAGGTACTGACCAGGCTCACACCTGCTTAGCTTCAGTGGGTTGCCAGTTGTGAGTTGCAGGGTGATATGGCTGCTGTCAATGTATATCTCCTGTTTACACCATGATTAATTCAGGACAGTAACTGCTATAAGGTTGTGACAAGATGAATGTCTTGGATAAAATAAAGGCTAAAGTGGTTTCATTCCAAGATGTCTGAAAAATTAAGGTTTAGTTAAATATTTATTTTTCCTTAAATTGACTTAAAATTTTTGGAGTGACAACATTTTTCTTAAATGCATATTTGTCAGGTCCACCAATAAAATCCTTTAATAAGAGAGCTAATGTTGATCTACAGTACATATCAAGGGCTGCTGTCTACACTGTTGTGATGCATGTAAACCAGGCTGACTCTGTGCTGTCTGCTGACCGTTGGAACTTTGTATTGATTTTGTTTCACTACATTAGGCAAAACAGGTGAAATGTAAACATACAGTTATATGTTAAGAGGGCTTCTATAAAGACCTAAAAGTCAAATAGTCCTTTGCGTAATCTGAATTTACTTCATACAGTTAGTACAGTGTGAATAATATAAATGACTTTAACACTGCCTTTGTACAGTATGTGTGATGTGTAGTAAAAGTGAGCTGATAAATTGCAGAATGGTTTTAATTATGTTTCCTTTTTAACTTGTTACATGTCCCGTTGTTATCATTGGTTTTAGGCGTCTGCTGAATTGGGTGCTTCTGACGTTATTTTGTCTAAACTTGTCGAAGTGGAGTAGTCAGAGGTTCCCTCCCTAAGTGGTTCAGTAGTGGTATACATTTTGAGGATGTTGCATTGAAACCCCGTTGATTCTGTGGAAACATGAATGTGTCAAAATGCAATTTAAAGTATGCAGAAACAAAACACACTAATGCAGTGCTATATCATATTTAATGGATAGGCTTAACAGGTCAAAATGTATAGGATAGCCCTGGCCTATACAGTATTACAGTACTGTAAGCTATCAATTGTAGGTTAATGTTAAGGTTCTATAAAGTGTGTTTACTGGCATTAAAGAAGACTTTCAAGAACAGAAATTTGTTTGCTTGGATTAACCCCAAAGGCTTGAAATATTATCACTGACCTCTCTTTTTTCCTTATTAAAGTTTATATACCGATTGTTTTCTTTGTTGAGTTTGAGTTTGTTTGAGTTTAACGTCTGATGTTTAAGAATAAGAAAAATGTCCGGTATCTTAGAGAGTGCACTGAGGTACTGTACCCCCAAGTAGAATTCGCAAAGTTCCCAAATAATATAATTCTTGTTAAAATTATATAATACACTAGTAAGTCCTTATTTAGAATATCAAGTTAAAGTTTTGTCACCATATTATAGAAAGGATTTGGCTGCTCTGGAGTCTATCTAGAGAAGAATAGCTTAATACATTGGGAATACATTAATGGAATGTCTAAAACTGACAGACTGAATAAAACCTACATTTTTAGTCTTGACCAGAAATGACTAAGAAGGCAATGATAAAGGCAACCCAACAGAATTTCTTCAAAATGAACAGTGAAATACAAACCAGAAGCCATAATTTTAAACTGTGTGGAAGTGCATTTTAAATTGAGAACAGGAAGCACTTCTTTACTCAAAGAGTTTGGGAGAATAGTGAACAAGCTACCCAGCCATCTTGTTGAAGTTGGTACCCTGGATTCTTTCAAGAAAATAGATGGATGAGGTCTTAAGATATCATACCAAATCTGTTAGGGGGGCTGAATGGCCTCCTCTCCTTTATAAGCTTTATGTTCTTAGGGTGCCAGGGTGCAATGGGGGTAGAAATATTTGAAGATTTACTTAGAATCAGAATGCTAAATTGTTTACTATTGGTAATACTTATAATTATAAGTTCATTGTATTGCTTTAACAAGATAACCATAGTGTATGTCCCATTTTTGCCGAGAGGGTCCCTTAGCTAAGGTACCCTTCTGGGCATCCAGAACTTGTCCCATTATTCAGGGATCAAAAAAGTTACGGGATGGAAGAAGTTGCAAGAATACCTTCTGGAAGGGAAGCAAAAAAGCTGGGATGCTCTTCCCACCCCAACAACTACTGTGAAGGGGATGTGATAAACCTGTCAGCGGGACTCCCCCTTACAAAATAACAAAGTATTTTTATTTCAGGAAGTTGTTTTATGGTGCTGGTGTTAGTGGGTGAATGTAAACCTTTTTTAAAAATGGTACGCATTCGATTTTTTTTCTAGTAGGCCTAACATTTTAGATCATGTGGACCATATGCTTGTAAGAGGCAGTATAATGAGAGATGTAAGAAAATGTAGCTTTCCAATGTCTTAATTACTTTTCAGTGCTACGTTCACAGTATACTGTACATAGAAATGGGAAGTGGACAATGGAGTTAATGCAACATTTTTAAAGATCACATCACTTTCAATAACATCTTAACCAATTCAGGCACATGGTGGCCCAGAGCTTTTGGGAAGCATTTGGTACAAGGCAGAATACACTTTGGACAGGAATCCAGGATATTGAAGGACACAAACACTTACATCACCCCAGGGCCAATGTTACAGAAGCTAATTAACTTATCAGTGTATCCAAAGATCCAAAGACTGGTAGGTTAATTGGCTGCTGTAAAATTGTCCCTGGACCGGACTGGAACACCCAAAGGAAACCCACATGAACACAGGGAGAATATACAAACTCCACACAGATAGTACTGTGTTGTAAGGCAGAAATGCTGCCCACTGTGCAACTGTGCCACTGCATTCTAAAGATAATAAATATACAGTACTGTAAACAATAACATGTACTGCAATGTGAACCTGGTACTGTACAGTACTTGAGACTCAATACAAGCAACAAACATTGGGCTCTGCAGAACAAATCAAAACCAGTAAAGTACTTCCATGCTGGTTAAGACCTTGGAATATTACATTACAATATTGATTTGTCTTTTTAGGCATTGCAAGATTTTTTGTGTTTTGCTGTGATATACTCCTTAAGAGCATATTTAGAATTACAGACCAACATTTTCCCATTTGTCGGTGTGTTGACTGTCCTCTTTATTAACACGTTCTTTGAAATTTTATTCCTCTGTCATCTTCCTCAGCTTATTTTCAAATCACAAAGGATATCCATTTGTTTATTTGTTAGACCAATAGCTTTCAGACTTTCTTCCACAGATGTTTGTTTTTCATTTTTTGTTCAACAAACGAAATACAATAGCCATCAGCTGGCCTCTGTATGGCAGATCTCCAGTTAGGTATGGGGAATTTCTAAATTTAAATGACTAAATTAAATATTACATTAAATTAAAATGCCAACCCAGGCACCACCTTGCTTTGAGGAAGTAAGTGACCTTTGCCATTTGGCACAGATTCTCTTAACTCATCAGTTGCCAGGCCAAACCATGATTTGTGGGAGTCAGAACAATGCGAATATCTTTTCTTTTTGCGAATGCAACAGATTCTTATTATTTCACAATAGAGTGTCAAAGGTTTCTTAGACACACCTGTAACATATTCCAGTTTACAAGATAAACAATATCTACAGTACCTGCTTATGTTCAACAACGGGAAATAACTACTCAGCAGGCTTAAGTATGCAACAAGTCCTGTCCCTGCTATGACCTATTTTTGCTAGTAACTATGGTTGCCTAACTGACTCTTGCATTAATTCTCACTTTGCACAAAGTTGCTGTATACATTTGAATGTGATAGCAATGAAGAGTAAATATCCCTTCCTCTTCCATCAACAGATTGTGCTGAGAGCAGTGGAATGAGAAGGACCTGAAAACAAAGGAAAATGAGTCAACCTGGCTATGTTGCAACACCACCGTACTCTCAGGCCCAGCCTGGCATTGCAGGATATCCCTCTGGCTTTGGATCTGCACCTTCTCAGACCCTATATGGACACTATGGGGGACCACCTCAGTCATTCTCTCCATCACAACCAGGTACAGAAAAGGGAGTCTCAAATTCCCAAAGGGATTATATTGTGATCTTTTTAATTTTATTTCTTGCCTTATAAAAATGGCACAAACTTTTGCCAGCAGCCATATCATCCTCCTACTCCTGGGAAAAACTAAGGTTTCTGCTGGAAGAGGTGTTAGTGGGACCTGTAGGGGGCGCTCACCCTGTGGTCTGTGTTGGTCCTAATGCCCCAGTATAGCGACGGGGACGCTATTCTGTAAAAAGGCATCGCCCTTCGGATGAGACGTAAAACCAAGGTCCCGACTCTCTGTGGTCACTAACAATCCCAGAGCGATTCTGAAAAAGAGTAGGGGTGTTGGCTCGGTGTTCTGGACAAATTTCTCATTGGCCTTTACCAGTCGTAGCCTCTTAATAGTCCCTATCCATAAATTAGATTCATCATACCTTCCCTCCGATAGCTGTTGTGTAGTGAGCGTTCTGGTGCACTATGGCTGCCGTTGCATCATCCAGGTGGAGCTGCACATTGGTGGTGATGGAGGGGAGTCCCCATTACCTGTAAAGTGCTTTGAGCAGAGTGTTAAGAAAAGCGCTATATAGGTATAAGGAATTATTATGAAGGGTACAAACAGACACACACACACTCACAACGGGGCTAATTTTCTCAGAAGCCAACTGACCTTTTAGTATGTCTTTGAACTGTGGGAGGAAATTGAAGCTCCTGAAGGAAACCCACAGGGAGAACACAAAAACTCCACACAGATAGCCCCCCAGGTCCAGAGTTGAGTCCAGGGCCCCAACACTGCAAGACAGCAATGCCAGTAACTGTGCTACCATGCCTCTCTCTTATGGAGCTCGTTTTTTTTAAGTAACAAATCTGTAAATGTTTAAAGTTCAGAGAGTGCCTATTGAGACTTACACATAGCAAGGTCTCCCACTTGCCTATGAAACACCCACCTCTTTGGGAAAACTGCTCAGTGAGAAAGAGAGGGTCATTTCATAGCATGGGTTTGGGGGTTAAAGTCCTGCTCATACAGTAGCATCTCGAGAGTGATGTCACTTGGGAAAACAGCAAACCTTGACATGGGCAACTTGAATGTTCCTTCTGTAGGCTTCAGACTTTTTATTTTTCATAGTAAGAATTTACTGTACGTACAGTAGTAGCTATTGTTAATATTGATATAGTATTTTGAAAGTTGACAGGGTAGCTCTTTAAGAGTAAACTGTAAGTCTTATTAGAAAGTGAGTGCTTGTAAAGTGAGTTTGACCGTCCCTGCTCTTAGAAATAAAAGCTTTGAAAAGCAAGGGGTGTCGTATCTGATTCTTTGAATGATATGCTTTTTCCTGTCTTTTTTGCTGTAGCTTGAACTTCATTAATATTATTATTTCTTTTGGACATATTTCAATTAAACATGTTTATTTAGAATTTCTTCATGATCTAACAAGGCAAGGAGAAGGGAAATAGGTTTTTCCTTTCCTGAATTAAGCATTCTTTTGGGAAACTTTGGATGTAAAAAAAAAAGAGCAGCACATTTTTTAATCAGTGCGCAAAGCTTTGAACTTTTTTTTTAGTACATATGGCTTTTGTTTAAAAATGTATTTTCACATCTCTATACGAATTATACGAATGTTGTTCCATTTTACATCCATATACATTTCTGATTTGTGATAAATAAAATTACTTTTTAGGAGCACTCAAGCCATCAGGTCCTGCAGCTTCTGGTATGCCTTCTCCACCAGGCCCAAACCAGTTTAGCCCTAACAATCTACAAAATGGAGCTCACTCCCAGAGGTAAATATGACATTTAACTGCATGTGTTTTACATGCTGTCCAAATTGAACATGGTCTTTAATGCAATTAGAATTTCTTCTTTAAGAGTGATTTAACCAAGAAAAAAAAAGTTGTATTTAAGTGATGTTTAGTTAAACTGTTATAAGTACTGAATGCTAGTGTGTTCCTTTCACCTTACATCTTTAAAGAGAAATATTTTTAAAACAAACTTTGAGAAGTGTCAAAGTCTTGTTGAATGTGTCAGTATTTTGAATTCATGAACATAGGCTTTGCTCAAGCATTTAGGGGGGTCATATCCAAGTCTTGCGACATCATCTAACTTTATTATATGATGTACTGTGGTCTTTAAAACCAAAACGTATAATATGTATGGCATAAAATGTGGTATTGAAAAGCATGCCATTAGAGTTAACAAACATAAACAATCCAGCTTTACATCATCTACATTCCATGAACTTGTGAAGATAAGGCTAGGTTTTTACTTTCTGGAATGTGAAAATCCAACTGCTATCATCCTCTTGATTCCTTCTTTTACATGTCTTCCAGGTTTCCTCCATCTCCAGCTGTTTCTGCTCCTTCCCTTTCACCATATGGACAACATCCTCAAGCCCCCTATCAAAACTCCCCCATTCCAGCACCCACACAGCAGCTGACCAGCCAGATGAATTCAATGCAAATAAGTGGATATGGTAAAATCAAATGATCACTTGAAGCCCTGAGCAGTAAATGGTTCTATCGTTTTTTTCCAGATTTCTCCGAAAATAGTTCGGCGCTCATTCTCTAAATGCTGAGTGAACATATTTCAGTAACAAAATAGTTTCAGTGTCCTGCTTTTAATTTTACATCATGACTTTATAGTTTCTTACAGTATTATTTCAATTGAGATCACCCCAACAGATTGTTTTACATTCAGTCTTGATTGAGAAAGTGAAAAGAAAAGCAAACAAGACTGAAGTCCAACCTAAGTGGAGATACTCGGTTCTTGGGAGCTAGCTTGTCCAGCTAATTAATCTGATTTCTTGGAACCCTTTTGTGGATTGGATGTACAGTATAGGATGCTAGCATCTGTAAGCTAGTATTAACCTACAGAACCAAATGGTTATAGCTGTTTCTCCTCTCATACAGTATGTAACTTTTATCAAGCTGGTAGTAAAAGAATCTCCTTTAATGGCCATCTGTCTCACTAAGAGACCCACTCAGAAACCCACTGTACATTATAACTGCATTAACCTTATTCTAATTTGCTATAATGTTAAAATTTTTAAACATTTTTGCATGTTTATAGTCTGGTAAATACTACATATACATATAATAACATACGAGAAGGAGATAAAGGAAACAGCAAATGAAAAGGAAAAAATGTGATCAGGCATGCATCCCTCCATTATTAAGTCTGGAGTGTTGTGATACCTATCCTTCTCAAGAAAACTCTTTACCACTGCCGTTAATTTTGAGTTTCTTTTTTGTTGTAGGACATGGCCCAATGCAAGGTTCTCAACCCCCTCCTAGCCCAGCTGCACAGCAGGGTTTCCAGACTTCTCTGCCACAGACTATGTCACATCCTCCATTGCCACCAGGTTCACAGGCCTCTCCAATTGCATCATCATCGTTTACACCTGGAGCCCATCCTATGGGTGCCATGTCTTCGGTTTCTCCAATGGGAACGACAGTCCCTTTCTCAGGACCTCATCCAGGAAATGTTGGATTTCAGCCTCCCACTGCACAGTCAGGACCACATGGTTTTCTCCCACAGCAAGGTACTGTATTGACTTAGAATTCATTTGTATTTATAAAAATAATATTTTGTTTCAGAGACTAACCTTAGTATGATCAGATAAATTCAGTGGCATTATTGCTGTCGGTGAAGAGGTAAGTGACATTTCTGTATTTTTATGTTTCTGTCTTTTATTTCTTCCTGATTAAGTGTTGAAGCAAAGATTGTGTCTGAATGGACATATTAAATTTGTCTCCCCGGCTGTTTAAATAAAGAAGAAAATTAGTGTTGCTCAAGTACATTTTTGAAATACGTTTTTTGTCTGTTTGATGATATTAGCTCTGCCTCACCCATTGAACAAACTGAGGCTGTCTCTTCGTAGGTCATGACGTATTCTGCGCTCAGCCAGTGAAACGTGCATGAAAGAAAGAACATTCAAAAAAACATGTAAAACGTATCTCTAGCTTTGCCCTTGCAAGAGGTGATGGCTCTAGCACACCAGACTGCCCAGCACACCAATGAGCTGTTTTGCATGAATCTCGCTTTCCACTTGCCTGTCTAGCGATGGTACCCTAGCTGATGTTGATGATAACTGTGTTTCTATTTCTAGCCATTACGTATCGGCGGTTTTACAGTGGTTAACTGCTGGAGGTCTTGCTACCTTTTCATTACCCATGTCACAGTCCTTCTAGTAACACTGACAGTAGTGACCCTCTCCAATACTCCATTACAGAGAAGTTACTCACTTTGGTAGAGGCAACTCCATAGAACTCACTTTCATTCTTCATTATGGCAGTTCTCTCAACAATTTGGGCTCTGAACAAAGTTTAGGTTTTGTCTTTGAATCTGTAGTTTTGCTGATCTTCGTCTGTCATCTTTAGTTAATGTTATTCTAAGATGTTCTGCAACCCAACTTCATCTGTGATCTATAAACGTGGCCCTTAAATGGCCTGATGCTCATGGTGATCCTTATCTCACCATATCTGTGGCTTCTAAAGTCTGCATATTTAATTTGCATAGCTATTAAAGTGATACAGGCCACTGTGTGATATAATTAACTCCTACAAGAAAATTTAGATTTTGTTGTTGCATGTTTTTGTACTGTGCTCATGCTGGCTTCACTCTATATTGTATGTCTTCTTAACTAAGAAAACTACAGTATATTATTCACAAAGGCCCTGCAAAGTGTACGAAGACAGGTACAGAGTATTATATTCAGGTAACAAAAATGTAAACCTTATAATGGGAGATAAGAATTTGAAGAAGGTACTAATGATAATGACAGGATATATAATTAATAGTCAAAATTAAATCAAGGGGATTTCTTCAAAATTCAATATTCAATCAAATTCAAATATGTGTAATACATAAGTAAGACATTTAAAAAATTTAGTCAGTCTTACAAATGATGCTTTTACTCTGGAATCCAAAAGAAGAGCAAACATGTTCATTCTACACATTAAGTGTTTATTGACAAGTCTATACAGTTTTGAAGCGCAGATAATGGAAAAAAAAATGGTTTTAAGGAGGTGTACTGAGACTTTTGACTTTTACTGTACATTTTTAGTTTGTAATGTTTTTAGCTTACATTACGCTTGCTGCAAACTAAGTTTTAACAGGACATGATCGTTTAAGAGTTCTGATAATAGTTACTGTAAAATTTGTTTTCCTAAAATGAGGATCAGACAAATACATTACCAGGCACTATGGTTTCTGGAGGAATGATATAATTGAAATTATACATTGTACCTCTAAAATGTCTGGAGTTCCTTTAATGTATCTCTCAAATGGTTTATAGCTGGTGGGTATTGGATAATTCAAAGGGTATCAGCCTTGGCTGGGTATTGGGCATTCATGAAGAGAATATACTGTACAAATACTTTTTTTAACCTTTTTTTTTTAATACTTTTTTTAATCCTTACCACTTTACAATCTAGTGAATTAAAAGGCTATTAGAGATTGATGTATGTTTGTGTGTGCTTCTAAAATGGAAGCTTCTGTAGCCTTGCACATATACCCTTTCTGTCTGTGGTCTAATGCTGGAGTGGGAAATTGAGTCTTATTTTGTATGATTTTTGGCAGGTTCATACGGAGGGCAGATGGCAGGAGCTCAGCCAGGGTTTCCTGGCTCTTTTCCAGCTGGGGCCGCCTCACAAATGGCTGGCCCTCCACAGAAGAAGCTTGACCCTGACTCTATTCCTAGTGCTGTAAGTTCGGTGTAGCCCCCGTCATGTTCATCTTGTCTGTATTCTGGTGCTTCCATGTCCTGCTGCCTGTTGCACGAGAGTCATAGGGGGTTTGCCAGTCTCATGCTGATGAGCTGATTTTCTTTTGAAAATGAGGGAGTAGAGTCAAGTTTGTTTCCAGGTTTTCCCCACAATGGTTTCAGGGTAGAAGACTTCGGAAAGACTCAGTGGTCTTAAGTCTATTTAAGTACAGAAGTAAGTACCGTCTCTGATTTACTAAATGTACTGTGGTAATTTGACATGACAGCGCAGCTCCTGCAAGAGATAATACCGGCTACAAGAAAATAACAATCCACAGAGGCTACGGATGGTTTTAATTTGCCTTAGGTTACCTGGCAAAATACCACAGGCAAACTTTGTTGCAGAAATATGTTTAAACCAGCTCAAAGCTGAATGGGAAGAATGTGAGAAGTTGATTGTTTATATTAGATAAAGTGTTTAATGTAACTTGTGAGGGAACCACAGAGAATAAAATGTGGTCTATATCATGTAATTATGGTATTATGTTACTTCATTTAAAGCAATCAATATGTGGTATTGAACTGTTCATATAATTTAATAGACATTCCAGAGAGATTACTGTATGTATTAAAAAAGGTTTAAAGTGATTTGGGTCACAGTAGGTGGGAGGGAGTGGCTCTCAAAGCCTCATACAGTCTGTTGACATAGAAAGTCTCAATAGAATAATGACTTTATATTTCATTTTAATTGTCCCATATTCAATCACTGAGGCCACACTCCAAATACTTCATTTTGCTATTTTGCTTATGAGTGTTTGTTCCTCAGGGTCTCCTTAACAGTAACTTTTCCCTTGGAAATAGAATTGGATAGAATCAAACATTTGCTGTGTTTGTTTCATACACTGCCAGACTAATGCTGTGTTTCATGAGTTGTTGTGTTCTTTGTATTTCATCAGTAAGGTACAATTAAGTGTCCTCTTCGTTGTACTACAACAAAAAACAAATCAACCAGTTGGTACTGTTCGAACTGTTCTGTCCATCAGTTTTTAGAACGTCTTTCTTCAGTGACATTGTGTTTTCGCAACTGTTCTATCCAATAGTTTAAAGAGTGAGGGTATTAGTATGACATTTCCCTTCTCTTCCATCGTCTCTGTGGGCTCTTTTTATCCCAGTCCACTGGGAAACTGTACTGCTTTCGGAATTCATCTCAGTCTGTTCAAAATTAGCACTTATGTTAAACTTCCCACGATGCCTTACCAGCAGAAAGGACGTTTCTTTCTTGGTCTGGAAATGCATAATGACAGGAAATGATGAATGCCTACGAGAGTTATTCAGCAGTTCTCAGGGTTAAAAAAATAACATGATCTGTCGAGTAGCTTGCAGTGTTGTGAATGACTGTAAAGTCATTTGGTAAGCTTTTTGTTTTTGTTTTATGCCACTAGCTATTAAACCAAACCTTTTGTACTATTTCTTAATGCTGAAGAAAATGGTGAGCTTTTGACATTGTTCTCCCAAGAATATACCATGATGTAATTACCAACTGGTAATTAACAAAAAGTTAAAAAAGAAATTACAGAAAAACCTTAAACCTAATTATCAAATATAATTCTTCATCATTTCAAATCTGGAACTAGTAAATTAATGAGGCCTTCATTCTGGCCTTATGGATATGCTCATACCAGCATGACTGCAGATGGATGCCTGTGTAGGCTGTGTTTCAGTCTTGTGTTCCAAACTGAGGCAGCACAGCAACTGCACAGAGAAGAGAGATTTTTAAACAAATATCAGTGTGATCTGTTCTGTTCTGTGTTTTATTTCTTTATCTTGTTGAGTTATTTATATTTTGCATCAGGTTTCATTTTATTTTTATTTCGGGAATGAATACCTTCTAATTATGCAATACAGTATCTAAGTACTGTAACTTTACTGAAGACATTTTAGAACTCTTCTATAGAACAGTTTCTGCTTTAGTAGATCAACAAAAAGTAGCACCCTTTAATTCCCTTTAAAACAAATCAAACAGAACTTTTAGAGACTATTTTAGTATACTACAGAAGACCATAGTAAGCTTGGCCTTTTATATACTGTAGTAGACAATACAGAAATCCACTTTTACATTGTTCAATGCACTAATTCACATTATGTTCTCTGAGAGATTCTGTTACAAGTTACATTAATTGCAGTAAACAAAGGTAATTTTATCTTATAATATCATAAGATATAATATATTATAAACAACATTTAATAAAATTATAAAGTCAGCCTACCTGGAATAATGCTAATGTGTCCTGATATTTCAACTGAAAGATCAGACTTGCCTGACATGGGCTAGGCCACATTTGTGCATCACTAGTTTTTACACACAGCCTAAAACAGAGCTTAACTATGAATTGAACAATGTAATCTGGCATTCATGGTTCATTGTGCAACCTTACTCCCTGATAGGTATCAATATCCTTGTTTTTTTCTTGCTCTCTAAAGACTCAAGTCATTCAGGATGATCAAGCACGGAGAGGAGGGCAGATCTACGCTACAAACATCAGGGGTCAAGTTCCTCCCTTGGTTACCACTGACTTTGATGTTCAGGATCAAGGTAACTGGTGACATTCTGATCCCTCCCTGTCATTTCATTTTAAAAGTGAACCCTCTTAATAGCTAATTTATTAACTGTACATGGTATATTGTTGCATTTTAATTGCCAGTATAATGCTGATACCAATTACTTGGAATTGGGCGCCAAATAGGTAGTCACCAATGTACGTTTTGTTAGGGATCAACTTATACAGGTGAGATGTTTTTGGCTGCTGTGTTCTAAGTTGATTTTTAAACTGGTTTTCTCTGGCTGCTATGGCTCATAATAAAAAAAAGATATCTAAAATGTAAAATAAAATCAGACTATACAGCATATGGATAACATTGTACTTGCAACAACCAGATACAATACATCTTTACTTATAGCTCTTCATTTCATAATACAGTTTGCAATAATTTTGGATTTTTTTATATCAGAAGAGCTTTACAGCTATGCAGCTGCCTGAGAAGGCGGCTTTGTCTGAAGGATGAGTATTGGAAATCTGAAAACAAGAACCTTAAAAACAAATATCTGTTAGCAAATATATGCTAGCCTGAATGAATTGTACCATCTCAACTGTGAATCCATTCTGTGGTCCATCACTGAAGATCTTGAAAGATGGCATGTTCTTTCTCTGTCTCTAATGGGTCACAATGCAGAAGTGAGACTGAATATACTGTGTAGGCTAAATGACTTTTCCTGTGATTCCTAGTTTGCCAAGAACAAATGATTTGCAACACGGAACTAACAAGCTACTAAATGCCATCTATGTAATGACTAAAAGGCAAATAAAGGGATCTGCTTTCTCCCAGTACTAAAACCCAGTTTACACAATCTAAGGTTTTACACAGTGTTACCATATTTGAACATTCAATAGAATGATGGATGGTGGTGGTATTTGTACCAGTAACTATTAAAGTATCTGTTTAATACTTAAAGGGACAGATAATTGAGGACTGAAAAGGAGGACATTTCTGGGAAAAACTGGACATATGATAACTCTAGTGCTACATAGTATAGAATTCAGTTCAGGGTTTGTTTTTCTATCACTCTTATCATACCATGCAGGATCGGTTAATGGCTGTTTTGGGTGTAGAGAAGGAAGGTTTCAAGAGGAGGGTGGGGTTGTTTTGTTCTGATTTTTTTAGAACAAATATATTTATGTGTATAATATAAAAGGGGATCTTAAAACTGTGCCATGCACTGTAGATACTGTGCCATGCACTGTAGATACTAAAACATCTTTGTCATCTTGCCCTGTAAATGTACTTTTTTTAGGGAATGCAAGTCCTCGGTTTATGCGCTGCACAGCGTACTCCTTTCCCTGCACATCAGATCTTGCCAAGCAATGTCAAGTTCCTCTCGCTACCATCATTAAGCCTTTTGCCACCATTCCAAAAAATGAGGTAAGATAGTGAAATGCAATCGAAGTTCTCACATGTCTTTCCTACCTTTTTAAGTATCAGCTAGAAAACCATCTTCCAGCCCAAACTGGCTTCTGAATTGGACATTTAGGTCAACATGGAAATGCCATAATAGTAATTGCTGTACATCTTCACTTTTAAAGATGTAAATTTTGTGTAATTTAATAATGATTTCTCACCAGTTGTAGCGCGTTAATGCCTTTTCTCCTAAGTGTTTTTTGCATAAACTCTTTATAAGACAAATCTGGTAATACCAAAATCTTTAATGGCTTGCAAGCTTGCAAAAAACAATATGTCAAGTGAGATTGAACTAAACTCTTACAGAACATAATTAAATTATATGGTATTAATTTCTCCACACCTCTAGAGCAAGGATAGAGCAAGGTAGACATAAAACTTTGCACATACAGCACAATACAGAATTTCAGGGATACTGTACATGCTACTGTTTTAGTGTATGGAGGATTTGTGTATTGGCATGTTTATATAATAAGGTATACAGTATTCAATTTGCATTAATTGCATAATGCTTTAAAAGGGGCAAAAAGTCCTTGTATTGACCTAAAGGCACTTGATTTGCATCAGTCTTATAATTTCTACAGGTATATACTGTACAATTATCATGGTACAAACATGATAATAAGTGCCAGTAGTTAGTTGGTTCTGTACTAAGATCAAATAATTTTGTTTTCCTCTTTTTTAATGGTTGATATGTATAATTGGTACCGTGTTATCAAGTCAGCTGAAACCATCAGGTGAAAACTGCCTTGTGTGAAGTCTTGACAAATTTTGTTGAAAGCTGTATGTCATGCTTTACTGGGCTAAATAAGCAATTTTGTTCTTCTGAGCTATTTTAAACTTCCTGGATTAGTAAAGTTAAACACAATTCAACCTTTAATTTTATTTCTCAATGTTTATACTGTACTTACTGTGGTGTAAATATTACTTCAAACAGTTTTAGGTAATGCAGAACTCTCTGGGTATTCAATTTAAGCTTATGTGATCCAAGTGACTTTCCACACAGTTCTCATCTTGTAAAAAGGCACTGAAAAGCCTTTAAAGGAATGGCAGCACACACTTAATACAATTGCTGAAGAAATATAAACTTTATTCAGCATTATCCAGAGAACTGATGATAGCAGGTTTGTTCAATGCATTTCTTTTTTGTGTGGTCTACATGTAAGGTGTAATGCAGAAATCAATAGCTTAAACAGAGTTGTGAGAGTTTTGCAATCAAGCATTGGATTAAGGACAGACAGCACTAAATTGCTAAAAGAAAAATGTATTGTGCCTACAGTGGAGAGAATGTTGTGTTACTTCAGCTTGTGTTGTTTTCTGCAAAAAAGACATTTTCAATTAACACAGTTTATTTTGTTTGTTCATCTTAATTCACCTTTTATATCACTGCACATATGTTATTAATGTACTAATAACATTATTTAATTTAATGTTAAAATGCACAATATACAATGGAACAAATCAGTTTCATACACAAATTGCCAAATAGGACCAAGGGCAGCACAATACAGTAGTACACAATGACAGTATGCAACAGAAGACACACTGTATTTAATTAGTATAACTATTATTTATGTCAATAGTGGCCGCTTGTGGAAAGCATGGTGATGTCCTGGTGTGTGTATTGTAATTGTCGTTTGAAAGTCTCCTTGGTTCCAGTTGTATTGTATATGAATGTTTAATCGCACACATTTTTAACATTGCAGTTGTTTCCGAAGCCCAGCACACTTAAAAGCACTCTATTCTTGTTGTGATTTAGCCCCTTACACTGTATTTCCGACAGTTTTTATTTCTTTTAAGAAGTTATTTTGCGCAATATTCAACTGCTGTTGAGCCTTCGAATAGATCACTGTAGCTTTTGTGACCAAGGAAAGTCTTTTAAGGCATAAAAAATACACATACGCTTTTTTTTCCCTGCAAAACTACCACCCCAGTTACATTGTCTAGAACACGAAAAAGGGAAATTTACAATCCACTGTTAAGTTAGCTCAAGTGTAACAAATCTGTGATAGCTGAAAATGTATGTTTTTAGCTGGTGGTTTGATTTTTGAAGTAATGAATGAAGAATTGTGAATGCTTCAATAAAGCTGAAGTCTAGGTAGAAATTTAGCAGTTAAAAACTAAAACATCTAAACTTAAAACATTTAATAAAACACAGTGCTGTTACAACCCATTCTAAGCTATTTAAAAGTGCTTTAAATTATTATTATTTTCTATATTGATTATCATAAATGTTTTTTCTTCTTGAATTGAAGATTGAAAGAAATAATTATGTGCTTGAAATCATATAGAACTTTTCGTCCCATAGGATCCCAAACGTTCTTCCCATGCACAGTAGGTGAAGACCCACTTCACCCTCCTGGTTGCCATGTATCTGCTTTTCTGTTCCAAAAGCCTCACTACACAGTAAATCAAGTGGACAAGTGAAAATTTATTAATTGAATTAAGAGGACAAAAATAGAACAAAATTAATGAGAACATTGCCATAAGACCCTTTCAAAGGTCTCCCATCCCAGTCCTGACCACACCCAGTGTAGCTTAAATACTGTAACAAAACAGCTTTTTCGCAATGATAATTATAGAAAGATGATGCAGTGTCTTAATCTTAAATAAAAGTATTTGACCAATAAAATTAATAAAATTAATCTACTGTAACTCTAGCAATAATTATTGTCATATTTCCACTTTTAGTGTAGAAGTAAGCCCTATAGTGTAAGGTGAAGGTCACAGACAGGAGGTAACAGTATTGTAAGTCTCAACAACACCTGCAGTATCCTTATGTTATCAGCATCTAACAGTATTTGCTGGTAAAAGACACTGTTGTACTGTTTAAATGTAGTAAACTTCATCTACCTACTCAGAAAATAGCACAATAGACAATTCTAAAGAGCAAAATATTGCTAACTGTCCTGTTCACAATTAAACTGGTACCTTTGTGTTTGCTTTAGCAATTCTGCAATTTTAAGGCTATTGAAGTAAGCTCTAACAACAAAATCAGTTGTATTTTACCCTACAAAGATTGTGCACTCAGTCACGGAGCTAGTTGGAGTATACGGAAATGATCTCTAGAAGCTTTATTTAGCAGATGAATTTAGAAGTAAATAACTTTGGTTATTTATTCATAATTTGTGGCTCATACAGTATGACATAACTCCACTTCCTCTAAAAAAATGATATCACTGTAAACAGACAGGTCAGAATTATGTGTTTCTAGTACTACACTTAAAGGTTTGTTAAAAAAATGTTAGTTTTTAGAACCTATTTCCCCCCTAAAACAAATTTAGGGGTCAGTCTGTGGGTGACCTAATACTGTAGGTGTTTTGAAGATATAGTTACTGTAGTGTTAACTGAAAAATGTTTAGCAGATGTAGCATGGATTAGTCACAAAATAGTTTAGCATAGTTTTGTTTCTAAGGACTCATCAATAAAAAGTAAATTATTGAATATTAATTTTATAAAAAAAATAATAAATGGTTAAACAAGAATGACATGATGACATTGGTTAACAAAACTTGAATCTTCAGTTCAAGTACAGTAGGTTCCCTTCATACACCACATTGGTGTTAAGGACCACAAAAGTACAATGACTAGTGAAACCAAATGTAACACCATTTGTTTTGTTCCTAGAAGCGTATTGTAAAATACTGGGTTAGGGACTGTAGGAACATATACTGTAGGAATTAATTGCAGCTTAATGAGTAATGAGTATTTCTCCCATTAGTAACAGGTCTGTAATTGAACCCTGGGCCTCAGTGCTATGAGAGAGCATTGCTAACCACTGTCCTTCACTAATTTCACTACTTCACTTGGTACATACAGAAAAAAAAATGCGTAAAAAACTGAAGTGAAAAATGATGTGAAGATCGAGATTTTGGCCTAGAATGAGTGTTCATCCATAAGGATGCTATTATGCATAATGTTCACAATTACGACAATTTTAACTATCGTAGTTCAACTAACCCAATCTCTCCAAAATCCCTCCTAGAGGGATTTGAATGTGTTGACTTTCTATTTTTTTAACAGCTGAAATATGCAATCCATTATTATAAGGATACTGACTTTCATTTCGTGCCTGATAGTTCTACAGTATTATGTAATTAAAACCATTAACTATAGCTTTTCATCACAGAAACTTACAGTACCTCCACAGAGCCAATTGCTCACATTGAGAGGTCACAGACTAAGTAAGAAAGAGGTTAGTATTTACTGTGGTCATGTTAAAGTTTAAAATACATTTCAGAGTGTATTTGCAAAACTGTTCAAGGGTTTGCTAGTTTAAGGATTAATTGCTTTTGTTTAAATAAATCAAGCCACATTATTAATTTCTACAGAATTCAACAGCCTTAGTGACCTACTGTACATAAGAAATCACATTTACTACAACATTTTGTTAGGGATCAAGATTTTCAACATAGAGGAGCTTGTGCTGTGATTTTGTTTTGGGGGGGGCTGATTGTACTAGTATTAAGTTCAAAGTTATACATAACAAATGTACATAAAGTCAAGACTTGTAAATATTGAGTAGTACGCACATAAACATCTAATTATATATTTATTCAGAACAGATTGCAGAGGAGGTTGAACTGCAATACACAAAGCTTTCAAAAGGAGAGAACATTTTTGTATCATTTAATCATTGTACACAATGTTTAAATAATTAAAGAGAAGGGCACGTTGACTGTTCACAGCTGAACAAGGCTTTTGTCCAAATTGTTCTGTGACAAATTATTTTAATCATTTGAATCGCATGTGCATTACAATGACATTATTCTGATTTTGAAACCTTTGTCACACTGCCTAGCATTTATACACTGCATATTTACAGTATGTCAGCAGTTTCTCTGGTTCCCAGCATGTTTATTACATTAGATATCTGTTAAAAGAATATGTACTGTATGTGTCCCTAATAGAAAAAATACACTCATGTTTATTTGCATTCTTTAAATGCATTTCTGAAAGCCATGGTAGGATTTTATTGACAAGAGCCAAGATTCTGTAAAGTTGCCATAATCTCTGATTAACCCATGGATTTGATCTGAGGTGCTCAGTATCCTTTACTTTAGAGTTACAGGATACCTTGTTTGGCTGTAGTTTGAAATGTATTATATTCTGCAAGAAAAAATGGTACAGTATACATGATGTTTTCTAGAAAATATTTCACTTGTACCTATCCCGATTAAGCCTTGCACTGATTAAGTCTTCTGAGAAGCAAGTAAAAAATAGTTTTTCTGCTTTGTGCAGGCTCATCACTCCACCCACCACTACCTTCCTAAGAGATGATTAATGTTGCAGAGATCTAGGAATATACAGTATGAACTACAGTGGGTACAGTGACAGGAGGTGTTTGTTGTTCATTGCTAGCAGTTCTTGGAAGAGGGTTCAGAAAAAAGCTTGGGCATCTGTACTTCTTTTCTGTTTAAATTTAGTATTGAAAATTAATGCATATTCTCCTGGTAAAGCAAAAGCTTTTGGCTAAAATATGCTTATTTTCAGAAATCCTTGCTAAACTAACCTGAACCACAGCTAGTCTGCTAAACCTGTGGTTTAACTGGGTGAACGGGTGGGTTCTGTGCAGGTTCTCAAGTAATGGTCAAGACACAAGTGGCCAGTGGTGCTAGGATTCAGTTCTCTGAACCTCATAACTGGAAGACGAGCGTTTTGCACCCGTTGTTAAAGTGATGGACATACCGAGTATTCACGGTTTTGCACCGTTGCTTTGCCCATGTAATACTTGTGCTTCTTTCCAGCAAAGGTAGCTATATGCATATTCTCCAAGCCAGCCTTTTTTACTGCACAGTTGGCTCACAGTTGTCAGCATGTGCCATATTGAAGTTAGAACATGTCTTTCTTTAGAGACATATCTAAGTATTGCTTTATTTCTAGTGTGTTTATGTTGAAGTGGTACAGTGTTCTAAAACTCTTCATAGCTCTGTCATGCTGAGGGCTGTTTTCAACGACTCATTTGAGTGCTCACTTACACTAAGGACTATTGTATAAAATATTTCAAATTAGGAAGCAAAATGTTATGAGAAAAAGAATACTTCTAGAAGGTATTCTAAAGTTTTTTTCTTTAGTTTTAAGTAATATAACCTTAATTCAAATATATTATAAAACCATATATATAAAAAAAAATTCTTAGCATTCAGAAAAGCAGTGGTCAAGCTTCTTGGATTCGTAACTAGAAGGTTGAGGGTTCAAATCACTGGTGAGGCACTGCTGTTATATCATTGAGGAAACATGTGGTACTTCACCCAAATTTTTCCAGTAGAAACAATCCCTGTTGTATAAATGGGTGCAAATTGTGAAGTCTCTTTGGACAAAAGCATCAGGTAAATTAATGCATTAGTGAACTCAAATGTGAATATTTTGTTTGGTACTTCATATTATAATGACAAATGATGAGTAGCATGAACATGCTACAGTGCCTGTACTGTATGTGCATTGTAGTGCATCGGATATACTGTATCCATATGTCCTCAGTAGTAATATCACAGTTAATTTAAGTAGTAAGCATTGCAAAACCTGGAGAATGCACTGAGATGTTTATCTGAGACTGTATTACTCAGGTAATAATTTTGTTTCCTTCCAGCAACGTATGACAGTATGCAGGCAATGCCCTTCAGCTATGCCTTCATTTGTTTCAGCAGTCAAGAGTGCTGACTGAATTTGTCTTTTCTTTGACAGCACCAGCTGGACTGACTCAGCATGTTTATTTAACTTTATTACAAATAAAATAACTTGCCAGTGAGTTTTAAATGATCTTTGGTGGTTTGCTGTTTGTCCAGATTGGCAATGCTAAAAATACATTGCACGTCTTAATATAATATATGATACTTCCACATGTTTGTACAGTTTTTATCTTAGGCACTGTTAAGTTTGACCATACTGTGAAAAAACATTATTCTCTTGCAAGATATGCATATTAACATTTACAAATTCTGCAGAAAATCTTATTTGCAAATTTGCTTTTCAATATTTGCTCTTTTGATGTACAGTTTACTGTATGTTAAATGTTGGTGATGCTGCATGACATTTAAGTATACTTATTAGAATATTGAATTGTCATTTTTGTCCAAATGCCATGTTAAATGGGTGTCATTCTGATGTAGTAAATGATTTAATCATTGTAATCGCGTTGTTTAACGTGAACTGTCTTGTTCTATAGACTCCGCTACATGTTGTGAACCATGGGGAGACTGGACCCCTTCGCTGTAACCGTTGCAAAGCCTACATGTGTCCCTTCATGCAGTTCATTGAAGGCGGTCGGCGATATCAGTGCGGCTTCTGCAGCTGTGTGAACGAAGGTCAGTCCCCACCCTGCACGAGTGATGGGTGTTTTTCTCAAGAAAGCGTACAGTAGCACTTTGTCACCTGCTACACTGTCTTGTGCACAGGCTTGGCAAACCATTCTCCCCCTCTTTCATTACTTTTTTTTGTACTAGAACTTGAAATTATTCAAAATAAGATGCCGTGGTTTATTCAGAATTTCAGCCTTACACTCATAACAGTGTCATAAGTACTAAATCAAAGTGTTTCACCTGAACATTGAATCTAAATTATGATCAGGCAAGATATTTTTGTTACTGTTGTTGCATTCTTACCCCTCCTGTGTTTGGTGACTAGATTTATAAAGGGCGAATTGAGTTCTAAAACTAAAACATCCATTTGTAGTTCAATGAATTCCTCTTTTATGTTAGTGTAATTGATATACAGTATATTCCTGTACTCCCGATGTGGATGTTGATCAATGCAAGTCTTAACTCAGCTTTTTTCCTATTTTGGCCAAGGAACTAAGCAAACTTTTAAAAGTATGAAGGCATGTGCTTAACTCTGTGTAATTAACATCCCACATAGAGTATGTAAGATCATTAAAGTGTTCAGACTGCAATAACAATGCGTAAGATTAAACTTATCTTAATGCTATCAGGTCACTTTTGAATGATCTTATTGTTTAAACTTAGAAGTGTTCCGGCTATATATAGTCAATGTCAGCGAGGTTTAATTGCTTTTAATCTCTGTCCCATTTTAATCTTAGTGCATTACTATTATTATTACCGAGGATGATAAAAGCATTATTTTAGATTTTTTTGTTTTGATAATTTTTACAGCTGTGTTTATCATCCTGTATTTCCATCTGTCTCAGAGTAGCTGGCTTAAAATATACTTCCTTGGCCTTAAAGGACATCATACTTGTGGCTGGGGATGTGAACACAGCAGGAACTTACTTCATTCTTCCTTAGGACAAAGTTTGTTCTATACGGATTTAAGATGATCATGTTCTTAACGCAGACTGCAAGAAAAGTGCATCAATACTGTAATGCCTTAACCAGAAATTTGTATTGCAATATGAATTTTTATTTCACTCTTGTCACTGATCTATAGAACTTAAAGGGTTTCTTTTTTTAATAGAGTTATGAGGTTGTAATTGTGTTTAAAAAAGCTTCTGTGTTCCTGCAGTGCCACCATTTTATTTCCAGCATCTGGATCACATTGGCAGGAGGGTTGACTTCTATGAGAGGCCAGAATTATCACTGGGATCTTATGAATTTGTGGCTACTTTGGATTACTGCAAGGTATGGATATCGGTAATTGGATAAAACAGTTTTTACATTGTCATTAATGAATGCAGTATAGTGAAAAACCAATGCATTTTTAATTGCCTGATTATTTTTCCCATACCTGCCATATGTGTATAGTTAAAGAAAAATACTTAAGCTAAATTCAGTTAAAAGTGTTAAACATACATTTTCAAGTGGTAGCTAAGGACTACCTACTGTATGTGTATTATGTTCTGGTGGTAGTGGTACTGTTTATATTTGCAGCTCACCAAAGTCAAGGTTACTAGGCAAGCTAGTTATTTGTCTTTGCGTTTTCTCCAAGCAATTTCTTAATTCATATTCTCTGTTTTGCTTATACAGTAAATAGAAATTATGATGAAATGTTAAATCAAAAGTATTTTTGTATTGGGCACATAGTGTCAATTAAGCTGCTCATGGTAGGTTTTTTACCTTGTTTTTAGAAACTCATAGTCAGGTTTCAAATGCTTTTCTTGCTTTAAAAGCTTTTTGAGATTCCAGTCTTTTTTGTACTGGAGGTGGAGGTCAGCTGTAGTAGGTGTACATTTGGCACACTGTATTATTTTTTTTTTCCCAGAACAAGAAAAAAAAAAATGCTAGTCTTTCTGTTTCTACATATAACTTAGTTTTTTGTGATATTAGAATATTATCCTTCAGCTACCTGAAAACTGCTTTTAAAACTATTGCAGCTTTTGTTTTGTTGTGCCTTCTGGCCTGTTACCCTTGGAATCAGTGTGGGTTTTTATTAGGAGGCAGAAAGCCTGGTTTCACTTCGTTGTCCAGCTTTTGTTTCTAGCTTGTTTATTAATGTTTAGATTTCTGGCTGCAGTGAATATTACGCATGACCTAAAAGGCAATTGTTTAATAACTGTGCTCAGTTAAAAGTGCCACATCACTTTTAAAGGAAGTGCCCTGCATTTTTAAATATTTATTTTTTAAGAATTTGGCTAAGTTCTAGAATTTACAATTGCATTTGATGATACATCATCTCTGCTTATAGATTTATATTTAGCCACAGCCATCCATTCCTATTGTTAGTTCCCTAAACATAACTGCTGGTTAAAGAACTATGGAATAAATCTTTCCAAATTTTTAAAGTGGGGCCTTCTGGGCTAATCCATTTAGGTTGGCTGTGAACATACAGAATTCATGAAAAGTGGCAATCAAGAAACTTATTTCCTAATTTCATTTTTTTTTACAGAATAACAGACCACCAAGTCCTCCTGCTTTCATCTTTATGATTGATGTGTCATATAGTAACATAAAGAGTGGCCTTGTGAAACTGGTATGTGATGAACTAAAAACACTGTTGGAGAAACTTCCCAGGTAAATCTGTTTTTTGTTTTGTTTCTTATCTACTGTGTATCTGAAGCCAAGGAAAGTACAGATGCAGTGCGCTGTAACCTAAGCACACACCCTAATTTTATTATAAGCCTTTACAGTTTTCATGTCAGGATTTATACTAGGAATTTAGAACAGGTTGGTGCTACTTTATGTGGAAATGTTCACCACCTCTTTCTGAAATTTGATTAAGCAAGGGACACAAATAAGACATTTATTGCAGGGTAGTATTTAAATTGCAGCATATTGGGATAGCAGTTTTAAAATGGAAAATTCTCTCTTGACATCGGATATAGTGTGTTTTGAAACAGATAAAGAAAATGGCTCCTGATTTCCATTCTTTGGTGAAAGTCCTGCAGGTGATAGAAACCCTTGTCTAGAGTCTCAATGTAGTTAGTTATACAGTCCTGGGTTCATGTCAAGACTTATCCACAATTCACAGCTGTGACGTGAACCTAATTAGAATAATTCCAAAGAAGGGGACAGATGTTTAAGGAAGTCTACACACTACGTTATACACCAGATCAAGTGGATGAGTGAGAAATTACCTTACTACTTAAATTAAGGAGGATATTTAGATAGATCTGATGAAGAAGCAGCAGACAGAGTAATGCCTCTACTCTTATCAGTATACTTTGGGATCTTTAAAGGCTATAAGAGCTCACTGGTTAATATCTCTTCCAAAGGACACCTACAGTATACACAGTGTAGCTAGCCATCCTGCTAGGGAATTGGTTTGGGTATTGTAGAAGGAAAGAGTGCCACCTCCTGGTCCACCTACAGCAGATCTCCCATTCCCTTACAATCTGAACTTGACTCTGTCTCGTTACTTTAATGCAACCACCTGGAGCAGAACTATTTTTGGCCTCTTTAAAAACTTGTTTACTGTTACAGTACATCTTCCTCAGTCTCTCTAAGATAGGTACAGATGGTTAGCCATCTCTTCAGAACTGTTATATAGTCCCCAGTATTTTAAGATTACACTCCTGGCAACTGTTGAAAGCTACAGGAGATTTGAGACTTACTAAAATGAAATGTGCTGTTGCTTATTTTGCTAATTACTGGTCTGTGTCACAGTAAAAGACAATTTCAGGTGTATTGAACCTTTTATACCATGCTCCTCCTTATCCCAGGAAATAGTTGGGTGGTTTGTTCCTCATTTGTCAGAATTGTATCCTCAAGGAATGCTCTTCAGTTAAAACCCTAGAGGTACAGTATGAAATATCGTTTTAGGCTCTGCCAGAACACCTGTTTCAAAATGTTAGGCTGGCAAAGACATATAATTACCCAGGATTTGAAGATATGATGCACAACACAGATTTCCTTCTGCTACAACCGAGAGAATTTTATGCGCTGTTCTTGGTATAAAATATGAAGTGGCAATTAAAAATAAGAAGCATCCTTGCATTTTAAGGTCCTTTGTCTTGGAATCCCCAGGTCTAATTTCCTTTATGTTCAGAATTTTAATGCCATTTTCGCTATCTCTGTATTGATGTGCTTTAAAAGAATTCCAAAGTGAAGTTTTAACACTATGGAGATGGAAAATGACTTGTCTAACTATTGTTTTTACTTTAAGAAAAATGTTTTACCCCTGTTGCTGTGAACATACCATACTTATTGGGCAGAAATGTTCCCATACTTTTATGAAAGGTTTTATCACCAGGAATAATAGTGAAGCCTGAAATATTGAATATCTTTTGAGGTAGCTCTATTAATGAAAACCACATTTGACATCCCACCTTTTTCATGTTCTGTAACTCTTCGAGGAGATGAAATTAATGTATGACCTGCTGGAAAGGTCACAGGTTGTAAAAGCAATCTAGGATAGCAAACCACTAGTATTACAACCTTCAGTTCAACACATCATCATTACTTACTGTAAGAGTTACCAGTATCTCAACAATAACAATAAACATGCTTTTAAATCAAATCTTATAAAAAAAACAGTTCCCTTAGTGTCCAAGGGTGATTCAGTTGCTCTGCTGAAAATGTTTATAGAGGCATGAGAAATACAAGAAATGTTATTGTTACCAATGATCATTTATTGCAAATACTGTATAATGCCTCTAGGTGTTTATGTGTACTGTATTTGTATTTGTTATTTACTGAATATCGGAAACAACAATGTTATTACAAATATCCTGTACCAATGTTTTTATTTAATTTTTGCACTGAGAATTCTTCAGAAGAATGAAAGACTAAATAAACTACAAAATATCGTGTAAACATCCAAAGATGATAAGTACTAAAATAGTTTTAGTATTCTGTGTGCTTGATTTTGTGCTTTGTGTAATATTTTACTTTTGTGACTTAGAATAAAACAGGAACATTCAAAACAGTTAGATGTTATAAACTTGTGTATACAATTATGTTTATTTAAAAAATAATGAAGAAAATAGAACAGTGATTTCTGTGTATTGTATAATCCAAGCCCCATTTGTTTTATAAAGAAGATTTTGTTTAACAAGTCATTTTAAAACTTATTCCCAAAGGAAAGAGAGAAACCTGTCAGCTGTGATGTATAATGTTTAGTTTGGCCATGTGGCAATGAGTGATTCCAAAACAGTCTCATGACATGCAAGATAAAACATCTATTAATTGAAACCATCTGAGTTAACTTGTTTGTTTTTTAGCATTGTCCTTCCAAAAAGCATTCTCTTTCTCTTTGAACTCTTCATGCTCTTTTACTGTAAGACCTACAACAATGAGTCAGACCTTTCAGTTCCGAAGTTTGTCTCAATACTACTTTTGCTTGTAGTATTGAAACTTGCTGTTTCACCCTCCACAAAGCTATGTGAAGTATTTAAGTATTGTCTTCTCCCTTGTGAACAGGCGGCTTTTATTAGCTTTTCCATACAAATTTAACAGTTAAACAGCTGTATACATTATTTCAATAAAAACTCTACAGGTTATCTCTACAGAAATTATAGATATTTAAGTTTTCCAATATGTGTCTGTTACCTTCAAAAGTTATTGTGCCAATTGCTTCCCAACCATTTCTCTGTGGAATCATTTTTTTTAGAATTGCACAGAAAGTATACAGTACCTTGGCCACTTTGCATACCTAACAAAAAATAAACGTCGGTAGCATTCTCCCGGAATGTTTACATTAGACAAAGACAACAAAAAAGAAAAAGTTTGTTTTCAGCATGAAATTAACTTCTATTTTTTCCCTTTACTGTCGGCGTGCTAAGGATGCTCTCCCTTTTAACAATATATAAGAGAATGTCTCACGAGAAAGAGATTACTTAACCTTTTTGTCTCCTCTAGAGAAGAGCATGCAGAAAGCTCAGCTATCAAAGTCGGTTTTGTTACCTACAACAAGATTCTCCATTTCTACAACGTGAAGAGCAACCTGGCCCAGCCTCAGATGATGGTGGTATCTGACGTGGCAGAGATGTTTGTGCCTCTCCTCGATGGCTTCCTCGTTAACTTCCACGAATCGCGATCCGTCATAAACAAGTACGAAGTGTAAAAAAATTTGTTATTTAATAAAAGTAACCAGCATGGGGCACATAAATAATGTGTCAAAATGCACAGTACAGTTTAAAAAAGTCCCTGGTTTTACCTGCAGGGTTTGAGAAAATACAGATGCATGCACTTTCAGCTCTGGCTCGCACTGATATCCTTCTGGGTTTCGTCAAAATAGGAGCATGATAGTTTTGCAAAAAGAGCTTTTCAGCATCATCTGCAAGCTCCATTCCAGTTTTTAAAAAAAGTTTTCTGCCGTGTGGCTAATGGAAGTGCTTGGCAAAAAGACTGATTGCTTACAGAAATAAATGTAAAATTAAAATTTATAATTATAAATATTCTTTTAGGTATTGTGTTACACATACCTATCATGTCGTCACTTAAAATGTTTTCTAGAAGTGCTTGACCATTTATATCCTCCCGAACACTGCTAACTTACACCGCTACCTTAACTGTAGTCTCACAGTTTTAATATTATTAGGTTTAATATAATGTTAAATTAAATTAGGTTAAATATAATGTTTTGTACAGATTTGACCAGCTTATTTTATACTGCAGACCAAGCTTAGACTATCACAGTATCTGGCTACAAACTAAGTAAGAGTAAGGAGAGTAAGTAATTTCCTGTATTGTTTTAATTATATTACTGATTTAATTTCTTCTTCTTTTTTAGTTTGTTGGATCAAATTCCAGAGATGTTTGCAGATACCAATGAAAGCGAGACTGTTTTCGCCCCTGTTATCCAGGCTGGCATGGAAGCTCTAAAGGTTAGGGAAGATAACTTTCCTATTGAAACTCGCAGACCTCTATAGATACAGTATCTATAGAGGTCCTTCGGATGAGACGTAAAACCGAGGTCCTGACTCTCTGTGGTCATTAAAAAAATCCCAGGGCGCTTCTCGAAAAGAGTAGGGGTGTACCCCGGTGTCCTGGCCAAATTTCCAATTGGCCCTTACTAATCATGGCCTCCTAATAATCCCCCTCTATGAATTGGCTACATTACTCTGCTCTCCTCCCCACTGATAGCTGATGTGTGGTGAGCATTCTGGCGCACTATGGCTGCCGTCGCATCATCCAGGTGGATGCTGCACATTGGTGGTGGTGGAGGGGAGTCCCCATTACCTGTAAAGCGCTTTGAGTGGAGTGTCCAGAAAAGCGCTATATAAGTGTAAGCAATTATTATTATTATTATTATAGTATGTTCCTTTAAATTAATTCAGTATGCCCATTTCACTGATTAGTGTTATCTGTGTAATGCAGATGAGTCTGTGCTTGCAGACTTCATGTATACGGAAGGCAGAATTAGAAGTCTTTGTAGTTGATTCCAGCTCCTAGTATTTGTACTTTTAAAACAAAAAAAGGTATAAAAAGACCAGTAACATGTATCCATGATTGCTGGTTTTGATTATGATTGCTTTCTTAATGAGATTTATGTTTTGTTTTAAATAACTAGTGGTTCTTATGGATTCTTTTACAGTTTCTTGATTTACCATTGCTGGTAAATTGTGAATATATAAGATGGAGTTCTTTGTATTTTTACGTTTATGTACTGCACTTGTTCAGATTGTTGTGCTTATGAAATTAAGTTAGGACTTTATAAGTAAGTCATTAATTATATTTTTAATATATGATGAATGCCAGCTAGTTTGGAATTTAACAGCACATTACTAAGTAATACTTGTTGATTAAATGCGAGTAATTAAACTAAAGAACACACATACCTGCATCTGGCAACAAACTACACCAGCATTTTTAGCTTCTTTTTCTGAAACTCTAGAATTTTATACTTCATATTTTTTTTTGTTTTATTTGATTGGGAATAAACCACAAAAAGATGTCTCAGATATAAAAACATGTTTCAGGATTCACCCCAGAAATATTCATGAGTTGAATGTTGGACATAATGTCCTCAGTATGTGACTGGCATCCCATACAGAGTGTGTCCTTTCTTTGTAAATGTTATCTACTGTACAATGTAAGTCACCAACTCACCAAGACCCTGTAATGGACTGAGTTACTCAAAATGAATGAATAGTAAAGACCATTTCTAACAAAACTGGGTAACAAGGAGTATTAAGTACTGTATATATATACTGTATGAATCCTTTCAGAAGGTCACAAGTGCATAATACATTAACTACACCTGTATTTGGTAAAACTGCCTCAGCACTTTATTTGTGACACACAACTGTCTACACAGGATTTGTAACACTTCCAATATTTTGTAAAGTTTTGCTGGGAGTACAGCTGAATTTCTGTAAAACCTAAACAAGGCATTCAAGATGGATCAAAGCCAATCCATCTTAATCTCTCCTCTTAGGCAGCAGAATGCAGTGGTAAACTCTTCATCTTTCACTCATCCTTACCTACTGCTGAGGCCCCTGGGAAACTGAAGAACAGGGATGACAGGAAGCTTGTGAACACTGAAAAAGAGAAGGTGTGTTTTTATGAGAGTTAACGAGAGTTATTAGAAATAGCTGTGTTTTCCATTAACAATAATCCCTGCACACGGTGACAGGCCGATTATAGGAGTATATGAAAAAGGGCAGTAAAAACGCTTGTAGGATTGAGTAACAGGTGCCATATTTTGGTATATAAAAAATGGTTTATTTAAACTTAATAAATAGCAGATCAGATTTCATATTTGCATTCGATTAATTGCAATAATTATAGTTTTGTCCTACGATAGACAGGCTTTGCAGTTTTTCTGGAATAGGGTCCTGTTTTCTGTGACACTCATTAGGAAAATAGGTTTGAATTCAATGATGCTATTAAGAAAGTACCAACTTTTTTGATTATCAGTCTCAAACAAAAACTTCTAATCTGTCAGAATGAAATACATAACAAACTTAGTGCCTGCTCCACAGATTCTGTTCCAGCCTCAGAAGGGTGTTTATGAGCAACTCACCAAAGAGTGCGTCTCCAGCAGCTGCTGTGTGGATCTGTTCCTATTCCCCACCCAGTATGTGGATGTGGCCACCCTGGGGGCCATCCCATTACACACCGGAGGGACTCTATACAAATACAGCAATTTCCAGGTAAACTGTTAATATTGTCTGAAAGATGGAATAAGAAATCATACAATGGTTCCAGTCATCACACTACAGCAGGTGGATGAACAGCTTATTAATATTCCTAATATTCTTTTGACTGCTGATTTAAGCTCTCACTCTAAACTATAGGAGTGTTCATTTTGAGTACCTGGTAAAGACAAATAGACTAAATCTGTGACAGCTATTTAATTTGAAATACATGTTTACTCAGTATGTGTATATTTACAGGCTTAGGAACTTGTAAGCTATGCTTTGAATCGTCAATGTTATGTGGTCATTTCTTAGGTTTTGTTACAGAACAATTTATTTTAATGAGTATTTAATTTATTATTGTGCCATTAAATAATGATAATAACATAGGAATTGCACTGTATCTTTGTCTTTTTTTATATCTGCATGGCTTCTCAAAAGTAAAGGTATAAAATATACGTTTTAATTCAAGTATGCGATAAGAGTTACTGTGCTGCCATCTAGTGGGCAAAAAATAATTGCACTTTCTTTCTTAGATCCAGGCCGACGGGGAGCATTTTCTGAGTGACCTAAGAAAAGATGTTGAAAAGCCAATAGGATTTGATGGTATCATGCGCATTAGGACAAGCACAGGTAATGGGCCCTGGATGTACAGTACCTGTGGAACTGTATGTGATTTAATATTGTTGTAATTATTACTTTTAGCAAAATATTAATTGTCTCAGTAAACACTCAGGACTAATACAACTCTAAAACATATATTATGATCCATATTAAGTTTAAACAGATATTTCCACTGAATATAATTTATGAATGATTGTTAAAATTCTAAGATGCTTCTAGAAGTGTTTTCTAAAGTAATGTGTTTCTGCTATCAAATGCTTTTCTGTGTATGCTTCTGATTTCTTAGGCTTCAGAGCCACTGACTTCTTTGGTGCCATTTATATGAACAACACCACTGATGTGGAGATGGCAGGAGTGGACTGTGACAAAGCAGTCACTGTTGAGTTCAAACATGATGACACACTCAGTGAAGATTCAGGAGCCTTAGTACAGGTATATTAATATATGAGTAAGACACTGTTACGGTTTTGAACACCACAAGTGCTTTTGCTAGGGCTCCCAGGCCTACATTGTGTAAATCAGGAGAGATGAAATCGCATTTCAATTGTGTTTTACTTAATTAATTTTGCTTAAGAGGAACATAGTGAACAATAACGGCAGATTAAAGGCCCGCAAATTATTTTCACCTTTCGTCTACATGTAGAAATCTACCTGTGAATGTAAACGTTTGTACAGTATTTTATGCTCCTACTTCCACTGTTATTTAGTTGTTATTGAGTAGTTTTTTTTGCATTGTGAAAAGTTAGTCTGAGATTGTAGTGCTGATTTTTTTAAAACAACGGATGAACTGGGGATTCATTCACTGTAACAAAACTGTAATTCTTTATTTCTTTCTTTTGAAGGGGTAACTGCTACCATCAAAGGAACTGTTGTGCTATAAATAGTGTACAACATTTACTGTATGACAGTTTTTATTATTGTATATTAAAAAAAACATTGCACCTATAAAACACTAGAACAGTACATTTTAGCACAAGATCCAGTTAGTAAATAATAGCTGCCTATTAATTTTCAGTTTATAATATTTTGGCCTTTTTTTTAAGTTGAAGCTCCTTTGGGAACCACAGCCCATGGAATTTTATTTGGTGTACAGTATACAGCTACTGTATGGTGTTTTTTTTGTAGTGTGCTTTACTGTATACAACAATCGGTGGACAGAGACGACTGCGAATCCATAATTTGAGCCTCAATTGCACCTCACAGTTGGCTGACCTTTACAAAAGCTGCGAGACAGACGCGCTCATTAATTTCTTCGCCAAATCAGGTAACAACATCTCTGTAAACTTAAGTGCATATTTTCCAGGTCTTTAACAATGTATTTTTCATGGCAGTTTGATGGACTAATTAATCCCTTTTTGCACTTTGCTTTTATTTCATCACAGTGTGAGTTACAGTATGTGCAATGAGTAATGTGACGGTTCTTTCTGCTAAACGTCCTGTGCTATTTTCTTTGAAATACTCCCTGAAAAGCTAGCAAAAATTCCTTTTAGTTCTTACTAGGAAGAATGGAGGAGAAAGGGAATATCTTCCCTGAAAGCACATTTGGAAGCTCTCTGAAATGAATAAGCCTGTGCAACACTGACAAATTTACCCTTATTATTTTCTGTTACACAACTAGAATAATAATTTAACATGAAAGACCATCTTACCAGAAAGGAATGAGAATCATGCATAATGCATCTAACAGAATATGGCACAAGTAAAAAAATAGAAAATGCTTCTTTTCCATAATAGGTTGACATTCTGTAGAAATATCACCTTTAGCACTTTTAAGTATTAACAGAATTGTGAAAAGGAATCTCTAGAATTCACAAGTAAATTATCTGGTACATGAATTACTGTGCTTGTTTTTATATTTATTTAGTTAAAAATATATTTAATTATATTAGTCAAACAGAACACTTTCCTATAAAACTACTTGTAATTATACTGTAAATGATAAATGGCACAATTTACTGTGCTTACTGTACACCCCCTGTTTCACCTGTACATGATCTAGATTACAACCTGAACCATACAACCTATCCTTGAAAATGACAGGACATAAAATGTAACTTTAAATACATTAACACTTTAAGTATTGTTACCACAAGTGCAGAAATTCCATCTTTTTTTAAGGTTAAACAATTAATGAAGGCACATTTTTGAAAATCTAAATCGTCACATTTGTTTAACTACAAACACATGACTTGAATCCTGAAATCCTTGATTGTGCATGCTTCTGAATTTGGCAGCCTCTGACATTTTGTAAGAGCACATTACTGTAATAATAAAGGAAGTGGCAAAGCATACTAGAATCCATCTCTTAAGAGAGCCTTGATACAACTGATTGTATTTTATGCATGACTCTTTCCTTCTTGCACACATTCTCCCAAGCTTACCGTGCCATGCTAAACCAGCCACTGAAGACAGTGAGAGAGATCCTGGTCAGCCAGTCTGCACACATGCTGGCCTGCTATAGGAAATGCTGCGCTAGCCCCTCTGCAGCAAGTCAGGTAAGACTGTAGGGGTATTCCACTTCACTGATTATAATAATAATAATAATAATAATAATAATAATAATAACAACAACAACATTACTTTATTAACCCTTTACAATTTCTTGCATTAGGAATTTGTCTTTTCGCATACCCCAGCTTGCTCTCCATGAGACACAGACACACAGACAGGGAGAGAAACTTGGGGTCAGAGCGCAGGGTCAGCCCCTGGAGCAGTTGGGGTTAAGGGCCTTGCTCAGGGGCCCAATGGAGTAGGAGTTCTCTGCCGGCTGCGGGATTTGAACCGGCAACCTTCCAGTCACAGGCGCCCTTAAGCTCCTGAGTTTAAGCTCTAGAAAGATCTTATGTTGTAAAAATTGAAAAGACCTTTTTAATATTACGATAAAATATGGATGTGCACCAAAAGAGAACATATATGTACTACATTCCTCTGTTAGGTGGAGGTATCTTTTTTTGGGAAATATGCTGATGCTTATTAATATTTTAAGTGATGCCTTATACGAGGTGATTCACAGTTTACAACTCAGTGAGTTGGAAAGTACTGTATTAACAGTGCACAATCATGGAGGACAGTTGTATTAACAAAATAAAGTTGTTATTATTAAATATGTCTTCATTGAAGGATGAACGGTAAGAATTGTAATGAAAATGAATGTATGAGCTTTAGATACTGGAGCAGGATTTTGTCAAATCAGCTGTATATGAAGCAGATACAAAAGATGGATAGGGTTCAAGTTTAAAAAGAGTTTTAATGCTGAGCATTACAAACATGATACCAGAGTTAAGCCTTCTCAGAACTTAATAGTCGTTACCTACAGGTCTCTGGGCAGCAGAGATTCTGCTGACAGACTTACTTTGGGATTGCTGTTGTCTGTTGAGTGAATTCAAAACATAAAGAAAGATGGCTTTCTTACTGTTCAAGACAGTCACTGATGAGTGACACAACCATACAGTATACATATCAAATACATTCATTTTAACAAGGTATTTTAGCCCTTTCACAGTAATGCAAATGAGAGAAATAAAAGATGAAAAAGCACACATTTAATTTAGTTTGCTAAATCAGTAATTATTTGTGAAATTTCTCACTTTCTTAGAAATTGCCTTTAACAGCTAATAAAACAGTTTCAGGCTACCATATTAGAAAGTAAATAGTGGTTTGAGTTACCTAGTACTGTGAATAACAGTAGACAAATTTAGAGTATTTTTAAAAACATCCATGCGTTATTTTTTTAATCTATTAAAAGACAGTCTGTTAAGATAGCTTTAGAAACCCAAGACATATCTTTCAAGCCCATATAAAATGTGTGTGATAAAATAACCAGTTCCTAATAAAGATACAGGTAATGTAAAGATCACTTAAATCTTGTGAATCTGACAATGCTAACCAATGTATGCCTTTCTTATTAGGTTTCAAAGTGGAAGAAGGACTGTAAAAAAGCCAGTGGTAGACAAGCACTAAGCAGCCTAAACATATGGATTCTCAGAGAGTTAGCTACCCTAGAGGTTGGTTCTGAAGGAAAGGAAATTGTTAGCTTCTTTTAATACAGTAGATTAGCAGTAACAGTTAACAGTATTTCAATTGTTAAATGCAATTGTCTCTTCATGAGAGATCAGTTTATTTTAAGGAATTTATACATAACTGCATAACTGAAAACTGTCAGATTACCCATTTTAAAGTCTGTGGATGTCATAATCACCAAGAGCTCTATTGAACATTTGTGGGACGAACTGGAAAGGTGTGTGACAATAAGGGCTAAAAGTTCAATAAACGGACACTTGCCTTTTTTCGATTCAGCAAAAGGAATAAAACAACAATTCCGCACGGTCCTGCCAACTGGTATAAATTCTGCGTTGCAGATTTGTTGCTTGCGTTTTTTTCACCCCCACTTGCACAGCTAGGCTGGGACTTGCACTGTAGACCCCCCTGCTGTTTAACATTGATGTTAATCAGCATAATGTACTGTATTTATCTGTCATGCCTGTTCCATAAAACAGTGCACCTGCTATGAAAATAGGCATTTTGTAATAATCAATAAGTAATAAGTTTATTTAGATGCCCAGGGTATTAATGTATCATTTGCATTTTATATCTGCTTTCCGTAATTATTTCCAAATCTATAATTGCTGTAATGCTTTCTGAAATATAAAATTGCAGAAATCTTTTGACTGAGCAGTCTTGCTTGTGCTTAGATAAAATGCATATGCTTATAGAAAATGGATCACTGTAAGAGTTTTAATGGGGTTTTTTCTGAGGACAAAACTTTAGTACTCTCAGGGCCTCTAGACTCCAGGATAACGATCACTGTTTTTTTCATTATTAGTTTTGTGCCCATATTGGCTGCACGTAATGGGTAAAAAAAAGCTATTTACACATATAGATCTGATGTTTTGTATTTTAGTTCCATTCAGTATTTTCGTAAAGGATGAGATTTACATACAGTACCTCTCATTTCAAAGGCATATTGCTTGTAATGTTAGTAACATTGTTGAGTTTCCATCTACAGTATATACTGTACCATCTAATGTATGTACTTCTACATACTACTTATCTGACCCAGGGGAAAGAATGTTCAAATTGCAATCTTCCCGTTGATTGTCTCTCATCTATGAAAACGTGCTATCTATAATTGTTTTTCCACTCAAGATTTAGTTGTTTGAGCAATACAAATACTGTGTGCATGTTTACATAAACTTACAATAACATGCTGCAGGCTGTGCTTCATACTGTAATTGTTATTGCATCAGTAAATAAAGGCTATTTAGTTTGATTGCCTCTTATGTATGAATCTGTGCAAATGTATGAACAGATTGCATTTTGTTTTGTTTGGTTTGGTTTTATTGCCTTAAAATAAGCTTACTTGGAATGAGTCCTCAGGTTTTCTTTCTTTTGTCTCAGAATCTTTTCAGCTCAAATATAAATGAATCGTCTCAAGTAGAAATGCATTTTTCATATTGATTTTTATTCTGATTTAAGTTTCTGAATTTATGCTTTGAGCACTAAGGTTAGAGGCATGGTATTTCTTTTGTGAGGAATATTTTTTTTACTTTTATTTTTAAAATCTTTTTAATTACTCATCAGTCCTTTGTGGAGAGGCTTTAGGGTTCTGTCTCACAGGCCTTTGTGTTGTACCTTTATCATGAAGAAAGTAATTGATCATCTAGGTTGATCTACAGTACATGCTTCAGAATCAGAGAAACCAAATCGATTTGTATATGTTGAGCATCAGGAGAAATATACTGTATCACTTATAACTGCAACAGATTTACAAAGTTATTGTCAGGCTATTGTTATAGGTTATAAAAGTGTAAATGTTTTTACCTGGTAGTGTACGTATGTTGACACCATATTCAACAGATATGGCTGGAAAATTCATTGTGTCGTCCCCGTTCTTGTCTCACAAGTAAGTAATTAATAAGAACAGCCCAAAGATGTGCAGAACATTGTCACATCAGGATGAGTCCATAGGAAGGGCAGCTAGTGAGGTCATAGGACGTAACCAATTTAGCATTCTCAAGGCAGGTTCTCATCTATCAATGCAATTGGAGTGCTTTTTGACACTGTGGTAAATATCAGCACAATTGGAACTCCCCATTGATTGATCTGTTTGTATGCAGCAGTTAGCATGTTGTTATGCACGTTTGTGTCATACTTACTGCTAAGAGGGTGGTCTTTTCAGATTTTTCAGTCAAGCCCACTTTTGGTGATGGTTCAACAAACCAATGCCACAAAAAGGTGGTGTGCTGTTACTAAGCGGAGAATATGAATTCCTTTCTTTGTGTATGTTAGCATATTTTTTTCCACAAGGTTAAAGTCACCTCATCACTTGTACTGTATATAATCAGCTTCTTCACTAAAGATCCAGTTTAGTGCCTGTACAAATGTCTGAGTCACTTGAGTGTATCAGGGTCAGAAAGAGCTTATCGATCAAAATAGGCCAACATTTCACAATGTTTCTTTTAATGCTCAAGATGTATAGTATGCTTTTACTCTTCCAGCATGGTCATTTCGATGACATAGTTTTTAAACATTACGTTTTGTTAAATTAATGGACCCTGCACTGCCTTCGATTCTTCACAGCTGATCCTACCAGATGCAATGAAGATCTTCCCAGTGTACATGAATGGGCTGATGAAGAGCTCTGCCCTAGTAGGAAGCCCTGAGCTCTCCACTGATGAAAGAGCTTATCACAGACAGCTGGTCATGTCCATGGATGTGGCAGATACCCAGGTCTACTTCTACCCAAGACTCATGCCCGTTGTGAGTAAATGGTCTTTACAACTATACACTTTCCAAATTGACGCAACAGGCTCTGCCTGCTGGCAGACATTAGCTTGTTACCCTTTTCATTATAACAATTTGTCTTCTGCAGGGTCAGGTAGGCCATTCACCATTGCCTTCTGGGTAATGTGATTTCAGACAAGAGCCTCCATCTGCTGCCCTTCTACAATATTTACTAGGCTTCCCTGTTTAAAGTGTTTTCACAGTTTCAAATACACAGAGAGAGATGTGTCATTCTACAAAGCTGAGAGACTAAATGCAAGATAACTCTTCTGTACTTTTATCATGCATAAATAATTGAATATATTGATAACTAGTGGTCTACTGTATCCTTTTTTAAAAATTTAAAATCAGTGAGTTAAATACAGCTATTTATCATCTTAGAAGTGATTGTATGATAATGATCTCCGTTATGCACTGTAATTAGATTAAATTAAATCTGCTTATAATTACCAAGTGTGGAAGCCATTATGTTTTTTTTAATCTTTTAGAAATTCATAAAACACTCCATATTGCACTACAGTCCCTCTTAGTTTTTTTATGTGCTTGCTTCTAAACTGCTATCTTAAAATAATTTACATTAATTGATATAATTGTGAGATAATGTCCTTTTTGTAAGAAATGCCACATAAATGTGTTGTTATTTGGCCAGCACAATGTGGATGTGAGCAGTGATGTGATGCCCTCTCCTGTGCGCTGCTCAGAAGAGCGACTGTCTGATGGAGGCATTTTTCTGCTGGAGAATGGACAGAACATGTTCCTGTGGCTGGGCCAGTCCTGTCCTCCAGAGCTCATCCAGAGCATTTTCAACGTGCCATCATTTGCACACATCAGCACAGAAGCGGTAAAATGTCAAGTCTTTGTTGAGAAGATGGCAGGGGAGAAATTATATTGTCAAGTCTTAAGGACAACATTGGGTGTCACACTGGCTAATACTGCTGGCTGGTCCTCACATATGAGTTCCAGGTTTATTTGGTGCTACTGTGGTTTATTCCAATGGCATCTCCATTTTTACATCTAAAGTATCAACTTTCCCCTTGAAGATTGTATGTATTTGCTACCGATTAATGATCAGGCAATCATTAAAATAATTTTCTAAATATGTTGAGTAATAACTATTGAATTGCTTATAAAACACCACAAATTAAACATACAAGTACAAATTAAACATACATACATACAAACATACAATCAAAGAGTTTGTTGGGAACACATTTCTATGTAATACTATTTGGTAAGGGCAAATTGCACTGATTGCTGTAGTCTGTATACCTTTCAGGAAACCAAAAGCTATTGGCACCTTCAATATTATTGTCTGAATAAAATTGATATGCGAAATGATGTATTTTTTATGGAAGTATGACCTATTCTTTCTGATTTTGAAAGATCATATAACAAGATAAGCTGAATGCATGATAAATATATAAAGATTTTATGAAGAGAAATGAGATGTAATACAAAAGTGGAAATTAACCAAGACCTTATCTGTCTAGTGATAAGGTTTAAATGGTACATGATATTCCAGCTGACAGAAACATACACAATATGGAGATTGGGATCTCTGTGTGTGCATTAAAAAACATTTTATGGCCTTTTTAGAGTTTTGCAGATATGTGTTCATTTCTTTACCTTGGCAATTTTTGCAAACTTTTTCCCTTTCCTGCAGCATTTAGATACAAAATGATGAAGTACAGTACCCATTTAAATTAATTGCTGCAGCTAGTATGCTGTACCGTTTTTGACACTAGATACTGAATTTTAAGATATATACATTTTACTAGAATTAAAGTAGTACTGTATATTGAGTCAGAAGTTTTTTTAAAAAGCTAACATTAAATAGATATAAATATAAATAAATATAAAGTATAAAAAGCTTCAGGCCAACAAGTTACTGGTACTTGTATATTTAAATTCTTTATATAAAATGTGTAATGTACTGTAAATTCCATGTTCCCTGTGCAGTTAAATTTATAAAACAGTTTATATATGGTTTAGAAAACCATTAATTGTTATTTAGTTTTGTGTATCTTAAAATATTGTTAAATACACTTTTAACATAATTAGTGTAATACAGATTATTGCACTTGAAATGGCTCTCAGTAAGTAAACCTAATTTTTATTTTTCAGAATTCATTACCGGAACTAGATAATCCCTACTCTAAGAAGCTCAGGTTCATTATTGACTGCATCACCCTGCAAAGGCCTCATTCAATGAAGGTATTTTAATTAATGACTTAATTACGGTAAAGTCTGTAAACAGGCCCTTTCATATTTTCTTGTTTAACTTTTTTCCATTTTTCTTTCATGGATTAAGTAATCTTCATTCAAGGGCGTGATTAGAATATAGCACAGTGTGCATGAAGAAGATAATTCTATTTTGCTGTAAATAGTTTTTGTTTTTAAAAAATGTAACATACTGTACAATTTTAAAATGTTTGTATGTTATTGATCTTTTTGTATTTTGTGTTTTTATTTTCATTTACATTTGGAAGACCTAATGCAAATGAGAACTAAGCTTGATGGAAGGGCAAGAAACCTTAGTTTATGTTAATATGAGCTTTAACATCTTCTTTTGCAGCTTGTCATAGTTAAGCAGAAAGATAAACCAGAGATGCTTTTCCGTCAGTTCCTTGTAGAAGACAAAGGTTTACATGGAGGAGCTTCATATATGGATTTCCTGTGCTACGTACACCGAGAGATCAGGCAGCTTCTTACCTAACAACTAAGAACTGTGTCCTGTTATTGGCCACTTTTTAAACACATTGATGTTTCAGTCCTGCGAAACAGGTGTACTGTCGTTCTCTGAAGTTTCATTCACAAATCTAGCCTACCATTTACCACACTACAGCTGTCAGTAACAACTTTTATATGTGAATTGACCAAATAATTGATTAGATTCATAGAACGTTTCATCTCAATGTGTCCACTAAAAACTGGCAAGTCCACACTTATGAAGTCTTTTTGTTGAATACTAAAATGATAAACTTTTACAATGCAGTTATTCTCTGCAGAATTGCTAAATATGTGATATGAACATGGTTTCATTTTGCTAAACGGATCAGTAAATATATAATTATAATTGAATACACTTGTCTTGACATGGTTTGTTTATTGAAATGGATTTTAGAAAATATGTAACACTTACAACTTTGTTGACAGTCTTTGAATGGTAAATGTTTTGTAAAACAACTTGCAGACTAACAAGGAGATTTCTACAGATGGGAGTCTTTTTTGTGAGTGTGAATTCTTACACCTAAAAATTTTCAAGAAAAACTGTTAACTTCTGATTCAGAAAACAGTTATCCATTCTGTGTTTGTCATATGTATGAATTGTATTTAATGCCAGATTATTTCATTTTTTGTTTTAAACCTATAAGGCAAGGCCTTTGAATTCCATTTCTTTGTTGTTATTTTGTTTTTATGTAACATTAGTCTTCATTTAATTGTGTTTTCTTCTCTAGGAGATGATCTTTCTTGATTTACTCCATCAGCTCTTCTTCTTAGGTACTTTTTTCTTTGTTGTATGTGAAAAAAATTCTTATTTACAAACTAGTGGGTCCAGTCCAGCATTTCTCTTGTGTGTATGAATAACTTCTATTCCTCCATAAACGTACTGTAAGCTGTTCCCAGTCCATGATAACAAGACCCATCAAAAAAAAGAAATTTGCTATGGTGATACCTTTCCTGTTTCAATTAAACCAGAACAAAGGTAACTCTTCAAAGCATTCCTGATATTCAATAAAAACCTAAATACTTAAAAAAATAAATTTATAATTAGAAGGCATCTAAAAATAGCATTGAAAATTAACTTCCTCTGCTTTTGATTTTTTTTAAATGCATAAAACATGCAAACATATAGAAATGTGTAACCAGAATCATTTTTTTTGTCGAACTTTAATATTTTTTAACCATCTAATAGTGTGCTGTATACTTACATATGGTACATTTAAAATGAAAACATTCTTTTGTGTAACAAAATAATGCTCTGCCATTATTGCACATGGCTATGTGAAACATTACAAGAACATTTTTGGAGTGCTAAATTGTACAATAATGGTTTATTATGCAAATTTATTCTTACAGTAGATCTACAGTAAAATAATTCTGCTTGTATTTGGTTTGCCTTTAATATCTGCCTTACTGAATTGTGGTTAGAATATTATATGCATAAAAGTATATTTTGTTAAGAATCTGGTATTAAAACAGTAAGAAAATGTTTTGTATGCATATATGTCTCAGGTAATGTGTGTATAACCTATCTGTAGTGAATGAGTGAAACAGTTATCCTTAGAGAACAGAAGCACAGCGTTTGTAACACTTTGTGGGATCTTTACAAATTGGCAACATCTTTGCATGTGTTGGGCAGGTTCAGATTTTGGGGGGGCAGTTTGTGCAGTGTACTTTTTCAGTTTCAAGTCTTTATAACCAGTTTTGATTAAATTGCAATCTGTCAAATAAATTCAGAAATAGAAAGTTCTTTGTCTGTTCTGTCTATAAAAACCTCCAATGACTAATTTTAAATTGCAGTACAAAGTAGAGACAGATATATTGCTACTGTACATGCTGTTCATTGAGCTATAGATGTCTCATCAACAAAGTATTTTTCCAAAAATTCTCAGGACTAGCTGCAGCAGGTTTTTCACAGAGTATTCTTGGGGGAAAATGGTGTTTAGGCTTATATGAGCATAGACAAGAAACATTTTTCTTGAATGGTCTTTTGCTTTGTTGTTTCTTCAGTTGGTCTGGTGTTTGGAATGAAGCCTGGACACTAGGTGGTAGTAAATCTTCAGTATTACTGTCTGGTCTGAGGCAGGGTTCTTCCGAACTGCATCAAAGAATGCCACATCATATGCATCTGAAGAGCTGGGAGAAGATGTTGAATTGTTATATTTAAGATGATCTACTGTAGGTCATTAGAATCCCAACTGAATTTAAAACCTGCACACACACACCATCCAGGACAGAGATTCGAGACCCCTGGTGTACAATTATTAACAATTATTAACTTTAACTAAAAGGTTAAAGCACAATGTATTTGTTAGTACAGTAGTTATATGAAACTGCTTCTCACCATATCATTAACATTGTTTAATAGTTACAAATGCCACAATTCCGAATCCATTTGAAAGCACAACTGCTCTATTGGCAACATCAGTGCATGTTAGTGAGACCGGAGGATTTTTGCAACTATTATATCCAATTATCTTTTACTAGTTCTGAAACATGATACTCTGTTGTCAAAGCCAATACACTGACATCATTTAAGAATTGAGGTCCTTGAGTCAGTTATTAGCAACTTAACAATTTAGATGGGCTGAATGGCCTGGTCTCTTTTGTACCTTTTCCTTAACATAGGCAAAGTTCCTTAAGTGTCCAATATCTGAAGTCCAGTGCCTAAGGTAAATTGTAAGTGTGTAACCCATTCTGTCTTGTGTCATCTTCATACTTCTTCACCTGCTGTCCTGCTGTTCTAGTTTATTTTTGTGCACCTCATGATTATATCACGTCTAAGGCATCCTCTGGAAATTCTAGCCTCAGAGCAAATAACAATTACAGTAGCAAATTGCAGCAAATAACAATTCCAGTCTTATAAGATGTCTAGTAATCTGGTCTTCAGACTGAGAGACTACTTTTGTACACTGGTTATCTGCTGAAATGTCTCAGCTGTCTAAGTATCAAGTGATATACTTTTCTTAATTAAACACAGTGGATAAGACAATGAAACCCCTGCATATTCATATACTGCCTCATGACATTACCCATATTATTAAAATATAAACACTCAACAATATTAAAGCTGAGCAGTTTTAAAAGCTCCCAAGAAAGCTCAAGTCTAAGTTTCACAATGAACTGCTGCGGACACACATCACTGTTCCAATCCACATTTAGAAGAGAAAGTGGTGGTGGGGAATATGGGCCGTTTCAACAAGACCTCTTATCGTGTAATATTGCTTTTGTATAGATTATGTTACGTGGTGTTTGTGAAGTTTTGCTACAACCTGTGAAGTGCAAGTGCAAAGCATTTAGGAGTATGATGAGTTTATGTACTTAAACTAGTTTCAAAAGTGATGATTTTTTTAAAAACACCCAGTGTTTGCAAACAATTCAAAATAATGGCCAAAGCGTACAATCTTTCATAGGCATTTTCACAATTCACATACAGTATGTCTTTAAAATCGTGAAGGTTCATGAGTTTGTGCAGAATATTAACAATAAAGCTACAATCCTAGCAATAACAATAGGCCACATTCATAGCTCGGAAGCCTAATAAGTCTGTTTCCTTAGGATTACCCATTAGTAAATACTGTATGTCTGCTACCAAGCTCTCAAACTCAATTCCTGGAGAACCACAGGGCCAGTAAGGACATTATCCAGGCTTTTTATTTGAAGACTTTGGGATTCATTGTCCATATGATCACATTTTATCTGATTGTTATCATTGATTTTAAACACTGCTCTTTTTAATAATAGTATATTAGGTTTTTTTGAAGGAGTTCTCAAATCAAATCAAATCAAAGTTTATTTATCAAATGCACAACAATACGGAGTGCAGCAGTAGTTGCTGGCAATGAAATGTCTTTTTCTGCGAGCTCACAAGAATCACAAAAATCACAAAAATTCACAAAAAAAGAAAAAATCACAAAATTGAGGTTACATTTTTTAAATTGAATAAAACTCAATGTGAGTAGAGCTGTTATGTGTCCATGGTGTATGAAATATATACATGTAGTGCAGTTATGCTGGATATAGTGAGAATTGTGTGTCCATGTAGCCATTACAGGTGATTTGCTAAGGAGCTACAGGTTGGCTATTTAGCAGTCTTATTGCCTGGAGGTAGAAGCTGTTCCGTAGTCTGTTGGACCTGGACCGAATGCTTTGGTACTGTTTACCGGACTGTTTACCGGACGGTAGGAGGGAAAACAGTTTGTGACTGGGATGACTGGGGTCCTTGAGAATGGACCTGGCCTTCTTCAGACATCTAGCTGAGTAGATCTCCTGGATGCTTGGTAGCTCACAGCTGGTGATAAGCTGCGCTGACTTCACCACCCTCTGCAATACTTTGCGATCCCGTGCGGAGCAGCTCCCATACCAGGCAGTGATGCAACCAGTCAGGATGATCTCAATAGTGCACCTGTAGAAGTTGGCCTGGATATGTGATGGCATGCCGAACTTCTTTAGCCTGTGGAGAAAGAAGAGGTCTTGACCGTGGTGGGTCCAGGTTAAATCCTCTGAGATGTTAACTCCCAGGAACTTAAAGCTGCTGACCCTCTCCACTGCAGTCCCATTGATCTGAATAGGTGTGTGGTCTCTACCCTGATGTTTCCTATAGTCCACAATCATCTCCTTAGTCTTACTGATGTTCAGAGAGAGGTTGTTCTCCTGGCACCATACTGCCAGGGTTTCAACCTCCTCCCTGTATGCAGACTCCTCACCATCTGTGATCATCTGTTGTATCGTCCACAAACTTGATGATGGAGTTTGTGTTATGCCTGGTGACACAGTCATGGGTAAATAAGGAGTAGAGGACAGGACTAAGCATGCATCCTTGGGGGTTCCAGTGTTTAGAGTCAGGGTAGAGGATATGTTGGTGCCCACCTTCACCACCTGCGGGCGTTCTGTCAGGAAGTCCAGGATCCAATTACAGAGGGAGGTATTCAGTCCCAGGTCCTGGAGCTTGATGACGAGCTTTGAGGGGACTATGGTATTGAATGCTGAGCTGTAATCAACAAACAGCATTCTGACATATGTTCCTTTCTTATCCAGGTGTGAGAGGGCATGGGTGGGCATGAGAGGGTATGGAGGGCAGTGGCAATAGCATCTTCTGTTGACCTGTTCTGGCGGTATACAAATTGCAGTGGGTCTAGGTTGTTTGGCAGCGAGGAAGTGATGTATGCTTTGACCAACCGCTCAAAGCACTTCCTGATAACTGATGTGAGTGCAACAGGGCGGTAGTCATTTAGGCAGCTGACTCTGGATTTTTTAGGAACAGGGACAATGTTGGTTTTCTTAAAGCAGGAAGGAACTATAGACTGAGCTAGGGAGAGATTGAATATGTCCGAGAACACATCTGCCAGCTGGTCTGCACATGCCTTCAGAATGCGGCCAGGGATGGCATCAGGGACAGGAGCCTTGCATGGCTTGGTCTTTTTAAAAACTTTACACACATCTGCTTTGGATATGATCAGTGGGTTTCCGTCTTGGATTTCTGGAATCTTCCTGACTGGATCTGCGTTGCTGACTTCAAACTGAGCATAGAATGAATTTAGCTCATCAGGAAGAGAGGCAGACTGTTGTGCAATATAGCTGGGTTACGTTTTGTAGTCTGTAATGGTGCCTATACCACTCTACATGGTCCATGCGTTGCAGCCATGGTAATATGACTCTAATTTAACTCTGTAGTTGTATTTAAATCCAGGTCGTAGCTGGATTTTTTGTATTTACCCATATCGCCAGAATTGAAAGTAGCTGTCCTAGCTTTCAGTTTGGCGCATATCTCACCATTTATCCATGGTTTCTGATTTGGATATGTGCGAACAGTAATCCTGGGAACCACGTCTTCAATACATTTACTGATGTAGCCAGTAACATAGTCCGTATACAGATTGATACTATTTTCGGCAGTTTCGTGGAAGATCTGCCAGTCAGTGGTAGCAAAACAGTGATTTAGTATAAAATCTGATTCATCCGACCAACATTGAATGGTTCTTAACGCTGGCCTCTCATGTTTAAGCTTCTGCTTGTAAACGGGAAGTGGCTGAATGGAGGCGTGATCGGATTTGCCGAAAGGAGGTCGGGGGAGGGCTTTGTAACCATCCCAGAAGGGAGTGTAAACATTGTCCAACGTGTTTGTTCCGCGCGTCAGGCAGTCGATGTAGATTAGGCATTGTTTTTTTTCAAGTTCGCACCGTTGAAATCATCCACTATGATGAATGCCCCCTCAGGATGTGTATTCTCGTGTCCGTTTAGGTGAGAGTGTAGTTCATCCAGTGCCTTTGTGTAATTTGCCTGCGGCGGAATATACACCACTGTGAGAACTAACGATGTGAAAAAAAGGGCGACATTTTATTGTCAAATGTTCAAGATGTGTAGAGCAAGATGTTGAAATAATCTCCATGTCTGTACACCAGGAATTGTTTACCATGAAGCATACCCCGCCGCCTTTGCTCTTACCCGAATCCGTTGTTCTGTCCTGACGGTGAATAGAAAATCCTCCCGTGAGAATAGCAGAGTCTGGAACAGACGGGTCAAGCCAGGTTTCAGTGAATGCCAGCACGTTGCAGTTCTTGATGTATATGAATTTATGCTAACCCGAACATGAAGAATTTATACCTTGTAATTTGTTTTAAGGACGAAATTTCGCTAAACTGAATTTTGAAGTTTTGGCCGATTTTGTCCAAGACCCTTCCGCGAACATCTAAGTTCAGCGCCAACAGCCGTTTGTTTCTGCACAAGTCCAAGATATTAAGGACGCCGAGAGGGAGCAGTGCTTTGTTTACGATCACACAGAAGTGTGTTTTTTGTGTGGGTTTGTTTTGTAGTTTCTGTTCATTATGGTGTCTTAAGGAAGAGAAAAAGATTATTTTTGCGTAATAGTCTACAACAGTACGCACATCGTTCTAGCTGATCACTTGGATGACGATCTATTACAAAAGCATGAAAAATTTAAAGTTGATATCATATTATTTTAAAGCTAGTGTTGGCTCATTTAAGTAGAACTGCATTGTTCACTAAGCTTGCTATAATGGTCTGTACGGTATTAATCAAATATGTTAAATAATCAGAGAGGACATGGATGGAACACAGGCCAAAAGACCTTGGAGTCTTGCCGGAATTAGGTTGGTAATTCCTGGTCTTTTCTTTTTCACTAAACCACTTGGCAAAATGTGGCATGACAGCCCATTGGGAACTATCTGTAAATAACTTGCAAGATGTCAAGATGACTTGCTGAGCATTCTAATGTTGTCCCTTGTGAGCAGTATCACATTTCAATAAGGTGAAATGTTACATTTTCAAACAAATGATGCTGCTGACAAATCAGTCTCTGTGTGAGATGAATAGAATTTGGGTTGTGAAAGCATCTGAATGTGTTTTTTTCTATAAAATTTACTCTGCAGAAAGGTACTGGAAAATATGTTATCGGTGGGAAAAGTGCCAGTAGACACCACAAGACGTTCTTCTCATAAGCAGCACAATGATTGGTTTTGAGGCAGAAATGTACATCAGTTGTTTGATGCCAACATATTCCTCTAGTCTCTTCTAGAAATGCAGTCCTAGTGCGTTTCACACCAAAAAAGCACTAGGCAACACATTTCTAATGTTGTGCAGTAAAGTTTACAATATATCAGTTATTTACAGTACATATGGCCCTTCTGTTTGCTAAAATGCATAAGTTAGTAATAATAAACTTTATTTTACATAGCACCTTTAAAGGTGGCTTGTCAAAGCGCTTTACTGAATGACAACAATAAATAAAAAGAATACACAAGATAAAACACAATAACAATATACAGAGGAGACTGTGGATGGTGGTACTAAGAAAAGCAGAGGGGTGAAGAATGGAACCAGTTCAGTAAAGGATTTGCTAAAGAAGAAGGTTTTGAATCTGGATTTGAAGGTGTTTAGAGAAGGTGTGTCTCGGATATCCTTCGGCAGAGAGTTCCAGAGCTTGAGGGCATAACAGGAGAAGGCCCTGTCACCCATAAAATGTAGATGGGCTTGGGGGACAGGAGACCGGAATGAGAAGATCGAAGGTTGCAAGGTAGGGAGTAGGCCGATAATAGTTCAGACAGGTACTAAGGTGCCAAGCCATGCAGAGCCTTATACTGTAGGTGAGCATGAAGATTTTAAAGTCCACTTGAGGAAGCCAGTGCAAGGACTCCATGATAGGAGTAATGTGATCACTTGCACTAGACCTGGTCAGGATTCTGGCTGCTGAATTTTGGACATACTGCGGATTGTTCAAAGTAGATTTAGATACCCCAGCGAGTAGAGCATTAGAATAATCAATTCGAGAGAACACAGCTTTTCAGCCACAGTTACTGATAGCATAGGATGTAGTCTAGCAATATTTCTGAGGTGAAAAAAAGATGTTTTGACAATATGCTGCACATGTGGGTCGAATGTTAAGCCAGAATCGAATATCACCCCAATATTTTTCAATTTAGACTGAAGCTCAGGTACAGAACCATCTACATATACTGTAAGGTTACTTGATTTGCTTTACGATGTTGATGAGGGGGGGTGCCAATAAGCATGACTTTAGTCTTGTCATAGTTGAAGGAAATTTCGAGTCATCCAAGTTTTTATGTCAGAGATGCAATTAGAATAGAGACAGCCACATCAGTGTCAGCTTTGGTATGGATGTATATTTGAGTATCATCAGCGTAGAAATGATAGCTAAGGCCATGTGATCTTAAAAGCTGACCAAGTGGAAACATGTAAATGCTGAAGAGCAAGGGGCCCAGTATTGTGCCCCGAGGAACACCAGACTTAACAAGACCAATTTCAGACCTATACCCATTAAGAGAGATAAAGTGACAGCGATCAGTGAGGAAAGACTTGAACCATTTGAGAGCAGTCAGAAACTCCAAACAGTCTCCAGATGAGAAAGTAAGATATCATGGTCAACAGTGTCAAAAGCAGCACTGAGATCAAGAAGGATGAGTATAGAAGGAGAACCAGAATCAGAAGCTATTAGATCATTAGTGACTCTAATCAGGGCAGGTTCTGTGCTGTGAAGTTGATGGAAGCCAGATTGGAGGGGTTCAAAAAGGTTATTTGTCATGAGGTGGTTATGTAACTTAAATGTGATGGCAAATTCTAGAATTTTTGCAAGAAATGGTAACTTGGAGATGGAGAAGTTGGAGAGATAAATGATTTAAAGTTATTTGGAAAGCATGGCGCATTTTAAATTAACAATTCTGTTTACGGTTAACTACCACATTGTTAAAAATTCTAAACAGGTTTTTTGAAATTTGGCTGTATTTCGAAGCATTTACAACTCATTTTAAACTGTACTGCCCTTTTTTAACTTTCATTAGGTTTCACATAAAATTCAAATGAATAAAGTTTAGACCTGAGAGTATGTACATATTTGATTTTCATATAGGCATTGATCATAGATTCCCTTACAGAAAATAGTACACCCATGTGCACCTAATTTCCGACTTTTCAGAATGCATTTCTACATTTGCATTTGCATCTACATTTCTTACTGGCAAATTTGTTGAGACAGTAATTGACAGCTGGAACCTCAAAGCATTCTGGGGGAAAACAGTACTACCAAATGAAGCTAAGATATGCTTGAAATACATTTTGTGCTTGAACAATAATACAAAAAGATAGTTAATAAGTAAAATATTCTCGTAACTTTATTAATGGAATAAAACATTGTGCCTACTGTTTCCTGGACTTCTTGGAGAATAAATGACAGCATGCAAGCTGAATTTGGGGAGAATGTTCATACATTAAAAAAACACCATTAGGTGCTGATACAATTAAGAAACATAATCAAAATATTTATTTTTATACATTCCTATCCTAACAATTATTTTTTTCCACTGCCATCTGACATCATCCTGGAGGATGCTGAAGTCTAACTGTACTCACATGGGCTTGACAATGAGATTCACAACATTATAGAGTTTATTTTACCCTCAATTTTAATTACTTAATTAAGCAAATTATTGGTGTAAGAATCCTTTTCTAAACTATTGAACTCCTTTACATGTTGTTTAAAGAGAGGAAAAACCTTCTACATAATAGGCCTCCAGGAGCGTAGACCATGTAATAGAAGTGCTTGTTTTTCAAGCAGCTGCGAAGCAATGTCAGTCAGACTGTGGCCTTGATTACAGATTTATGCTGCCAGAATCAAGCTGGAATCTTAGAAGGTAGTGTACTGGTAGTTTAAATTTTAAAAATACGTCAGAATGCATACAATATTGCCAACTCGTTACTTAGATGCTCGTCCTATTACTATCCACAATATTATTATTTTTTTACTGTTTCTGACCCTTGCCTTTAATTAATGAAAAAGTAAATTATTATTTTTGGTTTAATTAAACAAATAGAGTTCCCAGCTGAGAGAAAGCTAAAAGGCCACTTGATCATCAAGTACTAGACTGTGCAGATCCAACATGATGTTCAAAGTGGAAACTGTACTGTGCATTACTATGAACATACAGTAGTGTGAGATTTTATTGAATGGGTGCAGTGCTTGCCAAAGGCAAGGACACAAGCATGCTCGCTAGCACACTCTCCAGTGATTTATCATTTCACACCATGCCACTAATCTGCTGAAAAAGAAAATACTGTCTCAGTACTGGATTGCTGTAATAGGTTTAGGAGTCTTGGATGTCTGTAACTGTAGTCATACTTTGTGTTGTTTTTCAGGGCTTCTTAATACTTTGTAGTTCTCGATTCTGATTCCTTGTGACTTGCCCTGAGAGGTCATTCCAAATCTCAGTGACTGAGAGTTGTTAATTTCTGTTCACTCTCTCAATTTCTCTAGCTAGACATTTGTTCTGGAGACCTATGGTCCTTTGGGTATAGAGACATTCTCCAAGAAGCCATAGGAACAAATGTTTTGTAAGCAATGAAACCTAATTTCCTGTTTAATAAATTAGCAAACTGTATTCTATTCAAATAGTTTTTCAGTTGTAAACAGCACATATCTTTTGATTCGAGTGCCATTGCTGACCTCCTAACAATCAAACACAAAAAATACAGAAAAAAGTAATGAGAAAAATAGACAGATGCTAAATGTTCTGTGTCCTTTATTATCCTTTTTTTTTATAAAATGTACACACCTAATTACACAAAGACACAACAGTATATTTAAAGTGTACATGTACTGTACTACTCTTGTATTTCCTACACTGGTGCTAATAGAGCAACCTTCACATGCCTCTACCAATCCATCTCTACACCAGAATAGATTTATGATTTCCAAACAAAATGTGCTGTGTTCTTCCAAGTCTATTTGCATCTCTGTAACTTTCACAATATTCACAGAAATTATCCTTTAAAACGTGAAGACATTGTAATGCAACTTTGTATCTTTGCATTAATATCTTTCCCATTTTAATGTAGCTTCCTCTAATTTTGAATATAATGAAGTAAGTAAAAGGCTGGTATTATGAGAGGCAATCTGGAGGTAGAGGATATGGAATAAAGCATGAGGCAAGTACTACAGTATGTTTCAGATATCTGTGTTCCTCTATATAAGCACTCTACTGTACAGTATATACAGTACAGAGAAAATTAGACGTTTGGAGATAAAAAGGCCCAGGATGGAAACAGAAAGGTGTAGGTAATAACTGAAAGTTGTAAAAGGAGTTTAAAAGAAAATACAGTGCAAAAATGAGCTAAAAGTTCATATTAATATCCCTTTTAAGAATCAGGAATGCAGAATTCGAATGAAACATTTCATAACATGTTTTCTAAAGTTGATACTTTGCACTAGAAGGAAATTAAATCAGTGCTTCTTATTTTGAAATACGAAAACTCTTTACAGCTATTGATTTCTTCCATCTCTGTTTGTGCATAAATTTATTATGTGGGTTTGAGTTTTTGTTTCAGGTTATAATGATTTAACATTTACTGAACATCAGCATTAGTTTGTAGAAAATAAGCTTATGTAACCAGTCCAATAATGTTTTGGACAATATACCAACAACAGACATAATAACACACAAGAAGTAAATAGCTTAAAAATAAATTTATACATGTTAAACACATAGTGCTTAATATCCACATATAATTCCCACGCCTCAGTTTACTAATAGACTTTGAATAAGAAAAACTGAGTCTTTACCTTCCAGTAGGCATCTCCATTGCAAAACATTATGGGAAGGTCAAGCCTATATCACTAATCAGATCTCCAGTTTAAATATTATACTGTATTTTGCCACAGTATATGCCAATAACATGAACCTAAGTCTTCTGTATTCATTGTAATGTTTAGTGACACCATGACAGAAGGAATAAATACTGAAGTCACTTTCAGATCTAAATAGGCCAACTTACCATACCCCTAGGGTCTCTAGATGTACATTCTTAGAGCTTAATGGATGAGAAATCACTTCATGTCCAAAATCCAATATTTAGTACATTTATAGAATCTATTGAAACCAACAAGGGATGCCTCCTGTATGTGATATAATTGATACATTTAATAAGAAACTGAATGAGATCTGAAAGTTTAAAACATTTAACATAGTTACAAAAAAAGAATTAAAATCAGAACTTAGTTTTATTACATTTTGTAACTTATACCATTTGTTCCCTTGTCCTCTTTGATTTACCCAGATAGCTGGAGAGAAATGAGTGAGGCATTTTGTCAACACTTAACAGAAAAGGATAAAATAATGAGAATGAGAACATTTCTGGTTATTTTGATATAACGTTTGCATCAATGTAACAAATTATAAATCTTTATTGTTGAAAATGGTCTGTCTCTGAAATGTGCATGAAAACAGGAGCCAATTTAGCTTAAACTTTAAACAACCAAAAAATAACAGATGATATGTTGTGGTTAAGGCCTAGATTCTTGATATTCATCTTTATGACTAAAGCAGGGTTTCTCGTAATTTAATTTCTTACCATTTACATCCAATTTCACATACAGTATTTCGTGCTCAGTTAATTTTTTGTAAATCCTGTACAAGTTCATTATATACTTGCAAAAACAACTATGGCTTTATCTCAAATTATATCCACCATGTTGCAGCAGTGCCTGCAAATCAAATTCTGCTCTTAAAAGCATTGTGTACCCTGTGAAGTACATTCCTATGAAGGGAATCTGCAACAACTTTCACATAGACTGCTTTGAAGTGCGATGTCAAAATAAAATCACAGTGTGTATGTGTTTGGGTTAGGCAGCAATGGAAGTACTGGACTGTATGTAAAGGTAATCTATTTTACAGTTTTACAGATTTGTTCAGAAAAGGCTTCTCAAAGCTGCACTACTGGATGTTAATTTCAGAGCTGTTACCCAGAATATTTGTTTTTTAATTGGCAGGGTGTGAATTTACTTTGCTTTGCTTGTATTCCTTTTCTGAACTTGTCTGAAACAGTTTTTTTACGGGGATACTTGGTACAGTACCTTGACAAAACCATGGAATAAAGTTCCAATGAAGAGTCATTTGCTGTAACGGGTAGGTATTTTCTTAACATCAAATGGAATGTACAGCTGGGCACAACAGTTTCAAAAATGTTGTTGCAAATAATAACATTTAAATTAAATAACCTTGCTTTCCTTTTTTTTCAACAACAAAAAAAAATATTGTGCTACTGTACCTTGGGATTAAGAATTTAGAATGGGATAGAAAACAAAAGATCAATAAATACATACAGCAAAATTATATTATGTTTTTAAAAAGTTAATACTGTACATACAGTATGCCAAAGACAGTGAAACACAGATAACAAAATATTTCCATGTGAATTGGCTGATAACAAATTAATCAACGCCAAGGAGACACTATTCACAACATCTCACGAACATTCTACATCCCTGAATCCACATTTCCCAATTGATGACTTAGAAAGTAGAGTATGTTAAGATTTATGTTAAAAAATGACCAAGAAAGAGCAAGCTGAGCTTTCTTTAAAGGAAGAAAATGTGGCAGGAAGGCATGCCAAGGTCAAGAACCACAACAGAAGCAGAGTAAGGAAGGAAAAAAATGAACATTCATTGACAAAGATTCTTTTCTAATATTTTTTAGACCCTTAATAGTCAGTACTTTAAAATCCTTTCAGAATGTTGCACAATTATAATGAAAGTATTACAACTGACAAAGAAATCTAGGCTTGTTTATATCATTAAATGCTCATTAATCAAAGAAACAAAAGCTGGAACAAAAGCTTCCAAAAGCATATTTTATGACATGCTACTTGAAGGCATTTTTCACATGACTGAAAGTTCAATTTGATCAACCAATTCACTGGATTAGATGCTTAGGAGAATGTCTTACTGTTATCAGTGAAGAGAACAATAACATTAGAATTTGGGGCTTTTTTTTGCTAAATTGTTTTATGTGTAGCGTTTTTAAGGGGGTGTACTGATATGGGTGAGGGCAATGGAAGAGTTTATGGTAATGGAACTTAACATCCTTAGTTGAAAATGAACAGGGACAGGACAAACAGAATCTTCAGAATCTCAGATGTTGCAATGCAATATAATCAATTACTGTACACCCGAAGTTTCCCTTTTACCACAAAGTCCCACTTCATTCAATTCTAATTGGTCTTGTTTCCATCTGAGTACTTCTATGGTCCTTCTTTGCTTTTAGTTTGCTTTAAGGACTGTGCAGTGATACTACAGTAAATACTAAAATCATGTTGTTCTAACTTTTATGATCTAACATAGTTACTGTAGTTGCAGAGCATGTATGTTAAAATAACAGGAAAGCAAAGTTATCCTGAAATGTCATGGGAAACAGGTGAAAATGTGAAACTACTATGCAAATTTACCTGGGGTATTTCCATTAGCATAAATTGGAGAAGCCCCCACTAACCAAGCAGCTGACACTATAAAATATTGTTCAACTTCCAGGTATTTCATTTCAAAACAGGAAGCTACAGTGCAAACTTTCCACACTTTTTTTCTGTGAGCCATAATAATGCACCACAGGAACAAGCCAAATAAATCCCTCTCCTTTATACTCTATGGTGCCTTATCTTTTCAGTGGGTATTTTGCATAGTAATGTTCACCAGGACAGTAGTAAAGTATGATTAGTCTCAGTGAAAAGTGTCCAGGTACCCTTAAAAATAAAGGTACAGTATATTCAACTACTGTATACATACTGTACACTGTCATGGGAATCTTATTAAGGTATTTCTTCCAGAGAGTGAATACAATCTTGTGATCACTAGTTTAATTTCCGAAAGAGCTCGCTCAGATTAAAACTAATTGTATTTTGTGTTCCCTCGGTAACAGAAACCACGTGCTTTGCTAAACGTGTCCTTGGGTCTTGAGGCTAAGTGTCAAATCATTATGACTATTAAGTGTATTGATGCATAGAGTACATGTAATTACTATTTTTACAATATGATTCTACAGTGTTGCCACTATACAGTGGAGTAAATACAGTTTGCTTGCATTTGGAAATTTTCTCATGAGGATATTGTTTAGGATTTAAAAAAATCAGAAATAAAGCTTAGCCTTCAGGAGCGCAGTGAGGGACTCTTGGTACGGCTTGTCTCTGTGAACTCTATCTGTATGAATAAGAGGTTACACAGTTGAGTTTACCCAAAACAAAGTTGTATTTTATCTGGTTAAGTGTGGAGTAACAATCAGTTGTTTTCAGAGTGAGTTTTTCTTCTCTGGATATCACAGTATTCACAAGCAGCTTTGGGCCAGAATGTGTAAAGGCACTAATGGGTGATTTCTGACGTTGCTTTAGTAAAATAATTAGATACCTATGTTCAGTGCATTTGTAATCTCTTATATAAAACTTTTCCTAGACTGGGTTCACACATTAACTTAGCATTTAACAATGTCTGTAAATCATATAAGGTCAGAGCCTTGATTGCTATTGGTACTTGTGTGGTAAGAGTAGTTTAAAGGAGGGTTTCAAGATGGCATATTAAACCTTTTATTGTTTAATTGCATGAAAAAAATGATTTTGTCCCCCTAATGTGATATGAAACATGAATTTGAAGATAATAAAGAGAAATATTCGATACAATTCAGAGAACTTTGGGAGGGTAAAAGCAAAGGATAACAGAGGCGCTTACTGTAATTCCATTTGGAGATCGGGTTGATCAAATTGAAATCCAAATCATGAATGGTGCTATGCTCAGATTCACAAATGTCAGTTTTAATTTTCTCTATCTTAAAATTTATATAATTCTTTGACATAAAGGTGCAAAACATAAACTAAAAACCTTTTTGGAACAAGGGCCAATGCATTATTGCAATAAAGAAACATTAGACAACTGAGAACTTTACAGTTGAACAAGCTTATTTGCATAATATATATATACTGTATATCCCAGCACATTACTGAGCTATTAAAAAGTATGTATGAAGTTGTAAGTTCTATTCAGAATTTGCCAAAGAATCCTGGGATCCAGCCGTTAAGAGACTCCTGGTAGCCCTCATGTTATATGACATTTTCAAACAGCTGCATTGATCTCATTATATTTTCATCCTGTGGGGAAAGAGAATGCCAAATTAAAACAACGCAGAATGGAAATCTAGAACACTTAATATCACAAGTACAATACATCAGTGTCAAGAGATGAATATTAACACATTTCAGTTAGCGAGCTGATAAAATCAAATTACTGTATTTCTTTAACAAGCAGTCAAACACATTGAGAGGACATAATAGAATAAAACTGCCTTGGTCTTCAGTAAACATTGCACACACCTAGTGTAACCCATGGTTTTGAAGCCTTCTGACTGGGCACATATCAATTCTATTTACTCAAGTGTATTCTATGAGGCCTTGTTACCAGTCGCACTGGAATTTGGTTATCTAAACTAATTGAAGATGTCGGCTAATTAAGAAATAAAAAGTGTGCTACTTACAAATCCCTTAAGAAAAAAAATCTGGGAAAGTAAAGGTGGAGACTCAGAACTTGTTTACCTATCAACAATCCCAGTAATTAGCTACAGTAAGTAAGTAGCATTGTGATTGGATGAAAGCTTATTAATATTTATACTACTTCAAAATCCCATAACAGCTGGTATTCTAATTCAGAAACCTGAGGACATGCCAAATGGTTCTCAGGCCTCAATATAGCATAGTGTTAAGAGGTTAGAGTGGGGAGCTGCTTCAACATGTGACCTGCAAAGCACCACACAGAGTTTAATTCTAAAATGAGTGGAAGTAAAATGAAAAAAAAAAAGAAGGGCCTTCTTCAGTTGTATAAACCTTTAACATTCAAAACAAAACCGTTTTTTTTTCTTTTTACTTTTTCAGCATACAATTAATCTTTGTCTGTCCCTTTGTAATATGGTACAGTATGTTCATGATTGGGTGTCATGAAGCGGGAAGAAATGGCACTTACGTTTTGGCAGCAATCAATAAATTCATCTATGGTAACCACTCCATCCTTATTTTTGTCCATTTTCTGTTAGGATTGGAAAAGAAATCAAAATACTGCATGCGTTTTTTTTCTTCAATTTTATCACTTTACCACAAAGACTCATCTTTTTTCTAATTTTGCTAAGAAAGTGGTTTTGTTTCTTTTCTTCTAAAACAATGGTCTATAATAGTACTACAGTGTTTAAATTAAGGTATGATCCTAGTGTCTACTATCAATGTGGAAAGCAAAACAATACCATGCGGTATTGGTATTGTATTACAGCAGATAATATCTAAAAATCTGCCTCTGGTGTGATTTTAGTGGTGGCATAATGATGAAAGGTGATGATGCAATTTTCAATCACCAATACTGTACCTAATTGTCCTTAATTTTGTACTAAGCAGCTACGTGGTAGAATCACTTAAAACCAGAGGTTTGAATAGGCTTTTTTACCCAAAGTATATTAAAACCATGGCACACACAACAAAGACAACAGGCATTAAGAAATTAAACTATGGCTCAGGTCACTTAATTAATTTTACAGTATACACTTCAAAATAATGTGAAAACAAATATGTGAATATTTAGTAGAATGGACAATTACTGCATATAGTAATTATTAATTGGGGAATGGGTAATTAAGTTAATTATGGGTAATTATTATTAGGTATTATTAACAGAAAGGAACAAGTCTAGATGTGAAATGTATGCTATCCATAGTTATTATTTTAGAATAAAGTGTTTTCCCATTCTCTGTCAAATGCAGTTTATTGGAAATATTAACATGTGCTGAGTCTGTTACATTTCTGTCATAACTGATAAGTTATTGATGACAGATTACTTTTTTAAAGTTAATACCCATTCACTAGAAGCAATCCTATGTACAAGGTTTGAACAAGTCTCAGACCTCTCAGTCTCAGTTTTTAAAAGAAAAGTGTGATATTGTCATTTTCTCAGAATGTGGTTTTCAAGGCTACAGAATTCCTGTTTAAGGGATACATTACATAGTTAGCTTTTTAAATGACCTAGTCCTAGCTATTTATCAATAATGAATACAATCTATAAACAGGTATTAAAGTATTAAACTTTGTTTTGCATTAAAAAAACTGTTAGAAATGGTGATAATTTAATCATGTATTAATAATGCTGCTCAGATCAAACATGTAGCAATACCACAGTGAAAAAGATAACATACTTTAAGTTACACATTTCATATTAAATATTAGCATAAATATATTGTATGCTTTACCTGGAAGAATATCTCCACATGCTGCCTAGGTGTTTCTTCTTTCAGGATTGGGTATGTGCATTTGCCCATCATATCATATATAGCTTTCATAATGTCTAGCATTTCCTGCCAAACAGATCGAGTCATTAGAATCATTATTGGCTTTTTAGTCCATTAAGCTGTTATGCTGCTTCCCCACCCATTTTGGAGAATTGGAGAAAAACAAATTACCATCAAGAAAACCATAGTGCAATTCTGTTTAAAAAGGCATAAATAAATAACATCTTAAAATTCTTCTGTGTACTTTTTTCAGTCAACCATTCCTCTACTGCAATTTTCCATTAATTTGGGCACACTTAAAAGTACTCATTGGAAGATATTAAGCAGGTAAGAATTAATGCAGTTGAAAAGATCACTATAATTCCTTTAAGACTGAAAATGGAAGAGGTATTTTAAAATATTTTAAACCTTTTTTCAAAGGACAATTATTATTGCTGTTGCAGTAAAACATAGTCAATATTGAAAATGTTCAAATTACCAAGTCATTTTTAAAAAGAGATTTCCTATTTATTATTTCACTTTGGCAGGTTCATTGAGTAAGTCCAGAAAACCAATATCTCAAGCATAGTGCCATCACCTATTTCTTTTGTAAAAGAGAAGACAACCACACTTTTGTGAGGTGTGTTCAAATATCAAATATAGCAGAAAGGTCATTTGTTGTTTTTTTATCTGTAGCATTCAATCTGGTCAATCCATTAAAGAAAAGATACAAATATGGGTGCAAGTAATCTCAAATCCTTTATACACTGATGTATGATATGGTAAACATATAATGAATTAATTCTGATATTATATTGCTGGCATCTTCCTTTTTTAAGATTTAAAGCATGATAAAATAATTAAATGAAAGATGCTACACGTGATCGGACACATCATACGAGTCTGGTCTTCAGCAAAGTAAGAATGCCTAAAGAAGTAGATCAAGAGCTGGACTGCATTATGGCAAAAAATCCTTAAAATAACTTAAGTTATAGCTTTCAGATTTTATTTCTTCTTAGATGTCAGCAGCAGTATGTTAAACTCCACTCTATATTTCACATGGAGCCACTGGCTGTGTAATTTACAGAGGTAAGGAGTAATTTGCTGATGCAGACCCCTTTGAGAAAAGACACAAACCATAGAATGGCCTACATTCACGAGTGACCTCAGATAAAGGCAACAGCAAAATGCATAAATAGCTATAATTCCAAAGATTTGTGTAACAGTTTTCATCCAAAACTATACCATAGTGCTTAACAGTATATTCTGCATATACAGTGCCTTGCGAAAGTATTCGGCCCCCTTGAACTTTTCAACCTTTTGCCACATTTCAGGCTTCAAACATAAAGATATAATTTTTTTATTTTATGTGAAGAATCACCAACAAGTGGGACACAATTGTGAAGTGAAACGAAATCTATTGGATTTTTGAAACTTTTTTAACTAATAAAAAAATGAAAAGTGGGGCGTGCAAAATTATTCGGCCCCCTTGCGTTAATACTTTGTAGAGCCACCTTTTGCTGCGATTACAGCTGCAAGTCGCTTGAGGTATGTCTCTATCAGTTTTGCACATCGAGAGACTGAAATTCTTGCCCATTCTTCCTTGCAAAACAGCTCGAGCTCAGTGAGGTTGGATGGAGAGCGTTTGTGAACAGCAGTTTTCAGCTCTTTCCACAGATTCTCGATTGGATTCAGGTCTGGACTTTGACTTGGCCATTCAAACACCTGGATACGTTTATTTGTGAACCATTCCTTTGTAGATTTTGCTGTATGTTTGGGATCATTGTCTTGTTGGAAGATAAATCTCCGTCCCAGTTTCAGGTCTTTTGCAGACTCCAACAGGTTTTCATCCAGAATGGTCCTGTATTTGGCTGCTTCCATCTTCCCCTCAATTTTAACCATCTTCCCTGTCCCTGCTGAAGAAAAGCAGGCCCAAACCATTATGCTGCCACCACCATGTTTGACAGTGGGGATGGTGTGTTGAGGGTGATGAGCGGTGTTGCTTTTACGCCAAACATATCGTTTTGCATTGTGGCCAAAAAGTTCGATTTTGGTTTCATCTGACCAGAGCACCTTCTTCCACATGTTTGGGGTGTCTCCCAGGTGGCTTGTGGCAAACTTGTGACGAGACTTTTTATGGATATCTTTGAGAAATGGCTTTCTTCTTGCCACTCTTCCATAAAGGCCAGATTTGTGCAGTGTAAGACTGATTGTTGTCCTATGGACAGACTCTCCCACCTCAGCTGTAGTTCTCAGCAGTTCATCCAGAGTGATCATGGGCCTCTTGGCTGCATCTCTGATCAGTCTTCTCCTTGTCTGAGCTGAAAGTTTAGAGGGACGGCCAGGTCTTGGTAGATTTGCAGTGGTCTGATACTCCTTACATTTCAAGATGATCGCTTGCACAGTGCTCCTTGGGATGTTTGAAGCTTGGGAAATCTTTTTGTATCCAAATCCGGCTTTAAACTTCTCCACAACAGTATTACGGACCTGCCTGGTGTGTTCCTTGGTCTTCATGATGCTCTCTGCACTTTCAACAGAACCTTGAGACTATCACAGAGCAGGTGCATTTATACAGAGACTTGATTACACACAGGTGGATTCTATTTATCACCGTCAGTCATTTAGGACAACATTGGATCATTCAGAGATCCTCGCTGAACTTCTGGAGTGAGTTTGCTGCACTGAAAGTAAAGGGGCCGAATAATTTTGCACGCCCCACTTTTCATTTTTTTATTAGTTAAAAAAGTTTCAAAAATCCAATAGATTTCGTTCCACTTCACAATTGTGTCCCACTTGTTGGTGATTCTTCACATAAAATAAAAAATTTATATCTTTATGTTTGAAGCCTGAAATGTGGCAAAAGGTTGAAAAGTTCAAGGGGGCCGAATACTTTCGCAAGGCACTGTAAGAGGACTCAAGTAACTCAGCCAGATGAGTTTATCAAAATGATAAAGGGTGTTACCCTGATGTCCTCGCCGGACTTCCCCCTGGCCTGTACCAACCATGGCCTTCTAATAATCCCCATCTGTGAATTGGCTTCGTCACTCTGTTCTCCTCCACACTGTGAGCTGGTGTGTGGTGAGCATACTGGCGCACTATGGCTGTCGTCACATTATCCAGAATTAGTGGTGGTGAAGGGGAGTCCCCATTACCTGTGAAATGCTCTGAGTGGAGTGTCCAGAAAAGTGCTGTACTGTATACAGTAAACATAAAGAATTACACAGCACATGAAGCGTATCTAATGGTAAAATTGAGGGTGACTAGATTTGACAAAGGCTGAATTTGAATGTACTGTACAGTAGCTTGGACTGCGGAGTTAGCAGTCTTTCTCTTACGAGTTGAGTCTTGGGCTCTGCACTAACCACAGATTAACCTGCCATGATACAGTATGTGACAATTGCTCATGTGCCGAAATCACCACAAAGACATAGCAAATGAAGCACAAGTAAAATCCACCTGATTAGACAAATTCTTCATTCTTAACATGCATCCTTACCTCTTTTGTTATATATCCATCTTTATTGATATCATACAAGTTAAATGCCCAGTTCAGCTTCTCATGTACTGAGCCCCGGAGCAGAATGGAAAGACCCATGACAAAGTCCTGCAGCAAATAAGATATATTTAATCTTAAAACATACTGTATAATATAGGCTGGTACAAATTGGAAGATGTATATTTGAAAATGTAACTGTATAAATGGAATTAAATTATTTGTTAACCTTAAGTAAAGCCTTAAGTATACTTTATTGATATACTGTTCTTTCTGGATTAGAATCTTATATAGAGTAAGTACTGAATATACTGTATACACATGTATAAAACATTTTAAGAATATCAGATTCTATTAGAATAAATTCCTTATTCATATATAAAACTTTCCTATCTTAAAATATTATATTTTGTAATCCTAATATTAAACATATCATGCATTTAGCTGTGAGTTTTCATTTTGTTCATGGCATTAATGGGCGCTCAAAAACCCAGACTAATAACAACAAAACAGTTCCTAGCTTCATTGCGTTGATGGCAAAGATTCATGTGAATGTTATTTCATGTCAGTGTTGCCTGGATTAATCCATTATGTTGTGTATTAAGATAACACTTAACACAAAAAAACTAGCACATCATAAAACTATGAAAGGAGCAAGTAAAAACATTTCTTAAAATTCAGTTTTTATTATTATATTTGCATTAGTTTTATAACTAAAAGCTGGAAAGACAATCTTAACTGCAAATAAATCTATGGAATGAATTAATTAAATGTGCCAGAAAATCCTCTTTGAAATTGTGCATATATTTGTTTAGATTAATACACTTTAATTATTACATCATATTATGTTGTACAGTATTTTTGAAATATTTTTTTCTTTCCCTTTTTGGAAAATAGGTTCACTTACTACAACATCCATGAAGAGAACAACCAACAAGAGCAAACCCTTAAAAGAATATCTAAGTGGTTATGGAAGTAGAGAGATAAATCTGTGTTACTTGTAAACAAGCTGTTGTAGGAATCTAGGAATTCTTATTTTGAGCTTATCTGTGGAAAATCAGGCTCAGTATGAGTTTTTTATAGTTATATAAGAATACTTTGAAATGACCATCAATTTCAAAATATTAACAGATTAGTGGTATAGTTTCTATTATATGTGTTCAGTACATTATAATACCTGGCCTTTTGAAAACCATTATCTTTTTCATTGCCAAGCTAACATCATGTTATTATTACTAAAATAATTCACTGAATTACAGTAGCTGTTAAAGAATTTGTCAGAAAATAAATAGTGAAAGGGTTCGTCAGCCATTCCAGTCACCTTTAATTATTTACAGGTTGAAATGCCTGATACAGTCTGACAGGAATTTGCTTCCTATAGCTCTTGGCAGAAGAAAAGCTGGTACACATCTCATAGACAGTAGTGTGTACCATGCAGAGAGACAGAGTTGACTTCTCCAGCACATAAACATCCTTGTTTACCAGAAGAAAATGTCTCACATGTCATAGAACCAGCCTGATAGGCTACATTATTGATGTTTAATTTCTTGAACCAAACTTTATAATAGCATCCAATTTTAATCTCAAGACAGCCTGTGTCATGTAGGGCTGTACTGCACTTTAAAAATCAGACAAGATCCTATCAGGAACAGGAATGTATTGTATTTCAGGGTATATTTGGAAATTCAGATATAAAAATGAATAATCAATTTAAACATTGTCATTATTTTTTATACAGAATGTATATGTTTAAATATAGTATATTAGTTATTCATAGTCTGGATCATTAAGTTTATTACCCATAACTGTTTTTTTAGTTGCTTATGTGATCCCCCTACAAATGATTCATAAATCCTCACTGGTTTATTATTGTATAAATAATTAATCTGTAAGTCATTTTTACAACCTATTTAAGTAGGTTTAGTAACTGAGCTACTGTACCATTTACAGTGCCTTGCTAAACCATAAAGAACCTTCAAAGTATTAAAAATGGTGTTCCAAAATGCATATACTGTACAGTGCTGTACATTTTTAAACTAAATTATTTATTTGAAACCTGAATCCTCGTACTGAATTATTCTAAGAGTAAGATAAGCTGCAGAGAAAAAAAACGATGTACAGTATGTTGATTGCATAAGTATTCATACATTTTGAACACCATAATATGTGGAAGAACTTTTGGCAGTCCCAAGTCATTTTGGATACATTTTGGTTTATTATAACAACTTTGCACGGTGGCTTGGTGCAAATTTTACCCACTCTTTTTGGCAGTTTTACTCATGCTCTCTCAAGTCATTTGGAGAATCACCGACGAACAGTAATCTAAATCTCAAATTATTATTACTAATAGGATTAAGTCAGGGATTTTCACATTTTTCCACTCCAGTGTAGCTTTGTCCTTGCTGAAAAGTGATTTTTTTGCCCAGGTTTTAAATTTGTAGCAGGCTGAAAAAGATTTGCTTCTAGTATTTACCAGTACATTTTCCAGAAACTTTTTCCTTCAGTTCTAACAATCTTTCCAATCCCTTCTGAGGAGAAACATTCCCATATCCTGAAGCTGTCACTTCCCCATTTGTGACTGTAGGGATGGCATAGATGTTGGTGTTGGGTGCACAACAAACATAACTCTTGGTATTTATATAAAAAAATCAGTTTGGACTAAACTGACTACAAAATGTTTTCCATATTTTTGCAGGATCACTCAGGTGCATTTTCGCAAACTCATTGTGAGATATGAGATAGATTTTTCTCTCTGCTACACAGGCCAACTTTGTGGAGTGAGAGGGATGCTGTTGACTGATACACATTTCCCATTCAGTCATTGAACTTTCTAGCTCTTCCAAAGTTGTAGTTGGCCTCACACTGGCATCCCTCTGGGCAATCTGCTTACCCAGCTTCTCAGTTTGGAGGGACAGTTTAATCTAGGCTTTGTCTGGCTGATACGATGCACCTTCTGTTTTTTTTATGATTGAACAGACTGTTCTCATAGAAGTGTTGTTAAGGCTTCAATATTTTTGGTTCACATCTCCTGATCTCCTGATCTGTTCTCAATATGAATGACTGGCATTGAAAGCTCCTCAGACTTCATATTTGAGTCTTTGTTTAAGATGTACTACCTGACCAAGAAAACCAGTAGATGCCAGTGTTCTTATTGTGAAATCATGAGAACCACTATAACTGCACAAAGACTGGGGCCACTAACTGAGAAAGTCTGTGAACCGAAAATAATTTAGGTTTGCCAGAGCAAAGTGTTTGAATACTTACGCAAACATGACTTTTCCATGTTTGTTTCATGATAATTATAATTATTCAAATTATTTATTTACTTTTTTGTTATTTGCTTTGAGAGGAGTAGGTTATGTAGATAAAAAATGTTCATATTTAAAAGTGTCATGACTCTTATGTTTTAAAGCAACAATATAAGCAAGCTGTTCAAGACACTGTATAATATATCATCCTCATTCAAAGTTATAGTTCTGTGAAAAAGTTAGATTTCTGAGATACAGATATGCTTTACAGACCAATTCCATTCTTTTGTCCCTTCTTCTGTAGAGCTGTATTCCAAAATGGCACACAAAGCACTACCCTTGATTGAAAGGCTATGAATATGTCAAAAAACACATAAGAACATTTAAAACCTACTGTAACCAAATATGTTACTAGCAAAGTAAAACACTAATCGCAGAGAAAGAAATATATAAAGAAAAAAAGTGGTCTACAATGAGCAGTGGAGCAGAAACAGTAGAAAGTTGTCCTATTAATGTTTGAGACATTTCAAATAAAATATTGAATTTAAATGGCCTTTATAGTTCTATTTATTACATTATCTTGAATGATATTGATAAAGATTAAGGAGTCAAGCAAAAGTATGGAGTATGCACAAACAAGGAGAACAGATTAGCCAGATTTCCATTATAATTCACAATGAAAAAAAAATATTATAACTGAACACAAAATTGATTCATACATTAATCCAAGTAACTCCTGACCTGGGGTGTCACAATTGTTTCTAGTTTTTATATAATCTCAAACTGTTATGTCTTATTGACACCACTTAGTCTGATAAGGAGTCCAATCTCCTGTTTTCCAGGTCTTAATCCATGTTTATTGTAAAGTGCTTCTAAATTTTACAGGCACCCAGCAATAGACTAGTAGTTTCCTACTCCTAATGAATTCTATCAATGGTTATATTGTCTGTTTAACTATTTTTTCCAACAATTAACTACCAATTAATTTAACATACTATGCTACAATGAAGAATAGCAATGTCTTCTTAATCAAAAATATTTGAAGTAGAAACTAATTGGTTCTAGTACAACTCAAAAAGATAAACACTGGAATAGCGTCTTAATTTAAACTTCGCTTCATTGATACAAAAGTACCAATTCAATGCCTAGACATAATAAAGCATGCACATTGTTTTAATAAGGCAAGATTGTTTTCCATTAAAAAAAAATACCTGAATGAGAAATGTAATCTTTGCATACAGTTAGTCAGCCTTATCTTAACTTATCTAAGGTACTGTACAGTATGTTATTATGTTTTCTCAACAGTGCATACCATAGCATGGTTATACAAGCCAGTAAATCATATTTGTGCTGGGAATAAATAAAATAATCAAATAAATCTTTGAGGTTTATTACAACTAAAATGAAATGAAATATGTCTGGCTTACCTCAAAACTCACAGTACCATTGTGATCTGTGTCAAATGCATTGAACAGAAAATGTGCATATGTCGTTGCATCTGAAACAACAAAGAAAGGATGTTTACTATTTTTTTCCAGATTTTTTATTCTCAAGCAGGAAGCTGTTTCCACCATTCTTGAGAGCTAGTAATGTCATAAAAAACATTTTTTTTCCCCCCAATTTGCAGCTTCTTCCAGCTTCCCTCTGAAATTATGTTCATAAGGTTTTTTTAAATTGATGAGTTTTGTCTCTTATAATTTCCATAATGGAATCACATGAGAGCATATCCATCAATTTCAGTCTTAGAATACCCAACATACACACTTCACAGGCTCAAGAGAACCAGCTTCAGGAACCCAAACTTTACTTCTGGGGCTATACCATTGAGTCTTTTAAAAACAAATCCCCATAATGTAAACAGATTCTACATCTGTTATGGTAGCTGTGACAAATACAAAACTGGCTCAAGACATCTGTTTTGGAGATTAAAATAGATTTTAACAACAGGTACTGTATATGTCCTTGTTGAAACTGAGGCAATTTAATGCTTTGCATTATAATCTAATTCTCTTGTTATTAACACACACATCATATATTAGTCCCACTCTTAATTAGACTAGTTACTTTGGAAACTGCAGTTAATTAATTTGTTGTTCTCAATATGTAGTGTTGATGAATACAGAGTTCATTAATATGTATGATAATATTAATACGGAGTACTGACAAGCTGCAATACAATACGATAATTATAAATGAAAAACAACTGTATTACAGCTAAACTTTCTTTACAAATATTTAAGACCCAGTGAAAGTTGTAATGAGCCTAGATATTTACAGTGACAAAATCAATGTTTTACCAATTTTTTATTTTCAGAACATAATTCAAATAGAGAGAAAAAGAAGAGCGATACTGTTGTTTCCCAACAAAAAACCCTGGAAACAGGATCACAGCAACAAAAGGACAAGTTACATTTTTGCATCACTTAATGAAAATGTGAGATTTCCTGTTATTTCTTTAGTGATATAGTGAAAGATAGAACAGGATCAACAGGTCTGGTACAGAAGGAAAAGAGATTAAATATATAAACATAAAGAATTTTAGTCCTTGTACTTTAATTTTTATCAAATTTAATGACCATGTCAGTAGCAGAATTCCATGTCTTTACTGTGCCCTCCCCAGGTACCAAGAAACATTGGAAGGCTCGCTAAAAGTAATGTCTAAAACACTTCAAGATCCAACAATGCCAATGGTTAAGTCAAGAGAAACCTAAGGTTCCTAATGGTGACTTACCTTGATGACCTGATCTGTTTAAGCAGCTTTGTAAGAACATGATTTGAGTTGTCATTTAAACGGGACCTCTGGTTGTCAGCACCAAATGTGAGTATGAAATACTTGTTTAGGGTAGTGTACACTGACAATTAAGAATGGGACTAGTGAGAAGTTTCACATGATTGTGTTTAAAATTACTGTACATTTGATGATTCAGTTTTTTGAAAGCTGAATTTATATTGTACCACACATTATCCTAGGAAATTTCTCCATCTGCAATATTCATATCTCTATCCCAAATAGTAGCAGTAGTACTATGTACTACATACAGTATAGTAATATACTGTACATTTTGTTTTAATTCTGATTCAAGCAACAAATAATTAAGATATTATTTTTAGTTTAGAGTTTGATTATGAAAAATAGATTTCAAACGTACAGTACTGTAGTGGCTTGAAAACACTATATGCTGAAATACATTTTCAGCATATCTGTGGATATCATGTCATGTGATTCACATGTGTGGCATGTCAGGAATCGTAGTAGTAACTACTGCTAAAGGTTCACATTTGTATCTAAAGAAAAATATAAAATATACTATCCTTTTGCCCCTGAAAAGCAAAAAGGTGATCTACTGTATACTGTAGCAAATTAAACAGTACACTGAGTGAATAAAAAGCCTTTCTCCTCACAGGAGACCATAGGTACATATTGCAAAATTGGAAACCACGCTATGTCTGATAGAAAATAAATCTCTTTATATTTCCAAAATGGGGAAAATAAATAAGTGTTAACTGTAAGGAGTTTAACATTATGGAAAAATAAGCAATGACATTGGCAGATCTTCTTAAAACTTGTGAATCTACTTTCTAACTGTGAAGTTATAAATATGTAAATATAAGAACAAAATGCAATATTAAGTGTGTGGGGTGAACACTCAAATGAATTATATCTTGAAGTACATATGGATAGAACAAATATTCCTCAATTCGATGGCAAGATACACTTTAACTTTCTGTTTTGAGGGATGATTAGTGTTGGGAGCAAAGCTCTCATCCCAGGTATTATTTGACAAATCTCCACGAAATTCTGCAGTATTTGCCAGCCTAGCCTGAATAAAAGAAAGAGGTGTTAAGCTTCAGCTGAAAGCCAATTACTGAGCTAGAGACAAAGGGATCTTTCTTGAGTGTTTAATAAACCTTCACCTTTCACAAACAAAACATTTGGCAGATAGGTAAAAAAAATCTCCATTTACACGGTGAAATTTCAAACAGATTTCTAATTTCAAACTTATTTTCTCAGCTGAGCTGAAAGATTGCATAAATAATTTAATGTGATATACTGTACAATATTCCAACAAAATATATCTACAAATACAGTAGTTTAGCTCATTTCATTTAAAAAAGCATCAGGATATTATTTTAATTTGATAAGAATTAGATATACTGTATATTATTTTTGTAGCTCTCTGTACTTGGGGGTTTTTATTTTCCTTCAACATCAATATTTTTATAAAAAAATTAAACAGCCATTGGATAGAAAAACCGTTTTAGTGGTAAGTCTCAGGTGCATGGAGAAACTTTCATTTGTATTATATTGAGAAAAATATCTTTAGGGTAAATACATAAGAGGCATGACTTAAATGGCGCATGATAAAAAAACAAAAGACCAGCCTATAAATGCCACAGCCTATAAAAGACACTACTTTTAGTACCCTGTTTTGCTTCTTGTAATAAACAAATGCCAGATTATTAAAAAAGGAAAATGGTGGAACAAAAACATAATTGTACTCTTTGGCAAATACACCTCTTATTCGGATTACTGTAAATATTCAAGTTTACATTCCCCAAAGGGGATTTTCACTACCCATTTTGATTCTTACAAACACATTGTAAACATTGGATGATAATTTACCCAGGGCTAGAAAAACAACTCTGAAATCACTCATGTGGAAAAACCAACAGCAACATGGCCCACATCTGGAGTACATACTGTATTTATCAAATGCCATTTTAGAAAATACCAAGAGAATGAACAAAATACCACAGATATAAAACAGATACAAAAAATTCAACCAAAGAATTTCACTACGAATAACAGCACACAAGAACTAAGCATACTTCAAGGTTTATAGAGTGTTTTAGTCACAATGAATTTGGCTTATCTCGCCTGGCTGAGGGTCAACCTCCTGGCCATATGACGAAGAGGCTAGGAAACCAATGTAGAGTGAGGAGTGACCAAGGGGCAACTGTAAAGGTGGAGATGGGGTGGAGGAGGCATTCAAAAGACATACTGTATACAGTACAAGAAAGAGAAAGGGATTACGTATAGTATTTATAATTTATTCTGTGAGGAAATTAAATTAGGAATGATTACAAATTACAGACAGTAATTTTGTTATAAACACCACATCTGAGGACACTGCACAAGTCACCATCTTTCTTAATCAAACCACTCTTTATGGCATCTTAGAATTTTATACCAACAAAGACCTGCAGCAGGGGAAAAGGAGCAAATGAGCAGGTTGGAAGAGCTACAGTATGAACTGCTACAGTGCTACACTAAAGTTACATGAAGGTTGGGGTTGGAGTCATGAACCATCAGAGGTAACTGTGTGGAGTTTCTGGAGTACACAAGTGGGGTTTTTTGAGAGCGATTTTAGAAGACCTGTTAAAATAAAGTTTCCTGCACCTTATCCTCTTACAGACCTTGTGAGTATTATGCCTGAACAGATTCCCAGTCACCTTACTAATGGTGGGGTTTGTTGCACAGAGGTAAAGGTCAGACATTAACAATTCTTTTGCCAAATGGTTGTCATACCCAAGGGTATTCTAGATAGTCATGGTCTTGATCCTTCCTTTAAAAGTCAACAGTGGTATCATGTTAAGTTCCATTTATGCTCCATCATCAAATACCGTAGCTCTCAAATAACTCTGAAATAGCAAAATAATTTAAGAAACTTCAGATAAGATCCTATTACAAGATGACTTCAATGCCAGAGTAGAGATTGATGGAGTGGCCAAATAAAATAGCAACGACCAACTGTTTCTAGGGTTTGTGTTCCAAGCATTGCCTCTCGATTTCTTTCAGCTTTCTATTAAAAACAATCTGAATGCATCTTTGGTCAAAACATTGGCAGTTGATAGATTACATCACCATAAGATAAATCATTTTTAAAAGAGGCCGGCATCACAAGAGAGAAAAGAGGAGAATATAATGATACTGGTCATTGTCTTGTAAAGACAGATTATACTAAAGAAACTTAATAAAGGCAAATTTCAAACTGAAGAGTTTTGACTTTCAGTGCAACTGAACTTTACTGAATTTTACTGTATGTCTAAGAAACCTAAACCATGAAAGTAAAGACATAGAATTATGCTAGACAAGTTTAAAGAACACGATCTACAAGGTCTTGTTAAATGTTCTTGGTATTTCAAATAGAAAACAGAGGGAGAGGATTGATGTTAATCAAAGATTACTTTATAGTACAGGTATTCCTAAATATACAGTAAATACCTTCAAGTCTCATTTTTATGCCACATAATACAAAGTGATTTCTCAATAATTCTAATTCTATTTTTTTTGTTTTTCAGAAATTAAAGGTCCTGACTCTCTGTGGTCATTAAAAATCCCAGGGCGTTTCTCGAAAAGAGTAGGGATGTAACCCCGGCGTCCTGGCCAAATTTCCCATTGGCCCTTGCCAATCATGGCCTCCTGATAATCCCCATCTATGAATTGGCTTCATTACTCTGCTTTCTTCCCCACTGATAGCTGGTGTGTTGTGAGCTTTCTGGTGCACTATGGCTGCCGGGTGGATGCTGCACATTAGTGGTGGTGGAGGGGAGTCCCCATTACCTGTAAAGCGCTATGAGTGGAGTGTCCAGAAAAGCGCTATATAAGTGTAAGCAATTATTATTATTAATTAATTATTGCTTAGGTCATTTGCACATTTATTATCGGACCTGTAAAACATAACAAAATCAATGTGTGAAACATAATAATTGCTCTTCTATTGTGTTGTATTGAGTGTTGTGTTGTATTGTGTCAACTGGTAGTGATTAAGGAAATCTGTAAGGAAAGGTAAGATATCCAAAACACAATATTTCTGTCATCTTGCAACCATTATAGAATATCCTTGTGGCCCAGCTTTTGGATCAGGACCCACAGCTTGAGAAACTCTGCTTTAGTGAATGAGTTTCACTGCCTCTGAAATTGCTTTGATACCTCAGGGTTTTTCTCACAGTAGTTAAACATAGGTTGATATTAGAAAACAATAAAAAAATGCCTTTTTTTAATTGGTACAAATGAAGAAGGTATTATTTAATAAAGGATTTGCTTTCATCTGAGATTGAAAAGATGCTTTCTATAGCTACAGGTAATCAACTGTTTTAAAGCATAACTGAAATGAGCAATTATTTTTAGTGCTTTTCTTAACTTGGAAATCAGTAGTCTTCCTTAGGGAATGTAATAGAGATTTCATTTTGAAAAGGGTATTCATATGACTCCTTCTGAGCAAGAGCAATTTACCAACACTACCATAACTGTGTATGGGAAATTATCTTGTGATAAATTATGCATATACTGTACAGTGCATATACTGCTTATATATACATTAACTCTTTTAATGCTCATAAAAGTCAAACTAATGGCCAATAATGGCAACAGTGTAAAAAACATGATCTGGGCATTGTCGTGCAGGAACCTCCAGCATAATATGAATAAGATTATTTTCTTTTCTTTCTCCTGACTTTATTTTTAGTCTCTGTTGCTTATTCAATTTAATCTGAGTGAGTGTCTCCTTACATGTACAGCACAGTATATGAAGACATACACACGGCTCAGGTTTGTTCAAGTGGTCCTCTTATAGTTACAGGTGTCACCGTTTTTACTGAAAGCCAAGAGATCCCAACCCAAGAGCTCTCCCATGTTGAACCTATTATGTGCTGCTGCTTGGAATGGCTCATGATGTGAAACATCTGGATCATAGAGCTCATATTGCCCTTAAAGTGAGCCTGGGTCATATCGCTAGACAGCTGCTGAATAACACAAGTGGCTGAGACTTTATTTTTTCTACAGGACATGTTTTTTGAAAAAGAAATCAACGAGCCACTTAATATTTAATTTCTGGAAATGGTAAGAAAGCAAATGCAATTCAAACACACATAGAACAGCATTCTTGATCAAAATACATGCTATTCTTACAGCCCACATGCATGGGCCCACCACTGCAAAGCAAAATAACAAATAAGCATCTTTATGCAAAAACTGCTCTTGAGCTGGCCCCTTACACCAAAAACATATGGGTATCAGATTAAGGACTTCACCCACACCTATTGAATCTTTCTAACAAACCTGTGTTGTGGTTTGCTAGAAACCAGTCCACTTGTGGGACTATGTTCTCATTTAGTCTTAAATGTAAAGTGATGCTGTTTAATACATTTAAAAAGTGAAGTCTTTGTTGCATGACTTTTTCATGATTTGATTTTACGTTTTCCATAAATGGTAATTAGATTCAGTAATTCAGATGTTATTATGTTTTATTATGTTATTATGTTTTATGCTAAGCAGATTACAATATTTCTATAATGAATAGAGTCTCTGCCTTACAATCAGAGACAAAATGTTACAGTGGACAACAAAGTGAGGCTGTGATGCTGAACCACAGTCTCATCAGAGCACAAATACAGTGTTTTATCATTTCTAACAATGATGTGAAGGCTAAATGAGTAGACGTTCATAACTATATTTATGACTGAGTTAATAACAGTTAAGATAATGTGTATTCATTATTTATTAAAGATTAATAAAGGATTACTAAAGAACTTATAACAGAATACTTCTAGCTTTTTTTATAGCCCCCAACTATACTTAACAATTGTGAATTAACAATTATGAAATGGTTGAAGTTGTTTAATAAGGGGTTTAATGGCTGAATTTACACAGAATACAGTTAGTTCTTAATGAGGACATGTTCAAAGCTGCAGCATATACACTATGAGTAGACAGTTTCCAAACACTATATATTTTACTGTAGGGGACTGCTGGTTCATGTTTTAGTTTTTGTTTCTAATTAAACACTGCACAGTTAAAACTTATTTGTTTTTTCTGGTGTTTCCCTTTTCAATGACTATCTGCCAGTGAAAGCTATAAGCACTCTTTGAATCATCAAGGTGTGTGGACTGACTGAGGCAGTATATAAAGATAAATAAATTCACTATTTGTTTTAGCAGGTTTCCTATTGTGCTGATCCATTTAATTTAAAATGCTCATTTAGAGAACAATTTGAATGATTCATACATGTGTAAATTCAGCAAATGTTTTAATTTGTTTTTGAAGGTGAGAGAGTTACTGTAGGAGCTTGCATGTTTATAGGATATTAATGGGTATTTTTCTCTATATTATGTTATTGCTTTTGAAAAGACATTGCTATAAAACAATTTCTCTAAGTGACAGTACAATATAATAGTTTTCTATATATAAATGGTGCTAGTAAAAACCCCAGCAAAACTTACCTCCCTGCGGAAAGAACTGAGAATATATCTCTTTAAAGGTTTCTTCATTGACCACCCCACTAGGACATTCCTGGAAAAAAAAGAAAAATACATTTCACTTAGACCTGAAAATGTCAAAAATATTCTCTCCCAGAGAACTCTGAACATCTAGCTGATAACTCAACCTTTGACATTGCAGTATTTGTCATTTCTGAACAAAGCATATTTGCCTGTGCAAGGCACAGTTTCTAAATTCAGCAGGAGACATACTGTATCTGGGGAAATAATATAATATTAATAGTCTTTTCTTTTTGTTTTGTGTGGGCTTAGTATGACACTGCCTGTGAAGAGTAGTGTAGTCATACTAAGGAATTATTTTTTTTTTCCTGAAGGAATAATCATTTGAATCTGCAAAGATTATATATCCACAATAAAGAAGAATGATCATGAAACACATTTAATAAGGTCTCAAGGGCACAAAATTCTGAATAATCATCTCATCAGAGCTCTGAAATGGCTAGTGTTTGGCTTGGAAATGATTTCATGTTATTCTTGAGGGTAAGCAGAATGTTAAAAAGAGGCTGAGCAGAATGTTGAAAAGAGACCACATTAAACTTTACATTAAAACATTTATTTTTTAGCTTTTAAAACATGGAGACCTTTCTGCAAGTGTACAAATAAAAACACTAGCCAGCTGATGGCAAGAAAACAAAAAAAAATAATACAGCTAAAATATATTCAGGAGTGATCAGCTATGCCTTCTGAAGTATTGTGTTTCTACTTTCTAGGTGACTTAGGTGACCCAGAAGACACTGGTTGGAGGTATAGCTTGATTTATAAACCTCAGTAAAAAAAAATGCATAAAACACGTTGTATACAAATAAAAATTGATCAGTCTTTCTGCACCCACCCGTTATTCAGACCATTTCAGTCACCCGTCATTGGACATCACCAAATTCTGCATATCATTACCTGCTGCAGGTTTCCAACATGATTTACAAACAATATCAATATACCTCTTATTGTTTTAAAAATACCTAATAAAATGACTTATGAGTATCAAAACTCCCCCCACAAACATTTCTACTTTTGAAGAAATGTAACCAACCAGACCTCTGCAGAAGGGAGCAAAAACTTAATTTTTAAATGTTACAGAAAAAACACTGTCATTCCTACTTGTGTCTTTTAGAAAACAAGATAGAAAAAATCACTTAGAGACAATTAGGCAGAAATTATGGTGTAAACTCTTAATAAAGGAGTTGAGGAAACTTTGCGTAAACATCCACATGGTGATTTTGTTGAAACAATGTACTTTACGTGATGTAGAAAGATTTTGAAACCAAGAACTAAGCAAGAAACAAGTAAATGTCTCAAGACAGCAGGTCAGTTAAAGGCATCAATTAGGGTAAGCAAATAAAATCACAGTTAGAATGTCAGTTTAAAAGTACTGTATACAGTAGTTTAAGTAATTGAAATAAATCCTAAAATGCAATGCAGATAATCATTTTCAATTTCCTTATTACTTTTGTAGATGCTGTTCTGAAACACAATTCACACTCTTTTTCTACAACAACAAAAAAAAAATAACATTGGGGTTTATAAATATTGATGAAAATAATGTCTCTTGATTTTAAAGTATATTAGATTGAAGATGCAAAGGAACAAGTAAAGGGTTATTCAAGGTGAACTGAAGGCAAGACCTGAAGAAGGCTCCAAAGCCAAAACATTTTTTTCCTTCTCGTTTCAGCATTGAATTAATCTTTGCTTGTTCCTTTGCAGCCTACGCATGCTGACACAGCTACCTACTTGAACTTCTTAGATTGAAGATGTCCCAAATTATTACCAAAATGCATTGATTGTATATGCTTCATCATATGAAAGGAAAAAAATGCATCATAAAATGCATTATACTTATCCACAATCGTTTTTAATTTATGCTAGAACAGCAAAAAATATATATAACCATGCTTAGCTTCAGTAATGAAGATTGCCTGGTTGTTATAGTATTAGCATGATTGAAAGTGACCTGTATGTAAGAAAAGGTGATTGAGAACAAGACATTTTACTTTAACAATCAGCAGAGAAACTATGAGAGTGGCTCTGCGTTTTGTTCTTGATAAAAGCTATTTTGCCCTTGATAGATCTGAAAGAACACATTGGGTGTTAAAATTTTGCGGCAAATATTATGCTGAATATTGCATTTTTCAAGCCAAAAAAGTTTGAATGATGGAAGTGTGATGATGTTTGAAGGAATCTTCTTTAATACAAGATTTTACACATTTGGTGCCGACTGAGTGCAACACTACTGATAAGCAGACACCTCAGCAGAGTCCTTGAACTTTTTTTTCATGATTTTCTAGCAGGAAAATGCAAGACCAAACAGTACACTACTAAAAATACATTGACAGGCTTTAACACCACTCTTGAATGGCAAAGTCTTGGTGGGGAAGCATAAAAAGTGTGGTCAGAATGATTGTATACTGTATACAGTATACATACATTGAATATACATATTTCAAATTACAGTATTAAAATCAAGGAAAGCTGTGTTAAAATTATACAGTGTACTAGCAAAACCTCATATTGTTTAGTTTTGTTTACCATGTTAATAGTACACTGGAATCAGTCTGGAGAATAACTACCACATAAATTTAAATGAACAGAGAAAAATATTGTGAGACATGTTTCAAGCATTTGCATTCCTCATATGCATTGATAAAATCTGCACTGCACAACGGACTTCTTTAGAATCAAATGTGAAACACAAACCAAATAATACAAGTAGAAGTGTGTTTAAAATGGAAAGTCTTGACATTTTCTCAACGTTTGAGGGAGCTGGGAACCAGCTACTGTACGGTCTCCAAGCTTACACTCTGGTTTCTTTCAGGAAATGGTTGTATGAGATCAATTAGTGACTAGCAATCAAGTAGATCACATGGGTCCAGTGGCCTTCTTTTATTTATATCCTGCCTTATATTGCCATAGCCAGCTTTTTCTTCTGACTTGACTTGTGTTGAACATCAATGAAAACAACCCTCCAATGCCATCAACAGGAGACTGACCAGTTTTCTTCATCTGGCAGGCAGAGGCACAGGCAGAGACAGAGGTGGAGCAATCCACAGAAATCTGTCCAGACTCTATTCAGGTCTGTGAGTCAGGATTGTGCTCATCTCTGTTGTGACAACAAGGTTGTGTATTTGATCTGCTGTATGTTTGTTTGCTGTTTATTTAAAATATTTTAATAAATCTATCAGTACAGTACATCTACAATTGATGAAAGAAATTGTAGGGGGGGGGGGGGGACAGATAGAGAAGTACTTTATGATCTTAGTAAGATCTAACCTTCCTTCTGAACATCTGCTATAAACTCTGTTTTGAGTTGCTATACTGCAGCAGTAGCAGATGTGAAAGGACTGTTAGGGGACTCCTTACACATTTTTCTGGGTCTGGTGTAAACTTTCCAGCTGTACTTAAAGGAAAAAATTAATGAGATCACTTTTGACAAACTAATTGCAAAGACATTTTTAAAAGGTACAGTAGATGCCAACTAATGCAAATCTAAACAAATTGAATAAGATCCAAAAGAGATATGAATGCAGAGATATGAATATTTAGGCGTGATGTACTGTCTTAAAAACAGACAACAAAATCAGTAGTTAAAAATTACCTGTTGCATTAAAATAGAACAGGAACTGTCAAAAGGATGTTTTATTAATGTTTCCTTGCAAATGATTAATTTGGCTTATTAAAGTATTTTTACAGTCTGAAAAGTCTATCTAAAGTTTTGCAGGTGTAGCGGCGAGGCTTAATAATAAGGCAGAATTAAGTGTTTCTGAGCTTTCCCAAATTAGGCCTCATTTCTCTGTTCATCTCTGTGGTGCAGCCACAGAGAAACCATTCATGCAAGGTGATTTAATGTCCAAGGACAGCTCCCAAAGGGGGATGCACTTAGCTAAGCCTGGCTATCATGATCAATGGTCATCCATTGGCACCTATCTGTCTAGGGAGTGCCAGTTGGACATCTGGACTGCATTACTAAGTGTCAGGAGTAAGTGACTCATATCTCACCTTGATCAACCAATCAGGGATTGGTAGGGCCGAGTAACCCACGTGGGACTCTGATGCCCATGGAACTTTCAGCCAATCAATGAGCTAAAGTTCCTCCAGGTAAAAACAGGCAACACAGAGAGCCTGAGAGATTCAACAAGATTCAGATTCAGATTCAACAAGATTCTGTGGACAATTCTAAAGGGAATTCAAAGGAGAATTCCAGGGCAGGACGGCCCAGGAGCAGAAGGCTCCCAAGGGCAGGACATTCTTGCAGCGCGCCTCCTGACCATCCTGAGACTCAGCCCGGACAACCACGGAACGGCCAGTGTGTCCGAGTGCCAGAACTTTCCTTTGTTCTAAGAGTCTAGAGTGGAGGTTGCCAGAGAGTAACCAGCAGCAGGCCTCGTGAACAGGTCGGAACTGTGGACAGCTGAATCACTATTCAGAACTAGCTCTTCATCAGGAACGAACCGGTCCTCTTCCTGACTTGCTGGGACCCACAGTCATCTTTTCTCCTGTGCACAAACTTAACTAGCAGGCCAGTGAGCATCAGCAGCACACTGTCGCAAGCCGCACAGCACAGCCTGGCACCGAGCCAGAGAGCGCGGATTGGACAGCAACAGCCTGCAACTGTTTCTTTGTGCCCGCAGGAGATCTGAATCCCCAGAGATTGGATGAGTATTCAACTTCAATGCATTACAGCTCGAGAATTCAATTGTTATCCCAACCAGTTGATATCAATTTAATTCCTAAGAGTTATGTACTTGTTTCGAGTATCTAATGTAGAAGTTATAACCAAGTTCATTTACGAAACGGTCTAAATGAATGATATACTGAACGTATGTCCTCTTGATATATGTAACACTTTGTAACTGATTGAATATATACCTTTTGTATTCTGATAACCCTCTCAATAAGATCTGTTAGGTTTACATGCATATTCTATGTATTAATAAATGTATCCTCGTGTATCAGTACCTGTGTGTGCGCGTTGTTTGAGTTATGTCGCATGGTTGGACTCTAAAGCCATCAAAAGAATCAACTTTGTGATTTACTGCTACAATTAATAATTGTCTCAGTAAATGCCCAAACCCTACAGAACTGGTGCCTTCAGAGAGCCACTATGATTACATATTTGGCGTCCCTGAACCGGTTTTCCCTACATTATTTGGCGTCCCTGGGTCGGTTTAATCTACACAGGAATCATATACAGTATTGTCTATACAGTAGTGAAAAAAATAATTAAACAGAAAGGAGGTAATTTAGAATCTTTAGAAATAGTGGAAATCACTACAAACACCATTGCTGAACTTGAAAAGGCTAGTTAATTAGTCCCATACAGAAATGTACGTACAACATGGAAGAAAAATGACTTTGTTTAGATGTGATTGATGTACTGTATACTGCACTATATGGAATTCTGAAACTGGGAAGTCAAAGCAAGAAACTGCTTCAAAGTAACACAGAACACATGATATTTCTGGTAATTAAGTTCCAACACACGCTCACTTCCACATAACAAGAAAGGAAAAAGCGTAAAAAGACTGATGAATATTGTTCTCAAGGCACCACATACAAAAAGTAATTAATGCAAAAGAATGCAAACTCACTTCCACTGCCTTTAAATAAGTCAAAGTGAATTGATAATTGAAATTGATAATGAAATTGATAATGGGATTTCTAAGATCTAAATGACCTTGTACTGGTTTATAGAAATAGAATACTAAATGTTTTATTTTCTATCCTTAGGCATTAAAGAAAATATAGATACAAATATTTTTTCTTAAATTTCAAACAGCAACTACTTAACTTGAAATGGCTCTAATATCACATCCAGGAGAAACACATTTCTCAAGGCTTTTATCGATTTTTACTGAAAAAAAGAAAAGAATAGCCCTGTGACCTAACATTTAAAACAGAAGGAATTATGTTTCAGGGTTAGAGAGTGGTGACCCTGGTTTGTGACAGGAATGCTCTGAAACTTGTGTTGTTTTTTTTAAAACACCCTGGAACTTCAAAACCACTTTGATGCACTTTCCTCTGTTTTAGGTTTTAAGGAGCAATGAAGACTGTATCTCTGCAGATGTCTACATTAAGGTGTTTGAGTTTCCAATGCTTTGCATCAAACACCTTTGACGATCACTTATACTATATATATGCAGTATAATGGGTCCTTTCAGTTTCTCAACACATTTAAAAATATTAGCCTGTTACTTGGTATTTCAAGCAATGGCCTCAGACTTTGAGGTACAGTATTGAATGTAAGCTGTTATGACTTCTTAGGGAAAGATGAAAAGACAGGATTTTGAGTCAAAGACTAGCTACAGTATCTCTTTTTTCCATTTCATGAGGTTAAAGGGGAAAAAAACAAAAGCATGTCCCTGTCAAATCATATTATAGGTGAGTAACCAGACTGAGAGATTTTTTTTTTGCTTTTCATGTACAGTATGTCAATTTCTGAGAAGCAAGTGAGTTGCTGGTCGTGGTAACTTTCATAACAGAAAATGAAAACAAAGGATTTTATAATGACTTTCATCATTCCTGGAACTCTCACCAGAATAAATGGACTGAAAATGGATGAGTAATAATAATAGCAAGAATCAGCTTCATGATATTTTGTTTTTAAGCTGATTTTAATATATCTTTCCCTGGTTAGAAGTACCCAAGCATTTGTGGTGACTGGTGGGAGAAGGTGAAAAAACAAATGAGTAGTAAAGCAATGTCTCAAAGTCATTAGCACCCCAACCATACTGTAATTTTCACTTAACACTACAAAACATTGATATACTTAGTTGTGTCTTTGTGAGACTGTAGGAAGACCCTCTAAGGAGAAACAGCTTCATTACAACTGAATTACAAGAGAGTTCCAGATGTAGGCAAAGCTCAATTACCATCCCCCAGGGAGCAGATAGCAAAAGTTACTATCATTTGTCTGGTAAGCCATCTGACATCGCACAATTTACAAAACCAAAGACCAGTTAAAAAAGGGGGGCATTTAGCCACATCTAGTTCATTTGGATTTTTACCAATTTATTCATCCAGGGATCTTAAGATTCATTATAAAATGAAGAACATACAGTAGAAATGTTCAGAAGTTAAAAGTGACTGGGGTGGTACCAGGCTTTCTTGATATTAAGGCAGCTAGTGGGAAGCAAACCTAGATTTGTTTAATACATCGGTGTTTATGCAGACTAACTCAATGTTAGGTCTAGACTGTAAGGGGAAATAAGGAGCTTTTTGAAACCCAAATTCAGAAAATTCAACATCGTCATGGGTACTGAGAATAACTGGGAACATTCACAATCTTTGTGCAAAAATAATTTCTACAAATCCAAGCAAATGTAAACAGCACAAGGTAAAAAAAATCTTTCCATCGTTATTTCTGCACAAAATTATTACAGGCTATTAAACAACAGATTAACTGTAGTGAAACCAGTCTTTTCTCATTCTACCTTTTGAACAAAGAGTTCTGCAGGTAATTTTTTGAACAAATTTAATTTTTTTGTTACCAATGTAAATGTAACAAGAAAAAACAATTATACTGTACAACAAAATAGACAACACACGACGGATGCTTTCACTAAGGGGAGAAAGCAACATTGCAGGCTAAGTTTCCACTATTTTTTTCTGAAGCTTGCACCTCCCTCAGTTATTAGCTGTGTTTCTCTATTAGCTGTAGGAAAAGTGTTCCAGGAAACAACTTTCTCCACCAGTTCTCATTAATGATTTAATGTAATTTATAATGGGAATTCTAGATCAAGGACTGTGCTACACCCAACTACAGTTAAGTATGACTACTATTAATAAACACTCATTTCCCAGCATTTTAAATCCCTTACCTTTACTTGTTCTTAAGCCAAATCTGACTGGCACTTTTCTAAACACTTTACATTTTATGTACATTTTTCTACAAATTGCTACACTTTGGATTTATATTGATATATTCAGTTTATAATAGAAAATTTTTGCAAATGTAGCCAATAGAAAACACTTTATTGTATGATCCCAGTTATAACGTAACAATCTAACTTTGAACAGCCTAGTTCATTTAATATTTTATTAATTGGGAAGTGTGTTTTTTAAATTTAATATCTGTGTTAAAACAAGGCATAAACATCTGCACTGCATGTTTTAGAGGAAGAACAATTGAAAAATTGAAAAAACCTAAAGAAAAACAAGGGTCTCACTCATTACTGCATACACCTGTCACATATTATTATGAAAGAAACAAAAAGTTCATGTTCCGATTGAAGACTTTCATGATTAATGATGTTTTTTTTTTCCAAACCATGTGCATAATCAACAGTACATGTAATTCAATTAATGAATTAGTGATTAAACTATTAAATCTACTAATGCTAAATCTATTATGTTTTAGTAGTGCACTCCAAATGTATTGAAATAGCAAAGGCACTACTGTTATTTTTTTTTTAACTAGCAAGTAACATGTACAGTATATGTGGTCATGGGATTAAAATGAACAAATATAACAACATACAGTACATTTAATTTTGCTGAAAGTCTAGGCACACTTTGGATCACATTACAACAAAAACTACGACAGTATGTGTTCAACTCAGTGATTTCAAGCGCCCATAATAATTTGTACACATTAAATTTAAAATTAAATTAAATACTTTTCAAAGTGTAAAGGTCAGAACATACAGTACAGTAGTTACATATCCCTTTGAGGTAATAAAAGGTTGAAGTCTGCGACACTCTGGGTTCACCAAACTCTTTGATTAACCTTTTTTGAATTGCTTTACCAAGCATTTTCTGCAGTCACTTTGAGTTCTCTCCTGTTCTTTTGGTCTTTTGACTTCTTTTTCTTCAGCCTGTAAAATGTGTGCATTGGAGTTAAATCTGGGATTAATTTGCCAATTCTAATATAATTATATTATAATATTCTAATATATATATAAACACCTTATTTGCTTTGATTGTATGTTTTAGATCAGTGTTAAGTATAAGTATGGCCGCATTGTCTTACAGTACAAGATAATGTCTCTATAACTTCAGAATTCATTCTATATCTGCCAAAATGAACTTTATCATCAACAAAGAGGTCTGAGGCAGTTCCAAAATCAGCCGTATATGCCCAGGATTTGACATTGTCTCTCTAGCATGGTTTGTAATCTATGGAAATACAGAAATACAAAGGAAAGTCAAAACAGTTTCTGAAAAAGGTTTTATGAACAGACAAAATCAAGATGAGCCTTTACCTTCACCATGCTTCACAGATGAGATGGTGTTCTTTGGTGCATCCTCAGTTTCTTTCTTTCTCCACAATTTATCCTTTTCCATCACTTTGGTAATGTTATGTTCTAGGCTTGCATGGTCTCCTCTGCAAATGGTTCATTTGTCTCTATTGATGATCTCTCTTACAGACAGATGTTAGAAAAGTTCTCCTACATGTAATCTAAATCAGTAGAAAACTCTAATACAATGTTCTCAAACAAAACCACAGAGTTTTACATATGAAAATATCATCAATTATTCAAACTGATAATCCAGTTGCTAAAAACATAACCATACAATTTTTGAATTACACTGACATTTTAAGTGCATATACTGAACATTAGTTATTCAAAATATGTATTGTAATAAAACAGGTAAATCTATTTTTCATCAATTATCAATTATCATCAATTATTCAAGCTCAAAGCTTGAAGTGTATAAATGCTAAAGGTTTTCCTTTTTTAAGTCTCAGAGATGGTAGAGTAGATTTTTTAAAAAATATTTTATCTTGTCCCTTGTATTAACATTCATGTACAGTAGTTTTTCCCATATTGCACTGTGACAAGTCATGTAATTCATGTTCATTTTAGTATATGCAATGATCCCTTTAATGGAAAACCTGTCAGTCAATGGATGACTCAAGAAAAGTACTTTTCATCTCATTGCTACACTGAGCACAGTTACCACATTCATAGTTCCAATTAGGCACATGACTTGATGTTGTTTTTTTAAATCTTATCTTTTATTTTAATCTTATCTTTTATAAATGTACATGGTTCACTTCATCTTGCACATTTAATGGAATTGGATGACAAAGGTCCATTGTATATTATTTATTTTAAGTATGATTTAAAAATGTATATATTTCAATAAAGATAACTCAGACATTCATTTGGCTTTTTTTAACTGTAAAACATCATTATATGATTTTTTAAGAGTTGACATATCGCAGCTGTTATCAATATATAGACACAATGCAAGGTAAGAGCCCTCATGAATCCTATGTACAGTTGATACTGATACTGAAAAAGTCTTCATACAAATATGATTATGTGCATAATAGCATAATTATGTTGAAAATAACTGAAATAATTAATAAATAATAAATAATCCTAAAACAAAAAGGACAGATTTAAGATCCATTTAGTGCTAAGAAAATCATTAAAATCCGCACAGGAGCCTTTTATATTATATCTTTATACACATATAAAAACTATATCTGTATCTTTATATTTGTAGTAAGACTTTAGACTGTAGTAAATTTCATTTAACGTAGTCAGCAAAACTAAAGCTGTTGTGCTCTCTTGATCCAAGAAGAAAGGTTGTGAGATGTTCAGATAAAGTCTAATTTCCAACAACTTTTTACCAAAGTTTCTGCTGATCTCACAGGGCTAATTAGATTAAATACTATGCATCTACTTATAATTGAACTGTATTCCACTAGACTGAACTTCCTGAGGTCACTAAGGCTATAACAATTAACTCAATAATTGCACTGCTGCAACATAAAACTAAAGTGAAATACGTGTTTACTTTAATTAATGTGCAGTTTCATACAGTATCTCTGTTGGATTTTCTATTACACAGCCAAAGAAAAAGAAAAAAATACTTAATGAAATAGGAGAGCTTTCACTTTCCAATAGCTGTACTGAGTTTAATAATAATAATAATAATAATAATAATAATAATAATAATAATAATAATAATAATAATAATAATAATAATAATAATAAAACAGTAATAATAATAATAATAATAATGAGAGAATTGAATAATTTTTGCCTACAAATATTCACAGGAGAAATTAAACAACTATAAAGAACCGTGATAGAATAGAAAGTACATTGAAACCTGGGGTCCAATTATGATTCAAATACAAATGAATGGCACCCATTACTTTTGTGCCCCATCAGGCTGAGCAGTGTCTGATGGGATTTTACACTGCTCATGCTTGACAGGTTTGTGTAAAGACTTGTGTGTTGTGAAATTGTACTGAATTCACAACCATTTGTAATCCTTTTTAATAATATTGTAGTGTATTATATCTTCTGTTTATAGGCAATTTAACTTTCTAGAAATTCCAGATTTGAGCTATTAAATAGAGCGCTATAGCTCTGTGAAGACTAATAATTAAAGAATATTCCGAAGCTGAGTTACCTACAGTTTTTTTATATATTGAATCTTTTAATGAGAATATATTGAGTTGAATTTACAGATTTGAAACTTCATTTGAAACACAGCAATATTAAAAAAACAAAACAACCACCTGAGACAGGAAATTGTAGCATAACCAGCATTGTTTACAGTAAATTTACGTTCACTGTTCATGGAAAAAAGACTTAAAAAATAGAAAGTAAAAAAATAACTACAAATGTGTATAGCAGAAAGAAAAAATATGATTCACATTTTAAGAACTATTAAGATATTATCAAGATAATTTTCAGACCTTCACCTACAGTATTTTTTATCATCAGGCAGCAATAAGCATCCCACAAATTATTCAAATAATGTATTACTTTGAACCAAGACACATCTTTGAGTTGGTCCTCAAGACACATTGGGAAACATTAGCCAACAAGTGAATGAAAACACATGCAGATAAAATATGTTTATTAATTGCTATACATTAATATGCTTTTCTGTGTATAATATAAAAATCTCAGATTTTTGAATGTGTTTTTATTTCACCAGCACATTTTCTGTTATTATAACTTAATAATGATGATTTCCCACTCTAAGGGAAAAAATAGTTGAGGTTTTCTAATGGTTAACAGGAGGCTAATGAAGTTATATGCAAAGACAGGCAGCAAGGCAAGTCATTTACCAAAGCAAACACACTTTTCCCGGTATATTTGGGAAAATCCATTAATATCAGCTATGATTTATAATGGTCAGCCATAGCTGTTTACTGACTTTAAGATTCCGCATAACCAATATGAAACAGAACTTTTCTGTGTACTTTACCCGTTAATATATTTGCTGGTGATTTATATTTAGTGATTAGTCAAAGCATGCATTAGTTGCATACATTACCACAAGATTAAATGGTATCAGAGAGTATAGTGTGTTTTAATACATAAAAATGGAAATGGCATTCATCACACAGCTTGATTTATGTTCAGTTAGAAAATGCTGCCTTGATCAGGGATTTATTTTGTTCAAATGTACCAAGAAGGTTTCATTTCAGATATACTTGCTTTATTACCACTGAAGCTACAGTAATTACCTATCATTTGAACACTACTTACCATTTTTATTTTCTTTCTTTACTGTTATACATTTCCATCCATACAATATGAAAGGAGAACTGGGCAAATAAATGAGAAAAGTAATGTTTTATGATGAGTGTTTTCCAGAAACTATTTAATAAATCACTGGGACTCATGATGGCTCCTACACCCTAATTTGGAAAATACTTACTTTGTGCTACACAAATTAACTGCAGAACTGACAGCTCAATATACACTTCTATAAGATTACAATACTCATAGATTGTTGCATGCATATACCCGTAACTGTATATACTTACTGTATATTTAATATAATATCTTACATATTCCATTTTACTACAATAGGCAATAAATGGAAATATGTTTAATTATTGAACAAAAGCAATTATAAGGGGACTTGATTCAAAATTCTGAAAAGCCTGGACAAAGTCAACCAAAGGATCATTATAGTACATACAGTATGACCATTCGTGGATCAAGTTCCTGTTAGCATAAGAAATTAAGCAGATGTACATTTTTGACAGAAAAAATGCAACACTTCTTTACATAAAGCATTGTAAAAAAAGCTACCTACACAATCTGAAACATATTCCCTAGGATTGTTAAAAAATCCTTGTGTCAGTAAAGTACTGTAATAAAGCCCAGATAATCTCTTCTTGTTTGTAACTTTTCTGTGACAGAATTTGACTCAGGTTATACCAGTAAAAATATACAGTACAAGGATATCTGTACAAGGATACTGAGTCAAATATCATCACACAAACAATAAAGCTAACCAGTCATTCCACAACAAGAATTAAGATAATCCACCAATTTACCAATTTGCAACTATCCATCCAATCATCCATTTTCAAGCCTCTTTATCCAGTGCAGGGTCGCAAAGGAGCTGGAGCCATTCCCAGCAAGCAAGGGATGCAAAGCAGGTTACACCTTGGACAGGATGCCAGACCATAATGGGGCACTCACAGACACAAACACACATACTCATGCCAGGGATAATTTATCAAGAAGCCAATTCACTTACTATTACTGTGGGAGGAAACCAGAGCACCCAGAGGAAACCTATGCAATCACAGTGAGAACATGCAAACTCCACACAGATAGCACCTCAGGGCCAGAATTGAACCCAGGACCCTCAGCTCTGCAGCAATGGAGACCACTGCACCGCTGTGCCACCTACAATTTGAAACCACTGATTTGAATTCTATTTTTATGGAGACGTCTGTTGTATTTTATTTCTTCTCTAGATATAAACAGAGCCAGTGTAATGTACAACATACAGAATGATAATAAAGACATGCCATTTCTTTTGTCGTGCACCTCCTATTTTTGTCATGAAAAGAAAGACAGTTTCATCAATACACACAGCCATGAAAGAGACATCTGGAAAGCAGATTAGCCTACTGTGGCACGAATTTAGCCTGCACTACGAACAAACGTATCCCTTTTCTGATAGTTATTTGTGTTTGTAAGCACTACAAGAATGTTTAAACAGGGAGAGATTAAAATGCTTGTAAGACTTAATAAAAAAATAAAAAATAGGGAAGGCAATCAAACAAGCTATAGCTAAGATGTAGTAAGGGAGCATAGTACAGCTCTTCACAATTAGGTTGAGAGATTATTTTGTTGATGTAAGATTTACCAGATTGATCACTAGAGACTTGATTTGTATGAACTTCAGCAAAATGCTCTTTAGAATGAGCATAAGCATATATCCCAGATGCCACCAAGCCCAGAAAGCTTATAATTAGATATTGTATTTCAAACTACTTTGGTGATATGGGAGGTCACAGCTCTTTTCAATGGAAGAAATAACTTTACAATTTAATAAAACCCATGCAACATATATTTGTAAGGGGTACATGAGATAATATAAAACTTACCCTATACACTAAAACATTTATCTTTATCCATCTTTAAATTCAGAAATGTAAACATGAAAAAAATGAACAAGGAAAACTAGGATATATATTTTATGGAATCATTCAAAAATAACTTACGCCAGAGTTGATAATAACAATATACAGTACAGTATACTCTAGTTCAGTATGTTTCTGTGCTTCAGTCCTTGGACCTTAATTAGGAGAAGAAAAGCATTTTCTGCTTTCTAGGTTTAATATTTTTATAAACATTTCATTTAGTGCCTGCTCTTGAACATACATATTTGTAGCAACAGAAATAAATGTCTGTTCCAAAGGTAAGAAAAGGCATTTCTTTTAGTGCACATAGTTACTTTTTATACAGTCAGCTCTGAATACAAGACAAATTCCTAGCTGTAACTAATTACAATTTAGTGACTGGATGTACCATAAAACAGGATTTTCCTTTAATTCCCCTATCTATCCTATTTAAGCTTCTTTCTCATTTATATCAAGTGTACTGCATGTCAACATCTGAACACTAGCTAAGCAAATGACAATACTTTTAAGACAGATTACATTAAATCAAATTCACTTGTGTACCACCTTTAAGAAAAAAAATATCTCATGCACAGAGATAGTGTGACTTTTAAGTAGTCACTGCTAAAGCCTGAAAATACACTCAAACACTTTTCTACCTCTTTACATCATGTTAATTATACTTCTTATTTAACTTAGTACAACTTCAGGAAATCCTTTCATGTATTGTTAAATGATAAAAGTACACAAACAAATGCAGTTTTCCAGAGGTACTGTGTCAGAAAATATTTGCTTTCAATATTTGATTTGGCTTAGTTGGTTTGAGGTTAAATGTTGAATGGATGCTAGGAATGAATGATAGTAAATATGATTTGGCTTTGCTTGTTATCTACTCTAAAACAGCCCATCGTGTACATTTTGAATACTTGTTATTCTGTGTTTGCTGGTATCTGATATATTTGGCTTTTGTACTCGAACTTTGACAAACTCTCCACATACACTTCTTTTACCTAACTCTGTTTTTCATATCAATCTTTCACCACAACCATCACTGTACTGTATATAGAGTTAATCTGGTTAGGGCCAAACCATTTTGTTACTCACTGCTACTACAACTTGCTACCCAGCAGCCATATCACTCTGTAACTCACAACTGACAACCCACTGAAGCTCAGCAGGTGTGAGCCTGGTCAGTACCTGGATGGGAGACCTCCTGGGAAAAACTAAGGTTGCTGCTGGAAGAGGTGTTAGTGGGGCCAGCAGGGGGCGCTCACCCTGCGGTCCATGTGGGTCCTAATGCCCCAGTATAGTGACGAGGACAATATACTGTAAACAGGCGCCATGCTTCGGATGAGACGTAAAACTGAGGTCCTGACTCTCTGTGGTCATTAAAAATCCCAGGACATTTCTCGAAAAGAGTAGGTGTAACCAATGCATCCATTGGTCCCATTGGTCCTTGTCAATCATGACCTCCTAATAATCCCCATCAATTAATTGGCTTCATTACTCTGCTCTCCTCCCCACTGATAGCTGATGAGTGATGAGCGTTCTGGTGCACCAGGTGGATGCTGCACATTTGTGGTGGTGGAGGGGAGTCCCCATTACCTGTAAAGCGCTTTTGAGTGTCCAGAAAAGTGCTATATGTGTTAGCAATTATTATTATTAATTACTACTATTTTATCTGTTGATGCCAGAACTTGTTCTAATGTGTACATAAACTGAGTTTCTAATGAAAAACTCTTCATAGTAATAACTTTAAAGTAAAAAGGATATAAGCAGTGATAGAAATCTTTCTATGGATGTATACATACAGTATATACTGTATATTTTACCTCAATTATCTACTGTAAGTGTTTGCTTTTGTCTGATAAATAATTTTATTTCTCCAAAACTTATATTAGGAACCTAAAATTGAATTGTCCTTGTAAATTACTGGATATAAAATATTTAACTGCAGAACGGCAAGAGTAATGGATACCTTCTTTTTCTCAGGTTCACCCATTAACACACTAATTATAATTATCTTCCAAGACTACAACATTTAATGACAATAACAGAGCAGGTTAAAACAAAGGTAGCACAGAATTACAAGAGACTGCAGGCTTGCAAGCAACTTTGTTTTGCACAAATGTATATTACTTTACATGTCATTTAGAAAAAAGATGAAAATATTAAAGATCTAATGACATTTGTACTGGGCAAATAGAATGTTAATGCATTCATTAAAAAGACTTGCTGCTCAGCATGTATATGGAACATATTATCCACTATACTACTTCAAAATTAAATTTTACAAGATTCTAATGACCATATCCATCTTGCTTGTGGACTTGTAATAGGAGTACAAAGCCACTATAATGTTATGATGGTTATTACAGTATATACCACATCAGGAATTATTCTCACAGTAATGAAGGAATCCACTCTTGGGGAAAACAAAAACACCAACATTTCATGATGTACAGTTTCTCGAGGCTGTTGACAAAGCCAGAACTAGGAACCCAATAATTAAGTATAATTTAAAAAAAAAACATTTGGGTATTTTAATTAATTCTGAGGAAAGTCAATGCAGTTCCAAAGAGGGAAAAAAATCAATAGCAGTGAGACACATCAGTAATGTAAAAGCTATGTCAAGTGGGATGCACCAAGTTACAGGAAGAACTGAATAGAAGTGAAGTGACCTTGTAATGTTTTTGCCTTGTGAGAAAGGAGGAACAAAGCAACAAACGCTTTTTATTTTGCTTTAAACACTTTCTGCTCAGTCATTCAGAGGAATGAAATAAAAACAGCTGCCAAGTGTTATAAACGGATAACTTGTAGCTTTTGTCCTATAGGATTAGATACTTTCTCTTGTTCAGTTTTTGAAGAATAAAGGTTCTTGATTTGATTTCAGCAGAAATCAGCAAGGACATAACATCAATTATATGTAATTATACTGTAGCTTCACAACTGGATTGAATTTGTTTAATATTTTAGGTTAAAATGACCTTCACCATCTCCTTACATTATTCTAGAATGTTCAACTTTACATCAACAGCTCTAACACAATACCAGTAAAAGCAGAGAAAACTATACTCATGTACAGTGATAATAGCAAAAGATGGAACACCACCAAAAACTAACCAGCCATTGGCCCATATGTCATATGACATCTCTCTCTTTAATGATTCGTTGGGCTTAGGAAGCGAAGAAAGTCCTGTTACAAACCATAATTGCAATAAAAGCTAGCATACAGACATCCGTAAAAAACACTTTTGTTTCAAGCACAAGGATTTGAAATATGTGAATAATTTAAAGAAAATATCAATCTGGTTAGGAAATTATAGTGACTCATCTTGTAAATGCCTCTGTTTAGAGTGTTAGGTAAATCTCTTCACCTACTGTACAGATTGTCCATTCCATTCAGAAGTGACTTTTTTTTCTCCTGACGGCACACAAATTGTTGAGTGTTGCTGAGTAAAGTCACAGGGAGAATCTTAGTTTACTAAGGCTGGCACCTCTTGTCACTGGCTGCATGTTTGGAGTCTTCATTTATCACTGCGTCTCTGCAACAGAGCTCTTTCAATATTTGAAGATATTTTGGTGACATGATTGACTAGAAAACTGAGTAGTGTTTAATTTGCCTGCAGTGGGGGCTAGACTTTTGGCATAGCCAATGTCGCTGCTGTTTGGAGGAGGCACTACAGTATGTCTGATAGTAAATGACAGTAAATATCAAAACTTCGGAAAACATCTAAAACTTTTAGTATACCCAGCTATTGATCCCTGATTACAGCATGAAGTAAAAGATCATTGTCCACTGCATTTCACTCTTGGGGTTACAAAACAGATAAATAATATTATTGCAAACATTAATTTTTGTGTATTTAATAAAATGTAATGGCATTATAATAATCTAACTTTATAAGTTCGGTATTTGGTGATGGCTTGTTAATATCCATTAATACTTCAAAAAGTGACAGCTCCACTAAACATTCCACCAATGACTTACAATATAAAATGTGATTCTTTAAGTTCAGGCTTGCTTTGGCTTAATATAAAGGTAATAGTAGAATTTAAACCGTTAGGTAACATATTCGTGAGCACACAGTAGAAATTTGGACTACTGTTACTGTAGTTACAAAAGATTTTCACAGCTTACTTCAATAGTCACATTCAAACTGTTAGAAATTCTCTCTTCACCCACAGTCGAGTGTGCACTTACATTTTTGAATCCCCTGTAGAGGATCTGTAGCTCCTTCTTTGTGAATTTGGTTTGTGCCTCCAGTTGTTCCAGTCCTTCAGGACGATGACGGACTGTGGCCAATTCCAGTTCATCTTCAACGCTGTCTGTAACACATGAGGCACAACATGAGAGGAAAGCCAAACATACAGAATACATTGAGATATACCAGTAATATGGGGAGTTACTGAATAGAATTAAGATACCATAATAGTAAAAAAAAGTGTCTGGTACTCTTAAGCTTTAGTATTGTTGTGCCGAACAAAATGACAGCAATTCTGGTGTAGCAGAGGTCTTCTTTATTACATACTGTATGCTTATGGGAGCCCAGCTCTTGCTAGCCAAAGAAAAACAGCAAAAAGGTGATCTTTTATACAGTGTAATCAAAACACGTTAAAACAAGTCTCTGTTGTTGTTTTGATTTAGACTATTTGCCACCAGGACCTGCTCAAAGCTCAACTGATAAAAGTGTTAACTTTGAAAGCAGGCCGAGATCTATGGAACAGATATTATGAGAATAGTTGGCCAGTCCAACTAATTGTACTCTCAACTCTTGGAGAACCAGCAGTTCTTGTGATTTTTGGCTCCTCACTGCTTGTAGTGACCTTAGTGCAAGTTCTGCTTATTCATCAATAGTTCCTAATATTGTGAAGCTTGCAGCATGTCAAAAGATACAGTAAATTACTCTTAAGGTGGGCATTAGTGGTACAATAAATTGCATACTGTTGTAAAAGATCCTTTCAATATTTTATTTTGTAAATGCAGAAACTATATCTTATTTTATATATGATATTGACAGACCAATTAATGGATTTGGAGCCAGCTATTTGCAATAGAAATTAAATTCTAAACAAGTTTACACAGACTTATTTAATAATATATTATTTTGTAGTGCCTAACTGAATGTCTGAAGATCTGGGCCTGGATAACATCAAACTGTTTTCATTGGCATCGATAGTTGCTCATCATCAAACACTAGCTTTACCAGTTTTAATTCTGAAAGTGGGTAGAACACTAAGTTAAATATACTGTAGGCCCTAGTAAAAGTGATTTAAACTTTCTTTCACAAATATCTGCGAAAGTCAGTCTCTTCACATGGTCTCACCTAAGGGCACCTACTGTAGCTTGAGCAGAATTTTGGAGGGACATTTTTACTTGTTTTACTTTTTCCGCCTAACTGTACAAGAGAATATGATGATGTTTAGCTATAAATTAAATCACAAATAGATTAATTTAACAGAAAACCACGATTGCATATGCAACCTGTCCTTTCTTTTAAATTCAAAGAAAACAGCTGTTGTATAGTATACCGGCATATTGATGGGAAGCCCAGAGTTAGTACCACTGAGGGGTGGTAGGTGGTGGGAAGAGATTTTGTGCATTGAAGGGAATGTGTTTTTCATGCAGTTAATGTTTCTTCATTATATTTAAGTTCTGAAGCATTTAAAGTAAATAAAAGAATGTTCACAGAAAAACAAAAAAACTTCATGTTTCAACAACACTTCAATCCAAATGTTGAATCCCATGTTCCAGGGCTGTATTGTGCTTTGTATTTTATTTTGTTTGTTACATACTGTATGCAAACATCATGTATAAGTACACAACATACATGAATAGAGGGACTTCAGACTAAGACAAACACATGAGGATGGCTTGAGGTACAGTATAATGGAGGAGTGAATGATATTAACCTCTGTAGAATGGATTCCACGATACCTTCTTGATCCTTAAGGAAGGATCTGGGGTTGCAAATGTGTTTAAAGGGATTTCATTATGTTACTATAAAATATTTCTTCGTAAGGTTTTATTTTATCTGGACAGTAATAACAATGTCTCCTGATTTGAATAGGCATAAAGATTAATTATAAATTAAAAAAAACTCTAAACAGATATACATGGATTACAAATAATTTATTTGGTATTTATTGTACGTTTGGTAGTTCATATGTACTGCACTGGGAAGATCTTTGGTTCCTGTTGCTGTGACATTACTTCATAACATGAAAAAAACAGAGCAGTCCATTTCCTTTTAAGGGCCTGAGCAGGCTGATGCCAATTTATCTGGGTCAGAGATCTGAATCTTTTGTGTCCATGCCTTGCTTGATGTACAACAAAATATTACATCTTTTCAGTTTCATTTCACAGCAGCTGCTTGTGAAACAGCATGTCATTGATGCTCTTGAAATTTCCAGGCTGCCTAACTGAGGGCAGTAGCTGGATTCCCTAACTTAATGTCTTAGGGGTTTTAAAGGACAATATTCATCAATATCTATCAAAATAGCTTTCTTATACTATACTGTACACTTTTTTAAAAAGTAAATTGTTCCATTAGAGAACTATGATGGAATTAAATAGCACTATGATAAAGACAATCTGGAGATCTTTGGGATAGTTACAGAAAACTGCACTGTTTTAACAATTTATATTTGAAATTCAATGATTAGCCTCCACAAACCTATTCATGAGTTTGTAATGATGGTAACATTTTTCACCATAGTCATGCCTCAGGTTTGCTGTGCTCCCAGGCAGACTTCAACGTTCTACTTTTAAACACCTACAGTTGTAATGCTTTAAATGATTAATTTAATCGGTGGTTACACTTTGGATTTCATGTGTTTACATTCTTGAAATGCACAAAACATCCATCCATCAACAGAAAGTCATATTTTCTGGTGACGGACGCACAAAGCTAGAGAATATCCTACTAATGCAGGGAGCACAGTGAGGTAGATTATTCATAATATAATTAGTCTTTTACCTATGAGAAAGACTTGTGTTTTTGTTGAATTTTTCCTCCTTTAGACAATGTGACTAAGCAATAAAAAGAGACTATACACATTGACTGTTACAATATAATTTAAGAATTCTGATGTAATGTGCAATACGGATCTCTAATTTAATCTAGGAAATAATATGGTCAAAGTTGACACTCCAATGTAATATGTGTATTTGAAGTGGTTTCTAATGTTTGCCCCCATGTGGACCACAGGGGTTGTAGTTCATATTGTAATCTGAATTTTCCACGTGTCCAGTGGTAAGGCACAGCAAGAACAATATACAGTATTGACCATTAAGCACAGTGCTTGACTTACAGTAACTGGAAAATGTGTCATGAGTTTTCAAAGTATTATATATAACAGTTTGTGAGTCACCAGAGTGCCATGGAGCAGCCAAAATGTAATACAGTATATACAGTACAGTAGTTAAACCTAAATCTAAATCAAGGAACCTTATGCTAAAATTGTACAATGAACCTCATTAAAATATTGCGTAATATTTTGGACATGTCTTATGACCACAACATACAGTATATTCCTATATCTTACAGAGTCTGCTATTCTTAGCTCCTAATTTTATGAGAATGTCCTACATTTTCCTTTTTCTTGTGTATCACATCTCATATAAGACCTTTGACATCATAGTATTTTTCCTGAGACTTCATCTTTAACATGTCAATTAACTGAATCAGCAAAAATAGATTGTCTACATTTTTACATAAAAGTGAGAGGAAAAGAAATGCAGAGGTATTACTCTATAGATGAAAAAAAAGCAAATCAAATGTCCTTTTAATACTGTAGGTCTGTCTCTGGAATGGTTAGGTCACTCTGTTGGCTGTACAAATGTGACACTTCCACATTGGAGGATTTTTACAGTGTGCCGTCCAGAGTTGATGCCTTCAAGTCAATTGAATCTACAGGAGGCTGATATCTTAGAGATTGATTTCAGGAATGGGAGAATACATCAGTGTTTGCTAGGAGCTCTGTTTTATCTTAGATAACAAACACAGACATGAACAAAAAGAGCCGACATTAAGAAATGTAGTGTTATTATTTAAGAACAGAAGAACAGTTACCAAGAAGAGGAGGCCATTCAGCCCATCTAGCCCATTTGAACATAGCTAATTGATCCAAGTATCTCATCCAATTATTTCTTGAAAGAAGTCACCGTATCAGTTTCAGCAACCTGGTGGGATTACTTGTTCTCATACTCCCAGGGAATCTGGGAAAAAGATTAGCTCCTGTTCTCAATTTTAAATGCACTTTTCACTTGCCCTGTCTCTGGGTAGATTAAATCCAGTGCACCATAGTCATACGGTGTTTATACAGGATTTTCCTCCATTGACGAATTTATCAGGAAAAACAAACACCTAATTTCATAGGTGTGTGTGCATCAAATTAGAATTTGAAGAAAGAAATCACAAGAAATTGTGATGATTTGCCATCATTTTATACAGTAATTATGTTATGGCAACATAGTACGGTGAGATGACAAAAACAAGGTACTGCAGTTCAACCAACATTGTCTATGAAGGTACTATTCATGTATGTGTGAGACACTTGAAAAGCACTACAATTACCCTACAACAGTATACTCCGGAGACAGCACGGTCTTTTGCCATTTATATGATGAATTCTGCAGCAACCAAAACTGTATGACAGAGGAGGCTGGAAACCAAAGCAGTCAACCCCTTTAAAGGCAACGTAGTTTTAGAGAAAACTATTTCAGGCTGATTAAGCTAAGAACAGCAATCCCTTTTCAAATGTGTCAGAAGCTGCGCTTAACCAAACCATGACTCCTGAACTCAACCACTGAACCCGGGGAATTCCAGCCAACATATTAATGATCTTACATAGCTTCTACATAAATAATATTATCCAGAGAATATGCCATCTTTCTACATGCCACTGCATTGAGTAGTAGATGATTTGAAATGGCCCTGAGAACCCCTTAGAATGATTACTGAGAAAGCACTTTATAATTCACCCAGGATGGTATAATTTGGAATGTTATATTCATACTTTACCTTAGTTTGATGTGAAAATAGATGAGAAGAAGTATTTGACCTTTCTGGAGGCAGACATTGCAGACAGAATTTCAAATTGAAATTCTACTGAAGGGGTTCTGATTTGTAAGTGGTGTTTCATCTGTCCTGAGGTTTACTCAAACTGCTTTGACATTGTGCTCAGCATGAAAATGTGTTCAGTGAGGGAAAGACTGATGGATTTCTTGGTTTCTTTTTTCAAACATGCAAAATAAGGAGGGGGTGGGGTTCTTAGAAGTGTAACTTTCTTTTCTTCTCAGCCTTTGAAGCTGGCTAACTCTCCTCTCAGATCAGACAAGCACATTAGCCTGTTTTCACATATCATCCATGTTGTGATTTTCTACAAGTCACATTTACTCTATATCTCAAGCTACAGACATCATGTGGTTTAGGGTCTGAGCTATAGAGAATACAGGAGGTGTAATATACTGTATCAGTGGCATTACTGTAACTCTCACGCACTGGATGTGGAGTAGTGGAATTCAATATGACTTCAACTGCATTGGCCAAGAGGTTTTTACATGTAAACTATGAAAGAACTGGATTGGGCCATGATGGAAATAGGGGAACTAAAATCCTGGGTTTTATGATAGGAAACATTTTTGAACCAAGAGCCTTCAAAGACAGAATAATGTTTGTCAGAAAATGACCAATTAATAATGTTGGGAATTCTGAGTTTCACATACCTCCAAGTTGTACTACAAGGTTAGAACTTTTTTGTTAGTGTGTAGAAATAAAATATACTGTATACGTATATAATCTTTAAAAAAATCTGTAGACTGGTGCTAAACACTAGTACAGAAATCAGTTATTATCTTTATTGTTACCTGCATATCTGACTACAACCATCAAACAGTGCTGTAGTTATTCCATGGAGGTTAATGATGCTGGATTTCAAACCATTGGCCTTTTGATCAGATGCACTGTCAGTTAAAGAGCTGGTTTATTTTACTAATTCAATATTCATATTAGTTTTTTTTCCTCCTGAAGGATAAACTATTGAAAGGGAAATATACCTTTAAGAATTCTTTCATGTTGTTTCTTCCGATTTGAAGAATAAAATGCTAATGGTAAAATGCTACTATTTTGCTCAGAGAAATTGAAACAGATGCTTACTTTCTCCTGCACGATAAACTTTATTTTCTTTATGTAATAGGCTTTTGGCAAAAAACAGATGATGTGATCACTACAGAGAGTCATAAAAGAATTGCTTGCCTGTGGATCATACAAAGCTGTCATCATTTAATCCATTGGGGTATGTACCACAGGCGTATTTTGATCTGACAGTGTGAGTCACAAGACCAACCAGTTCTGGATTTTTGTTAAAACCACCACATGCAGAGCTTTAGAAAAGAGGGATAAGAAAATGAAAGAAATAACTTGCTTTGGTTATCTGTTGATGTCTTTTTGGCAGCTGAGCAAGAAAAGAGCTTCAAAAGTCGCTCTTTAATACTGCGTTTGGTGCTGCTCTGAGGGTAGATGAAACCTAGAAGATATATCATCAGTCTTGGTTAATGCCCATGTCCCAGAAACAAGTGCAATGCATGCTGCTGTTCACAAAACACAGCAATGTTGTGTAACTTAAGAGCGGAAACTTGCATCAGGCAAAAGCAGTCAAGGGGTTCAAACATTTCAATTCAAGGCAAAAATAATTTGAAAGATTGAAGTACTGTACAGTATACTACTGTATATCCATTTATTGTGAGAACTCGACACATGACTCGTACAGTAAATGCCACTGTAGATGCCTACCAATAGCAACACTGATGGAATAAAACGTATTGTTAAAATACAGAGATCTGGTGCAGATAGGTTAAAAATTGATCCAGACCTCAAAAACAGACATTATAAAACAGTTTCAGAACATTTTTCCTGTATTCTTGAAAGGTTAAAATAACATGTTAGTAATCTGACAGGTTTGCTAGAAGCCTAAAATCTGTTTATTCTGGGGAATCTTTAATGTCAATCCTTGCTAATGATCCTAGCAATGATCATTCCAATTATATTTTAGGAGGCAAAGAAGCAAAACAGTTTTGAAATGTGAACTGTAATACCTTCACAAAACTGTCCAAATGCAATTTAGTTTACCTTAGCAAAAAGGGGTACCATTTTGGTTTTACTCCCTTACAATTAATGGCATAGCCCATCAAAAATAAAACTTACCATTATACACATATTGTATCTCATAATCTTAAAGTATTATCCCTGGACAGGGACAAGACCAATGACCATGCTTTTCCTTGTACCTTTTTATGATTGAAGCATGTCAATTCATTTTAATATAGTTAGCTAATGAAACTAAAATACTGTAAAATAATGTATAGATAATTTAAAATTTATCAGTTCTCAATCACAGCATTTTTTGAAAAATCATTGTTTTTATGGGTATTTTAGTGAGAATGCAATTAAACTACTGCACATCTATATTAACAAAGGCTGCTTTTTTGTTAATACTGCTTTAGCTTGCTATTAATAATATAATGGATTATGCAGCAAACTAGGAGGAAACAACTCAAGTTAGTATTTTTGGTTGTAGTTAAAAAGTTCAGTATTGTGTTAATCAGAAAGCAATTTATTTTCTTTTAGCCCACTAAAATCATTTGCAAATAAATGACTCTGTACTATCACATTGGTCAGGGGTCACAGGTAATAAATGTTCTTAGAAAACAATTGTTCAGCAGTTGTTATTTTAGTAAAGTGCTGACTGCTTTTGTTAAGAGCAAAAATGGCTTCAAATGTTCAGCTCTGATTTCCTGAAGGAACATGACCCTATCTCTTAGGAACATCACTACACATTAGTCTTATTAAAAACAGATATATACTGTAATAACAACATTGCTTGTGAACTGCCTGATGTTAAACTTGCATTCATAGAAATATGGTTGGGTTGAAATGTTTTTGCTGTTATATTAATGGCAATAAGAAACACTATAAATTATCTATGTCAACAATTAATGATATTGGATACAATTTAGAAAATATTACATAACTGGAAGCCTAACATTTAGGTTAAGTGTATAGTTCAGACTATGGTCAAGATTGTGTTCCTTGTTTCTTATTAGACTATACATTTCCTTAAGCATGTTTCTTTTAAAATATAGCGTATTTTAAAAGTTGCTGATATATGAATTGATTTTTGCACCAGTTACAATTTTTGTTTTGTTTGACATTATACTCATGCTGGCAGACATCTTATACAGTATTTAGGTATTGGTTACACAGCAAAAGAAATGAATATCAACTAATTCTTAAACTAAACAAACAGCTCCATCTTCAACCCAAACAATATTTAGCAGAATACTTTTTTTGCATAACTTCTAAAGTCATGAAATTTGTTTTATGCCTGCTGTGAACATTTTCCATTGTTGTCACTAACACTATCATTGCTCTTCTGCCAGAGAAACTGCATTCCTTTCACTGAGTTGAGAGGGTACTATCTCTCCTGTCATCACTGTCATTATTTTACTTTAAATCACAGATAGCAGCAGGGGCTGAGGAAAAGCTATGTGTGGCCCTGCTATCCATCTAAGATTAAGAAGGCATCAGCTGGCAGGGTAATCATTTCTATTGTGACCACATTTCATTACATTCCCATAAGTAAATCTGAGGAGTTTGTGAGAAATACAATTTCACAGTGTTGAAAACATCCATCATGAATCTAAAGAACTTTAAAGAAAAGCTGATATTTTTACCTTTGTAGAGTATAAAAAAGAGATTAAATAAATTTGGCATAAATTTAGACTAATATCAAATCAAAAATGTTTTTCTACAGTCCTTAGAATCTGAGAGCTACATTCTAATATAACAATCTTAAAATTAACAATGTTAATTCAAATGAGTTTCCCGTTGGTACATATGGTGAAGGGGTAGAGTGAGTTAAACACAATCAGGACTGGCAGTAAATGAATGAGTAGCAGTTTTCAACATACAGGTTAACTAAGCATGTAAGCATAAGCAAATGTATCAAGTTAGAGCCAAAGTTAGAAGCCAACCATCCTGCAGGGTCAGTGGCTTGAGTCTAAATGTCAAGTTTTACTGTTTTTTTAATGGCTCAGTGGCAACAACATGTCCTGGACCAGTATCTAAGCAATCATCTGTACATGTAATAATAGTTTCATAACAGCACTTAATAGTTTCAAGGTAGTGTGTTTAAAGGGAAAATGAAGTAAGAGGCTAAAAGGTGTTGTGAAATGCATGGATACGGTGATTGAATATTGGCTATACAGAAGCTGTACACACCCTGTACAATATAGAATTAAGACATGACCACCATGCCCCCAGCTGTCCACTCCTGGCTTAATAAGCAAAATAATTGGTAAACCATCCAAAAAAGATTACCATTTTTTTAAACTGTTGATATATAGTAGTTTTTATACTGTTTCTTCTCTTGAATGTACGTTATTCTCAGGATGGCACCCGATTCATCCTCTACAATAGTGCAGTATCCACCTTGGTGATGCGTGACAGCCAATTCTGCACCATGAGCATCACTACATAGTAGATCAGGTGGGGAAGTGAGAAACTGCTTCACTAAGAGTATTTAGGCAGGTCAGACTTTTCAAAACCAGGGTGGAAGTGAGCTAGGACCCTGGGATTAATATGACTATTTGTTTAAGAAGTTTCATGCAATGTTTTATGAACAAGTGATCAGGACCTTGGTGTAACTTCTCAAGCAAACTACAAAAACCCCTATAGCAAAGTGTTTACGGTTACCATGCTAGGGGAATGGTGTAAAAAGTTTAAAAGTCTCCTATTCTGGTACTCACCATGCCCTAACTTGCTTAGCTACAGTACATGGTGGTCTCTCTGCTATTTAAGAGGATATGCAAACTATGTAGGATATTTAAACTAATAAATTAAATTGAAATAAGTTTTGTATTTATTTATGTATTGTGCACATTTAATCAGAGAAATCACATTATTTTCATAGTTCTCAGTTAGGAACCTTTGTGACAAACTATTGTAGTAATACGGTTTTCAATTATTACATTATTACCCTGCATGGCCAGGGTGTGTAACCTGTCTGAGCAGGAGTATCTGCTGGGTTTTGTATTATTTGCTCTACATACTGTACAGTAGCTAATTTACTGATTGCTTCTAAAATCACTTCTGGCATTCTGGGCATCCTCATGCTGATCAATCAGCCAGTTAAGCTCTCGTGTTGTAAGCTTCAAAGTGTTTATGGATTACTGTCAATTAAAACTCAGGGATGCAGTCCTTACCACAATGTTATCCTGTTTAGAACCACAGTATACCATATCTGTTACAATACAAACCATTTTTTTTGCCCTGTTTCAATGCATTAAAAAGGATTGATTGACAAATACATTCCTTAATGCAATACATGCACAGTGCACATCATGTTTGTTCATCGAATGCATTTAGTACTTTTGCCTTCCAACAAACTGCTAACCTTCTCAAAGATATCTCTCAATAACCAAAGCACATAATGCAAATCATCATTAAAATCATAAGAGGCTTATCTGAGTAGTGATTTATGAGAGGTAATGTAGCATATGAACAGTTAATGCATATTAAGCAAAGCCCATTAGAGTTTTCAGTCACTGAAGTCTATTAAAGGTAAACAGACAACATGAGTGATCCTAAACAATCTTTAATTTTTAAATACATTTGAATAAGCTAAGACCAGAGAAATATACTGACCAAAGAAATATCCTGACACTGGCTTCACTAAGAAGGATTAGGCTAGGCAAAAAACCATTGCCTAAACATCACCCAAGTTCTTACATTACTAAACAGTAAAAGCTATTTCTAAACATCCACTGTATTGTTAATGTATTGACAAAAATGCAAGAAGCACTTTACAAAGATTATTAAGACTGTCCCGAGCATAATACACAATACTTTACTGTCAATCACACACATAATATCCACATTTTAAATTAACACCCCCAAATCATAATAGTTGCTCATGCTCATTAAAATACTGGTCACCACATTAAAAAAATGCTGCTCTGGAAAGAAGAGTGAACTGGTATATCTCTAGACTTAAAGTAATGTCATACTCTTAACATTACCTCAAAACAGAGGACACTCAAGAAAAGATAATGTACATACTGTATATTTAGAACAAAACAGAAGGATCTTCTTTCAAAAAAAAAGGTTGGGGGTGTGAAGAATAAATTACTTAACTATGTCATGAAAGCTAATTCAATAATATCCTTCTAAAAACAGCCTGGATCTATAAATGTCTAGCAATGAAAGAAGAAAGACAGATAAAACATCCTACTTTCATTTGTAACCTTAAAACAGCATACTATTTTTTGCAAATAACACTGAAACATAAATTAGTAAAAACTTACAAAAATAACTATAGGGATAAATTCATAAAAGTGGGAGTGTATATTGACAGAATTTAAATAATAATTGCATACATAAAATACTCATTTAAAGTTACCTACAGGACTTTTCAAATCTGTAGCATATAACTTTTAAGAGAACACTTTACTCTTGCAAAAATTATTTAGTTTGTAAGTCTCTTATACCAAAAATACAATAAAGAAACTGATTGAGATTCATAAAGTTACGTTAAGATACTGTAACTCAGTTTAACTGTTGGTAAATATTTTGGTCATAAATAAGAAGTGTTTTCCTAAGAAAGTGACTGTGGTGCCTGTAAAAGGAATCTAGTTCTATTCAAAGTAAGCCATACATACTGTTGGCAGGTCATTTTTTACAGTTTTCTTTAACTCCCATGGAAGTTTAGCTGAGAAGATGGTTGTGCATGTTTCTGTAAAACATCTCTACATTGACGTTAAACAAAAAAGAATTGAGAAACAGCAGGCGATGTACTGCCACATTTTTCTTAGTTCTCCTAATATTGTGAGATATTCTTTGCCAACACCCTGTTTTTTTGGACATCAAAATGTCCCCATTTATCAAAGTTTTCTTTTTAACAACAGAGTACTGTACTAAATCCCACTACTAAAGCTTGCTGTGCCCACTTAGATATGATATCACAGCACTTGTGTGCTTTGGTGCTTTGGTGTGCTTGTACTACACACAAGAACATACTGCTGTAATACATACAGCATTACATACTGCTGTTGGCAATAATTTCCCTAGAAACGTCTTACCTTGCTTTGACAATAGTTGGTTAGGTTTAAACACATTACATTTAAAATGTTATGGATCAGTTTTTATCATTCGTATGAGCTTAACATGCAGAAGTTACATAGTTATATTGTCACAGGCAGGGGGTCAAGAGGAGTTACTTCCTCGTAGTGATCCCTGGGCAACATCTCTGATGGCAAAAAGCTCTTCAAATCAAACTTACCATGCAATGCTTACCAGTAATGAATTGTACTCTGCTCTTAGAAAATAATCTAAGGGTCTTTCAAGAATCAGTGTAATGGAATAAAAACTTGTCTTAAAACGTTACAGATTTTGTTGTTCACTTTTCTTTGGGATGGGGGCAGTTATTAGGTTTCATGCAACTTCTTTGGCTGCTAAAACAACTGAAAAAAGTACAAGAATTGGGTAATGAAAAAATAACAAGAGGAAGGTATACACCTGTATCTGCCTTATAAAATATAAAAGCCATCATGATGGTGGTTATCGATACTCTAATTAATCAGAGGCACATGTTCCTGGTGTATTAATACTAAGTTATACTTACCAGAAATTTGTCAGAATAAATTCATAGCATGTTCCTCACAAGCAGGGTAATGAAAAATATTTGAAAAATACAGATGAGGATCACTTACAGACTGGGAGAAATATAAACCATGAAATGTCTGTGTAAGGGTCTGAGGTGATTTCTAATGAATAACAGATCAAAATAAAGTATATATAGCTCAGCTTTTAAAGGTTAACAAATGCGACCTTACCTTCAAATTATACAGGATTTTTTTCAATTTCTATCCTTTCCAGAAAAGTGATGTTCTCTTCCATAGTTTAGATCCGTCCCTGATCTTTGTTATACTGATGTTCATTAACATTTTTCTCTCTAATCAGTATTAACTTCACATACAGTAACTGTAACCTCTTAGGGAGATCTAAGCCACAGGTGATCACCTGATCACAATTACAACACTTTACAGATCCAATAAAATTAGATTTGCCACTTCAGTGAATTAGCTCACCAATTATAGATAGTAATAGTCACCTATTATAATAGTCACCATAGTCAACTCACACACTCATGCCAGGGCCAGTTTTACAGAAACTAACAAACTACCAGCATGTCATTGGACTATAGGATAAAACTGGAGCACATAGAAAAAAACAAATCTGGAAAGTCCTACGATGTTTGTTTTTCACATCACAAAATACAACAAAAGAACTTGGTAGGAGAAACGGAACATGACTGTAACTAAAATGCAGATATCAATTGTAAAATTGTTGGATTGGGAGGAAAACAAAACAAGCCAATCCCTACCATAATCCCTTCATTATTTTACAAGTGATCATATATTTTATTATATTTTTGGACTGAGATTAATTTGACTATGTAACCTGGTTAAGCATACTGCACATACTGTACAGTAGGTCTCAGTGGGCAGTGAATTAATTTGATATCCCATCCCTACCCCACCTTCCCTTGACCCACTCTGTCCCTTGAAAATGCTGCAGTCTGGAGTTTACAAACAGTAAATAAGGTACTTTAAGTATCTTGAGAAAACTCTCTGTTGTATATCCTGCTTTCTGCATACTTTGTTGTTTTTGTGTTGACAGTACCTTTTCATTAATTCCTAACTTACTGTGATGCATACAGTAATCAGGAAATACAAAGTGCAGTACGTATCATTTCCCAGAGAGCACCAATTAATTTGTGGAACAGTGATCATGGCCCAATGGGGAATAACAAAAACTTCTCGTGTAAGCAGTGTTAAACCTGCCATGTTACAGCATCTTGCAATAATATGGACACAGCACGCTTGTGTTATTTTCAAAATCACGAGTTTGGAAGAGATTTGGGTAAAATAATTCCCCATTTACCCACAAATCGGAGAAGCAAAGAATTCTTAACTATTTCCTTTTTTTCACCTTTCATTCAGAATCTGGTTTTCCATCACTTGCTGGATAGAAAACCAGACAGAACATTCAAAGCGGAAAAGGAAGGGAAGTTGTGCTCTCTCATCCTTCAATCCTTGGAGCTTGCAAGGGGGAAAAAAAACCTTAATCTGTCTTACCTCATTAAAAAAAAATAGTTTTTTGTCTTTATAAGTGACAGTTAATATACCTGACGTTTTTGTTTAATGAAAAATTATCAATAAAATAAAATGTTATGTTGTTTTTATGCATCTAATATTTATCCATGAAATACATGGATCAAATAAATTACGAGGCAGTTGACCATGAACAATAATATAGAATATTACATATACCATACACAATAAAATATCTTTCAACGCTTACTTATGAGAAACTATATTACAAGATATATTGCAAATGAAAAATAATGTAATAATGCATGCAAAGAGTAACATATCAATCAAAAAGTTTGGTAATTTCTTCCATAGTGTCACAATAGCTACTGTATACACAGTATGTCTGTTGGTGTACTGTGCAGTATATGTAAAAAAGAATTTTAGGAAATGCCAACTCAACTTCCCCTTAAATCATTTTTAATCATTGCTGATGTGTGTAGGGTTAACTGTACCCCAATGACAAAAATTGACCATCGCATTGAATAAATAAAAATGAAGCAAGTACAACTGAGTTGTCACGATATTAGTTCCCCCTCCTTAAGGGTGCTGCAGCCCTTTCACTCAAGATTATTCTGTGCACCTGTTTCCCATTCCCAGCCCACCTTAAAAGCCAGGCGCTGACGCTCTTCCGGGCTCTGCATCTGATTTCCATATCGTGCGAGTCCGGGACCTGGAAGCGCCTGGTCCCGTTAAGGTTTTAATCTCTGTTCCTGTTCCCCCTCCGCCGGTTCCGACCCGGCCTTCGTGTTTTTAATTCCTTCTTCTGATGGATCTCCTGGTTTTGGACTTACTCGTGTGTTTTGGATATTCCCTAAGGACTACTCTCTCGGATTGTTCGCCTCGGCCACACCTCCCCCGTGCACAAGCGCACCGTGGACACGCCCCCCTGTCTTCTGCCCCGTTTTCCTGCATGACGTTTCCCCAGTGTTTCCCCACTCCATTAGACTGTGTCGTCCGCATAGGGTCCGGAAAGAACTGTTCGTTACATGAGTATTGTAACACACCTCTATGAACTGTGTTATTTTTCTGTAATAAACAATCACTGTGAGATAAGGCCAAAACAATTTCTATGTAATTATTTCTTCTACTAATTTTGTATTTGAAATATTCCTTAGGGCCACCTCAGAAGAATTTTCTTTTTGGCAACTCGGCTGGAGGTTGTTGCTTAGTTGAAAAGAAAATGATTCATTGCGTGGCATGGATTACATGCTTCATTGCTGACATTAGTTGGCTGCGTAAGAAATGCTTCAGAGGTTTTCCTACATCAACAAATTCCAATTAATGTATCTTTTTGTCCCTTTAACACATTTTGTTGACTATTTATCATAAATCCTCCCATCTGAAACAACTGCAGTGTTTCTCTTGCACCTTTAAATGACACCAAAAGAGCTGGTTATTTTAAAAGAGCTGAGTTTTCATTCTGCTGTATTTTTGCTGGTGGGGGAGAATAACAATCAAATATGTTTTAAGAGTGTTCATTTTAATTGGGAACCACTTAATATCTGAAGTAGTGATGTATATACTTCCAAAAGTGATGTGGATACTTATCATTTACACTTGTACATGAACACTTCAGTTAGCCTGATTTCCAAAATGGGCATAGTCCAATTTCAGTGACTTAACAGCTACATTTCAATATTCGAATGTTAACAGAAATTGATACATAATGCACTAGACTATATAACGTTATATGAATATATGAATCTGTTACACAATTCAGGGTATAGAAATCACTTTCATTGTAGTTCTTCTTTTTCTTCTTTCAGAAATCAGGTGAATATTTGATCAAACTCTCAACAAGGCATTAAAGTACAGACTACATATTGTTTGTGTACTGTATATAAATTGAAATATAAAGACATGCAATTAAGGATTCTAGAATTTTGAATATTAAAATACATATATACTGTTCAATAGGGAGTTTTTTTTTACCACTTACAGTAATTTAAGCCCTGATATTGCTTGCACTAAATCTCAGTATATTCCTCTGTCAGGTCCATGAGAAATATTTATGGGGTAAGCCATGTCCCACTTTCACCAAAAGCCCAAATAAGCCCATAAAAGCAGTGTTATTTATGTATATGTGACATTAAGGCTCATTTTGTTTTGATAGGGCACCCTACAGTATATCTATTAATTTTCATGTTGCAGCTCCCTCTTTCAACATAAAATCTTCTGTCACCCCAATCAGGTTTATTCCCTACCCGTAATGTCTATTGTTTTGATGTTTAATTATTCTACGATAATGCAGAAGGTACAAAGTCATTGCTTCTTTCCTTCTGAAATGCACAAAGCAATACAATAGGCATGAATAACCATCTCAATTTCTTTCAAGAGGGTAACTGTTTCAAATCAATTTAGTTACATCACATAGGAAAACATATGTCCTGTGATACTGATAAGTCAATATCATTGTTCTGCACCTTTGAACATGTCAATTGATTAGTCAACAGCAGAGATTCAGAGAACTCAATAGGCTCAATAACCCTCACACCTTTGGGAAAAATCTTCAAATTTCTCATTTTTCCCCACAGGGACTTAAAAGGTAGAGCTCACTTGCTATTACATGAAAACAGAAATACATTTGAATATTTGGAATGTGCTTCAAATAATACTTAATATTTTCCAAAAAGGAAAAACTTTCCAGTATTTTTAATTGAATGGACCATTTATTTCTCCTGTTTCTACTCTCCCAGTCTGATATTGTCATTTATTGATCAATATAGCTCACCACTGAGATCACCAGCACAAAGAGGAAAAAACAAATATGAACTACTCCACTGACTTAACCATTCACCATATGCCATGTTCCAGACTCCACACTGCTTCACACAAGTGTTATCACCTGGATCAGCAATGCATCTTTCACTGACAAGGTAAGTCCCAGTGGTCTCTGTTGGATGGAAAACCAAGGATATTTCCATTATCCAAAAAGCCTTTTATGTTGTTGAAGGTCACAAAAAGCCACCGCTTAACCCTGAAACACGAGATGAAAGGTGGAACATACACAGGTTGCCAATCAAATTAGCCAGCATGTCTCTAGGAAGTGATGTATCCCATGCGGATACAGATCCTTGAGCTGTGAGGGAGAAGCACTAATGGCCATGTCACTGTGCAACCAGGAAAACCATGGAAACTATGTGCAATTCAAGTCATCCAAACTCCAGTTCCACTAGCTTCTGTAATAACATATAAAGCAGTTTATAATTTATGACAGATTATGAACAAGAAAAGGCAGTTGGGCTGATCTATCACATTTGGTAGCTACTAGCTAATTGATCCAATAATCTCTTCCATCCTTTTCTTGATTGAAACCGAAGTATTGGCTTCAACAAGAGCTGGATAGCCTATTCCATTTTGTTTTTAATAAAACATCCCTAATACTGTCAAAACACAAAAATGTGTAATGTAATTATACAATTCTGTATCATGGAAAAGACCACCTATACAAACAAAAATGGAACTACAGTATAACTAGACATCAAAACACTAAACAGAATTTGAAAGTATGCAATAAGTAGCAATTGAGAGACATTATAAATGACCACCAAAAGTGGAATACCCAAATTACAATAATATACAATATAACAAAACCGTTCAATATGATTGAAAGAAGTAAATATAGCTGGTCAGTAATTACTACAAGGTAGACTGTGGTGTCAAATGATATTGCTGAAGGTAATAAAAATTGATAAATGAAAATAGCCATATTCCACACAATGTAATGTCATATTTCACTGTGATGATCCACAGTTGCAGGGAAATGTAGGGCAATTATGCAAAAATACAGCAACTCCATAATTCCACAAGACAGTGGTTTAAAGATGTTTCGCTTCTTTTTGAGCTGAAGCCTTTGCCTTTTGTCTTGGTCAGAGAAACATTTTGCGGCTTAAAGACACAGGCCAACAAAAACAAGAAGAAAGATTGAATTAAATTCCATGTCTTCTTTCTGCAAGTATCACAGCTGATTTGCACCTAAGATATCATTCGAAATGAAATGTGTTCCTTGATTCAGCTACAATACTTATCTGACATATAAGCGTACTATACAGTATATGTAATTACTGTATATATATATAAAAGATCCATTACATTAACCTGATAAAATGTTAATCTCTGATACACCCTTGTCCCTAAAATGGAATAAAACAGCCTATAACTCTCCTCATAAACAAGCCTGTTGCACCAACAGGTCACCACACTGGAAAAAGCCATTCAGGGAAACGTTTAATGGCACTGCGTTCTGTCAGGATAAATTAATAATCATGGCATTAAAACTTCCTTTTGATGGTGGGACACCTTCACAAAGGTTGCAAATGATATTTGTGCAGAGTTGTGCAAGACAATGTGCCTGGTTACAAACACACACTTACCTCCAAATCCATGTTCATCAGGATCCACAGCAGTGGTCCAGAAAAAGAACGTATATACTCAAGATGTTTATTTGGATTTGAATCTTGGTTGGAATCTTAGTTAAATATCCTGATATTACACACTAAACTATTCAAGGTCTAAATTGTACTGACTATGAGTCATAAATTCCATTCCTGGAGGGCCTAGTGTTTTTTTTTCATTCCAATGAACCTCTCAGTCATACAATAGGTCTAATTATTTAATTAACTACAGTAGAAACTGTAATACTTCAAACCATGACTCTGAGGTTCAATATAGGTACAGAACCTGCACATTTAATGTAACAGTTACAGTATGTTAATTGTTCCGTTGAAAATCCAGGTTAGAATAGAATCCAAAAGGCCTTCTTATGGCTGGAGGAAGGCCATTTAAAATACCTCTTTCATTCTTTGCATTGTTCTGAAAAACAATATAATTCTTCCAATACTTCCACCCCCAAACAATTATATCACAAAAGCAAAATCAGTAAAAATATCACATTAACTGGATAAACCCTCTTTTAATGGTAGTGTTCAATGTCATTTTAGTGGTATGTTTGCATTGTGGTAGAATTGTGAAGGACAAAATGCTTTTAAGAAACACGAAATTAGGTAACCAGTGGGTGGGACATCTAATATAAAAGACAGGCCCTTAAACCTTGTTTCCTCCAGTCTCTTGCACACTGGTTACTATCCTTGGTTCCATGGAAGACCACTGTGCATTTCTGAATGTACATTTTAATTCTCATCTGTGTCTATAATTTGACCAACCAGTGGTCTAAACAAGAAAATGTCTATATTAAAGTAATCAAGTAAGATGGAGTTTAGCTGGAACAAACACTAGCAGGGAAAATAGTTCTCTTTGACTAGAGTTGGGAACCGCTGTTCTAGCAGAACTCAAAGAATAACCCTTGAGATTGTCTTTGTGATACTCTTCACTTCGATTTTATATTGTATTTTGGTTATTTTAAAACTACTTTGTTAATAAACCAACTCCTCAACCAAATGTGTTTCTTGCAGATCTGCTTGAAATACCGAGAATACTGCACAAGAACACAAGAATCACCATAACATTATGAAATGGAATGCACAAAGAGATGTAACTGCCTTTACTGCCATAGTAATATGGTGATAGGTTTTATGAGTTTATGAGGTTTTTATCAAATTTATCGTATTATTGTATTGTATTTTATGTGTCCATGTTAGGATTTGGATTAATTAAAACTGAGACAGCTCCCAGGCTTAATGTGATTTTACTTCTTACGGATCAGTTAGTTTTGTGATGAAATATCAGGGGCTATTTCATTGTTTTTTCATCAGGCAGAACTCTTCTTGCCATTCTAATATAGCAATCACAAGCTCATAAAACATGGATCTGAAAGGGCAAAAACAAGAAACCTAGACTTTGCTTTTCATAATGTGTCAAAATGACTCAACCTTAGCCAATTTACCAAAGATTTCTTAAAAAATGAATTACCAGTATTATTCTATTCTATCAACTTACAATGTGAAATTTAAAAATTAACCAGCTTAGGTTCTCCTATATCTTTAACGTAAAGACATGATGCTCAGCAGGTCCCACAAGACACCCACTAAAACACCAAACTTCAGAAGCTGGGTTTTGCTTAGGGTATCACAGTAATGCTTAGGTAATGATATGGCCAAGAAAAAAAAAATGGAAGCTTTACTTAAAGATTTTTTTTGTTGCTATAGCAAGGGCTGCACTTTTTTTCAAAGGAATATTCTGCACCATGACCTAAATGCAGATACTGTACAAATATGAAATTAAATATGATATTGGAAATCTTTTCAAGATGGAGTTCATAATACTTCAAAAGACATTCTTATTTTATTCATTCACATTTTTTATCTTTCAAAGTCCCTTTCATCTATTAAAAACATCTTGACTAGTACCTTGGTGTCAGCAATGCTCAGGAATGCTTAACATAAACACAATTAAAAATAAAATCTACTCGTATTACATTTTAAGAAAGGATACTGTAGATAGAAACAATAGTTCCAAAACAGGAAACATTTTAAACGGAGGCACAAGGAACAGATAATTATTCATTTAAATCATCCGCTCCTTATAAAGATTTGCAGAAGATAATTTATTCATTTATTCATTATTAATGCAAAGTTGATTCTTGGTAAACTAAATTGGCGATATTTATATGAAACTATATATGTATAATACTAATATTTTGAATTACACACATAAACAAAGCACAAGTGGCATGTACTGTATATACCATCAGTGTAAAAGAAGTAGGTAAAAACATCTAAGACTATCCACATTTTAGGAAGAGTGAATACTAAGCAGTTTCCACAGAAGTGATCACAGTTATAAAAGAGAGCTGTCTTAAGTTTTGACTCTATTAATTACACACAATATATACAGTATGGTCACCTTTGAGACAGATGCAGATGGCACATTGTTCATCACATTAATCTGTGCACCATTCTGCATCAACTACTTAAAAGCTTAAATTGATTTATGGTTTTCAAGACATTTAAGAACAGTATATATTGCATATTGGAAAGATCCAACGTATTACAAGAAAATTAGAAACACCGGTTTCTAGGGAAAAATGTACAGTAGAATAACAGTCTTAGCACTGGTGAACATTCCCCAGTTCACTGCCAGGTGAATGCTTTTCTATACAAACTAAACTGCTACCCAATCAATGAAGAACAATATTTGCTTCCAGAAATAGGTGCTCTGTGTCTCAGTTCAGTAATAGAGTACTGTGATTATGTAATACCACAAACCAGCCACATAATATACAGTACAGGAGGTCTCTTTTAAGGTTGACAAACGGTATGACTAAACAGGTCAGTTGCCCTCTATAATCTGAATTTACAGATGACCAGACCTCATTGACTGACCTAAAGTCTGACAAATAAATCACATTTTAAGCAGTATAATCAAATTAAGGTTACCATGTTTAGAATTCACAGAAAACTTGTCCTAAAAGAATCTTAGACCCCACCCTGGCTGTAGTATTAGTAAATAACTTGGAGATTAGTTTAATGGTAAACTAGCTTTAATGCACTCTGTGTGCTCAGATAAGACGGATATCTACAGTATGCCTGATTTTTTTGTAAATTCTAAACTGATTTTAACTAAAGGATTTTGCTTACATATATAAATACCTGAAGCACTAATCAAACCAATCAGTTTTTTTATTCATACCCATAACAAGCATCAGGTGCAATCCAGTACATTATTATTATCCAATAAAGATTACAAAAGAGAGGAGGGAATTTATTGTCATAGTCTCACAACTCCAGTGACCTGAGTTAAAAGCAAGACAAGATCCTAAATATGGTTAACTGAAGAACAAAAGTATGTGTTGTTTGACACCTGGACATTTGTGTAGGTACTGAGGACCGGATTGGGAAAATGATGATCATCTAGAATCTTTAAACTTGTCAAACACAAGTCTCCCCCCCCCTCCCCCATTGGGAAATGAATAAAACAGTAGAGGGAGATTTCAGTTCCCTACAGTCTTTTGATTTTAAATATATAAAATAGTTATCTCACCTGTACGCACACGGTCTGAGAAATTCAACAAAATAGATGTAACAGATGCAACAAAAAAGTAGGAGTATAATCTATATGGCTGAATACAAATGAATGGATATACTGTATACATGTACAGTGCTGTACATCCATTGATCATTAACATTCTTGTCATTTTTCTAAAGAGTTTTTTAAAGAGAAATTAATACTGTACATCTGAATACATTTGCACAGAGTCTTATCTAGGGGCTCTTTTGCAAGGTTACTTAAATATAAGTGCTGTGTAATTTTGCCACTGATTTGTCTTTGATGTTTACTTGGCAAAGGCTTTTCTAATATACAATACAGTCTCTGATGCATCTCCATTCAGCTTTGCAAAAGTATTTGCAAGCATACCTAAAATGACAGCTTATATTAAGGTTATAATGTAATTTACGTTTAGATGAATCTGTGCATATAAAGAAGCACAAAATTAAGAACTGTTTAATAAATCTTTTTCCACATATGAGTTTTTGTGAAGTCCATTTACTACCAGCCAGCAGCCATATCACCCTGCAACTCACAAATGGCAACCCACTGAAGCTAAGCAGGTGTGAGCCTGGTCAGTACCTGGATGGGAGACCTCCTGGGAAAAACTAAGGTTGCTGCTGGAAGAGGTGTTAGTGGGGCCAGCAGGGGGCGCTCACCCTGCGGTCTGTGTGAGTCCTAATGCACCAGTATAGTGACGGAAACACTATATTGTAAACAGGCAGTATAGTGATGAGACTTAAAACTGAGGTCCTGACTCTCTGTGGTCATTAAAAGTCCCAGGGGGTTTCTCGAAAACAGTAGGGGTGTAACCCTGGCATCCTGGCCAAATTTCCCATTGGCCCTTACCAATCATGGCCTCCTAATTATCCCCCTCTATGAATTGGCTTCATTACTCTGCTCTCCTCCCCACTGATAGCTATGGCTGCCATCACATCATCCAGGTGGATGCTGCATATTGGTGGTGGTGTAAAGCGCTTTGAGAGGAGTGTCCAGAAAAGCACTATATAAGTGTAAGCAATTATTATTATTACTTTTCATTGTACAAAATTCCATTTGAACATTCATTAGATTTGCAAATATTATTGAAATAGAACACAAATATACTTTATCAACTGGATTGTTGCCCTTTCTGGTTATATTGTGAGGTCAGAAAACAAATGTTATGTGTCACTCAGAAAACATCACTGTTTTCTAATGTGTTGGGCAAATGCAATTTTGCCCATTGTAATAGAGTGACAGAAAATCTAATTAAGAACATTTTTATTCCTTTCATACAGATACTGTTTATCTATTTTGGTCATATTGTAGATGACAGTTAATGGAGGTGTTCACGGTTTAGGGTCTCATAATCTAATTAAGGTGAAAATGTGAATGTTATTATTTTTTATGATAAATTTTATAAACAAAAAAAAGATGATGAATATCAACCAGAAAAGTTATTACTGAAAAACACTTTTAAACCCCATTTGAATAATAAAAATAATAATAATAATAATAATAATAATAATAATAATAATTACCATTATCATCATCATAGTAGTTTAGTATTAATTTAAGTGATTAATGCTTTTATCCAAAGCAAACACTTATACAGTAGGTTAATTTGTAAACATGAGTATTTTACCGCAGCAATCTGACTGAAATGCTCTCCTGAAGAGTGCAGTGGTACCTCACCAAGAATTGGAGTATACAACCTTTAAGAGACTTTACAGTATAAACATTCCAGTTGCTCAAAATATTTTGCTCATTTTTAATTGATGCCTTAAGTAAAAGTCTTCTTTTTCAAAGAACTGAACTCACAGATGGGTGACAATACAAAATATTACCACAATAAATCATGCTGCTCTATATTTTGCTTGAGCGTATGATTTATTAAAGCATTTAATCCTTCACACCAACTGTGATATGTATTGCAATCCAACCTTTAAAGTTGAAGCATGTCAGGTTCAACAGCCGCAGTGTGCCATTTGCATCCATTCTGCTGACAGCAATTTCTCATTTTTTCAACTGAGAATTGCCATAATGCAATTAAACAAAGTTTACGTTTTGGATGTAGATGAGTTGAGCACATTTGGAGGCAAGGTGAGTTGGTGAATCATATATCTTTGCCTACTTATTAAAACATGGTGCTGCTGGAAGCTAAAAAAAACTATAAAAACAGAATGCAACCTAACCAAGAAAAGATACACGAAGATAAATCAATATCATGCAAGTCTATAAGGAAGTTAATTAAAATGAAAAGGATTCTATTTTAGATATGGGTCTCAAACATACAACAGGTTATGATGTTTATGGAATGTTTATCAATCTCACCATTAGACATATTCATTTAAATAAAAATGCACTTGATTAGTATGTAAAACTATCCTTAAACCTAAAAGATTTATATATTTCCAAACATCTTCAATATACCCTCCCGTGTGTTCAATCATTTTGAAAGAGTTTAGAAAAATTGTGTCAGGTGGAACTGATTACACTTCTTGTTCTTTTGCTACTCTTAAATATTTAAAGTTGTACTAGTAATAGTTGAATAATCAATCTTTCAGGTAAATAAACGTAGAAAAGATTGAGACATGAGTAGTCAAACTAGTCATGGATACCACAAGCATATTTGAAAGACCTCCAGCATAAAAAAAAAACCCACAATTGCTGTTCGATATTTGTTTTTCAGAATGAACACTTAAAATACATCCATTTTTATTATCACAGTATTAGGTTAATGACCGATACAAAATTCCCATTTCACAAATTTCATGCGTATGTTTATATAAAATGAGACAAACACTGTATATTGCAAGAAAATATATAAATGCTGGAAAGCATGCAGATAAGAATAAGGTCTGTCATTTATTTCCATTTGTGGTTTTGCCCAAGCAAAATAGGCAGCCATTGAAGCTTTGAATGCAAGGAATATTACTATTCAGAAAGGCCATTTTTCAATGCTGTTCTTTTACAAGCAAGGATTTGTTCAGTGGCAGTTTCTGAAAGAAAATTAAATGCTCTCATTTACTGAAGGGAAACAGTCCCTCAATTTGAATGCATATGAGTATTTGCCATATCATTTCAGCCCACAACTCCTATCCTATGACTTCAAGAAATACCAGACAAAGAGGCTTCATCATCTTCTTCTTCCCCCCTCACTTTTATTTATAATTCCAGTATATTAGGAAGAGTAATACTCACTGTGAAGGTATGCATAAGAATAAAATGCAACTGCTCTTGCACCTACCAATTAGAAAATAGTAATGGTTTGATCAACACATTTAGTTTATAATATTTCAAGATACTGTACATACTTTTCAGGACAACAACAAAAAAAGAAAAATTCCATTTAACATGGGCTTTATTTGTGTGGGAACTGTATATAGTACTCTATGTTCTGCAAATTTGCATTCAGGCCTGGAAATACATTTAAAAGATTGTTGTCAGATATTCCTATATTGATACAATTACTTATATTTGTACACATTTATACAGAAGGTCATATTCCAGAAGCAAATTGAGTTAAGTAGGCCTACTTTACTGAGAATACCATAACAGGGTCCATGAAGAACTTAAACTTACAACTCACCAGTTATAGTACTGTATGTCCAAAGCCCTAACCATCATGCCACATTACTGCCTTACAAATTGCCTATTCCCAGAGGTTCAGCTGCAGGCTGTCAAAGTTTGAACTTACGGCTCACGAAAAAACACAGCCTTTTTGATGTGAAATAATGGAAAACCTTAAATGGTGAAACAGACAACTGCCAATCACACAAGATGTACCACCTTATCTTAATGCAATGGATTAATGGATTAAGGCTGATGAGAACAGTTTTAATGGTAGTGTTCACTTGCTATAGTCTCAGCCAGAGGGATCCTGTAATTGTTGCAATCAAGTACAAATTGGGAGAAATGTAGTGTGTCACATTTAAATTCAAGATGCATTAACCAGAGTGACATGACACAAGATCAACTGCATGCACAGCACACAGTACATTATTTAGTACAGCTTATTCTACGATGATAAAACAAAACTTAATCACTTCTCAACATCAAAAAGCCTTTATATTAGCTCTACATCTGTATCTCACAGTCACAGTATCAGTTACCCACACAGGCAAGAACATTCAGTTGAATTAGAAGATAAAGTTGATTCATTAAATTTAAATCAATTACTTGTCAGTGTGACTAATTGTGCTTGTAAGGAGTAACTGTAAGGTGCAAAGTGAATATCAATTTTCTGAAATCTTTTATCTCTTAAGTGTGGCTTTGCAGTGTTGGTATTCAGTAAGCATTACAGGCATGTTGTACCTGACGTCAAAAGGTACTGAACATGATGCAAAAAAGAGGGAATTTTTTACCTACATCTCAAGACTAGCTCTAATAATGTGGTACAGTACATACAAAATACATTCAATTTAATTTGGGGTACTTAGTACTTACTCTAGTCTCCTTAAGATAACTTTTTGTAGCTGGAATGCAGACATATTGTAGTCTGCTATCAAATGATGCCTTGCTCTTTGCTCTTGCTCCTCCTGTTTCGCAATTGCTACAGGTATGTTCCATAAGAGAGAAGGGGATACAAATGACTTAATGGCAACTGTGCTGTATATATTACAGTACAAGCAGGACAAGATGTTGCTCAATAATTATTAACATACTGTACGCAGTAACGTACTATGTGGAAATCAGCTTCAGAATAACAAAAGGAACATTTGTATAAATAATACAAGTGATTGATTGCAAAGTTACTTCAGTTTATTTTTCAGTTCTTCGGCCAAGCCCTAATTAATGTGAAGCAGGTGCAAAGGAGCCACTGCAAAGGTGGAGATGAGGTGGAGGAAGGGGTGCCAGTCAGGACACATGAGTACAGTAGATGCTCTTGGGTCAAGGTATTATATAAGTAGAAGCCTCTGTCTTCTTAGTTTATATAAATACATGCATTTACAGTATGTACTCAAAGACTTTTCCCATCTGCTTCCTGAAAAGCTGTCTGTGTATAGGAAAAATAAAAGATATGAGTGGTATTTTCTTGGAGTTTTTGTTTTGTGTGGATACTATCTTTGACCAATTGGAGACAGTAAGATGGCCTCCAGTAACCTTCTAGAGTAAAGGATTGAGTGCCACATCAGCAGGGAAAAAATCACAGCTAGTCTTAAGGGGAATGGTCACTGTAAAGTTATACTGTATATAATTAGTCTAATTTATGCTTTTCTTTACCTGGTATTGTACAGTATACAGTATATGGGAGTGGTTCCTTTAAGTGAGAAAGGCTTGGAGAGGAAGGTGTGCTATATAAGAGGATGGGAAAACTTGGCATGTTAGTTGATCTCTGGAAAGAAGATGAAAACTGGAGGAGCTCCTTTGAGAGTTTTCTTTGAGGGGGAAACTGGTTTATTTTTGTGAAAATAAATTCCTTGGTTTTTTTGGCAATGTATCAAGCCAGGCCTCAGTTGCTGGTGGCAGTCGGAGAACAGAGTAGGTGAAGTTAAGGTTTAAAAATGATTTATTACTCTAGTCGAAATAATGCTGACATGTGGGTAATATGGGTTTACATCGCATGTGAACCAAAATATACTGTACACCTGACCTTCATTTTTTCCACAAAATTCAAGCTATTATTATCTTGGGAATTTCTCCCCTAACTGATTTGAAACTTGGCAGGTTTCATCATTCTGAAACAGAATTTGAGTTTAGAATGTTTCATAGGCCTATACTACAGCAGGTCATCAGCTGCTGGTTTAAATGTTTCCTGTAATTTTAGTTGCTAAATTTAAAACTGTTACCAAACTCCAATCTAGTTTCCCCTTTGTTGACTCACACTTCACTTATGCTTACTCACTCTTAAAGTAAGTGGGCAGGGCATATGCTTGGAAGCCTTAAAAACTACTTGCATTTTCGATTTGCAATTGTAAAGAAAAAGAATGAAGTAGCACTGTAACAAAATGTACCAGTAACTTACTATAAGAAACAACCAGCCTCATGAGTTTAACTAACCAACTAAGTATTGAATTATATAGGTTGATTATATTCTTAATCTAGAAATATTGAGCAATAAAGCATTTATTTTGAACAATGTTAACATATTTTGAACAGAAGAAATGTCAAATGCCAAATTGTATTTTGATACATCAAATGTCTGCAGCAATCTGTACTGATGTACACGGGTATAAAAAATGACACTATTATATTGTATTAAAATTCAGCAGCACAACATTATGAAAAACAAATACGATTTGACCTCATACAGATTAAGTACCACAGATGCTCCTGCAGTCACAAGTCTGAGACCGAGTAAACACAAATTCCCTTCAATATTCCAAGTAGAGGGAAATGTATATTTACATTAAAGTTCCATTTAAGTAGTATATTTTTCCAAAAAACTATAATTCGATTTGCATTCTATTATTACAGTTCCACTAGAACTATAGAAAATTTTCGTTGTTCAAAGGTCTTTCAGCCCAGGCAAACAGAGGTGATTTTGTTTCATAAACTGGTCAAACAATACAGTAATGTGTACATGAGAAAATATGGAAAATGAATATTGAATTTGGTTCTTTGAAGATTGAGTCTCTCTGAATTCTCTGTAGCGGGAAGAGAGAATTATTGACTTCAATCACTACTCAATACACATCTCATTTTGTAATTGTTGCAATGTTAAAATTAGATTCCACATGACTTGTAGAATTATATTTTGAAGAGGTTTCAACTGTTCTTAAGGAATCAGGCTTTTTAAAACAAGAAAGGCTTGAACGCAAGAATAGTCCTCTTGGGAGCGGAAGGATTAAAAAAAATTGATTTTCAAATGGCCCTCTGATGTCATCATAAATGAACAGAATTCTCAGGCAGGGCTTCAATAACAAAGAACTTCTAAAATCTAAAACTTAGTTCATATACTGTACAAAAACCCATTCTGAAACATTAGTAAACTTCAGAGCTATAATTCACTATGGTACTTAAACACATTACTTGATGCATTTGGGAGTGTTGCATTAGGAAATATTGGTTGGATATTGGTGTTGGTGCTAATTGTTTACATTGGGGAGTGTCATGCTCTGTAATTTGGTATTTTCTAGGTTTAAGCCGCAGATGTTAACATTGTGGCCTCATATTGCACTGGGATAACTCCATGGGCATTTGGACCATCATGATTTGTACGGTATACAATGTGGTTGCATGAACCTGACAGGTAACATGATAGTATAGGATCAAATACAATAAAGAAATATGTCAGACACAACTTTTGGAAATAAGTTTCCCCCTAGTAATTTGTTGCATTAAAGTAATAATATTTTTTGGAAAAACTAGCCTACGTGAAAGTCTTTTATAGATATGAAAAGCAATTGTCATAAATAAAAAGTTTACGTCAAAGAGAAAATGAAATTGTGACATATTCAGCAATATCTAGTTTATCTGTATTATAAAAGACAGGTTTATTTATACACAAGATTCACATATTATGGTCACTTCACAATCCACACATCATTTTCCTTGTTATGGGATGTCATTTCTGTATTTTATTTAGCTATTTTATTAGCTGATGAACTACAGGTTTCGATTAGCAAAACAATAATTGTTACAGTATATGGGTACATTTTTCATTAATGACTTCCACTTAAGATGTCATATTAGTCTTACACATTTTCAAGCTTAATTATTTGTATCATATTGTGAAACACAGCAAGATCAGAGCACCAATTACATTTTCATTGCTTAATTAAGAAAATAAACAAAATATCAGAATCAAATATTCTGTTCCTCAGAAAGGCTAGAATATGGTGGAAGCCTCTGGCTGTTTATCTTTTTGAAGTATAGTCTGCCATTGTTCTGCAAAATACTGACAATATGGACAGAAAGTCTATTGATTTGTACAACTGCTACACTTTTAAAGGACGAGGGCTATCATTATTGGCAGCACAGAAAATTAAACTGTTTTGCAGTCCTAATCTTTGTTGTCAACAGTCCTACAATTACCTGGTCAGCAGCCTTTTTATGCAAGCCCTTCATTACAGCTTCAGTATTCTGTTTTGTAATGCTTAAATGCTTTGTTGTAATACACCAAGACAAGTGTGTAAAGGACTGTCACTGAGATCCTTAAATAAAGTAAGACTTCTCATAAAGCAGGGGAGAGTAACAATGCTTATTCCTAACTTGCTATGGCAGAAAGCTATTATTTTATCATGATTGAAAAACATCTTTTTTAATTTTGTTATGAGACAATCTGTGGCGGTGTAGCTCGTGAGGCATCGGTCTTTAGTATTCTCTTCTTAAATCCCAGAGTGCATTTTCTAATGAGTACTGAAAAAAGAATTCTTCTGAATAGGCTTTCTTGACAAGAAAACAAGGTTGTATAAAATATTGATCCCCCAAAGCAGCCACCAGAAAGGAAGTGTTTTAAGTGCTCGAAATAGTGGTGTTCAGTCTGAATCAGGGGTTATACTGACTGATGAAGGTGGAAGCTTCTTACACATAGTGGTCAATAGCTTCTTTTCTGTCTGTTTGCTTTTCACAACTATGCCTCCCAATCTTTCAAAATGCAGGAGGCAGGAATGCAATGCACCACAGCCCAGCAGGAGAGCTTATTTAAAGTACTTTGTGTTAATATGGACAGGATTGTAAAGGTAATTAGGTAAAAGCACAAAGAGCTTTGTAAATTTGCTGTTTTTCATTGTTTAATCCATCAGAAGTTTTCTATTGCTGTTAGAAACTGCTTAATTAATATCACTGCCAAATTTAACAGTGCTTCTGTTCAACATACATTTACTGTGGTAGCTAATCTTAAATTCAACTACAAATTACCTAGTTACAATTTAAATATACCCCCACCAAAATAATTACGGAACCTAATGCACTTAATAAAAAGATAATTAAATACAAAGCATTGCCTCTAGGCACATAGTAGGTTTTTTTTTTCAATTAATCTGCAAAGCTTGTGAAATAAGTACTTTCAAAAGAGTGAAATGAAACAGAACTGGATGCTTTCTAACATTAAAGAAAATAGATACTTGGTTTTGTCATGTCAGAATTTTAACCATCTCATTTTAAAAACCCATGTTATTCACATCCCATCCAGTGAGACCTAAATATTATATTAATTGTTTGACTTTGAGATGCAGACTAATATCCCATCACAGTGACCACAATTTTTAATTTTTTCGTACATAAGATAGATTACTGCTGCAGCTATCAGAGATGCTCTGTGCCCTCCTGCATTCCATTCTTTCATACAAACTATTTCATTATCCTTTAGCCTTCTTGAGTATTCATGGCTAACACCACACATCCTCTTTTTAACCCTCAGTGACAGAAAGGACATGGCTTTCAGGGCAGATATTTTAATGGTAATTGAAACATGCAAAGTAATTATATATTTCAGATGTATTTGATGTCAAATATACAGTTGGTAGAGACAGGAGATTATTGAGAGTCCTGATGAAATATTGAAAAGGAAGTGAAATTTAAATGATCTGAAATCAATTATGCCCTGATATGCATTCAACATGACCTTTTCTTCCTTTTGAAAAATCTATGAGCTATACAAGGTTGTGCAAGATTATGATAGTTGCCAAAATGTTCAAAGGTACTGTAAATGTTTATTTGGAGAAGAAAAAAATGAAAATTTTACATTTAAAAAACTTTGATTTGCCATTTTCCTTACTGAAACATACACCGTATACTGCATATAAACATGTACATGGTTTTGGTTCCTAGAATTCAGCTTTCTCCAAAACATTTTCTGATCCTTAATAGGTCTTTTGCAACAGCTATAATGAGCTAGTTATGTACTTTGCATTAAAAAAAAACATTTTAAACACTTAATGAAGACCCAATAGTGCATGGGTTGGTTTTAACAAATAAATAAAACAAAGCCACAACATTGTAAGCAACAAAACCATAAAGGGATGAAAGGCATAAGGTTTCTCTCAGAACTAAAGGACTAAAGGAAGTTCTAAGACCTAATTAGCATACATGTGCAACATAAACATCCATGAGAAAAAGATTGCCTTCTTATCAAGATCTATTATACTATTTGCAATATTAAAACAACAATCCACATTGTCAAACAATGTCTATAACTTTAAACTAGTTCAATATCTAGTGTGACAGATAGTGATTTACAGTAGGAAAGTGAAGGAGTAGTGGTACAGTGGTTCTAGATGTGTTTCCTGCTGGCAGTGTTGTAAATTATACATATAGTAAATAGACTTTTAAGGTGCTCCTGTTGCTCTTTAATGTGCTGTGGGTTATATCTTTCAGCACCACTCTTTAGTGAGTGATGAGATACTAAGGCATAGGAATATCAGAATGCTGTAAATGTAATACTTTACACATTAAATATTAAACAGGTTACTTTCTTAATATATTTCAGAACTGTTTTGGTGAAGCTGTAAAAAATAAACAGACAACACCACAATATTATTATTTTAATATTTACTGAAATATAGTTGGATACATTTTTTAATGATGTTTGTCTTTTTAACATTTTAAATGTTCATCATTAAGCAGAGCATAACGAATCACTAAATAAACAAAGCATTTTTACATTTTCAAATGGCTTTAAAAATGCAAAACCAACACAGTCACTCTCTGATTAACTTTTCCCTGCTTAAAAATAAATTAGGCAGAAAAGCAATCTATTGTCTTCCTGAGCTCAAACCTGGCCACACATTGTGTTACAAATTGCAACATAACTGACCTTTCAAGCTGAACTTTGTTTACCAATAACCCCTGAAAGTATGGAGTCAAAAGGCAAATCTTCCACATGTCACTCAACCTACAGTACATTGCAAAGTACAAAAAACGTACCTCACACTTTGAAAGTGTCACAGATTCTTTCGTGAGCAAGGTCACATTCTAATCTATGGCTTTTTTATTTTTCAAATGTTATCCAATTTCTTGGTGTAGAAAGACACTGCAGTAGAAAAAAACCTCTGAGGTAACATATTTGAATTGTGATTTAAAGTAAAAAGGACATGAAAGGATTTTTAGTCGTTAGATACAGTATATTCACAACAAAGTTTTCTTTCTTTCTGCTAATAGCTTTAAATTTCAAAGTTTGGTGAGAGTTGTGCTTTTTTTAGGAAATAACACTACATTAGATCCCTCCCTGGAAATATTTATCATTCTTGACACACAGACTGGTCTTTTGCTTATAAGACGCAAGTCAGCACTTTGTGTTAATTGTCCCTGTTAGTGTTTGTCTGCCTACTAAAATAAACACAAATCTTTTGTGGGTAAGCTTTGCTGTCTGACATTTACCACTCCCAGAGGGTGCAGCTGAGAAGGGGCATGCAGAGAAGTACAACATCTGGTTACTGTTAAAACTATTGTTAAAACATCTGATTGATTAAAACAAATTAGAATTCGACTAGCTGTTGTAATCGGTTGTACAGCATCCAAATAAGTGAAACGTTTTTCCTTGTCAAGGTATATTAAAATATCTGATGTGATGGTAAAGCTATTCTCCCGAAACAGTAGTTTTTTAAAAAATTAAATTCCATTTACCACTCAATCATTATCATTGATTGCCAAGAGTTACTGGTGAAAGGTCACATTTTCTTGTGTTGAGCTCGTGAAGATCATGCCATCAGGGCAAGGTTTTTCATGTTATTCATGTCTTTGACAACTTGGTGATGACATCTGCTCACAGATACCTGAAGTAATCATCACCTCCCTTCAATAGCCTTTCGGCTCTACACAATGCAATGGATAACCTACTGTACTTTACCAGCTGTGCCGCATATACCTGTACTTATACCACACCCTTATAGGAGAAAATCAGTCAGCTTGCACTGATGAGAACATTTTGCTACCAGAACAACATAATATAATATTTAAATACAGTAAACAAAGGTTGTGTGTTACATGATATGTATATCAATACATATTTTTTCATGTCAGTGAAAGTTCAGTTATTACAAATCTTTTACTATGAATATAAAACGTTTTATACTCCAGGCAAACCATTATTATGTTGGTATGTGCATATTAACTTTTATCACCAAAATATTTTTCAAACAGAGCAGAAGAATTAGAATTTAATTGATAATGTATCTTAATTTGAACAGTTTAATTGTAAAAGATGCTTTAGGTTTAGCTAGAGAGCCTCATACAAGATATAGGTTTATTCATAATCCCCCATCAAGCAAACTAAGGTCATCCTCCTGCTTTAAACGTAAAGTATTCTGCATTGTACATATAGTATTACTCTACAAAATCACTACAGTCAAATAATGATTCTTTCTGGTATTTATGCTAAGAATGTACAATTAATTTTAGTTGACTTGATTGACATTTATAACTATCAACATACGAGTTGTAAACTTAATACCATTTTAAGTGTGCTTTGTGTGACACTATTAGCAGATGAGTCACTGGCTGTCTGACCAAAAGCCTGATAAATCATATTTTATCCTGGACAAGCAGAGCGTCAATTGCCAAAGATGTGGCAGCAAAACATTACATCTCCACTTCAATGCTTGTAACAGGCTTCAGATTTGACAGACATGTTAAAATAGATCTTTAAGAAGATAGGCTTAGGCATCTAAATTCTGAGGTACAAGACACTTCTTAATCTTGCATAAAAAAAGCCTCCATCTAATAATGTTCTATTTTGCTAAATTAAAAATACGAATGCTTAAAGTGAACACTTTTGTAGATAACAGGTCCTACTCTTAACCAGATTGATACCAAGGATCTGCACACATAAGACCTTACAATGGCCAAAAACAAAGCACTCAGAAATAAAATAACCGTTACCATAGCATCATGCATATCATTTTAATACCAAACACAAACTTAATTACACCCATGTGAGAATGGGCGAGGACGGCTTACACCACTATTCAAATCAATTAGCTAATTAACACCACTGTATAGCTTTCAAAAAGATTAGAAGCCTCCAAAGAGGGGGAGTGTCAACCTTTTGCAGACAAGGAGCTGGGTACAATGAGTCTTTGCCTATATGAAAAGCTGGAGGATTCAAGTCTCTACTCTCCTCTAAAAAGGACCCAATATTTGTTCCCATTTGTCTTATGGAAGATGTGAACAGATCATGCTGGCCTTCAATGAAGACTGCAGGGAAAGTGCTGGTGTTTTCCATAGAATGTCCTCTCTCTTTTCTGGTTTGACGGTAGAGGTCATGGACTCACCAGTCTCTGATGGTACTCTGAAGTACCCCTCCTCCCCCACATGTTTAAACCAAGATGGGAATTATGTCCCTTTTCTCCAGAAGGTTCAGGGCATAGCTGCAATGCTATTGTTTTGTGTCCCTCCTCCCCAGAAGGCTCAGGCTGGAACAGCAATATCAATGAGTCATGTTCCTCCTCTCCTGGAGACACAGGCCAAGATGCTTCATCATCTTCTTCAGGGCCTGGTGACAATAGGTTGTTGTGGTTCCCTCTCCTTCACCTCAGAAGACTCTTGGTTCATAGGACAAAGCACATCCTTCAACTTAGGGAGCTTTTGGGTCACCACAAATCACAGCTCAGAATCACCCTCATTCCTGGAATCTCCTTTTATACAGTATGTCTCTAAAGAGTCTTTGTAATTTGTAAGTGTTTTATTAAACTTTGAAAGATTTAATTCTTTTGTTGATTAATATTTTTTTAGCAACAAATTCTTCTCAATTCTCTCAATTCTGTGGAAAGAATATGCTCTTGTAACCCTTTCTTTTCAGAATGGGCTGGATGAACTGAGCTTGCAGGTTTTCCACCTCTCCACTAATGTCTCAGCACTTCTCAGCCAGTGTTGGATCTTTGAAACTGTGGCCACCTCTTGCTGGGTCTTTTCTGGCTCGGCTTGGAGGCCATTGCTGCAACTCTGAGACTTTTAGCTCATTACTCACCTCTTTCAGTTTGCTGAAGTCTGCTTTCTTTTTTCACTCTGGCAGGACTTTAGCTAACTGATCTGTCACATGGGCAGGTATTTTAGGCATTAAGTTCTTTCTCCACTGTCCATTTCATGTCACAAGCAGTTATTTTGGACTCCATGTTCTTCCAAAGGTGTTCATATGCTTGCAGGGACTCACTCTTCTCCCTGTGTTCACAGGTTAATTTGGTGGAATTGTGAATCAGTTTTTCTCGCTGGCTCTGTCTAGTGTTCTGCTGGAGTTACCCCACAGTAGCATTATCCCATTGAAGAAAGTTCAAGAACAGTGTACCATGTCAAGCTTCCTGCCACTGCTGCTGGCTAAGAAGTTCTGTGATCAGCTGCTGGCACTCAGTTACTTGGTCCTGGCAGCTGGAGCACCTCTGGATCATCTTGGATGCTCAACAACGTCTTCAGCTCAGCTTCAGATATAGGCTTAGGCTCTGGGACTTTCCAATTCCTTGGGCTGAAAATTGTATTCTGATCCAATCCCCAGTGAGCAGGAAGTCATGGCAGGATTACTTTGATTGGGGAAGCAATGCTAGTCATAGCCAGATCCCCTATAACTGCCACACAAATCTACAGTAAGTCCCTTTCAGGGCCCTCTTATTAACTGGGTGGCAAAGATCACCACAACATAATTCTCATTATGACTTCCTTCTGTTCCCCAAAGCTTTACAGGTTTTTGATGAGGGCTCAGGTCTTCCCAAATCAGCTCCTTGCATTAGACCATTATTTAGTTTTCAAAAATAAAGAAAACAAAAACTAGGGTAGCAGCACGTCATTTGCAAATGTCAGAGTGTTCCTGGGTTTCAGGACCAATTTACAACAGACCCTACTTTTCATCTGTATGATCCCAAGGGTCTACAGACATTAAATTTCACAATGGCCAAGAGAGATAAAGTTCAGGTGGCTTTTAAGGGGTCCTTTTCGGGATTTACAACAAAAAGGTAATTAATTACATTCATGTAAGGATGTACAAGAACAACATTCACCACTAATCTAATCAATTAGATAAGTAACACCAACTGTGTATTGTAGCTATTTACAAAGAATAGTCTGAGAGTCTGTGTAACAGCCTATAGTGGCAGGATGGCTATAACTGCAAAAAAGTTCAAATATATTTATTGCACAAGCATTAATTTCTATATATATCATCACTCCTTAGTGCAAACACTTTTGCAATCATTACAATTGCAAGAATTTTTAGATAAATCTGCACACCGAAATGATGCAGTTGTCACCAATATGCCTGTGAAAGCTCACTCAAGCTCTGTTAGTTTCGTTTAGGATCACTGATGGAAACCAATCTTAAAGTTTTACCACAGTTTTTCTATAGGATTCAATTTAAGACTTTTGACTGGGCTACTCAAGGATATTTGTTTTCCTCTTGTTAAGCCACTCTAGTGTAGCTTTGTCCTTGTGCTTTCTTTAGGTTACTGTCCTGCTGAAAGATTCATTTTTTATACCAGCATTTGTTTTTGTGCAAACAGAAGCATTTTTTCCTCTATGATTTGCCTGTACTTTGCTCAATTCATTTTCCCCCAATCTAGCCAAGTTTTCTAGTCCCTGCTGATGAGAATCAGCCCCATATGATAATGCTGTCACCAAAAGAGATGGTGTTGACTGAGAGATATCTGTGCTAATTGTAACTATTGCAATTTAGACCAATATGTTATTTTGGCATCATCTGCCCATAACACATTTTGATATGTTTTTGTAGTGCTAAAACAGTAGATGGAATTTGAAACACAAGTCTTGGGTCTTTAGTATTAAAGGCCTATCTAAACTGTTTGTAGGAAACTTTATACTGTAGCTACTGAGATTTTCAATCTTTAATATTAGTCATGATATTTACATCAACAAGTATCTCTGAGCAGCACATTTTAAAAAAACAATGTAATGGGCATTTTTAAACTCCTTTGCACTTAATCAAACCACTCCATAATTTCTCCCTGCAACATGCTTATTTGCAGTTACTTACAATGATAATGGATCTTATCAGATTTTCATTTACATCCTAAAATAAAGGCATATACTGTACAGCACTGTCTAAAAGCTGACTCATAATTCCTGTGTTTTAATTGCCTTCTGTTGAGCAAAAAACTCATTAATTTTATTTTCACACTGAGAAGGTCTGCATCATGTTTACACAGGCATCTCAATACTGCCGTAACCTAAAAAATGAAACATCACATACTTTTTATTATTATTTTTGATAACTTCAAAAATAATCAAAAATTAAAAATCAAATTACAAAATGGCAAGTTTTAAGAATGACAAGTTGTGAAACTGTGGCCACTTTTACAATAACAGGAATATTGTATGATCACTGTTTATCAAACAACAAAATGATAAACCATTAGATATAAAGAGACTCATTTACTGTACTGTATGTAACCAGATACCTCTGACACTATTATACCAAAAGTTGCTTTCTTTTCACAGATATTATCAAATGATAAGAAAAGTAGTACATATAGGTTTTCTTTATTAACCTTCGTGGACAAAACAAAATAATTTACCCTACTACTATCTGATCAGTACCAAAACTAAATCTGAGAAATGCCTACTTTTTTAAATCAATTGTCAACTGATTAAATAGAACTGCTAAGAAATACCTCAATAATAATTACACAGATGATAAAATATCTAATATTAGAAATTTAGAGATGTTTTTTGTTTTAGTTTAGTGTGTAATGAAGTCTGGGCACTTCCACAAACTGACTGTACTTATCACAGTGTCTTCTAACTACTGTACAACATCAAATGGAATAAGTGGGTTCACAAATGAAGTTTTAGTGACTGCTGAATTGGCTTTCTGTTTTAAGACTCATTAACATGAAAGCATGCATTATGCAATTAAAGCCACAATTGGCTCAGAAAGAAACTAAAACATACATGTTACAGTATATACAGAACTGTAAGAAAATTAATAATAAACAAATACATCTGCCGATTCCTATGTAAACTACAGTATCTTTAAACCGCATGCTGAGCATCTGTCTTACCTTCAGAAAAATTAATCAGTCCCAGCAAGTGTAGCAGTTTCAGAGAGGCACAAACAATCACAACAATGCCCACTGTTTGCAGTCCCTCCGACTCCCACTCAACACTCAGCATGCTTTCGGGAGCCACACCATCTAAACTCAGCTCTGGAGTTGCTGCTTTTCTCTACCTGACAACTTCAAGCTAGGATGACGAACCACCACCAAAAAATAACCCCAAAAAATCCTCTTCTTCTCAAATTATGTGTAAGTAAAAGGCTTCTGCGAGTGATCGGTTTCTTATCGCAGTGCTTCAACTGGTTAAAGAGATGGGAAACAGCACGGAGAAAAGGTGTCAGCCAAAGCCTTTGCATATCAAGCTCTCTCTCTGTTCTTCCCTGGAGCTGTGTGTTTATGAGTGCCGGAGTGCTCCTTTGGAATGCTCTGATGACCACTCAGCCACTCGTTGAGACATCCTAAGGAGTAGTTAATGTTACTTTTGATTTGTAAGAGAATACCTGTTCCTAAACGGCTCAGGGAAAAAGACTTGGCTGTGCCAGTTTGGAATTCGCTGCCTCAGACACACAAAAAAAAAAAGGAGGAGGAAGAACTTGCACTAGGGAGCACTGTTCATCAGGCAGCTCTGTGCATTCAAATGCACTCACTCTCAGTTCTGTTCCCTTACAGCATAGTCCCTCCCATGTAACCTCTAAAACAACTTTTCTTTCTATGTAGCTGGAATAGATGAGTCCCTTTAACGACCACTCAACGTTCCTTGATTACAGCAGTTTCGAGTTAGTTTTATATTTGCTGCAGCATCACAAACACAAAATGCAGAAATGAATCAGAAAAAAAAAAGACTGGAAAAAAATAAACGCTCAAAGCGTTACTGAAACATAAGGCAAACTGCCACCTAAAATAAATTAATCCTGTGCTAAGGGCATATTACGGCAAATGAAAGAATGTTTATCAGTGATTTGCAAGGTAATTAGACCTTTCACAGGCCGATAGAGGTGCTTAAATCAAATTCTCTTAGGCAGGTCTAAACATTCATTTACATAACCTACATCCCCAAAGGATGTTCCTGCATTGATCAGAAAGAAAAAGAAAAAGATCTATTATAATGAGCTCTCTGTAATATACTCTACAGTAGAAATATACACATTAAATGGAAGTGCAGACAGCTGTACATGTACATTTCATTTAATGGAGAGAAAATAAAAAGTGTCATACTGCTTCAATAGAACCGTCAGATGCTTCTAGATGACAACATTTTGCTGCGGTCAACATAATGAAAATCGTGACATAATCCCAGATACCAAGCTAATGGCTCCTCTTTAAGACAGCACTGTTATTAATTCAACTGTTTTCACAGAAGCGACTGCTACGGTATAATAAAAAGAAAATCTGTGTACTACAGTGAAGTAAAGCACATCATAATTGGTAGAAGAAAGAGAATACAAATATTTCTTTCTTCATGTAATTCAGAGTGACTGGACTTGTTGAAAAAGTGTGGGAATGATCAATCCATTAATATAACAACAAAATTGTAGTAGTCACTTTAAAGACTCAAATAGAAACAAATATGTTAATATTTTAAATATAAATATTTTAATTTAAAATATTTTAATTTTCTAGAATATTTGTTTCTTTAGTTTTAAACCATGTTTCAGAAAGGTAGTCAAATTCTTATTTTTATCATTAGAAGATTTAGTCACATTTAAAGTCCAACACATATATATTTGTCTTGGAATATACTCTTTATTTTAACATACAGTTCCAGGAAAAACAAAGTTAAGTATCAGTTAAAGTAATACACAATAGCTCAAAATATCTTACTTTAAACCGCTTATGAACAATTACTGTATATCTACTGAAGATGTAAATGTCATTTTTAATCCTAAATGTGAGCAACCAGAGGCTAATGAAGTTCAAACATCTTGAATGCACAAGATTAAAAGATTTAAACTTTAAGTTAAGTTAAAGATTTAAACACTGATATATTTAAACATTGAAACATTAACAACACAACATTGGTGGTGAATTACCAGCTTATTAATTTTGCAAAATGAAAACCTGAATTTCTAATTTGTAATTGGTAATTTAGAGTGAAGATTATCAAATAAGACTCATACTTCCTAATTTAATTACACTATGTAATTACACGCTGTAGATATAGTCAGGTACAGTAAATAAGAAACTTTACAATTGAAAGAGACTATCCAATTATGTATCCACTGAAGTGATGCATCTTGCATATTTATTCAATACATATTGGGAACTTAAATCACTGATAACCAGGTCAATAACAAAGATGTATGGAAAGCATGAATTCCAATCAAATAATGTGATGTGATGCAACGAAAGCATGTGACAATGTGCATAGCGCTTGGGTATCAATGTTAAAGCAATATCACAGTGGTTTGCAGGTCCTCCAAAACTGAGATGAAGAACATAATAAAGTACACAAAGATATTGAATCTTAAACTAAATGTTATAATTTATAGCAAATTTAATTTGACTAGGAACTCTTTAAATAACATTATATAATATGTTTTGTGTTTGTCGCATTGATGGATACAGGTGGATAGTGTCAGGATCGCATCTCCTCCTCTTAAGGGCGCTCCAGCCCTTCCTTCTGCCCCATTACCTGCACCTGTTTCCTATTTCTGTTCCCCTTAAAAGCCAGAAGCAGACTTCACTTGAGGTTCCTCACTGAATTCCGCTTTGTGAGAGCCCAGGGTCCTGCTGCGTCTGGCTCCGTTATGGTTTTAACCTTCTGTTACTGATTCCCCGCCCCGCAGGTCCCGACCCGGTTCATGGTTTTATTCCCTGGATGGATCCCCTGGTCTTGGACTCTACCTTCTGTCTTGGATTACCCGTTTGGATTTTCTCATGGATCGTTCGCCCCGGACTCACTCCCCCTGGACACCTGCACCCCTTGGACACGCCCCCTGTCTCCATACCCTCTCCTGCATTTCCTAGCGTTTTCTCACTCCCTTCCGGATCGTGTCATCTGCATAGGGCCCGGAAAGAACTGTTTGTGACAGATAGTTCATGTTTATGAAAATCAGGACAGGAGGAAAACAGTTAATGGACAAGTCAAGGGTAATTCCACACTGAAAAACGGAAGGAAGAAACAATGTTCTTCTGTCGTCTTCTTCGGGTGACACACCTGACACAAGTTTTGCTTGATCCTTTTTAGCCAATGCACACTGACACAACTCCTCACCTGACTTTTTAAGAAAGCATGGACAGATTAAAGCACCTGCTTCATAGACTAAAAAAAATAACTGCTGAAAAAAAATAATTAACTAGATTTCTAAAGTGGAGCTTTTAAAAAGTGACACATATTCTATTATTCTGCCTTTACCTTAACACACAGGAATAAAGACCATTGAGAAAAAGGCCTTCTACGGAGTAACTGCTGAGGTGAAAAAAATAAAGCAAGTTTGAAACTTGTTTATTCTTTCCAAGCAAATAGCTATTACTATGAAAATTATTATATTGCTCAGTTTTGCAAATAAAAAATATATGAATTGTTTTGTGTTAACTATGAGTATGCAATATTAATAGTGATTATTCAATAAATTTGATAAAGATCCCAAATAAAAATCTAAATGAAGAATCACAAGTCATGAATAAAAGAATATAACAAAATGTTCTTGGACTGTGTTGTATGCTAAATATATAAAAAATGTATTTATCTGTATTGCTAGACAAGAGAAACCAAGAGAACCTCCATTTTTTCAAACAAACAAACCAACAAAGAAAGAATGCTGTTTTCGGAATTATTTTCAACAACTGAATGGTCGATAAATAACAAAAACTCTCAAACCAGGAATTACAGAAGTTTAAGAAATAGAACAGTTGTTTTAAAAATGTAACTGCAATTAAAAAAATGGAAGTCATCGTAATATTACTTTATATATTGTAAATTGTAAATATTGGCATACAGGAAGGGAAATAATTTAAAGAATATACTTAAAATTTGGGCGTCACAGTGGCGCAGTGGTTAGCAATGATGTCTTGCAGTGCTGGGGCCCTGGGTTCAATTCCAGAACTGGAACTCTATGTGTGTGGAGTTTGTGTTTTCCCTGTGTTTACATAGATTTCCTACAGATGCACCAGTTTCCTACCATAGTCCAAAGACTCAGCCTACAGCCGTATCACCCTGCGACTCACAACTGGCAACCCATTGAAACTACGCAGATGTGAGCCTGGTAAGTAACTGGATGGGAGCCCTACTAAGCTCTACTAAAAACTAAGGTTGCTGCTGGAAGAGGTGTTAGTGGGACCAGTAGGGGGAGCTCACCCTACAGTCTCTGTGGGTTCTAATGCCCCAGTATTGTGACGGGGACACTATACGCTAAAAAGGTACTGTCCTTCTGATGATACATAAACACTGAGGTCCTGACTTTCTGTGGTCATTAAAAATCCCAGGGCATTTCTAAAAAAATTCCCATTGTTTTTTTTACCAATCATGACCTACTAATAATCTATTGTATGAATTGGCTTAATCACTCTGTTCTCCTCCCCACTGATAACTGATTTGCGGTGAGCGTACTGGTGCACTATGGCTGCTGTTGCATCATCTAGGTGGATGGTGGCGGATGGGAGTCCCATTACCTGTAAAGCACTTTTTAGTGGAGCTTCCAGAAAAGCGCCATAGAAGTGTAAGAAATTATTACTATAATTACTGGTAGGTTAACTGGCTTCTTGGAAAACTGGCCCTTGTGTGAATATGTGCATGTTTGTGTTGTGTGTGCCATGCAATGGACTGGCATCCAATCAGCGTGTATCCTGCCTTGTGCCCATTGCAGCTCTCCAGCAACCATGAATTGGATAAAGCAGAAAATGGATGGATGGATGGCTCATAATTTTTGATGGTGGTTAACTGCAAGGGACTGCTCATTTAAATACAAGAGCTATAATGACAACCTCAAATCCACAACCATGCTCCATAATTAAGGAAAACAAATCCAAGCAGGTATATACACAGATTCTTCTGCATCACCTTGCAAATATGGAGATTAGTGATTTCTCCTCTATATCAATTTTTCGTTCAGACATAGATTTTACATTTAGAGATCATTGCCTTCATTTTCTATTTTATTGGACTGTACAATTAGATGACTGACAATAAAATTGAGCTGCAATTCAGAATAGTTTTTAGGACTCTAGACAATGGAATGGTGCTCTGTGGTCAAATCCCACATGAGAAATCTCCTGCTGATGTGCCCTCAAACAAGCAAAACATTAGTATAAACTGGAACCAACATTTTTTAACAAAATGTGTTTCCAGTCTCTGTATGCCTCTGTGGATAAAAGCACGAGCCACATTAATAATATAAGCAGATTGCTGATAGGAAAACAATGTGTTTCACAATCTTTTCAGAATATTTGAAAGAAAAAGGTTAATTCTCTCATGTATTCCCACTGAACATGCTTTTGCAATGCATGGGAAAGCAGTATGAAATCCTGTCACAGCCATTAACTACATTAACCAACCAAAACTAGAAAAAAATAAAATGAAAAAAAGAAAATTCACAAATGGTTGTGAGAGAATCCTAAACCAAAGGGGAAAAGAACTCCATTGGGAATGTTTCTTCATTGCTTTTTTCTATGATGCGAGCAAAGCTCATATTTCTCTTCTGTCGGTTTCATCAACACTTAGAAAGCATCAGACAGGCACAGAGAAGTGAATATTCAATTGCTCTGCTCACCAAGATTTTCTCCCCATTATAGATATTGATTTTCAAAAGAGTTGCAGAAAATTGAAATTATTTTATGCTATTATTTTCTGTCAGACAGAAGCTACACTTTGAAAGCCATAGCATGTACTGTATAAACGATACTGGAGTTTTTATAAAATCACATTATTATATTAATATTAAAATATAAGTATGTATTATATTAGAAGGCTTGACCCATTCCTGGATTTGATTAAATACGATTTTAGTGACTGATGAAACTGTTTAACTGAATGTTTATCCTGTACTATTCCTATACTGCTACAGTAGCTTGTTGTGATTTATTCTCCCAAAGATACTGTAAGTCATACTTAACACGTTACTTACTTATTGCAGTGATTCGTATTGATGCAACTTTCTTACTGACGTAAACCTGCAAGCCCACCCCTGTTTGGCCATATTGCAAATAATAATTGTCCATATTGCAAATATGATTAGATTTATTATTCTGCTCTCTGTGCCACTGAGCAGGTAAAACAGGTTAATATCTTAATTATTTTTGCCATTTATGATGTCCTGTATCTAACTTTGAAGGTAGGAGCAACATATAAGTACATGAGTCTGCATGGCCTTCTCCTTGAAAGATATAAATTTACAATATAACCTTCATTTTACATTTAAATAGCTTTATTCTTATTTGTGGAAATAACTATTTCCTTTTTGTGCTACATACAGTAGTCAAGTAAGAGAAACTTCTCACTGTATTTTGATGCATTAATTTTGTAGAGGGAGAAAGGTTCTCTCTAATCTAGCATCACTTTAGAAACCAATTTTCTTCTGAGTGGAGTATTTTAATTCATAAAAAACAAATTTACCTGTCAGTTACTAAATTTGTCTTTCAAATGTTGTTGTGTTTGAGAGACTCAGTTGGCCAGGATATGGTCCTGCAAAAGGCAAAGCCTAACTCAAACTCACTGAAATTTTGTAGATATTTCCAAAATACTAATTTGATGTATCATGTCTAGGATATTAGTTGCACAAATAAAATAATTATGTCTCCAAAACTGTTGCCTGTTTATCTGCCTTAAGCCAAACCTTGTTAGAAACAAAGAAGCTTGAACTGTTCTTAATTTGCACTGGTGTTCAGCATCACTCACTGTACTCTTGGACCTCTAAGCATACGGTACCACTCACACCTTCTTGTGTAATGAAATACTTAACATGAGTCTTTACAATTTAAAAACAACAAGGCTGGGTGATTGATCGAATGATTTAGCATTAACTAAAATGGGCACATTAGAGGAGCGAAAGATGGCTGTCAGATGACCGTAAAAAAAAAACACACTTTAAAAGAAGGTTTTTCTAACTTTTTGCAAAAGCTTGAAAACACCGCCCTATTTTAAATCATGAATTAGCAACCTTGTTTGTGTAAAAATAGAGTAAGGGCAGTCACATACTGTACAATTTGAATCTCTAAATGCCTATCGCTTAATATGGAGAGAAGAAATCTCACCTGCTGTTAACTACATGGGTCCAGAGAAAATGCAGGCATGACACTGAATAAAAAGTGAATAGCATGCACTGTAACTTCCTCTGCTCCAAACATAAAAAACAGTAAAGGGTGCTCAAGAAAAAAGGTTTTGGAACATAGTAAAACTAAAACACATTTATCCATATCCAGTATTTTGGAGAAAACTGAAAGGAAGGCTATAGTGCAAACCATTATCAATAATTAAATCGAACAAATATACACCTGAGTTTTTCATACAGTTTACAAAGAGGTTAAATGTAAAAAACCCACTTATGGTTTTGAACAAAATAGTAACTGTTAGGAAATAAATGGGATTCATTTGGGCCAAATTTTGCATTCCAAAGCAGCATGCTCAAACATGCTTTTCAACAACACATTTCCTTGGAAATAGGAAGAACACTGCTCAGAAAGATGCGTACATATCATGCATTTATGCAAATTACAAAAGTATGAAGAGTATGACAAGAAAATGGTGTGTTAAAGAACCAGCAACATCAGAATTTTCTCTCAATATACAGTCTGAAAGGTTTAATACTGGTTTACCTAGAAAAAACTTATCTCCCCATTAAGACCAGATTTTACTTTGTGAAGTAAAATAATTTAATAATTTTCATTAGACCTTTATTTCTTTTAAAATCATTTTTCATCATTTACCGTAGATAAATTAGTAATAATCACCTCTGTATTTTAACCCCCCCCCCATCTCTGCTGGCATGATGTAAAAAATGTAGCTGTAAACTAAAAAAGATGGAAGAAAAAAGTTAAAACATTCAATGTACTGTATATTTCACATGAATACTTAGTTCAATACATGAAAGTTTTAAAAAAATATGTATTGTATTTCAGTCAATTTGGTTAACAGGTGGTTATATACAGTATGTAACGTGTATACTATACTGTATGTAGCTCTGTTCTGATCCTGCTAGGATTTTGTCGTTCATGGGGTGGGGGCAGGCACAGTGCCACTTCCTTGATAATTGTGTACTCCCCAAGACTGGGCCTCCTACACTCAAACCTATACTGCATATACAGTAATGTACAGTATTGTCTAGTGAAAGATCTCACTGATTCGCATTTTGAAACCCTACGGATCTGACAACAGGTTATCATAGTCAAAATGTTTCAGACTACAAAAGTAGGCCTTTATTATGGCCTTTGAAATTAAAAATGAATTTTTAAGTTTCCTTCTTAGCATGTTATCAATAGTGTTGGATTCAAAATTTTGAAAGTTAGTTATATTGATGTTCAGCATTATGCACATTTTAAATGCTCCTGTACCTCTGCTGCCACTTGAATATCCACTCTCTCGCATCTCTTGAATTACCCACATGAATGCAGGCTCACACTCCCAGGCTGCTATGGCAACCAGACGCTTTTCTGTAACATCTACCGCTGTCGTAAAGACACGATAAGGACATTCATCCGTACCACCTGCTCCGAATTAATGGGTTAATAACTTACATTGTTAATATCAGGTATTTTAGTGCTGCCTCACCCCATATCCTAAAGATGTTGTTTAGCTGTTTTACTTACAATAATAATAATAATAATAATAATAATTGCTTACACTTATAGAGCGCTTTTCTGGACACTCCACTCAAAGCGCTTTACGGGTAATGGGGACTCCCCTCCACCACCACCAATGTGCAGCATCCACCTGGATGATGCGAAGGCAGCCATAGTGAGCCAGAATGCTCACCACACATCAGCTATCAGTGGGGAGGAGAGCAGAGTAAAGTAGCCAATTCATATAATGGGATTATTAGGAGGCTGTGATTGATAAGGGCCAATGGGAAATTTGGCCAGGACGCCGGGGTTACACCCCTACTCTTTTCGAGAAACACCCTGGGATTTTTAAAGACCACAGAGAGTCAGGACCTCGGTTTTACGTCTCATCTGAAGGACGGCGCCTCTTTACAGTATAGTGTCCCTGTCACTATACTGGGGCATTAGGACCCACATGGACCACAGGGTGAGCGCCCCCCGCTGGCCCCACTAACACCTCTTCCAGCAGCAACCTTAGTTTTTCCCAGGAGCTCTTCCATCCAGGTACTGACCAGGCTCACACCTGTTTAGCTTCAGTGGGTTGCCAGTTGTGAGTTGCAGGGTTGTGAGTTGAGTTATCACATTATTTATGATTTGTATTGATGCAACTTTCTCACTGAAGAAGACTTGCAAGCCCATCACAGTATGGTTTAGTGGGGTGTTATTAAAATAAATCTTCTAAGTAGATATCATCTATCATACTGATTTTGCTTTAAAATCAGCTTGTTATTTTGACTACATCTCCTGGATTTGCCCTTTGACACAGACCGAGTTCAGACAGTGCAGTACATTCAAGTTCTCTTTTGTCAGTCTGTTCGCTGTGCTTAGCAAGTGGATTCACTCTCCTGATCTGCAACTTCTGCATCCTTCTCCACTTTCCACAATCAACTTTCCTGACTATAGGTTCTACTATATATTTTTTAATTTGCTTGGTAGGCAAGCTGGTGTCAGAACCTGTTTCTAACTTTAATTGTAAGGCCTATTTTCAATGTACCATACCATCTACTTATTATAACTGGTGCAAGCAGTCCCACTACACAGTAGATCAGATGAAAAACTGAGAAAATTCTTCACCAGCGAAAATAAAGGGGGAACTCCAAGTAGGCCAAAAGGCCAAATCGACAAACCCCCCAAATGGAGTACCTTTACTCTTTCAAAGGACATAAGTATTGTGTACTCCTGGTATGCAAAATTAACCTAAATCAGTTAATGCTAGAGTGTCAGTAAAGAGGCCCATCTTAATTATTTAATCTTTTATTAATATCACAAGATTAGGCATTCAATAAAGTGCTACATAAAATTTCCCTTAATATGATCTTGATAAATGACATAAAGCAAGGAAGTTACTGTCACGTACATAGAACATTTCCCCTTGTGTCACCATTATGTGCTATCTGAATTTTGGACAGATTTCATTCACTGGAAAAAGTTGCTTTAAATTGTCATGTGTGACTAAATTCTAGAAAATGTTAATTCCAAATAACACTGTAAAATGGGGAAATATAGATAAATACAGTCTAAATCAGATAATGCAAATTACAGAACTATTCAATGTGCAATCTGGAGGCGAAAAATCTTTGGTTCTATTTGATGTTTTTATCCAGTCCTATTCTGGACACAAACACAAGTACTCTGTGATCTGTGTTGCTGAGCAGAGCTGCATCTTTTCACACTGAAAATCAAGACAGGGAAATTCATAGATTGCAGTATGAAAAAAACTTTATGTTGCCTGGGAACTCTGCCGTTCTTTACACAGTAGTGGGTGTGTATGGACATTTGTTTTTCCATCAGGGATATGTTGTCAGTGTGTCTGAATAGGAACATGCCTTAATCCTGTCTGTTTGCAACTCTTACAATGCCTCTGTGAGACAAACTAATCAGAGCCCTATAGAAAGGTCTCTATCAACATATGTCAGAGAATTGTAGCTACAGTACCACAATATAACCACTTTCATACTAGACAAGGAATAAATAAGAAAAACGTTAGTATCCTAGAACTGTTCAGTAAGGTGGGGCATACTGAAATGCAATGCAAAATAAAAACATGCTGATGTTGATAAAGGTGAGCTAATTAATCAGTATTGCCTACTGTGCTAAATCAAAGCTGTTAAAATAAATCTGCTGACTGAGCAGGCTCTATTGTCTTACCATTTTACATTTAAAAAATCCAATGCTACAATGTTAAAACATACATTGGTATGTCAATAGGCAAATATTGCATCTGCTGAACCCTATCTTTCTTACATTTGGCAAACTGCAACAGCAATTTTACTTTAACTAAGCAATGTCTCCTGCCACAGCTTTTGTCTCCTTGCAGACTGAATAATGTCTCCCTTCACTGCGCATTTGCAAATTGAGGTTAAGGACATGCAGTCTGAAATGCAAATTTACAACTGAGGCTAGACTCAGAGAATGTGACCGTACAGTGATTAAGAATGTCATTAACAAGAAATATGCTCAGTTTGAGACCATAGACCCCTTGAAACGGTTTTACATGTTTACATGCACCAGTAAATGAGTTGTATTGTAAATGGCATTTTTTTATTGTGAATATCACCCCCGGAAAAGAAAAGATGATATCATTAAAATGGAGTGAAAAAAAAAGAAAAAGAATGAAATTTAACCCACACGTCACCTTTATGGAAGACTTAAAATCGGTCAAGAGTGTTGGAAGTTATTTTTATGCATGTACACATAAAAATGTCCTGCAGCATAATATTTTAGCAATGAGTAGACTAACATTAGTGAATCACCATGATGTTGTGTCTTCATTCCTGACCTTTTGACAGAAAGAACCATCTTTCATCCATGTTCTTTGTAAAACGACCTTTTCCAGAAATGTTCAAAATGTCAAATGGTTTGGGTAAAAAGAGGTCCATTAAAGAAGCCTGATTTCTTATCACCATTGTGCACAGGATGGCAGTGACACACTGGCCCTTAATTTATTCCGTTCTTTTGACAGTAAAACTGATCTCAGGTCTAGATTAAATTTTCTGTCTCATCCCTGCCACTAGCTCCAGCACATGTTTTACAAGGGGGGATGTTATCACAGAACTCAGCTAAAATATGCGACATCTCAACATTTCAAAAAGACTGTGTAAAGTGTTGCTTTAAAGCAGGTAAATAATCAGTAGCCACAAGAACCAAATGCCATTTTGAGATTTGAGGAGTTCCCAGTGGTTCCTTAGTGCAAGAGTGGCTCCAAGAAATACTGTAGACTGTCATATCTGCCTTTATCTAAGAATTAGGGTTACTTCACGTCCCTGTGTATCTGTGACAAAGTAACAGTGCACAACCAACTATAACTACTTTTTCCACGTGTTATGAAAGACAAGCTGCTGCATAAGGAAAGGTAAATTAGAAAGAAAAAACAATGTTTTCAATTTTGGGCAATTTAAGCAAAGGTTTAAAGTAAAAAGAGGTAATTCTGCATACAGTACAATGCTCATTTGATTGCTTATATTTTATCTGAGGATCTCATACAGCTGTTTCTTGAAGGATCTGAAACATTATGGCTTGTTCCTTGTTTTCAGACCATTTTTGCCAAAAAGGCCCACCAGTTCTCTTTCCTAAATCCTTATATCTGAGGATCTCATTCAGCTGTTTCTTGAAGGATCTGAAATGTTATGGCTCTTTCCTTGTTTTCAGACCCTTTCTGTAAAAAAGTTCCACCAGTTCTCTTTCCTCAATCCTTACCTTCTTATTTTTCACTTTTGCCCTCTAGGTTGACTTGGGTCGAATGGCCTCTTCTCATCTCTAACCTTATTTATTACCTTGTCAGTATCTTTAAGGTGCCTTAATACTTCACTTATCTCATAACCTTCACTGCTTAAGACTAAAGAGATTCAATTACAGTCCTCTTCACAGAATATGTGAAAGTTCACGAGGGCAGTCATTAACCTTGGCACTCTTTTTCTGAAAATTGTTTTAAAATAACAGTCCTGTACTGATCATAATGGGAAATGCTTCTTTACAGTTACCTCAGCCTATAGTCATGCAATAACTGTGTTTTTGGGTGTCTCATTTCAAACATAAAATATGAGTGATATGTTAATCCTAAGCCCTTCCACATTTCAATACTGAAGACCATGGAAAGCCCTGAAATAAACTTTAAAGGCTTAAGTGAGTGGTATTTACTTTAGCTAAAAATATGCTTAGAATAATTTATATGCTAAATAAAAAGAACAGGTATGACTGCAGCTCACTTAGTCACTTGGCTTTGAATGGTACAGTAGTTGAATCAGATGCTGTTTTCAATGCTATTCCAGAAACTGTAAAACAAAATAATGCTGATTCAATTAGACTTACGGCACAATAATTCGACCAGTTCTATTCACATAATAAATTGAAGCATTATTATGTGTCTTTTTTATTATGCTACTTAATTATTTTAATTTTGAGGAGAAGACTTATAATGAAGACAGTATGATTTCGACTCCATATACTGTATTAGATAGCATGTCATATAGTGAACTTATGTGATTTATATATTGAGAGACATTAAAAATGCAATAGATGAATATTGGAACCGACAGCATTTATTGCATTTTTAATGCCCCTTAGTACATCTTGCTACAATGTATTGATAAGATTTCCACCATTAGATATAACAACTGCAGAAGAGTAAAAATGTTAAGACCATAAATCAAATCAACTTTTCATTTACCCGTCCCTTTATTTAAAAATCATCTCTGAAAAAAACAGCTGCATTTAGAATCTGTGACTTCAGCTACAGAACAGCTTTGAAATACAAAAATGGTTTGAGTTTAAATTTGGGAGGAGGAGAATGACATCTAATCCTATTTGGATTTGTTGAAAACTGCTTCTAAAAAAAATCTATTACTATTTTATTGTGTTCGGTTTTTGATTAATTAAAGAATATAAATCAAAGGTAAAATATAAATGTTTCTTACATTTTTGTCTTTCTTGTTATAAATGAAATACATTTAACTATTGAAAAAAACTTTGATAATCAACCTGAGCACCCACTAATTTAGTGTCTCTGGACAGAGTTAAACCTGGAAAAAAATAAAGAGAATAATTCACAACAGGAGTCTGAACAGAAATGAACAGTAGTTACAGTATATAGACACAGTACATACATTACGTAGACAGTGTAATAAATACATGTTGTGAAACAGTAAATGCATTAAGCAATGTGGAAACATGATTGAGAACTGGACAAATTACGTTTGCTGGGGGGAAACAAAGTATTCTGTCCATGTAGGAAGAATATACATCAGTATTACAAGATGTGTGGCCCTGAGCTTGAGGGAACAACTTATGAACTGCATTTAGTTGTTCATGTGGGCTTTTCAAACACAATTTGTTTTCTTCCAGACAATACAGAGGCGCAAAAAAGGCCCATTAAGTGTCAATTGTGAGAAACAGAATTCAAAATCCAGGAAAATTATGTTAAATTTCCACAGCTTTTACTTATAAATTGCTATGTTACAAAAAGGATATTGCTGCACTGCAATCAAAATACAGCATTTTGATCCACTGAGTGGATTATTTGAAAAGTTAGTTTTAAAAAAAAACCTTTATGTTCAAACACTTTTTATGGTCTACTGATTTCCATGAAGTAACTTTCATCTCTGAAATAGATGGATTTTATTCACCTTACCAAACAAAATTGCCCTTGGAACTGTGCTAAAACTGAAATGAGCTTCGAGCTCTCAATTATGGTGAATTACTCCTTCAACCTCTGGAGGTAGTAATATGGGATCATAAATACTTAAGAGTCATTCTGAAATAAATTAAAAAAATATATATATGTACAGAAAATAGCTGACGTATACATTTAATAAAACATCTAGACTATACAGTACACTGTACATGTCCTGTCGGCATTGTTTTCCTTGTAGAAAAATTAACATTACCCAAGTTGATGCTTTCTGCTGTTTTTCTTCACCTGATGATATCCAGTACTGACACTACTGTATGTGCAATACTTCATGTTGTGAAACTATACAAAACAAACAAAAAAAACTACAACAGACTACACAGTACTTTTACAAAGTTCACAATTTTGTGCTCAATTCAGAACTTGTATCGTAATTTTGCGATACTGTCAATTAATTGTTTTTACCAAGATTGAATTACTTGAGAAATTGGTACTGCAGGTCCCCTTTAAACCCAAATTAATGTGACACAACAATAAAGTTTATTAGGATAATGTGTTGAAAGTTTATTTGGTGTAAATTGTCTGGCTGAGGAAATGGCAGCCTGGTTATAAGGAAGTGGCTGACATTTTTTATAATAACCTGGTTCCTTGAAGTAAGTATGAGCCAAAGGCTACAACTGATTTTTATTTTCTTAAAGTTGTCACTAATGTTAACCCTGACCCTGCAACATACTAAATCATATATTAGATACATTTTATGAACTTTTCATAAACCTTTTCATGCTCACAGTACTTTGCAACAGAATTGAGCCTCTTGTCTGATTGAAATGCATTATAAATACAGTATATACACATTTTTATAAAATTAAAATTATTTTCTCACTGAATGCTCAGATTGAACATGTTTATTGGTGAAAGAAGTTCAATGTCAGCAAAAAATGCTAAATGCTGCTTCTAAACTAATATCTAAACCGTTTTTTAAGTATTCAACCCTCTAAGTACCGACTACAAATTCACTGTGTATGCATTAATACACTGTGTATGTATATAAATCAACACCTTTGACAGCAGTTATAAGTCTACCTAGCACCAGGATGCTGCAATTTTTAACCATTCTTCTTTGCATATTTTGCCTAGACTGGGTCACTCAAGGATATTCACTTTCTTTTTGTTTAACCTCTCCAGGTTTGGATTACTGTCTGGCTAAAATGTGAGATTTTAGGTTTTTAACAGGTTTTAATTTATTATTTGCCTGTACAGTACATTGCTCTATTTTTAGCTTTGAAAAGCTTCCCAGTCCCTGCTGGCACACCGCACATTTAATCCAATTAAGAACACTAATTATTAAATATGTTTTTAACATCAGTGAACAATTTTATTTCCCACTGATATGGACCATGTTTTAGGGAAGATAATGAGTATGTACAGCAGTAATTTCAAAGAAGTGTAGCATTCCTATAGCATATGATTGGTTATTTGAAGTGGACACCTTTTCCTGAACACACAAATTAGAAGACTCATATCTACCCATTTTTGACAGAACAACACATTATGTATACAGTAGGTGTATTTAAATAATTTATGTACAATGAAACAAATATATGGCATTTTCTTTCAGCTGAAGTCAACAGGAATCTCTACCCATTATGCAATAACCTGCAATTAAGTGAGGTCGTATTTTAAATTATGTATGCTGAATATATTGCAGTTGCTCTAATACAATTGTTCAATACAAAGAATAATGTTTTGTTTTCCTCCCTAATTATTTAACTATGGAGTATGTGTCCTAGTTACATTTTTCTTCTTGGTGGGAAAGTGACTAACATCCTTGAAGGCCACATTTTTCTTTTCTTCATGTGAAATATTCCTTTCTGCTAAAGTGGCACCCTGAATAAATAATAGCTTTGCCACTACTATTTATTAATCTTCCCTCTGTAAGACTTTCCCACATTGTGGAAGTGTCAAATTTAGAGAAAAACAGGGGCCATTATCCATGGGTTCGAAAACAAATAAAAAAATCCCCATTTCCCTCAAAATGTATAAAAGGAAAACAAGGGAAACATTAAGTATATCAAATTTTTATTTTTTGTTTTTCTTCTTTAAGGCGGATAATTTATTTCATAGTAGAATCAAATTTCTCTTACCCTAATATGTTGGCTTTTATGATACTTTTCTCTGAGAATAAATTATGTAGCCACAGCAACACAAATAAAATAAACAATACTATGTTACAATCCACACAAGAAAACACTAAGATGTCTACATCATTTCTATAAACCAAAAAAGAGCTTACTAGGCATAATTGATATCTTGTTCACAATCCTGCTTTGTGACATAATGTTATATTACTCAAGGGTTTAAGACTTGAAATTTAAGAAAATGCCTTGGATCCTGCATGAAATATTAATCACATACAGCAGATACACCTGTTTTTAATGACTTGTACAGTGTGTCATAATTCAAAAAGAACTTTGGAAATTGATGTTTTGCTTTAAAAATTTATTTTTTTCTGAAACACTTCATAAAAAAATTAAGTAACTTCATTAGGCAACCTTCAGAATGCCACCCGTCAAACAAAGGTTCACACCTGTGATGAAAATGTCTAAGATAATAGGATGAGTGAGGGATTTTTAGATTTATCTGGATCTGAAACTTAATTGGGTGACATATGAAGGGAGGTTTGTTGTGTGATACAAAAAAAATCATATAAAAATAACCTCATCATATTTAGAAAGGCACAGTCTGTGACAGACTAATAATTAAAATCTGTGAACACTTTTGAGCCTTCATTCTAAATGGAATATGCCTAATAAGTAGGATTTATAATACCTTACAACATTTCTGTGTACTTTCTCTGCTCCAGAACTTCAGTTATGAACTCCATTTCGCAAAAATGTTTACATCTAGTAGTGAGAAATAACTTTGTAGCTCTTAATTCATAGCCAAAGTCACTGTGCATAGATGATTACTGTTTTCTGTCATTTACTTAATTTCAGAATCATGATCTATTAGTTTCATTTTACTTAAAAACTGATTGAAACCTTCTTTCATGTTAACAAGTATATTCATCAATGCAGTAACCACCATTCTACAGAAAGCAACTTTTGTTTTCCAGATACTAAATCATGGATGCCACAGCATATGCTATTACAAGGTAAAGAAGAAATCATTTGTCTTTTTGTGGATTCATGGGCAAAATCTGTTCATGTCAACATGTGAAAACTAAATAAAAAGAAAAAAACTTAACAATTCTACAGAGTCTATAGATGACACAAGACGAGTTCCTGTTACTGACCTCCCTTTTTCTTCTCAGCATGAGAGGTGGCGGCCCTGAAAATGAAATCCCTGTCTTCAACAAAAAAAAATCTGATCTGGGCAAGATGGCCGTTTTACTCTAAGCACAGCTCGTGATGGTGGCATCAAGACTGCTGCAATGACTGTGAACTTAAAGGCTCTAATGTTAACTATTTAGGATTTGGTTCTTCAACTGGAGTTTGTTTCTGGACGCACACAAAAGATACTGAATGTCCACGCAAAAAGCTGGAAATTCTGGAGCAAAAGGCAGTCGAGTTTGAAGATCACTCAAAACTAAACAATGTTACTATCATGGGGTAGCCAGAGGGTCCTGAATGTATTAATCAGGTTGGTTTATTTCTGAAGTTCAACAGCTTGTTTGCTAAGGGGGCACCAGTGTTTTGGCATCTAGTCAGGACAGGATCAATTAAACAGTTTCAAATGGGAGGATATTGGAAGTAGAGGGGCTACAAAATGACGTATCCTTTCTGCTCACGTGGTGTTCTTTTTTTTTTGGGGGGGGGGGGGAGGCTCTTGTTCTCGATCCTGTTGATGCTTGAGATGAATGAGGGGGGCAGTAATACTGTAAAAAAGAAAGATTGAGTACATGCTTGTCCTTTTTCTTTATGGTTTCACTTATCGGCTGCTATGTGCTCTTCATTTACTTAAGGAATTAATTTATTCAGTGAATTTGGTTTCTGATACACAAGAATAAACATACACAGGGTAAATTGTCCAACCAAATATAGTAGTTTAGATTATCTGCAACAGAGAAATATACAGCAAATATTACCATGATACAGAAGGTCTCATTTGAGGTAACTACTGTAGTTACTGTTAATTTGTTGATACTGTAAGTTAATTTGTTGATTAGTATGAGCCAGCCTCAACGTCTGCAGAAAACAAAACAAATAGGGGCTTTGATTGTTGGACGTTTCAGTTAGAATGTGTTAACTTTCAATATCATTTTGGGCATAGACTTTAATACAGTCATTAGACATAGACTGTAATCAAAAGATCAGAATCACCGGAGGCAAATACCTAGTTGAAATTGTAGGTCTGATCTTGGTATGGCAGATACAGTATAAATTTGTATTTTAACCCTCAGCCAAACAACTAGCTTTTTTCTGCTTTCTTCCTGCTCAATATAGTTATCACCTTGTTATTTCTCATTGTAGGGGTTTACAATGTGGTGATATTAATATCCTTTTAGATCACCTCTCCATTTTCTACACTCTAAAGCAATAAATCACTGTATGCCCTTTGCTGTTGTTTTAATACCACATTATTACAATTCTTCAGATATACTGTAACTAAAAAGTAGTTTAAAAGTTGCTTGGTCAACACTTCTTGCATTTTGTGGGTTACAGTCAAAGGCTCTATTAAAATTATTCTCTCATTTGCTTCACAACTACATGAAATTCATTTTAGAAAAAAAACTATTGAATTGGAAACCCAGCTGATCCTTCTAGAGCACGTTCACCAATTCACCTTTTTTGAATCCACAACACTGGAAATCAGCATTCTAATAAAATAATTAAATTCACTGTTTAGACACTGTGTAATTTTCTCATATACAAATCTACATAGAATTATTATTTTAAAGGCGGCCAGTCAGACCCCTTACTAACTAAGTTTCACAGCTATTAGTGATCATTGATATTCCTGGGACCCGTCAGATCCAAATCAAACTTAAGGAATTAATTTATTCAGTGAATTTCTCTAAATTATACAGTTCAGGGCTGCCCACATTTATTTTTGTTGTTTGCCTTGTCTTTAGAACCTGTAGCACAAGGGTTTCAAACATATAGTCCATGGGCACATCAATCCAACTATCCGCATTTGTCATACAAGGCATGAACTGAATCGTGACTCGTGTCTGCTGTGGTCAGTGCCATCAGCTAGGCAATTTGCATCTTGCAAAGGAGTAAGTAATAGGTTTATTCCTATTTGCATTGTCCGTCTTGTATAAACTTGAATAGCCCGTGCATGTGGCAGACACCCCTGGTGTTATTACTTCATCAATCTCTCAAACACACCTCCCTGTGGTTTTCTACGTCTGTCCCAACACATCAAACAACCCCTGTGTGATGTTGTCAGAGATGTAGCTTAACAGGAGAGTTACTTTGCTCAAAACTGAAAGGGGATAAGACCTGTGTAGGCTGTTCCTTCCAAATTCTGGAGTAACCTCAGTGATTTACAGTAACAACTATTGGTCACACTAAACTTTTACCTAGTGTTTGTTATGATATCAAAAGGAGATTTTGGAACACGCTAAAAAGGGATTTTTTAGAAAAGAAAAATAAACAATGTGCAGTTTACGCGAAGTGAAGACATTTATATTTTAGCTTAAAATCGAATGGAAAGCCGAAATACTTTGTACAGACAGCTGTTGCCAACAAACAATAGCAACAGTTGTAGAAGCAGGTTGTTTTTTATATTGCCGATATCTGGCGAGCAGTATTCTGTTCATATTTTTGTCATATTGTAGCTGTTCATATTTTTGTCATGCAACATTCCTTTAACTTTGCCTCTTGCTGATTGTTTCCCAGCTAAAATACGCAAAACCTTGGCAAATACAAAACAAGGTGGGAGCCACTTGTTTACACACATTAATATTTTGAGAATGTATTGTACAGTATACAGTATATAGCCTGCTTGAAATGCATTTAATGAAAATAGGTTTTACACCTGTTCTACCACATTTCTATTAAGAGTACTCACTTTTAGAAACATTTCTTAACAGGTACAGTAGATGCTGACATAAAAAGATTAAAATAAAACATTTATTTCTCCAACCCTTTTCAGGCTTGAGTGTCCATTACAAAAATGAATGTACTTCCTCACTTCAATTTTTTTTAGTAGTCTGATTCCCCTTTCTCTTCCCTTAAGCTGTTGAAACACACTGCATTAAAATTGCATTGTAAAATTTCAAAATTCATGTGGAAAGGAAAGGGACTGTGTATCAAATCCTCCACTCTGCATAGTGAAAGGTCGTCCTGGAAGGTTCGCTTTGTCAAACTTTTAATTTTATTTCAATGTCCTTAATATGGGTGCATTGTCTGTGTGGTTAAACCCCAATACTCCTGTATCTACAGTACAGTAGGTGCTCACTTGAAGACATTTTGGTCACCTCATATAGACTTCAACAACTGATTTGTACTGGAGTTTCTGTTTCACATTGTAGATGGTGTTTTGTACCCATAATTATGTAATTATGTAAATTGTATGTTCAGGAGAAAGACTCACACAATTGTAATCAGAGCTTTCAGGCTTATCTTTTCTTTTGTAACTACATCTCCAGGCTGAAACACATGCTAATGGTACAGGAGCATTATTGGGGTACTCCAAAGCATTAACTATTTAGCACCAAGGGAAAACAAATTGCTTTGATTTACTTATACCACTGTAAGTGCAGGCTTCAGTTAACTTGTAGCAGCTGTTACTATCTGAAATAGAGACTTAAATATTGCAGATGAAACCATTTACTGGGATGGTATTTAGTACAATAGAAAATCTCCCTCCAAAATTCCTAATCTTCAGATGATCTAATTTATTTTCCGTCACAGAGTTGTGTTCTTATGTTCAGCGTGTAACTGACCCTTCTTAAACAGTATCACCATGAAGCGAGTTCCACAGTGCCCTGTGCTCACTCTGTCTGGGAGGCTACTGTATGTGAGCACTTTCTAACATATTTTTAGGAAGTATCCAGAGGTAAATATATTGCGGAAAAGGATCTCTTTGTTTGGTCATTATTCTAAATAGGGATATTCCCCTTTTATACTTGATACTGTTGCTAGATGATAACACTACCTGGGTATCTTGCAGAGGTACAAACAGTTAATTTCACTGCATTTGTATAATTGCTGGTGCTGCATTAGGAATCTCTGTATTTCCTCCCCTGGCACCACTAAATTCTGACCTGGGTTGGTACAATTTCTTGGTACGTTTGATGTATCGATTCATGAAGCCTGTGAGGTGAGAGTGAAGGTACGGTGTATTGCTGCTGACACTGTCAAGTCATTGTTTCATGGGGAATTCCTTGTTGCTGTCTGACCATATTTTAAGGGTCCTTAGATAAAGTAAAAAGGTGAAGGGACGTAAGACTGAGGTAAGAAGGTGAGAAGATTTCATGTGAGGTGAGGGACATTTTATTTTCTTCTCGTATTTTTTCAGGGAAAAAAACTCCAAAGTCACACATCAGTTAAGACTGCATCCTCTCCAACAGGGCACAATTTTGCATTCTTACTCCTCCAATGCACCCATTGCAACTATCCTTTGGCTCGGTTCATGTAGGAGGGGTCCAGTCACCACTTCTTCATGACTACATCCCCATGCCTCAGCCAATCAGCTTTAATTCTGAGACTCTCTGTGACTAAATCCAGGCAAAGCACCAAAACCATCTACTTGTCTCGATCACCTAAAATATTAATGTTTATATTTCTGTCATTATTGTGAATTCAAGCTCACTCTAATTTCAGTTATCTCCCAGATCTACATATCCTGTATGTGAATAAATTACCAATGGAAAGTTTACAACCAAGTATTTTACAGGGGGTCAAATATTTACCACGTTTCAAGTGAAAATTCAAATTTGCTGCATTTTCATCCTGTAAGGAGGAAGAGAGTAATCCTTAACAAATAGGAGCAGTGATGGAAAGAGTAATATTTTATACTCAATAAGAACATACATTACTCTCGTAGGTTTTCCTTTGACATTCCAGCTAACCTCTGTACCTCTGCATGGAGCCAGATAAGATTAAAAATCAAGGGAATTCACTGTAATGTGCATTTTTGCTTAACCTTCAATGCAGCTGATTATTTCCTTTCAAGGTGATTCAACTTTTGGTCTACTTTCAAGTAGAAACCTCATAAGCAGTAGCAGTACTATTGCTTCAATTCTAAGACTTTCTTCCTCTCTAAAATTATAAATATTAATGCGACTATTATGGTGCTGTTGGATCAAACTGTTTTACTGTTTTTCTATAGTGTAGAAGTTTCCCCTTAATTTAAAGGAAAGACATAAACATGATACTATATTGTGTTACATTGTTGTTATTTTACCATGCCATCTAACAATGATATAAATTGTGAAAAAGTTTAAATTTTATACTAATAATCTAGGAAATAATTGCATTAACAGATACAATGAAGTGATGAGTCGGTATCTTTACTGGTTTCATTACACTGTTATGAATTAAGTAACATTTAAGACGTAATTAACTTCTATTTTTCACCTACTCCCACTCATTAGTAAGGTTTGCTTCATGAATTTTGAACACCTTTGTGCAATGCTGCAGAAAACAAAAATAAAATTCCCCTCAAAATAAAAAAGACCTCAAATTCATGAAAACACTTTGAAAAAAACAGATCAGATATGTGCATTTTCTATTCAAATGTGCTCTTACAAATTATGAGACTGAATGCAATGCCTGATAATGCTGGCACTTTACAAAATGTGTCCTACCTACAGGTGCATTTACATTTATCTGTACAACAGACACTAATGATGTAGATGAAAAGCCCATGTGAATCCTTTAGAACTGAGATAATGTAACCTGAGCCAACAGCCCTTTGTTCAGATAATTTATATCTTTCCTATGGCCTCTGTTGAGCCTTGTGTGCCCAAACTATCTAGATCAGGTTTAGAATAGGTGATGACAAAGTAGGACAGAATGAGAAATGAGAACAATAGCAGCAATTCGTCTTTTACAAAAACAAATAAAATACGTATAAAATGCAAATTAAATGACAACTGATCACACAAAGCACAGATAAAGGTGGAAAATTGTACATTTGTCAAAAAAATCTGGATTCACTGAACTAAACAAGTGCTTCAGAACAAAGTAAACTTATGACAATAAACTGCTAAACCTATAAGACAAAAGCAGATGCCATTTTTCAGTCTTGCTTTTCTTACATTCCCCTTAGGCATGGCACTGGATGATGAGAGTATGCAATTTCTGTTCACGTACTGTACGAGAGAAGACAAGTTGTCATCAAGGAGACTATTAAAAACTCATATTGCGCTTGAATATTTTCTGGATCTATGAGCTCTCATTTATTTCATATGTTAGCTAAACAAAATGCCAATCAATTAAATCGATTCTATGCGCTGTAAAGATTGCCAAAGTATTAAGATTTAGAAATGCAATCTTTGCACGCATTGTTCACAATTACTGATCAAAATGCTATGATAAGGTCCTACAACTCAATTGTCCTAATTAAAGAAATAAAATACCATTGATGTGAACAAAATAACTTAGATGTTTTCGAAGTTTTTTAAGTTCTGGGGACTGAAGAAATTCCAAAACATATCAAAATTATTTTTAACACTAACAAGCTCAAGGGGTTGCAGAGACCTTGACAAGGAAAAAAAAAATCAGAAGAAAAAATGTTCACCATTATATAATCTTACAGTAATATTAAGTACTGAAGTTAAAATACAGTTCTGACTAAGCTAAGCTGATTTCATGAAAAACACATTTTGCTTGATTTTCCTGACATCTACAAATTTACTCATTTGACCCCAGCTTCATGTTGGAAATCAACTGCAAGATCATGAGTCTATGAGGGTTGCCATTTCGTTGGCAATGTTGAATGATCTAGCTAAACTCATTTCCCCTTATTATCACTATCATGCCCAGTGCTGAAAAGGAGAGGAAACCATATGCTCTCCTTCGTAGTTAAATAAGAAAAATGATAGATTATACTATTAAAAATGCATGAAGAAACATTTGCGTCTGTTCTAAATTCTAGAAGCTAGAACCATTTCCTTTTAATTTATTAACAGGTTGTTGACACTATTATTAATGAGGTTTCCTACTGTATGCACTATAGAAAGAGGAAAACATGTTTGGAGTTTTGAAGAACAGTCATTTATACCTCATATCAAAGATGTATACTGTACCTCACAAGAATCACATCTCTTTAGTACTGTGATGCTGTAGAGAATTATAAGAACAGGACACGTCAAAAACAGCAGTTACATATTTCTTAAGATTACAGACAAGGATCTCTGCAAGGCTGTTAAAGCACATAAATATGTGGCTGGTTTATATTATATAAGAGGTCTCTTAATCATACTTAAGTTTTGGATCAGTGGATGATCGCCAGTTTTTAATTTTGCGATGAAATACCCAGGCTCAAAAATACAGCTTTGTATTTTTTATAGATCATATATATATATATTTGCTCACACCTGAAGAAGGCTCCACAGCTGAAATGTTGTGTTTCCTCTTTTTTCTTTTTGGCATGGAATAAACCCATTACCTGTTCCTTTGTAGCCTACGCATGCTGACACAGCTATCTACTTGAACTACCTGTATATATTTTAATGTTTGGATCTGAAAACTATGCTAGGTTCCACACTTTTTAGGTACTTTTGTATAACTCTTTGTACTGTAGCTATGGATTTAAAGTGTTAAATATCTGGTCAATATTATGTATGAATTATCTATTGTCCTAATAACCATTTAATTGAAGTGTAAAATTGTATTTTGTAAAGAAAAATACCTTTGCTTGCTTAGCTTCCTAAATAGCTTTAATATGGTTTTTTTTAAGAATTCTGAAGGCCTGAGGCATAGTAGATATTGTCAGAGTACAGAAGGTGCTGTGTAATACAGAGGCCAGAAGTCAAATTGCTTAGGAAATTGGTTATACTTTAATTACATTTCTAAAAATTCCTTTGGAAAAGCATTTCATCTTGGTTTGTCAAATGAGTGTTGCTAAGAGATGAATTCAGGTGAACTGATGTAGGATTTATGATACTTGCTCACAGGCATCTTCAAGCAAGAACTACCCACATTTAATCTGAAGGTCTACAAGACTTATTTTAGGGATATACTATACATATTGATGAGTCTCAGAAAAGTCTGTTGTGTATGTGAATGAAAATGTTAAGTTTTGTGATTGAATTTCATCACATCAATCTGAGATATATTTTTTAATTTAAACTTGACTTGACTTTTATAATTGACAGTCCATAAAAGTTTAATATTTTTAAATTTAATGAATGTGTGCTGCAAAAATGTGGAATATCACAACATATCTGAAATATTCAGGATTTTAAAGTGCATTGACAATACCACCATTTTTAATATACTGCTCATTTACAGTGAGCTGTTTCTAAAAATATATTAAAACCTGATAACTGATTATGGAACTGTAGTAGTGATGAGCGCCTGCCATCCCCAAAGTATACAGTATGGCAATTTGTTTTAAGAATGTATCATCCACAATTTCTTTAATTTTCTTGAATTATATTCAGTTTAATCTCATCTTTTAGATTCTATCACATGGGCCCTAATCGTGCAGAGACATCTCTCAATGCCAGCTTTGACGCCAGTGATGTTTTATGTTCCACCTCTGGGGCTAATTTTCAAAAGTCTAATTCTATTTTTTTTCCAGCTCTTAGTAAGTAGAAGGCCTGTAATTGAAAGCAAATCAAATTCACAAGGACACCTGGAGAGAAGAAAAAAACTATTTGGACTACTGTATTTGCAAACTGGTGAAACATAGTAAAATAAAGGTTTAAAAAATGAAATGAAAGAAAGGATGAAGTGCTATGCTTTGTGGGAAGTTCAACCTGTGTCTAGGTAATATTAACCATTATCATTATTGAAATAGCTATAATAAGAACATCAAAATAGTTTACAAATGACTGGAGGTCATTATACATCTCTATGTTTTTTTTTCTAGCAGATTTTAACCAGCCATTTTTTTAAGAAGTCAAGGTATTAACTGGCTTGTTCTACTCTCCCATTATTCTTTGTGGGACACTTGAACCTGTTTGTAAAAACAAATATCCTCTTTCTCACAGTTTCAAAAGCACTTTTTACCTTTCACTTGTGTCTTCTACAACATGTTTATGTTTTGCTATTTTGAAGCTCAACTGGGCGGACTTTGAGGATTTTTAGTTCTTGTATCAGATTCCATGGAAGCTTTTTCTTGCTTAAGACCAAAAAACTTTGTTTTGCCTGCCAGTGTAGGACATTCCATTTGTCCCATGAATCTATCTGCGTACTCTTCACTGGGCTGATTCCATAACAGCAATATCTTTTTTGTCACAGGATGACCATAATTGGTGGTGCAGTGGCTGGCATTGCTAGCTCACAGAGCGGCCCTGGGTTCCAATCTCAGTCTCATATTTGCCTGGAGCTTGTGTTTTCTCCCTGAGTTTATGTGGGTTTTCTCTGGGTGCCCCTGTTTCATCTCCCAATCAAAAGACAGACTGGTAGATTAATTGGCTTTTGGGAAAATTGGCCCTGGTATGAGTGTGTGCCTTATGAGGGTCAGATGTCCCATCCAGTGTGTATTCTGCCTTGTGTCCATAACTTGCTGGGATAGGCTATTCTGTGACCCTATATTTGATAAAGCAGTTAGAAAATGAGTGGGTATATGACCGTAATTAAACCCAATATTCTAAATTGTGTCTAACAAGTACATATTGCAATACAATTTGAACAGACTGACATGATTTAAATTATACACTTTTGATGACATATTATAACATTAATTTTGTATAGAAGAATGATATGTCAATATATTTTTCAAAAGTAATTGCTTAAACCTCTGTTTTTCCCTATACAAGAATCTAGATCTTTGATTTAAAGTGGGAACAGCAGTGGTCTAAAACAGACCCATCTGGTACCCAACGTACGTGTATTACATCATTTTCAATTTGTGCATTAAAGACTCATCTGTATTCTATCAAGTTCTTTCTCTGAGAACAAACAGTACCTCATGCAATATAAAATATAAATCTTTAATGAGAAAAAAAATCTGAAAGTCTAGATACTGAATGCTTTAATATATGTTGTGTTTCTATCCATTACTACTGTTGCTTGTTCAAAGAACACTAACAGCTTAGTTAGCTAATAACTGACTTTGTTAAATCTGTTTTAGCTATCTACTAGAATTATACATACAGTACAGATGGCCCTCTAGTTTGGTTCTAATTATTGTTTCTTTAACCTTACATGTAATAGAAGTAAGAATTATTGGACTATAGTTACTTGGTTCAATTTTGTTGCAACGTTTTATGGATGTATGCTATATTAACAATGTTCTAGTCAAGGGATATTGCCCCAATCTTGAGTGACTGTTGGAAGTGTTTTGTTAATGTCAGACGAATAACATCTTATTTCCATAATTAATATAACCAAGGCCTTAAGATTTAAGTTCTGTATGCTTTGTAGGCATATCTGTGACACATCTGGTTACAGCATAATAGAGAACTTTGCTCTGGATAAGGCATGTTGTCATTCGTGCCTTGGTAAACATCTAAGTGAAATGTTCATCTAATAGAGTATATCAGGTATTTGCATTTTATGATATAAATGTTTTATTATCTCTGAAGCAGTTTTTCATTCTTTACTGTTCTTTTGCTGGTAGAATGCCAGAAAAAAGTATTTTACTATCCGTTTGAGACTCTATTAAAATACTTTTTTCTTTCTGTTCTTCTTCCTAATGTCCTTTGTCACTTGTGCTTGGAATTCATTATTAATACTCATTTTCTTTAACTGGATCCAGTTCATCTTTAATCATTTTATAAAGTGTTTTCTTTCTCCTTAAATTTCTCTTAATTGATTCACGGTATTATACCATGTGGGTCACAGCTTTCTAGACTATAATTTACTGGCTTGTGCGTTGTGGAGTGGTGTTGGTGAACCAGTCCTGTACTTTAGACAGTATAACTTTAAACTGATGCTATCATCTCTCTGGTATTTCCATATCTAAGTACAGTACATTCATGTTCTATTAAGCTCTCACTGATTTACAATCTGCTTTCTTAAACATACTAAATATCCTTCTAAGCATCCCATATTACAATTGCTTATCCTTAATGGGTCATCTTTGTTTTATTTACTTATGTTTCGTCTTGTTTGTCTAGACTATCATTTTTTATCATTATTCACTATCGCTTAGTAATAGCCATGCTTCTGTGATTCCCATTATATCAGTTGCTTGGTAATACAGGGTTTTTTATCTCTTGAGCCTTGTTCTTAATATTATGTAACACATTTACAGTAAGTACAGTTTAACCACTTGATTACTTGTTACATTCACATATACAGTACTTCCCCACTGGATTCACATTTTGAATCTACTCCTTATTTCTGTCCCTTAATTTTCCAAGAATTCCACTCCTTTCTATTCTAGTAAATGTAACCGGTACCCATCGCAATCAGAAATATTTTATATCAGATGTTCTTAGATATTGAAAGGTTTTCAGTGGCTGAAAAAGGTAAAGCCTTCGTCATCACAGCTAACAGATTAGCATTTGTATTTTGTTCACCTTTGGAGGAGGCAAGATCTAGAGAAAGTCTTGATTTGGGTTTTCTCTTAATTAAAAAGGTTTTTAACTCAGAATTACTAAAGCAATTCTTTAAACCAAAAATGTTATTTTCATTTTTTTGTAAGCCAGATGTAGCTTACATTGATTATCATTGTAATTATGTTAAATACAATATATGAAAGCATAATTCTACAACTGGTAAGCACACACGATGGCTTACAATAAATGAGCTGTGAGAGAAACACTTCAACACTCCAGTCTACACAACAGCTGTTACCTCATGAGGTAGGGCCTCCAAGGGTAACCAAAACTTTGGTACTCCTGTCAGGCACAGTTCTTGTCACTTTTTTTGATGTTTTCAATTTTAAAAAAATATATTGCTGGATACAAATCAAAATACATTTGATATTCCTCTTGAGTGTTTACTGACAATGAGCTTTATTATCCAATGGGAGAATCCTTGTCTGATACCATTATTCTGACATGTCAAACCTCTTTTCGTGCTCCTGTGCCACAATATTGTGTTACAGTACAGCACTAGCAGCTGGTCTAGAGAAAATTACAGGCCAGAACAGCAAGTTTCTCCTCCCTGTCAGGCATAGATATTCCATGTCACTTTTATGCTGTGTTATTATTTTTTTCAATTGTGGTTGTGTATTCTACAAATTGTTCATGTGGTAGTTACTGTACAATCCTTGTACAAAAATACAAAGTATTTCATTACAATCATGAATCACGTACATGTCAAAAAGCCTATTTAATGACAACGATGAAAGGCAACTGATCTATTATTCAGTAGATTATTTACAGTACAAAGCCAACTACTGTATATACTGTACTTGTATGGCTCCTTTGAAGTTTCTGATATCCTTCAGTACCCCATATCATTTTACAAAAATAAGCACCATTTGTCTGTTTTCCCCAACCATGCTTTAGATTCAGCCTTGTTTATACAGTATATTCCATGGAGAAAATTTCTGTAAGCCCTGTGTCACAGGCAGGCCCTCGCCCACTAGGTGAGCTCATTATGGGACCCATCTGTACAAGATTTTCTCACACTTTTTCTTACTTTGCATCTTTTTACTGCTTCTTTATCCACTCCCATAGATATCACACAGTTCCCAAACATACTTAAGACACTACAAAATCTTTTCTTCACAACCCTTTTCTTACTTTTTCATACGTTCATTCACGCACAACCATAACAGCTCAATGTGTAAACAACCCTGACAAGGCTTTCTTTGTCCTTGCAGCAGAGACATGCCAGCTTCATTTGACCCAGGAAGCCAGGATCTGGAAATCACCCACTTTACTTTTCCCAGAGTCCCCTGCTTCCTGGTTTCCTTACTCTTACCACAATTGAACCAGCAGAAACAGGAGCTAGACTCAGCCCCTACTACCTTTCTTCCACACAGCTGGAGGAATACAGGCTGAGTCTCCTTCTCTCCAGTTTTCTCATTATTGCCCCAGTGGGTGGCTCTTCCAGCTTGGTGATAATCGTTCACACATACACAACACAACCATAGCCAAATTAAACACACTCACATCTGGACCAGAGACCACAGGAGAGTAGCTGCTGTTTGAAAGCTCACGCTACTAGATCTCACACATTCTTCCCCCTTCAAGGGATCCAGTCTTCAGCTGATTACAGCAACTGGCCCCAGCAGACGGCGGGGTCTCTATTCCACCCATATATCACGCACTTCTGTGACACCCCCAAGGTAAAGCACCTCTATAGCTGAACTCGCACATGCTTCCTACTTGTCTGCTCCAGTTGACGACCCCTCTCTAGCAGACAATCTCAATGAATTCCACTGTAGGTTTGATGCACGAAACTACATGTGGTGGTCTGCATCTAGACAGTCAATGGGATCCCTCCAAACATCCTTTATCATTCAGGAGCATGATCTAAGATGATTTGTCCACATACAGAAGAGCAGGAAAGCATCTGAACCAAACCTTGTATCATGTGTAACAGCTACACTGAAATCATGTGCCAAACAACTTGCTTCTATCTCCTATATTTTCAATCTATCCCTTAAGCAGGCTAAAGTATCACACTACTTTAAGAAGGCTACTATAATACCAATGCCTCAATGACTACAGACCAGTAGCTTTGACATCTGTTATCATGAAAGTTTTTGAGTGACTCATAGCCAATGTCCTATCTAATGTGCACTTGGACCTACAGTATGCCAGTTTGCCAACATATACATCATGGTCAAGAAAGCTCACTAGAGGCTGTTCTTTCTGAGACAGTTAAAGACATCTGGAGTGTAAAAGGACGCAATGATCTGTCATCGCAAGTGTTTTGACCTTCTCCACCACTGTGTGGTATGGCAACACCTCTGCCGAGGACAAGAAACAGCTAAAGAGAGTATTGTAGGATTCCACCTTCCCTCTGTGGAGTCACTCTGCTTCGCTTGACTGAAACGCAAAGCTCTAAAGATCCTTGCTTACCCTTCCCACCCTGCCTAGCCTCTTACGTCTCCCCCCTCTGGTTAAGTAGCTTAGGTCTATCAAGCAAGGAGCACTAGGTTCTGAAATAGCACTTACCTAGAGGCTGTGAAATGCACATCTCTGCACTTTAATATTGATATTTTTGCATGGCTTATTGTTATTCCATCAGGCCTCACTGTTATTTATCTCACTGTTACTTATTTTATTGCTGGTGTGTGTTGAGGAAGGTTTGTGAATGTTTTAGGTGGATGCATTATTTAATTGTATGACCTCACAGAATCAAACTCTACGCAACTAGTTGTTATGGCAATTAAGTGTTGAACTTGAAGACAGGCTCTGGCTCCCCCGCGTCCCTGAATTGAACACAGCGATTAGAAAATGGATGGATGAATAATAAGTAAATTAATTTTTGGAGAGAAATACCAGACTGTTATTAGACCATTTAACAAGTGATATTATAGAATGTAGCTAAAGACACAGAGTACAGAGGAAAGTTCCATTACAACAAACCCATACAGAAGACACCCACAAGCACACCTGACCCCCAGTGTGTTAATATCTGTAAAAGAGAACTGAGAATAAGTTACAGTAAGATGCAAGGTCATGAATGAACTTTGGAGAGGCCAGTAGTGGATGAGTATTTTTTACCTAGATACTTATTTTTTACTTTTAATCTAGTTTTAAGGAGAACACTTTAGATATAAGGCTGTTCTTTGGAAAGCTAGTTTGTACCATTATTTTTTTTCTTTTCTAGTCACTTCCTCATTAAACTTCCTCTTATAACTACTGTACATATGGGTATGTATTATATATTATACATTTTACGTTCTATTTATTTTGTTCTCCTTAGTTTTATAACATTGCAATTCTTCTTTCTTTCCCTAACACTTAATAAAGGCTTTAGAGGTGAAACTTTATTATTTTATTCTTATTATCAGTACGCTTACATGCTTCATTTTTTATCAGTTGTTATGCTATTTCATAACCTACTGTAAAATATTTCTGCTTATTTTTCTGGAAGCAGGAGAATATTTCTGCATGAGAATTTATTTCAGAATTATGAAATTATCTGGGTTTATGTGTGTATACTGTACTTGTTGAAAATTAGTGATCCTTCTGTGATATCTCCCTCCTTAGTTCTTCAACCTGTCGAGAAAAGTATGCAAAACTAATTGAGTTTTTTAGTGAGACAACTCATGATTATTAATGTTATTCAAATTAATACTTAAAAAGAGAAAAAAACTGTAAAATATTCTTAATGTTCATTATGTGGTCCATTTTATCTCCCTCAGCCAAACAAACTAACCTTGTTGAATGAACTATGCTAAGTTGTAACACACGAGCAAAAACTCAAGCATTTGAGCTTAATAGGATAAAAAGTTAATTAACTTCCCTTTGATCATTAATCAATATGAATAAAGATTAAGAATTCTCATTCAGGCTATATATATATAGATTGTTGCTCATCATTTGCTACTTTCACATTATCTTTTACTGAGATCATTATAAAAATGGCTTTAATGGCTATTTTTAAATTTGGAATTACCAATTAGTTTATGCCCTCCCAGTTCGTATGGCCAGTTATTAATCCACATGGTTTACTGCTCCAGCACTCAAACCAGACTTGGGGTAATTAAATCTGATTTCTTCTGAAATTTGAATGTGCCAGAATCATCCACTATTGTTAAGCTCTGCCAGTGCTACATTTTCTTACAGAAAAAAAGTAGTAACACAGCTTTCACTGACATTATCAAACTCCCTGTCACGACACACTGCAGGTTGTTGTTGCATAGCTATACTGACCACAACTTGCTAATGAAATAACTGAGACTGGAATGGTAATATCTGCACTATGGGGCTCAATCCAGTCTTTTCTAGTTGAGACATTCAGGATGTCTTAATGGCTTTTAAACAAATTTGAGATTGTCACCAAATTGTAAGCCTTAAAGCAGATTTACTGTAGATATGCATGACACATCACCACCTACAGGATGTGAAAGTATTTTCAATAATTAAGTAAGTATAATGAATATTGTTTTCCAAGCTATCCCTATTTAACAATAGCACTTGTTCATTCAAATAAAGTGTTAAGATGTTCTGGTTAATGAATTCACTCAAGCCACTGTACCCTGCAAAAATTATTCACCTCTAACAACATGCCTTTCGAAGTACAAAATTATATTAGCACTACGGTCTTACACGATCAGTGAAAGAGAATAATCGTGAATACAGAGCACCTAGATGCATTCTGTTTTTCTTGGCAGAACCTATCCTCACACACGTTATGCTTGTTCATTATTTTGCTAAAAAATAGTTTTGTGGTGACAGATTGTTTGTGCTTTCAGACCCAGAAGTGCTAATACTGGAGCTTGTCAGGTAATTATTTTTGTGAGGTTGTTTTTCTGAATTTCAAATTTATCCATTTCCCCATAGCAGGGAGCGCAGAAGAGCAGTGATTTACATTGCTGCCTCACACTGCTGGGGTCCTGGGTTCAAGTCCTTGGGTGCTATCTACATGGCCTTTGTGTGTTCTCTCTGGGTTCACTTGGGTTTCCTCCAGGTTCTCCTGGGAAAACTGACCCTAATGGGAGTGTGTTTGTGGTATGCCTACAATGGACTAGCAATGGGCTCCAGTTCTCCTGCAACCCTGTATTGGATAAAAGAGTTAGATAATGGTTGGATGGATGAAATGTACAGTATAGAACCATGAAGTCCTCTCATCTGTATCAGTCATCCTGAGTGATTCCTTTTCAGATCAAACGATTTAACAGTATGGTTTTATTGTGATGGCTAATTAAATTAAAAATCAAGTCATAATTAACTAATAGCTGGATAAGTTGATAACCAGGTCCAACACAAGACGTAATAATTGTTTTTATAAAATACATAAAAAGATGCATGCACCCCAGCTTTAACAACAATATGATTCAAAATACTGGGGATGCTTGAACAAACCCAGAACCTAGGGATGTGGCATCCAAATTACTCAGATCCCTAAATCTCTCTCAATTTTGCACATTATGATTATTTTTTGCCAAGTGCCTCAATGTCACCTTTCTTGACAACAGGAATGGTGTTGACTAAGTACAGTGTTTTTTGAGTTTGGATTACATGGGATGCTTTGCATTTAGACCAAAAAGCTCAAATTTGGTTTCAAGTGACCACAAAACCTTTTTGCTATACGATTTTACAATCAATTTTTTGTTGTTGTTGCAAATACAGACCAGCTCTGAGGAGTGACCTGGATATTGAAACCAGTAAACATTTTCTCTCAGCACAGCTACTGAAATCTCTAACTCTTTCAAAGACGACTCATCCTGACATCGTGTCACCATCGCCTGGTGTGATCTTTAACCGGTTACTTCTTTGCATGGCTGCTGTATTCAAAGGGACCACCAGATCTTAAAGCAATATCCAGTATCTTTGAAATTTATGTTTACACAGTTTTTGCATTTAAAATACCTATATCGATATACACAATGTGCCTTTTGAAACTAGCATTTTGTTTCCGCAGAAACTAAAGTTGACTTCCAAAATGTTACACTGAACATAATGTGCAATCTGAAAATGATAACTGCTGCCCGATTCAAACACTGAATCAACCAGAGACTCACAAGTGTCTTGGCTCCTGCACTGTGACTCATTACACAGCAACCCCCTCAGTCTTTCACTAAGGCATTTTCTTGTGTTGTTAATGCAGCATAACAGATGCTTTTGAGTTTTTATTTTCCCACAGTCATGGGCATGAACACTATTCAGCAGAAAATAAAAATAAAAATCAGAGCAGATCTCACAAGAATATTATTCATATTAAAAAGAAAATGTTGATAAACAACTGCATCTATGGTACTGTATCTGCAGTCGGGGCACACTATCTTTTCAGACTATGATCAGGAGTGATGGGTTTGAGGCACAAGTTCAAAGATTTTATAGTGTCAGAAAGTTTATGCTCTTAATGGTATTTTTGCAAGATAGGTAGATTACTAAAAACTGCATGTTACTGATAATGCCACAAAACAGTGATGAAATTGCAAAAACAGTTTCAATTTTTGAAAGGGGTTTTGGAGACAAACAAGAATTATTCTCTTCAAAAAGATGAAGCAAGACCCTAAGTATTTGTCCCAGCAGTTAAGATATCAAAATTAAAGGAGGTAAAGGATCCCTAGAATAAACAAATTCTGTATTCATCGTTTGTAGTTTTATATACACCACAGGATGTACATTAAAGAAACACATTTTCATTTTGTATATGACAAAATGTATGTTTAAGATGACAAATATCTCAGTGTTCTTAGAATAATACCTTCTGTCTGACAACAGAACAGACAGAGAACAACAAACCCTTCACTGTGTGAAAACAAAGATGATCAGGTAAACTACTGTTACAGAATCCAGTTGTAATTAAATTTGAATTCTTAGGTTCAACTTTACATCCTGTAAACTGGTCACATATTCTGTAAAGGTGACCTGAAGAGCATCCATTAGTTATCTTTTCGAAATACTCTAAGTCAAGATGATTAGGCAACACACGCTTGTATTATTCTGCCTGCCTAAAATGTCTCTTTAGTCTGCTCAAGATCACTGATACCAATAAGAAACCCAGGTGAATGGGCATATTAATAACATTGTTGTGGCTTTTTAATGAAAGTTTGGTGAGGTTGGAGCGGCAGAGTGGTGCATTGGTTAATATTGTCACCACGCAGCACTAGGACCCTGGGTTCAATTCCAGACCTGGGGTCCTATCTGGAGTTTGTACATTCTCCCCATGTCCACACAGGATTCCTCCCACTGTCCAAAAGCATATTGGTATGTTAATTAGTTTCTGAGAATAGGGCCCCTGGTGTGAGTCTGTGTTTGTGTCTATGTATGCCCTGCGATGGACTGGTGTTCCATCTACAGTAGCATGTATCCTGCTTTGTGCCCGTTGTTTGCCGAGATTTGCTCCAGCTCCCTCAAAACCCTGAATTGGAAGAATCAGTTAATGCACGGATGGTGGAGTTAAACTGCTTAACCAGTAAAGAAATACCAAAAAAAACTGATGTTACCAGAAGCAAATCTACGTTTATTGGCTGCATTGTTTGTGTTTCCGTGGTCCTAAGGAGTAGTGAGCTGCTACACAAAAGTGTGGCAGTAAATGCATTTAGCTTAATGTATCCTTGCAGGAGTGTGGTCAGTGGGAGCTGTGGCTGCACTTTAAATCAATAATCCATCCCCAGATGACACTTCAGCCTCACTGTTTCTGTCCTGTGTCTCTTGAAGAGAGAAAAGAGGCTATCAGCCTGACTGACACAACAGACCTTGAGAAAGCTCATATTTCTCTTTGGCTCTTGTTAGCTTCAGAGCACAGGAGTGAGTAGTGTTGAAAAGCATCTCGAAAGAAAACACAGAAGCGGAGAAAAGAAGTGATGAAAAATGATTTCGCTTTGTTTAAAAAAAAAAATTAAGTGACATTTTAATAATACAAGGAGCCCTGTGTAATATAAGGCTTATTTTTGTTAGTATTTTCTGAATGAGCTACCCACACAGAAAAGTAATGAGAAACAGAATAATAAAATCGGAAGTCTTAATTTAAAAAGATAAATGTGCACTTTTATTATTAATTAAATTATTAGATTTAAAACAAAAAACACTGTCAGGAGTTTGTAGTTAAATGTTCTATTCTTGTAGTTAAACGTTTTGTAGTTAAAAGTTCTATTCTTCTAAAATTGTTCCACAATTTTATCTCTAGGTAATGAAATAAGTACTCTGGTCCCACTGAGATCTCCACTAAAACATTATAATTCAGATGTTTGTCTGGGTTAATAATAGACTTCTCCAAGAAATTAAACCCAACAAAGTCACAATTGCATACTACAGTATGTTGTCACCCATGTCTTTTTACAGAGGGAGAATTCAGACTTAAGATATTCTTGTCTTTCACTGTTGCCCCCTTTCTTTGTTTTTTAGCTTAGATCCCTATGTTTTGCGGTCCATATCAATACAAACACATATTTCAATTCAAACAAAAGTTTCTTTGTCATACATCCTTTAGGAAACAAGAAGACACACAATTTTATATCTCTGCTAGACACAAATGAAAGGTTTGCTTTCTGTTTGTGTTATTTCCTGTAGATGTTGCATCATAAACCTGTCTAGCAGTTTCAGTGACGTAATACAGTATGCACACTTTGAACAGGGCATTGAAAGAACAACAGAATTCTGCTTTACTTGTAAAGGGGTCACAAAAGAAGTTCAGGCTTGATTGTGGAACCAATTATCTACTTGCCTGGTGGCTGGAACAGATAATGACCATGAATTATCTTCACTCAGCGTCTGCCTGCTGCTCAGACCTTTCAAGTCTGACTGCTCACACAATTTAACTCAAGTGCCAATCAATATCTTTGCAATGCCACCACTGTGCAGACTACCAATTCCCCATTTCTGCCATTCCCAAGAGCAGGGAGAGGGACATTTGTCTGAAATACTCACTCTCCCATACTTATTATGGGTTTCCCTTATTTTTCATTTCTGCCAAGGGAGTGTCATTGTTTGCACATCTTAACTTCTTTTCTTGACATAATATCAATCTATTCAATTTCATCTTGGTGAAATTTCATTTTATTCCCTTCACCATTTTTCAATGTATTCATTTCTGTAATCGTTTTTTCTATATTGTCTCCATAAAGAGGAGATGACTATATCAGCCATGAAAATAAGATGCATACATAATGAAATTAAGCAGCTACACTTCAAAGGGGTTACTTTGCATTTACCGCACTGAAGGTGAATGTATTTTCTATTAAGATACAGTAAGTCAGATTTAGTCGATCAGCCTGTTTTCCATTGAAGCTATGAACAGGTCATTGCTCTTTTTCTCCTATTTAATGAATTCAGCATAAAAGACCATGCAGAAAATTGGATGTTTTTAATGTATCTAGCTTTTGAGTATATTGTTTATTCTTGTTAACACATTACTGTGTATTAATTGCACTCCCTATACATATCTCTTAAGGTACTGTATAAGACATGATACCTATGTGTTTTTGCCAAGATGCATTTGTTTATATAAGGTTTAGAAAGTTGCATAAAAATAGTTCATATAAAGTTATACAAAATGCTACACAGTACCGCAGAAAAAAGTAATCTCCAAAAGCTATGCATCATAACCATTACATCTTCAGTGGCATTATTTCATACAGTATTATTTTATAACTTTTTAAAAGCATAGGACCCTAAAGGCTTAAAAAGTTGAGTAGTTAAACGAAGCACATAAAAATGCATCTTATTAAAGCTGCCAATTTATTTTTCCCATACAGGAAATGATTTTATTTGTGAAATGAATTTAATAACTTCACTGATGTCATTCATATTATTAATAAACATACTGGTGCATCCTGTAAATGACCGATCTGCTGTTTTTTGTAAAACATAAACAAATTACTTCCTACAGATTTGCATTATACTGTTTTATAAACATATTACAGTAAGTACTTTCAGACAATACATTTTATTCTAATATACAACCACAAAAAATCTTACTAAGGAAATTTTTAATGGTGTTGAATAACAGAGAACAAAAAACAAGAATCAAATACAATAACACATTATAATAAACACTTGAGAATAAATGTCAAGAAAGCAAAATATACACTATATTAACTTTGTACCAAACAACATGAATTATGGCCAACAAATTGCAGACTAATATTACATTAGCAATTACTGCCAGATGCAATATCAAACACAACAAATAAATTTGAGTAGTTCAGGTGGGTAGCTGCGTCAGCATGCGTAGGTTGCAAAGGAACAAGTAATAGGTTTATTCCATGCTGAAAAAAAGAAGTCGAAACGTTCCTTTGCAAATAAATATGAGGCACAATAAATAAATAATAATGAAATTAGAAATCCTTGAGTAATATCCCTGCAAGACACAGCTATTTTAAAACTTTAATTTTGAATACGGCACATTAATGTACTATAGCTCTCACAAAAAGGTCTTCTTATACTTGCATACAAATGCTTTTATGCATTGTCTGAAAAATGGATGTAATATATTTTTACATAAGTTGTTTTACATAAAATATTTCACGTTTTTTCAAAAATCTATTCAAATTGTTTTTATCAAAACTGATACTCATTAAAGTCTTGAATTTACAAGTACTATGTTATATAATTTATAATGTCAAGTATTAAATGAATGTCCGCATACAATACAGTATATACTGTACTGTGCCTCTGTTCAGAAATCTGTATAAATCCCTATTCAGAATGCAAAACCTAAAAACATTCTGTAAACTTACCAGCTAACTTTAAAACAGACCTTCTCTTTATTTCATGTACAATACTTTCTGTTTTATCATCTTTCATAACTTCAAACACTCAGCCATGAGAGATGCAGGTTGCAAAGAACATCAAAGTACATTAATGACTGAGAGCATTTCATTAACCAAAACAATGTTTTAAACCTGTTTCTATCTTTACATCTAAAGTTCACAAACTAGATGTTTGTACCGATTTTCAGAAAAGCTACTCTCCTGTTTGACGTGACTGTTGTTTCTTGTTGTCCAAGGTTTGTTCTGCCATGTTATTTACTTTAATTCTTTTTTTTTTTCAAATTATGTTTCACTCAGGGGCTTCAGACCTTTGCACTTGGCTAATTAACATGTTTATATAAAACAGAGAATTTAAATAGTTTTTTGTGTACTCTGAATATCAATTAAGAAAAGCTGCAAAAGGAGAACTTCTTTATATACTGATTGAATTGGAAAAAACATAGATGACCAACATGTAAAAAACCTTAGGGATGTAGGAATGTATAGAGGATTTATCAATTATAAATGAAACCTCCCCTTGTATTCTGCTTGTTGCACTACAGTTGTCTAGCTGCTCTGTGCAGTAGGTTCAGAGCGTAAGGATAAGCTGTGGGAGGGGATGAGCGCAGAAATGATGAATAAAAGTACCTTTGTTGTCCATGTCAGATACCTTGAAGTGAAAGAGACTTATGAATACAAAAGCTAAAGAGCCCTGGGCAAAGATGGTACACACCAGCTTTGAAGTCAATTTACACACCGAAATCTCATGGAAACCCAAGATGTTCAGCCAAGAGCACATCCCACAGAGAGGACCTGTTTGACTCCGTCAACATAACTCATAATGATTGTGTAGTCCCCATGAGTGATTCTGTTACAGGTCTTCTTTGCTGTACAGTAGCTTTGAGAAAGTGTGTAATAAATTGTCTAAACTTGTCGCTTTTTGTGCTGATGGTGTTCTTGTTTATTTCTAAGTACTACAGTATTTTTGTACTCCATTGTAAATATACAGTATGTAATTAATGTACAGTACAGTATATGTGGTATTGAAGACAGCAAATGACAAAATACAGCCTGGAGCTTTAAACTATACTGAAAAGTTGCTTGGTGCTGTGAAACCTTTCAAATCAACGTAGGGATTTGATGCAAAAAATCAAAGCAAAGTAGTAGGCTGATAATCAATGTTTTTTGACGGTAATTTCTAAACATATGGGGAATGCCATGCTGTTTTGTTGTTTCATAAACCTCAAGGCAAGTCTGACTAATTTAAAAAAAACAAATCTTTTGCGATTAAAACTTTCATGTATTGACCATGCACTCTAAAAGTGGTAAATACTGGATCTGAATGTTCTTTCAAATGGATAAACCCACTGACACTGATTTTTTATAATGTTACCTCAACAGACATCCCTTTCTCAAAGTTCCTATCCATATGGTTTAAATCAAAAACAAAGAAGAACTTGGTCAGGAATAAAAGCTACAGTACCAACAATTTCGAAAGTGTTAATAACTTGTTCAACGTTCTAAGTACATCATTTAGCCTTTTTAATCTAGTTTAAAGTTTATAGTTCATATTTATTTAATTGGTTTGGAGTGATCAAAATAATGTTACAAAATGAGCATATACACGTCAATGGTAACCTAGGCAAAATACATACTGATTTGTCCAAGGTAAATTAAAAGAAACAGCTGGAACAAATGTTATCTATCTAGGGCTTACAGATGTCAAACATTGTCATTCTCACTGCTTTATACAGTACATACAGCTGTAGCAGCAAGGAATTATCTGTTGTCAAAGAGGCTGTATTGAAAATAATGACCGTTATTTAGATCCATCTGAAAATTGAAGATGATGTCTGTTAATCCAGAAACAATTCAACTTCTATATATATTATACTTCTCAAATAATTAACATTTAAGCCTTAGAATCATGAATGTGCCTAATTAGCAAATAACTAGTCTTGTTAACCACTGTAAGTAAAAAGACCTGACACTAAAGAACCATATGGTATTGAATATGCTGGATTTGCAAATTCTAAAAATTGATTTATTCCACAAATGTGCTAGAATAATCCCAAGTATAGCAAAACTAAATGAATATATACATTTGCAGAAAAAAAAAACATTCTCTCCAGTATAAACGTAGTATTTGCAATTATGCTGCTGACTAAATGAAGTGTCAGTCATTCTACTAAGAGGACAGATCACAGTGAGTTAAATTACTGAACCTTTCACAGATCAACAGCCTGTGAAGGTTAGAAAAATTAGAGATCCATATTTACTGTGACCGTCATTTCACACAGGACAATCTCAATCCAGTATCATCATTTAATTTACATTGGTGTCAAATTTCAATTAGTGAAACTTTAATGTTTCAGTAAACATTTTAATGTGTAATGAAACTGTAACAGTAGACTGAAACATTTAGCCATTCTATTGTACATACTATACCGTACATCCAGAATTATAAATTGATAACGTGTTTGGTTCTGATTAGTGTTCAATAATATAACATCTAAATGAACTACAATTACTTTAAAATTAAACATACTAAGTAATATTTACTGCTTGCATATGAGTATTCATGCACCAAGTAGGTGGTGGAAGTACTGTAGGTCAGTAGGTAGTGGATGCACCTTTTGGCAGCAATTATCCAGAAATTGAATTTTGTAGTTTTGGTTCTGACAACTTTGCTGGGGATAGTTGGTGAACTGCAATTGTCTACCCTCACCATAAATCTTCTCTTGAGTTCAAGGACTTTGACAAGGCCATTCAAGGACATTCACTCTTTTTTTGTTTCAGTGTGACTTCGGCTTTGTGCATTAGGTCATCACCCAGCTGAACTATACATTTATGACCTGATTTTAGATTTCTGGGTGGTTCAAGGAGGTTTTTTTCTAGAATGTGAATCTACAGTAGTTTGCACCATCCATTTTTCTATCAGTCCTGACAAGATTCACAGTCCCTACTGATGAGAAGTAGCCCTACAATATTATGTTGCCACCACCATATGTGGTAGTTAGGATGGTACTGACTGGGAGATATGTGGTTGGGTTTGAATCCACTTTGCATTTACCTGTATAGTTGATCAAACTTCAATCAAAATGTCTTATCTCATCATAAAAGCTTCTACCACTTGATTGAAGTACAGTATAGTTCCTGTGAGATTTAAGATGGTTGTTTTTTGTTAAAGTTTTTTTTCATGCCATTCACTCATATAGGCCAGCTTTGTGTAGGCTTAATAAATGGAAGAGTGACACCCATCTCAGACACAGAACTTTGGAAATCTTTGAAAGTCACTGTGTAATACTAACCAGTTTCCTGTTTGCCTTGCTGCTCAGTTTGCAAAAAATGCTCTTGGATTAGAAAATATTGCCACACATCCCAGAATCAGAACATTATAAAATCCTACTGGAAAGTAAACAAGAGAGTTGATAGCCAAGTACTGTAGGTGATCTGCTGTCACAGCCTGAGGAAAGGACAAGGACAATACTGTTTTACAGTATGTGATGTGTGTAAATGTTCAATAAAGTTTGTACTCTTTAGATACATCTACTGATGCTTGCCTTAGTCAATAGTTGCATTGACTATTGCTGTTGGCCAGGACTTGATGTTATTAGAACATCAAGTAATATCAGTCACTGCCCATCTCCTCCCTGCCTCCAGCTGAACTCTGTTCTAGAGCCAGCATAAAGCTCTCTCTGCCACCTCTCCCAACCTTTGAACTACTGTCTTTCTGTCCCTTCCAGTCAGCCCAACAGCTGTTAACATTCTCCACACTGATGGTGCCAGGAAACCTCTGCAACCAATCTCCTATGAGACAACATTGTCTGCTACCCTTTTCCCTCTATAGTCTTACAGTATACCAAATATTTCTATTTGGCCCTCTTCCTCTCATATTCCTGTACATATTTTAAATGTCTGTACAGTAAATGTTGTGTCAATGGTACTGTATATGCTTTGGCAACACTGAAATTCATCGGTCATGCCAAAGAGGCTCTTTGAATTTACAATTTTAAGGGCCGTCTGATGTACTGTAGGTAGAATTGGGTTGGTATAATCATGTCCATTTTTAAGTGATGGACTTCATTCAAAAGAATCGGGGACGTAGCCTTCTAATGATCTTTTTTTTTCTCCCCAGCCTTCTATGTGAATCGTAGTTTGATATTAAATTTGTACAGTATCTCTGGAAACTTGATGAGACAGAAGGATAGTCATCAAACTGTACACACATTTTGTGACCTTTCAAATTATTTTAATCTACTGTACCTGCACTGATTGCATTTACAATTGGGATGAATACTTCCGCAATTACAAACATTATCATTTTCTTTAAAAATACAATGCAGTTATATATTATCAGAATATTTTATTTGTATTTGTTTGGTGTAAATTGTGTTGTTTCAAAGTCTTATTTTAATGATTAGAAGCTCAGACAGCAACAAAAGATGGAAACTCTTCAAGGGTGTAAATACTTCTGAAGTCACATTATCAACCTATACAGTATATAAATAATGTATATAGTTACATAGACACTTTCCACTTTTATTTTTCTATATAAATAGCATTTATACTTTATGAAAAATGGTTCAGACACAACTTATATTTTCCATAATATTCAAAAGCAAGAAACACTGTGCTTTGAGCCTACCTAAAAGTAAAAAACTTATTACACTTCAGACATGATGAATGCTTGTCCAGAAAAATTAAGCCATCTACTGTACAGTAAAAAGACTGAAGATATCAGCAGGATTAATTTCCGTACACTTTACAGAAAGCTGCTGTTTCACATTTTTGGCATTTGATACCTTTAAAACGTCTGTTTATCAAGATGACATGGCACAAGACAAATGCGGCTATTCTTGTATTTTAAAATTAAATAAAGTGCTAGGGAAAGGACTATTTAAGAAGAGAAGAATTAATTGGATAGAATCTGTATGGATCTTTCATGTTTACAGAAATACATTTGAGATGTAATCTTTGATCCGTAATTCCATACAATAAAAAAAACTCACAATATTTCCATAATAATACTTTCTTAATTATCCAGTGCTTTGCAGATACTGTTCACAGCATCTTTGAATGTAAGAGCTGAAGTATTTGCCTGTTTTGCACCACTCTCGTTAAGCTAGACTCTTCCTTTGATTTAGAAAGAACACATACAGTACTGTATGGACAGTTACAGAAAAACTAAATTATGAGGAATGATACATCTGAACACATCACTTGCTGGTTCTGTCTGGGATTCGCCAAGTTGATGTGCACAATTGGCTAAGTGCCACCAAGGTCAGAGTTGACTAGTCAGCCATGGATCTCTTGGCTCTCAGCAATCTCATCAGTCTCCTGGGAACTTGCAGACAAGCGGTAGTGTCTGTGAGAATTACATCTCTCCTCGAATATGTGCCGGGCTTCCAGTATGGGACTGTGCTGCCTGTTGAGTGTTGAAAGATACAGTAGATGGGTAGGCAGGAGGCTTGGTGAAGGTTTGGGTGTGCCTGCCCACGCTTACTCATTCTCCCTTGTGTATGTTTGTGCGGTTTTTGAAAATGGCAAAGATGTGAAAAAGACAATATTCAATGTCAGTTTTTTTTACTGCCATTTTGTCCTGTAAATGGCTTAATTTTTTCCCTACAACAATCCATCATGCGGGTATAACAAAATAACTGGAAGTTCTAAATTAAAAACATTGATCCAACATTTTGTAGCATCCGCAACTAGATTTCACAGCTCTTATTGAATCAAACAACAGAAACTTGGCTGTTACCAAAGTGACACTTGCCAAGCATTTCTCTGTTAGAAAAGATAAAGCTGAACCTTGCTTCTACAAAAAAGAAAGCAGACAAATCTAAGGGTTGGTTCTCAAACTCATAACTCCCTTTGTTGGTGGAATAACCCAACCAGAATGACCACTAAAATTGCTTGGTATTGTTGACATTGGGTGCTCACAAATGGAAAAGCTGTCAATTTCCTCTCAAGACGTACTGTATCTTTACTCGGTATTATCCAGGGGTAACACCTTTATAGTCAAACAATTTGAGTCTAGCATGATGTAGTGGTAATATAATACAGAATATTCAGCTCAATTATAGCTGTAGCTTTATACTGTATACATACTGTACTAAACACATACTAAAAGTTTACAAAAAAGGAAATACTACATTCTAAAGATATTATATACCATACAATGGGCAACATGGTCATATCTATCACTATCAACACGTGAATTTTAAAATTCCTTTGTTTTAAGTATCCAATTTCTTAAGAGACCTCTGTTAAAAGGTGTCTGATGTTAAAGCTGTTTTACATAAAATTGTTACCATACATCCAATGAAAATAGCAATTTATAAAATAGGTTTTGGATTATAATTCGTTCATTGGAAAGCTTTGTGCTTTTATACAGTATGTTTTAGCATCCTGGATACAACATTTTTGTCAAAGAATTAAAACAGGTTTTGATGTCTTGTGTTTATGGCACGGTATTCTCCCTCTTGCTTTCTTACAAACATTAAATAAAATTCAAGATTGTGCTGGTTATACATATTTATATTCCCATAGTGTACAATTACCTGACACTGAAGAATTCTCAGGACACAGCATCACACACTTCCCTCTAGTGGCCATGGTGAGTCACTTGCAGATTAAACCTATCCTTCCACCTCTCTACCTATTTTATTAATATAACAGTGATGAACTAAAAGAAACAATATGGTTTTCCAGTTTGTTTTTCAACTTTGGCAGCTTACACTGGATATAAATGAGCTACTTGCATAATGCAATTTTTAAGTGACTGTAAATGAGTAAAGTTTGATATTTTTGTGAAGCTGCTACAGCAGATTAAAGATTCAATTTAATCAGAAAGGAGTGCTAATTTTGAGAGGTTATATGCATTGTATACATTAGATAAGGACACTGTAAAGTGTATAATATTGGCGGATGCTTGAGGCTTGTTTTCATTTATTAATGAGCAATGTGGAAAATGGCTGATGCACATACTGTATTAATAGTCTATATACACAGTGAGATGATCCATTTGACCTTCCAAGTTAATTCCAGACAAGACGGAGTCAGGCAATGTTGTGCCATGCTGGCTGTGTTATTCACCTTGGCTATAGACTTCAGAGGTCTAAGAATAAAAAGGTATCACATTAATTGTGTCCCTTGACGACCTTGTGTGAGATGACAACATATTCTCTTCTGCCCCACATCTTGGCTCACATGCAGGAGAAAACACAGAAACTAAACATCTTTTAGACAGCAAAAAGGAAAAAAAAAATCAAAGAAAACAAGCTTTATCAAGACAATGAGCTTTATGGTTTATCTCAAAACTAGTCAACCATGGGTACGAAAATACCACAAACTACAGCTTCCTCACAAGAAACATCGGTTAAAGCATACAAGTAATACCAAGATCAAGAAGAAACAAAGGAGATACTACATTAATATACTGTATGGCAGCAAGCTAACTAAATTAGTGTATCAAAGTTGTGCACTTTAAACCCTCCTATAAGAATCCAGATGCTGGAGATTGGATATTTACAAGAATACTCTTAATTAAAGATTTCAAATAAAATGAGACATCACTGGCTATTTAGCTCCTTTGGTTATTTAGAGGTCATTGATACAAGGAATCTTTCAAGCTCTTTCTTAAAGGAAGCTAGGGTATGGTCTTCAATAATACGGCTGTTTAGCTTGTTCAGTACTCCAGCAATCCTTTGTGTAAAGAAGAGCTTGCTGTTTTGATTTCTACATGTACCCCATGTTACTGTTGATCTTGCTCCTGAGGAAATGCACTGTGTTGACCTTGTTAATAACTTTCAGGATTCCGATACCTAAATAAAATCCCTTGGTGGTATTCAAGACTGTTCAAGTATTTTGTTCAAGACTAAAGAGATTCTGTTGTTACAGTACATGTTTAAAATATTCCTTTAAGACCACACATGCCTCTTGCCTCCCTTCTTTGGATTTCCAGAACATATTGTTCATTCTCCTGAGCAGCAAAATCATTTTGCTTATGAAGAGATTATAGAGATTTTGCACAGTGCTACAAAACGAGGTCTTGCCAAAGCATTATAACATTTTAAAATATCTTTCATTGTCTTAAAACCCCTGCTTTTCAAAATCTCTTAGCATTTTGTTGACTTTTTTATAGCTCCAGCACATCATCTAGATGAGTACCCTGATGGATCCATGAAAACACCTTAAATCTTTCCAATAGCTGTTACATTAAGTTTATTTTGTAGTTATAATGCATATGCTTATGAAATGCAAGTACTTGCCTCCAATGAATTTCCTCAACAATGATGCTAGGTTCCAAGCCGGACTTGAGAAAATTCTACTTGCCTATTGGTCAGAGGCAGGATTCAATTTCTTTACATTAATAAAAAAAAGAGACATGGCGTCTGTGATAACAAGAATATGACTATCCTGGGGAACAGGAACAAAGGAACCATAATTGATGTCTTTTATGCCAGTGCTCAAAGTAAGAAAGTCATGTTACTGGGCACCTTCACCTGATGTGTGACAATTGTATTTTATAGATAACCATAAGGACCTTTATGTGTAACATTTGGACAGATTGTTTTACCCATAGAGTTAAACTCTCTGTTATCTGAACGGTATATAGTTAATCAAAACTTACAAAAGAGAAAACAGCTTGATCACCTTATCTAAATGGTTCAATGCTTAAGTAAAAACCAGCAGAGAAAAGAAGAATGAACTAAAATATATTACAGAATACAGTATGCATGGAAGAATGCTGCTGTACCATCAGAAAAGTGACACACTGAGTCAATGCCAGAGGGTACAAGCAGTTATAGAATATAAGAGAGATTGTACCTCATATTGAAATGTACCAAGGCCATAGAATGTTTAATACTTAGGGCAGAATTTATAAAAGGTTCTTCTGTGAAAGGGTACAGTAATAATTTAATGATTAATGATAACAAAACACAGATCCAGTCTTAAGTATATTGGATTTTTGGGCACACCATCATATACAGTATGTAAGTAACTTTGTGAATTAGACCAATGATTTTTACACATGATTCACACAAAGTTTCATAAGAACTGAACTTAGTTTCTTCCATCTTTTTTTATTTTAAAGTTAAAAAGGGAATCATTTATCATTTGATGAAGTAGCATACTGAAATGCCTTTGTGTAGAGTTTGCTTGTTCTCTCCCGTGTCTTTGAGTTTCCTGTGGGTGCTCTGATTTACTACTGCTGTCCAAAGACATATTGTTCAGGTTAACTGTCATCTCTAATTTGTAACCCATTTGTGGTAGAATGCATGCGTGCATCCTCCTATCGAGATCGAGATCTGGTATGTAGTCCTATCTTGCACCTCATGCCTGTCCGTTAGTCACCATGACCCTCTAAAGTTAAAGTGGAGACTAAACATCTAAAGATAAATATCTCTGAACACACAGTTTATGAATATATTTAGATAACAACAGATAAACTGGATAAAGTTTACTGCTTATAAAAATTTTAAAAATGTTATGGTAAACCTAAGAGCACTGCGCTGAGCAAAGTCAAAGTTGTCAACACTAAACCAAGTCCAGAAAATGAGGGTCACATTTATTCACTCAACCTTAGCTATAATTTTGGAAATCCTCATCTTGGAGGCACCAAAATACATGCTGTAGCATGCTAAGATTTTCTACCATGTAAGACAGGACATTTATGAATATCCCTACATGTAGGATTGCTCTAAATTCTTCTTATCTTCTGGTGCCCCCTAACAAACTGCTGCATTGAGTTAGAATCACAAATGTTCAATTGGATTGACGGCTGGAGAAATGACCATCCATTTTCTAACCGCTTCTTCCAATTCAGGGTTGCAGGGGAGCCTATCCCAGCAAGCAACGGGGACAAATAGGACACACTTTGGAAAGGATGCGAATGCTTTACAGAGCAGACATAGACTCAGACACACACAGACTCACACCTAGGGCCAATTTTCCCATAAGCCTATTAACACATTAAGAGATGACACCCCACATCTAGAATTGAACTGAGGGCCCCAGTGCTACTAGGCAGCAATGCTAACCACTGCGCCACTGTGCTGTGTCAATTTATCAATCTGGATGTACATTTTAGATTATTGTCATGATGGAATGTTGATTTGCTGCCTGGTGTGGCAGAAATAACCAGGTATCTGGTATCTAAAATATCCTGATACTGGATATTGGAATCATGGAATCAAATATTGGATTTCATGATTCCTCCTATCTTGACAAAGGCTCCATGACAACTGATACAAAACATCCCTAAAACATAATAGAACCCCCACAATATTTTAGTTTTTGTCAACACAATCTTCATATTTTTATGCCAAATATACAGTAATACTGGTGAACTTGTCCACAAAAGTTCAATTTCCATTTTATTTTTTCAAGACACATTGTTTAAACTGTTACTCAAATGGTGTATAACAAGTGTGAATTGCCTCAGAAGGTAAGCTGTGGTTTGCCCTCAGAAGAGCCTTATTCTTAGCAGTGCAAGTATTAATGTTATTATGCAGGTTACTGTGAGTGGTTGTGTTCAGCACTATGTGTTCTCAAGATGCCAATGTGTATAGGAGATCTTCAAAATTCTTGTTTCACAGCCCATGGTGGCGAGAAACAAGTGTATCCTTTCCAAACAGTGTTACCACTGAAACTTTAGCTTTCTTTTCTTAAAATACAACACTACACTAGAAAATGGCAGATTCAACATTTTGGTAAATCTTTTAAGAAACATCCCCTAACTTGACCAATTTTTCATAATTCTTGACAAATATGACTTTACTCTGTGCAATGTTGTTATTACTTATTCATGCTAGTGAATTAGTGAAACACATTAATGAACCCATAACTCGTTTTTCTACAGTATATGATGTTTTTCATCCACTTTTTATTTGGAGGTATGAAAGGGTATGACTAGAAGGCACTGTATTCAAAAACAGACCAAATGCTCTTGGTACCATTCTTTACATTCAAATAAACTACATTTATGCCTTGAAAAATATATCCTTTAATGGAGTTTCATTTAAAAGTTCAATCAGATGAGCTGTCCTACTGTAATTTCTGAAGTCATTTCCTCATGTCAAAAAATCTATAAACACTGTACATAAGCCTCTTCTGTCCCTCACAATTGTCCTTTGAATCCCTCATCCACCTGTACCTCTTCACAAGACAACTTTGAGGAACAAATTGATCCTGAATAATTCAGGCACTTACTTTAAATACAAGTTGACCTTTAAGGAAAATCCATCAAGGACAACTTAAAAAGGAAACTTGTCGGCAACTCTCCACAATTGCCTGGTAATGTGGTGAGAAATGACTCAGATCAGTAGCAGTTGAAAATGGCAGGCTACAGTGACCAAAGCCATATTTAACCCTGTGGACTGTATTTGGAGTTTTTAAAACATTCTTTCTTACTTTCTGACCTTTAGAAAATCATATTAAGATTATGGCAGGAAAACATTTTAAAGCAACTTCTTAAAAATTATTTATATCTACAGCACTTTATAGAATTGTACATGACCACACATTTTAAACTGACCCTTAAAACAATGCGGAATATCAATATTTTGTTTCTAAGTGCCTATGTGGAAACATAGTGTCCTATAGTCTTTGTTTCAATTTCTCATTGCATGTTTTAGTTACAGCAAATAGTTTCCCTTGATCATGTTAATGACAAATTCCACTGTAGTCATGCAGCAGGCAAGGGTGCATTGCAGATTTGTCTTAAGGCTTTTTACTATAGGTCTCTTTAGTTAAAGCAATAGCATGAACACTTGAAGAGTTGGGAAAAAGTTGGTCCAGTCAAGCGAAATAATAAGTTGAATGACTATACTGTATGTTGTTAAAATCAGTGTTAGAATGAAAACTTGCAGATATGCTGCCCCTTCAGGACCAGAACTGAAAATCTCTGCTTAGACACTTGATCTGCTGCAACACAGCACAGTTTAGCAAAATCTCTAGAGACAGAGAAAAAGACTTAAAAAATAAAAAAGCAATATGGTAAAAGAAAGTCTGGTAAGTAACTTAGCTGCCCAGTGCTTTAAAAGTGAGGAACCTTGAAGATCTCTAGGTAGAGCTCTGTGAAGAGCTAGGTTACATTTTTGTTTTCCTTGTTTTGTACATTTTGTAGTGCATTGCTTACTCATTGTTTATATTCCCATTGCAACTCACAACTGGGAACCCACTGAAGCTCAGCAGGTGTGAGCCTGGCCAATACCTGGATGAGAGACCTCCTGGAAAAGCTAAGGTGCTCACCCCACGGTCTGTGTGGGTCCTAATAGTGACAGGGACACTATACTGCAAAAAGAAGCCATCCTAGAGATGACTCTCTGTAGTCATTAAAAATCCCTGAGCATTTCTCAAAAAGAGTTTGGTCGTTACCCAGGCGTGCTGGCCTAATTTCCCATTGGCCTTTACCAACATGTCCTCCTAGTAACTCCCATCTATGAATTGGCTTCATCACTCCGTTCTCCTCACTGATAGCTGATGAGTGGTGAGCGTAATGGCACATTATGGCAGCCGTTGCATTATTCAGGTTGGTGCTGGTGGAGTTCCCATTACCTGTAAAGAGCTTTGAGTGGAGTGTCCAGAAAAGTGCTACTGTATATATAGTAAGTGTAAGGATATTATTTTCTTATACTGTATATGTTAATTCTCTCTGAATAGTTGTAATGTAAATGTACATGTAAATGTATCAGAAATCAAATAAGAAGATTCTACAAATTGCTCCACTGTAGCTGTCTGTTTGAGAAAAGGCTAGTTTAACAAGGTAAGGAGTAGAGGCATGGCCTGAAGAAACTATCATGAAGGGTCTTATCAACCTTAAACTCATACTTCTTATATGAAGTAGAATAGACAAACCCTGTTTTAGTTGCTCAAAACAGATCATTTGCTGTCTGATCTGAATTTCGAACAAACAGCAATAAACCAAACCAAATTACTGTAATCAACAAAGGAAACTTTGTTTAAAACAAAAAGGGGAGGAATGGTAGACTACTGAGCCCTGAAATAAATTGCAAACTGTACTAATTGAGATTTTTATTGAACCTTCTTGTCATGATTTAAGATAATAGTGGGAGCAAAAGATCATAATTCACAATATACAGTTACTGTACGATCACAATAATAACATGAGATCCACTATCTCAGGTATGTTTTTAGTAAAATAAAAAGGGAAAAACAGATTTTTTGTTGTTTAACTTTTTGTTTTGAAATCTGTCACATTTACAGTGTAATAAATGTGACTTTTTTACCATATTTCCAACTTGGGTACAGATAATCCTAAAATGGAAACATTTCTGCTATCTTACAACATTTGCAAAGCACACATTAGGCACAAGGTACTTTAATACTGTAAATTAAAAATAAAAAAGTTATTTTGGATATATAAAGGTTAGCTTGCAGAATTTCATCAGTATGCAACCTGCAAAGGAACAAATATACAGTATTTAAATTATATCCTCATTATACTGTACATGTTCAATCCTTTTTTGTTTTAAAGCTCAGATATGAACTTAGTAAAAATATACATCTGAAATACAATTCCAGACTACATACTGAGTCAAGAATAACCACGTCTCTAATAGCCAGGTCAGAATACAGAAAAATTAAATGGCAATGCCTCATCAATAAAAAGAAATCATGAAATTAATGCTCACTTTCTTTTTCTTTAACTTGTAGTCTTAAACTAAGGATTTCTATCAAACAAACAGCCTGACAAAGACAAAGAATATCAGCAATAAATTTGCATAACAATTGCATAACAAAAACCCAAGGCACATTAAATTGTTCGATGGTGAAGTCAGTCCTGTGCAGGTTTCCACAGCTTTGTGTCATAATGAGAAGATAGATAGTATCTTTATCCATAAAACTGAAAATAATGTTTACATTATAATACTGGATCATTCCTGCTAGGTAACTTAAATCTTAATGAGTAGACTAGTAGATCATGCTGAGGCACAAATAGTAAAATGTGACTTGGAAACATGGTACATTCAATGAATTGTGCCAAAGTAAAGTTATTCCTAACTATTCATGATGGTTTGAAATATAATTTTCAGAAGCATTGTGCCCTAAGTGGGCACTGTTCAAAAATGTGAGGCAAAACTTGCCCATACCAGCCTACATTCTAAATGCTAAGTAGAACAGGAGGGCTACCGTATAATTTAATACATGAAAACAACCGTCTTATAAATTGATTTTGACCTTAGCACAGCTGTTTTTCAGCAAAACACCACACATTATTTTATAGCTAAGCCATTCTGAAGTTATTGAATTATGGGTTTTAACATTTTTAGCAGCACTGTGAGGTTATCTTTCATAAACAAAGGCCATGAAGTACAAAACAGTTTGCTGGAAATATTTCCATTTCTGTTTTATCATATGAAAGGGAATATATATATAGTATTTCTCAAGTTTATTTAATCAAGACTTTTTGTTTTTTGAACTACCTAAAATGTTTTTAAAGTATTTTTTGACATGTTCCGTTATAAGGTGATAGAATTAAGGAACAAAGCAGAGCGAAAATATTTCAATGTCTAAACACTATCAACTGTTTAGCAGAATTTTCTTTTCTCTTTCACTATTTGTCTTTTAATGTTTTTTTCTTTGTTAAAAGATGGAATAAATCTGCTCTTGAGTCTGAAGAACAGAATCTGGACAGAGGTATTATCACCCTTTGTCACGAGTCCCGGGAGTTAATCCCTAAAAGGATCAAATTAGAGTAACCCATAATAAATATTTCTTAGATTTACTTTAAAATTATCTGTTTTTGAAAAATGACATACTGTATACATTTTCTCTTATAGCATGTGTAAGCTGTTTTCAGTGGCTTCTGAAACTACAGCCTTTCAAGAGTATTTTTTGTCTCCCACCTGTATTCACATAAAATTACCAGCTACAGGTAGATTGGGTTCCCTCGTGGATTCTTTATCATGTGTCTGGATGACATATCCGGATTGTTTCACATCTTCCTTATTTCAAATGTCTCCAAGAGCTCTTCACCTGCAAGGTGAAGTCCCTCAGCAATGTAAAAATAACTATAAACTCACACAGTCACTTCTCAGATCCTAGAAAGAAATCTTCACCTGACTACAGACCAGTGTCATCAGTTGGGGAACAGGTGCCAATCACTGACAGTGTGAGTCCAGGAGGTATTGACTGACTTTCAGGGAGAAGGTTGTAACTGAAAGAAAAAAAAGCTATGCCAAAAGTCTTCAGATTAGGCTCACCAAATGCTTGCATTCTTTTAATTAATATACAAACAATTAGAAGCCTTTGTCCTTTTCAGAAACCTGTTGGCTTGGGACTATGTACATAAATATATGATTGGGTACTTAGACTTAAACATGAGGATTTAATGAGTTTGCACAATTAAATCTAATAAGTATATAGTGTAGTCCCTAGTTCCTCAATCTACTCTACAGTTCAATAACCAGAATAATAACATCTAACAACTAGCATCTGTGAGTAGCCAGTAACAGTTTTAACAGCAAATGGCATATATTGCACAAGATTCTGAAATATCTGCAGTCTGTCCAATCCCATCCTGTACCTCATGCAAGATTGCCTTCAGCTGAGGTTGTAAAGGGCTAATGGTGTGTGGATTGAACTGCATGCTCCAACGGTTTCACCAGTTTTTCACGGGGAAGGTGACAGACGTTTCATGCTCCCCAAGCCTACCATTTAATTCCTGCCACTGGCTCTGCTTGCTGTTCTTACAATTTTGGTCAGAGATTGTACAGAACTGTTTAAGAGGATTAACCATTATATTGTATGTTATACTGTTCTTTAGATTATTTAGGTGCATCACTCATCCCTGAAAGACATATTCATACATTATCCAAAACTGAACATGACACGTCAGGCGTACATATGGGATTAATTTGGCTTTCTTGGGAACAGCGACACCTGCACCTTCCTGGGAACCTTCTGGCTTGCCTGTAATACCAGTTAGAGATGCACAACTCTTCCAATTGGTGCTAACTCTACTGTCTGGAACTGTGGACCTTGTGTCACAAGACAAATGTCTATGATTGGAAAATTTCTCATTTTATCCATGCAATACAGGAATCATTGCTGTGACCTAAGATACAGTATGCTGATGCAATTGGTCAATCCAAATTGGTCAGGTATAAAATGAAAACTACAAAAACGTACTTCTCGTGTTATAAAAACACATTTATTTATTATGTGAGAAAAATAACTAGAATTTTATGTGACAATTTTAAAACTCTTGCCTTTAAAACATGTTGCCAATGTCATCAGTTTCTTAAAAAATATATATAATATATAAGGGTTTATACAACAGACTGGGAGGCTGAATACACAAAAAGCTCAGCTGTAGGTCTAATATATAAAACCATTCATCTTACCCAATACATGCTGTACAAATCAGTTGTAAATAAATATTTGCTGACCACCTTCTTGCACATGTAGTCAAATATTTCAAATAAATTCAAAGCAGTTTTTTTCTCTTTTCGCAAAGTTCAGGTGCAATGTTAAGTCTATCAAAGCATTTGGAAATCATATTCAATTGAAACGTAAATACTGTAACAAAGATATTGTTAATAATGTACACTAGTAATGCACAAATGAAAGGCAGCACCCAAATAAAAAAGAGACAAATATTCTAAATGTGTTTTTAAATACTAAACAAATCAGGAAGGTTTTTGAGTATGAAACATTAAATGTGGTCAAAATGGAAAGAAAAAAAACAAGAAAGTATCAGGCCTCCCAGAGCATTAACACATTCCAGGCAGAACTGAAAAATGCAGAGGTCAACCTGGGGAGACATCAGGAGCGTACCAGAAACTATGACATTTGTATTTTTAAAACTGGGGTAACTAGACTAAAATAAACATGTACAGTGGGACGAAACATGATTTAATATTGTCAGAATACCTTCATCTTAACTACAGCACGCAGTATACAGTTTCAGCCTAAAACATAAACAAGGAGAAATGCCGGATCACTCCACTAAACTACAAAAACTGAACCAGCCAAACCTGAATTATGAGGGATTATAAGGGTTGGTTGGAACATACTGCAATAAAGCGTGCTGTGTCAAAACTGGTAAGGACATTAGACTGATAGTACCTAAGATAGATACAGCTAGAGTATACATAAAAGGCCCAAGAGAGACGTTTAATATGAGGGGTGCAAATACAGTTTGTTACAGTAAACCTCAAATGAGACCTTATTTGTCAGTCTGCAGTAACAAAACAGCTCCTTCTCAAAGTGTGAAGTTAAAGGATTTGTGAAAGTCAGCATAGAGCAAAATTATTGGAATAAGAATGCTGCAAATTTGCATTTGCTTGAAAATTCACATTTTCAGAGAGAGTGATTGCTAAAACATAGAACGTACAGGTACTTGAAATAGCGGTCTGGGCACCCATGCATAGCTGAACAGTCAAAAGGTCACTGATAACTGCTAGAAATTAAATAACAGAGGGCTGTGGATAGGTAGTCCATCTTTACATTTGATAACCTTTTAACACTTTAATCTACGGTAGCTTCCAAAGATGCTAGACTTCCTTCAAATCCACAAGAATCACCAATGATTATGAACATATATTTAAAATTTGCACCATAATAAAACTCTTGACAGAAAGAATAGAAACTGGTTTTCTGTTATCAATATCCTGTTAAGTATCTTGCTTATACTTTATCGTACAATCCAAATTTCTACGTCTACTGTTATAATGTATACTGTATAGTTTTGGTGCCTTCAATGAATGAAACCATAATTCATTGAATGAAAATATAACTGCAATCTTGCATGACTGAAAAACAGCTTGAGACACCTGTTTTTCCTTCACATTCATAAACATCTGACTGACTGTGTGATTTTAAAAATGTTTTATGCAACACTTGCTTTGCCAATGACATACATATTCAAATTTTAGGAAACAATTGAAAAGATAAGAAAATATTATCTCCTTCTCTATAAACCTCACAGGTATCACAGGTGATCAAACCTTTAAATATACAGTATGCCACTATCAGTAGATGTGTCACATCTGCTGCTTGTTGGTTTAAACAATGCAAAGGCAACTTATTATTCATAAATCATTAACCCTGCTAAATGCTTTTCATGGGAATTCAGAAGAAATCTAATGATTACAGAATAATGTTTAATTGCTAATTGCTAAAATTAGGGCAAATTGCTAGTTTTTCTAAAGTAAAAGCAGTATACTACAGTATATTCCCCTATGCTCTTCTGGTATGAAAATTTAGAGATATCCAACAATACTGCACAAGACTAGAAGGTGGGAAAGTTCCAAGTACAAAGGAACCACTAAATTACATATGAAGCCATTTAATACAATGAGAGCATGTTGAATGTGCAATTCCAATATGAAAGACAATGAATAAACATACTGTAAAACATTTCTTCAGATATAACAAACACATTCTGTATTGCCTGTATACTCCTAACATGCTGTAGGCATGCAGTTCTCGTGGTCATATTCTAAATGTCCTTTATTTTTCTGGGGGATGTGGATGCTAACAGCAGGATTAAGTCTAAAGCCTGTATATTTTTAAATCACAAGGATATACTGTAATACACGGTAATATATTTGTCAATAATATAAATGTGTGTATTGGTGTATTTGGGAAATCCTTTGTCTTATATAATTAACCATATTTTGCTTTATAAAACAGTGAATTCCACTATGTCTGAAAATCTGTTGTATTTTTATGTTTTATTGTATGTATAATTCTAATATATCCATGTGTACATACAGTATATATACAAAAGAAAAATTGTCTGTGCACTACAATGTTCGTAGCTTGTACTTGCCAAGCCAGATGGACATAATGAACAACACAATGAGAAAGTTATCAAGAGTATCATGATAAAGTTAAAGAGTTATCACTGAGCTACTGTATAATGGTTTCCTTCTGCAACCTTGCTGCAAATACTTTGTCACAATACATATACAGAGAAAATCTGCAGAAATCATTACTTTCAAGTCATAACTATACAGTATTGAAGAGTCTGGCTTTTTAACTTTTAAACTAAAAAATTTCTATTAGAAATTTAAATCCATTTTTAGAAAGACTGAATGTTTCCCCCTGCAAACACGACCACATCAAGAGTCAATTTTACTGTTGCACGTATTGTTCCACAGCAATTTTACACATTGAGTACTGTATATGCCTAACACCCAATTGTCTAGGAATTAATTTGCAGAACTTTGAAATACTGATACTGTAAAAGCCACTCCAAAAACTGCATTTATGATGTTGAGGCATTGGTTAGGCATAGCTTGGTTGAGGCATTTGCAGTACAGTATGTTGTTATTTGCTTTTTAACAATTACTGCTTAATGAACACAGTCTAAACAGAACGGTAGGCTACTATATGTTTTGATCTCAATGTAGGCACTATGTGGCCTTTTGCAGGCTTTCAAAGCCCTGTGTAAATCAAAATAATTCACCAAACGGGAGATGCCACAGTATTTGCATGTTGTTGCATCACTTCAGAAAATAATAAAAATGTTGTAAAATCAGACTTGCATAACATCTTAAAAACATAAATCAACACCTACCTCAATAAATCTGTTGAGAAATGCCTTAAAGTAGATTTTAGTTTGCTGATATAAGCACTGCAAATACCATACAGTGGAAAATATCTCACAGAATGGCTTCTTGACAACACTGCTGCTTTAAATGTGAATGCAACCTCTAATTTGTAAACAGCCTCTGTAGTATTTGTGAAAACTACAATATTAGTTAACAAACTAAAATTAAACCTTTATCATTTTTCATTTGTAAGTACTGATCTGGACAAGAGATTACCTTCTTCACCAAATCAGTAACAATAAAAATAAGAACAAAAAAAATCATTTTTCAGCAATAAAGTGTGCATCTGTTTAGTAATTAAGAAATATGTTCAGAAACATAATATATTTTGTGAAGCATTCCTAAAATTAATAGATGGAAGGCATTCTATCATATTCTGCTTTGATTTTGCAGGGGGACACAGAAACCTAAAGCATTTTCCTCATTTAATTACCAGAGATTTGGTACTGGAGTATTCTCTAGAAAGCACTACATTCAAATTAAATTTTCACACATCAAGCTTCTCAGTGTGCTGTCTTGGAATAAGCAGTAAATAACATTCCTCCTGAAGTGGTGCACTATGATAACATTACACAAAGGATATTCCTACAGTACCTCATTAGAATATTTTGCTAAGTAACACTGTGAAGAAATGTTTTATTTATATGCAGAAAACAGGCTAATAAAAGAAAAAAAAAACATACAATGATTTGACCTTGCATTGGAAAGCAAACTTTGTTTATTGATGGACATTTGCTCTCACTTTCACAGCTATCAGTGTTTATTGTGGGTACTTCATTATTTAGCCTTAGCCTATAAAAAAAAATTCTTTAACACCCTATACAAAGCATTCCGTTTAGAACATGTGAATGAGACGTATCAACTTACAGCTTTTAATATTATTATTATTATTATTATTATTATTATCATCATCTTTATATAAAAGTCTTCTCTACTGAATGCAGCAGGGACAATAATTTTGACTCCCTCCCATTACTGCTACTACTACTGAGAACAAATTGTGCACAGATATAACAATTCAATTTCAGATATACAGTAGCACACAGAATTTGAACGTGAATTTGACATGCTTACATTCATCTTGCAAATGATTAAGGAACAGAATCAAATGATAGTCATTGCCAAATAACATCAACAGTTGAATCTATACAGGTACAGTATGTGTGTTCATCACCTGAGGCAAGTTGCTAGAACCAAATGATAAATAGCTCTCTACCCTATTGTGTTTCCATTGCGTAGCTGTCATGCACAGAACTGTATACAGTACATCAATTCTCCGTCGACTCTGTTATTTTATATGATCTTCTATTTCCTTCTATTTCTCTTAAATTATAATTCTTTCAGAGTCTATTCCCATGACATTTTACACATTCAAGTAACGTATACATTGTTACGATGTCGGTTCACTAACTCCTTTGTGTTAATCACCTCTGGTTTACCTTACTCTGTCTAGATTGTTTGAAAAGATCTCATCAATGTAACAAGTTGCTTCTAGCTTGTCCTTTAACAAACTGAGTAAGAAAGAAATTGCAAAACCATGTCTGCCATTTCATTTTCAGCAGCTTCTTCTCAAATTATGACAAAAATTAAATTCACCCATCATAACAATATCATATATCATAACATATCATCCTTTACTCAAGAGTTAAAACAATTTCATAACATATTTGCCAATCACTGTGGAGGTACAGCTTACAGTACAATTAAACCACCCAACTCAGTTATTTATACTGTAGCTCTATTTCCAAATATTTATGTACTGTACAGTGTAGATGACATAGGACTACTGAGATTTGGTTCAGATACCACCCAAGTATACTCTTAAGGACGTCATGATACAAGCTCATTTATATTCTCACGAGAAATGAGGATTTTCACATTCAAATGACAATCCGATAAATCTCATGTGTTCATCGAATTTACCCTGGCCCTCTGGGGTCAGTTTGGTTTGGCCACAGAACTGTTTCAGTTTATTTTGTTAACTCACGCATGTATGACATCACCTCATAATAACACCTTATATAAACTTTTGCAATAATGGAAGAAAACACCAGCCAAAAAGTGAATGCATTAAGTTAAACTAGGGTCACATTGCATAATTACTCGTTCTTAGCCAGGAAAAGGTTTTACACCCTACATGGTAAAGTATTTGTAAGAAAACATTTGCAAATCAATTCAGGTTTTTATTTGATAAAGAGTTTTTCCAAATGTGTTATAAAGTTATGGACCACCAATGCACAGTACTTTGAGACTCAACAATTTGTAATGGATGACATTTGATGCTCAGCACATATAGATTAAAACATGATTATGTGGAAGCTTCACAGGTACCAACGAAAAACATCTGTTATCTTGTTCTACATTCAGGTTGTGTCCAAACAACACAAAGCATACTGTCCCTAAACACCCTGTAAAACATTATAGTGCCTTAGTTTAATCTCTTTAGGTAATAAAGCAAGAAAAGGTTTAATAACCTCATATTGTGAAAGATTAAACTGAAACACACAGGGCTCACAGTCTGCTGACAAAGTGCACACACTGAGTACACAGTGGAACAATTTCAGTCATCATTTGTCTTCAAGAAATATAGAGGGACTCTCAGACTTCAAATTTTCAGTGTCTTCAAAAATAGAACCCTGTTCAAGCTGTTACTTTTTTCATAGAGTATGTTGCAATATTATTTATCAAAGCAGGTTCATTATGAATAAGTTTGTCCTCTCCCATCACTTGATTCTAATTTACCATTATCCCTATTTGTCTTGCTAAGATCTGCTTGCCAAATACAACATATGCATATGAGTAAATAAAAAAATATGTCTGTGATGTTATAGTTTCCCTCATTTTTACTCTGGGACACCTACAGTACAGTAGTAATTTAAAAACAATATCTTAAAAAATGTCAGTTAGAAAACAGCATACGTACTGTAAGAACCTGGCTTCCATATGAAACCCAAGAAGTTTCATGTGTGGGTGTGAACCCTCAAAGACATTTGAGCATATTTTTTACTGATTTACAAATTAGATTTCTGGTTGCAGCCATGTGAACAGGCGACTCCAGCCTTTGGTGTGAATACACTTAACAGGAAAATAATTTACTATCACACTTTGTATTTTGTCTTAAACAATTTTGCTCTTACAGAAATCAAAATATTGTGAGATAGTTTTAACAGATGGTTAGATTTTCAGAGTTCTGCTCACTTGTAGCTCTGCCTGACAGGTGACAGATTGCTTACATAGAGCCAAACAGCCTGTTTCACACAGCTAGCCAATGGGGGCACAACTAACCTGCAGTCTGCTCTGGCTCTGCTGTGGGCATGAATTGAAAGTCTTGTAAATACTCAAATATGCATGAGCAAGCAGACAACAGGCTTTTTGGCAAAAGATAGACACAGTTTGTTGATGCAGAACCCATTACAGAGATGTAGATAATTTCATACCTATCTCAAAGAATGTCAATGCTTGTAAAATCTAGAGAGGCTGTACAGACTGTACATAAATATTTAAAAGGCTTGGTTTAATACAATATTTTGAACAATTGGATAGCATTAATAAGACATTGATTGTGGGGCAAATGAATGTGTGAAGAGAAGTGCACAATGTTTTTTTTCTAAATTTATAGAAATTATACATTTTTATATAGTGCTCTTTATTCTTCCTTTCCTTAATCTTAAAAAAAATGAATACTTATTTATATTGCCTCTTATATTCTGTATCCAAAGATAATACAACACCCCCCATAAAAAAACAGAATGAAATCAGAAAGAAATGCACTTAAAAACATTCCTTAATGTAGTCAGAATGTTATATCAGCCTGGTGAGGCTATGCTTATGTACAGTACTGTAGGCACCACATCTTGAATAAAAGACTGCTGCTGTAAAAAGCTTAACTAAGTATTTGTTTAGGAACTGCACAGCTTGTAATTAGGAAGAGTGCTGATTTCACACACTCTTCTTGTTTTAAAACTGCAATTGGAAATTTTAAAGGCTTTCAAAATGACTCTCTAACCCATCTCTCAAGATGCCCTAGGGTCACTTAAATTCAGGTATGAAGACTACTGAGGCAGTTGAACAGTAAAAATACAATGAAAGAAACAGCTAAAGGATACTGTGGCTGTGTTATGTGCGTGACAAGGCTTGTAGGAAGTATATACTGAACAACAAAGTTCCTGTAAAGCTACATCTGGGAATTGTTTCATTTGTTCATAAAGTGGTGTGATTTGGCTTGTATCAGTATGACTAATTCTGTAAAGCTAAGACTAACAAAAACAGGTTTTAAGGACAAGACTTTGATGCTTTGAACTTTAAAATATCTGAAAACTTTAAAATGTTAATATTTTTAACCAGAAGTATTAAGCAAGTAACTTTATCATATTTGACATGGAAAAGATATGCCCATCCATTGACCTGTCTACTCTATAATCCCAAGACTTGTACCTAATTTATCAAATATTTATAAACCACTACTGTATAAAACCACTACTGCATTAGAGGCAAATACATATTTCCTTCTGATACTTGAAATACATGTCAGAATTTGAGCTACAGTAAGTGTATTTGACATGGTAATAAATCATAATGATAATAAATTAGTTTCGCAACCTTAATGACACAGACAAATACAAGGTCAACTATAATTGGCATATCTCTGATGGAAATGAGGAGGTACCATATCAAGGAATTCATCACAAGAGTTCTACTAGATGTAAGAAAAGAAGGCTACATTTTTTCCCTTTGAAATGTTAAGATGTTAGACCTTGTCAATACTGGTAGTATTCCACTTGACAGGGGCCAGAACCTTATTAAAATGCAAAGAGCACAAAAAACAAATTTTAGTCCTAAAGTGCTGTGCTGTGCCACAGGAGTAAAAAACACTCAGAAGGGATATGAGGTTGAAGACAAAAGAAAATGACTTTGACCCACATGTGAACTTTATTTGATTTTATGTTGGTAGCTTTTAAAGTCCTAAATAAGTGTCAGAGAACCAGAACATCAGAAATGTCTGCAACCATGATGTTTATTTTCATAATACAAACTGACCAGTTGTTTGAATGAGAAACTAAATCTGTTAGATTATCATTTATCTATTGACCCAATGCATTTTATTTAAAGGATTCTGCATTTACTGCATTTATGATGTCTTCAGAGGCCTTCCCTGCTGTGCTAAAAGTGCTCTTCTTTTGCATTCAGTGCTGTCATGTGTCCTAGAACGGGCTTATGTCTCCACAGCTCATTAAGAGTTCAATAATATAATACAGCACAAAGATCAGCATACTGTAGATCACAATGCCATGGGAGTCACTATAGAAATGCTCCATCATTCATACTGTACTTTTGCTTATGTTTGGACATTGTCACCACCTTTAATACATCAATACTTATTTCCCATTTAATGTACACACCATATGTAGCATAACATTCACCATACCTGTATCTTATATCTCTTGAACCTTAAAAGATCATCCATCATGCCAATTGTTTTGATAACTGCAATCCTATGTCTTTGATGCCAAAACGTCATCTGCTCCAGCTGGTACAATGTACAGTAGGGCAGCAAATATTCCCCTTGGAATTGAGCAGCATGAACACATTACTCTTCGGTTAACTAAATTGTCAACCATAGAGTTTCAAATCCGAGACAAGGCACTCTTCTTAACTCAGTCTTTTAAAATGGATCCTGATAACCTTAAAGATCTTTTGAAATTCTTAGATCCTTTGTAGCACACAAGCTGCTCTGGTTGAACCATGAACTACAGTATGTGGAAGTGTATTTAAAACTAATACCATGAGGTGCTGGGAATTTGTTACCCAAAGGATTGTACAGGTACTGTAGGTGTATGAAAACAAAGCACTCTTTTGAATGTGGTACCCTAATTTCTATTAATAAATGGCTTCATGATTATATACTAACTACAGTACCACATGGGCTTGATAGATCAAATGGTGTTTATTTGTAATCATTCATACAGTATATCCTTATGTAGATTTTGGTCTTTTTATACAGTAGCTCCCATTTCTAAGAGATATATACAGTACTTAAGGATTTTCATTCAGATATTGTGTATCACCATCTCACTCTGAATATTTTGTCTTTCAATCAGAAAGTTCCTTACCACCCCCTTGTTTAAATTTTAACCAAGGAGTGATGTTTCCCATACATCTTTACATTTGAAAGTACTCTGAGTCTATAGCAAATCCTTTGTCCTTGATGAGTTAACAAAAAATATGTGAAAATTAGTGCACTTACTAATGTTGTTTCAATGGAAAAAAAATAGGCAGTTTTTGGCACATTGTGAACACTACTGTATACTTTCTATTATTTTTAAGGAAAAGCTAAAAATACTGTACTGTAATGTATATTAAAAAAATTGATTTATCCTTCAGCATCCAAAGTTCCTCTGTCTAATCCATTAATCCTTTTAACAAAACTGTTTCACTTCATATTGTCACATCAACTTGGCTCAAAGAACAATTGAAAAGAAAAGTGACAAGAATAATAAAACCCTGCAATGGGATAAAAAAACAAAGTTGACAATCATATTATTTTGAACAAAAAGATGACTTCTTAGGCACTCATATTTGCTCAAACAGAAAAGAAAAGCATCATTAACAGCAATGCTGCGATTGTCTAAAATCTATTAAAATAATATTCACCAGTCCTATTAATGATTTGTATTTTACATTTAAATATTTATTATTTTGAAATGATCAGAATTTTTTTTTTAACAAGACTATACCAATGACATATTTACTTTAAGTAACTAGCAGGAGGTTAGAGCAGAAAACATATTTAACAGTCATTTCACAGCTCATGGTGCATGCCCATAATGTCTAATTGTCCAGTCACTGCGGAATTTTGTATGTGACATGTTTAGGTTTTACACAATATCGAAAGATCTATCATTGTATTCTTAAAAAATATCCTGAAATAGTATTACAAAGGCAAATATCTTGATAATCAGTTTCAACATGTTAATTAGTAAGATTTCAGTATACTCAAACTTAACAATTCTGTAAATCCTTTTATTATGAAAAATAAGAATACTGTACTGTATGTCAGTGCAAAAATCAAATACCACACCTCTGATCTTCATGATTGTGATTCAAGGTGCATACAGTTCTGCTTCAATGATTAAATGTCAGAAGATAATATGACCTCAAGTTTTCCATGTGTACTGTCTATATTTTTAGCAAACCATTACAAGTCATTTTGCAACAGTAGCCACATCTCTATTTTCATGAGTATAAGCTGTCATTCATGTCAAGCCTTTATAAAAGACAGACAAAACAGGTGGAAAAACCAATTGGGAGCAACAGTGTCAGAATTCTATTTATAATATTCAATAATAAAGCTGAAACTCCCACAGTGAGGAAAATGGAACCCCAATTAAATTTTCATTTCACTTAAGCAGCTGCGTAATTAAATTTGCCTAAACTTCTTCTAAAAATAATTTCAGGTGTCTAAGATAGTATTGTCAAAACCAAGCAGGGTTTAATACAAGCACAAAGCTTATTTTTTAATAGCAATTACATGGTATTTGATGTTTTCTTGTCTCTAAACGTTAGGTACTAAACATCTGATTTCCCCCATTTTAACTTCATTATTATAAATTTTCAAAAAAGGAAACAAGCAAGATGCTGCAATTTGATGCTATTCTGTTTGGACAAGACAGCAAGTTGCCTTAAGACAGAAGCATATAGAAAATACTGTAAATTGATGTGTTGTCCATAAAAACATTAGGGTTCCTGTGCGCTGTAGCATTTAATTTCCATGGGTGCATTCACAAGAACAACCACCATGACCTTTAGAGTTTTAGCAGTTTTTCATGTAGACCAAATTGAAAAAGATTAATAACTATTACTCAGCAAACCACAAAATCCAACATATGGTTATTAAGTAAAATCAATCAACACGTACTGTGTTTGACAAAATGTAAAAAATAAATATAAAAAAGGTTCCCTTCTATTTCTAAAGCTCTTTGAGATCGTTTGTGATGAAAACTAACCAAGCAAATACTGTATTAATTACATACAGTATGAGACACTGAAAACTATCTTTATGTTTTAGCAATAAACTACAGTATTTTAATTCACAACTGTAAGTCTTTGCGTTTTTATTGAAACTCAGTGTTAATATGTTGACATTTTTCCATTAAAAGGAAACAAACAATAAGGATTGAACTTAAAAGAGATAAAGAATTACAGTTATGATCTTACCCTGTTCAGAAAAGCTAAGCACATATTTTCAAAATCTTCATTTTGCCCCCAAAGATGACACATACTGTATGGGGATTTTTTTTCCTTGCAATGTCAGGCATTGTCAATAATCCTTATCATAATAAAATTTTCAACAAAGGTGCACTGAAACTTGTTCAAGTTGCGAGGCACGTGTTTGAAGTGCAGAAAGAAACCTACTGTCTAGTCTGCACTACTGTATATTATTCATATACTGTACATAATGGCAACTGGAATTCCCAAAGTAGCGGTACTCAGTTGACTGAACACTGCCAGAAAGGTGGGTTTGAGTCTGCCAGAATGCCACTGCTTGTCATTAAACAGAGCTCCTTTGAATTGTGGGGCATCTGTAAGCTCAAAGTGCTGCCAATGAGATATGAGTATTCTTCGAGTTAATGCTAACAGTCCTGGAAGTGTTGTGAAACTTCTACTGTGCAATAAAACTGGGGGCCAAACAGTGCAGGGTAAGAGGGATCTACTGTAGAGTCAAGGTGACTGGTGATTCATAACTGGTGGAACATGAGATTGTTTCTCAAATTTTCAGTGATGCATGGGCTGTCTAATGTGGAAAAATGATAATGACTCACCTGTACAATTTGCCAAACCCTTCACTATTTAATTTGCTGTTCTCCTTCTAAAGTCCAGTTAATAGCATTTCATCGCCTTTATAGGACAGTGATTTTTATGGCTATTTCATACAGGATTCTGACCCTCCATTACAGAAGGGTACTACATCTTTTCTTCTCATTCTTTATTTCCAAATCATCAAGACCAGTATGACAGGTTTAAATGTCATATCAAGGTAATGCAGGGAATGTGCTTTTATCAGAATCTGACAATCAGCCATCACTTTGATCTCTATCTTGTCACTTAGTCAATGAAATCACACTTAGTCAATGAATAAACAAGAAGGATTAAGGAGATGTTCCAAAAATAAGAATGTAATGCATGGATTCATGTAGAAAGCTTGTGTGTGTGCCCTGCTGGCATACGGTTTCTCTAATTGTGATTGAAAGGTTTCTTGCCACTGAATCCCCAAGTGATTTAAAATCTTGTGGAGCAAATGTTTAACCACACAGTTAAACCAGATGTGTATATTTTATCCATTATATGGTAATTTAAAGTTGCCTTCTTTACATACTATTTAAAAAATGATGTTTGGGAAATACTTTGAAATTGAAATACTTCACAGCAATTCTTTCTCTCCCATTCACACTGATCTCTGATTCCTTGTGATTTACAAATCAAGCACTCATTATATATTGTCATTAAACCAACTACCTTCATGGAAACATTTCTTTAATTGTAGCAGAAAAACAGAAAAAAAACTGTTTTGGGTATAAAATCATCAAAGTCCAGATTTATTTTCTCATCAAGAAAATAAATACACAGAAATTCCATTGAAAGAGCTCTTTTTTCTCCTTCAGCAAACACAAGCTGCTGTTTAAAGAGTATTTTTTGCTTGGTGCTTTCATATCTAATATACCTAATGCTCATAACAATTCTGTAATTATAATAAATGCACAGTGATTATTATTAGTACTTGAAAAACTGTCTAAGTTTGCTTTTTCACACTCGATAGAAAGTGACATCTCATTATCTCAATATTTCCTTTTGTCAATTGGTTAACTAGTAAATGAGGGTAAATTCTGACATAATGCAAAACATTTTTTAGTGTAGTAATTATGAAAATAAAGAAAAAACTGAATCTTATTTGGCTTTTATAAGTGTAGTTTTACTGATTCTTCCAAAATGAAATTCCTACTGTATGTACAATGCATTTCTGTAGTGTGAATTATACTTGATTTTGTCCAGACAAAGAATAAAAAAGGTAAAAAGTTCACAGTGCCTTTTCGTGTCAGAGTGCATCCAGGACCAATAAATAAAAGGAAAGCTTAATTTTACAGGTATTTCACCCTGATGAAATATTTGCTCACCCTGTCAGTTTGTTCTTGATACATTTCTTATTAAACATGTCCTGCATGATACTCTGTTGTTATTTCTCCTTAAATTGCTATTTACCATGAAAACTATTTCAGTAAAATATCTTGCAAAGAGAAATCTCAGTCCTAATTTGATGTATGCTGGATGCAAATTACTCCTCCAAAAAGCTAAAAAGCTTGAAAAGAGCATCTCAGAGTAAAGAGAATTGGGAATTGTAGAGGTATTGTACTGACAGGTAATCTAAGTTCTTCTTCTAAGAAGATTGTCATGGCATTTGCTGACACTTTTGCTGCTTCTTCTGTACCTCATTGAAGTCAGTTTTTAAACATTCTGCAGGCTTTCTGTAAATTATCTTTTATTTATCAGAATAATCAGGAAGATAAATGAAATTCTAACAAAAAGTCCCAGAGAAGATCTCATTCAAGCACATCTGCCACTTGGGACTATACTGTATTTTGTATGTACTGTATGGCCAGCAGCCATATCACCCTGCAACTCACAACTGGCAACCCACTGAAGCTAAGCAGGTGTGAGCCTGGTCAGTACCTGGATGGGAGACCTCCGGGGAAAAACTAAGGTTGCTGCTGGAAGAGGCGTTAGGGGGGCCAGCAGGGGGCACTCACCCTGCGGCTCATGTGGGTCCTAATGCCCCAGTGTAGTGACGGGGACACTATACTGTAAACAGGCGCCGTCCTTCGGATGAGATGTAAAACCGAGGTCCTGACTCTCTGTGGTCATTAAAAATCCCAGGCTGTTTCTCGAAAAGAGTAGGGGTGTAACCCCGGCATCCTGGCCAAATTTCCCCATCGGCTGTTATCAATCACGGCCTCCTAACAATCCCCCTCTGTGAATTGGCTTCATTACTCTGCTCTCCTCCCCACTGATAGCTGATGTGTGGTGAGCGTTCTGGCGCACTATGGCTGCCATCGCATCATCCAGGTGGATGCTGCACATTGGTGGTGGAGGGGAGTCCCCATACCTGTAAAGCGCTTTGAGTGGAGTGTCCAGAAAAGCGCTATATAAGTGTAAGCAATTATTATTATTATTATTATTTTGTAATAAAAAAACTTCAGGTTAACTGGGTTAAAGAACCCTGAAGTCTAAAAATACAAATAAAGCAGTTATGTAAAGGTATGTAAAGCCTGTATATAAGTTTAATTTATTTGGCTTTTCAATTGCCAAAGACAAAATTCCTGAAACTATGCGAAAATGTGAGCCTATTACTCAAACTATTTAACGAAAACACATTAGTGTTTTGAGTATAAATTTGCTGAACTCTTGCCTTTGCTATTTCTTTTAGTTTTAATTCCAAATGCAAATTTCTGAACTACACATTCAATTTTATAAATGCAATTCTGTTATGTTCATGTTGCTTCTGTTGGTCTCAGATTTCCTTTGTACATATACAGTAAATACACTTGACAATGTCTTTATTTGTTTACAGAGAAAGATGAAGTGTGATGACAGCATTTTACGACATGAATATATCTTTGCTGATGATGCAGACAACTTATCTTGGCAAAAATATGCTGACTGAAATGTTGGCAAAACTTCACTGGACAGCATGACACTGCCCATTTCTGGACACTGGAGGTTACTAACTATATGTGATGCCTTCTCCCAAAAGTCTATTGTTTTATGCATATAATGCAGTTTACATTAGGAGCTAGTTGTTTGGGGGTAAACCATACAATTACCTTGTCCAACCCAATATAAAAATGTTGTAATTTCTGTTTTTAAGAAATGTACTATTAGTCTCAAAAAGTGTGTAGTAAAATGTTTTGCATACCTACCAATAAAAGTATATTATAGTTTGATTATACTTTTATATTTATCCTAGTGTGAATAATATGATTAACCTTCTTTAAGTTGTTGTTGAAATTTATATCAGAAACATAATTAAGCCAGTAGACATTAAACTGGTGCATACAACTGATTACACATAAAGTGATTTTTAATACTTTAAGACCGATACATAAGAAAACAGTACCTATAAATAGCAGCAATATATCACCAACTCTAAAATGTGTCTGTCAGGTGGGGGAGAGTAGGAGAGCACCTACTAATTGCATGTGATTGCTTCTGGTGGCTGAATGATAAATGATTAAGATCATGAATGAATTTTGACTGGGCCTATATTTATTAACTCTTTAAAGTAGCTTGGTAATGTATGACTGAAGACATATTTTCATAAGATCACCCTGAATTAGTCATAGATTAATATGAATAGCTTCATTTTCTTTTATTTTCTCTTGTGCAGTCATTATCAAATTATGCATCGGGATTTCCATTGTAAGTAATAGAACTACATTCTAATGAATAAAAAGGGAGCCTCACCCTCTTCAAAAAATGAAAGCAAAAAATGTGACAGAATTTTTATTACATGTATTTTCTTGCTGTCCTTATGTCTCAAATATGACAAAGAAATAAACTGAGCTATCAAAAATGTTAGGATGTATGTTTAAACCTTCAAAAATGTAACATTACAGAGAAGTAATTTATCCAACTTTAAAAGAACTCTGTTTATTCCAGGTCTATGCACAGCAGGACTGTGTCTGGAGCTTCATGGTGCCATCCATATACAAAGCAGCAGAACGGCTCCACACTGTGAGGATGAGATCAAACACTCTTGTCTGGTGAAAATGAATAATATGAAGCCTTTCTACATTAACCTTTATTTAGCCAGTTGCTGAAATCTAATCTAATTCAAATAATCGGTTTTAAAAAGAGGCATCATGTCTGTTCATGTTTATTTTTTTATAACTTTCTAAATCAAAACAAATAAATACTATCCCAAAATTAAAAGCAATTTATTAATTTAATCAAGATCAAGACCCTTGTTGTTCTGTAAGTAGCAGTAAAAGTTAAAAGTTACATTTCAAGAAAGAAATCCCTAAAGATTAAAAATAAGAATCATACGAGTTCTGTTTACATATTATAAACCCCCAAAATTGCTAGACTGGTTGCATTCAAAATAATTTACAAGTTATGTTCTGACTTTAAGTAAATCACAATTTAACCTGAAATGTAAATGACATTTATCATTAATTATCCAACCTTACCAGACAGATTTCCATCTACATATTTATATAATAGCATTCCTGGTATCTTAAACAGATATCAGATAATAGATCTTTATATTTGATCAAGAGGCTTATCTGCAATGTTACATACAAAATCCCTGCAGAAATTAATGTAAGTCACCTTGTTGAGAACCTACAGTATACAATAAATACAACATGGATGGGTACAAATGAAAATAGTGAAGCAGTACATGGAAAGATGAACAGGCCACAGACGTAAAAAAAAAAACAACAGAAGGCAAGAATAGGTGTCATTTATTCAAATTATATTTCTAAAATAGTATAATGATTTAGCATTTTGGTTTCCTTCACATTGGTGGTAGTGTAGGGAGCATTGGTAGAAGAGTGATTATTATTGTTGCCTTGCTGCACCGGGGTCCTGGGTTAAATTACCAGGGTACTATCTATATGGAGTTTGTATGTTCTCCCTATGTTCTTGTGGGTTTCCTCCAGGTGCTACAGTTTCCTCTCACAGTCCAAAGACTGGTAGATTAAACTTTGTCCTGGTCTGTGTGTGTATGTGTCAGTGCGTGCCCTGTGACGGACTGGCATCCCATCCAGGGTGTATCCTGCCTTGTGCCCATTGTTTGCCAGATTAGGCTCCAACTCCTCTGCCACCCTGTACTGGATAAAGCAAGTATAAAATGGGTGGACGAATGCAATGTGGTAGTGTTATGAAGAGAACATCAGAGTGTAACTGTGCTTATATTATGCATGGGTTTGTGAACTGTAAATCTCTTAGTGCATCATGTACTGTAGATGTTTATGTACTTTTAATTACCAACAATTACATGGGTTGAATGTTATCTTCTACTGTACATTATGAAACAAGATATTTTATAATTAAAACTAACTGAAATTAATGATAGTAACATGTTCATCATTAAAGAACAACAAGGAGTTAAACTAGTTACTAATAAAAGTAAAGTTACTAATACTTAAATAATAGCCCCCTTTTTTTTCCTTTCTGGTTCTTACCTCGGAACCCAAGAAAAAATAACATACAAACCAGTTGACTTTCATGAAGGTCTGCTTTACGTTATCTCAGAAATCTTTAAAAACAAAAACATTTTTTGACACTTCTGCTAATTGTTTACAACAACCACTAAAATCTGAAATAGTTATCATCTGAAAAGCTATTTGCTGAGAGCATTTGGTTCCCATTAGCAACTGTTGACTATCAACAACGCTATATGCATTATGAATTAAATGCAAATGCATTGCAATAGCCATCATGGTGTTTTCAAGCCGGCTATTCGGTTCTTTCAGTTTTCTACTTATACTTGTGTGAAAAAAAACGTTATGCAAGCTACCTTTTAAAATATGCATTTTCAGAGTATCTTACTGTTTCCTTCCTTCTGTGCAACCATCTGGGATGAACAAAATGACACCAGTTTGCTCAAAGTGCAACAGACTGAGGATTCCCCATGTTGATACTCCTTGTGTTTCAGGCCATTCAAACTAAAGATAATTAACAGTGAAACTAGATTCAAATATTAAATTCAACTACAACTGTAAATGAAGAAGAAATACTGTATTAGTACATTAAATGTGTGTTTTCAATAAAGTGAACAAGTGAGGACACACATTTTGTTTGTTCAGTATTGTAGAACTTGCTAACGTGTTATTAGGATATCTGAAAAAGAAGTAACCCCAGAAGAGAAAAAAAAATCCACAAATCATTTACCTCCAACTGTACAACAGATGCATTTGCAATAAATGAGCATCCACAGCAATCTCAGCAACTAACCAGGTATGCCTTCCTACCCTGAAATGTAGTCATTATCTCAAGCATGCCTCCAAATTCCAGCAACACAAGGAGTTTTGGGCCACAAGCGATATGCCACTTACAACACAAGACTGAGGTGGATGAATATTAACACTCTTGAGAACAAGGCAGTGACATTGTAGTAACTCTACAGTTGTAGCATATACTACAGTATAATAACCTACAGTACGGTACTTTATATACCCAATAAACTGTACTGTACCATGTCATAATAAAGTGTCACATTAACACATAACACATTATGCACACCAAAATATATACTGTAGCAAGGGATAAAAAATACATTATTTATTAGATTGGCTACTTTTGTGTCTAATATAGGTTATGTTACTCAATTAACTACTGCCTAATGAAGGCAATTAAACAAGACAGGGCAATTGCCTAGTTTGTCAGATTGCTTGGTTTATTAATTTTATATTGTAAAAATCCCTTTTGCCATTTGAATACATCAGGTTTTAGTCCAATTAACACTCTAGTAATTTTGGTTCTCACAAAAGAACTAAGCAATTAACACAGAGAAACTACTTAAATATGAAAATTGTAATGCAAAATTGACATTTTAATGGGTTTTTTATTTAGTTTAATAAGGTAAACCTGTAGAGTACACCACATCTGTGTTACCGGTACTGGATGCCATTTTGTCATTCTAACTTTGCAAAATCTGTATATATGTATAATGTGCAATATACTATAGCCATGAGTCAGGTGAACATGTCCCAGCACCACTGGGAGAGATATGAGCATCTTTACAGTATGTGCACCATTTCCTTCAATTCAAGTAAATGACTAAATAGTTTTTTAATGGCTTTTCACCAAATGCTTTTATTCAGTTGATGAGGTTGTTCAATTTAATATATATATATATCTCCACCCAAATGAATATATTCTAACACTATTCATTACAAATTGATTTCACCTTTTCATCTGTATCAAAAATATTCTCCTGTAGTGTTTCATCTTCTTTTTTTAATCTGGTCCCTACCTCATCCTTTTATTTGCATACTGTAGATAAAGGCACTGTAGTATATTATACAAGGTTTGAGATGTACTTTAATTTTGGACAGTTCCAGATTGACTAATATTTATTTACCTTATTTATTTAGCATGAGGAAGTGTATTTAACGTTTTGAAGGAGGTGACATTTTCCACAATATATTAATATACAGTTATATTTGTGCAGTGAAATATGGGATAACCCCAAGTACTGTACTTTCTTTTAGAACAGCTACTGTAAGTATTTACTGTGAAGGACCCTTTGACTTGCTTTATTTCAAAGATATATTTACTGAAACAACAACAAAACATTTCTACTGTATGCTGCTATTCTGTTATGTTTGTTGTCCACTTGCATTAACGTGCCTCATGACCATTTTCTTGAAGGCTATAAAAAGAAATATCTTGTTCTTTATGCTCATACAGCTGGACAACTGTTAAGATACTGAAAGTCAGAGGCACTAGAAACATTTTATAATGAAAGCTTTTTTTTACTCATGTTGGGATAGAAAAATCTAAGGCCATTTCATAGGACCACCTTCCCTAAAGGTTTTCTGCACTGGTTCAAGCTTTTTTTTCGTTTTGTCAATTTAGCACATCATCTTCATCCACTTTATCAGCCATAACTGCCCACATCAGGTCTTGCCTATTCAGGAATGACAAGATCATTCACATTGGAAACAGACCATGAATAATTCAATCTTTGGTTTATGGTAATTAGCAGAAGGAATCGCTTTCTCAATTTCTAATGTACAGTATTTTACTTTTGAGTGCAACTTTGTCATATATTGTGATCATTCCACTTCAACAATATTACATTTGTGCAAAATACTGTGAGACAAAACCATTTTCTATTTTATTTGTACAACTATATATTCAAAGTTTAACAGCCTGGAGTATTATTAAGTACCACTATTCCTAAATGGAATTGGTGTGCCACCAGTTACAGGAACAGGGGTGCTGTGATAGTGTATTTTGGAAAATACACAAGATTTCTTGATATTGTAATTAGTGTCAGAATCCAAACACCTCCTGGCCTGTTGCACACACTGCACTTTTAAAGAGTTCATGGGATCGATGGAAAAATAGGTGTACTGTTATGGTTCCACAAAAGATTAATGTGATTTCATACTTACATTTTGTCACATAATTGGAGGACAGGTGTGTGATGTGAAACAATTGTTTTGGACTGGGAATTGTGGGAGAACAATTTTGGAAGCTATAAATAAATCAGATTAGGTTTTAGCTGTTAAAATAACTTAAAAGATTATATGAGATTTGATCAAACAGGTGACAGATAACAGCGCTGGAAAATTAAAAAAAAGTTTTAAAATGGAAAGCCCTTTACATTATAGTCTTCAATTAAACAGAATGTTTCAGTTAATCATTCCTTAAATCAGATCAGTCTTTTCACTAGTAATCTTCAATTGGGGTAATCAGGTTATCGAGCACATTGACAAATGACTGTCTGTAAACTGAATTATACATTTTCTGTGTTCTGGGAGTCATATAATCAAGTGGAATGGTGTTTCCTTACAAGTCATCTGCCAGGCTAACTCCATTTAAGTTTGTAAAATACAGACCCATCTCATCTTCTTTTAGAAATGAAAGTAAAGAAAGAGTATAGTATTCTCTGTTTAGCAACAAAATACTAAAACACCCAAGGTCTGGAAGAAAATAAGCCTATCCCATAAGGTCTATAGCTTATTCTGGCACAACCTCTTAGAAATCATCATCACATGACCACAGTATAAATATACCAGAAATAAAATGCTACTGTACATCAATTTATTTATCGAAGGCCTAGGATCTGGGAAAGCCCTATGGTGCTGATGTACTGTGTTAAACAAGTTGTTCTGCTGCTAAAAAATCAATAATAATCGTATTGTGTACAATATACATGCTGCAAAACTATAAGCACATACTGAGTGCTTTGAGGTAGGGTGGGGGACTCCATCATAACTTAAAGAGCATCTGCTCAATGTTTTTTTCACTAGGTCATAATAACAGTAGTATGATTTGCACAGAAAACTATAAAAATACATGTGATAAGATATTCCTGAAACATGCTATAACTATTTTCAAGATTTTTTAGAAAAGGAATCTTAAATGCCCCATCAAAATGTGAAGATAAATAATATGCTTTATAAAGCACCTGTTAAAAACATGGATCATGTTTGGATGATAGGTAATATTACATTCTCTAATAAAAAAATATTATTTATTTAATATTAAGTCCAATTATATTTAAATTTATCTTACCAATATTGGACGTCTGGGAGTTACTGGATATTTTTGTCTTAGAAGTCTGATACATACGGTACGTACTTCAAACAAAATGTATTGTCAATAAACTCTAAAATGTAAAATGTCAAGCATGAATGTTTTCGATTTAAATGTATGATGCTGATATATGTATCACATTGTCAAAAAAAAAACTTCACTGTGATGTGTAAAAATTGCAACTAATTTAATTTTTAGTTGTTTGTTTTTGTCAGTTGTGAACTGGCAAGAAAATAACACTTGGAAATCAAACTTCTTCTGAACTGGCAGTGAAATCACTCATTACAAGAATTGCCCAGAACGCTGCTCACTTAGTTACATTGCCTGAAATCCCTGTTGTTATTCAGAAAAACTGAGAGGATTCTTCATTGAGGCACCACAAATATAAGTACCAGGTTATATAAAGGTCAAGACTGTGCAACCAATGTCAAACCCTTTTCCACTTACAAAGAGTGCCAGCAATATTCAGCAGTAGTTTTATCATATCCTCGGGCAAGTCAGGCTTAAATGTACAGTACATATTAAAACCTACAAACAGATACAAAAAGAAACAAAAATGATACATACTTGCAGAGCTACAGCCTTTCCTAAACTTGTTGGTTTTTGTACCATTTACTATTTTTAGGATAAAAAAGTCATTGTTTGAGATTGTTTAGTAGTCTATATGAAGCAGACAAGATTCCTGCTACATACTGTACTCTAGATTGCACTTACGACCTGTTGATGCTATACATCCTACTGCTGTCTTCAAATGCTCAATTATAATTTGATTTCCTTATTTAAATCTTTAAAGAGTACTCTGAAATGCCTGAACTGCAATTTCTCAACTATTTGTAAATTAATATCCAGTTTTGTTTGTTTTAGCATATCTTGAGACTTGTTCAATAATACCTTTACTTTAAATACATTGTGTGTATAATTAAGAATACAAATTCTTATACTGAAATTCAGAACACAGAGTATTATTTAACAGACAATACAGTACAGAAACAACTTCCAATTGTTTACCAAACATGTATTGTTATTCTTGATTTTCGCTACAAGAGTTTTCTCTTAAAGATTTAGTTTTCAGTTCAGAGGTAAATGGATTATCTTCCCTGTTTTCTACTCAGGTTAATAAAAATGTAATATTTTGAATGTGTAAAACTTTAAAAAGGAAACAAACTGCATAAATTAATTCTAAAAAGGTGAGAAACACAAATAATTAAAATATGAAGATATTCTTTAGTTTATTAGGTGATAGTATACAGTACTGTCTACTTAACATGACAGTTGATGTATCTTGCATTATGTACTGTAAACTTATCACCACATTTTAGAAACATATTTAAAATATATAAGAAGTCTTTTGAATTAAACTATAGGATTTAAAAGAAAATAGTTTATTTAGAATAGCTTCCTCTGTACATCACCATACCCAATTTTCAATATGTGCTGCATTGCACCCTACTGCTGAAACAAATAAGAAGTTAAAGCAGAAAAGCTTTTTTTTTCCTTACCGTCAATGCTTGCTTCAAGGAGCCCAAACTGTTCCAAAACCTTTACAAATAGTACAATCACCACCAGCACTGCTATCATTTCAAGCCCCTCCAAGTTCATGATGAGTTAGGTCATTGTCTCACTGCGTCCGCTGAGAAAAAGTGCTCTTTGGACTGGCAGCCTTTGCGAAGCCATTTAACTACATTAAGAGAAGCAACATCTCAGCCCGAGACAGAGTGGGAGAGAGAGTGAACACATCCTGTCTACACCAGCACAGGGCCAGGAGTGGCAGGCAGATAAACTTGGGCCTGTCAGGATTATCCACTTGCTCGTTATCTCTCCTACACAGAGAGACACTCGTGCATTAAGAAACAGACAATTCACCCACAGACCCAGGAGGTCACCCTGTACACATCCCGTGGAAAGTCGTTGTGTCAGGAGTGATAGTCAGACATCTGGGAATATGCTTCCCCATATACTCTGCTCGTGTTTCTCCAAGTGGCGTTGTTGTGGATAATCTGTTGCTGGGGCAACGGGATCTCTAACAAATGTATAGATTCGCATTGGATGCCGAGAGAACTACAGACTGCAAAAATAAGAGCACTAGAAGAAGAGAGGGATCCCATATGCTGTAAAGTCCCTTAACAATATACTTGCCAATAGTCAGATTTTAAAATCTCCAGAGGTAAATGCTGGAATTACTGTTAGCTCTTAAGGGAATTTTGTGAATGAAAATACTATATGAGAAAAGCCATGAGTCCTGTAAAATGTAAAATGTAATATTACATAAATGAATTGTGCTCTGTGAAAACTGGAGATAAATTATAAATGGGCTATTTTTTTTAACTAAAGACAAAAAAACAGTTGTAACTCACTGTACAGTATACAGTTAATATTTTGTATTTCTCATCCCTCTTTTCCTGACAGATGAAATACTGCAAAGCCCTTTTGATTTATTCTAAATGAGATATTGGTTTTGGATGATTTAGTTACCATATCCACTCTGGAAACCCACATGTGTAGTTATGCTATTATTACTGACAATCAATTAACTTCTCATTAATGTAAACAAACAAAATAATTATTGTTTTTTTTTCAGAACTTTAAAATTGTATTTGTTCTTTTGTGAAACTTTAGAGCTCCTGTTCTAACAAAATGTAATGATTTGTGGTTGTTGTCCAACTAAATGACTGAAAGTAATTTGATTTTAGAGAAATATTAAAACAGGACATCCGTGAAGAATTTGTGTTGTAGAAAACAAGAAACAGCGGCTTTATAGGAGAGGAAAGACATTGCAATACATTTACCCAGTTACCACAGAAAGGAAACAAAAATACTGTCAACAACTCACTTTTCAGATTTAAATGTTTACAGCAATTCTGGTCTATTGTGTCACTTTTAACAGGAAAGATGTTAAAACTGAACAATGTCCCTCAGAGCTGACTTATAAAAACTCATTAAGCTGAGACATGAAACTAGCGTCTAGCTAAATAAAAAAATACAGAGTATCTTGTTCAAAAATGTAAATGAAAGCTTAGCATTTAAATATAGATCTATAAATAAAAAGGGTTCTACTGTACATGAAATTTTAAACTGGCAGGGAAAAAAGTGTTTAATAAAAGCAGAACATTATTGAGTTGCATCTTGTCCATCTGTTCATTGTCAAGCTTTTCACATTTTGAAAAGTCATATTTTTTGCATAGATATACTGAAAATGTATTAATACTATTTAATATACATTACAGGGATACATTTTCTTTCATTTAATAACAAATTCTCTACCTGAATAATTCATTTATATGTGTACTTCTCCTTCCCATTTATATGCAGGGTAAATCACCCTGGATAGGAGAATAATTATAAAACTGAATGCTGTGTTTTCTAAAATGCAAATTTGTCATTTTTCACAGTTTACTGCAGAATTGCTATGTGTGGTATAACTATTTGAATATTACTGGCTGTTTTGTTTTGATTATAAAAATAATTGTATTCAATTTACTCAGACAAGGCTGCTCACAGAATCTTGTTTTATCTTCTCACTTGAAAGATGAAAATTACAGACTCCTAATAAAATAATTAGCACAGTAATTATTTTTACTTTATGGAAGTCAATAATATCACCCACACAAATAAACAATTATTAACACAGAAGCTACAGAATTCCAAAGATATGAGCAAGATGTTTATTTTTATTTACTACTTTTTCAGAAAATCCAATAACAACAATTATGTTATTTCTTTCCTCTTTATCACAGAAGTAATCACTAAATATGTTACATTTTATTAAATGACAAGCTTTTAAAAAATACTGTACCTGCACTTTTGATCTTTTTTGTATTTACCACATCAGCAAGCCAAAAAATTGATTTAAAATAAACTAGAAATTAAATAAACCTTGTTCTTCAGTCCTGGGTAATTTATGGGACAATAGCAATCAGTAAAATACAGTAAATAAAGTTACGGGGATAAAAAAGGCAGACATGAAATGGCCTTAAGAGAAATAAAACACATACAGTACAATCAAAAAGCAAATAAACTAGGGTAAAGTGAAAACACAGGTTTCATAGCATTTCTCTTATACAGCAAACCAGGTACTAAGCTGAGAAGTTTTGGAAGAATTCTGCATGCTATCATGCCAAAATGTGTGTTGTGTTGGCGGGCTCCAAGTGTTCCACCATTCAGAAAAAAGACTGACCTCCTGCTCCAGAGATCACCAATTGGAGTCTGGGTCATTTCATTAGTTCGTTTTGACCTTAATTCCCACAGTAGTTGAACACAATCGGTCAAGCACCGACAGGACTGCATGACCTTGAGTTGGTCAACGAATCCTTGAGTTTCCACACAATGGCGACCCTTTTAACTTGCTGGGTACATAGGTGAGCTGCATGACTCCTTTAATCAATGATCAAAACTTTGCTGTGGGTTCTATGGGACTTTGCTTTGTGAAAAATGGCAGATGGCCCTAATAGGATTCATTTCAGACAAAAACTAAACCGCAGTGTTTGTGTCTATCATGTTCACACTAAGGCTATTAAGATTAAGATGAAATTAGTAACACTTAGTGGTTCCTGAAGGGTATGTGGTGATGATGTTAAAACTTATTTTTTCCCTGTGGCTTTCTTACCATTTAGTAAGCTCCTGGTTATAGATATAGTAAGTTCCTGTGGGATTCTGTTTCATTTCTCTTATATACAGTAGATTATACCAGCATGTGACTTTCACTGGTCTCTGAGCCCCAGATACTGCACATCATCCTAGCTAATCCCAAAAATCTTCAATAGGTCTCATGTGTGGCATGTGGGGCATCCGAAGCATAAATTTCATAAAGAAAGTCACTGTTACAAGAGACATGTCATTGGGACATCTTGTTCAGTTGGGATGCTGTCACATCTTGATGAGCCCACAGGTGGACCTGCAGGTGAAGTCCTACTGTACATTGCTTAGGTTGCTATCAATCTACAACAACTACATACTTTAACTACAACAACAAGATGCTCCTCGCCAAATCATCACACTTGACCTTCCCATTTAACTGGACAGTTGTAAACAACACTCAGTAAATTATTCTGTATGCTTCTGCCACACTATTAGATGCTGGTCAGGTGATGATCCTTTTCAGTGAACAATCAATCAAATCTTGACGGATCACCCAAAAGAACCTGGCTCCACAAATACTCACACCTCATTCTGCTGTGCCTATAAGCACTGGTGAGCAGTGGGCTCCTATGTAGAAGTCTAGCCTACAGCTCATAACTGTGAGCTGCCTTCGTACAGCTGCAAAGGTTGTTGCAAGCTAGGTTTTTATGGCAGTGTGCAAACAATCATGGCGATGTGTCAGTTATGGTGAGGTATTTTGACTTGTGATCCATTCTCCAACATACTGATGACATGAAGGCATTGTTCTGTTCATAAGCAGGGCACATTCATTCCACTGTTTTTCTTTCTTCATTTTGACCAGATCAAACCTTCAACAGGTTAAATCACCTAGTCACCTTTATCCAATCAGTGCTCTTACTAATTATGTAATGTATTACTTATGTGACATTCAAAGTCACTTGAGTGCCTCAGGGTCACACAAAATCAAAATTAAAGCGAAAACATTTAATCACTATTAATATGTTTGATTTTGATTAGATAAGAATGAGAAGTTTGTTCTTTTACTGAATGCTCAGTATACAGTACTGTACAGTATGTAGCCTGTAAACTGGAGTCTACATTGAAGCAACTGCAGTTACATGTACTATACTGTATTTTCAAATGAAAAGTTACCAAATAACATAAAAAAGGCAAAAGACAGATATCACAATTATCTTTAGTTGTGCCAGCAGCATTTCAAACGTCTCAATAGACAGGCCATTCACTCAATGGAACCAGTTCTTTTTTTAACATTGATTTGATGTCATACCAATATATTTTACACAAACAAGATGTAATAAGTTTCACACTTCCCAATCTTAACACCTCAGTTAAAAGCGGTCAATGTGACCACATGTGCATTCAACAATAGAACAAAATAGGCACTTCAAAACATCGGGAGAATACAGTACATAACGTTTTCAGAATGAGTTTAAGGGTGCTGTTCAGGTGTTTGTGACTTGCCCCTTTTTCACTGTTATACAAGGGCAAAACAAATGCAGCTTTGTTTTTGACTAGATAGCAGAGTGTTTGCTCATCCTTTCCATAACTGAGATTAATTCAAAATGCAAAAGACATTCATCAAAGGTTATGGTAAAGCCGCATGCTGACAAATACTGCGGTGCTTTTGCAATATGCCTACTCATACTCTATGCTTTTACTACACTAACACAAAATGAGAACAGCACATTCTTCAGCTACCTCATGGGAATTTCTCTGAAGGTCACGAATTAGAAGAGCTTCACTGGTGACTCAAAGTCATTCTCACCTTGGGAGGAATTACAATAAATAAAAAAAACGTTACTTGGTGTTTGGTGTAGCAATGCAGGATCAAAGGGGAGAAAGGATCTACACTCCTTCATACAAAATTAAAATCTGTCTTGTTAAAAAATATCTGAAGAATGTCAGTTTTTACTCATAGGGTGTCATGTTATTTTATTGATTACCATATAGGATGCTTGGATCAATAGTGAATGTGAATTCAACTTACAGTACCAACATGTTCCTTTCTTCTGTGTTAATATGATTAAAAAGATATACTTATAAAAGAGTGCTAATAAGAAAGCAGTTTCAGCATTTATTGTAAAAAACAATATTTGGTCTTTACTGGGTTCTTATTAACTAATGATCTCTTATCAAATAAATCTAAAGTAAGAAAGCCCTCAACAACATCTTTTAAGGCATATACTGAATATGATATTATGTTGACTGTATTGAAAATTGAAGTTTGTGTTGCTGTTAATACTGTAAGTTCCCTAAAAATAAGTGTCTCTCTTCCAAATATTTGCATCAAATCAATGTCTAACAGCTACAGTATCTCCTCAAACAGTATAACATTTCTCACACATACAGTACCATACTCAGCTTGAGCATTTTCTTTCCCTTTTAAATATCTCTACTCTAAGTATAATGTTCTCTATTTTGCTAAGTTGCAAAACTTTTGTTCAAGTTTTTATGTTGTATATTAAGGGCTTTGAGTTGTGTCAGCATGAAAGGCAATATACCTTATACGGTATAAAGGTGAAGATTACAATGAGTTGGAATTAAATTTATTTCCTAGGATTGAAACAGGTTTGTTTCATAAAGGAGCTGAGCGAGGGATTTTTACATCAATAAACTTCAGCATTTGTGCTTAAGTTGTAATTAGGATTATCATGTTCTGAGTTAAATTAGTTTTTATGGCCATTTTCTGTGTCAACTGTTAAGTAAGAATTGTTTAATGTTTGGTTTGCTTTTGACAGTCAACAAACTATAGTTGAGAGGACACTGCACGCACTGTGGAGCTGTGATCATTCTTAAAGTAATAAAGAGACATTACTTAAGAAAGAAAATACAATCTCTACTCATCTTTTAATGAATGCTTATATTATCAAACATTATCAAACTGTAAGAGGTAGGACAAATAATTAGTAAATTACTTTAAACAGTAATGTGATAATGTGTGTACAGTATGTAAAGGTGTTGATTGTGGTTTATTTACAGTACTTATCATAATGAAAGAATGAAGCAGGCATTATTTAAAGTGCATAATTCATTAATGAGTTTAGGCATATAGCAGATGGCACAGTTTCAACATGGGTATATTAATTTTAAAATTCCAAGGATGATCCTTAGTCTGTCCTTCACCAATTTAGCCACAGTACACGGGAACCCCTCAAGAGACATCTGGAGAAAGACACATTTACACACACATAAAAATCAAGAACTGGACTAAGTGCATTTTCAGAATATCTTTAAATGGATTTCCCAGGTCCCCAGGGCACTACCTAAAGGAAACAACTACTGCAATTTGCAATTAAAAATAAACCATTTGATAATAGTTTGTCATAAACCTGGATATCATTTAAATTAAAATTATGATGTATTGTACCACGAGAGCCTATATGTGCTTCATTTTGTAGCTGATAAGCCTCAGATATTTTCTTTAGAAAACTGATTGCATTTACCATTATCTTAAAGATTTACAGTAGTACATTAAAAACATTCATCTCAACTTGAAGATGCCTATATTTTAGTATTTGTAGCACAAAAATCTTATAAGTGGGCTTTTAAGTAGATATTCCTATTTTCTTATTTGACTCCTGAACTGAAAAACAAAAACTTTTACCATATCTGTTTTATATCAGAAAGGTGTAGTGGAATGCTAGATCTGTCAAAAAGAAGGACACAGATTGGAAACCAATCACACCACACCAGGAAGGTTGAAGTGTGGAAAATTTGTTCACACAACACAGGCCAGGTAATAATCACATGCAAGGTTAAAGCTGTGTGTGTTTCTGATACACGACTAGACCTTTCATATGTGAAAAGCCGGATGTAGCATAAAAATAATATGGCTGATATATTTCTTCTGTTCAGTACAACCAACATGCTAAGGGTGTTTGCTTATTACCTAATTATTACAGTTTATCTGTAATACGATATCTTTATAATAAATAAAAAAGAACTGATAACTGATACAAATATTATACAAGCTATCCAAGTGAGTAATATTTTACAAGCTGTCTGTGGCTGCTAGGTTTGACTTTACTGTATATGTAAAGTATACAAAAAGCAAAGCTGGAAGACTCTTTAGGCAATTACAACCTCCTGAAATTGTGAAATGGCAAAAAATAAGTCATTAATTATGAATCCATAATTGCAGATAATTAATCAGGAATATGCACTTCTATGATTTATCATGGTTGTTGTTGCTTGGTTTAAAATTAACTTCTTTTTTACCACTACAGTGTGAACATATCATAGGACATAAAACCATACAAAAACTTGCAAATAAGAGGAAGCAATGTAGCCCACCTTAGGGCTGTGTTTTTAGTAGTTAAGTGATGTGAGGATATCAATCTGTCCATTCATAAAAGAAGCTATGGTACAGACTTTGACTATACAGTAGGTACGTAGTTGTTCAGGAATCCCACAAATATTTACTATATACAGTATAGCCTTCTATAGGCTACTTTAAGCTACTGTATATACAGTAAGTTCCCTTATTTTCCATTTATGTCCTCCTGTCTATGTTTCAGTGCTGATTCAAATCATATCTAACATGATAGTAGCACTGGCTATCCATGGTGCTAGCTTGCAATTCTGATTAATGCATTGCTTTCATGATCATTTTCTTATTTGAGTCTTATTTCTAAAACTCAGTGATTACTTCTACAAGTGTAGAAGATAGTGTTCCTGAATTACATAAATATTGTTTCAATTCTTGTTCAAATTATTAGTTTATAAAATGTAAACATTCTCTCATGACATCACATAACAGTTCAGCATTAAATATCCCTATAACATATGGACCATTAAAATGGCTGTAGTTAAATATTGCTTGCTCTCCTTGCATACAGCAATCAGTTTATTTCCTTTGCCTGCCTGATCACTTCCTGATGTACTGTATGACATAATAATCTATCCTCTAACAGTTATATATAATAACGGTGACACCACATCTTGTGATTGCAATTCAATTCATCGTGAGTAAAATGCATTTAATGCAGTTTTGCACCCTTAAAAAGAGCTACAGAAGTTTTACAGAAGTTTATCTTGCAAAGCCACACTCTGCTTTTATGAAAAAGAGAATAAATGGAGGAAGGATAGAAAAGCCAATAGAATAAACCACTTTTCTTCATCGTTCTTCTATCATAAAAAAAATACTTGTCCTCAATTCCACATTTGCCTCAACTAAACTATTAACACTTGCTGAAAATAGGCTGATTTCCATGTAACAAATGCACTATGTTAGTCTGGAGCAATGTTAAAGAAAATTGAGCAGTGATATGATTCATCTTTGCTTAAGAATATAATAAAAAGCATAGACCTTTACCATTAAGTAAGACAGAGCTTGCCAGAGGGTTTCACGTTTATGTGCTGGGAATGATATACAGTACAGGTAATTGCTTATTGGATAAAATGCTTCATTTTAGCACAGCAGGGTCTGGACACTCAGTGAGGGTTCAGTGCAGTTAACCACTGTAAATAGCCAAATTCACATATAACCAAGCCCAGTCCTTTACTGTCGCATGATGTACTATAGTACATGTATATACTGTATCCTGTTCTCTCTCTGCCTCCATGATTAGTATACTCCACTCTGTTGAAACAGGCAGAGAGATAGTAAAGTCATCTAAAGTCTTTGTCATCCCCAAAGCCACAGACACAACCGGGAGAGCTTGTTACAATATAAAAATAAGACCCCCTTGAGATGCGGATGCTGGTTAGTGGATACTAGGCAGGTGACAGGGAGAGGCTTACTAACTAGCTACAGCAGATTTGTCTCACGATCCTAGACCATTGTGCCACTAATTTGAAAGTCACTATTAACGACTTTCAGCTTGGTTTCACCCCACTCAGCTCTTTTTCCATACAAGACCCCATTGGCAAGACCAAGTTGCAAATAGGCAAATTCGTGAAAGAGGTCGAATAGATACAGTACAGTAGCTGCGTCAGCATGCGTAGGCAGAAAAGGAACAAGTACAGGTTTACTCCATGCTGAAGGGAAAAGAAAAGAGACAACATTTTGGCTTTGTTCTTTACACCTGAAGAAGCCTCCACAGCCGAAATGTTCTCTCTTTTTTGCCTTTGAGCAAATTTGGAAATATTATTGTCACAGATGTCGAGAGCCTGTTGTATATATTTTAATCAGGTGTAAATAGAAGTGTGGCACTGTAGTGCAATGGTTAGCATTGCCTCCTTGCAGTAGTGGGGCCCAGGGTTGTATTCCTGGGGTGCTATCTGCATGGAATTTGCATCTTCTCCCCATGCTTACTTGGTATTCCTCCTACAGATCAAAGACATGCTGTACCTGTAAGCGAATTGGCTTCTTAGAAAACTGGCTCTTGTGTGAATGTTTGCATGTTTGTGTCTGTGCTTGTCCTGCAATAGAGTGGCGTCCCATCCAGGTTCTATCAAACCTTACATCCATTGCTTGCTAGGTTAGGTTCTGGTATGAACAGATTATGTATTAGGAATAGATGGCACAATAGAGTTTGGTCTTTTTTGGGGAGGAGATTAACATGTCAATAATTTATCAAATAAAATGTATTCTGTGCATTCTTTAAAGAAAAATCTGTTTACATTTAAGAAAAACAAGACACAAAAATATAATAGAGACAAAGTTTTTCCTGGTACAAAGCTAGTAACTGTTTGATAGCAACGATGTGTTCTGATAATACTTTATAGAGTTTAAAAGAAAATTACCTTTAGGTGTGAGTGTTTTCTATTTATTTTATCACTATAACAAAGCCTTGTGCCTTTCTCAGACAATACTGGTCTTGGGCTACAGTAAATGACAAGAAATACTCTAAACATCTACAAATAAAATCCTATTCGAAGCATGCAAATGAAAGGGAATTTCATAGTTTTTTTATCCGATGATGGTCAATAACAAAATAAATGAGCTTCTTGTCAGAAAGCTGCAAGGATATCAAAACATTGTGCAAGAAGGCACATTAATAAAAAAGAAAACTGGTCTGTATCCGCTGTATCAGTCAATACAATGCACATGTTCATTTATCATTATACACACACATGCATATTTGTCTTCCTTTTTCTCAATTTACAAAAAAGCTTTATGAAACGTCATGCAGCTTAATATAAGAGGAATGTGCAGAGAAATGGTACTGTTAGATTTCAAAGCAATCAAGCTGCATTTCCAGAAAAAAAAGGACGGCTGGGAAATGACATTTCCTGGCTTAATCACAGACAGACTTGGTTTGCAAGTTTTGGTCTGGCTGCCAAACTGTCTGTACTTTGCTGCCTCACTTATAGAAGCCAGTGAAAATAAAACAAACATAGCCAGTGAGAAAGGCAGGACATGAGAGGCTGTTGTACTAAGACAGTATGTACTGTATGTTGACCCACAGAGAGTCAATGATATTATGCCGATGACTGGGCATCTAATGTGTGCTTAATTTCTTCATATCAATGCAAATTATCTGTATTTACATCCTTCACTATATCTGTGCAGTAGTTAAACACAAAATAATGCAGAGATGAAATGCCACACATTATATTTGTGATGGAATTGGAGCACAGGGTGAATTTACTGGTAAAACAAATACCCTTCCTAATACTACAGCCATATCATTTCCTCTGGCGTTTACAGTTGAATTATATAAAATAGGCTAGAAGCATTTTTCAAGCGACACCCTGTACTAACTGCATTTCTAAGATTCAACATGAAAGCAGGCTGTGCAGCATATTTCAAGAAATTAGAGAAAAAAATCACTATGGTGGTAAGACAATGGAAAGAAGGTTGTTTTAGCGCTTTATCAAAAATAAGGATAATATGCATTATCAGAGAATGTGCATATTGGCAAAATTATCCTTATCCTAGACCCCAAAAAAAAGAAATGCCAAAAAGATGTCAGAGTTCAGGCTGTGGAGTACTTGTGTGTTTAAGACAAACACAAATATTTATTCAGCGCTGGCTGTTAATTACACTGTGATGGAATAAGAAAGGACTTCCATGGAAACCCAGACTTTTCGACAGGCTCTGGCAACCTGTTCTGTCACGTCTAGACCATGCCAGCAAGGCATAGAAATCACCCATCAGGACTGAGAGCTATATTTAGAATGTGCTCAGCTGCTACAAATAAAATGGTAAGCGATGCTGTTCTAATAGAGACAGGCGAAAGCATTCCCATCTCCGAGGTTGTTACCATGGTAAACCTCAATAAAACAATTTAGAAAAAAATTGGGGGGTGATGGTCAATATCTATGAAATAAATTACAATGCATGTGTTTTTCAATCTCATCACAGCCTAAATACTAAATCCTAAATACTATTATCAAAGGCAACATACTGTAAAATATAAAAAGACACCATTTACCATATATAGTAAATTCTTCATAATTTAAATATACACTACTTTTTTACAAATTATTTAATCCTAAAGTATGGTAATTTCCTCCTAAACTTTCAGAACTAAGATCTACTGTATACATATACATATTCTGTATAGAGAGGGTCTCTTTATGTAACTTTCAACTTTGATAATCCTTAGGACCGAATAAAATGTGTGCAGATGTGAGGTTGCAAGGATTACTCAATAATGAGCAAAAAAGTTATTTAAAAATTAAATATTGTTCCACTCAAAAATGGGAGAAAATAATAGTTAGCACAAAGCACCATTACAAGATTTTGTAAAGCTTTTGATATTTAAGCTTTAATAAGAATGAACCTCATTCTTATCACCATTGATATAAAAATATTTTAATAACAAATAATTATACTTTGAATTTTGAAAATGTGTATATACTGCACGGTGGTGGACTGAATCTTTGTGCAACCTTTATTCTTGCATTGTAATGTAATTGGCATTTTTTATTATATGCCCACCCAATTTGGAAAAGCTGTTTTTAAGACTTGGTTTTCCAGCACTTACTGCTATACAAGTATTAGAATGAATGAATTGACTAGCTGAAGTCCACAGTAACACAGGTATGAATGATTTTTCTCTTCTACCCAACCATTTCAATTTTTTTAAATTGTTTCTGCTGTATATATAAGGGCTGTAATTATGATCACGAAGCAAATCAGGGATAATTTAAAAACAAAGGCTTGGGATTACTCACTGTAAGACTGTATTAAAAGCATACTGTATGTAAATTGGTCAGGGTGTCTTTTGTTAAACCAACTGGAAAAGAAACAAAGAACAAAAATAAACTAACCCAGACAGAAGCAGGCAACTGTTTCAAAGAAATGTGTGTTCAAGTGGGATTGTGGATAAGCTTTTAATCATATTACCCATCTTATTAAAATCAAATCAAAGATTGAAAGGCTAAAGCAAGATATGTACTTGCAGCTACAGTATCTGTCATGTCTTATTGCTACCAGCTTTTCCTGAGGTTATATACAGTATATATATATGTAAGGAACAAGTAATAGATTTATTCCATGCTGAAAAAAAGAAGAAAGAAAACAATGTTTTGGCCGTGGAGCCTTCTTCAGGTGTGTGGAGCCCTCAGGAGCCTTTGCACACCTGAAGAAGGCTCCACAGCCGAAACGTTGTGTTTTCTTTCTTCTATTTTTGAGCATGGAATAAACCTATTACTTGTTCCTTTGCAGCCTACACATGGTGGCGCAGCTACCCACCTCAACTATATATATTTATATGTATATCATTATGATGTATAATAATTTTAAAATACTGGTACATTATTGCAACCATAAACTCTGAAGAGTTCATAGCTCACTTAGAACAAATGTTGAAAAATTCTTAAAACAATACTAGTGTGACACTAAAACACACCAACATACCACAGAATTACAGTATTATTACATACAGTATATAGACTTTTTCATGATACTATTTTTCTTGACCAAAATAATTCTAATGAATATTGATCATATTGACAACTGTTATCTGTATTTCACCTGAACCCCTGTATCTATAACTTATAATGTGTATAGATTAAACAGTTGGTATACAGGTAGCTAGCTAGCAAATCATACCTTTACCAATCCTCTCTTGATCATTTTTCCCTCCAGAACTATCATCCTGTCTCTCTTCTTACCGTTCTTTCTAAACTCTTACCACCTACTCTCTGTTTCCTCTTGCAGAGCTTGTTATCAAAAATGCAAAAAAATGACAAAAGTCCAGCATGCACTCATCACACTTAACAGATACCTTTTCACTTTTTTCCGTTAGTTTGTGCTGCTTCCCTCTCCTCTCTTTCAACCTCCTGTTAACCTGGGAATTTCTGGCATTCCCTACACATCCTCTCATTCTCCTTCTTTCTTGTTAATTTGGTCTCCTGGCCAGACTCTCTGACTCACACTCTCTCTCTCTCTCTCTCTCTCTCTCTCTCTCTCTCTCTCTCTCTCTCTCTCTCTCTCTCTCTCTCTCTCTCTCTCTCTCTCTCTCTCTCTCTCTCTCTCTCTCTCTCTCTCTCTCTCTCAGTGTCCCACAGATTTCTTTCCTGGGTCCCCTATTTTTCTTTCTCTATACCTAGAGTCTTAATGTGTTAAAACAAATAGAAACAACAATTTGCTAATAATGTGTTTATTATGTCTCTGAGCAACAAACCCTGAACCCCCACACAAGGGAGAAGGAGGAAATGCTAGACTCCCCCAACACTTAACCCCTCACTCATTTCTAATACTTTACAAGCAGGAGGCTGCAGAAGCTGCTGTATTGCCAGGAGGCAAAGGAGCCCTGCCAACAGATCCGCATCTACAGTATAATTGTGCAATTGAGGAACAGTTTACTAGTGAGATGGCACAGATCTGAATCTGTAATACCTGGATCATAGGCAAATCTTTACAAATTGCACTGAATCATTATAAACACACATTACGTGCTAACAGCCCTAGAAGAACATTAGTACTGGTATCATGTCATCATGTAATGATAATGTAATAACAGGAGGAAGAGGAGGTGACACCTAAGAACATTTGGATTTGTTGAACATCTTTAGAGAAATTGTATATTTATTGTATTCCTATCATTTTTGGTTGAAAAGCTTACCAGTAAAAGCCTGAAACAAAATGCATCAGCACCATGGACAGATCCATTCTAGGCAGGAATTTCAAGAGTAGACTTATTTCAAGTAGTTAAGATTTTCTTTGTATTTCTTAGGAAAACATGTTTCCAAATCAATTTTATGTTCTGAAAAAGTATTGGAGTATTGTGTTCAGTTTCAGTCACCATTCTATTATTTACATACTGCATGTGCTGTACTGTATAGTGTCGACCTAGAGGCTGTTCACCGATAAAGAAAAAAAGTGTAGTGTATAACTGCACTGTGTAAATATTTGATTCAGGTGTTTAAGATCCCAAAAGCACTGGACAATTCATCTCAGGAACATAAGCAAAGGCTTGTTAAGAAAACAAGTTTGGAAGGATTCAAGACAAAAATGGAGTTACAGTACACAGGAGAAACTTTTTACACTGGGTATTGAGTCAGAAACCAAATCTCTAGCTATATTGTTTAGGTGGCTCTGTGGAATCCTTGAAGAAATGTATTGATGGGATTCTTGGATCATTAAACTACAAGTTACCAAAAAAAAAACAAGATGACCCTGATGGCCTTTGCTCGTTTTGAACAGTATTTCTTCAGAGTTCACAATCTTTAAATCAATTACTTTTCTTGTGTACAGCTCCCACTCTTTGACACATGGCAAAAAGATGAAAACAGGTAAAGGCTGGTTATCATTCACTGGTTATCACCCATCTTTTCACTGGATGGTTGACACTGTACGTTGACACTGGAAGGGTCAATATATCATTTACTGTATTTGATTTCCCCAACCACACATACGTCACTTTTCTAGAAAGTGAAAAAAAGAAACTTTCCAGATGGAAAAAGGGGGATAGATGTTTGTCCCTTTAAGGTCATGATTTGTTAACTCCAAATAGAAGAACACCAGAAGTAAATACAGAATAGCAGATCACACACTACTCAAAATAGAAAATGGATGGAAAAAAGCCCATCCTTAATGGACAAGATGAGCATTTTGTAAGAGTCCATATTTCACACTTTCAAGAGAGTTCACTTCTTTTTATTGGAAAAACATCAAAAAAAGAAATGAGACTCTTTTGTCCATTTAATCCACTTAGCAAGTCTTGGAGGGAAATGGATTTTATATGTGACATGCTGCTGAGATTGGTCAAGATCCAAATGGTTCATGGCAGCATGAGAGGTAATTCATGTTTTTTTTTCTTCTGAAAGCAACATGAATATTTAATTAATAAAGTTGTTCTTTTCTAGCATCTGAGATGGCAAAATTATGTAGAATTAACTAACTCTCAAATACATTCAAAGCAAGTAACATTTTGTATCTGCTGGATTCTTCCCTTGAGCCATGCATAAAATGCACATCAGGCAATACACTATTATATGACATGAATCCAAATATTATTAGAAAAGCTGTTTGTTCAGGGTATTGTTCACAGCAATACAGAGCCTGTCCCAGAAATACAGGGTGCATAATGGGACTTATGGGTCTCCCATCCAGTTTAAGGAACACAAAAAAAAATACTCACACAACATGTTCACTCAAACACTAGGATACTGTACTATAGACTCACTAACTGCTATTCAACCATGCAGCCCATTACTTAACATAGTGAAACAACATATTTAATATAAATAAGTCTTTCAGTAGTAAAAGTCATTTGTTTTCATCTTAAAAAGTCCCAAATCACACAGCAAGTTACCCTGTATGTTAAATCTACATTATGTGTCCAATGCTGTAATAAAAAGTGAAAGTATTTCATTTCTGAACAATGAACTACCAAAAGGAATTTATCAAACAGAACTGCAAAATGAACCACAAAACCCAAGATACCATTTAGAAAAAACGTTTGGGATAATTTCCTTTTTTTGCACCATACTGTATATTCCATTAAGTGCAGGTACATGTATACTGCATACGGTCCTTAGACATAACAGATTCAACCATACAATTAAATTTGAGGAATCTTTGTGGCACTTACTTTGTGGACCCCATAGTGAAAGTATGTGCCAAGGCCAGCTGGTGACTTTTATATGAGCAAAAATAATCTTTCTGTAGTTTGCAAAATATAATACAAGCTTTGGAACAAGAGGGGTCTAAAGAAATCAATCCCTCTTCTTCAGAATTTGGCAAATTGTATTGTTTCCATGAATAAAGTAATTAAAAAGACTAAGAATAAAAACCTTCATGAATATACTGTAACATTGACCACTTTGATTTTTAAATAGTGCTGTTTGTAATCAATGGATTAACAGAAAAAAGTTTACTTATTAATAAGTTTACTTATAAAGCATACAACAAAACTAAGGACAAAGGACATTTTTGTAGTAACATTTCAAATAATATTAAAATATACTTTTGATATTTCTTGAAAATAAGACACTTAATTAGAAACTAAGTGAAGGGTGTCATATAACAGTATATTATTAATAAATGTCTTTTCTTGTTACTTTGTCTTATCCCTTTATGAAACTTTTTTTCCTGTTTCTTTCACAGGGATAACTGGACTACTTCATTTTCTCTTCTTACAGGACAGCCGACCTCATAAAATATGGTAGAAACTGAAACGTAATTTAAATAAAAAGTTGTTACTGTGAAAAAATACAATTTACAATTTATCCTCACCTAAGGTATAGAGAAAAATCTGTATTAAAGTAAAGTAAAAGTGCTATTTTTCTAACATTCAGCATCCCATTATCTTTACATTTATTTTACATGCCACTTCATGGTCACACATACAGTATAAAGCCAGTAACACCTTTGTATGTGAAATTATACACTACATGTTTTAACACCCTAAAAATACATACATAATATAAAACGATCTTTGATTTCCAATAATTTTATACAGTTAATAGATAAGTAAAAATATTAATTTCATATGTTATTTATTCCCTGAAACTCAGAGACCTTCGTCAACTGTACATAGATACAAGTTGCCAAGTTCTGAAGAACAGGGATTGATTTATTATTTTTATTACTTCGGTCTACAAGTACTACAGTAAATACATATGATACTGTATATGAGGTATTAAAATGCAACAAATGCTATAGGTTCCAATATTCATTTAGTCCATTTTAAATGTCTCTCACTATATTTTAATAGATCACATAGGGAATCAAATAGGGAAAAGTATATTTAAACAGCCAGCTCTGGAAACAAGGGTACAGGCCTGTATGTCAGTTTCATGGAAGATCAATCAAAAAACTGAACTATTCTTTTGTAATTGTGTTCCTTAAAAATAGAACTTACATACCCTCCAGCGTACCTGTTTTTCTGATTAATACTCTGAAACAATAATCTCCACCAATCACATCAAAATTAATGTGGAACTAATTACAATATGGAAATATGGAGAAATAAGTAATTGTATTCTTGATTTGTATTTGTAATTTAAAACAAATGAAGCCAAATACAGTAAAGACAAAACATTTCTTTTGGCAGATTTTTCCTCATTTATGTCAATATCTACAGTATAGAATAAAAATAATGACACATAAAACGAAATATTTTAGCAGTTACTACCCTAATTAATCAGCTACAAATAACACATACTGTATGGGCTTTGTAAAATAAATGTTCACTTTTTTTCACCAAAATCCTCTGCTACCACTCAGAATCTAAAAATGACTGTTCCTTCATGATAATGTACTGTTCTTTTCTGAGCTGATGCTGACAGGTACAATTTGTATGATTTGGCAAAAGGCTTCCAAACTTGCCAACCCTGTCCTGTTGTCATTAGAACTGTCAAAAACAAATGCTGATACTGGCAGAGCTGAATGTATCTCATTTGTTTGGTCTAGAAAGGGTCACTGTTCTAAAGGTTTTCAACTTAAAAGAAGACATGGGGGAAAAGCTACAAATTATATGACATTACTAACATTCTATTATTATAGTTCTTATTATTGTTTGATACAGTTAATTATAAGCCTTAATACAGTTAATTTTCAATTTTAGGAACTCAACAACATTAGGACAATGTTAGAATAAGTACCCACCCTCCCTCTCCCAATAATAGTTTGTCTGTCTAAAACATCATTGTTTATGTGACTTACTAATTCATGTGTAAGAAGGTGAATAAAATGGGGAATAAAATGTTTAACCTGACCACACTTGTATTTAAGGAAAAATAATGGACTTTTTTAGAGTTTATTCTGATCCTTACCTTATCATTTAGTCCTCAGCAATGACAATGACCAGATTCTAGGTGTCCAGGCAACTGTACTTATATTTAACAATGAAATATGCATTCATCTTTATTAGCAGAATAATGTGATACTAACATTGTTAAATATGCTATCAATTAATTCAGCTATATTTGACCAGGAAACAAATTATGGTACATTATTAAGTGAGCCTCATTGGGGACAGTACAGAAAAACAAAATATCGAATACAGTATAGAAGACAACACAGTAAAAAAAAGAGATAAGAGAAATTACAAGGACAAGAACAAGGACAAAATGACTCTTCCTGTGACAGGTCAGACTACAGTATTCCAGGTAGCTGGAGAATTGAAGAGACTAACATTGGGAATTATGTAAGGGACTGTAGCTTATGCATACAGTAGTTAGTGAAATTGTTCATTATTATTACTCATATTTTTGTAATTGTAATTTCTCAATTATCACATTGTGCTAGAGAACAAGGAAAAGCGTTGGATATTCCTTCACTAATAGGGGAAGTATAATAATTAAATTTTATAGTTTGCTTGAAGCGCAAGTAGATTATTGACAGTAAAACGTAAAATATTAATTTTAAATATTTGAGAACCTAAGGTTTCTGTAATAGAATAAACAGTATTATCACCTGAATAATCAGGTTTGAATAGATAACTGTATATCAGATACATCTCGTAATATGTATTTCTCGGACTCTTCTTTTAAAATATCCTGTGTTTCTTGTGTATTTTTTTCATATTCTGCAGCTCAACTACAAAAGACATAACTATGTAAAGTGTCATTCCCAAAATGCCCACATGGGGCTTGACTAGTTCAATGCAGATCGATTCAGCCTTCAGGCATCACTTGCATCCTTTGACAATGCACCTACTTCAATGTCTGACTGGAGAGTGAAGCGTCTTTGCTCACAGAGACCCCAAGCTAAGCAGGAGGCACATACTGCATAGCCAGGTATAAATAGCTAAGGTGAGAAGTGTGCAGCAATAGCTTGGGGGAAAGGTCTGTAAACCCTACTTCAGGAGAACAACATTCACTGAATTTATAGATAGCTTGAAATACTTAAAGATTAGAAACCCCTTCACATTAATTAATTAAACAAATAGTTGATCTGCTTAAGTCATTGTAATCTTAAAACCAGTGTGATAACCAGAAGACTGCATACAGTAGGCCATCAGCACCTGGCCCAAAACCACAGACCTGGACTGTACTCAGTAGTTTGTCAGGATATGCTCATTATTTCAGGATGGTGGTACCAGACACTGCCTACTTCAGACATTGAAATAATAAAAAAATGCACACTCACATGCCTTAGGTCTCTGCTCAGGACTAGACTGCAGAGGTGCTGTGACTTTTGAGCTGCATAATTTAAATTGTAGAAAAAAAGTTAAAAATGAAATAAAACCCAATGCAGTTAAACTGATACACTTACTAAGGTTTTCAGATGGAAAAGACCAATACATTTATAAACATATCCAAATTAAAGAAATACAAAGCTAATTAACTAAAAAGAGGATTACAGAAATGCAATTTATTATGAACACAGACTGCATTTCCAGTACCTTCAGCAAGAAAACTCAGAGGGAATCTAGGATTAAGGGTCATTTAATTGAGTGCTTCTGCCTGAGTAAATGTAGAAGTTTATGATGAAAGGATTAAACCTTTGGTTTAGTTTGCAAGCCAAGAATTAAACAACAATCGTTTAATGGAGTTTGAGTCTCGTTTTAATGCAACAATTGAAAAGCTATCAGCTTTCAGAGAGAAAATAATGATGTAGTGGAATCCTTTTAATAATGTCTTTTACAGTAGGTTTATCCTGTGAGAATTGACATCTTATTTCTAAGTATTTATATAGCCTGCTGTACCACAAGGTTAATATGCAGTAACTACAACTACCAATGCTGCTACACCTGCTATTCTGCTACACATCCTATCGCTACCACTGTAAATAAATAATAACATGATGATGATATCATCAAAATCTTTACTTAATGCAGTGCCTTTCATAACCATGTACTGAACAGTATCTTCAAAAAACCTTATATTAAGATGATGAAAATACAGAAAACAAAAGTTATGTTTTAGTACTGTATGTGTATGTGTATGGCTCTTTGCATGAGAAGGTACAGACATCTGAAATTAAAATAAAATAATGGTGACCAAAATAATGGCTGTCAACATGAGTTTGCACCCCCTTGAGATTATATAATGACTCAGAAATTACAAAGATCAAAGAAAGGACAATTTGACAAGACAAATGATAGTGCTATATAACAGTGACAGGATGCAATAACCAGAATAAAAATGCACATATCTATATTTCCTTAAAGCAATCAGGTTTACACAATCCTTGTTCAAGTTTGTAATGTGCAGTATTGTTTTCCATCTCAGCTTAACGTTATTTGCCATTTTTAGCAAGAGAGCATTACTGAACAAAAATTCAGAATAAGTACAGATATCATACTCTACTGAATGTAGAGCTTTTACTGTTAACAGATATAGCAAACTGCAGATCTAGGAAACTTCAAATCATGTATAAATGGTCAAGTAATATAAATTAAGCTTAACAGATTTCACAAACTACTGACAGGTGACGGAAAATATACTGTATGTTACCAGTATAGATAGCAATGTGTCAGTATACAGCACATGTGCATTTAAGAAGGAGCCTTCTCTTATGTATGCAATTTAGTGAGGTACTAACATAGAAATATTAATAATATATTACGTTTAATACATTTGTTACTAGTTTATATGCTTTACTCAGGCCAGTGTATTAACAAAGAAATACAAAGCTAAGCTTAACTGAAAACTGAAGCTCGACACTTCATAAGTCAAGTCTTAGGTTTGATGCTTGTGTCTGTCAAGTGACCTTACAAAGCATAAGCACTTCAGACACCTTTACTTGCTAGAGAAAAAGAAGCACTGATAATGCTCATTAAGAAATAGCTGACCAGATGGCACAGGCAAAGAGTTCAGTTTTATGAATGAAACTGTACTGTAGATTAGAATTTCAGTCCAGAACTGTGAAATATAAGTTTTTGAAACAAAAAAAAATAGAAGCCATGATAACCAAAATTTCAAAGCTTTATTTTATGTGAATCATGATTAGACATTAATAGATGGAATGCATCATATTAGAATATTCTGAACTTGCTATAAAGGTCTCTGCTGTCCCTACATATTAAGACAAAACAGACAAAACTCTTTCCACAACCTTATCGATATTTGTTTATTAAAGATTTTAAGCAAAAGTCAAGTTCACAAAAAAAGAAAATAAGGCAATGATGACAGAGGTAATCTTGAGGGAATTCAGTAAATGAAGAAAAACTTTGCTTTAGAAATGCGATAATAAAGTAAAGTTCGCAGCTTAACTGAATCATGAATAATATGATATGATTTTGCATACTGATGTTAAGCAATATTAGATATTTAGAGATGAAAAAGTGTTGGCACTCCAAGGAGTTTTATATTAACATTCATTATATTTCTTTTGTTGGTATATACTATCAGTTGATAACTACCACAGTACTTCTTCTTTATTTTGTATTAAAGTGAATGGGGGAGCTTTTTTTCCCCTGAGGAATTACTTTTGTAATGTCATTCCATGTAATAAATGAAAAATACCATTTCTGTTATTATCCTCAGTGTCCTACCTCACTTGAAATTGGATTTCGAAAAACAAGATAAATGTTTCCATTGAGCTCGCCAATGCCTATGGCCCTTAAAAACAAATGTCTCCCATTAGATTGCGAGATTTAAACAGAATGCCTTAAGCTGATGTCCTTTAAACAATTAGCTTAATTGCACATTAATTTAATTTTCTTGGCAGCACCTTTTAATAATAGGTGCTTTTCCAAAACTTCTGAGGCAGTCAGAGTAAAAACCTCATTATCCTCAGTGTAACATTCATTGGAAGACTGGCATGAAGGTACTGTATGTATGTTCTGTATTTAAGATTTTTAAATTCTTTATATAACTTCATACATACAATGAGCCTTATCATTTTAATTAGATATCAAATTTTGTTTAGGCTATAACATTTTTTCTGTAAGATAACCCCCTGCTAATTTGTTTTTATCTTCCTTCAAGATTATTCTTGAGTGAGACAGTTGTATGAAGTTTAAACTGCATAAGTAAACAGAACCTAAATGTCTACATTACGCAACAGGTCTGATGATGCCTATACTGTTAAATTATCAATTAAAATTTAATCAAAATTAAATAATAAAATCCTCATTTTATTGTAACTTGTTGTCATGCGAAAGGATGTACTGTACTGGGTATACTACTATCAATAAACACAATGAAATAGCTGTTTAAAATACAATACAACTTAGGAGACAACACAGGACAAAAAAAAACAGAGTACAAATATGGAACACTCAACCCAACTAAAGTATATACAAGAAAAAAGTGAAGAGAACATTAAAATATAACTTTTCCTAAATTGCTCTTCTGTACTAAAACACAGCCATGCCATCAAACATCCTCTACATTTTCTAATAATACTAACCCTAACCCTAGCAAAGGGTTTGGTTAGTTAGGATTAGGGGTCGGATTTTCTTCAATGCAACCTAACACTCATTTAAGCAGAAAATATAACCCAGGGCATCAAGATATTAGTCGGAAAAGACTTAGCAGCCTTCCCACACCAAACAAAATGTATCAACTGTGGTACAATTTCATTTTTTAACAAGTATTCTGTTTCTGAAAATTTTGCGTGGAATGGTACTCCCCATGAGCACGGTATCAGTGATATATAGGTGAAGAATCTGGAAAACCCACTTAATTGTAGCTACAACTGTTAAAAACCAACTGCATTCAATGCCAAATGCAAGACAGTGAGACATTTAAGCACTTTCTTTAAAATCTTTTGCTTTTCGGGGATTTGGACAACATTACCATTTTGGGCAATTCAGTATGTAGAGAAATATATGCAAGAAAAAACAGGTGCAGAAAATATTAAAATATCACTTTTCCTAAATTGCTCTTCTGTCCTAAATCATAGCCATGCCATCAAACATAATCTATCTTTTCTAATAATACTAACCCAAACCCTAGCTAAGGGATTGGGTATTTAGGGTTAGGGATCGGATTTTATTCAATGGAACCTAACACTCATTTAAGCAGAAAATATAACCCAGGGCATCAAGATATTAGTTGGAAAAGACTTAGCAGCCTTCCCACACCAAACAAAATGTATCAACTGTGGTACAATTTCATTTTTTCAGAAGTATTCTGTTTCTGAAAATTTTGCGTGGAATGGTATTCTCAATGAGGATGGTATTAGCGGTAAATAGGTTAAGAGTCTGGAAAACCCAATAAATTGTAGCTACAACTGTTAAAAACCAACTGCATTCAATGCCAAATGCAAGACAGTGAGACATTTAACCACTTTCTTTCAAATATTTTGCTTTTCAGGGATTTGGACAACATTCCCATTTTGGGCAATGCAGTATGTAGAGACATATATGCAAGAAAAAAAACGTGCAGTGAACATTAATATATAACTTTCCCTAACTTTCACCTCTGTCCTAAAACACAGCCATGCCATCAAACATCCTCTATCTTTTCTAATAATACTAACCCTAACCCTAGCTAAGGGTTTGGGTAGTTAGGGTTAGGGGTCAGATTTTCTTCAGTGCAACCTAACACTCATTTAAGCAGAAAATATAACCCAGGGCATCAAGATATTAGTTGGAAAAGACTTAGCAGCCTTCCCACACCAAACAAAATGTATCAACTGTGGTACAATTTCATTTTTTCAGAAGTATTCTGTTTCTGAAAATTTTGCGTGGAATTGTACTCTCCATGAGCACAGTATCAGCGATAAATAGGTGAAGAATCTGGAAAACCCAATAAATTGTAGCTACAACTGTTAAAAACCAACTGCATTCAATTGCAAATGCAAGACAGTGTTACATTTAACCACTTTCTTTCAAATCTATTGCTTTTCGAGGATTTGGACAACATTCCCATTTTGGGCAATGCAGTATATAGAGACATATATGCAAGAAAAAAAAACTGCAGTGAACATTCAAATATCACTTTTCCTAAATTTCACTTCTGTCCTAAAACACAGCCATGCCATCCAACATCCTCTATCTTTTCTAATAATACTAACCCTAACCCTAGCTAAGGGATTGGGTAGTTAGGGTTAGGGGTCAGATTTTCTTCAATGCAACCTAACACTCATTTAAGCAGAAAATATAACCCAGGGCATCAAGATATTAGTCGGAAAAGACTTAGCAGCCTTCCCACACCAAAAAAAAATGTATCAACTGTGGTACAATTTCATTTTTTCTGAAGTATTCTGTTTCTGAAAATTTTCCGTGGAATTGTACTCTCCATGAGCACGGTATCAGCGATAAATAGGTTAAGAATCTGGAAAACCCAAGAAATTGTAGCTACAACTGTTAAAAACCAACTGCATTCAAAGCCAAATGCAAGACAGTGAGACATTTAACCACTTTCTTTCAAATCTTTTACTTTTAGAGGATTTGGACAACATTCCCATTTTGGGCAATGCAGTATATAGAGACATATATGCAAGAAAAAAAAAGTGCAGTGAACATTCAAATATCACTTTTCCTAAATTTCACTTCTGTCCTAAAACACAGCCATGCCATCCAACATCCTCTATCTTTTCTAATAATACTAACCCTAACCCTAGCTAAGGGATTGGGTAGTTAGGGTTAGGGGTCAGATTTTCTTCAATGCAACCTAACACTCATTTAAGCAGAAAATATAACCCAGGGCATCAAGATATTAGTCGGAAAAGACTTAGCAGCCTTCCCACACCAAAAAAAATGTATCAACTGTGGTACAATTTCATTTTTTCTGAAGTATTCTGTTTCTGAAAATTTTCCGTGGAATTGTACTCTCCATGAGCACGGTATCAGCGATAAATAGGTTAAGAATCTGGAAAACCCAATAAATTGTAGCTACAACTGTTAAAAACCAACTGCATTCAAAGCCAAATGCAAGACAGTGAGACATTTAACCACTTTCTTTCAAATCTTTTACTTTTAGAGGATTTGGACAACATTCCCATTTTGGGCAATGCAGTATATAGAGACATATATGCAAGAAAAAAAAAGTGCAGTGAACATTAAAATATCACTTTTCCTAAATTTCACTTCTGTCCTAAAACACAGCCATGCCATCCAATATCCTCTATCTCTTCTAATAATACTAACCCTAACCCTAGCTGAGGGTTTGGGTAGTTAGGGTTAGGGGTCAGATTTTCTTCAATGCATCCTAACACTCATTTAAGCAGAAAATATAACCCAGGGCATCAAGATATTAGTCGGAAAAGACTTAGCAGCCTTCCCACACCAAAACAATGTTTCAACTGTGGTACAGTTTCATTTTTTGACAAGTATTCTGTTACTGGAAATTTTGCGTGGAATGGTACTCTCCATGAGCACGGTATAAGAGATAAATAGGTTAAGAGTCTGGAAAACCCAATAAATTGTAGCTACAACTGTTAAAAACCAACTGCATCCAATGCCAAATGCAAGATAGTGAGACATGTAACCACTTTCTTTCAAATCTATTGCTTTTCGGGGATTTGGACAACATTCCCATTTTCGCTAAAGCAGTATATAGAGACATACAGTATATGCAAGAAAAAAAAAGTGCAGTGAACATTAAAATATCACTTTTCCTAAATTTCACTTCTGTCCTAAAACACAGCCATGCCATCCAATATCCTCTATCTCTTCTAATAATACTAACCCTAACCCTAGCTAAGGGATTGGGTAGTTAGGGTTAGGGGTCAGATTTTCTTCAATGCAACCTAACACTCATTTAAGCAGAAAATATAACCCAGGGCATCAAGATATTAGTCGGAAAAGACTTAGCAGCCTTCCCACACCAAAACAATGTTTCAACTGTAGTACAATTGCATTTTTTCAGAAGTATTCTGTTTCTGAAAATTATGCGTGGAATGGTACTCTCCATGAGCACGGTATCAGCGATAAATAGGTTAAGAGTCTGGAAAACCCGATAAATTGTAGCTACAACTGTTAAAAACCAACTGCATTCAATGCAAATGTGAGACAGTGAGACATTTAACCACTTTCTTTCAAATCTTTTACTTTTCGAGGATTTGGACAACATTCCCATTTTGGGCAATGCAGTATATAGAGACATACATGCAAGAAAAAAAAGTGCAGTGAACATTAAAATATCACTTTTCCTAAATTTCACTTCTGTACTAAAACACAGCCATGCCATCCAACATCCTCTGTCTTTTCGAATACTACTAACCCTAACCCTAGGTGAGGGTTTGGGTAGTTAGGGTTAGGGGTCAGATTTTCTTCAATGCAACCTAACACTCATTTAAGCAGAAAATATAACCCAGGGCATCAAGATATTAGTCGGAAAAGACTTAGCAGCCTTCCCACATCAAAAAAACTGTATCAACTGTGGTACAATTTCATTTTTTCAGAAGTATTCTGTTTCTGAAAATTTTGCGTGGAATTGTACTCTCCATGAGCACGGTATCAGCGATAAATAGGTTAAGAATCTGGAAAACCCAATAAATTGTAGCTACAACTTTTAAAAACCAACTGCATTCAATGCCAAATGCAAGACAGTGAGACATGTAACCACTTTCTTTCAAATCTATTGCTTTTCGGGGATTTGGACAACATTCCCATTTTCGCTAATGCAGTATATAGAGACATATATGCAAGAAAAAAAAAGTGCAGTGAACATTAAAATATCACTCTTCCTAAATTTCACTTCTGTCCTAAAACACAGCCATGCCATCCAACATCCTCTATCTTTTCTAATACTACTAACCCTAACCCTAGCTGAGGGTTTGGGTAGTTAGGGTTAGGGGTCAGATTTTCTTCAATGCAACCTAACACTCATTTAAGCAGAAAATATAACCCAGGGCATCAAGATATTAGTCGGAAAAGACTTAGCAGCCTTCCCACATCAAAAAAACTGTATCAACTGTGGTACAATTTCATTTTTTCAGAAGTATTCTGTTTCTGAAAATTTTGCGTGGAATTGTACTCTCCATGAGCATGGTATCAGCGATAAATAGGTTAAGAGTCTGGAAAACCCAATAAATTGTAGCTACAACTGTAAAAAACCAACTGCATTCAATGCCAAATGCAATACAGTGAGACATTTAACCACTTTCTTTCAAATCTATTTCTTTTCGGGGATTTGGACAACATTCCCATGATCGCTAATGCAGTATATAAAGACATATATGCAAGAAAAAAAAAGTGCAGTGAACATTAAAATATCACTCTTCCTAAATTTCACTTCTGTCCTAAAACACAGCCATGCCATCCAACATCCTCTATCTTTTCTAATAATACTAACCCTAACCCTAGCTAAGGGATTGGGTAGTTAGGGTTAGGGGTCAGATTTTCTTCAATGCCACCTAACACTCATTTAAGCAGAAAATATAACCGAGGGCATCAAGATATTAGTCGGAAAAGACTTAGTAGCCTTCCCACACCAAACAAAATGTATCAACTGTAGTACAATTTCAGTTTTTCAGAAGTATTGTGTTTCTGAAAATTTTGCGTGGAATGGTACTCTCCAGGAGCACGGTATCAGCGATAAATAGGTAAAGAATCTGGAAAACCCAATAAATTGTAGCTACAACTGTAAAAAACCAACTGCATTCAATGCCAAATGCAATACAGTGAGACATTTAACCACTTTCTTTCAAATCTATTTCTTTTCGGGGATTTGGACAACATTCCCATGATCGCTAATGCAGTATATAAAGACATATATGCAAGAAAAAAAAAGTACAGTGAACATTCAAATATCACTTTTCCTAAATTTCACTTCTGTCCTAAAACACAGCCATGCCATCAAACATCCTCTATCTTTTCTGATAATACTAACCGTAACCTAGCTGAAGGATTGGGTAGTTAGGGTTAGAGGTCAGATTTTCTTCAATGCATCCTAACACTCATTTAAGCAGAAAATATAACACAGAGCATCAAGATATAAGTCGGAAAAGACTTAGCAGCCTTACCACACCAAAAAAATGTTTCAACTGTGGTACAGTTTCATTTTTTGACAAGTATTCTGCTACTGGAAATTTTGCGTGGAATGGTACTCTCCATGAGCACGGTATCAACGATAAATAGGTTAAGAGTCTGGAAAACCCAAGAAATTGTAGCTACAACTGTTAAAAACAAACTGCATTCTATGCGAAATGCAAGACAGTGAGACATTTAACCACTTTCTTTCAAATCTTTTACATTTCGAGGATTTGGACAACATTCCCATTTTGGGCAATGCAGTATATAGAGAAATATATGCAAGAAAAAAAAGTGCAGTGAACATTAAAATATCACTCTTCCTAAATTTCACTTCTGTCCTAAAACACAGCCATGCCATCCAACATCCTCTATCTTTTCTAATAATACTAACCCTAACCCTAGCTAAGGGATTGGGTAGTTAGGGTTAGGGGTCAGATTTTCTTCAATGCAACCTAACACTCATTTAAGCAGAAAATATAACCCAGGGCATCAAGATATTAGTCGGAAAAGACTTAGCAGCCTTCCCACAACAAACAAAATGTATCAACTGTGGTACAATTTCATTTTTTCAGAAGTATTCTGTTTCTGAAAATTTTGCGTGGAATTGTACTCTCCATGAGCACGGTATCAGCGATAAATAGGTTAAGAGTCTGGAAAACCCAATAAATTGTAGCTACAACTGTTAAAAACCAACTGCATTCAATGCCAAATGCAAGACAGTGAGACATGTAACCACTTTCTTTCAAATCTATTGCTTTTCGGGGATTGGACAACATTCCCATTTTCGCTAATGCAGTATATAGAGACATACATGCAAGAAAAAAAAAAGTGCAGTGAACATTAAAATATCACTTTTCCTAAATTTCACTTCTGTCCTAAAACACAGCCATGCCATCAAACATCCTCTATCTTTTCTAATAATACTAACCCTAACCCTTGCTGAGGGTTTGGGTAGTTAGGGTTAGGGGTCAGATTTTCTTCAGTGCAACCTAACACTCATTTAAGTAGAAAATATAACCCAGGGCATCAAGATATTAGTTGGAAAAGACTTAGCAGCCTTCCCACACCAAACAAAATGTATCAACTGTGGTACAATTTCATTTTTTCAGAAGTATTCTGTTTCTGAAAATTTTGCTAGGAATTGTACTCTCCATGAGCACGGTATCAGCGATAAATAGGTTAAGAGTCTGGAAAACCCAATAAATTGTAGCTACAACTGTTAAAAAGCAACTGCATTCAATGCCAAATGCAAGACAGTGAGACATGTAACCACTTTCTTTCAAATCTATTGCTTTTCGGGGATTTGGACAACATTCCCATTTTCGCTAATGCAGTATATAGAGACATACAGTACATGCAAGAAAAAAAAGTGCAGTGAACATTAAAATATCACTTTTCCTAAATTTCACTTCTGTACTAAAACACAGCCATGCCATCCAACATCCTCTATCTTTTCGAATACTACTAACCCTAACCCTAGCTGAGGGTTTGGGTAGTTAGGGTTAGGGGTCAGATTTTCTTCAATGCAACCTAACACTCATTTAAGCAGAAAATATAACCCAGGGCATCAAGATATTAGTCTGAAAAGACTTAGCAGCCTTCCCACATCAAAAAAACTGTATCAACTGTGGTACAATTTCATTTTTTCAGAAGTATTCTGTTTCTGAAAATTTTGCGTGGAATTGTACTCTCCATGAGCACGGTATCAGCGATAAATAGGTTAAGAATCTGGAAAACCCAATAAATTGTAGCTACAACTTTTAAAAACCAACTGCATTCAATGCCAAATGCAAGACAGTGAGACATGTAACCACTTTCTTTCAAATCTATTGCTTTTCGGGGATTTGGACAACATTCCCATTTTCGCTAAAGCAGTATATAGAGACATATATGCAAGAAAAAAAAAGTGCAGTGAACATTAAAATATCACTCTTCCTAAATTTCACTTCTGTCCTAAAACACAGCCATGCCATCCAACATCCTCTATCTTTTCTAATACTACTAACCCTAACCCTAGCTGAGGGTTTGGGTAGTTAGGGTTAGGGGTCAGATTTTCTTCAATGCAACCTAACACTCATTTAAGCAGAAAATATAACCCAGGGCATCAAGATATTAGTCGGAAAAGACTTAGCAGCCTTCCCACATCAAAAAAACTGTATCAACTGTGGTACAATTTCATTTTTTCAGAAGTATTCTGTTTCTGAAAATTTTGCGTGGAATTGTACTCTCCATGAGCACGGTATCAGCGATAAATAGGTTAAGAGTCTGGAAAACCCAATAAATTGTAGCTACAACTGTTAAAAACCAACTGCATTCAATGCCAAATGCAAGACAGTGAGACATGTAACCACTTTCTTTCAAATCTATTGCTTTTCGGGGATTGGACAACATTCCCATTTTCGCTAATGCAGTATATAGAGACATACATGCAAGAAAAAAAAAGTGCAGTGAAAATTAAAATATCACTCTTCCTAAATTTCACTTCTGTCCTAAAACACAGCCATGCCATCCAACATCCTCTATCTTTTCTAATAATACTAACCCTAACCCTAGCTGAGGGTTTGGGTAGTTAGGGTTAGGGGTCAGATTTTCTTCAATGCAACCTAACACTCATTTAAGTAGAAAATATAACCCAGGGCATCAAGAGATTAGTCAGAAAAGACTTAGCAGCCTTCCCACACCAAACAAAATGTATCAACTGTGGTACAATTTCATTTTTTCAGAAGTATTCTGTTTCTGAAAATTTTGCGTGGAATTGTACTCTCCATGAGCACGGTATCAGCGATAAATAAGTTAAGAATCTTGAAAACCCAATAAATTGTAGCTACAACTGTGAAAAACCAACTGCATTCAATGCCAAATGCAAGACAGAGAGACATGTAACCCCTTTCTTTCAAATCTTTTACTTTTCGAGGATTTGGACAACATTCCCATTTTTGGTAATGCAGTATATAGAGACATATATGCAAGAAAAAAAAAGTGCAGTGAACATTAAAATATCACTTTTCCTAAATTTCACTTCTGTCCTAAAACACAGCCATGCCATCCAACATCCTCTATCTTTTCTAATAATACTAACCCTAACTCTAGCTAAGGGATTGGTTAGTTAGGGTTAGGGGTCAGATTTTCTTCAATGCAACCTAACACTCATTTAAGCAGAAAATATAACCCAGGGCATCAAGATATTAGTCGGAAAAGACTTAGCAGCCTTCCCACACCAAACAAAATGTATCAACTGTGGTACAATTTCATTTTTTCAGAAGTATTCTGTTTCTGAAAATTTTGCGTGGAATTGTGCTCTCCATGAGCACGGTATCAGCGATAAATAAGTTAAGAGTCTGGAAAACCCAATAAATTGTAGCTACAACTGTTAAAAACCAACTGCATTCAATGCCAAATGCAAGACAGTGAGACATGTAACCACTTTCTTTCAAATCAATTGCTTTTCGGGGATTTGGACAACATTCCCATTTTTGGTAATGCAGTATATAGAGACATATATGCAAGAAAAAAAAAGTGCAGTGAACATTAAAATATCACTCTTCCTGAATTTCACTTCTGTCCTAAAACACAGCCATGCCATCAAACATCCTCTATCTTTTCTAATAATACTAACCCTAACCCTAGCTAAAGGATTGGGTAGTTAGGGTTAGGGGTCAGATTTTCTTCAATGCAACCTAACACTCATTTAAGCAGAAAA